>NC_137331.1:32315265-34715265 GCF_965287045.1 Carcharhinus amblyrhynchos | reverse complement strand
TGCTATTATAAAGACAATTTAAGATTAGCGCAGATTTCAGAGACTTATTTCTGTTGTCTCCTAAGTTACAGTAAAATACAATTGAACATAATTATTGGAACATAAGTGGGGCAAGGAAAAGAACTCAGTGATGGTTTGAGATATGACGAGAGGCTGGATAGACTGAGACTTTTTTCTCTGGAGTGTAGGAGACTTAGAGGTGATCTCATAGAGGTCTATAAAATAATGAGGGGCATAGGTGAGGTAGATAAGTTAGCATCTTTTCCCAAAAGTAGGGGAGTTTAAAACTAGAGGGCATAGGTTTAAGGTGAGAGGGGAGAGATACAAAGAGTCCAGATGGGCAGTTTTTTTCTGTGAGAGTGGTGTCTGGAAAGAGCTGCCAGAGGTGGCAGTAGAGGCAGGTACAATTTTGCCTCTTAAAAAAACATTCAGACAGTTACATGAGTAAGATTATGTATAGAGAGATATGGGCCATGCGGGCAGTCGGGACTAGCTTAGTGGTTTTAAAAAAATGGGCAGCATGGACAAGTTGGCTGAAGGGCCTGTATCCATGCTGTAAACCTCTTATGACTATGGTGGTTCTCTGTATTCAATCTTGATTGCAGATATTACCTAGTAATCTGGATCTCTCTCTTGACAAGTCCCTCCAAGTTACAACGTCACTGAGGTCCTTTATTATCCCAACACTCGGGCGTGGAATATTTAGACAGTGCTTAATGGGACTGGGCACAGTTGAGAAAATCTTGCAACCCTAGAAAAATGGTGTGAGTGATCACTGAATCCTAATTGTGGCCAACACAGTTGTTATAACTGGATGGGAAGATCCCAGAATGGAAACCTGGCTCAAAAGATCATAACTTTTCCTTTTTACTTAGAAAACATGGAGCAACAGAATCACATGACCATTACTTAGTTCAACAGCCAGAAAAGAAACATTTATTAAATATGAAAAGTTGGATGATGATACAATACTCCTCTACTCTCCCCTTAGCCTAACAAATTTCCTCCGATTTTAAGATTAACACAGATTACAAAGCATATCCAAAGCTACAACAGTCCCAATAACACACTGTCCATTCAAATGTACAAGATGGCTGTGGTCAAATACATTCTCCACTCTGAACCTCAAGTGAATGTCTGTGGATTTCCCTTCCAAATCCCTCCCCCCTCCTCCCCAGATGATTGTTACATGTGATTTTTTATTTAAACTCCACTCCCAATTTTACAACAATGCTTTCCTTCAGAGGTTTGCATCCTGAGATCCAGTTCAAGTTTTTCAAATGACTATTTAAAGCAAAGCTTCTGCTCCACTTTTAACACCAAATCCAGCATGCAGGATTTTCAACTTCCCTTTCAGGATTTCTTTATCTTGACTGTTATACAAACTGTTCACAATTGCTTCAACTACCATTTCTCTGACTGGATAGAAATGGCATCAAGGTTTTGATTTATCTCTGAAGTCTACTTTGCCACATTAACTCTGGTTACTGCAACACTCTCTTTGAGTGACAATGCTTTCTGTTTTTCCCCTGAATTCTCTCAAGCAATATCCTGGTCTCTGTTACTTAACTTCAGTTGTTTTAGGACGTTCTTTCTGTCCTATTTCCCTAGTTATCTGGACTGTATTTGGCTCTTTGGGAAGTCTGCTCCTTTGTTCAGTTGAAGTTGGGGGTGGGGCGGGGGGGCAGTCACAGCCCTTTCAGAAAAATAATTCTCCCTGACATAACTTATTTGTCAAGATTAAAAGACAATAGGCAGTTTTCAGGCTAATTGTGTGAGGAATCATCTGAGTTCACTTTAGATGTAGAATCCTCTCCAACAATTTATTGGCGGCACAGTGATTAGCATTGCTGCCTCACAGCGCCAAGGGTCAGGGTTCAGTTCCTGGTTTGGGTGACAGTGCAGACTCTGCACATTCTCCCCATGTTTGTGTGGGTTTCCTCTGGATGCTGTGGTCTCCTCTCATGGTCCGAAAGACATGCTGGTTGGTTACATTAACAATACTAAATTCTCCCTCAGTGTACGCGAACATGCGCAAGAGTGTGGCAATTAGGGGATTTTCACAGTAACTTCATGGCAGTATTAATGTAACACTTGTGACATTACTAAATAAAAAAAAAGCTTCACTTTCTGACTGCAGCCTTTTCCTTGCAATCTAATTCTAGGTTGACTGCACAGCCCATCAGCAGTTGTGTTCGCAGAACCAAGTGCGTGGCTATCCGACCCTGCTCTGGTTTAAGGATGGTGAGAAAGCAAGTATCCATTTTTACTTTAAATTGTTTGTTGGATTTCTCCTCCCTTCGTTCCTGTCCGGATTCAACAACCTGCTGCTTTCCAAGGTTACGAGGAAGTTCAGAGCTTCGACTGAGCTTTGGAACCATCTGGCATTCATGATTTTGTCCTTTGGTGATCTGTGTGTGCAGTAGTGATATCTAAACTTTATCTAACAGAGTAGATATGTCTTTTTTTTATTCATTCATGGGACATGGGCATCGCTGGCTGGCCAGCATTTATTGCCCCATCCCTAGTTGCCCTTGAACTGAGTGGCATTACTGAGGGTAGTTGAGAGTCAACCACATTGCTGTGGTTCTGGAGTCACATGTAGGCCAGACCAGGTTAGGACAGCAGATTTTCTCCCCTAAAGGACATTAGTGAAACAGATGGGGTTTTCTGGCAATTGACAATGGTTTCATGGTCATCAGCAGATTCTTAATTCCAGATATTTTTTAATTGAATTCAAATTTCATCACTTGCCATGGCGGGATTCGAACCTAGGTCCCCAGAACATTAGCTGAGTTTCTGAATTAATAATCTAGTGATAATACCATTAGGCCATCGCCTCGCCTGCAGTGGAGAGATGCTCTTGTCCAGATGCTGTGGAACACCATCCATTTCAAATTGGGCTTCCCTTCATTAACCAACATAAATATGGGATAAATTAAAAATGCAGTTTTATGAAGGGATGCTGCATCAAAGTAGGCAGAATCTCAAAGGAAACTTTTGAACATTAAATCAAAATATGATTAAAGGATTGATAATGCATCCTGATCCCCATATGTCAAATCATGTTTATGTGTGTTTATGGGCGGCATAGTGGCACAGTAGTTAGCACTGCTGCCTCACAGCACCAGGGACCCAGGTTTGATTCCAGCCTCGGGTCACTCAGTGTGAGCTTGCACTTTCTCTCTATGTCTGCGTAGTTTTCCTCCAGGTGCCCTGGTTTCCTCCCACAGTCCAAAGATGTGTGGATTCGGTTGATTGGCCATGCTAAGTTGACCCTGGTGTCAGGGGGATTAACAGGGCAAATGTGTGGGATTATGGGAATAGGGCTTGGGTGGGATGTGGTTGGTACAGACTTGATGGGCCAAATGGCCTCCTTCTGTTTTGTAGGAATTCTGTGAGATACCCGGGTTCGATTCCATCCTCCAGTGACTGACTTGTCTGTGTGGAGTTTGTACGTTCTCCCTGTGTCTGTGTGGGTTTCCTCCCACAGTCCAGAGTTGTGCGGTTTGGATTGATTGGCATGATAAATTGTCCCTTAGTGATGGCGGGGGGGGGCTAGTAGGGTAAGTGTAGGGTTACGGGGATGGGTGGGATAGTTGTCAGTGCAAACTCCGTGGGCTGAATGGCCTCCTGCACTGTAGCGATTCTATGATATGCAAGTGTGTAATGATGGAAGAGGAAAGGGAAAGGAATTCTGTGGGGTAAGTGCATGTTATTTGCTGCCTTTTGACTGATCGTAACAATCTCTCTGCCCAAACATGGAAGATCCAGTGCAAAGAATAAAGGGTGGCTTTTTGAGGAATACTTTGAAGCATGAAATCTCTCTCCAAACATCCCAAGTGATTCTGATTTTTGCCTCTTTTTTAGGTTGATCAATACAAGGGGAAGAGAGATCTGGACTCTCTAAAGGAATATGTGGACTCCCAGTTAGAGGCAGCTGAATCCTCTGAAGAAGACAAGGAAAGTGATGAACATATCGAGGAAGATGATCAACCGGAGGAGGAGAAGGAACCGGTATTTAAGATATTTCGGATAATCTCAGACAGCGGCCTTGTATGAGCAATGTAGTTTTAACTTGCAGCTGGGGAAGTTCAGTTCTGCGGGATGGATTTGTCGATTCAATTCTTTAATAATATTTTATTAGGCTAAAATGCTGTCTCCTAATCTTTCTAAGCATTGGTAATTATGGTCAGTGAGCAAATATAATATGTGGTGTTCATAGGGTTGACTTGATTTGGGTTATTAAGTCTTGATAGGAAATGATTTGCAGGTTTAAGCTGGTGTTTATGAATAGATTATTGAAACCAATATAATTTTATCTCGGGAAATCACCTCAGTTGGAAATCTTCATGTTGGGCTAAGCCACAGACCAGCAGTTCTTTTAGAAAGGAAAAACACCTTAAACGCAGTTAATTTTGTTTTTCTTTGAATACTCTACTCTCTGATCTAAATATACTATGAGCGTGTTTTCATTTCTGTTCTTGCTTCTAATTTTAGTCTATCTTATAAAACGAAACTGCACTTGAGAAATTCTGTAAACAAGATGAAACAAGGTTGGGTGATTCAGTCTAGAAGATTAGCTATCAGGAAATGATTCTTTTTTAAAGGTTTGGCATGTAAATATTTTCTTCTTTGGGGATATTTTCTCTATGCACAAAGACTCAACAAAATTGATGTAAAAATGAACCGTGTCAGGTTGCATTTAGGAGGGCCACTTCTATCCATTGGAGGTCTGTATCCCAGATGTGCCATCATGGGGGGTGACCAGGTACATTGCCCCTACATTTGAGGAGGGAATACGGGCTAACTGAGTTATCAAAATTAAAAAGTTATAGAGGTTTTTCAACTTGCCATCAGAGAGGGCCTAAGTTAAGCCACTGGGGATCTTGAATGGGATGGAACTAGAAACTTGAGGATTATTTTGGTCGAAAGCTGTGTATTCTTTCCATTCAGAATTACTCTCTCTTCCCTCACTGCAGTACAGCGTGATCACCTTGACAGAAAGTGACTTTGAACAGACCATTGCCGTGGGGGTGACATTTGTGAAGTTTTTTGCTCCCTGGTGAGTAATGTGTCTTTCCGTAACTAATGACGAAAGGAGTGTCAGGTCAGGTCAAAAGGATCAAACGCATTCGGTTTATTATGAGGACTCCCCGCTCTAATCAGTGTGTAGGCGAGGGCCTTGTAATCTTAAATAAAAGCAAAATACTGCAGATGCTGGAATCTGAAACAAAAATAGGAAATGCTGGAAAATCTCACCAGGTCTGACAACATCTGAGGAGAGAAAAGAGCCAATGTTTTGAATCTGGATGACCCTTCATCTTGGGGGATAAGAGTTTAAAAATCAAGCTTTACCTCAGTCACACGGAGTAAGCTACATGAAAACCACAGGCCTTGATTAACGCAGACCCAGATGAGAGTCAAGGATCTTTAATTGAATGATGTTTATCTGCAGTTCATGTTTGCCCATTGGAATAAGGATCAGTTGATATGTCATTATCAGAGATATAGTTATCATTACATGCATAAGTTTTATAATTGGACACTATACCCTTCTGTATGCATGATGTAACCTTAATCAATAACTGTGAGTGGATAGAGATAACTCCTATACTTTGATTCCTTGTAATCAAATTTGAAACTATAATTGCTTGTGTATTTCTGAATTCTGCACTCAGGCTGGTCTTAAAAGATTTGGTCAGGGTTCTGTAGCTGCAGTAATAAGTCAGCTTAAACCACTCTGTGACATTGTCTGGCTACTTGAGGGGAACAATAGTTTTAACTACATCCCTGTAAAGGGGGGTTTGGGGATTGACGAAAAGGAATTGGGATTTGATGATGTTGATGTTGTCCCATGAAAGAGGAATCTCTGGCTAGAACACGATGTCATGGAAAACCAAGTGAAGAGAGCTGAAATGCTGGTACAGTAATAGCTTTTCTCTTCAGGTGCTACCCACATACCCCATGGGACAAAACCCATAAGATGTAACTTAAAAACCTGGAAGATTATTGTACACTGGCATGGGATTTTTCTGGAATTTGTGTGAAATGGTACCCAGATCCAAGTTCAGAGAAGTCCTGTTCTTTAAGTGCCACCAGATGTCACTCATGCTTGATCGCACTGAACTTTTATCTGACTGTGTATCCTTGGAATTAGTACGGAACATCTTGTGGCCAATTTTTGCATTGTTGTGAATGCATTGTATAAAGATATCACCAGAAGCAATGTCCCACAAATGGAGAATGGCCAAAGTTGGCTGGTATTCTTTGAGGGAGCACAGCTGCCTCAGGCACCCCTTTGAATGTCATTCTCTTTGAAATACCCACAAGGTCTTCAGCATCCACCCAAATGGACCGGATGAACATTTGACAAAGATTTTGTAGTCTGTCACCACCAATATGGATTTGTGAGCCTTGGTCCTACGGTGGAACTTCAGAGCATTCACCTAACTTTCAATAACATGACCTGGCTTATTTAACCACTGTCTTCGTAACTTCTCTTCATAACTTAAATGTTCCATCCCGGGCAGCATCTTGCTGAATCTCCTCTGCACCCCCTCCATTGCAATCACATTCTTCCTATATTGTGACGACCAGAACTGCACACAGTACTCCAGCTGTGGCCTCACCAAAGTCCTACACAACTCTACAAAAGCCTTCCCTGCTTTTGTAATCTGTGCCTCGATTGAGAAAGGCAAGTGTCCCATAAGCCTTTTTCACCATCCTACTAACATGCTCTTTCACCTTCAGAGGCCTGTGGGTAAACACGCCAAGGTCCCTTTGTTCCTCAGAACTTACATAAGAACATAAGAAATAGGAGCAGGAGTAGGCCATCTAGCCCTTCGAGCCTGCCCCGCCATTCAATAAGATCATGGCTGATCTGTTGTGGCTCAGTTCCACTTTCCCGCCCTCTCCCCATAACCCTTAATCCCCTCTCTTATCAAGAACCCATCAACCCGCTTCTTAAAAATATTTAGCGAGGCAGCCTCCACCACTTCAACGGGCAGAGAATTCCAGAGATTCACCACCCTTTGAGTGAAGAAGTTCCTCCTCAACTCCGTTCTAAACCGCCTCCCCTTTATCTTGAGGCTGTGCCCCCTAGTCCTACTGTCTTTTTTGAGCGGGAAGAGTCTCTCCACCTCTATACTATCCATCCCATTCATCATCTTATACGTCTCAATGAGATCTCCCCTCATTCTTCTAAACTCTAACGAGTACAAGCCTAGTTTATTCAGCCTCTCCTCATAGCTCAATCCCCTCAACTCCGGTATCAGCCTAGTAAACCTCCTCTGCACTCCCTCCAGGGCCAAAATATCCTTGCGCAGGTGCGGCGCTTCCTAGTGTCGTGCTGTTCGTGGAATACTTCCTGGTCAAATGACTCCTTCGAAAGTGCATCACCTCTTACTTTTCACGGTTAAATTCCACATGCCACTTATCTGCTCATTTGAGCATCCCATCTATATCTTCCTATAGCCCAAGACTCTCTGCTTCACTATCAACCACCTGGCCAATCTTTCTGTCATCTGCAAACTTACTAATCCCATCTCTCACAGTCACCTATGTTGTTAATATAAATGATGAATAATAAGGGACCCTGTGGTATGCCACCAGATACTGGCTTCCAATCACTAAAGCAGCCTTCTGTCATCACCCTCTGTCTCCTACATCTGAGTGAATTATGAATCCATCTCATCAAATTACCCCGTATGCCATGTGCCTTCTTTGAGTCTCCCATGTGGCATTGGTTACGTCTTCCATAAAGGTAGTGTGTGCATCAGAAAGCCCACTTAAGAAAGAAGATTGGCCCTGAGATAAATGCTGGCTTGAGGACTACAATATTTTTTGAACATGAGGCTATCATTTGAATGAGCTGGGCGTTTAAATCTGTTTCTAAAGTGCCATGCAGTCTCTGAGACCAGTGAGACAGGTTTGTGGGCATTGATACTTGAACACTATCAGTAACGTGCAGTCCTCTTGCCTACAGTGCAGAATTACGTTCTCAATTTTTGTTCTGCTGTGGATTACTTCTCTTTCGGAAAGAATAAAGAACTCAGTGCCCCGGCCGATGAAGACACACATGCTGTATGCCTTCTTGACTACCTTCTCAACTTGAGTTGCCACTTGCAGTGATTTGTGCATCTGTACACCCAGATCCCTTTGCCTATCGACACTGTTATGGGTTCTGCCATTTACTCTATATTTCCTATCTGTATTAGACCTTCCAAAATGTGTTACCTCATGTTTGTCTGGTAAACTCCATCTGCCATCTCTCTGCCCGACTGATGTATTTCCTGCTGTATCCTCTGATGGTCGTCATCGCTATTCGCAATTCCACCATCCTTTGTGTTGTCCGCAAACTTACTAATCAAACCAGTTACGTTTTCCTCCAAATTATTTAGCTTTGATCCCTGAGGAACGCCACTAGTCAGTGCAGTATTCTTTGAGGAGTGTCAGTTACAGCAAGGGGTTTGGCACACTTGTTCACTAGTTGACAGTATAACGCATTTATTCCTTTTCAGGCACTTCTGTACAGCACGTGGAAGAGGTTCTGCACTTTAACACCAAGTACCTCCACCAATAATCCACACGCTCTCTGTCTTTGTCAATAGGTGTGGCCATTGTAAGAGTCTAGCACCGACCTGGGAGCAACTTGCCAAGCAGGAGTTCCCTGGCCTAAGTGATATTAAAATCGCAAAAGTTGATTGCACTGAACAGCGATCCCTCTGCAACCAGCACTCGGTAAGAAACTGTCAGTCAGAGATGTAGAAAAGTAGTAGTTGGCGGCTAGCTCCTGTTTGTCATGGAGTTCAAAGTAGCAACGTTGCTAAAACCGCAGTAATTCTTTTAAAGTATTTATTTAATTTGACATGGCTAGTTTTCAAGAGCTCAACACTTAAGCAGCAGTGCTAACCATTGTGCTACACAGCTCCAAAGACCTGGGTTCGATTCCCAGCTCGGGTCACTGTCTGTGTGGAGTTTGCACATTCTCCTCGTGTCTGCATGGATTTCTTCCGGGTGCTCTGGTTTCCTCCCACAGTCCAAAGATGTGTGGGTTAGGTTGATTGGCCATGCTAAAAAATTGCACTTTAGTGTCCTGAGATATGTAGGTTAGAGGAATTAGTGGGTAAAATATGTAGGGATATGGGGGTAGGGCCTGGGTGGGCTTGTGTTCGGCGTAGACTCAATGAGCCGAAGGGCCTCTTTCTGCAGTGTAGGGTTCTATGATTCTATAGTTCATACTGTGAACGCTTGTGAAGGTTATAAAAGGTAGATAAAGTCAAGGCTGACATCCGTATGCTGGTGGGGAATACTTCCTTTTAAATTCACTTCCGGGATGTGGGTGTCATACCACCATTTTATTGTTCAGCCCTAATTGCCTTGAAGACGCTTTTAAGCCAATCATCATAAAATCCCTACCATGCAGAAGGAGGCCATTCAGCCCATCGAGTTTGCACCATCCACAGCCCCACCCAGGCCCTATTCTCGTAACCCTGCATATTTATCCTAACCTCCTAACACTATGGCTAAGCTAAATTGACCAGCCAACCTAACTGGCACATCTTTGGACTGTGGGAAGAAACCGGAGCACCCCGAAGAAACCTATGCAGACACGGGGAGAATGTGCAAACTCCGCACAAACACTGACCGGAGGCTGGAATTGAACCTGGGTCTCTGGAGTTACGAGGCAGCAGTGCTAACCATTGTGCCATTGGCCTGTCTGTTTGGAGTTACATGTAGGCCAGTCTAGGTTAGAATGCCAGATTTCCTTCCCTAAAGAACATTAGTGAATCAGATGGATTTTTCCTGACAATTAACAGATTTCCTTTTTTTGTAAATATTGAATTCAAATTCCACTGCGTAGAATTTGAACCTGGGTCCCTGGAGTTACTAGTTTACTAGTCCAGCAATAATACCACTGCACCACCACCTCCTCACTGTGCAGTAGCAATAAGAAAGTCCACCAGCAAACATAGTAAGACCTGTTGCATGTAGGGTGGTACAGTGGTTAGCACTGTTGCCTGACAGCGCCAGGGACCGAGTTCGACTCTGGTCTTGAGTGACTGTGTGGAGTTTGCGTGTTCTCCCTGTGCCTGTGTGGGTTTTCTCCAGGTGCTCTGTTTCCTCCCACACTCCAAAGATGTGCAGGTTAGGTGGATTAGCAAGGAGTTACAGGAATAGGGTGGACGGGAGGGCTTGGGTACGATGCTTGTTTGGAGAGTTGGTGTAGCCTCTTTCTGCATAGTAAGGATTCTGCGGTTCTATGTAGAATGGCAGGTCTATCTCAGTCTGCCATTGAGTTCTGCTTGTGGGTAGATGAGTTTTGTTCATTTTTTTAATGAACAATATTTTATGTTGACAGACCTCTTCCTGTCCCCACTTTCTCACTAAGGTAGTGATTTATTTTTGATTTTAAAAAAGAACTATATGTTAAAACTGACAACTTTTTTTTGCAAGCTGTCTTGTGCCAAGATTTTGATGGGCCAGATTGTCTCTCAGCTGGTCTTGTTCTACATTTCTTAGGCCAGTAAAGCTTGTTATTGCTGCATTTTAGTGCCAATTTGTAAGTGTGTGCAATACTGGCCTGGGTGCTGGAAACTGTTTTAAGCAGGCCAGAGAGAGAATTAATGTAATGAAAGCGCAGCTGTTTTCGGGTGAATTCTGAAATGAATTCTACAGGGACAGGGTCACAGGCAGAATTTTATACACTGCTCAGTTTATATATCTCTGAGTTTCTGGCTTGCGATCTCCAATATGGGTAGACTTCTTTTATTGAAAGAAAAACAGGATCGCAAGAGCTTCTAAGTGTACCGATGGGTTTATAATTAATGTGGTCAGTGAGGCCAAATTCCCCCTATCTATATTCCATGCTGTATTTTTTACTTAATTACCATAAAATCCAATTCTCGGCAAATGGTAGCTTCTGATTTCAGGAATTCAAATGAATGTTTCCAATTCAACACAAAACAAGAATGGTGTAAATCATCTTTCAATCTTCTATGTTTGAAAATTAGGTGAGATCTTCTGACTCTTCTCTCTGCCACATTTTTCCCCTTGATGTGGGGTGGATTCAATAGGATTTCCTATCAGCAGTGGTGGGACTGTGATCCTGCCACTGGCCAATGGTGGGCTGCCTCCTGTCGCCAAGAGACACACCACAGGGCAGAGGGATGGGGCCAGAGAATCCCACCAGTTATTTTCCACTTTAACAGAAGACAGTTATTCTGTTTGCTCTGTCAAGAACAAAAACAATTCACAGCACAGGAACAGGCCTTTTGGCCTGACCAGACTTCAGATACATGCAGGATCCGAATAGAGAAGACGCGGTGACTCATGCTGGCTATGCTTTGGTTTTTATGGCTAATTTTCAAAATGTTCTAGGCCTCTTCTGCATCAACCACATTGATCCAGGTCAGGTCTTACACATAGGAATTTCCATTCTGATCCTCACATAGTTTTAAGGTTTGTTGTTTACTTTAGGAGCAGTGCCCAGCAAGTCATAGGTGAGTTTGTTGTAAATCTCAAAGAAGGAGGGAGTAATGTGTGCGCTGTTCCTGGTGGAGAACAAGGATATCATTTTTCAGCCCAGTGGGATACAGATTCTTCCAGGTTACTGACGGAGGACATGCCTCCAATGCCACTCAGAATCACAGCCTGCACCAACTATGTTGCCTGACTGAGCTAAAACCCCCTTCCCTTTGGGGGACCATATCCCTCCATTTCCATCCTATGTATTTTTCAAGATGCCCCTTAAAAGTCACTATTGTATTTGCTTCCACATCCCCCAGCAACGAGCTCCAGGCATCCATCACCCTCTATGTAAAAAAACACTTGCCTCGAACATCTCCTTTAAACCTTGCCCTTCGCACCTTAAACCTATATCTCTTAGTAATTGACCCTTCCATCCTGGGGGGAAAACTTCTGGTTATCCACTGTGTCCATGCCGCTCATAATCTTGTAGACTTCTATCAGGTTGTCCCTCAACCTCTGTTGTTCCATTGAGAACAAACCAAGTTTCTTCAACCTCCTTGTAGCTAATGCCCTTCATACCAGGCAACATCCTGGTAAATCTTTTCTGTACCCTCCACAAAGCCTGGTAGTGTAGCAACCAGAATTGAACACTATATTCAATGTGCAGCCTAACTAAAGTTCTATAACGTTGCAACATGACTTGCCAATTTTTAAACTCAATGCCCTGGCCGATGAAGGTAAGCATGCCATGCCTTCTTGACTATCTTCTCCGCCAGCATTGCCACTTTGTGACCTGTGAACCTGTACACCCAGATCCCTCTGCCTTTCGATACTGTTAAGGGTTCTGCCATTTGCTGTATATTTCCTATCTGTATTAGGCCTTCCAAAATGCATTACCTCACATTTGTCCGAATTAAACTCCGTCTGCCATCTCTCCACCCCATAGTCTCCAACTGATATATCCTGCTCTGTCCTCTGGTGGTCCTCATGCTATCCACAAATGCACTTATCAAACCAGTTATATTTTCCTCAATCATTATATACATTACAAACAGCAAAGATCTCAGCACTGATCCCGGAGGAACGCCACTCATCAGCCCTCCATTCAGAAACACACCTTTCCACTGCTACCCTCTGTCTTCTGTGACTGAGTCAGTTCTGTATCCATCTTGCCAGCTCACCTCTGATCCCAAGTGACTTCACCTTCTGTACCAGTCTGCCAGGAGGGACCTTGTCAAAGGCCTTACTGAAGTCCATGTAGACAACATCCACTGTCTACTCTCATCAATCATCTTCATCACTTCCTCAAAAAACTCGATCAAGTTAGTGAGACATGACCTTCCCTTCACAAAACCATGTTCCCACTCTCTCTCACTAATATGTCCATTTATTTCCAATTGGGAGTAAATCCTCTTCAATAATTTCCCCAACATGATTCAAGGCTCACTGGCCTGTAATTACATGGATTATTCTTGCTAGGCTTTTTAAACAAAGCAACAACATTGCTTATTCTCCAATCCTCTAGGACAAATTTTAGCAACATGTAAAAGTAACAGGGTTGTTGTAGAGGGAGATTATAACTTTCCCAATATTGACTGGGACTCGGTGCTAGGGGTGTGGATCAGTCAGTGGGGATACAAAGAATTCTCTCAAGACCCAAGCAATTTCCTCTCTTGACTTTCTCAGTATTCTGGGGTATATCCCATCAGGCCCTAGGGTCTTGTCTACCTTAATGTTTCTCAAGAACCCCAGTACCATCTCCTTTTTGATCTCAACATGACTCAAACTATCTATACACCCTTTCCCAGACTCATCATCCACCAAGTCCTTTGGTGAATAGTGACCCAAAGTACTCATTTAATACCCCGTCCATTTCCTCTGGCTTCACGCATAGATTCCCTCCCTTGTCCCTGAGTGGGCTAACCCTCTCCCTGGCTGCCCTCTTGCTCTTTATGTATAAAAAGCCTTGGGATTTTCTTTAATGCTACTGTCCAATGACTTTTTGTGTCCCCTTTAAGTTTCTTTCTATTTTCCTTGTATTCCGTACTTGCTTCATGTGTTCCCAACCTCCTAGCTTTGACAAATGCTTCCCTTTTCTTTGACTAGGCCCTCCTGATCCACACCCCTAGCACTGAGTCCCAGTCAATATAGGGGAAGTTAAAATCTCCCTCCACAACAATACTGTTCCTTTTACATGTTGCCTACATATCTATCCCTTTACCTCCAGCTGGCTGTTTGGCAGCCTATAATAAACCCCCAACATTGTGACTATACCTTTCTTATTCTTGAGCTCTACTTGTATTGCCTCGCTGTATGAGCCCTCCAAAGTGTCCTCCCACAGTACAGCTGTGATATTCTCCTTAACCAGTAGTGCAAATCCCCCACCCCTTTTTACATCCCCCTCCATCCCGCCTTAAACATCTGTATCCTGGAACGTTAAGCTGCCAATCCTGCCCTTCCCTTAACCAAGTCTCTGTAATATCATAAAGCTTGGGCTAGTACTTGGAACTAAGTTCATCTGCCTTATCTATTACACTTCTTGCTTTGAAACAAATGCACTTCAGTCCACCAGACTCTCTTTGATCAATCATCACACCCTGCCTGTTCTTTGAGTCTTGCTGGCCCTGTGCCCTGGTTCACTTTCAGATAATTTGTCTTTGCTTTGGTTCCCATCTCCCGCCAAACTAGTTTAAATTCTCCTATGCGACACTACTAAACCCCACGGCCAGAATATTGATGCCCTTCCAGTTTAGATGAGACCCTTCCTGTACCCAAAGAGTTGACCTTGCTGGGCTATGATCCCTTTGGCATTGGTCACACTCTGCTCTACAGCACAATTGAATGTGGGCAGGTTACCTGATCACATGGACTGTCTCAGCAATGCTGCTGTTACTGCCCTGCCCATTTTCAATAGGACCAAGGTTACAAACATGGAACCCTTTGCTCCTTTTGTGCAGAGTTCTCAAGAGATTATCTGCGCGATGCACTTGGAAGTTGTAATGATGGTTAAATTCTTGTCTGCAGATATCAACCATCCTATCATATAATTTGGAGCAACTTTATTATATTAGTCCTAGACAGCTGTACAAATATTTACTCCATCGAGCCTATTCTATGATTAGTCATGATTTCACAATCAAACGCCACATATTTAGCTTTACTCTATATTCCATAATACTCTGAATAACAAATCCGTCAGTTTTCAGATTTACAATTGATGAAGCATCTAAATCATAGAACCCCGAGCATGCAGGAGGCAGCCATTCAGCCCATCGAGTCTGCACCGACCACAATCCCATCCAGGCCCTATTCCCATTAACCCCATATATTTACCCTGCTAATCCCCTGATACTAGGGTCAATTTATCCTGGCCAATCAATCAATCTAACCCATGCTCCTTTGGAGTGTGGGAGGAAACGAGCACCCGGCGATAACCCTCGCAGACATGGGGAGATAGTGACCTGAGGCTGGCATTGAATTTGGGTCCCTGGTGCTGAGAGGCAGCAGTGCTAACCACTGTGCCACCTGACTGCCATTTCAGCCCCAAACTCTAGCACATTTTTTTGAAGAAGTGTATCCTAATTTCAGTCTCAAATGATTCAGCTCAAATTTATTGATACTGTCTTCTAGAATCTCAAACCAGTGGAATAATTTTTTACAAGCTAATTGGTTTGTTCCCCTTAATATATTGGGAACTTCAATCAAATTATCCCTTAATTTCAGAAGGTTAAGGGACTAGAACCCTTGTTTAGTCTCTGTGTGGCTTAACTCATTAGTATCCAGGTATCATCCTGGTAACACGACTCTGCAGTCCCTCCATAACTAACATATCCTTACAGTGTGATACAACCGCTAATACCACTCACCAGCCAGGCATAAGGAATACAGCATCTCTCAACATAAAACAACAGGAATCAAAGGTAGCTGTTTGGTCCCTCGAACCTGCTCCATCTTTCAGCAAGAACATGACTGATCTGATGGTGATCTTGCTTTTCCTTTCCTGCCTGTCCCCATAACCCTTGAATCCCATGTGGATCGAAAATCTCTAGAGGGGGAGGTTGCCATCAGCAGGACTGGAAGATTCTGCCCCCTATGTTTAAACAGTGCTGTCTAGTTCTACAACCTCTTAGCATTTATCCAGCGGAGCCCACTCAGAATCTTGTACTTCTCAATAAGACCACCTTTAGTTCTTCTAAACTCCAATATGTACAAACTCACCTTTCCTCAGTAAACAATCTCTTCATTCCACGATTCAGCTCAGCGAACCTTCTCTGGTCTTCTGATACAAGGTGACCTTTAAATAAGGCGACCAAAACAATACAACATTCTCTGGATGGTTAATCTGTGACTTGAGATTGGAGTGCCGTCAATGCAGATTTTTGAAAGACATGTATTTTGGCTAATTTATCACTAACACTGTAGATCATTTCAAAGTAATACATAAAGGAGTTCTTACAAAGAGATGAATCTCATGGTGTTAAATTAGCAGCTGTCCCAAGGATCAAAAAGGATATTGTTCAGATTGATATTCGTGGCCAGCCTCATGTTCCATACACAAGTGGTGTGGAATAAATATCAAATGCTTATGACTCTAAGATGTTAGAAGTCTGCAGGTGGGATTTTCACATCCCGCTGAACGTGACCTGCCCGTGGAGGGACGAGCGAGCCACACAACACTGTGTAGATGTCAGCAAGACCAGAAGATCCCGCTGGCAGCCAATGGCGAGCCGCTGCAGACAGGGAATGGTGGAGCAAGATGGGAAATGTGCCAAATTTGGTGGTGTAAAATAAAAATAAAACTGAAATGCTCAGTGGAGCAGAGTGAAAAAGCAGATGAGACTGTGCAATGATTATAAACAAAGGGACGGAAACACGTTTGATTAGCTTATGATAGGAGAATACAAAACTGTAAATCCCACCTGAGGTTAATTGACCTTTTGCACAGTCTGACCCCACCCATTATGATTCCCATGGCAACAGGCTAGGGAAATTCCACCCTTAATTCCAGAAACCATACCAGAGTCATACAACACAGGACTATATTCAACAGAGAAGGTTTAAAGGGAAATTGAGAAAGTGTAAGTCCAACGATATGTGGGTCAGGTGGATTGACTAACCTAAATTTCCCATTGTCAGGAGCACTAGCTAGGGTAAACACATGTACTTATGGTTGGTGCAGATTTGATGGACCGAATGGCCTCTTTTTGCACTGTAAGATTCTACAATTGAAAGGCCAGGATATAACTAGTGATTATTTGTTTGTCAGTCAATTGATACAAGGAAATACCAATTATAAATTTAGGATGGGCAGAAAGGGGGGAAATGGAATACATTCTTAGATCTGGAAACTAATTGTGTATTTTTTTTAAAAAGGTCCGTGGCTATCCAACATTGCTGCTGTTCCGTGGAGGTCAGAAGTTGAGTGAGTATAACGGAGCAAGGGATTTGGAAGCACTTCACAACTTTATCCTACAGCAAGCCAGGGATGAACTGTAAAACACGTACTTTTTTGCCTGACCACCACCTCGCGTCACTGTTTACAAGAATTCAGTGGTTCTTTTATTTGTGTAAACTTTCTCCTATCGTCATCAACGTATGTACATAAAAGGTTAACGCCAACTTACCAACTTTCTTCTACAAGAAGAAAGTTGGCTGTGGCTTCCACCATATAGTGGTGCCTTCTACGTATGTGGTACTGAGGGGTGAGACTTTGCTTGTCCTGTCACCCTCCCTAACACTTCTGTAGATGTGGTTCGTGTGTAGTTTAACAGATGATCATGGCACATCAGTTGCACCTGATTCATTACTAAACAGAATACCTCAGCGTATCATCGAGCCACATACACAAAGTATTAAAGCCAGTTTTTAAATGAGTGTGAAAGTTTGTATTGAATAAAATGAGAGAATAACTTGCAGTACCAGACAATGATATCCTTGCTCGGATTTTAAGTAAACTGGTTGAAGGAAGAGCACAATAGCGTGAATGGAGTGAGGGAACATATATTATGGTAACAGGTTGCATTCCCGTTTTAAGTTGTGTGCTAAATATCTCCAGGAACACTCTGCATTAGTTAAACTGAATTGAAACCATTTTGAGTGGGTGGGTGGGGGGTCTCTGCACTGGAGCGAAGGTGGCTGAAAGTGGTCATTTTAAAAAATTTGCCAATTTTTAAATGTGCCAATTTTAAAATCAAATTATTTCAAAATTGAAGCATCCAATAAGTTGATTCAGCCATTGTCATCATCAAAGAATGCATCCCCAACTATTCTATCATTCACACAAATGGAATGAGCAAACAGCACAGGAAAACCACTTGATTTTAAAACAGTTTATTGTTAGCACGTGTGTATGGAGAATTTGACTTCTTCTCCAATGGCGGGGGAAAGAGCAGTAAATGTGTGTGTGTGTATGTGTGTGGGTGTGGTTGGCACTTAAGCTTTTGTATAAAAAGAAAGAATCATTAAACAAAATGTGATACTATGTCAATAGTTTACACTACTTGGCAAATTTCTAATAAAAATTTCTTAAGAAAATGATTGTCCGGAGTGCGTCTTACAAAAGAAAAACAGGAATGTGCAGAGGCTGTCCAAAATAGGGGCTCTGGAAGTAGCTCCCCACCCCCCCAAGGCTCGGGTTTGAAGATGTAAATCAGTTTCTGACCTTTCCCTCTGAGTCTAATACGCTACCATCATCCACCCACTTTAAATCCAGTGACTGCTTTCGCCATCATTATAAGCCCCGAGTTTAAAGCACAGTTACCAAAAAAAACCCAAAAACAAATAAATTACATTTTTATGAAAACTATATACAAAATATATTACAAAAGCCTTTTTTTAAAGTAGAAACCTTTCTTTAAAAAAACAAAATTGTAAACATTATTTACAGAGATATTGCTCCAGGCATTTATATCGCTATGCATTGAGGATTACTCGCCAGTAGTTTCACGCCCCGTCAAAACTCCTTGTCCCTCTAGTGACAGCCGCAGGCTCTGACCACCATGTTCCTGTACTTTTTCAATATAACATTTGAGCTGTCATCAAAGAAGAGGACAGAAATTGCGTTCAGCTTGGTGGGAGCACAGCACGGTTTTGGGATGTAGTCTGGGTTCATGAGGTGGACCTGGAGTCAAAAGAAAGTTGAAATGTTGAGGCTGGTGTGTGCAGATGCATCCTGCAAATCATTTTCACCCTGTCTTTTGTCCAACTCCTGCTGCATAATGCAAGACTCGACATTGGAATTAAATCCCAAGCTCGGAAAGGGAAGTCACAGAATCCCTACAATGCCGAAGGAGGCCATTCAGCCTGTCGAGCCTGCACTGACAAAGAATATTTTATGCAGACCCTCTCTCCCATCAGCATGTATTAATTGACTTTGAACACAAACAGGGGAAAGCTGGGGCACTGGATTGAGTGGGAAGAGAGCTGTGAGACTGAACAAGTCAATAAACTCCCTCAAGCAAGAGGAGCTTTGTGTCTTGGTTTCAGCTTCAACAACTGTCCACGAAGCTAACCCTTCTGTCTGTAGGCCCTGTCTTTTTCTCTCTCCACACGGTGGCACAGTGGTTAGCACTGCTGCCTCACAGCACCTGGGACCCAGGTTCAATTCTGGCCTCAGGTCACTGTCTGTGTGAAGTTTGCACATCCTTCCCGTGTCTGCACGCTCTGGTTTTCACCCACAGTCCAAGGATGACAGGTTAGTTTGATTGGCCATGCAAAATTGACCGTAGTGTTGGGATTAGCAGGGCAAATGTGTAGGTTTACAGGAATAGGGCCTGGGTGGGATGTGGTCGGTGCAGATTCAATGGGCTGAATGGCCTCCTTCTGTAATCTCCATAACCTTGCACATTCACCATGGCTAATCCATACAACCTGCACATCCTTGGACACTAAGGGGCAATTTACCATGGCTAACATCTTTGGATTCTGGTGAGAAACCCATGCTGACATGGGGAAAACATCTGCTTGGAGTTTGCATAGTCACCCAAGGCTGGAATTGGTCCCTGGTGCTGTGAGACTAGTGCTAACCACTGTGCCACCTTAGTGAAAATCAGTCTCTTATGCCTTCAGTAACCTGCCCCATGAAAGCTGGTGACTTAATTGGACTTCCTGAAATCACTGGGCACCAGATTGATCCAAGATGTTTTCTCCGTGTAAAACTTGCTGAGCTGACACTGGGGTGGGCGGGAGTGGAATCTCAGGCAGCAAATTCAAAACCCAGAAGAGCTGTGTTCCAAATTTACAAAAGGATGAGCAAAATCAAAATAGAGAAGGGCCATCCCTTAAAGGGATATGACAGATCTAAGTCCTGAAGGGGAGGACACTTAAGGGCAGGTGATGGCATAGTGGTACGGTCACTGCATGAGTAATCCCAGTTCAAATCCCACCATGGCAGATGGTGAAATTTGAATTTATTAAAATTAAATAAGTAACTATGAAACCACTGTTGACTGTCAGAAAAACCCATCTGGTTCCCTAATGAGCTTTAGGGAAGGAAATCTGCCATTTATACCCAGTCTGGCCTATGTGCGATTCCAGAGCCACAACAATGTGACTAACTCTCAACTGCTCCCTCAATGGGCAGTTATGGATGGATAATACATGCTGGCCCAGCCAGTGATACCCACACCCCACAAACGAAAAAAAGAAAACTTAGGGGAGTCTAACTGCAAAGAAGGGGCAAGATAGTGACAGCCTAGAGCTCATCCACCCTCTCCCCCTTTATTCTCAAGTACTGGAAGGGATGCACTAACTAGTCTCAGCTGAAGCTGCTGGTGGCACCAAATGTTGCTGAGATGAGAGGAACTGTTTTCCCCAGCCTTTGCAATGTCTGCTGGAGCAGCAGAAATTCAGATTTAAACGGCAAAGTGCTCTTACAAAGCCAGCCAAACCATTTCTGACTCTAACCAAGGGCAGGCTGTCCTTTAAATATGGCGACAGTTTCTGCTTAGCCATTGGGCGACATGAGCTCCCAACATCAAGAGTCCCCCCTCTCCACACACACTGAGATCCAATGGTATTCACTCGTAGTAATTGTCCACACCACATCCCCAACGATTTCTGGATCCCCATCGACAGTCGGACTAAATAAGGCCATTTGTGCTTTACTCACCAGTGTCTGTACGATCGCATGGTTTGTGGCGTTCATGTGTGCATTAAGGGGGAATGAGCACTCTCCGTCACAGTAATATGCTGCATATCCTTCAGGTGCTATTATCCAGTCCTTTGAAAACAAGAATTGAATTAGAACATTGATATCCTTTAAAAATGTTCATTCAAATATACTTTTTGACTGTTGACAGTACCCACAATTTCTTTCCCTTGTCATCTAAATGCTTTGAATCCTTATCTAATTAATTAATTTATTAGTGTCACAGGTAGGCTTACATTAACACTGCAATGAAGCCGCTGTGAAAATCCCCTAGTCGCCACACACAGTATTCGGGTACACTGAGGGAGAATTTCACATGGCCAATGCACCTAACCAGGCTGTAGGAGGAAACCAGCGCACCTGCAGGAAACCCATGCGGACAGTTTTCCTCCGCTCCCCAAGTCTTCCCCCCCTAGCAAATTCCACCAAGATAAGTTCCCCCCGTATCATTAAACCAAATAGAATATTGAGGGCCAGGCCCTCTATCACTTATCATCTCAAAAGAAATTTAAGACACAATTCATAAGGAATGTTAATCAAGATCCATTTGACAATTGGTCCAAATGGGTGAAAAAGCCTATTGGGTCTCATAAATGTCTACAGGTGACCACCTGACCACAAAATGATCTTTATTTGCACAATTTAGCCAATTAAAAATGTGGCTGAACTGATGCTTCAAAGTACTGAATATTAGTAAATATTAACATCAAATAAATAAAAACATATTGAGTGGAATTCTCCAATTTGGAATCTAAGTGCCGTGGCAGCAGCGGGAACGTGGCAGCCGGCGGAAAAAGATGTCAAATCCTGCGGCCCCGACCTCATTAATTATGCACCCGAGTGTTTTGTGTCATATTCTGTGGCAGGACAAGCCTGGATGGTGCATAGTCCACTGTCCTATCCGGGCACTATATTGAAAAGGTGTCCAACATCACTGACTAGCTGCTGAATAAAGATAGATAGATCTCCTAAAAGTGAAGATGGATTTGTCAGAACATTCTGAGGTGGGAAGGTGAACCCCCTCCGGAACCCTGAATCTGGAAGGTCCACCTGTAGATGCATCTCTATCGCCTCGCTCCCAAAATCAATTCAAATTGAATCTAATTTATGGTCACCACGACGGGGACAGATTAGCTGACAAGAACTGGCATTATACACCTAACCTCGGGTTTGATCCTATGCTATCTTAGCCAGAAGGCTGAGAAGCAAAACTGAAACCTAATGCTAACAGTGTGAAAAAGACTTGATTCTCAAATTCTGCCTCACTCTTTCACCCATAGATGAACCAACGCACATCTTTAATGGATCTGCCCGCCAAGAAACTTATAAAACGCATTAAATTGTAACAGGATTATAAAGGGTAGATTCAGAAAGGATGTTCCTGATGGTAGGGAGGGATCTGAACTAGTTATCCTCGTAGTTTGAGGATCAGGGGCAAACCTCTTAGGACTGAGATGAGGAGAAATTTCTTCACCCAGAGTGACGTGTGTGTGAGAAATTCACCACCACAGAAAGTAGTTCAGGCCAGAATGTTGTGAGATTTGAAAACTAAATTAGATACAGCTCTTGGGACTGAAGGGACCAAGGGATAAGGGGGAGGTGGAGACGATCAGCTGTGATCATACGATGATTGGACATATTCTTTTCGACCTTCTTCCGTCTGGAAAAAGATATTAAACTCTTGAGGTCACATACCAACCAACTTAAGAACAGCTTCTTCCCTGCTGCTGTCAGAACTTGGATGGACCTACCTCGCATTAAGTTGCTCTTTTTCTACACCCTAGCTATGAATGCAACACGACATTCCTCTCTCTCTCTCCTTTCTTTCTCTATAAATGGTATACTTTGTCTCTAAAGTGTACAAGAAACAATACTTTTCACTGTAAACTAATACACATGACAATGATAAATCAAAAGTCATCATGACTAGCAGGACAGGTTTGAAGGGCTGAATGGCCTTCTCCTGCTTCTAGTTTCTCTGTTTCTAAATTACTATTAGACTATTCCTGCGATAGGCAAACCACAAGAAACTTAACAGAAGGTGACAACATAACCCAGATTCAGTTTGTGTTCAATCGCTACAGCGCTATGATCCCCTGTGACGCTGAGAGTTGAGAGTTCAGTCCCAGATTAAATCCAGGGCACGTCTGCAGGAAATGCAGGAGCAGCTGAGAGGAGAGCAGAAAGGCCAGGGTAGAGGCAGCTGCAAAAGTACGGGGAAGACAAGCAACGAGCAGAAAGAAAGAAAAGATATTTCTGCAGGGTGTTTGTGGTGTATCTGGACTTTCAAAAGGCTTTTGACAAGGTCCCACACAAGAGATTAGCGAGCAAAATTAAAGCTCATTGTACTGGGGGTAATGTATTGATGTGGATCGAGAACTGGCTGGCAGACGGGAGGCAGAGAATGGGAATAAATGGGGCCTTTTTCAAAGTGGCAGGCAGTGATTAGTGGGTTACCACAGGGTTCAGTGCTGGGACCTCAGCTATTTACAATACACATCAATGATGTGGACGAAGGAATTGAATGCAATATTTCCAAATCTGCAGACGAAGCTAAGCTGGGTGGCAGTGTGCGCTGTGAAGAGGGTGCTTAGAGGCTGCAGGGTGACTTGGACAGGCTGGCTGAGTGAGCAAATACAATACAATGTGGATAAATGTGAGGTAATCCACTTTGGCAGCAAACACAGGAAGGAAGATTATTACCTGAATGGTGGCAGTTTAAGAAAACGGGAAATGCAACGTGACCTGGGTGTCACGATGGAAAAATCGCTGAAGGTTGGTGTGCAGGTACAGTAGGCAATGAGGAAAGCTAATAGCATGCTGGCCTTCATAACAAGAGGATTTGAGTCTAGGAGTAAGGATGTCTTGCTGCAGTTATACAGGGCCTTGGTGAGGCCACACCTTGTGTGCAGTTTTTGTCTCCTGAGGAAGAACATTCTTGCTATTGAGGGAATCCAGCGAAGATTCACCAGGCTGATTCCTGGAATGGCAGGACTGGCATATGAAGAGAAACAGGATTGACTGGGGGTTGTACTCACTCCAATTTACAAGAATGAAACGGGCTCTCGTAGAAACATATAAAATCCTGATGGGCCTAGACAGGATAGACATGGGAAGAATGTTCCCAGTATTGGGGAAGTGTAGAACTAGGGACCACAGTTGAAGAAAAGGGGTAAGCCATTCAGGACTGAGATGAGGGAGAACTTCTTCACTCAGAGTTTGAACCTGTGGAATTCTCTACCACAGAAAGCTGTTGGGGCCAGTTTGTTAGATATGTTCAAGAGGGAGATGGACATGGCTCTTGTGGCTAAAGGGATCGGGGGTATGGAGAGAAAGCAGGAGTGGGGTACTGAGAGTTCATAATCAGCTATGATCATATTGAATAAAGGATGTAGGCTTGAAGGGCCGAATGGCCTACTCCAGTGCCTATTTTCTATGTCAGCAGCTCACTCGGAAGCGTAGAGTAATAGAAACAGCATCGCAGCTCCGCCAATAGACAAGGTGAAGGAGGCACATTAAAGGCGTCAAGCGATCGGGGACAGAAATTCTTTACTGCTGGGGGACAAATCCAGCGGCGCTTCAGCCAGTAGGGTTGAGGTGCAGACAAACTAGGCCCCAGCCCTCACTCAAGTGAGCTGCAGATACCTGCTGGAAATGTCAGGTAAAGAGGGAAAGGGGCTGCAGTGAACCTGAGTAATGGATGACCATCAGGTGACAGCGGCTGACATCAGGTTGAGGTGGAGAGCAGGTTTGGCAGCCGTTTTGACAAGGCCATGACTCTCAGAACAATCGAGTCCCTCTGTTCAGAGGCTCCTCCAACAATTAAACTGAGCTTCTCAACCATGCAGGTGAAAGTCATTCAAAATCAGTGTGTTTTTTCTTTAGTCCAGAGGTCTCAAAAATCGGCATCACGTATAGACCCATGTGGACTCCAGGTGCCACATCCCCACAGCAGGAAAGGGTGAGTCACTCACTATCCCCACCTTCCCCAGACCAGGAGGCGGGGAGCGGGGCGGAGAAGAGTCACTCCTCCATCTCCTCCCCCCACCAAAGAGGAGGAGGGAGTCATCCCTCTGTGCCCCCTCCCCCCACAGCAGTTTGGGGGGGGGGGGGGGGGGGGTAGGAATCATCCCTCCATCCCCCCTCCCCCAAGCAGGAGGGGGGAAGTCATCACTCCATCCCCCCTCCCCCAAGCAGGAGGGGGGGGGGGGGGGTGGGGGGGATCATCCCTCCGTACCCCCCCCCATCCTCCCAAGCAGGAGGGGGAAGTCATCCCTCCGTCCCCAGAGCAGAAGAGTGCTATCCCTCTGTCCCTCAGAGCAGGAAGGGATTATCCCTCCATTCCTCAGAATTCTATCTATGCTAAATGTTGCGCAGACTCAGGTGTTGACTGCATTTCAGGCAAAAATGGAGGGCAGTTAGAGATGGGCAATAAATGCTGGCCCAGCCAGTAATACCCTCATCCTATGAATGGAAAAAGTAACATATTTTTCTTTTTACCTGCCATCCTAAGTCCCGAAAGCTCACATACAGTTCATGCTTTTTACAAGCCTGTCGCTGGTCGCTGGTGTTATATTCTGAAAGAAAATGGAACAGTTTAAAAAATAATGCAGAGTCACTAAGTTAAATACAGAAGAGCATTTGGCTCAACCTGCCTGTAAAGTGATCATCATCACAGCAGCTAAATACTCCTCAAAAGGACTCACATTTTGATCCCTCTGATTTCATTCAAAATGGATTGCAGGTATTAATCGGTAAATAGTCCCCCAATCCCATCACTGCTAACACTGTAAATTCTGATTTTGTAGCAACCCTTGTATGTTGTGCACACCTCCATCACTTGGGACCAGCTACTCCAGAGCCCAGGTGGGGGTGTCAGTTAGTCAAATGGCTGGTCAGTGATGTGGAGTGACGGCAACAGCGTGGGTTCAATTCCCGCACTGTCTGTGCTTATTCACAAAGGCCCCACATTCTCAACCTTGCCCTTTGCCTGAGGTGTTAGCGATCCTCAGGTTAGCTCTCCTCTCTCCCTCCCCACGCCCATCTCAAAGGGGAGAGTGGCCTATGTTCAACGGGGACTATTTTGAAGCCATTTCTCATGGATAGAGACCTCATCCCATCACTGCTAGTGTTTTACCCACAGTGGCAGGGAGGGGCTAGCCCATGCCATATGGTAAACCTGGCAATTTTCACCACACAGGCTTGTTTTTTTTTGGCAAGGTGGGGTTCAGGCAGTGACAGAGAACTTCCTTTGAGGGCCTCCTGGGCTCATTGGAGGCATAATCTCCAAAACAGCCCCTCCCCCTTGAACCCTTTCACTCAGTCCCCTGAAATTCAAACTTCCATGTGCTGTGTTTCTCCTCCTGTCTATTGATCTGATCCAACTCCCTTCTTTCAGGGGAGAATGGCACTAGGGTCCAATGGACTTGACAGAATATAGCACAGGAGGCCATCATGTGTTGGTTCTTTGGTAGACTTAACTAATTAGTCCCACTCCCCCATCCCTTCTCCAGTAGGCCTGTGATGCTTTTCCCCTTCCAATTCTTCCAAGTTCTTTCACCAATCACTAAGTCCATGTTCTCTACTTACTGATCTATCAGTAAACAGTTTACATTTAATTTCTCCATAAAAACCATCCATTATTTTGAACATCTCTATCAAATCTCCCCTCAATCTATTCTGCTCTAAGGAAACAAAGCCAGTGCCTCCGTGTAATCCAGATCCCTCATCCCTGGTTACCATCCCGATGAATCTCTCCTCTACTCTCAACAAGGCCTCAACATCCCTCCTAAAGTGTCAGGGCCTCGCTGCCTAACTTTGCAATAAATGAAAAAAATAATTAGCCCCAATCTTTCATACATAGAGCAGACCATATAAGAATCATAGAATCCCTACAGTGCAGAAGGGGCCATTCGGCCCATTGAGTCTGTACTGACCATAATTCCACCCAGGCCCGATTTCCATAACCCCACACATTTATTCTGCTAATCTCCCTGACACTAGGGTCAATTTAGCATGCCCAATCAGTCTAACCCGCAAATCTTTAGAGTATGGGAGGAAATCGGAGCACCCGGAAGAAACCCACACAGACACTGAGAGAAAGTGTGAACTCCGGACAGAGGCCGGAATTGTACCCAAGTCCCTGGCGCTGTGAGGCAGTAGTGCTAACCACTGTGCCACCCCAGAGAAACATATAGAAACATGCTCTACACTGGAAGCAAGGCTTACACTGCAACTCATGACCATTTTGTTGTTGGCCTTTACAAGTTCAAGTGGCAAAAACACTTGTCTAGCTTTTAAGAAGGGACAATGGAAGACTGCCCTAAACATTCCAAATCCAATCTCAATACATCATATTCTTGTGATTAAATAAAAAGTTGGGGGATGGGCAGAATGGATAAACGATGCAAAAAAAAACCACCAACGTCTATTAAAATGAACCAAAGGTTAAGGTTTGCACTCAATGGTCAATGTCATGCGTCGGACAGAAATTGCCGCTGACAGCTGAAAAATTATCCTGTCAATCGCAAACCACAGATGGAATTTGGGATCGCTTAAGGGTTAAGGAGAATTTCAAAAGTTTTGCTGTTTCATTTCTAAAGCCTCTTTGGAAATAGTACATCGGACATGCCTGTGTGTCAAGGTGTTTCCTTGCCCCCTTGGTGCAGGGCCTCTTATTACGTTGCTGGAAAACCCTCCATGCCCCGAATTTTATTACAACTGGAACTTTCTTAAATAAGTGCAGCTGTGGAGGTAGGGCTAGGAGGTACCCTCCACACTGCTATCCTTGTTGAGGCTCCCTTTCCTGCTGAACTTGCTACAGTTATCCTGTATTTCCGATTCCTTCATACGAGCTCAAGTGCTCTAGGAGAACAGACAAACATTTTCAGAGGCTAATGCTCGGAGGAATTGCCTGACAAGTCTTAGACTGCCAAGTCATTGAGTGCTCCAACGTAATTAACTGCTGCTGAAGTCACTAAGTTGAAGTAGCTTCAAGTTCATCTCCTTTTTTTATAAAGAGAAAAGACCCTCCCTGTTTATTTAAGTGATCTTACTATATAAGCCAGCGAATAAGTTGAAACATTTTCCAACGCCACTTAATCTGCGGCCATTCTGGGTGGGCAGTGGAACAGAGCAATTGCTAAAACACACAAGGTCTGTTGACACTGAACGAAGAGAGAAAAATGTAGAGATCTGGCTTGAATGTGGAAAGATCCCCCCTCTTGTTTATACAGCAGCAGCTTTCTTTGTCAAAGAGATGAAATGCAACTTAAGGCAGCGTGAGTGCAGGGGCCAGATAGAGCAGGGCAACATCATCTTTGGTGTACGAGAGGGAGCAAGTTTGAAACGTTTGATTTATTATTGTCACATGAATTAATATAGTGAAAAGTATTGTTTCTTACGCACTATACACAGCATACCGTACATAGAGAAGGAAAGGAGAGTGCAGAATGTAGTGTTACAGTCATAGCTAGGGCTTAGAGAAAGGTCAACTTAATGCAAAGTAGGTCCATTCAAAAGCCTAATGGCATCAGGGAAGAAGCTGTTCTTGTGTTGGTTTGTAAGTGTCCTCAGTCTTTTGTATCTTTATGCAGAAGGAAAAAGGTACAAGAGAGAATGCCCAGGGTGTGTGGGGCCCTTAATCATGCTGGCTGCTTTTCTGAGGCAGCGGGAGGTGTAGACGGAGTCAATGGATGGGCGGCTGGTTTGCGTGATGGACTGGGTTACGCTTTTCGGCAGTAGCCACATCAGGCAGCGCAGAAACTTTGGTAGACGACAATACTGGACTGTAGTATATCCAGCACAGTATAGGATGCATGAGGGATTTTTGAGACAAAACTAGTACCTCAGTCTTTGACAGTCATACACGCTGCGGTTGAACGTGGACAGTGCTCATTGGTGTCCCAGTGTCCTTGGCTCTCACTGGTGTTTCCAAACAGGCGGTCATGCACATCTGTGGACATACCCCATGTACCACATCTCAGCTGGTCAGCTGACCTCAGGGTATCAAGGTTTATAGCTCCTTAAAAGTGGAGTCACAGGTGGACAAAGTGGTGAAGAAGGCATTTGGCATGCTTGGTTTCATTGGTCAGAACATTGAACATAAGAGTTGGGAAGTCTTGTTGAAGTTGTACAAGACATTGATAAGGCCACACTTGGAATAGTGTGTACAGTTCTGGTTACCCTATTGGAGAAAGGATATTATTAAATTAGAAAGAGTGCAGAAAAGATTTACTAGGATGCAACCGGGACTTGGTAGTTTGAGTTATGAGGAGAGGCTGGATAGACTAGGACCTTTTTCCCTGGAGTGTTGGAGGCTTAGGGGTGACCTTATAGAGATCTATAAAATAATGAGAGGAGTAGACTAGGTAGATAGTCAACATCTTTTCCCAAAGTAGGGGAGTCTGAAACTAGCGGGCATAGGTTTAAGGTGAGAGGGGAGAGATACAAAAGGGTCCAGAGGGGCAATTTTTTCCACAGAGGATGGTGAGTGTCTGGAACAAGCTGCCAGAGGCAGTTGTAGAGGTGGGAACAAATGTCTTTTAAGAAGCATTTAGACAGTTACATGGGTAAGATGGGTATAGAGGAGTGTAGGGCAAATGTGGACAATTTGGACTAGCTTTGTGGTAAAAACTGGGTGGCATGGACAAGTTGGGCCGAAGGCCTGTTTCCATGCTGTAAACCTCTATGACTCTATGTATCCTCAGCTTCTGCTGGATGTAGACAGGGGATGAAGATTCTTGCAGGAGGGCAATGTCTCTGAAAATGGACACCAGCAAGACATGCGACGCATCCAGGTAGCTAGGTGGATTGAGAACTGGCTGGGAAATAGGAGACAGAGGGTAGTTGTGGAGGGTACCTTGTCGGGCTGGAGGCCAGTGACCAGTGGTGTGCCGCAGGGCTCGGTACTGGGACCTCTCCTCTTTGTAGTCTACATAAATGACTTAGAAGAAGGCGTAGGTGGTGTGATCAGCAAGTTTGCTGATGACACCAAGATGGCAGGGTTGGCGGGTACGGAACTGGATTGTCAGGTGATACAACAGGATATAGATAGGTTGGTGCAGTGGGCAGATGGCATTTAATCCTGACAAATGCGAGGTGATGCATTTTGGACGGAATAATGCAGAGAGGAGCTATGTGATAAAAGGTAGGCCGATTAGGAGTATAGACGTACAGAGGGACCTGGGAGTGCAGGTTCACAAATCCATGAAGGTTGCGTCACAAGTGGAGAACGTTGTTAGGAAGGCTTATGGGATGTTAGCCTTTATAGGAAGGGGCTTAGAGTATAAAAGCTGCCGTCTAATGCTTCAGTTATACAGAACGTTGGTTAGACCGCATTTGGAGTACTGCGTCCAGTTCTGGTCACCTTACTACCGGAAGGACGTGGAGTCTCTGGAAAGGGTGCAGAGGAGGTTTACCAGGATGTTGCCTGGCATGGGGGGACTGGGTTACGAGGAGAGATTGAAGAGACTGGGGCTATTCTCCTTGGAAAGACGGAGATTGAGAGGGGACATGATAGAGGTATATAAGATACTGAAGGGAATAGATAGAGTTAATATTGAGAGACTGCTCCCTAGACTGGGTACGAACACGAGAGGTCATCACTTAAGGGTGAGGGGGGGGGAGGTATAATTTGGAGGTAAGAGGAAGGTTCTTTACGCAGAGAGTTGTGGGGGTCTGGAATGCGCTACCGAGTAGGGTGGTGGAGGCAGGAACGTTGGACTCGTTTAAGATGCAGTTAGATAGGCACATGAGTGAAACGAGAATGGAGGGATATGGTAGGGGCTATTAAATAGGTTAAACCTCGGGAGACACCGGAAGGGCAGGCTGTATGATTAATATTTTTTTGTCTTTATTCCACAGGTGGAGGTCCACCTCGTGTCAAGCGAGGGGCATGCACACGGCGGGTTGTGCGTGGGCTGCTCTTGGAAGTCCAGGAGTGGCCTAGTACTTCATGTCGGTGTGTGTGCTTGATCCTGGACCGATAGACGGGCTCCACAACAGCTCAGTGACTAGCACTGCTAGCTGTGCAGATACATGGATTTGGGCCTGTGTCTGTGGGAGTTTGCGCATTCTCCCTGTGGTTGCGTGGGTTTCCTCCGGGCGCTCCGGTTTCCTCCCACACCCCAAAGATGTGCTCTTAGGCTAATCGGTTTCCACCAAATTGACACTATTTCTTCCCTGAATCTGACTGAGTAGGGTCCCATTCGTAGACATGCAGGGTAGAATAGGTGTAGGGTGATGCGGCGGCGCGGGCTCGTTGGGCCGAAGGGCCTGTTTCCCGTGCTGGGTTGTTCTTTGTTCTTTTGACACTCCTGACAAGGCAGACTTGTGACTAGTCTCAGTAAAGATTGGGACCTCACCAAATATTAGTCTATAGTTAGCAATGAAAACGAGTCACAAAAAGGATGCTGCTTTCTGCCGAAGCAGCTGGCACCACACCACTTCTGACCCTTGGCAAGAGAGGGGGGGGAGCATGCAGAGCAGACAACAGAATATTGAAACCCAACAGGACAGGTGGGAAACAAGGGCACTAATGCAGCTAATTCCAAATCAAACACTTGGCAGCTGTGTGTTTTCTAGAAGTTTCAGAGGACAAGAGCAGTTTACGAGGTTGCTGTTTACACTGTCACGATTGCAGCATTAGATTGCTATGAAATGAGAGCGAGCTAGCGGTGGTGTAGACACTGCGTATTCTCCAGAGTCGAGTACCACTTGGGTGGTCTCACTCCAAAATCACTTGGACAGCACAAGATCGAGTAAAGTGAATCTCACTTAAAAACAACGCGACACTAATAGCTGGACACTGAAGCAAGCCATAGGGCTGGATTCACTTTCTTTACAACAAGTGCTTTATACAAGAGCAACGCAAACATTTTAAACTGGAAGGGTTATCCAAATCGCATTTGTCTCTTTTCTTCTGGCATTACAAAGTTCCCAGCATTATGCGGTATGTTTCGACCAAGTCGAAATGTAGGTTGTCTACATTTCCACTGTGGCTGGACTCTATAAATAAAGACTATCTGTAATAGTTTTGAAATTTCATCCTCAGACAGTGCCTTGGTTTTTGTAAAAATGTGATAAGAACCACAATGGGATGGCCTGAATGGATTTAAAAAGTGTATTTATTAATTATAAGTAGGTTTACATTAACACTGCAGTGAAGTTACTGTGACAATCCCCCAGTCACCACACTCTGGCACCTACTTGGATAAAGAGAGGGAGAATTAAGCATGGCCGACACATCTAACCAACACATCTTTCGGACTATGGGGGGAACCGGAGCACCCGGAGGAAACCCACACAGACATGGCGAGAGCATGCAGACTTTGCACAGACAGTGACCCAAGTTGGGAATTGAACCAAGTTCTTGGTACTGTGAGGCAGCAGTGCTAACCACTGTGCCGCCATGGAAAGGAAGATCTATTTGTACAAGGCCAGAGACAAACCAGAAGGGTAAAAGCAGGTTTTCATACATCGCGGTTAAACTGTATGTGGAAAAATGAACAGACCCAGTCTCTAATCTTTTGTAGTTTCAGCAGAGGATCAGCAGGTGGGTTGAGGTCTAGTCTGATGGTTCCATGTTCAAGTTCCACTCTGGAGACTGAAGCACGAGTCCAAGGCCCAAACTCCATTGTAGTATCGAGGGAGTGCTGCACTGTTACAGATACTGCCTCTCCGGTAAGACGATGTATTGATGCCTTGTCCCCTTTTTGAGGTGGACACAACCAATCCCATGGCACTCTCAGAAAGAACAGCAGGGGAGCCCCCCAGTGTCCAGGGGGAGGGCGGGAGTGCAATATTTATCCTTCAATCGAAACACCAAGGAAATCTGCCGTCCTTACCTAATCTGGCCTATATGTGACTCCAGAGCACAGCAAGGTGGTTGACCCTTAACTGCTCTCTGAAATGGCTGAGAAAGCCACTCAGTTCAAAGGGTGATTAGAGATGGGGGCCCAGCCAGCAGCAGACACATCCCATGAAAGAATAAAAAAAAACCATCTTCCACTCTACCACAGATTTGTTCCTCCCTTTTCCCTGTCCCTCTATTTGCTGCAAACCTTTTCATCTTTTTTTTTGAAAAGAAGAGTTTTCACAAGACCATCAACCTGAAACATTAATTCAGTTTCTTTCTTCACAGATGCTGCCAGAACTATTGAGTATTTCCAGCGTTCCCTGGCTCCATTTCAGATATCCAGCATCCAAAGAACAAGGAACAGTGCAACACAGGAACAGGCCCTTCGTCCACCAAGTCTGTGCCCACTCAGATGTCTCTCTAATCTAATATTTTCTTGTCTCTACATGGTTCATATCCCTCTTCCCTGCATATTCATGTATCCATCCAGATGCCTCTTGAATGTTGTTATAGAATCTGCTTCTACCACCTCCTCCGGCAGCGCATTCCAGGCATTCACCACCCTGCGTGAAAAACTTGCCCCTTACGTCTTTTTTAAACTACCGACCCCCCACCTCACTCTCAACCTATGCCCAAGTAATTGACCTTTTGACCAGGGGGAAAAAAAACTCTTGACTATCCACTCTATCCAAGCCTGTCATAATCTCATAAACTTATGTTTCCCACCGCCCCCACCCCGCCTCATCCTCCTCCTGATGCTCCAATGAAAATAATCAAAGTTTGTTCAACCTTTCTTCATAGTCCATATCCTCCAAATCCTGATAAATCACTTCTGCATCTTTTCCAATGCATCAACATCCTTCCGGTAGTGTGGCAACCAGAATTGTATACAATACCCCAAATGAGGCCTAACCAAAGTCTTATACAGCTGCAACATAATTCCTATACTCAGTGTCCTGAGCAACAAAGGCCAGTGTGCCATACACCTTCTTGATCACCTTGTCCACCTGAACTGCCACCTTCAGGGAACTGTGGATCCGCACAGATCCCTCTGTATGCTAATATTTCTAAGGGCTCTGTTTACTGTATTCTGCAGTGGAATTTCCATGTCATATGTTTAGCGGGACCACCAGATAATAGGCATCGACTCCAAGATGGAGTCAAGAATAGACAATTTAGGAAATTCTAGTCCCCCCTACTAACTATTCAACAGGATACCTGTGAGCCATGGGCAACAGTCCAAGAGCAACCATTTGTGGACAGGCCTGTTCCACAGAAGTTGGGATAACATTTTCCACAGGCCTTCTGGCAGCCTTTTGTTGCAATATCACCTGTCACTCCAGTGAAACTAAACTCTACTGATAGTCCGACATCGGACAGCGAAATGCCCCTGTGAAAATTTTATCCTGCTGCCTTCAAACAGTCAAGCTGAGATTGATGCCTTTGAACCACTCAGTTGGTTCTCAAAAACTCCCTCCACGTCCTGTGGTTAAGAGACAGAGCTGGAAAGAGTCTCAGCAAGCCGTGCTAAATCAGGCAAGTTTCACAGTGCCACAAAGGGATAAGACAATCCAGGCAGAATTCAGCCTAGATTCAGAATCAGTAGCTTTGACAGGAATTCAGTGAGGAGATTAGACCGCTAAAGATAATTCAAGATGTGACAAGTAGAGAGAAACAGTACCTTCTGATGGGGAATTCAGAACAATGGGGCAGAATCTTAAAACTATAGATTACTGATTTACTGTCACATGTATTGGGATACAGTGAAAAGCATACTGTTCATAGAGTATATAGGGGAAAAGAATGTACTATTGCAGTCATTGCCAGGGTATAGAGAAAGATCAACTTTACATATGGTAGGTCCATTCAAAAGTCTGATGGCAGCAGGGAAGAAGCTGTTCTTGAATTGGTTGGTACCTGTCCTCAGACTTCTGTATCTTTTTCCCAACAGAAGGTGGGAGAGAGTACGCGCAAGGTTGTATGGGGTTCTTGATTATGCTGGCTGCTTTTCCGAAGCAGTGGGAAATGTAGACAGTGTCAATGAATGGGAGGCTGGTTTCTGTGATGGGCTGGACTACATTCACAACCCTTTGCAGTTTTGTCAGAGCAGGAGCCATATCAAGCTGTGATACATCTGGAAAGGATACTTTCTATGGTGCATCTGCAAAAATTGGTCAGAGCCGTAGCAGACATGTCAAATTTTCTTAGGCTCCTGAGAAAGTAAAGGCTTGGTGCGTAATGTTGAGAAGCACTCCCTCACACAACAGATAATGAAAATCTGGAACTTAAACCTGGCAAAGCTGGGTCAATTGGACATTTTCAAAGTTCAGACTTTTCTTAGGTAAGGGTATTACAGGATTACACAGGCAAAATGGGGACACAGAGCTAAAGGTACAGATCAGCAGTGATCCAGTCAAATAGCGGAACAGGTTCAAGGGGCTGAAGTGTGACATGGTGACCCAGTGGTTAGCCCGGGCCATGGCAGATGTTGGAATCTGAATTCAATAAAAAGTATTTGGAATTACTGATGACCGTGAAACCATCGTCAATTATCAGAAAAACCCACCTAGTTTACTGATGTCCTACAGGGAAGGAAGTCTTCTGTCCTTACCTGGTCTGGCTACATGTGATTCCAGGGCCACAGCAATGTGGTTGACTTTCAACGACCACTGGACAAGGGCAGCTAAGGACAGGCAATAAACGCTGGCCAGCCAGTGACACCCATGTCCCAGAAATGAATTTTAAAAATCCATCTAATCTACACATCTCAGTATACTAAGGACCAATTTAGCATGGCCAACACACCTAACCTGCACATTTTTAGTTTAGTTTATTTATTTATTAGTGATAAGTAAGCTTACATTAACACTGCAACGAAGTTACTGTGAAAATCACCTAGTCGCCACACTCTGGCGCCTGTTCGGGTACACTGAGGGAGAATTTAACATGGCCAATGCACCTAACCAGCACATCTTTCGGACTGTGGGAGAAAACCAAAGCACCCAGAGAAATCCACTTAGAGACACGAAGAACGTGCAGAGTCAGCATAGACAGTCACCCAAGATGGGAATCGAACTCGGCTCTCTGGCACTGTGAGACAGTGCCAACACCGTGCCACCGGAATGTGGGAGGAAACCAGAGCACCTGGAGGAAACCCATGTAGACACAGGGAGAATGTGCATTACACACACACAGTCACTTGAGGCTGGAATTGAACTCAGGTCTCTGGCACCGTGAGGCAGCAGTGCTAACCACTGTGCTGTTATCTTGTCTGTACTCATTTAGACAAAAGGTTGCATTGTTGATGGAGTGACCCTTTGATGAAAGCTCAGGCACTAATTCAAATGTTAGACACTTGTTATTTCAAGTAGACAAACAAAGGAAAGGATTTTGGGGTCCACACAGATATTCCCTTTTAGATTTTTGTACATGGTAACTATGATTGTAGCCCTTTAACAGATTGCTTTGTCTTCTCCGCACACACACTAATGAAACTTTAATTAGGATCACTACAGATGTATTTACCATCGTGTCATTAATCGATAATATAGTACTTAGTGTTGCATTTCCACACACGCCACTGGATGCCTCATTAAGCTAAACAAGAAACTGTCTGCTCCAAGATTCCACTGATAGTAAATGCTACAAAGTGGCACCAATAAAATCGTTTCTGCTTTACTTCCTGCTCATAAAAATTTATGCCACACATTAAATGGCCGGATCTGCTTCTAACAAGCTGCTGAAGGAAAACCCCCATCAAACAGCTACAATTAAGCTCAAAGGTATTTAAAAAATGTTAAGCAACAGCTCATCAACCCACAGAGGTATTAACCCTTTCACCAAGCCTGTTACATTCTTAGGTGCATTGACCATGCTAAATTCTCCCTCAGCCTCTCCCGAACAGGCAACAGAGTGTGGTGACTAGGGGATTTTCACAGTAACTTCATTGCAGTGTTAATGTAAGCCTATTCGTGACACTAATAAACTAAACTTCTGCCCGTATCCTTATTAATAAAGCAAATATCGGTTCTGCTGCTGGAATTAGGCGGCAATGAAGGGGAAGGGGAGCACTTGCCATGGGGTTCAAACCAGTTAGGAACATTTGAGCTGATTTCTCGGGGCTTCTTTCTGTAACAGTATTTCCGTCAGCCCAAGACTTAGGCAGCGATCGTCCACGCAGTTTTCCAGACATACAATTATGTCCACATTTTCCTGCTTCCCCGGTTGAGAAAAAACAGGGCAGTTCAAAATTGAGTGGAAACATGGGTCCAGCCCAATGATTAATGACTCGCCACTGCTTGCATCTTTTTTCCTTTTTGTTTTAAAATTCCTTTCAAAAACAAAAGAGGAGAAATATTTCCTCTATTTCGGGTTGAATGAATTCCTCGTACTGGGTAAAGGTCAGTTGGGTCAGTCACTTGCTGGATTCCTAACTACAGCCAACAAGCAGAAAACAGCACGGACTGAACGCCGCAATGTAAGGTTACTCGAGGTGACGGGGACCCCCGACTGGGGCAGGACGGGGCGGTGGGGACCCTCCCCCCCCAGTGGGCAGGGCAGCAGGGGCACCCCGGCCGGCAGGGCTGCGGGGAGGCCTCCCAGCCAGGGAGGGTGGTCAGCAGGGGGGACCCCCCCCAACCCCCGCAGTGGGCGGGGCAGTGGGGGCACCCCGGCCGCTGGCAGCCCCTGGCAGATGGGGGCTTTTGGTGGGGGGGGGGGGCCTCCCGGCCAGCGAGGGGTGGGGGCCCTCACGGGTGTGCACAAGAGTCACCAACTGAATATCCATCATTGCCTTAATTGGAAAAGCTGGATAGATTTTCCCTCGGGATTAAAAGAAGCTTTTTTCCCACATTTTCCTCAGCAGCATAGGCACAATTTCAGCTGAAGTTTAAAGTAAACAAGCAGTCGGATGTTGTGATGGGTGATGAGCTTTACATTAAAAAAAAATCGCATCTTCACCACAATCCTGTTTATTTAACACATGAGTTTGATTAAGTTTTGCATTTTTCTGCACACATGGAAGTTATAGCTGTCATTTTCCACACGGTTTCTCCTCCTACTTAATCCAAATGCAATTGTACAAAGTAATAGCCAATGTGCTGAATTTAAAGATTATTCCATCGTTTGCCAGTAATCAGAGAATTAATAAAGATCGACGTTAATGGCCGATGTGACAAAATGAACATCTTCACATAAAATGAGAACAAGAGGAGTTTCACTCCTCGGTGGTTGACTTGGTCATTTGAAAGGAACAGAAACCTCACTGTGGTAGCATAGCCCCTTTAAGGGGGTGATCCACGAGAACCATGTGATCGGGCTGGACCCTATGAACAGTCAGCACAGAATACAGTTTGCCTGAAGGTAGCTGCATGACGAGGTCTTTATCTTGAGCTGTCAGGAACGTAGTGGCAGAAACAATTTTTGCGCCAAAAGTGCCCCTAGCTATGACTGTAACACTACATTCTGCACTCTCTCCTTTCCTTCTCTATGAACGGTTTGCTTTGTATAGCGCGCAAGAAACAATACTTTTCACTGTATCCCAATACATGTGACAATAATAAATCAAATAATCCAGTGACAATACCACTGTGCCACTGCCTCCCCAATTATAGAATGATACCAACCCTGAAAGAGGTCATTTTGGCCCATTGTGTGCCCCTTTGACAAAATAATCCATTCTCTGGCTCTCTCTCTCTCAATAGCCCACAATTTCTCTTCCTTCAATTATTTACCCAATTCCCTTTTGAATGCTCCTGTTGAAACTGCTTCCTCTTACTTTAAATGCAATGCATTCCAGATCACAATCACGTACTCTGAAAACCTACTTCCTCAGGCCATCTCAAATTCCTTTACAAATCGCTTTAATCTCACACCCTCTGATTACCAACTCTTCTGCTGAAGTTCCTCTAGCAACGCCCTCAAGATTCTGAGCATCTCTATCAAGTTTCCTCTTAACCTTCTCCACTCCAAGGAGAACCAGCCCTGTTTATCCTGTCTCTCCATTCAGTACTTGGGTTGAGGGACAATTCTAATAAAACTACCCTCCCTACAGCACTGACATTCTTCCCAAATTGTAGTTTCCCAGAGGTTGCTAGAGGTTGGCCAGGCTAAGCCTTTATTCTTTGGTACATAGAAAAATGAGGGGGGGCCTTACTGAGGTGTATAAAATCATAGGGGGCATAGATAAGATGAACACACACACTCCTTTTCCCAGGGAAGGGGAATTGAAAATGAGGGAGCGCAGGTTTAAGGTGAGAAGGGAAAGATTTACAAGTGACCTGAAAGTCAACTTCACAGAGGATGCTGTGTATATGGAATGAGCTGCCAGAGAAAGTGGTTGAGGCAGGTACAATAGTAACATTTAAAAAGCATTTGGATAAGTACACGGATAGGAAAGGATTAGAGGGATATGGGTCAAACACGGGCAATTAGAATTGGCTGGGAGGGCACCATCGTCAGCACAAGACCACAAGACATAGGAGTAGAATTAGGCCACTCGGCCCATCGAGTCTGCGCTGTCATTCAATCATGGCTGATATTTTTCTCATCCCCTTTCTCCTGCCTTTTCCCCATAACCCCTGATCCCCTTATTAATCAAGAACTTATCTGTCTCTGTCTTAAAGACACTCAATGACCTGGGCTCCACAGCCTTCTGCAAAGAGTTCCACAGATTCACCACTCTCTGGCTGAAGAAATTCCTCCTTATCTGTTTTAAAGCATCATCGCTTTAGCTTGAGGTTGTGCCCTCTGGTTCTAGTTTTTCCTACTAGTGGAAACATCGTCTCCACGTCCAGTCTATCCAGGCCTCGCAGTATCCTGCAAGTTTCAATAAGATCCCCCCCTTCCTTCTAAACTCCTACGAGTACAGACTCAGTCCTCAACCGTTCCTCATACAAGCTCTTTATTCCGGGGATCATTTTTGCGAGCCTTCTCTGGACCTTTTCCAAGGCCAGCACATCCTTCCTTAGATATGGGGCCCAAAACTGCTCACAATACTCCAAATGGGGTCTGACCAGAGCCTTATACAGCCTCAGAAGTACATCCCTGCTCTTGTATTCTAGCCCTCTCAACATGAATGCTAACATTGCATTTGCCTTCCTAACTGCCAACTGAACCTGCACGTTAAGGTTAAGAGAATCTTTAATAATGACGCCCAAGCAAGGACTGGATGGGCCGAATGGCCTGTTTCCATGCTGTATTGCCCTATGACTGACTTCAAGTGAATAGGGCTAAGCTGAGGCAATTCTGTGTTTTTAATCATCACATAACCTCCTTGCTCTGGTACTCCTTCTATTAATAAAGCCAAGGATCAAAAATTCTTTCAAAACTTCTCAACTTGGATCACCTTCAAACATTTGTGTACATGCACCCAGATCTCTGTTGCTGCACCCTGAAATTGTAGCATTTTGTTTATACTGCTCTCTCTTCATTCCCTCTGCCAAAATTAAAAGACTTTTTAAAGACTAATTAAAAGACTTTTAATTTTCATAAAAAAGTTCATAGCATGGCACTTTGTCAAACTTTTTTTTGAAAGTACATACACACAGCATCTACTGCTCTACCTATTCTGATATTTCAAAGAGTGTGATAAAGTTAGTCAAACATGATTGGCTAACCAGTACTGTCCAGCCTATTTTTTTGAAACGCCAGTTGATTTTCCCATCTTTCAGTCTGCCCGTCATGGATGCTAGGCTGACGAGCTTATCCGTCACTGTGTATATTAAAAGCAAAAGGTGTAATTTTTGCAACCCGCCCCTGTCCTCTGGCACCACACCCATTGCCAAGGGACATTGGAAGATTATGGTCCAATCCCCAACAATTTCTGTCCTGGCTTCCTACAGCAAACGAGGATGCATCCCATCCGGATAGGGTGACTTTTCTACTTTGAGGACTGTACATCTTCTTTAGCTATCCAATATTGCTGCTCTCACTGGCGGGTCTTTCTGGGGCCATGGACTGCGACCACCTCCCCCGCCCTTACCCAAACCCCCTCCCTTCACCCCTTGCTCGGCAGTTCCACTGCAGCGGAGTGTAGGAACTATTGGAAAAACCTATTCGACAGCGGTGGAATAAGGAGATCTGCCACTGGCCAATGGTGGGCTGCTCCTTCCAATGCAGTACAGGCCATGGGGGGAGGGGGAAGGGGAGAGATAGAGAGAGTCCCGCTCCACAAGGCTATGGAAACATTGATGGCAAGAGACTTTCACTCACTATGTTATTTATTAAGGGCCAAACCATCTACAAGTTGGGTGGCACAGTGGTACAGTGGTTACCACTGCTGCCTCTGCACCAGGGACCCGGGTTCGATTCCCGGCTTGGGCCATTCTGGTGTGTGGAGTCTGCACATTCTCCCCGTGTCCACGTTTCCTCCGGGTACTCCGACTTCCTTCCGCAGTCCAAAAGATGTGATGGTTAGGTGCACCGGCCATGCTAAATTCTCCCTCGGTGCCCGAACAGACGCCGGAGTGTGGCAACTGGGGGATTCTCACTTCATTGCAGTGTCAATGTAAGCCCACTTGTGACACGAATAAATGAACTTTAAAAAACTTTAGATGGCTCTGAAAATGAACTGTGCTGCTTTTCATTGCCACTGTATAACAACGGAACCAGCCAGTGAGAAATGTGTAGCTTCTAAGATAGAAATATGGTGGCCCTCACACAAGTCATAAATCAGTCCACTTAGCATAAGGTTAAGATGACTGTCTAGCATTCTGAAAGCGCATGTTTCGCAAAGCGTGCCAGGTATTTAGCTCTTAAGATGGAGGATCAATTATCGCTGACAGGACTGCTACAGGTTATAGAAACACAAACTAGGAGGAGGCCATTCAGCCCTATGCGCCTCCTCCACCATTCATTTTGATCATGGCTAATCATTCAATTCAATATTCTGATTCCTCCCCCCGCTCCCGTATCCCTTGATCCCTTTAGCCCCAGAGCTACACCTAATTTCTTCTTGAAATCACAAAACGTTTCAGATGCAACTGCATTCTATGGTAGTGAATTCCACGCGTTCACCACCCTAACCTGCAATGGGGAGCTGTGCCTCTCTGATTCCCACTTCCTCAGCTGATACGCATTTCCCTCTCTTTTAAGGTTTGACAACCTTAAAAAATCACATTGGAAATCACAATGGAACACTCTATCCAAAAAAAAACAGAGTTGGAGTCCAGGAACAAGATTACTGTCATTGAAAGTGCCCAGAGTTTTTCCAGGGAATGCTTGTACGTAACGTCCACTTGTTTGGTTGGGAATGTTGCTCCTGCCCCATAACGCCACCACTCCAATTTGCAATTCTGCCCCTGAGAGTTAACCTAGCAATGTCAATGCTAAAGTGCCAAATCAGGAGCATGTGTTGCACAATTTGCTGGACTAACATATTGCAGGCACATCTGTTTAGTAACAGCAGAATGCAAGTCAGACCCTGAAAGAATAGACACACCAACCCATGGCATTTGAGAAACAGGTGCAACCTGCCCCATGGAGCAGGTTTTTCTACCTAGACACTGGGGCCAAGTTGTAAACTTGAATGGCCCCAGTTCACCAAGAGTCATGGCAGGCTTTTGAAGGGTCTCTGTTCTGAGACATTGTCTTGTGTTCTGGAAAGCATGAAGCTCACTTAAGAAAAGCTTTGCGCTGACAGTTCTGCATTGGTGAGCAGAAAAATAAATAATCAACTGCAGACCAGAAAATAAATTAAAAATGCTTCAATGCTCAAGTTGCATCAACCGCAAAACTCTAACTGTAATAGGAATCGTCAACTTCCATTTTTACAGCATAGTCTGTCTGTTCCACCACTCCCCTCATCGATAACCCTCAGATATCTACACACCTCCAATTCTAGCCTCAAGCACAGCTCTGATTTTGATGGTTCCACTATTGGCAGGCATGCCTTCAGCTAGCTTAACCTGAGGCACTGGAGTTCCCACTTGAAATCTCTGACTCTTCAATTCTTCCTCATCCTTTCAGAGTGTTTCTTTAAATCTACCTCTTTGACAAAGTTTTTGGTCACCTCCATTATATGGTAGGGTGACCAAAATATTCTCCAAGAAGACTCCCACAAAGAACACTTTCAGAGACATTTCCCTTTGTTATAAGTGCTACGTAAATGCAAGTTGCCATCACACTCATGAATGTATTGATTTTTTTTTGTTTTTATTCCAATTCAATCAAATTGAGTCCAAGTCAGAGTCTCAAATTGAGACATTCCCGATCCAAGCTGACAAGACAGGGCTCTCACCTCCTGTCTTGGGTTTGATCTACATGATCCAAGCTGATTGAAGTAGACATAGCTCCTCCTCCAAGGCTTGATTTTATTTGCATCTGAGCCAAAGGCCGAGATGCCGCTTTTAAAAATTGCTTCATATGAAGCTAAAATGTAACCTAATGACTTCAGCCAAGCACAACATGTCGATACCACACTTGATCTAAAGGCTGGAATCGGTCAAGGTATTATGATAAACATCACAAAAAAAATCAATTAAAAGTAGCCTGTTTTACACTATGTCTATTTGTACCAAGTGTATGGACATTTTGTGTCAATGTGCTAAATGCTAAGCTTCACTGAGAAATGTTCCAACTTTAACTTAAATTTGGATAAAGTTTTGATTCATGGTTATAGATTATGATTCGGGTTTGCAGCCCATTTGCAATCAAAGGGAACGATCGATTCTGAATGAGGGATCCTGTGTACGGGCATAGCCCTCCTTGCTCCAGTCTATGCAAAGACTTCATTTTAAGATATTTCTGCCTATGCATATTCACATTTAAATGCTCGACTGTCAGGGTTAACTAACTCTGCCAAGCTGAACAACTGTGGCTAACTTGACAACATGTAGAATCAGAAGGCATAATGGGTTAGCTAAAAAATTGACTGCATTCCTGAAGGGTACACAATGCAGGTAAACAACAGTTTCCCATAACAGCAGCTGCGAAGGACACTTCAATAATGAGATAAGGGTTAAAATATATTTTGATTTTAGAGTGTGTAATCGGGTTCCACTCATTTCAGTACTTTTTTTTAAAAAGGAGGCCTGGCCAGAAGCCAGTCTCTAAGTTTGCTTTTTTGCTTCCGTCATATTAATTCTTTAAGTTTTCAATAAAAGAAAACCATTTTAAAACCCATATCAGTGCTGTCCTCTTGTTTGTTCAAATGAATGAATGAACGCACTCAGCAATGTTGGATTAGTTACTGTGGTTTATTTCTCTGCCATTTTTATCCTCTTTCAGATTTGCACAGTTCCCAACCCAAACCGGTCAACTGAAACATTTCTAAATCTCCTGTTTCTCATGGTTAAAAAGTTCAAATTGTGCCTCAGTGATTTCGTTTTTTTCTTTTTTAAACGGATTTGAATAGTAACTGGGTGATGAGTTTTCAACGAAGCCTTTAGTTTTTAAAAAGAAATCATGTGTTTTTGACAAAATGATTCAAGGGATTTTAACTTCAGGACTAGCTTGAAAAAGCTGGGCTTGTTCTCCTGGAACAAAGGAGAGTGAAGGGAGATTTATTAGAGGCGCACAAGATTATGACAGGTTTAGCTAAGTGGGAGAAGAAAAAGAGTTTTTCCCCATTAGGCAACAGGACAAGGACCAGAAGACATGGATTTAAACTTCTGGGCAAGAGATGCAGGGGAGGATGGGAGGAACAATCTTTTTACACAGCGTGTGGTAATGGCCTGAAAAATTGCAGTGAGAGCAGACATGATGAGCAATTTGAAAAGGAAATTGTTTGGGCATTTGAAAGAAATAAATTTGCAGGGATAGGGCAGGGGAAATGGAAATGACTGGATTCCTCTAGAGAGTTGGCATGGAGTAGATGGGCTGAATGACTTCCTGTGTGGTTAGGACTCAATGATTATACTGTTTTTCAAGTAGCCACTTGCAAGCTTAAGGTGGGCTCTTTTCATGGGCTGTTACCAGTGAAACATAGAAAATAGAAGCAGGAGTAGGCCATTCAGCCCTTCAAGCCTGCTCCACCATTCAGTTTCACATGACTGATCATCAAAATCAATATCCTGAAACCGCCTTCCTCCATATCCCTTTAGCCCCCAGAGTGATATCTAATCACATTATGCTTTGGCCTCAACCAATTTGTGTGGCAGTGAATTCCATTGATTCACGTCTGAGTAAAGAAATTCCTCCTCACCTCTGTTTGGGGATAACATCCTCAGACTATGACCTGGGTTCTAAATTCCCCCACTATTGGGAATAATTTTTCGGAATCTACCCTGTTAGAATTTTTGAAGTTTCTATGAGATCCCCTCTCACTCTTCTATACGCCAATAAACCTAATCCTAAGCAACTTAGTCTCTCCTCATATGAAAAGACCTGCCATTCCAGGAATCAGGCTGGTACACCTTGATGGTGCTCCATCTATTGCTGGGACATCCTTCCTCAGATAAGGACACCAAAACTGCACACAATACTCCAGGTTTGGCCTCACCAACGCCCTGTGCAGTTGTAGTAAAACCAAGCGCTGGTGAAGGAGCAGGGACATTTCCCAATGTACTGAGTGTGTTTGCTATTTTTAAAAAGTTATTGTTCAAATGAACAAAAGGTCCCAAAACACCAATCTCTTCACAGCTCTCTCTGGTGAAGACAGCTGTATAAAGAACAAATGCGTAATTGGCTTTACAAATAAAAACGGAGGGTGGATATTATTCCACAACTGGTATATTGTAAAAGAAAAGAACAGATTACAATATATGTGTTGAGCGAATTTGCTGCTTTTGGGTGGGGATAGGAACATACACATTTAGAAATGTACCTAGTACAGTATCAGTAAAAGCTTCACAAACCAAACTTTAATTATTCATTTGTAATTTAGTCAAATCGACTCCGACCATACTTTTCACATTCACAGGGAAAGCAGTCCCATGGAGAAAACATACAATTGAAGTTTAGTTTATTTACTAGTCATAATTAAGGCTTACATTAATATTGCAATGAAGTTATTGCGAAAATCCCCTCGTCGCCATATTCCAGCGCCTGTTCGGGTACACTGAGGAGAATTTAGCACCTAACCAGCATGTCTTTGGGACAGTGGAAAAAAACTGGAACATCCAGAGGAAATCCACACAGAACGGTGAGAGGTTGCAGACTCTGCACAGACAGTCACCCAAGCAGGGAATCGAACCTGGGTTCCTAGCGCTGTGAGGCAGCAGTGCTAACCACTGTACCACCCAAAAGCCCTAAATGACAACATCTGCGCTAACTTCTCCTTAAAACCATTCTCATCTAAGTAACCCATCAGCCATCCGACATTCCCTCCCCCTATTTTTCCCCTTTTTATTTCACTTCCATTTATATATGCACGCACAAGATCACTGCCACCCACATTCTCCTTACACAGGATGTACAATCACAGAATTGCTACTGCGCAGGAGGCTATTTGACCCATCCTGATTGTGTCAGCTCTCCGAATGACCAATTCACATCCCACCTTCTCCCTGCACATTCTCCTAACAATCCAGTTCTCTCTGAATGTCTCATTTGAACCTGCTTCCAGCCACACACACAGTTGGTGCAGTGCAGTTCCTAACCACTCGCTGGGTGATGGTGCTTTTCAGCATGCCTCCATTGCTTCTTCCGCCAATTGCCATAAATCGGTGTCCTCTCCTGTTCAGGAGTGGGAACAGTTTTTCCCCCAAATACTCTGGCCAGACTCCTTATACTTTTGAACATCTCGATCAAATCTCCTCTCAGCCCTCTCTTCTGAGGAGAAAAGTTCCAATCTATCTTTGTAACTGGAGTTCCTCATTCTTGGAACCATTCTCATGAATGATTTCTGCATTCTCTCCAACACCTTCATTATCTTCCTGTTAGCCAGAACTGGATGCAATACTCTGGCTGAGGCTAAACTGGTGTTTTATACAAGTTCAACATAACCTCCATGTTCTTGGACTCTATGGTCCAATTTATAAAACCCATAATATTGTTTGCTTTATTAACTACTTGGCAGCATTAACAACTTGGGCAGCACGGTGGCTACCACTGCTGTGTCACAGTGCCAGGGATCCAGGTTCGATTCCCGGCTTGGGTGACTGTCTGTGTGGAGTTTGCATGTTCTCCCCATGTCTGCGTGGGTTTCCCCCAATGCTCCAGTTTCCCCCCTCAGTCTGAAAGATGCACTGGTGAGGTGCATTGGCCATGCTAAATTCTCCCTCAGTGTACCCAAAAAGGCACTGGAATGTGGAGACTAGGGAATTTCCACAGCAACATCATTGCAGTGTTAATGTAAGCCTATTTGTGACACCAGTGAATAAGCTTAAACTTTAAACTACTCGCTCAACTTGTTCCATTTCCTTCAATGCATGTATTTATCCAGGTCCCTCTGCTCCTGCACGCCATTTAGAATTCTGCTCTTTATTTGATGTTGTTCCCAGTGCTCTTTCTACCAAATAAATCACCTCACACTTCCTGGCATTGAACTTCATCCGCCACTTGTCTGCCCTTTTAAAGTTCTGCACTCTCCTCCTTACAGCTCACACACTCCTTCCTCATAGTTTCCTATCATCTGCAATTTTTTCCCCCCCCAACTGTGCCCTGTATACCAAGTTCTGAGTCACTGGTGTACATCAGGAAGTGCAACAGTCCCAATACTGAACCCTGGGGAATTCCGCAATCAGCCTTTCTCCAGCCTGAGAAACATCCATTCATCACCACTCCCAGCTTCCTGCCACTCAGCCAGTTTCATATCTGTGTTGCTGGTGCTGCCCCTTTTATTCCACGATGATAACTTTGCTCACAAGTCTGCTGCGTGGCTCTGTATCAAATGCCTTTTGGGAGCCATGACATCCCTATAGAGCAGAATCGGCCCATCAATTCTGCACCGATCACAATCCTACCCAGGCCCTATCCCCATAACCCCCTGCATTTACCCTAGCTGGTCTCCCTGACACTAAGGGGCAATTTAGCTTGGCCAATTAATCTAACCTGTACACCTCTGGGCTGTGGGAGGAAACGGACTTCTGAATAGACCTATCTCGCATTAAGTTGATCTTTCTCCACACCTTAGCTGTAACTGTGACACTACATTTTGCAGTCTTTTGTTTCTTTCTCTATGAATGGTATGCTTTGTCCGTATAGCACGCAAGAAACAATACTTTTCACTGTATGCTATTACATGTGACAATAATAGATCAAATCTCACGCAAACACAGGGAGAATGCATAAACTCCAGAGTGATCCGAGGCCAGAATTCAACCTGGGTCTTGAACCTGGGCTGTGAGACAGCAGTGCTAACCACTGTGCTGCCCATGTACACCACATCACTGACATTACCCCCATCGACCCTCTGTTACCGCTCCAAAGAAAAACCTCCAGCAAGTTAGTTCAATGCAATTTCTCCCCTTAGCAAATATGTGCCGGCTTTCCTCAAAAAAAAACAATTTGTCCAAGTGATTATTAATTTTGTCCGGAATTACTACTTCTAGAAGATTCCCCACCATCCAGGTTAAACTGCCTGGCCTGTAACTTCTGGGCTTTTCTTCATACCCTTTTTAAGAGCAAGGCTGTAATATTCTCCAGCGCCAACCCTAAGTCAAAGGAAGACTGAAAGATTATGGTCAGTGCCCGCATCATTTCCACTCACACTTCCTCCAGTATCCTTGGATGTATCTCATCTGTTCCCAGGGCCTCCACAACTTTAAGCCCAGATAGTCAATCGCCACCTCATCAATTTTAAATCATTTTTGTACATTAATTACCTCTCTTTTCACAGTAATCCCAAAGCATTTTCCTTGTTGAAGGCAGATGCAAAGTATTCATTTAATAGTTCAGCCATATCCCCTGCCTCCAAGCACAAATCTCCTTTTGGATCATCCCACTCCTCCTGTTACCACTCTTTTACTATTTAACAAAGAACAGGGCACAGGAACAGGCCCTTTGGCCAACCAAGACTGCACTGATACGCAGTTTCTATCCCACTTTATGCCACCCGTTCATGTGTGTCCTTCAAGATATACCTTGAATGTTGCTAATGTGTCTGCTTCCATCAGCTTCACTGGCGGCATGCTCCAGGCACCCACCACCCTGTGTGAAAAACTTTCACCGCACATCTCCCTTAAACAGACCCCCTCTCACCTTAAACCTGTGCCCTCTTGTATTCGACCTTTCAACCCTGGGGAAAAAGACTCTGACTATCAACCCTACCCATGCCTCTCATAATTTTGTAGACTTCTATCAGATCGCTCCTCAGCCTCTGCCTTTCCAGTGAAAACAATCTAAGAGTATACAATCTCTCCTCACACCTAAAAACCCTCCCGGCCAGGCAACATCCTGGTGAACCTTCTTTGCACCCTCTCCAAAGCATCCAAGTCCTTCTGATACTGTGGTGATCAGAACGGCATGCACTATCCCAAATGCAGCTTAATTAAAATTTAATACAGCTATAATAACTTGCCAATTTATGTGCCCATAGATGACATTAGGATGCCCTTATATCTTAGCTGCTAATCTCTTTTCATACTCTCCCTCAGTTCCTTTTTCTATTTCCCCTCTGCACCATCTATATCCAGCCTGGTTCTACATAATATTATCGACCTGACATTTGTCAGAAGCACTTTTTTTTTGTTAATAAATCACCATCTAACAATTCAAATAAAATATTCTTCCTCGAATGGGCAAGTCAATTTGGAAAATGCAGAACGACAACACAAAATACATCAACAGAGCAGCACTTCTGGAGAGAGTTGTAACAGAGGTCTTAATGGCAGGATTAACCACATGTAACGCAGCTCTTGGATATTACTGAAAGTGCTTCATTAATTAATATTTTGTCAAAGATGTCTTCCACATAGCTTCAGAGGAAGTGAATTATTTAGTACATTACATTATTACATTATCTTTTCTTCTCAAATCTAGGCCACTGAAGAAAGTTTGTGCCAGTTTAAATTCAATTCCCAATAGATACAAGCCTCCAGCACAAAATGCCTTTTGATTCGAGAATAAGTGCTGGAAATTCATCAATGCCTTTTGGAAGGATGGACTGCACACTGCAATAACAAAAAAAAGTTTTCTTTGCTCCTAACCTGAAAAGAAATGGCTGCTCATAAAACAAGAGTTAATGATTTGGAATAAAAGCATTCTAACACAGACAGGCAGAGAATGAAAGACTGCAACCTTTCCCTACCTCCCCCTTTCGCGCCCGCTTATTTACCAGTTAAACTTGTTGCTCTGGGTGACTCTTGAACGGTTGCAGATTTGGTGCGGCCTTGGTGCCTGCGTTTGTTCGTCGCCGATCGCGTCGTTCGAATGTGCACCTCGCTGACTTTGAAGAAAACCACCATAAAGGGCTGTTTGTCGTGTGGCCCATGCTGTCCTATCAGCCCTGCCAGCTTGGGGTTGACACCTTGACCTGCATGAACATGAGATTCAAATTAACACGTTGAACCAAAACCCTTGCTGCAATCAGCAACTGCTTTCTCCAGCTTTGTTTCCTATCTCTCTCGATTTGATTTGTTTTGATTTATTATTGTCATGTATTAGTATGCAGTGAAAAGTATTGTTCTTGCACACTTCACAGACACGACATACCACTCAGCGAAGGAAACAAGGCAGTACAGAATGTAGTGTTACAGTCATAGCTAGGATGTAAAGAAAGATCAACTTAGTGCAAAGTAGATCATTCAAAAGTCTAACCCAACCTAGCTTCCAGAATATTTGCTAAAGGCCAGAAATTGAACCACATCTGTTTAACTCAGTATCATTTATTACCTTTTCATGTTAAAAGTTCTGTGCATGCCCTTCTCCTGAAAGGCTTTATAATGATTTCATAGAAGCCCGTCAAACACAACATGCTGCTTGACAGGTGTACCTGGCCAGATGCACTTTTATAGCCCTATCCCCGTAAACATTTTTAATACTGCGGTGACCTATTCTAAAATCAATTGCTCCCAAGCTATTTCGCAATTATATCCCAATTGGTCACCGTCATATTTCATTCAAAAGGTGCCGTTCTTTAATGGAAGGTCAACAGCTGCAAGTCACTGGGCCTCAATTATTGGCCATGAATTATGGTTTAAGCTCTGGAATTCTTGGCCTGCATGTCTCCCTTTTTCTCCTCTTTTAAGCTTACCTCATTGTCAAACCCTTTGGTCATAGAACCATAGGATCCCTACAGTGTAGGAGGCGGCCATTTGGCCCATTGAGCCTGCACCAACCACAATCCCAACCGAGCCCTATTCCCGTAACCTTGCTAATCCTCCTGACACTAGGGTCAATTTAGCATGGCCAATCTACATAACCTGCACACCTTGGGACTGGAAGAGAATTGGAGCACCCAGAGAAAACCCATGCAGGCACAGGGAGAACGTGTAAACTCCACGCAGACAGTGACCCGAGGCTGGAATTGACCCTGGGTCCCTATCGCTGAGGGTACTAACCACTGTGCCACCCCAATATCTCTATGTTAGCCTATGATGCAATTACAAGGAGACAAGTAAACTAAACCAATGACAGGTGGGCTGATTGAAATTTTTAAATGGTTTTGACAGGGTAGAGGCTGGAGGTAGTTTCCCTGGCTGGGGAATCTAAAATCAAGGATCATAGACGCAGGGCAAAGGGACGGCCATTTTGTCCCAAGATGTGGAGAAACCACTTCACTTAAAAGGTTTGCGGAGTTATGTTGAAGATTCAGACAGACCAGATTTTTGGATAATAAGTGTATTAAGGTGTTATGGAGATGATGCAAGGAGGAGGAGATGAATAGGGTAGCAGGCACAAAAAGGCCAAAGGATCTCCACCTACTTGAACTTCTTACATCCTTTTGTGGCTCAGTGTCAGATGTTGTTCAATAATGCTCCTGTGAAGGGCTTTGCCATGCTTTCCTATGTTACAGGCCACAGTGGTTAACACTGCCACTTCACAGTGCCAGGGACCTGGGTTCAATTCCAGCCTTGGATGACTGTCAGTGACTCGTAGGTTAAATCTGCGGTGTTACTGGGATAGGGCCTGGATAGGATTGATGATGGTGTAATTAGATGGGCTGAATGGTCTCCTCCTGCACTACAGGGATTTTGTGAAATAAATCACAGTAATTGTAATTCTTGCATCTTTTGAACATTCTGGTATAAATACTGCGTGCTATTGATAACAGGGAAAAATAATTGTAATTGGAGGGATGTTAAAGAGCCAACATTACTGGTGATGGTGCAAATCAAATTCCATTCTTAACTCTGCAAGATCAAGTCTGTACTGACTCTGACAAGGCATTTTATCCAGGCCCTATCCTCAACCCCACGTGTTTACCTCATTGCTCCTCCTTCAGCATTGTAGCAATTCCATGGATTCTATAACACAATTATCTCAACTAGAACTCTTTCAAACCAATCAGCAAATTTTAACCAAAAGTGCCTACAGAAGATAATTTTTAACCTCTGAATTATTCAGTTCTTTGTTTCCTTTCTTTTTGACTCACCTGATGATGAACAGCGCTCCGAAAGCTCATGATTTCAAATTAGCCTGTTGGACTTTGACCTGGTGTTGTTAGACAACTTACTTTATCCATTTAGACTGGACTTCAACCACTGACAAGACTTACTTCTGTAAGAAAGGTGTCCCAGATTTGGGCAATCCTGGAAAGCCAATGGGTGGAATTTTCCAGTCCTTCCCGCTGGCAGAATCTTCCTGTCCTGTCAAAGTCTTCCAGTCCCACCAAAGCTGACCCACACCTGGTGGCGGGACAGGTGAGCCTTGCCAATTGTCACTGGCTGCAATGGGGCTGCAAGATCCCACTGGCAGCCAACGGCGAGCTGTCTCTGCCGTGGGAAAACCGGGAAAATTCCAGCGATGTTTACTGCCCATCCTCAATTGCTCTGGAGTGATGGCTGTGGCCATTCTTTAGCAGCTGCACACTGCTTGGTGACAGCGTTCCACTATGGACACCTTTGCTACAGCTACCCAAAAGAGTTGATTATTTAATTAGTGTTTTTGTTTTGGTGCCTTTCTGATTTCAAAAATCATAGAATGAATCATAGAATCTCTACAGTGCAGGAGGCGGCATTTTGGCCCATTGAGTCTGCACCCACAACAATCCCACCCAAGCCCTATCCCTGTACACCCACATATTTATCCAATTTCCCTGACACTAGGGTCAATTTAGCACGGTCAATCAGCCTAACCTTCACATCTTTGGAGTGTAGGAGGAAACCAGAGCACCCGGAGGAAACTCAGGTGGACACGGGGAGAACGTGCAAACTCCACATAGACAGTGACCCAAGCCAGGAATCAAACCCAGGTCCCTGATGCAGCAGCGCTAACCACTGTGCCATCCAATAAAATTGATTATAAGAATTCAATCTGTAAAAAGGTAATACTCTCCTGTAAATCTGCCAAAATTCTAGCAATATTCATTGCGTTTTACTGCTTTAATGCCTTTCAAATCTCTTGACGAGCCCGAAAATAGACTCAAATGTGTTCCGTACTTGGGTTTGACTGAGTTTTTAACAGATCCATCGAGTTAATAATGCAGCCCTTCTGTTCTTAAAAAAGGAGGAAATTTCAGGACGCAGATTATGGGGAAGGACAGCTTTAAAATGAAACAGTGTTTCTTTATTTCATGCGTGTTTTTCTTCCACCCAGCCCAAGTTTGAAAAGTAAACGGCTCACGCCCGCTCTCCACAGTAACACAGGGGCAGGGCTCTCTGTGGGACTCCAGTGTGACGATAGAAGAAATACTTGTGGAAAACTCTTTCCCCCCCACCACCACTCCCCCCAACCCAGGAGTCTGACCGACATGGGTTTTCCAAACGTAGCTCAGCTATCCTGGAAGATTAGAATTAGGCCTTTAATCCAAAGGGTAAACCATTATATTTTTGGCACGCCTGGAGTTCCACATGGAATAATGACAGGTCAATTCCAAGAAAGATCGTTCTTAAAAAAAAATACAGAACTATGTCTAGACATGGATGACGTGGTAGAAAATAAAGGAAAATATTTAAGTCCATTTCAACAAACCTGACTAACTCATTACACATTGAGCCATACACTAACTCACATCCTTTGTATGTATTCCAATTTGTAATCTCAGTGACGCGAGCTTTCTACAGATGTAATATTGATAAAGTATTTTGGGCCTGTATTAATGTATGCCTCTATAACTGTGGATTCCCTCAGTTCAATTTTCGACCCATTAATTCCCAGTAATGAGAACTAATCAGATTCAGGAATTTTACCTCAAATGCTAGAACAACCTGTCGCACTATCTGGCAACACAGTGGCAAAGTGGTTAGCACTGCTGTGTTAGTGTGTCAGGAACCCAGGTTCAATTCCCGGCTTGGGTCAGTGTCTACACGGAGTCTGTACATCCTCCCTGTATCTGCGTGGGTTTCCTCTGGCTGCTCCGGTTTTCACCACAGGCCAAAGTGTTGGTTAGGTGGATTGCTTCTCACCTTGAACTGTGTTCCCTCATGACTGACCCTTCAACAAAGGGGAACAGCTACTCCCTATCCATCCTGTCCATGCCCCTCAATCATAGAATCACAAAATCCCTACTGTGCAGACGCAGGCCATTCGGCCCATCAAGTCTGCACCGACCACAATCTTACCCAGGCCCTATCCCCATAAGCCCTCATACGCACCCCACTAATTTCTCTAAGTACCCTTGGACACTAAGGGGCAATTTAGCATGGCCAATCCACCTAACCCACATATCTTTGGACTATGGGAGGAAACCAGAGCATCCAGAAGAAACCCACGCAGACACGGGGAGAACGTGCAAACGCCACACAGACAATGACCCAAGGCCAGAATTGAACTCAGGTCCCTGGAGCTGAGAGACAACAGTGGTAACCACTGTGCCACCATGTCTCTTGTACACCTTGATCAAGTCGCTCATCAGTCTTCCCTGCCCCAATGAAAACCTCAATCTCTCTTCACAACCTAAATGTTCCATCCCTGGCAGCATCCCAGTGAATGTCCTCTGCACCCCCTCCAGTGCAATCACATCCGTCCCATAATGTGACAACCAGAACACAGTACTCTAGCTGTGGCCTCACCAAAGGTCTACATAATTCCAACATGACTTCCCTGCTTTTGTAATCTGTGCCTCGATTGATAAAGATAAGAGCCCTAAAAGCCTTTTTTCACCACCCTACTAACATGTCCTTTCACCTTCAGAAATTTATGAACAACCAAGGTTCCTTTGTTCCACAGAACTTTAGTGTCATGTCGTTCATTGAATACTTCCTTGTCAAATTATTCTTCCAACGTGCATCACCTCATCTGCCACTTATCTGCCTATTTGTTTATCCAGTCTATACCTTCTTGTGGCCCTAGACTCTCCATCTCATTGTTAACCATCCGGCTAATTTTGTACAGTCCACAAATTTACTAATCCTACTCCCGCTCCCACATACTCATCTAAGTTATTTATATAAATGACAAATAATAGGGGACCCATTGCAGATCCCGGTGGTATGCCATTGTCTTCCAGTCACTCAGCCTTCTGTCATCAACCTCTGTCTCTAACAACTGAGCCAATTTTGAACTACTTTATCAAATTACCATATATCCCACAAGCATTTGCCTTCTTTATAAGTCTTCTATATTAAACCTCGTCAAAGTCTTTGCTGAAATCTATACAGACTACACAAACGGCACTATCCTCATCTACACACCTGGTCACCACCTCAAAAGATTCAACCAAATTTGTTAGGCATGACCACCCTTGGATGAAGCCATGCTGACTATCTCTGATCAAACCTTGCCTGTCCAGAATTTGCTCCAATAGTTCCCCTACCGCTGACATGAGACTCATTGGCCTGTAATTCCAGCACTTATCTATAACCCTTCTTAAATAGCGGAACAACATTAGTTGTTCTCCAGCCCTCTAGCATCTCTCCCACGCCAAATAGGAATTAAAATTTTGAGTCAGGACCCCTGAAAATTCATCCTTTGCCTCCTACAGCAGCCTGGGACACAATTCATCTGGACCTAGAGACTTGTCCACTTTTAAAGCTGCCAATAGAGTCATAGAGGTTTACTGCATGTAAACAGGCTCATCAGCCCAACTTGTCCATGCCGCCTTTTTTTAAACCTCTATGCTAATCCCAATTGCCTGCATTTGGTCCATATTCCTCTATGCCCATCTTACCCATGTAACTATGTAAATGCATTTTAAAAGACAAAATTGTACCCGCCTCTATCATCATCTCTGGCAGCTTGTTCTAGACACAACACCCTCTATGAAAAAATTGCCCCTGTGGACACTTTGTCTCTCTCCCCTCTCATCTTAAACCTATGCCCTCTAGTTTTAGGCTCCCCTACTTTTGGGAAAAGATATTGACTATCTACTTGATCTGCGCCTCTCATTATTTTATAGACTTCTAAAAGATCACCCCTCAGCTCCTACGCGCCAGAGAAAAAAGTCCCAGTCTATCCAGCCTCTCTGTATAACCCAAACCAAGGCCTGGCAACATCCTTGTAAATCTTTTCTGCACTCTTTCTAGTTTAATAATATCCTTTCTATAATAGGGTAACTAGAACTGTACACAGTATTCCAAGTGTGGCCTTACCAGTGTCTTGGACAACTTCAACAAGATGTCCCAACTCCTGTATTCAATGTTCTGACTAATGAAACCAAGCATGCCGAATGCCTTCTTCACCACTCTGTCCACCTGCAACTCCACTTTCAAGGAGCTATGAACAGATCTCTTTGTTCTGTAACTCTCCCAAATGCCCTACCATTAACTGAGTAAGTCATGCCCTGGTGCAATCTACCAAAATGCATCACCTTGCATTTGTCTAAATTAAATTTCATCTGCCATTCATCAGCCCACTGGCCCATCTTGCAGAAGGAAGCCATCTGGCCCATCGCAAGGACTCTGTGAAAGAGCATCCTATCCAAGGCTCCACAGCGCCCTATCCATGTAACCTTACACATGGCTAATTCATCCAACCGATACATCTTGGGGTACTAAGGCCAATTAGCATGGCCAATGCATCTTGGACTGTTGGAAGAAACCAGAGCACCTGGAGGAAACCCACGCAGACACGGGAAGAACTCCATACAGGCAGTCACCCGAGACTGGAATTGAAACTGGATCCCTGGCGCCGTGAGGCAGTAATGCTAATTCCTGTGCCATTCTGGGAGTCCCATACCCATGCCACTCTCCAGTGAACCAACTTTCTCCTGAATGTCCAATTGGATTTCTCAATAACTGTCTTGTATTCATGACCTCCAGCCCTGACTGTCTGTGTGGAGTTTGCACTTTCTCCCAGTGTCTGCATGGGTTTCCTCCGAGCGCTCCAGATTCCTCCCACAGTCCAAAGATGTGCAGGTTAAGTGGATTGGCCATGCTAAATTGCCCCTTAATGTGAGGGGGATTAAATGGTTAAAATACGTGGGATTACGGGGATAGGGCCTGGGTGGGATTGTTATCGGTACAGACTCAATGGGGCAAATGGTCTCTTCCTGCACTGTAGGGATTCTATGATTCTCTGGCTTTATCCTTGAGTGGAAACATCCACATCTATTGCCATTAAAACCTCATTATTTTAAAAAGACCTATGTTGGGATATCCCTTGGCCTTCTCATTCTTAGAAGTAAGAGACGTGGCCTGCTCTGACAATTTTTTTTTAAACCAAGAAGAGATCAAAAGAATTAATTTGAATTAAGTACATCATTTTCAGTCTTCACAATGCATATTACAGAGCTGTACTGCACAGCCAATCCAGCTCACTCATTTAGCACTAAAGGATTTCACTGTCCCCCCAGGAGTGTTGCTGAAATATTGTTTGTCCGACAAGATTCTACTTCCAGAAATCTTAAATGAACAAAACATAATTTTCAAAAATAAAAAACACCAGACAATGCAGCACTGCAACTTCAAGATATCCTCAAATGAAAAGTTGCAGACATGATTATGTAGAGGGGAGTGTGGGATATTAAACCAGTAAAGGTTGCGTCATTGTATTCAAGCTATCTGCTCTTATATGGATTTCATTCCCTTTCACTAAATGGTGTTTGAACCATTCCTGCTCCGGCCAGTTGTTTTTTGCTGCCTCTCTCCTCTCCACAGCTAACTGACCCCGCAAACTAGAGGAAACAAGTCTTCCCTGTATACCCTACCCAGGCAGGCTATCAAGCAGGCTGCCTTATCTTGCCCCATGTCAAGGTTCTTGAGTATTGTTGGAGCTGCATTCATCCAGGCGAGTGCAGAGTGCTACATCAAACCCCCGACTTGTGCCGTGTAAAAAAATGGACAGACCGCATCTAAAGATGGTTGGGCCTAGGACACTAGCCTGAAGGAATCCTGCACTGATGTCCTGGAACTGAGATGACTGACCTCCAACAATGACAACCATCTTCTTTTGTGCCAAGTATAACTCCAACCAGCAGGGACATCCCACCCCCGTCCCATACCAACCGATTCCCATCAACTCGTTTTACTAGGGCTCCCTGATGCCACACTTGGTCAAATGCTGCTTGATGTGAAGGGCAGTCACTCTCACCCCTTGAGCGAGTTCAGCCCTTTTGTCCATATTTGAAGCAAGACTGTATTGAGATCAGGGGCTGAGTAACCCTGTCAGAACTGCATCAGTGAGCAGGTTGTTAAACAAGTGCCACTTTATAGCACTGTCAATGACCCCTTCCATCACTTTCCTGACAATCAAAAGTAAAATAATGAGGCGTTAATTGGTTGAACTTTTTTTTTAAACCCCATTTCTTGCATACTTGACAGACCTGGGCAGTTCCACATCGTCGGGTAGTTGCCAGTGTTGTAGCTGTACTAGGAGAGCTTAGCTGGGGGCGTGGCAAGCTCTGAAGCACAAGTCTTCAGCACTATTGTGGAATATTGTCAAGTCCCATTGCCTTTGCAATATCCGGTGCTATCATTCGCTCCTTGACATCACATGGAGGAAACTGAATTGGCTGAAGACTGACATGTGATGCTGGGGACCTCTGGGGGGGGACAGAGATGGATCATCCACTCGATACTTCTGGTTGAAGATTAATGCAAATGCTTCAGTCGTAACTTCTGAACAGATATGTGGGGCTCCTCCATCATTGAGGATGGGGATGTTTGTTGATCCTCCTCATGACATTGAAGGTGACTCATTGTGGCTTCAAATTTGTTTCCATTTCATTTGTGGGGCTTGGGCTGGCCAGCATTTATTGCCCATTCCTAGTTGCCCTTGTTCAGAGGGCAGTTGAGTCAACCACGTTGCTGTGGTTTTGGAGTCACATATAGGCCAGACCTGAGTAGGACTGCAGATTTCCTTCCCTAAAAGGGCTTTAGTGAACCAGATGAGTTTTTCTGACAATCGACAATGGTTTCATGGTCATCAGCAGATTCTTGGTTCTGGATATTTGTTTTTATTGAATTTAAATTCCAACATCTGCTGTGGTGGGATTCGAACCCAGGTTCCCAGAACATTAGCTGAGTTTCAGGATTTATGGTCTAACAATAATGCCACTAGGTAGCCAGCTCCCCTCTGTATCGCTTGTACAGTTTGATCCAACCAAGCCAGTGGTATTCACCCTGTGATACATCACCATATGGAATGGGGGCAGTTTTGCCCCAGAGGTTGCCCGATGGAGCAGGAAGACCAGTTGCCTTTGCATCAAGAATATCATCAGATGCAGAGCAAAAGTCTTCTCAGATAGACAGAGAAAATTTGGCAGCAATTTACGCGGTGAAGAAGTTTCATCAATATGTAACCAAGAGAGAAGATGCTGGAAAATTGCAGCAGGTCTGGCAGCATCTGTAAGGAGAGAAAAGAGCTGATGTTTTGAGTCTAGATGACCTGCTACGAGGAGAGGCTCATGTCATAGTGCCACCTCAAGGGAGACTACGTTTATTACAGGAATTGCACAATACACACCATGTACAAAGCACTCACCCAAAGTTATGTTTGGTGGCTGTGCATTGATAAGGAAATGGCAAGAATGGTCAGCCAATGACCCAGTTGTGAAGCCCAACAGACACAGCCGCCACCAGCAAATGTGCATCCTTGGCCAAGAATGCATGAAGACCAGGAGGAGTGTGGTTGAGTGGCTCCTTTAAGGGGCCAACCCCTGAGGGCCACCTGATCGGGTCAAATCTAATGGAGAGGCAGCGTGGGAAACCGAGCCAATCGTGTGCAAGGGGGCATGTCCCAGCTCAGGGAAGACCCTCATTTGGAGTCAGGGTGGAATGGAGAATACATGTGTATATGGTTCTATCAGAACCATTTTTGTACATACACACAAAAATCATTGGTAATAAACCCTTTATAACTTGTATGGAATTAAGAATCTACTGATGACCATGAAAGCATTGTTGATTGGTGAACCAAATGGGTTTTTCTGACAATGTCCTTTAGGGAAAGAAATCTGCCATCCTCACCCGGTCTGGCCTACTTGTGACTCCAGAGCCACAGCAATGTGTTGACTCTCAACTGCCCTCCAAAGGCAACTAGGGATGAGCATTAAATGCTGGCCAGCCAGCGGCACCCATGTCCCACGAATGAATAAAAAAAAACATGGGTTTATGGGGATAGGCCCTGGGTGGGATTGTGTTGATGCAGCTCAATGGGCTGAATGGCCTTTTTCTGCAGCGTAGAGATTCTATGATTCTGAGTTTGGCTGTGAAGATGCCAGGAGAGCAATTTTAAAGTTAAAGTTAATTTATTAGTCACAAGTAAGGCTTACATTAACACCGCAATGAGATTACTGTGAAAATCCCCTAGTTGCCACACTCTGGCACCTGTTCAGGTACACTAAGGGAAAATTTGGTGTGGTCAATTCACTTAACTTAATCTGCACAGCTTTGGAGTATAGGAGGAAACCCAGGCAGAACATCCAGACTCCACACAGACAGTGACTCAAGCCAGGAATCGAACCCAGGTCCCTGGCGCTGTGAGGCAGTGGTGCTAACTACACTCCACCTGTTCTTTGCTGGGAAATGGGCAATTAGCAAAAGTTAGATGAGCACTTCAGATTTGGCCTCAAGGCCCGCACCATTCAGGGTTCAAAGCAATTCTTTAAATGTATGTCCAGCGACTTCTAGGAGGCAAGTTAGATCTGGAAATAGAGTGTGGGAGACAGAACATAATGTGTGTATGTGCACGTGTGTGTGTAAGCGGACAGAACGTGGGCTACACTCTGAGACCCAGGTGTACCAGCCCTCGAACAGGCTGACCAGTGATCCTCAAAAAGGAGTAACTCTGCTTTTTTGTAAAAAAAAAAATTTCTTTCCTAAAACGAGCCCGAGAGGCCCAACCTGCTGATTGATCCGTGAAAGTTTTCCGATCCCAAGGAGCTGTCGAGACCAGTGGCTGCAGCTCGCTTCCGAATTCAAGTGAGGGCCTCACCTTGAAAATGGCCCCATTTTGGACACAGTTTGTAAAGGTCTCTTTGTGCAAAGGCAAGTGTCATTCATCTGTTTACAAGGTGTGTCTCCCGGGTGAGGGCGGTAGGGAGAAGGGAGGGAGGTTCGGCTGAACATGGCAGGTGCCAACTACTTTGTTTTGGCACTAATTCATGAACTGACCAACCTCCATTCTGTAGGTGAAAGCTCGAGACAGTATGTACTCACACCAGTCAGGATGCGAGAGGAACTGAATGACCGTTGTGCCAATAGCTCGCACTCCCCTCCTCACACACGCGCACTACGCGAAAAGCGTTCCGCCATACATCTCAGAAAAACCTTGGCTGCAACTTTTCCCAATCCGACCAGACATTTGGCAGCTGCCTGCGGACATGTGGTAAACATTCCTCTAGCGTGGAGGCCAGCTTTGAAACAGACTGGAACCTGAATCCTGTGAGGAGGATTTCCGGAGAAGGTGTCATCTGGGACTTTTCCATTGTTTTGACCACGAACCTCAGCCGGGGGGGGTGTGGGGGTGGGGGGTGTGTGTGTGGTAGAGAAGAAATCGGAGCACCATGCCGTGCCCGCAATCTTGCCAGCCAGCCTGTGGGCAAGATGCCACTTTACTCCAGAGTCTGGCTTACGGGTACAACCGACACTCTGTAAAGGTTTGAAAGGATTGGTGACTAGGTCCAGAGGGCAGTAAAAGCACGTGCCACCTTCATGGAATCACTGAGTTTCTCTTTCAACAAGAGAAGTGGAAATAAGTTACGTTTCAGATCCACGGATCTCATGCCCGTCTGCAGGGCATTGTGCCAAAGATGTGTGGGTGAGGTTGATCAGCCAGGATAAATTGACCCTTAGTGTCGGGGGATGAGCAGGGTAAACATGTGGGGTTATGGGGATTGGGCCTGGGTGGAATTGAGCACGGTGCAGACTCGATGGGCCGAATGGCCTCCTCCTGCACTGGAGGATTCTATGATTGTAAACACGGACGAGATTTCTGGATCAGTAGCATCTTGTTCCTTCAGATGAAGGAACCTCAGGGTCAGGTTTTGCGATCTGCTCAGTTTTCTGACACTTCCTTACCCGGCGAATCTTCTGCTTCCAAATTATCAGGAAAATAAAGACAGAAAAGTCCCACTGAGCGAAGGTCATTTAGAAGGGATGGAAGGGACAAGTTTTCCCACATAGGAGGGTGGTGAAAGCCTGGAAGGTGCTGCCAGAGGAAGTGTGCAGCAGATCCTGTAACAACGTTCAAGAGGTATCTGGATAGATACACGAATAGGCAGGGAATAGAGGACTATGGACCAGAATAATGAAAGAAAATATTAGATTAGAGAAGCATCTGTGTTGGCACAGACTTGGAGGGCCGAGGGGCCTGTTCCTGTGTTGTACTGAGTCAATTCTTGATCTGTGCCATGTTATTTGTAGTGGAACAGGACCATTTGAGACCTGGGAGGATGTGGGGTTGGGGGGTGGGGGGGAGCCTTTCGAGAGTCACCCCAGGCCCAGATAATGGCCCCGTGCTTCTGTGAGCAATGGCCAATGGCGCAGAGCCAACAAATTCCCAGCAACAATGGCGGAAGAGCCAGAGCCTCAGGAAGAGAATGACTGCTTACGGGTTTCGATAGGAAGAAGTTTTGCTTTTCCTTTAAGCGCGCAGGAGGAACGCTGCGGAAAACCATTTAGTATATCCATATCCATGCTCATTGAAACAGAAAATGGGAGACCTTACTGAGCAACAGAAAAGGAGACATGGAGACACGAGCATAGGGCATGTCCTTGGTCAGATCATTACAACCAAAATATTACCTGATCTAGATAAAGGAGAAAGAGAGGTGGGGGTGGGGGGAGTGCAGGGGTACTCCATATAATTGGCTTCTAAACTTGTATTTGCCCAGATAAAATATTTAGGACTGGTGAGGAGCCTTAATCGAGATCAAAAATGCTTGAAGTTTATTTATCATCACAAATAGTCTTACAATAACATTGCAATGAAGTTACAGTGAAAGTCCGCTAGTTGCCACACTCTGGTGCCTGTTCGGGTACAGTGAGGGAGAATTTAGCATGGCCAATGCACCGAACCAGCACATCTTTCCAGCTGTGGGAGGAAACCCACACAGACATGGGGAGAATGTGCAGACTCCACACAGTGACCCAAGCTGGGAATCAAATCTGGATCCCTGTTGCTGTGAGGCAGCAGTGCTAACCATTGTGCCACCTTGCTGCCCCAGGAAAAATGGCCCACTTCCCCTTTCTAGTTAAGCTTTATGCAGTGTTTGGCTCTTCAGAATCCCAATGACAAAATATTGGGATTCACACCACTGTGGTCATGAAAAGATGGTGTCCGATCCTTTCCCCGTTTGAACCCCATCCCTATTGAGGGCCGGCAGACCCAGGCCAGGTCGGACGCTAGCTACTTCACTCCGTTACTTCCCTTTTATGAATTGCTTCGATCCTGCTGATTAAACCTGCAGGGCGGCAAAAGTTGTAATCCACAGGAAGGAACCAGAGGATCCTGAAAGGAATATTTCCTGCATTCGCGTCAGGAAGAACGGTCAAGCTCGCAAGCTCCAGCAGAGATAAAAACCTGCCAACAGCCAACTAAAAATAACAGAATGGTTGCATGCTGGAAACAGCCGCAGCACTGTCAACAGAAAAGATTACATCTGCAGCACTGTAAATACAGATGGGATGGAAAAAGAAAACCTGATACTATCATACAAAAACCGCTTTGGAAGACAAGTCACTACTATTCATAAAGGAACATGCACTCTGCCAAGTTCCTGGATATACAGATTTCCTGTATATGCACATTTTATAGCTCACTCAATAATCTTGCCACAGGTAAAGTGTTTCTCCTCAAACCCCTCCTTCCAATAATCCAAGAGGAAATCAATTAATAGAAAACATTTACTCCAGTGTTAGATCATAGACTCTACAGTGCAGGAGGAGGCCATTTGGCCCATCGAGTCTGCACCAACAACAATCCCACCCAGCTCCTACCCCTGTAACCCCATGTATTTACCCTCCTACACCCCCTGACAGTGAGGGGCAATTTAGTATGGCCAATCCACCTAACCCGCACATCTTTGGATTGTGGGAGGAAACCAGAGCACCCGGAGGTGACCCATGCAGACACGGGGAGAACATGCAGACCCTGCACAGACAGACATTCACCCGAGGTCAGAATTGAATCCAGGTCCCTGGCACTGTGAGGCAGCAGTGCTAACCACTATGTCAAAAGGGGTGACAAAAATTAATTGACTGGACTCAAAGAGGCAGATTTGATTCAACTTCATTCCCAAGGAATAACGCTTTTCAGAAATTTATATTCAAAAAAAAAAACAGGAAAGGCGTTGGGAAGACACGACAGGTTTGGGAATCCAATACTTTGGCATGCTAAAGTGGATCGAATTTGAGGTGAGGTACAGGAGGTTTAGGGAGGATGTGTTGATAGAGGGTGATGACAGTCTGGAATGCACTGCCTGGGAGGGTGGTGGAGGTGGGATAACTCACAGCCTTTAAGAAAGTACCTGAATGAGCACTTGGCATAACGTAACATTCAAGGTTGTGGGTCAAGTACTGGTAAATGGAATTAGGTGAGAGGTCAGGTGTCTCTTGGTGCAGACTCGATGGGCCAAAGGGCCTTTTCCACACTTTATTAATTCTACTATTCTGTCTCTCACTCCAATGACGCTGCCAGACCTGCTGAGTTTATTCCTGCACATTGGACGGCACAGTGGTTAGCACTGCTGCCTCACAACGCCAGGGACCCGGATTTGATTCCCAGCTTGGGTCACCACCTATGCGGAGTCTGCACGTTCTCCCCGAGTCTGCGTGGGTTTCCTCCGGGTGCTCCAGTTTCCTCCCACCCTCCAAAGGCGTGTGGGTTAGATTGATTGATCATGCTAAATTGCCCCTTAGTGTCGGGGGACTACCAGGGTAAATACGTGGGATTACGGGGAGAGGGCCTGGGTGAGATTGTGTTGGAGACTCAATGGGCCTCCTTCTGCACTGTAGGGATTCTCTCATGCAGATTTAGCTATTAAAGGGACATATTAATAGTAGGAAAGGATACATCACTCTCATTTTAACTTAAACAACTTAGCTGAATATTACTTTGCGCAATAGTTAAGCTTAAACTTAAAAGCAATAAGGCAGTTAACACAGGGAAGCTGACCCTCCATTTGTAAGGAGCAGAAATGCTCATGTCTACCCACCATCCAATGTGTGTACATGCAGCTGCAGTCCCAGGTTGTGCTGTGGGCTCATCACCCATAGGTTGCTCGTGGCTGTGATGTCAAAAACCTGCCAGCCTTCTTCCGAGGCCCAAACCACCCGAGTATCCAGCAGGAACAAATCGGTATCCCTGCCAAAGGGGAAGGAAGGAAAAAAAAAACTTTTGAATCTCAGAACACTCCTGTATAAAACCGCAAAGGTTTTCACGCTTCACCACACAGTCAGATTTCCAAAAATAAACTCCGAATTCTTTTCCGATAGAAATTTACGACAAAAACACCCATCACCAAAACTAAACGGTATTTTTGACATTCACCCATAATTGATGAGTGCCAGATGCTTACCAAATGTCTCACCTATGCCGTACCGGCAATTAATTCAGTATCAAAGCCAATTTTTGCCCCTCTATCACTGGAAAAAATATTCAGCTCCCTCCGTACACAAACCAGCAAGGCCAGACGCACACTCTGCTCTAGAAAGTTCCAGAGCTTCGTCCAATGGCATCAAGCACAACAGAGTCTGCACCAACTCTCTGATACAGCATCTCACCCAGGCCCACCACCTTACCTTATCCCCATAACGATGAGCATTTAGCATGGCCAATCCACCTAATCGGCACATCTTAGTGACTGTGGTAGGGAGCCAGGGCACCCAGAGGAAACCCATGTAGACATGGGGAGAATGTGCATACTCCACACAGACAGTGACCCGAGGTCAGAATTGAACCTGGTCCCTGGCGTTGTGAGACAGCAGTGCCAATCACTGTACCACCCACTTGTCCAAAGTGTTCCAGACCATTAAATCAAATGTGAGTTCAAAACCCACCAAGCCAGTTGAGGAAATCAAATTACATTTATAAGGAACCTAGAATCATTTAACAGTGATAACATAACTACCAAATTTGTTTTAAGAATCTATTATTGAGGGAAGGACATCTCATTCCTCACCTAGTCTGGCCTGTATGCGACTCCAGATGCACTGCAAGGCGGGTGACTCTCAACTACTCTCAAATAGCAAACTATTCAGTTGTTACAAACCACTACATTAAATTAACCTTCATCACGTGGACTGCAGTGGCTCACCACCACCTCCTGAAATTGTGGTTAGCACTGCTGCTTCACAGCGCCAAGGACTCGGGTTTGAATCCTGCTTGGGTCACTACCGCGTGGAGTTTTCATGTTCTCTTCATGTCTGCATGGGTTTCCTCCAGTTTCCTCCCACGTACCAAGGATGTGCGGGTTAAGTTGATTGGCCGTACTAAATTGACCAAGGATTAGCAGGGTAAATACATGGGGATTAAGGAGATAGGGCCTGGGTGGGATTGTGGTCAGACTCAATGGGCCGAATGGCCTCCTTCTGCACTGTTGGGATTCTATGAATAAATGCTGGTTTGGCCAGCGACACCCACATCCCAACAATGAACGAGAAAAGAAATTTGGGATCGGAGTGAGAGACCCCTGCTTGAGTCACAGAGTAAAGCAAGTGTCTGCAGTTTTAAAACGCACAAGGAGGTGGAGGTGTTAACTTTGGAAAGCAACCAAAAGGCCTGCAGGAGCTGACTTTCTCGACTGCTTTCAAAGACATATGGGAGGGTGGAGTTTTGAGCATTGAGGATGTAGTTGTTCTTAAGAATTACTGACTGCAGGAAGGAATTAACACAGATTGGGTGCAATTTGGCAATTAAGTGACAAAATTTCACCAGCTCCTCAAGGCAAGGATTCAAGATGAGGCAGTGTGTGCACAAATAAGGAAGATACTAAGCGATTGTGGTATTAATTATCCAGTTATTCGATTGACTGATTGGGGTTAGTTAAATCTTGATAGAGGCAGGGAGGAGTATTTATGAATATGAATAATTTTTTCTGTCTAAAGTATCTCAGTTGGTAACACACTCGCCTCAGAAGCGGAAGGTAGTGGGTTCAAGGCTCATTTCAAAAATGGATGCAAAGATTGACGTTGACACTCCCAGTGCAGTACTGAGGGGGTGCAGCACTGTCGGAGGTGCACCCTTTTGGATGAGAATTTTAACTGCGAGCACATGTCCTGGCCAACATTCATCCCCTAATCAACATCACAAAGACAGATTTTTTTTATGGGAGCTTGCTGTGTGGAAATTGGCTGCCATGTTTTCTACATTGCAACCGTGATCACATTTCAAAAGTATTTCATTGGCTGTCAAGTTCTTTGGAAAGTCTCTTATCGTGAGAGGCACTGTGTAAGTGCAAATCTCTCTTTTGGTTCCTATTTAAGCCACTCACCATCCTGACTTTGAAATATATCACTGTTCTTTCACTGTTGCTGGGTCAAATACTGGCACTCCCTCCCTAAAAGCACTGTGGATGTACCTACACCCCAGGGACTGCAGTGGTTCAAGAAAACAGCTCACCATCACCTTCTGAAGGGCAACTAGGGCAGGGTAATAAATATTGGCCTAGCCAGCGACACCCACTACCCATCAAATGAATTTTAAAGATTCAGGATGTCAGAATGAATTTGAAATTAATTTAATTCTTAGCAATGTTTCTACACTGGAATCTGAGTGTGAGGGAGAGAGAGACAGACACAATGAGGAAAACAGTCCATCATAGCTCCATCAGATTGCAATTCATCAAATCAAATGCCTATAAATCATTTAGCGCTGATATTTCTCAGAAATCAGAGGCGCTGATTAGGGAACATTGCTTCATTGAAACGCCACTGTCCAAAAGTCTAAAATAATGGCCAAAATTTTCCAGCCCTTCCCATCTGCAGAATCAATGATGAGACAGAGTACAGAAATGAGATAGAGAATCTGGTGAACTGGTGCAGCAACAATAACCTCTCCCTCAATGTCAACAAAACAAAGGAGATTGCCATTGACTTCAGGAAGTGTAAAAGGAGAACATGCCCGTCTTCATCAATGGGGACGACATAGAAAGAGTCGAGAGATTCAAGTTTTTCGGTGTCCAGATCACCAATCTGTCCTGGTTCCTCCCATGATAACACTATAGTTAAGAAAGCCCACCAATGCCTCTACTTTCTCAGAAGACTAAAGGGAATTTGGCATGTCAGCTATGACTCTCACCAACTTTTACAGATGCACTATAAAAAGCATTCTTTCTGGTTGCATCACAACTTGGTATGGCTCCTGCTTTGCCCAAGACCATAAGGAACTACAAAAGGTTGTGAATGTAGCCCAATCAATCATGCAAACCAGCCTCCCATCCATTAACTCTGTCTACACTTTCCACTGCTTTGGAAAAGCAGCCAACATAATCAAGTATCCCACGCAGCCCGGACATTCTCTCTTCCACCTTTATCCAGCGGGGAAAAGATACAAAAGTCTGAGGACATGTACCAACCGACTCAAGAACAGCTTCTTCCCTGCTGCCATCAGACTTTTCAATGGACCTATCTCACATTAAGTTGATTTTTCTCAATCCCCTAGCTATGGCTGTAACACTACATTCTGCACTCTCATTTCCTTCTCTATGAACAGTATGCTTTGTTTGTTTGGCATGAAAGAATCAATACTTTTCATTGTACATTAATAATTGTGACAATAATAAATCAAATCAAATCTTCTGGTTCTGCCTACGCCGGCCCCCTCCCCCACTGCAGAGAGTGCTGAGCATGCCAAACCTTGTAGAGGTCAGCAGGACCAGAGGATCCTGCCGTTGCACGTTGCCAGGAAATGTGCCGTGGAAAATTCCACCCAATAAGAGGGAGACAATGGCACAGTGGTATTTGCATTGGACCAGCAACTGAGGTCCCCAGTACTCAATCTGTTGCAGATGATGCAATTTCAATCCAATTATAAAAAGGCCAATGATGATCACAAAACCACTGTCAATTGTTGTAAAAACCCCATTTGTTCACTAATGTCCTTTAGGGAAGGAAATCTGCCTGGTCTGGCCTACATGTGACTCCAGAGCCACAGCAATGTGGTTGATTCTCAGCTGCCCTCTGAAATGGCCAAGTGAGACACTCAGTTCAAGGGCAATTAGAGATGGGCGACCAATACTGGTCGAGCCAACGACACCCACAAAAGGATATTGAATAAGGAGGGGCACGCTGAAGGTGGGGCATCAACACACAAAGAAAGTTCAACTGGATCGCAGAAATGTTTTACGGGAGAACAGATTGCTGAAATGTGTGGTCAGAGTGGATTCAGCACAGCCCTACAAGAGAGGGATGGGTAAGACCCTCAGAGTCCAGGAACATTTAAAACGGAAGTTGTTGAGAAGTAGCTGGAATCATTGATACCAATTACTTTTTTGATGAGTTCCTGCCCAATTACCTTGGAGTAATGCCCCATGTCAACACTCTACTTAAGAAAGCCCACCAAAGTCTCCACTTTCTCAAGAGATTAAAGAAATTTGGCATATCCTCTACAACACCCACCAACCTTTACAGATGCACCATAGAAAGCATTCTTTCTGGTTGTATCAAAGCTTGGTATGGCTCCTGCTCTGCCCAAGACCACAGCAAACTACCAAGGTTTGTGAATGAAGCCCAGTTCATTACGTAATGAAGCCTCCCATCCACTGACTCCGTCTACACTTCCTACTGCCTCAGAAAAGCAGCCAGCATAAACAAAAACTCCACGACCCCAGACATCCTCTCTTCCACCTTCTTCTGTCAGGAAAAATATACAAAAATCTGAGATCACCTACCAACCAACTCAAGGACAGCTTCTTCCCTGCTGTCATCAGGCTTTTGAATGGACCTACCATGCACTAAGTTGATCTTTCTCTACACCCTAGCTATGACTGTAACACTACACTCTTCCCTTTCCTTTTCTATGAATGGTATGCTTTGTCTGTAAAGTGTGCAAGAAATACTTTTCATTGTATACCAATACATGTGACAATAATAAATCAAATCAAAAATCAAAATCAAACTACGGAAAGCAGTTTGCCATTGCTATTTTCTAAATTGGTTTTATACATTTCTTTGACTGCGTTTAAATCGCTCCACCAGTGACCATGGGTACAGTTGGTGGGGCGCTCCCTGGACTCGAATAGAAATCAGGATCCCTACAGTGCAGGAGGTGGCTATTCCACCCATCAAATCTGCACTGACTGTCTATTACAGTGTCTTGCCCAAGCCCTCTACCCCACCTTGTCCCTGTAATCCCACAAATTTACCCCACTAACCCACAAATCATTGGACTGTGGGAGGAAACTGGAGTACCCAGAGGAACCCCATGCAGACATGGGGAGAATGTGCAAATTCCACACCGACAGCGACTCAAAGCTGGAATTGAACCCGGCTCCCTGGGGCAGTGAGGCAGCAGTGCTAACCACTGTGCTGCCCATATAACCTCACTTTCCTCCTTTAACACATTACTTAAAACCTCTCTCTTTGGTCATCTGCCCTAATACCTCCTCCTGTGGTTTCAGTTGTTTATTACATTAAATTGGGTAAAAGAAAAAGGTGTTGTAGGTATGATAAAGATTGAAAAAAGACAAACTATAAAGCAGACGCACAAGGCAAAAAAGTGGCAATGGTCTTAGACTGGCCTCTTTCAGGCTTGAGTCATCCGGCAGCCTCAGGATTGGCATTGCAAAGCCTGGAAAATCCTGGTGGGATTGAGCAGCCAGTCACGCAGAGGTTTCGTGTCCTCAACTGCCCCACAGCTACAGAGGGCCCTTTTGTTCAAGTCCCCAAGGCTTGATCACTCACCACTCATGGTAAACAGTTGAGGCCATACCAGGGATGGTGCGTCTGTTTCCAGCCAGACCATCTCTCATCGGGAGAGGCTGCGGAAGGGGTTTGAGGGGATGCAGTCCTTCCCCATCCTGTTCCATGAGGAGAATTGCTGGCCACGTCCAAATTGGTCTCTGGCTGACAATTCCACAGAAGACATCTCCCCAAAATACCTTTGAACAGCGGGAGCTGGAATCCCCACAGTGTAGAACCAGGCCAATCGGCCCATTGAACCTGCACCAACAACAATCCCACGCAGGCCTATTCTCCATAGCCCCACGTATTTACCCTAATCCCCCTGACACTTGGGTCAATTTAGCATGGCCAATCCACCTAACTCACACATCTTTGGACTGTGGGAGGAAATTGGAGCACCCAGAGGAAACCCACACAGACACAGGGAGAGTGTACAGACGCCACACAGACACAGTGACCCGAACCGGGAATCGAACCTGGGTCCCTGGCATTCTGAGGCAGCAGTGCTAACACTGTGCCAGTGTGCTGTCATTGTAGCATCCCCTAGATTTTCTCTGGAAGGTTCTTCCTTCATTATGCTGCCTGACGTTCGTAGGCCACATACTTCAATGAAACGTTTATAGCCATTCAGTATTTGCTGGTCTGTTATTATTCTTATTGTTCGTTAATTTTATGACAATGAGTTGTGGTTAGATGGGTTTAACTAAAGTTCCACGTTCTCCAGTTGAGCAGCAACTGTACCAGCCCAAGCTAGAGTCCCAGGCTAGCCACACAGACCCCCGCCGACTATGACAAGTTCGGCAAGACATGATGGAAGCAGGCCAAATTGCCAGTTCCAATGCACCTCTCCCTGACGAGCTCAATGCATTCTATGCCCGTTTTGAGCAAGATGTCAGCGAGAGCATGCCCTCCACCTCGGAAGCCTTGAATGAACAAGTATCTGAGGTCACCACTGCAGGCGCAGAGCAGCCTTCTCAAAGGCAACCCGCAGAAAGCAATCGGCCCGGATGGGTACCCAGACAAGCACTCACATCCTACACAGACTAACTGGCAAGAATATTCGCAGACACCTTCAACTTCTTTATGCCAGTCTGAGGTCCCTATCTGCTTCAAGACGACAACCATCATCCCAGTATCAAAGAAAAGCCAGGCAGCGCGTCTTAATGACTACTGTCCGGTGGCTCTGACATCCATAATTATGAAATGCTTTGAAAGGCTAGTTACTGCACACATTAATTCCAGCCTCCCAGATTGCCTGGGTCCACTACAGTTCATGTACCACTGCAACAGGTCCACAGCAGATGCCAGTTTCCAAGCCCTACACTCAACTCTAGAACACCTAGATAACAAAGACTGGAACCGCCTGGACTGGATCCTGAACTTCCAAACCCACAGACCACAATCACTAAGTATACAAGCAACAACACCTCCCCCACGATCATCCTCAACACTGGTGCCCCACAAGGCTGTGACCTCAGCTCCTTACTATACTCCTTATACACCTGACTGTGCAGCCACATTTCCGTCCAATTTGATTTTCAAGTTTAGGAAATTCAAAATCTGGTGAACTGGTGTAGCAACAATAATCTATCCCTCAATGTCAACAAAATGAAGGAGATTGTCATCGATTTCAAGCAGCATAGTGGAGAACATGCCCCTGTCTACATCAACTGGGATGAAGTAGAAATGGTTGAGAGCTTCAAGCTTTTAGGTGTCCACCAACAACCTGTCCTGGTCCCTCCACGCCGACACTATAGTTAAGAAAGCCCAGCAGCACCTCTACTTTCTCAGAAGACAAAGGAAATTGGGCATGTCAGCTACGACTCACCAACTTTTACAGATGCACCACAGAAAGCATTCTTTCTGGTTGTATCACAGCTTGGTATGGCTCCTGCTTTGCCCAAGACTGCAAGAAACTACAAAGGGTTGTGAATGCAGCCCAGTCTCTCTCTTAAACCAGCCTCCCACCCATTGACTCTATCTACACTTGCTGCTGCCTCAGAAAAGCAGCCAGCAAAATCAAGCACCCACACACCCCAGACACATTCTCTTCCACCTTCTTCCATTGAGAGAAAGGTACAAAAGTCTGAAGACACATACTAAACGACTCAAGAACAGCTTCTTCCCTGCTGCTGTCAGACTTTTGAATGGACCTGCCTCACACTAAGTTAACTTTTCTTTACACCCTAACTATGACTGTAACACTGACTCACCACCCTTTTCTTCTCTATGTACGGTATACTTTACCCATATAGCTTACAAGAAACAATACATGTGACAATAATAAATTAAATCAAGAATCAGAGTTAGTACTGAGCGAATGCAATATTTGTGCATTAACTTTCCCAGTTAGTCTATTATCAGGTCGTTTCTCTCTGGATCTTCAGTGATAGCTTGGTGAGGTGTTTCTAGTGGGGAAGTTATTCCTAAATAAGAACATAAGAAATAGGAGGAGTAGGCCATCTAGCCCCTCGAGCCTGCCCTACCATTCAATAAGATCATGGCTGATCTGAAGTGGATCAGTTCCACTTTCCCGCTCTCTCCCCATTACCCTTAATTCCCTTGTCTATCAGAAACCTATCTACCCATGACTTAAATATATTTAGCAAGGTAGCCTCTACCACTTCAACGGGCAGAGAATGCCAGAGATTCACCACCCTTTGAGTGAAGAAGTTCCTCCTCAACTCTGATCTAAACTGCCCCCCCCTTATCTTGAGGCTGTGCCCTCTAGTCCTGCTATCCTTTCTAAGCAGGAAGAATCTCTCCACCTCTACCCTATCCATCCCTTTCATTATCATATACTGGCTTTGGATCACCAAGTGATGTTGCATTCTTGTGATGAGAGCTTGGGATGGGAGCACAGCAAAACTGTCTTCAATATCAATCTCAACCTTGTGCAACAGTCAGTGATAGAGACGCCCTGGATTAGTGGGCTGAGGCACTTTCAAGCTCTCTTCGGGAAACTAAGCAGTAAACTGTGGGCTAAACCTAGACAACACAGTTCTTGATTATACTTGTACGGGACCAGTTTACCTGCACGGTAATAACCTAACAGGGGACAGACTCCCTGCCTTTTCTGTTTAAGTTCATTCATGGGATACGGGTGTTGCTAATTGGCCAGCATTTATTGATAGCACAAGCTTTCGGAGTGTCAATCCTTCTTCAGGAAAAAGGAGCGCCACTCCTGAAAGCAACAAACCTGAAGGAGTGACACTCCGAAAGCTCGTGCTACCAAATAAACAAGTTAGACTTTAACCTGGTGTCGAGAGACTTCTTACAGTGCTTACCCCAGTTCAACGCCAGCATCTCCCCATCACAGCATTTATTGCACATTCCTAGTTGCCCTTGGAGGTTAGCTGAGAGTCAACCACATTATTGTGGCTCTGGAGTGACGCGTAGCCAGACCAGGTAAGGATAGCAGATCTCCTTCCCTAAAGGACATTAGAGTCCCAGGTGGGTTTTTCCAACAATTGACAATGGTTTCATGGCCATCAGTAGATTCTTAATTCCAGATACTTTTTATTAAATTCAAATTTCAACACTTACTGAGGCAGGATTCGAATCCGGGTCCCACTGAGTTTCTGGATTAATAGTCTAGCAATAATACCACTAGCCCATCGCCTCACTTCCTGTTGATTTTGAGTAATCATTGAATGGTTACAATATAGAAAGAGGTCAGGGGAGATGATGGCCTTGTGGTATTATTGATAGACCACTAATCCAGAAACTCACCTAAATATCTGGGCAGCTGCATTCCAATCCCACCAGGGAATATGGTGGAATTTAAATTCAATTAAAAAAAAAATCTGGAGTTAAGAATCTACTGATGACCATGAAACCATTGGCAATTGTCGGAAAACACCACCAGATTCATAAACATCCTTTAGGGAAGGAAATTAGTATGACCTACATGTGTCTCCAGAGCCACAGCAATGTGGTTGACTCTCAACTGCCCAAGAGCAACTAGGGATGGGCAATAAATGTTAGCTGGCCAGCGACGCCCATGTCCCACAAATGAATAAAAAAGGTACCATGCCAACTCATGTGCAAGTCACTTAGTTCCCTGCCTTTTCCCTGTAGCCCTGCAAATTATTTTTATTCAGCTAATCGCCCAATTCCCTTTTGAAAGCCATGTTTGAATCTGTCAATGCCATTCTTTCAGGCAGCATACTCCAGATCCCAAACACTTTCCTCATTCCAACTTTGTTTCTTTCACCATTCTCTTTAAGCCAGGGGTCCTCTGGTTCCTGATCCTGCAGACAACAGGAACAGCTACTCGCCATTTTGAACACAATTTCTCCTCAGAGAAGTCACCCCCCGTTTCACCAACCCATTCCCTGTAATTGAAGTTCTTCATCCCTGGAACCATTCTCCTGAATCTTTTCTGCAACCCTCTCCAACATCATGACAACTCAAGAATAGTACAGCGGAGAGTCGCTACAACAAGACGATCTCCAAAGAAGCACTTGGAAAAAGTGGCTACTATTTAAACTTGATGTGGTGGGAATCAGCAAGACCCGGACAGGATAAAAACTGGATCAGGATCACTGGCTGCTCAATGGAACAGTTATGTTGAGGTAGCAATATCCCAAAGTGGTTGCCCCAGGGACTCAATCCCAGCACAGGAAGCCGCCATGCAGCCCATCCTCGCTTATGCAGACTCTTTAGAGAGATAGTTGTGCTTGTCCCAAGCCCTGCTATTTCCTCTGCTTAACCTGTGCTGAATTACCTCTCTAACTCAGAATTGTGGAATCATCGAATCAATAGTTAGAAGAGGCCATTCGGCCCATCGAGTCTGCACTGACTCTGACAGAGCATCCCAAACCCCCTCACCCACCTTATCCCCATAACTCCCACACATTCACCATAGTTAATCCTCCTACTCCCACCTCCCCATTCCTGCCCCCCTACTCCCACCTCCCCACTCTTCCCCTCCCCTATCTCCTACCCCTCTTTTACTCCCACTTCACCATTCCTCACCTGAGGAAGGTTGTCCTTGCTATAGAAGGAGCCCTGTGAAGGTTTACCAGGCTGATTCCTGGCATGGCGGGACTGAGGGGTGACTGAGTTGGTTAGGATTATATTCACTGGAGTTCAGAAGAATGGGGTGGGAGGAATTCATAGCAACCTACAAAATACTGACAGAACCAGACAGGGTAGATGCAGGAAGGATGTCTCCAATGGTGGGGGGAGTCCAGAATCAGAGGTCATAGTCTAAGGATATGGGGTAAATCTTATAGCACAGAGGAGGAAAAATGTCTTCACCAGAGAGTGATCAGCCTATGGAGCTCACTCCCATAGAAAGTCTTCAAGAAAGCATTGAATGTTTTCAAGAAGAGGTTAGATATAGCTCTACTCCAACTAGTGTTGGTGTGTGCATAACTTCCACTGTGCCAGCACCACTGGAATCCCCCAATTATCTATCCCTATTTCTCATTTATATACTGCCCCTCAGCAACATCTGAAAACCCATCAGGTTCCATATACACACTGACAACACAGCATCACCCCTCAGTTATCGCATTGCTCATCAGCAGCCGTCCAGTTATTGGATAAGCAGATATTTTTATCTAATGAGTTACCGAGAGGACAGGCGCTAAAGGCTCGGGGCCCACTCCAGAATTCCCTCCTGTAACTTCCTCCTCCTCCTGAACTGCACCCCCAAATCCTCCCCTCTTCCCCACCTCCCCCACTCTTGACTCCCCATCCCCACTCTCCTACTCCCCTCTTTCCACTCCTCCTCTTCCCCTTTCTTACTCTCATCTGCCCACTCCCCCTCCTGCCTCCCCACTCATCTCCATCCCTACTCGCACTGCCCACTCCCTGCCCCTCCACCCCCGCAAAGGTTGATAGAAATTTCTTTGTGCAGTGCTCTGCCATAGTGTGGAATGCTTTGACACAGGAAGGAGAACATTGCAACTTTGAACAGCAAATTCAAAAAACGTTTGAAGCAGAGAAAGATGCAAGGTGATGATAAAGATATCAGCGCGATAGAATTAGCTTTGGGTGGCGCTGACAAAGAGCTAGCATGCACACGGTGGGCTGAATAGACTACTCCTGCCCCAGTTCAATGATAGGGGTTCCAGGTTCTTAAAAGGAAGGCTTATGGTGCAGAGGTTACAGACTTGTCACGTCTGTGCCCCGAAGCACCAACTGAAACCAGGATACAAACACATTTGCATGGTGACATGAAAGGCTGATGAGGCCTACCCTTTTTCCCAAGGCCTTCAGACTGGCTTTCTTCAAAACCCATAATTAACCAGGTGTTTCACAGACTGGTCAGGCATACGTGATGTAACATCAACACCCTTTCATTTGCTTTTCAGCGCAGAGTACTCCAAAACCTCCCCGTTTCCACTGGTTAATTCCTTTCAGACGTTGACTTTGTCGTCAGCCCTTTGCACTCAAGTCTAACAAAAATTAAACAATTTCTCAGGATTGCCTTTCCCTTTTCGTGAAGCGTTCGCCCACAGCTCTTACCAGGTGAGGGTTAAAATGAAAGTAAATCTTCTCCATGTACCTTCCTAACATAAATCCTTAACAAGCGGCACAGCGATTAAATACCATCACCTTTTTTTACTTCATAGACTCAAACAGGGTAAACTAAGCGTTCCTTAAACTCACCCCCACCCTGCCCCAAACCATTTCCCTTGGTGACTTCCTTATCGAGACAGTAGTATTCTTGCACTTTATCCAAGGGAGAATTCAGTTTTGCTCTTGAAAGGGAAAAGAACACATGATTTCATGCTAACACAATGCCATCCATTGTGTGTGTTTGGCAACCGGCAAGATGTCCTCTTTGTTTCTCTCCAACTGAGCATGAAATTAGATTATTCATAACCTTTGAAAATATCCTCGGAGTGGATGTCTTGTATCCATGCCTATTATATACATGTGCTAATGGTATGCCCCGCAGCAACTCCAGCTCCTGAGTCACTCTGCAGTGAACTGTATTGTACACCACGCTTCAACCTGTTATAATGGTCAGCTGGAAAGTCTCTGAAGTCACCCACCTCGTGGTCAGAGGTCGACAGTGCAGAAAAATGCCCTTCAGCCCATCGTGTCCGTCCCAGTCAAAGACAAACCGCCCAACTATTCCAATCCTATTTCCCAGCACTTGGCCTTGCCTGCCTTGGCATCGTAAGTGCATATCTAAATATTTTTAAAAATTATTCACAGGGCATGGGCTGGCCAGAATTTATTGCCCACCCCTAATTGCCCAAGGACAGTTGAGAGTCAACCACATTGCTGTGGATCTGGAGTCACATGTAGGTCAGACAAGGAAAGGACAGTAGATTTCCTTCCCTCAAGGACATTGGCAGACTAGATGGGTTTTTAATGATAAATCGACAATGCTTTCACAGTCATCCGTTAACGTTTAATTCCAGATATTTTTTACTGAATTTAAATTCAACCAACTGCTGTGGTAGGATTCGAACCTGGATCATTAGCTGAGTTTCTAGATTAATAGTCTAGCAATAACACCACTAGGTCACCACCTCCCCATGTTGTCAGGGTCTCTATCTCCATAACCATTTCAGGCAGTGAGTTCCAGACTCCCACCAACCTGTGGGTATAAAAGTTTTTCCTTACATCCCCTCCAAAACCCCTGTCCCTTACCTTAAATCTATGCCCCATGATCATTGATCCCTCCACCAGGGGGAAAAGCTTCTTCCCGTCTACTCTATCAATGCCCCTCAATTTTGTACATCTCAATCATGTCCCTCCTCAGTCTCCTCTGCTCCATAGAAAACAACCCTAGTCTATCCAATCTTTCTTCACAACTAAAATGCTCCAGACCAGGCAACATCCTGGTAAACCTCCTCTGCACATTTTGCAGTGTAGGCTTTCACAAGTTATGCATGCAGGCACTTCACTTTCTCAGACTACCCCCCCACCTCATCTCTTAAGAAAGAAATGGAATGATTGCTTGGGAACCAGAGCAACTGCATCATCGCATTATTAATTACAGTTTGCCAACAAAAATGGTTATGGTTAAATTTGGATTTCAGTAACCTGAAGATAGATTAAAACAACAATTTGTAAGTCAGTACACTGGTGCTCATTTCAACCATTTGACGGTTTAGTCCAGACTAGTCTTGACTAGTGGTGTGCCTCAGGGATCAGTGTTGAGACTGCAATTGTTTACAATTTACATAGATGATTGAGTTGGGCACCAAGTGTAGTGTGTCAAAAATCGCAGATGACACTAAGATGAGTGGCAGAGCAAAGTGTGTAGAGGATACTGAATGTCTGCAAAGGGATATAGATAGGTTGAGTGGGCAAGGATCTGGTAGATGGAATACAACATTGGTAAATGTGAGGTCATCCATTTTAGTAGGAGTAACAGCAAAATGAATTATTTAAATGGTAAAAAAATTGCAGCATGCTGCTGTGCAGAGGGACCTGGGTGTCCTTGAATATGAATCATAAAAAGTTAGTTTCCAGGTGCAGCAAGTAATCAAGGCGGCAAATGGAATTTTGTCTTCATTGCTAACAAGATGGAGTTTAAAAACAGCGAGATTGTGTTGCAGCTGTATAAGGTGCTGGTGAGACCACACCTCGAGTATTGCATACAGTTTTGGTCTCCTTACTTGAGGGATATATTGGCGCTGGAGATGGTGCAGAGGAGATTCACTGGGTTAATTCCGGAGTTGAGAGGGTTGGCTTATGAGGGGAGACCCAGTAGACTGGGGCTATACTCATTGGAATTTAGAAGAATGACGGGGGGAGGTGTTATAGAAATTTGTAAGATTATGAAGGCAATAGATAAGATAGAAGCAGGGAAGTTGTCTCCCCTGGCAGATGAAACCAGAACAAGGGGGCATAGCCTCAAATAAGGGGACCAGATTTAGGGCTGAGTTGCGGAGGAACTTCTTCACACCAAGGGTTGTGAATCTGTGGAATTCCCTGCCCAGTGAAGCAGTTGAGGCTACCTCAGTTTTTAAGGCAAGGATAATACATTTTTGAATAGTAAAGGAAGTAAGGATTATGGTGAGTGGGCGGCTAAGTGGAGCTGAGTCCATGAAAAGATCAGCCATGATCTTATTGAATGGCGGAGCAGGCTCGTGGGGTCAGATGGCCCACTCCTGCTCCTAGTCCTCATGTTCCAGCACATCAGGTGGGATATTTTCCAGTCCTGGCAGGACCAGGCATTATCCTGGACATTTACAGGAAAACCCAGGAGGGCGTCAAACTGGGCTGGAAAATTTCTGCCACTGTTATTTCACAAAATAGTGACTTCACTGTGGTGCAGCATTGACATTGCATAATATTAAACAACTTGTGTAGTTTAATGTATGACAACTAAAAACTGAAATGCTTGGTCAGATTTGGAATTTGTTGGTGGTACTTATTAAGAATAACATTAAAACCACGATTGAGATTTTCCTCATGTACAGTTCAGACTCTGTGCACCACCCTGAGGTTCCGTCAAATCAAAGTAAACTGGTCTCCAAATGGAAGTTCAATCATGCATCAGAACTATTTTCAGTTAGTTTTGTTGCCTTGTCCAGCACAGCTGTGAAAAGGGGCGGCACAGTGGTTAACGTCGCTGCCTCACAGAACCAGGGAGCCAGGTTCAATTCCAGCCTGGAGTCTGTGTGGAGTTTGCACATTCTCCCCATGTCTGCATGGGTTTCCTCCAGGTGCTCTGGTTTCCTTCCATGATCCAAAGATGGGCAGGTTAGGTTGATTAGCCATGCTAAGTTTCCCCTTAGTGCCAGGGGACTAGCAGGGTAAATACATAGGGTTAATGGGATAGGGCCTGGGTGGGATTGCTGTCAGTGCAGACTCAATAGGCCGAATGGTCTCTTTCTGCACTATACAGATTCAATGGTTCTAAGTGGGGGGTGTGGTGGTTTGGGTCACACTTCTGCCCTCGCTTCTTTCTAAAAAAGGTGGGCTCACAAATGGACCACTTCAGGATTTCTGTTCTTTACTACCAACGCTCACTCCCCAACTCTGTCCACTCGCTCCTCTCCCCCAGAATCTTGTGTCTCATCATTCAGCACTTTTCCCAATTGAAGAGGAGAAAAATCAGAGGAATTGTGGGGGCACAGTCGCACCTGTTTCTTTTTTTCATTCTTCTAGCGCTTTAACAAAGAAATTACTGAGTGAGTGTAATAAGTCCTCAGAGCGGAAGTCCCTTCACTGGAATTCCTTTATTTACAAGATCTAACACACTATACAGAGTGCTCTCAGTATGTAGTCTTCATCCAGAGCACCAGAGGAACTGACACACTTAGTTAAGTACAAGCATGGAACTCCCTGATCGGACCATCAATTTGGCCCTTAATCAGGGAACCCTCTTTCTGGTTCATATTCAAGTAGGCCAAACTTCAATTGCTTGATTAAAATCAGTAGTGAGGAAATCACATGTCTACCATATACTGATCAAGGAAAATAAGTCACACAAACTGAACAAATGCATCATGCCCTAGCTCAGGCCACTGAGCCAAGATTCCACCCTTCAGTTTAGAAACATTGTTAAATAATTCATTATTTCAAAATAATACGATTATGTCCGCAAAGTCATTGCTTTAGAAATTAGAAATTTTAGGTTTTGTCTTATTCCTCCAGGGGCTGGACCAGCATTTATTGCCCTTGAACCGAATATCTTGCTAGGCCATTGTCAGAGGGCATTTCAGAGCCAATCACATTGCTGTTGCTCTGGAGTCAGATGTAGGCCAGACCAGGTAAGGACAGCAGATTTCCTTCCCTAAAGGACATTAGTGAACCAGATGTCTTTTTTTTTAAAACAGCAATTGACAATGGGTTCTTATTAGACTTCTAATTCCAGATTCTTATTGAATTCAAATTTCACCATCTGCCCTGGTGGGATTCAAACCCATGTCCCAGAACATCACCCTGGGTCTCTGGATGACTAGTGCAGTGACAATACCATTACACTACCACCTCTCCGTTATGGAAGTGAAACAGAAATCTATATATTCTCACAGGACTAGACAGGGCCAATGAAAAAAGGATGTTGCCGATGGTGAGGGGTGTCCAGAACCAGAGGTCATAGTCTGAGGTTGTTCGGTAGACTGTTTAGGGCTGAAATGAGGAGGCATTTCTTCCCTCAGAATGTGGTCAGCCTGTGGAGTTTGCTACCACAGAAAGTAGAGACCAAAACATTGAATGCTTTCAAGAAGCATTTTGATATAGCTCTTGAGGCAGAAGGGATCAAAGGATATGGGGTGGGGGGGAGATCAGGTTATTGAATTGGATGATCAGCCATGATCGTAATGGCGGAGCAGATTTGAAGGACTGAATGACCTACTCCTGCCCCTATTTTCTATTTGTGATGCTGTTTGGGGCATAAATATTAATGACTTAGAAGGTGGAGCCAATTCTTCTGGGTAAAAGCAAATAACCAAGTAAACTAAGGGACCGGATAAAGGAGCAGCCCTGCAAGGTGGAGCCATGGGATTTATTTTTTCTTTGTGATTTATTTTCTACCAAAGAGGGGCGTCGTGGTAGATCTGTCAGTACGAGAAAGCAGGTTACTGTCCCAGTGAGATCCTTCAGAATTACTCAATAACAAAAGGGTTCAACTAAAATGTTAACCCATCTGCCCTTTGCCCACTTGCAGATGTTCCAGTGTTTGCTTCACAAGGCCAGCCAGGTTTGTTAGTTGGTCACCACAGATAATTTCTCAAGAGTTGCATGGGCTTCACAAATCCCACTACACGCTGGTATTAATGGTGTGCACAACCTCCACCCAAAAACAAAAGGACGAAGGCTGATTTCTGTAATTTCACAAAATCCAATCCTCCCAGCAGCCACTCAGACCAGCGCTCCTTTATCAGGATACGACAACCATGACGGTCTTCCCAGCTCAAAGACTTGTCTGCCGCTGCACTCCCAAGGCTTGAAAAGCTGCACTGCTTTATAGCAAGCCATGCCTGCTCAGAAATCACAACCCTCTTTCGCAAAAATAATCCTCTTGGATGGATTGTTACCCAAAACTTATGGGAAAATAGAAAAAACTTTGTGGAAACAAAGCCATTGTCTGAGGGGATAAAAGTCAGCCTTTAAAAATGTGTTGATTTGGAAAATTATAGAAGCTTAATTTCCAGAGCGATTCTGAACAGCTTTCTCTGGCTAGCGTGCACAGACCCCAGTCAGCCAGAGTGATCACTCATTTCAGTCAGGTCATTTTAGTCTGCTGGGGTGCACTCCTCAAAGATCCTGTTTGCTGTTGGATTCCCAGCACCCAATTCTAAGCCCTCGGGCAACACCACGTTTGCATTCAGGGCAACACCCGCCACTGCTCTGAACAGAACGATATCTGACAAGCATTTCCAGAGTGAATGGGTATATTTGAATAGCGTACGCTTGCCTGGAATCCACTGAGCAAAGTAAAACTAGGGGGCATAGATTTAAGGTGAGAGGGAAGAGATGCAAAAAGGGTCCAGAAGGGCAATTTTTTCCCCCACATGGAGGGTGGTGAGTGTCTGGAACAAGTTGCTAGTGGTAGTAGTAAAAGTGGGTACTTCTGTCTTTTAAAAAGCATTTAGACACAGTTACATGGGTAAGATGACTATAGAGGGATATGAGCCAAATGCAGGCAATTGGGCCTAGCGTCAGGGTTTAAAAAAGGGCAGCATGGACAAGTTAGGCCAAAGGGCCTGTTTCCATTCTGTTAAACCTCTGACTCCATCCACAACAATTAGCATTGCCATGCAAAACAAACACTTGGGAGGGAGTATCACAAATGCCCTGCCACAAGTTTGATTTCAACATCAAAGCTGCTTTTAGATTGTTTTTGGATTGCACTGTGATGGAGCACATTGGAGGTCCAAATTTCCTGCAACATCCACCCCTATAGACCAGCAAATGATGGCTCATCATCCCATTGGGCCCAACCAGGATGAGTTAGTGAACAACATAAGCAGCCCTATTCGCCATTCTCCTGGAGATTCGTAGAATCCTCACAGTAGAGGAGGCCATTCGGTCCATTGAGTCTGTACCGACTCTCTGACAGAGCAGCTTACCTTTAACCCCATGCAGTTACCTTACTACTCCCCCTAACATACACATCTTTGGACACCAAGGGACAGGTTAGTGTGGCCGATCCACCTAACCTGCACATCTTTGGACATAAGGGGCAATGTAGCTTTGGCCAATTCCTCTAACCTGCACATCTTTGGAACGTGGGAGGAGACCAGAGCACCCAAAGGAAACCCGTGCAGACGAACAAAGAAAATTACAGCACAGGAACAGGCCCTTCAGCCCTCCAAGCCTGCACTGGCCATGCTGCCCGACTGAACTAAAACCCCCTGAAAGAACAAATTAGAAAAAGAAAATTAAAGCACAGGAGCACACGGGAGGGTGTTCAACTCCACACAGACAGTGACCTGAGGCCAGAATCAAACCCGGGTTCCTGATGCTGTGAAGTAGCACTGTTAACCACTGTGCCGCCCCTGATGCACTGATAAAGACTCAATCTACTCTTTGGACCAAGTCTGCAACCCATGCAGAGTTGGGGAAAGCAGCAAGACATCAGGACATGCGCAAATGTGAAAGGCCAGAGGGGGTCGGGTGGGGAAGACAGGAATGTCTGCACTTACCTATTGACATGCTCGTGCAGCACCTGGTAGACACTGATCTCAAACGTTTCATTTTCAAAACGACTTCTCACCCATTCCTTATAAATACGAAACTCAGACGCAGTGACAGCCTCTCCCTCCGGAATCCGTGATAGGTTAAATTTATACTCCTGGTGATGTGGTTGGTAGAGAGCAAAGCCTTTCTCGTGCTCAACTGCAAAAAAAATGAACATTGTGAGGTCAGAATGCAAACACACCAAGTACTGCATTTATACAAGACTCCCACAAAAGACTAAACAGCCGATGTATTTATTCAGCTTTGTAAACCCATGATGCATATTTAGCTCGTAACCTGGGGCATGGCAGCGACACAGTCTGCATTGGCACAGGAAACTCATCCAGCAACACAACTCAGCTGTGTAGCAGCAGCTGTACCAGCTTATGGGGAACCGATACACAGGCTCCATTATACCACAGAGCCAAGCAACTTCCCATACACAGAATTAACTTATCCCTTTATCCTTGCCCTTTTGTAACTTCTCCCAGAATCGTTCAGTCTTTGTTCCAATGTTCTCCCCTCAAGATTGTTGTCAAGCCACAAAGGCAATAACAAATAATCTCGCGCTCAAATTATGCGTCAGCTTGAGAGCGAGCCAAAGAGAGGGAGACAGAGAGACAGAGACAGAGCAACAAGCGAGCGAACGTTACTCTTAACCTGATGGGTTTTCATCAAGTTCGAAAACCTTTTTCTCTTTGTCAAGGGGATTTTAGTAGTCCAATTGGGGAAAACAATATTGGAGTGGCGTGGTGGAACCAATGGTTAGCAGGGTCCTGGGTTCAATTCCCGACTTGCACCATTGTCTGTGTAGAAATTGCACGTTCTCCCCATGTCTATGTGGGTTTCCTCCCACAGTCCAAAGATGTGTAGGTTAGGCAGATTGGCCATGCTAAACTGCCCCATATAGTCCAAAAGATGTGCAGGTTAGGTGGATTGGCCATACCAAATTGCCCCTTAGTATCCAAAGATGTGTAGGTTAGATGGATTGGCCATGCTAAATTTCCAGCTGGTGTCCAAATGTGTGTAGGTTAGGTTTATTGGCCATGCTAAATTTCCCCTGGAGACCAAACTGGATAGGTTAGGTGGATTGGCCATGCTAAATTGCCCCATAGCCTCCAAAGATGTGCAGGTTAGGTGGAGTGGCTATGGCAAACTGTCCCTTAGTGTCCAAAAGATGGAGGTGGCATAGGGATAGGAGAACATGAGCAGTGAAAGCTAAGAGGGCTTAATAGCTTCCAAATCAACCCAAACCTTCCTGCCTCCACATTCCCCCATTCCCGTGGCCACCAGGCCCAACTCTAAGCTGTCCCCACCGCCTCAGCACAAAACTTGGAATGTAACGGGGCTTTTTGAAGCAAGGCAGGTCTGCCGAGTCTGGAAAATTCCCATCTTGCGGCCAATCACCTCAATGGTGAAAGTCCAGCCCTATGTAACCTGTAACTCAGACCAAACCATTCCAGGAGGTTCCTATCACATCTGGTTACTCCTTCTAGTTTTTGCACATGGCTGAGGTGTTTTAAGAGCCAGAGTTAAACCAGCCCATGCAATTAGTAGAATTGAGTCTTTATTTTGTCTGCTGTTGGTGACAAGTTTGAAGCAGTGGTTCCCAGCCTGGAGAGAGGGGTGCTGGTAGGGACGGGAGTGAAGGTTCTCACACACAAACTTAATTGAGATTCAAAACCTCATTTCCTTTCCCAGTTCACAAAGCAAACTTTAACAGATCTCTCCACCAATTCCCAGAGGCAGTGAAAATTACACTCGCTATCAACACCTTGGTCCGTTCAATTTCTCACATCTCAACAATAAATTGTTGAGATTCTTAAATTTCCAGCACAAACTCCAGCACTTAGTCTCCATTACGCTCACTTAAAGCAAATAGCTCACTATTTAAACTCTTTAATCCAGAGGAATCCTCTTAGAATCCCTGCAGGGCAGTAGGTGGCTGTTCAGCCCTTTGTATCTGCACTGATTCTCTAAGAGCATCTTCTTTAATCACTATCACCCCTCACATTTACCTTGGCTGATCCATCTAACATACACGTCTTGGGACACTAAGGGGCAGTTTAGCATGGCCAGATGACTTAACCTGTGAATTTTTGGAGTGTGGGGGGAAACCAGAGTTCCCAGAGGAAAGGCATGGGGAGGATTTTCTTAATGAAGGAGGTACGGCCAATGGGTGCTCCTCCATTGGTGTCTTTTGACTGCCACCCTAGTGGTGCTACGTAGCCCCTGGTCTGGGGCTGGACAGGTTTTGAATTGCTGACTTTAGACACCAAAAGCCCATCAAGGAGGACAGAGAAGCACAAAAAGTGGTGCGTGAGCGGACTTGGCTGCCATTGGTGGTGGTGAAGGCGAACTCGTTGGGGTCCTTTAAGAGACTTCTGGATGAGTACGTGGGATTTAATGGGATTGAGGGTTATAGGTAGGCCTAGTAGATAGGGATATGATCAGCACAACTTGGGGGCCGAAGGGCCTGTGTTATAGTTTTTTATGTTCTAAAAATTCTTTCAACAGCAAGGGGGAAAGATGGGGAGGAGCAACCATGTTGATGGCATCTCCACTGCCAGGGAAGCAACGATGAAAGGATGGAGATGGTACTTGTAATGAAGGAGTAGAGATTGAAATGAATTGGCAAAAGTGATACGAGAAAAGGTTTTGAGGCAGCAACTGGTTGGGATGTGGAAAGCATAGTGTGAGAGGGTGATGGAGGCAATGAACGGAGAGGGAAGGAGCTGGATACTTAAATTGAAGAAACATGCAGCAAAGGTTGTGGAGAGAAGGCAGGGTAATAGTGGCAGGAGGTGAAACGGAGATTGGGAGAGCTCAGACAGATAGGATAGTGGGAATGGGCTGGATGTGAGCGTGGTACGAATGGGGAGGTAGGTGTTCGTAAGTAAGTGTGTGAATCAAGTTTCTGAGATTTGAGGTGAGCAGTGGGTGCCATTTGAACAGCAAGCAGTAGGGAGAGAGGGTTGCACGTGAGCTGGGTCTGCAAGGCAGCGAACATGCATGGTTTTTGAGATGTGGGGTAGGTCAGTTGTGTGAGCAAGTGTTTGGTTTTGAAAGACATACAGCAGAGGTTTTGTATGAGCTGTTTTTGAACATTGAGAATGGGTGGTGCATCATTCTCAGAGATACTGCATGGAGAAAGCCCCTATTCTGTCTCCCTGCATTAAAAATCAATTTAATATACGCTCCCCAGAAAAGGGGCATATCAGATATTAAACTGATAACAGATTTTTTAAACTCAAAAAATATCCTTTATTCATATATAATCCAAAAAAACAGAAAACATTTTCAAATCATTGCAGTTAAGAATGGTCATATTTGCATTTTCCCAAATTAAATTTACAGTGTTTGGTTCAAAAATGTTTCATATATTGCGGTATAATCCAGTTCTTTATCAAGCTGGATACTTTCACCACATTGCGTTGTGTAGTGCTTTTATACTGTTATACAGTCCAAGGGCTTTTACAGTTACTAGCCCATCAGTCTACATTGGCTGAAAGGCCTTACACGGTGGCCTTTCCCCATTATGCTTTTGTGACTGCCACCCCAAGCTTGAGAGCATCCCTCAGCACGTAATCTTGGACCTTGGGCTGTGCCAGTCTTCAACACTTGGTGGAGAATCAGCAAGTTTCAGGCAGACGAAAGAGCCTACTTCACCAAGTTGATGACCCTCCAGCAGCAGTTGATGTGTGCGTCCCTGGAAACAGCCCGTAGAGCACAGAGTTCTGCACCATCGAGTTGCTCGGAATGAAGCTCCACAAATACTACTGCATCTCACTCCAGAGCTTCTTTATAAAGGCACATTCCACAAGGAATGCTTCATTGCCTCAGCAGCCACTTCGAGGACAGCAAGCAGTGGCACTGAGACTTCAGGCGTGCGTGAAGGATCTGACAAGGAGCCGCCTCCTCACCAATAGCCAAGCTAGCTCTTGGTGCTTGTTTGAAAGTTCTGGTGATGAGGCATTCTGCCAGATGACACTGACAGTCTGCTCAGGGAACTGTCCAAGAGAATCCACCATCACCTTTTCCCCAAAAGCCTCGAGGACATTATGCGCTGACCACTGCTCGATCACCTTGTGGTCAAAGGTGTGTTTCTGAATAAATTTCCCTGCAAAGGACAGGTCCAACTACATGGAGTGTTCGCGGCAATGTGGCCAGGCCCATCCCCCGCAACAGGTAGAACCTCAAATAGTAGGCACTTGGTGTTAGCATACCGATGACCTACACACACAGCTTATTGTATACAAAAGATGGCCATCAGGATAAGGGCGGCATTAAGAACAATTTCCCCTTCCTTCTCTTGAGATTTTAAACTGTTTTTTTCTTGGTTTTAACAATCACGAAGTCACATATCCTCGAGAAACCTTTTAGTGAGCCAGTGCTAAAAGCTCAATGTAAATACTAGTCTCATTTTTTCCAAAGCCTTTTTTTGCCCAGGTTGTAAAAGTAGATTTTGGTTTGCTTTTATGTAAAAATAGGTCGCTCCCAAAGCAGAAACACTTTGGCTTCAAAAGGTACCACCCCCCAGCTGAGGCCAAGATGTTTCCATCATGGAATCGGTCCATAACTACTGCGGTTAAACTGGGCTTTCAAACATTCAATTTCTTTATGTTAGCTTGTGGCTTCGCTGAAGAACAGAATTGTGTGAAATAATTCTTTAAAAGAACTGGATTTGATTTACTCAATTGCCTGGCCTGCAAGTTCATATTAAATTATCTTTCGTTTCGGCTTCAGTTTGTCGGTATTTTAAGATCTGCAGTTGATCAAGCTCAGCCCTGGTACTCGTTAGTCTGCTGTTTTACTGTACTGTTTAAAAAACAAAGTAAAAGTTTATTTATTAGTGTCACAAGTAGGCTTACATTAACACTGAAATGAAGTTAGTGTGAACCTCGCCTAGTCACTACACTCCGGGAGAATTTAGCATGGCCAATGCACCCAACCAGCATGTCTTTCAGACTGTGGGAGGAATCTGGAGCATCCAGAGGAAACCCACGCAGACATGGGGAGAACGTACAAACTCAGCACAGGTAGCTGGGAATCGAACCCAGATCACTGGCGCTGTAAGGCAGCAGTGCTAACCACCAGTGGTAAAAAGGCATTATTCTTAAGTTAGATCCAGACCACGTGCTGGTTATTCTAAATTAGATAGTGAGCCTTTCCATGTTCTGATTGTTCGATTAATTGAGAGTATGTGGGCATCACTGGCAAGTCCAGCATTTACGGTCCATTTCTAGCTGCTGAGTGGCCATTTCAACTGAGTGTTAACAGTCAACCACATGTCAGCCAGATCAAGTAAGGATGACAGATGAATTTTTGTAACAAATTGTCACCATAACTGATGGAAAGTAAAATCCCATTGGCTCCAATCCCAGAGGATCTGCCCACAAGCTTGTTTTCAGCAGACACAAAAACAGAAAACGCTGGAAAATCTCCACAGTCCTGACAGCTTCTGTGGAGAGAGAATAGAGCCAACGTTGAAAGTCTAGATGACCCTTCGCCAGGGCTAAGAGCAAAGAGATTTATACTATTGGGGTAGTGGGACAGGTGTGGATTTGGACAAAGGGAATGTAAGAGAGGATACAGAACGCAGAGAAGGTGCTAAAACTGTCCATTTAGCGATCGATAGAATTTCTCTTCCTTGTGTTCAGAGGAGTTTTGTGATAGCTGAGAAGGCCCCATTCCCACACGAATGCATCTCTACACATCCTGATGTGCCACCAAACAAGATCCATGTCAAAAACAACTGCTTAGATCACCAAGTGAAAATACAGCAAGTGTGTTTAAAGTCTTTTTTCAATTTGTTCACATCTTGACGGTCTGGTCTTGTAAAAGGCTTTGCATTGAAAAATATTGGAGATTGGTCTGGCTAACCTACTTCTGCTTAGCATGCTGCCTTCTGACCTGGGCCATACGGTCCATGTTGTCAATGCAGTCAAACACGTGTTCAGTGCTTTTCTGTTGTGATGAGATCTTCAGTTGAATAACATGCTGCATTTATGATTAACACCCATTCCTTCTCGCAGTGTCATCAGCTTCTCCGCACATGGTTCTCTGCAGAATTTCCATGCCAGCTTCCCGCAGCCGAGCGAGCGATGCCTCATCACTGGGTTGGTTGGCCTCGCCCTGTTCCTCCCCATTCTCCGTGCCTTCTGCAGTCGCAGCTTGCTTGGACCCAGCATGGTGGAAACAGATCGGCAATCCCAAAGTTACCAGAATTTCGGCTCATCACGCCCATCGGTCTAAGGAATTTGCCATTGCGCCAGTGTGGTTGGATGATGACCTTAACGCAACTGGATACTTGTCAGCCCAGCTCACTGTACCCAATTACCAAAAAAAGTGAACTGAAATTTCCCTGCAGCTGTGGTGGGATTTGAACTTGCCTCTGAATTGTGAAGCGAGACCGCTGGATTATTAGGCCAATCACATAACTTTTAATGCCAGCGTAATCCTCACTTCAGGACCCAGCTTTGAATCAACTCCGTAGAGAGTGACCCAGGAAGTGATCCTTGCTTTTAGGAGTGGAAGAGGGCACTCCCCAGTTGGTTTTCAAACATCACCAAAAGATTCTGGATTCCACGTTGGGAAAACCAGAGACATCAAGATACAGGACCAAGAAATCCCAAAGGAATTCAGAAGAACATTAAGATATAGGAGCATAATTAGGCCATTCAGCCATCGGGCCTGTTCTGCTATTCAGACATGGCTGATATGTTTCTCAACCCCATTCTCCTGCCTTTCCCCGGTAACCTTTGGTCCCCTTACCAATCAAGAACCTATTTCTGCCTTAAATACACTCAATGACCTGGCCTCCACAACCTCCTGGCTGAAGAAAATCGTCCTCATCTCTGTTCTAAAGAGTCACCTCTTCATTCTGACGCTGTGCCCTCAGATTCTAGTCTCTCCTACTAAAGGAAACACCATCTTTAAGCAGGGTGTGGTGGGAATGTGGACTCACTACCATGGTTGGCAGTTGAGGTGAATAGTATTGATGCATTTAAGGGAAAGCAGGATAAGTACCTGAGGGAGAGGGGAAAAGGGGTTACACTGATGAGAAATAAATGAGAAAAGACGTGAGACGGCTTGAGTGGAGGAGGGCTGGTTGGGTCGAAGGGCATCATTCTATGCTGTATATCCTAAATGATCTGTGCTGAAATCAGTTGCTCCCAGCAGGATAGAAACTGTAGAATGATGCTATGGGCTTGGAAAAGCAAAGGTTAACCAGCATTGTGGCCCTGATGACTCTGGTCAAAAGTACATATTGGGCAAGGGTTAAATTACTTATGAACATACAAATTCGGAGCGGGAGTAGGCCCCTCGAGCCTGCTCCACCATTCAGGAAGGTCTGCGTTATAACCTCAAGCCCACCATACCCAATAACCTTTCACCCCATTGCTGATCAAGAATCTATCTAGCTCTACTTTCAAATGTAGAAAGACTCTACTTCCATTGTCTTTTGAGGAAAATTCCAAAGTTTCCATAGAACCATAGAATTCCCCACAGTGCAGAAGGAGGCCATTTGGCCTATCGAGACTGCACCGACCACAATCCCACCCAGGCTCCATCTCTGGAACCACTACCTGGGTAGTCCCCTTTACACTATCATGGCCAATCAACTTAACTCGTACATCTTTGAACTATGGGAGGAAACCAGAGCACCAGGAGGAAATCTACTCAGACATGGGGAGAAGGTGTAAACTCCACGCAGGCACAGCCACAGAAGGCTGGAATCAAACTTGGGCCCCTGGAGCTGTGAGGCAGCAATGCTAACCACTGTGCCACCGTGCCTAGCCCTTGGGAGAGAAAAAAAATTCTCATCTCTATCTTAAATGGGCGATCCCTTAACTCGAAAAAGTGATTCTCCTCCACCCACGTCTAGATTCTCCCACAAGAGTGACGACCTCCATGGTCAAATGGACCAAGACCAGCTGGCGAGGTTCACGGACAAAGAATAATGACTGGAAAGATGCCAGCCTCCATGCAAACCCAGCCAGATTCAATTGCTTCACAAGAGATGATTGATGGGTGGGGGAAGGGACAGTAAATAAAGCAGGTTCGGTACTATTGAAGTAGCAAACAGAATACATCTTTAAATTAATAATTCAATGACGGTGCTTTCAGATGCTTTTGTCTGTGACGGGTTGACACAGAGCAAACCTTGACAGACATGGCAGCAGAAGGGGAGATTCTGTGTCTGCCTCTGTCGACATTTAGTTATGTGGTTGACAGATTGAAAGCTGAGCATTTGTGTGATCTAATGCTTTACATAACCATCCCCGTGTTCCAAAGAGTTTTAAGCATTTTATGAAGTCAAGTCACTGTTATAATACAGGAAAAACAGCAGCCAGTTTGCACACAGCAAGCTGCCATAAACTGTAATGTCAAATACGACTGGATAATCTGTGATGCTGATTCAGGGATAAAATACCAGCTAGGACATGCCAGGTGGGGTACTGGAATATCAGCCGCGATGTTTGTTCTCAAGTAGAGGAGTGGGATTTGGATTCAGATCCTTCAGACACAGAGGCGTGGGCTATTATCACACACTCGATGTTTCCCTTTCCCATTCTTCAGATCGCTGCTGTATGCAATTGCCTCATTCCCTACCCAATGTTGTGCTTACACAGGCTATTTTCAAGTGTACAGTGAAAGTGCCCAGCATTTCCTATTTCCCTGATAGAGCCATGGTGTGGAGATGCCGGCATTGGACCGGGGTGGGCACAGTAAGAAGGTTAAAGTCCAATCACAAGCTTTTGGAGTGGAGCTCCATTCACCTGATGAAGGGGCAGCACCCTGAAAGCTCATGATACCAAATAAACCTGTTGAACTTTAACCTGGTGTTGGGAGACTTCTTACTGTGCCCAACAAGCAGTCAACAAATTTTTCACTTCTGAGCATCGCGAGAGAACATCACTGGGCTCGGAACCTCGGTTTGCGAATCCTTGGACAGGATTCCCTGGCTCCCCACCCATAACTCCCCAACACTGTTTTAAGGAGTGAAGACCCAACATCGGCTGGTAGTGGGATCTCCCAGTCCCACCACTGGGCTTTGCCATTGTAAGCACCCTCCACTACTGGGGAACCCGTGGCAGACATCACCATCGGCAGGGCCGGAGGTTTCTCTCTCCACATCCCCCCCCCCAAGACTGTGAGAGGAAACGCACACAGACATAGGGAGAACGTACAAACTCCAAACAGACTGTTCCCTCAGACAGGAATCGGGTCCCTGGGGCTGTGAGGCATCAGTGCTCAGCACTGTGCCACCCCTTGTCGATACTGGAAGCTTCCATGGCTGAGATATAGATTTTTGTCTCTCAGGGCTATGGAGCAAAGGTAGGTAAATAGGGTTCAGCTGCAAATTAGCCATGATCTAACTGAATGGCAAGAAGGTTTGGTGGGCTGAATGGCCATCTCCAGTTCCTAATAGTCCCAGGACATGTCTCTGTTCTACTTGGAATAAACTATTGGCCTTCAGTCTCCACATCACAACCCCATATTTCTCTATCATCTGAGAAACACGACACAGGAATGTAGAAAGTAGGAGCAGGAGTAGGCCATTCAGCCCTTCAAGCCTACTCTGCTATTCATTATAACTATGGCTGATCATCCAACTCTACTGACTGACTCTGCCTTCTAGCCGCCTCCCCCAGGGATATTCTTTGATCCCCTTCACCCCTAGAGTTATTTCTCATGTTTTGGCCTCAGCTACCTTGTGTGTTAGCGAATTCCACAGACTGACCACTCTTTGGATCAAGAAATTTCTCCTCATCCCGGCCCTAAAATATTCACCCCATATCCTTAGAAACATTACGAAGCCTGAGGAAACACTAATTGCATCTACTGTGGGAAAACAAACTTCAAAGTTATACTGAAATAATTCAGCATTTCCCTACAATAAAAGCAGAAACAAGAATTTTACCAAAATTGGCAATCTGATTCATTTTCACACCCCAAATAGTGAAAGCGCCTCCATAAAGGAAATTAATTCAGGAGTTTGAATTACCGTTTTATAATTTATATTAAAATTACTATGTGTAAAAAAAAAGGTCTCCAACCTTCTCCACGTGCAACAATTTGTGCGCATTTATCCATATATCAAAAGCTATTCTGTTAAGCTAACTGAACCTTCAGCATGATAAAGGCAAAAATACTGCAGATGCTGGAATCTGAAATGAACAGAAAAATGCTGGAAAATCTCAGCAGGTCTGACAGAATCTGAGGAGAGAATAGAGCCAATGTTTCGAATCTGGATGACCCTTTGTCAAAATTCATTAGACCTTTCATTCAGCTTTGATTAATGGTCATTCCTTGCTTGGCAAAGCAGCCAGCATAATCAAGGAAGAGAGAATGTCCATAGTTCATGGGGTCCATATTCTTTCTTCTGGAAGAAGATACAAAAGTTTGAGGTCAGCCGACTCAAGAACAGCTTCTTCCCTACCTCCATCAGACTTTTGAATGAACCTACCTTGCATTAAGTTGCTCTTTCTCTCCACCCTAGCTATGACTGTAACACTACATTCTGCACACACTCATTTCCTTCTCTATGAACAGTATGCTTTGTCTGTATAGCACGCAAGAAACAATACTTTTCACTGTACACTAATACGTGAGACAATAATAAATTAAGTCAAATCCAGACTCAAAACATTGGCTCTATTCTCTCTCCACAAATGCTGTCAGACCTGAGATTTTCCGGCATTTTTCTGTTTTTGAACATTCGTTATGGCTTAGGCGTTATTCAGGAGAAAATTAATGGATTATAAAGTTGCAACCATTTAACGCAGCAATATAACCTGTCTAGAGGAAACAAATGCAAGAATTGCATTGCCCTATCCAATCCTGTCTCCCACCAACACATCAAACTGAATGGGGCAGTTTCAGGAGAGGAGTCCACCATGCTCTCATGCAAACAAAACAGGGCAACCACTACCTTAATTGCACCATAAACCCATGAATGTTCACCAGCCTAATCCCCCGTAATAACCAGCTTCTTCAGAAAAAAGGGAGTAAAACTCCCCAAATAGAAATTGTGCGCTTCCATATTTAACATAAGATGCAGAACTGAACAGGGTCTACTTGATTGGCAGAACAGGCTCAAGGGACTGAATGGCCTCCTCCTGCTTGTCAGAGCAGATTTATTTTCAAAATTACAAACTGAAACTAAAGCTTTCAAAATACCTGTCTTGCTGCCTGCAGTATCGACAACTAGATTTTGACAGCATTTTTTCCATTTCTTATGGTCAGAAATAATATTTATCATGCAAAACTTCCAGAGGCAAAGCAGCAAGACAGTCAATTGCATTTATGCAGTTCGAGCATCGTCTGCCTCCAGCCTGATGTTATTTACAACTCTGGTTGATAATACATGCAGTGAAACAACTTCAGTACATTTGACAAATGTGCTGACATTAAGATTTACCTAGAGGAGTTAATGCTAATTATTCACACTGAAAAATAGCACTGATGCAAGCACTGAAAAAGACTTGAGGCGCTTTACAGATAGGTGCATGGAAAACAGATGCTGAACTGTGAAAGAAATCAGGTGAGGCCAACATCTTGGTGGATTTTGAGGGCGTTTTTAAAAGGGAAGTGTGAGACAGACGAAGAAAAGCACAGGGAAAGGCCCTTCAGCCCTCCAAGCCTGCGCCGATCATGATGCCTAAAAAAAGCCTTCTGCCCTTAATCAGGCCACATCCCTCTATTCCCTCCCTGTTCATGTACCCATCCAGATGCCTCTTAAATGTTGCTAACATGCCTACTTCCACCACCTCCTCTGGCAGCATGTTCCAGGCACCCACTCCTCTCTGAAAAATAAGACACCTTTTGGGAAGAATTCCAGAGCAGGACCTCTGTGATTGGATTAGGTGCCAGACATGGGGCAAAGAGATGGGGATGAATTAGGGAACTTGCAATTATGGAGCAGCTTTCAAAACTGCACACTGTCCCAACGAAACTGTCAAAAAGCAGCAACCAATTTGTGCACAGCATGATCCCAGCACCGCTATGTCCCAAACAGCAATGATCATTCATTTTACATTATGAGGGATAAATATTAGCTCGGGCAAAGTCCCCTTTTTCTTGGAATAACGTGTCCTTTTGGCAGGGCAGACATCCCTGATCATGCAGTTTTCTCTCTCTCTCTCTATACTGGGCTGAAGTGCCAGCCTAGCTTTGCGCACTCAAGTCTATGGGATTGGATATGAACAACTGAAAGCCAGAACTAGCCGGATACTGCTCCAACAGACTGGAACGAGCCATGGATGGAACTGGAAACAGGGACAAGAACTTCCAACTTGAAGCACTGACAGCCAGTGAGCCAATTCAGGTCAATGGGGGCTTGATGAGCGAGTGCAGTAGGGCACTGGAGAGGATACAGCGGGAACGGCTTTGGCAAAATAGGAGTTTGCACATTAGCAACATTTAAGAGGCATCTGGATGGGAACATGAATATAGAGAGATATGGTCTGATTAAGGGCAGAAGGCTTTTGTTTTGAGATGATTGGTCAGTAAGTGAATTGTGGCACAGTGGTTAGCACTGCTGCCTCACAGCGCCAGGGATCTAGGTTCAATCCCGGTCTTGGATCACTGTGTGGAGTCTGCACGTTCTCCCTGTGTCTGCATGGGTTTCCACTGGGTGCTCCGGTTTCCCCCCCACAGTCCAAAGATGGATGGATTAGGTTTATTGGCCACGCTAAATTGCCCCTTAGTGTCAATGGGATTAGCAGGGTAAATTCAAGGAGCAAAAACAGGGATAGAGCCTGGGTGGGATTGTCGTTGGTGCAGGCTTGATGGGCCAAATGGCCTCCTTCTGCACTGATGGGATTCTATGATTCTATTCAAGTGTAGTAACTGAAGATATTGGGACTTGGGTAATGGCAGATGATGCTACAGGAAGTGCATTTCCCTGTCCAGTTCTGCTGCACCTTACCATATCATTAAACTCAAAAGGAGTAGTTCCAGGAACTGAGCAGTCCAAATTGCCTTGCAACCAAAATAGGGCAACTTCCAACCTGATGGCACCATAAGCCCAAAACAACCATTCATTTTCACGAACCTAGTACCCCATAGTAATCAGCTACAGGAATGGAAGGAAATGCACTTTGTGAAGAAGAGGGTGTTGCATTTGATAGACAGCTTAGGATCAAAAAAGATACCAGAGTTGCAAGAAATTTGGACCCAGAGGCTGCCCTGAAAGGTGGAGACTTGTGCATTTACAGTTTTTTTAGTTCAGGCTATGATTCAGTTGGTATCGTTCTCACCCGAGTCACGAGATTCCTGCTTCAAGTCCTACCCCAGGGCTTTAGCACATAATCAAGGCAGACCCACCTGCGTGGCACTGAGGAAAAGCTGCAGTGTAGGAGGTGTCACCTTCCAGTCGAGAATTTTACTCGAGGCCCCCAATCTGCCTGCTTGGTTGGATCACTACTTCAAAAGGAAGAGCAGTGAAGTCATCCACAGTCTCCTGGCTGATAATATTTATCCCTCAACCAACAGAGTTTCCAGTCATTATCGCACTGCAGTTTGTGGGATTTCGCTGGCTGCCGCCCTCCCTACATCACAACAGTGGCTACACCTCAAAAGTACTTCATTGGTTTTGAAGCACTTTGACACACCTCATAGCTGTGAAAAGTGCTGGATAAACGAGAATTCTCTCTTTTCCAGAATTATTTCAGAATGCTAGCTTTACTGACGTGTTGGTTAGGTGGACTAACCATGCTAAATTCTAAATCAGTGTACTCGAACAGGCATCGGAGTGTGGCGACTCAGGGATTTTCACAGTAACCTCATTGCAGTGTTAACGTAAGCCTACTCGTGACACTAATAAACAAACTTTAGCTTTAAACTTTACTGGGCTGGACGAGAGAATAACAGCTTGGCGAAGTAGTCACTGCAAAAAAATCACAATCAAGATATTAAAATTGAACTGGGAAGCCTCTCCCTGATTGTGGGGATAAGTGACAGAAAATAAAAAGCTGTGTTTGCTCCAGAAATCAGCCGGTGTCTTCTGCGTCTGTAAGGACAAGTATTTAAAACGCAGCACTCCGGAATTCAAAAACGGCCCTTCAACGGTCACTCCCAAGACTAGCTGCCTCTCTCTTCACTGCTCCTCAAGGCAGCTCAAGTCTTAAATGTGCATAAGCAACTCCATACCACATCACAGCCTGCTCCATCACCCCACAACTTATGCTTTGAACTCTCACTGGGAGAGGAACGGACTAAGCACTTCCGGCTGAGGCAGATATAAAATTTAAGCAGGCTTTTACATTCTATTTTTAAGTCGTCCATTCTTACAGTGACAAACGCCACACCTGTAACCACTATGAACGGTATGCTTTGTCTGTACAGTGCGTAAGAAAGTACTTTTCACTGTATTCCAATGCATGTGGCAACGATAAATCATCTATCATGACCTGATGAGGTTTGACTTGGAGGGAAAAGACAGTTTACAAAGCAAGGAGAAAACATTTAATGAATTGAAACAGGAAAATAAAGAAATAAAGAGGAAGAAAAATGAGCAAATACCTCCAAGATTGGATAGCAAACAAACTGAGAATTGTGCTAAAAGGCATGCAAGTTCCAATCTTCATCCCCAAACTCAGGAAAATTGCTGGTCTGAAAAGATTCGAGACAATTGGCAAATCACAGGCCTCTCGTCACGGCAACCTCCCTTCCGAATTTTACTAGGTTAAACTGGGATGGCGCAATATCTCAGAGGGGCACAGCCTCGATCCCCTTTGCACCGGAATCACCATCACCTTCTCCTCCCCACCCCCAGCACTGCTCCCCACCGCCCTTGCACCAGTCACCATCACCCTCTCCTTGACTTGCCAGCCTTGTCACTAAGTTAGCTCAAAGCACATTGTATTCTCCACAAATCAGGAATGATTACAAAATGGAATAAATCTCTCTTTTTTGCAAGTCTGATACCAAGCGTATTCCCACAAATAAAACTGCTGGGACTCCTGTTCTCCACTCCCTGCTTTTGTTTGTGGCATTCTAATTAGAAGGCATTTTGACAATTTTTTGAAAATATTAGTTTGTGGGATTGGTGGGACAGGGGCACTTTGGAAGAGAGTGGCACGGCAGCACAGTGGTTAGCACTGCTGCCCCAGCACCAGGGGCCTGGGTTTGATTCCCAGCTTGAGTCAATGTCTGTGTGGAGTTTGCACATTCTCCCCGTGTCTGCGTGGGTTTCCTCCGGGCACTCCAGTTTCCTCCCACAGCCCAAAAGTCGTGCTGGTTACGGTGCATTAGCTGTGTTAAATTCTCCCACAGTGTACCCAAACAGGTGCCGGAGTGTGCCGACTAGGGGATTTTCACAGTGAAGTCATTGTTAACATAAGCCAATTTGTGACACTAATAAATAAACTTTTACTTCAGCTTTGAGTGTCGCTGGCTTGGCCAACATTTATTGCCCAACCCTAAATGCCCTTCAGCTGAGGGCATTTAAGAGTCAACCACATTGTTGTGGCTCTGGAGTCAAATATTAGCCAGGTTTCTTTCCTTGAGGGGCGATTAGTGAACCAAATGGGTTTTTCTGACAATCGACAATGGTTTCATGGTCATCAGTAGATTCTCAATTCCAGACTGCTGAATTCAAAATTTCACCATCTGCTGTAGTGGGATTTGAACCCAGGTCCCCAGATCATTACCCTGGGTCTCTGATTATTAGTCCAGTGACAATACCATTACGCCACTGTATCCCTATATATTATATACACCATACACAGATACCAATAAACGGTAGCTTAGTTTTGAATGCTATAATATTTAGTGATATTAGCAGGAACTGTAGTAGCTATAACTGACTATCAAATATTCGCCACAGGGCAAAGTGTAAATCAGCTCTGGCAACACAGTTTACAAGGGACAGAAAGGCAATCTCGAAAAGACCCTCTCGTCTGAGGGCCTGTGTTGACAGATCAGCTGCAGGTATAGAAGTAGTACCATTATGGTACCAGTGGAACAGAAACTTATCCAGATCTGCACTCTGCATTCAGGCCCTGGTGTTGAATCAAAGCCAAGAGAGCAGATTACTTTCTGACCCAAATCTATCTGCTCAACTGAACTTCCAACATTGAGCTTCCCCACCCCGCCCCTCCCGAAGCACTGATCGTCTTATTTTGCCACTAATGAACAACCTCACTCACTGGGAAACGAACATTGTCAGTAACAGTGGCTCACTCCTGTCAAAAAGGGAGAAAGTCAAAACTTTAAAACACCGGATGTATCAACACAATGTTGGTCAGATTCAGTTACCTGTATATTTAGTCGCATCTTTACATTTGATTTATAGTCACATGCATTGGTAATACAGTGAAAAATATTGTTTCTTGCACGCTATACAGATAAAGCTCAGAGAACGAAAGGAGAGGGTGCAGAAATGTAGTGTTACAGTCATAGCTAGGGTGCAGAGAAAGATAGAATAAAGGCATAGAATGAGTGTAGAAGATAGAATGAGGGAGTACACTGGCCACACTCCAGCGCCATCTTGAATACAGTGGCAACTAATGGTGGCGACTTGGGCACATGTTGACATTTATATAATTTTCAGTTTCTCTATTTCATATCATACATTAAATAGAAGAGGAGTAGCTTCCAAAAGGATTTTGTGAGGCAGTGAGATGCCATGTTTGTGATGATATTTTGAATCCTCTTTCCTGCACTTTGCGTTTGGAGGAATATTGAAATTATATTCGATTATACACAGAGGCTGAAAACGTCAATCTACTCTACACCACCTTTACCTTCTTTGCTTAGCATTCGAGTTGCGGTCGGCAAGGGTTTTCTTTCACCTTCCTGTCAGGGGACTACGCCTGTCTTCAACAGCCGTAACTAATGTGCGAAACAGGACTTCCCACTTCGACAAATTGGGCCTTTTTAATTGATGGATACATTACCACTTATTTGTTGCTACATTAATGGATCCAGACACTGGAACCACCGCTAATTGGAAACAGGCAGACATCGTCAACACTGGCATCCGCCTGGCCACTTGCCAATTTGCTAGTTAACAATGAAAGGCTCTTCCCACCTGAAACCATTTAGCCAACTGAAGTATTAGGCCACGGGGTCACTATGTTAAACGAAGGCTTAAGTGGGGATTCGAGCTGCCTGGTGCAGTAATGAAGCACACAGGCTCCTCGAACAGCTCCTGTCAAGGCTCCGTGCAGTAGTGCTTGGGGTAGCCGAAAACTGACCCCACCCCCGTCCCTGCAGGGAAAGGCGGACACTGGCCGACAGCAGAGTTAAGCAGCGGTAAATCGCGTGGAGAAGCGGCATAATCACGTTTGGTGTTCAGACCAGGATTCCTGTGGGAAAGTGCAAGCGTGGATGATAAAATGGGATTCAGACACCTTGCTGCCACAGTCTAGGTTCAAACATGACAACCACCCACACCAACCAGCCAGCGTTGTCTATAGAATTCGAGCCCCGCCCATGGTGCCACAATGGTTAGCACTGCTGCCGCACAGTTCCAGGGACCCGGGTTCAATTCTGACCTTGGCCAGCTGCATGGAGTCTGCACATTCTTCCAGTGTCTGCGTTCCTCCGGGTGCTCCGACTTCCTCCCACAGTCTAAAGGTGCACAGGTTAGCATGATCAGCCATGCTAAATTGCATCAGGGAGACTCGCAGTGGAGGTTACGGGGATAGTACCTGGGTTTAAAGTTTATTTATTAATGTCACAAGTAGGCTTACGTTAACACTGCAATGAAGTTACTGTGAAAATCCCCCAGTCGCCATACTCTGGCACCTGTTTGGATACACCAAGGGAGAATTTAGCACAGCCAATACACCTAACCAGCACATCTTAAACTGTGAGAGGAAACCAGTGCACCTGGAGGAAACCTACACAAACATGGGGAGAACGTGCAGACTCTGCACAGACAGTGACCCAAGCCAGGAATCGAACCTGGGTCCTTGGTGCTGTGAGGCAGCAGTGCCGACCTCCAAACTAAATTCCCCACTAGTTGGAAATTTTCTAGAAGTGGATTTACCCAGCCGGCTGGATATTTTCCACAACTTTACCGGTGAACTTATTCTGCTTTGACCTTCTTGAGAACCACTCAAAACATCACTCACATCAGGTGCCAGTGTGCCAAACTGAGCCAGTCTTGGACACAGGAGAAGGTGGATGGAGGTCCAGATGCCCTTTAAATAGTGCCCAGACCTTCAACCCGACAAGGTCACAGCAGGGATGGTGATTTCCTGTCTGTGCCATTCGCCATGCTCCATATGGATGCCATTGGCGATGAGGTGAACAGTACAAGATCATGTGGTCAGCTGCCCCAGTCTTCTATTCCTCCACCTCCACCCGCCCCACCCCAAGTGGAAACGTTCTCACGCCCGCCACTAAACTGTGGGTCCAGAATAGAAGGTTCCACCTACAGATTCTGAGGCCCTGACAAATGGTGTAGATGTTGCCATCTGCTAGCCTTACGTGAGAAAGTATTAAGGGTTGATAGGAAGGTTATACAAACAGAAATTAGGAGGAGTCGGCCATTCGGCCCTTCAAGCCTGCTCTGCCACTCACTATGATCATGGCTGGTGATCAAATTCAATATCCTGATCCAGCCTTCCCCCGCCACATCCCTAGAACTCTTTAGCCCCAAGAGACATCTCTAATTTCTCCTTGAAATCATGTCTTGGCCTCAACTACTTGCTGTGGTAGTGAATTCCACACATTCACCACTCTCTGGGTGAAGAAAATTCTCCTCACTTCAGTGCTAAATGGTTCACCCCTTATCCTCAAGGAATAACTCCTAGTTCGGGACTCGCCCCACTGTTGGGAACATTCTTTCTGAATCCATTGTTCAAACGTTAAGTTTCTATATGAAGCAGGGAACTGTCGGCTCAGCATGCTGAGGGGAGACAGAGGAAGAAAGTCGTGGGATTGTGCTGTTGAAGGTGTCGAATGCAGAGGCTGGGTAGTGTAGGAGGCAAGAGTACATTTTCCATTTGATCCTCTCCTGTTCTCCACCTAAGTATTGCACAAGGGCGGCATGGTAGCACAGTGGGTTAGCATTGCTGCTTCACAGCTCCAGGGTCCTGGATTCGATTCCGGCCTTGGGTCACTGTCTGCACATTCGCCCCACATCCACGTCGGTTTCCTCTGGATGCTCCAGTTTCCTCCCACAGTCCAAAGTTGTGTGGGTTAGGTTGATTGGCCATGTTAAATTGACTCTAGAGTCGGGGGATTTGCAGGGGTAAATGTGTGGGGTTACGGGAATGGGGCCTGGGTGGGACTGTGGTTGGTGCAGACTCGATGGGCCGAATGGCTTCCTTTTGCATGTAAAGATTCTATTGCATTTCTCCTCCCGTGTCCTTTGTTTTTTCTTCCCTCCCCCCAACCACCTCCATTCTCAGTGTGCATCTTTGAAAATGTTCCCATCTATAACATGTTCGAACTCTCGGGATGTGATCCACTGACCTTTCTTCATCGGCACTTCCCAACTGCCTCAGTATCTCCAGCCTTTTCTGCTTTTGTTTCAGATTTCCAGAGTTTATATTTTATTTGTCTGCTCAATGTGGATATTTATTTTGAGAATAATACCTGGTGCCCCTCACCTCAGCAGCCAAGCAAAGCTTTCCAGCAATCAAATGCTGTTTTAATTTGATGTTGGTAAGCAGGCGATGGGTCAGTCGACATTTTACCAACTTATGACCATAGAATAGAACCTGCTTCAGTGCAGGAGAAAGCCATTTGGCCCATCGAATCTGCAGCAACTCTGTCAGAGCATCTTACCCAAGCTCAACGTTCATCCCTACCTCTATCTTCACGTAATCCCCCTAGCCTATACATCTATGGACTGTGGGAGGAAAACGGACCACCTGGAGGAACCCGTGCAGACATGGAGAGAATGTGCAAACTCCACACAGAGAGGCCCAAGGCTGGAATCGAACCGGGTCCCTGATGCTGAGAGGCAGCAGAGCACTTTAACATGCAAAATATCTAAATTGCATGGAAGCATTATATGGTCAGCATAAAATAACTTGGACAAGAATGCAATAGAAAAGTAGTCTGCCTTGCACTAATTGCTGTGGAGCACATGTTTGCAGAATGGTCTCACTTAGCTTCAGTAAAAAGTCTGACAACACCAGGTTTTAGTCCAACCTATTTATTTTGCCAGAATTAAATCTGGTTAACATCACAGTCTTTACATCAATGTAATGTTACAACTACTTTGCACTGAATTTAATGGTGTAATATAACCAGCCTGTCAGAAAGTTATTGCAGTTTAACAAGACCATATTCAGTAAATAAATCTCACAGCCTGTAAGCTTTCCTGTTCCTGTGAATGTTACACCATATATAATATATACATTTTTTTAAAAGTTTAAACAAAAATATGGAAAATATAAAATGGGCGATTGATGGCTCCCGCACAAGTCTTTCTGATCTGAACGATTTTCCAAATACATGCATACACCATTCAGAAATACCTAACTCACTACATCCAAGGCTTTAAAGTCATTATCGTCCTGATGTAGCTCAAATATTCAATGTGAAAACCAGTTACGACTCACCCCATATTGTACTTTGAAAGCAAGCAAACTCCCAAAAGACTAGGCAACAACGTCCTACTGTAAAAGGAAAACTATCGTACAAAGAGCAACCCAAAAGAGAGAAAACTGGAAAGAATTTATGAATAGAAGCTCAATGGTGAATAAGAATGAGAACAGACAGAGATATAAATAGGTGCAGTTGCCGAGTTCTTTCAGTACTGGATGAGCAGCGTCGAGATTGCAATTTCAAATTCCACCGTGGCAAGTTGCGAAACTGAACTTGATAAGTTGGGCAAAGACTTGCAGAAAAGCAATTAAAAATTACTTCATTGCAGAGATGAGGAGATGCCGGCGTTGGACTGGGGTGGGCACGGTAAGGTGGCTCATAACATCAGATTAAACAGTTTAGAAGGAACCAGAGGGCAGGGTGTACGTTGACTGGAAAAGATCAAGAGAGAAGCGACAATAAAGGAAACTGACATTCACATGGCGCTTTCCCTAGACATCGGACATTTCAAAGTGCTTGACAGCCAGTCAAATACTTCTGAAGTGTTGTGAAATCTGAAATGTTGATGCTTCATTAACACTCTGAGACACACCCAGATCACAGTAACATCGCAACAGGGTTTTGCTTTGTCCATTGCCCAGATCGCACCCAATCCACCAGCGACACGCCCAGCGATGCTTTTTATAACTTCATCCTAGAAATATCACTAAAGTTAAGCTTTTTTTAAGTTTATTTATTATTGTCATAAGGCAGGCTTACATTAACACTGCAATTAAGCTACCGTGAAATTCCCCTAGACGCCACAGCCCAGCGCCTGTTCGGGTCAATGCACCTAACCAGCACCTCTTTCAGACTAGGAGGAAACCAAAGCGTCCAGAGGAAACCCACGCAGACACAGCGAGAACATGCAGAGTCCACACAGGCAGTGACCCAAGCCAAGAATCGAACCTGGGTTCCTGGTGCTGCGAGACAGCAGGGTTAACCACTGTGCCACTCACTTATCGTCTGTCCTGATATTTCCTTGAGTGATTCAGTTTCAAATTTACGCGAAGCCTTCAAATGACACCTTTGACATGTCAAAAACAGTGAACATTAAAAGTGGCAAGGTGCAAGATGCCAGAAGTGGAAGGGAGAGGAGATCTCAGAGGTTGCAGTGCTGGAAGAGGGGGCAGGGCCATGGAGGAATTCAGAAACAAGAGTGAGAACTTTGAAATCAAAACATTACTCAACTGAGAGTCAACGTAGATCAGCAAACATTTTTGGTGGGTGGTGGTGGTGGGGTAACTTGGATTTGGTGCAAGTTAGGACACACACAAGAGTTTTCAAATGAGCTCAGGCTTATGGTAGTTGAGACACCAGTCAGGAATGTTGTAGAATAGAGAAGTCTAGAGGTAGCCAGAGGCATGGATGAGGGTTCCAGCTGCAGGATGAGCCGAGGAAGGGATGGCGTCGGGTGACGTTAGAGCTGGAAACATGCTTGTGGCTGTTTGGTCGGAAGATCATCTCGGAGCCAAATATGACACCAGGGTTGCAAATAGTCTGAATCAGCCGCAGACAGCTGCCAGGGAGAGAAATGGAATGAGTAGCTAGGTAACGGGGTTTGTAGAAGGGGGCCGAACACAATGCCTCCAGTCTTCGCAATATTCGGTTGGAGGAAATTCCTGCTCACCCCGGTACTGGATATTGGCTAAGCAGTTCAGATTTTTAAAGCGTTACAACCCCAGTTGGTGTTTCTACTGGACGGGATGGTACCAGAATAGAACCCTGGCACAAAAAACCGAAATGCTTTACTCTTCTTAAAAACAATATGGAGGGACAGGACATGATAGCCCATTTGTTTTCAAGAACACCCCACTCTGAAACCAAATCCGAATGTCATTCAATTGACCTTTTGTGGGTTTCTCATCAAATCCCCCCAGATGGTCATGAGTGTTTCAAACGCCAATTTCAAAAATACATGCTTTAAAGTCTTCTTTCAGACAATGCTTTCCCTCAGGTGGTTTTCATCAGGGATCCACCTCCAAGTTCTCCAAATATCCTTCATCATTGTTGTAAACAAGATCCACCCCTACAGATTTTGCAACGTTCCTTTCTGGATTCCTTTGTCTTGATTGCTTTTATGCAAACTCTAAGACCTAGCCACTAATTGCTCCACAATCATTTCATCTAAATCTGCACAGTTGGTGGTAAGATATCACAAACCTTAGAACCACTTCAGATATCTTTCTGGCTTTTCATGAGCCAACTTCTCAGTTCTGTCAGTGGCTTCAATAAACAGCAAGTACCCTGTTCTAGTTCCAGTTTCCTTTATTCCTTTAACTTCAGACTTCCTGGAAACTTGTCATTTCTTTAGTTTCCATCACTAGCTGTATTTTAGATTACATGGCTTTGTTGCTCCTTACTCCATTGTATAGCTTTTCTTCTAGTAAAGCTGAGAGAGATGGTTTCTCTCTTCTTGCAAAGTTCCTGTTACTCTGACTTTCAGTTAAAGCTAAACTCAAAAAGTAAAAAGGTCTTGCCCCTAAAAGGGCCCATGGTTGCCAAGCAACACCTCGATCTTCCTCCAAGCTCATGTTTACTTTTCCCATCGCAAACTCTCAACGAAATAGAAACACATTTTGAACTAAAACCAAAACCTTCATATACGCGAACAACTTTTTTAAAAAGAGTCAGAGGTTTATAGCATAGAAACAGGCCCTCTGGCCCAACTTGTTCATTACCACTAAGCTAGACCCAACTGCCCGCATTTGGCCCACATCCCTCTATACCCATCTTACACATGCAACTGTATAAATGTTTAAAAAGAAAATTGTACCCAGCTCCAATACTACCTTTGGCAGCTCATTCCAGATGCCAAGTGAAAAAAATTGCCCCACAGGACCCTATTATATCTCTCCCTCTCACCTTAAACCTATGCCCTATAGTCTTAGGCTCCCATACCCTTGGGAAAAGATGTTGACTATGAATCTAACTAGTTTAAATTTCCTATACAAATTTGTGAAATTAAAACCATTTAAATCTATCCCTTACTTCTAATATTTAACAATACAAATATAGCTCATTTAAACTATCTGATTTCCTGACAAAATGTTCTGGAAGGAGATGATCAGTGTAAAAGTGAAAACTGACTCTGTTTCACTGAGGGGCAGTGTGCAGATGAGCAACAGAAGGGGTCCAAGGGCAGATCCTTCAGCCCATTAACCCTTCATGATCAGCATGTTTCTCCACTTCTAGCCCATCTGCACCCCATTTCCCTCTGCTTTTGGCAATTGAGCCTTCACAGGACAAGCTTCCCTATCCTTCTCTGCCTTTGTCCATTTAAACCAACCATCACATATCCTCAAATTTCTGCATGTGGTTTTCTGTTAAATGGTCTCTCTCAAAATTTCAGCCAAGCATCATGACACACTTTACTACTTTGAAGGAGCCAAATAAATGCAAACTCTAGTGCTGTTTAAAAACATATCCTTTTACGTAACCCTCTGCCTCAAATATTAATCCAAATTGGATAAATGAGCAAAAACCATCAGCCCAAGAGACTCTGTTGTATATTCACTGGTTAGTTATATATTTCAATTATCTAATTTATCTCTGAGCAATGTAGAGGTAACACTAGTTCCAAGTCAACATAAGGTTTATTTACAGTGCTTTAAAATATCTCTACAATTACAGGATGCATCCACACATTTAGAGTTCTGGTTTCTCATGTCTTTCTCTCAAAAGTTTGTTTAGTTTAGCTCTAAGAGGTATACTCAGACTTAATAAATCTAGCACAGCAAACACAAATTAGTCAACAGATTAACATAATCAAACATAGATCAATTAAACCATTGAACACTAAGCTATCCATGCAGGAAATGTACAGGATTTGACTAATGAAAGATTTACCATACAAAACAGTACTTTTTTTTAAAAAAAAGCGTGCAGCAATTTAGTTGTTAGAAGAATCAGTGTGACACTGAAACACACTAAGCAAAGAAATCATAACCTCCGTCCCAAGTAAATTTTCTAATACCAGGCAAAAATTAACCAAATCATCTCAGCAGGCAAAGTCAGCTGCCAACTCCTCCTGGTATGTGTATCAAGTCACAAGTGACTGGCCACATTTTAGTAAGCACTGGCAGTGGAATATAAACCACTGATTACTCCACATACACCCAGAAGATAACAAAGCTCACTCCCCATTCCTATTCTTCCTTTCCGCAATGATAGAAGCACATCACCGCTTGAACCAAGACAAACAGGATCTCAGTGTAAAAACAAACCTGTGGCCTGTAGGTTATCATGGTACCCACTGAGACATTAAAGAGGAAACTTGTGTAATGCCTCTTCAATAAGGATTAACATGAAGCAAAATAAAATTTAAGTTTACTTTGTCCCACTGGCAGTGCAACAATAAAAGGATTATATCAAACATGCTCTGAGAGAAAGATGAAAAGAAAATTGGAAACGGTGGTCTGTCAGCAGGTGAAAACATTTGGAGTATGCTTTGGGCAGAGGTCTTTACTGGAGGGCCGTCTTTATTTTATTTTGTCTATTTTTGTTAAACTCTTCGAACAGAGAGTATGATGGTAAAGACGAAACGGATTGAACTGTTAAAAACATTAAAAGATTTGACAAGGTCGATGTGGATAAGCTATTTCCTCTGCTGGTACAGATCAAGAATAAAGGTGGCACATGCTTAAAATAAGAGTGTGAGCTTTCAGAAGCAAAATTTACAGCATAGAACTTTGTAGAATTGTATCTCTACAGTGCAGATGGCAGCCATTCAGCTCATCTAGCCTGCACTGACAACAAACCCACCCAGGCCCTATCCCCATAACACTGTATTTACCATGTTAGCCCCCTTCACACGAAGAGGCAATTTAGCATGGCCAATCAACCTAACCACACATCTTTGGTGTGAAAGGAAACCCACGCAGACATGGGGAGAACATGCAGATTCCCCACAGAGTGCCCCGAGGCCGGAATTGAACCTGGGTCCCTGGCACTGCAAGGCAGTATAGCACAAAATTCAGTAGCACATTCCCCTCCTCCCCAAACCTGCATGGGGCTTGATAGAAAGCCGATGCTCTTGCATTTAAAAGGCTGGGAATTCTCTACAATCGGAGCTTCCGAGGTGGATGTGTTAGAGAAGGGGAAACAGAGCAAGAAACAGATTCTCCTACACAGGGCTGCCACACACTGTCCCAAGTCAGTAAAGGGGAGCCGGGGAAGCGTTCTGACCAACATTCCTCTCTGGAGCAACACAGAGAAAGACTAACTAGTAATTAATCCATGTTGTCTGTGCGGCCTTGCTGTGTGCAAATTCATCCACACAAAAAAAAAGTACCACAATTCAGTGACTGCACAACGATGTGGGATATCCTGAGGTATCACATAAATACAGGCTGGAATTTTACCAGTACGCCCACCCCGATTCCTGGCGCAGGCGAGGCTTGAAGAACAGCATTCTCTGCTGGCTTTGGGCAGAATCTTACGAACTTTGGGCAGACATACCAGTAAAATTCCACCCACAATGTCTGTCTTTCACTGCTTACAAGCAGGAAGTTGAGTCTCAAATGTGTTTGTTCAGGGAGCAGCTTTCAAATCTCCATCCCACACCAACAAACTTGGCACGAGGAGAGCTTACAGGCCTCAAATCCACTATGTCAAACTAACAGGATGTTTAATACTCTGAATGAAGTTATTCCTTTCACACATCATCTGTGATTCCATTTAGCAACCTGGCTAAAATTGCATACTACTTCTTCCTCTTAGCAAGTTCAAATGGACAACCCCAGTTGAGAGAAAGTAGACTCTGCAGGAACTAGAACTCATCAGGGGATCTGTAACTCCCTCCAAAAGGTTTTCTTCCAGCACCTCAGGCAACGACTACCTCTCACAGAACCTCTACAGTGCAGAAGGAGGCCATTTGGCCCATCAAGTCTGCACCGACCGAGGCCCTATCCCTATAATCCCATGCATTTACTCTGGCTAGTCCCCCTGACTCTAACAGGCAACTTACCATGGCCAATCCACCTAACCAGTACATCTTTGGACTGCGGGTGGAAACCCCACGCAGACAAGAGGAGAACATGCAGACTCCACACAGTGAGCCAAGCCAGGAATTGAACCTGGGTCCCTGGCACTGTGAGGCAACAGTGCTAACCATTGTGCCACCCTCTCAACATAGACAACAACAACAACAACAACAAAAATCACCACCCTACCAAAAGACGGCAGTGGAATGAAAAAATGCCATTCTACCTATCAAGAATGCTCCTACCCGGAATAATGTGTAATCCATCCTTTAACAAAACTAATCCACCCACACAACCTCGAGGAGGGGAAATCCAGCCTAAAATGCCCCAATCCCTGGAGATAATTAAGCAATGTTCACAATAATCCCCACTGCTCACATTCAGTTCTTCAAATGTTCCCCACGTCAGACAGAGGCCAGCGCATGCCATGAAATATTAGACAGTCTACATTCCTCAATAGCACAGCAGTTAAGCTGCTGGGCCAGTAATCCAGAGGCCTGGACTAACAATCCAGAGGCAGGAGTTCAAATTCCAAATAACAGCTGGAGAATTTAAATTCAACCTATTTAAGTAAATTTGGAACATTAAGCTGACATCCATAAGGGTGACCATGAAAGGGCAGGATTGTCAGAAAAATTCCCATCTGGTTCACAAATAGTTTATTAGGTGAAGGAATTCTGATGTATAGACCAGACTGGGAAAGCACGAGACACCGGATCCACAATGGTGAGGTTAACTCTGAAACAACCAAGTGATAACTCAAAAAAAACCCTTAGAATCCCCACAGTGCTGGAGGTGGCCATTTGGATCATCGCATCTTCACCAACAAGAATCCCACCCAGGCCCTATCCCTATAAGCCATGTATTTACCCTGCTAATCCCCCTGATATTAAGGGGCAACTTAGCATGGCCAATCCACCTAATCTATGCATCTTTTGGAGTGTGGGAGGAAACTGGAGTACCCAGAAGAAACCCACGCAGACATGGGGAGAACGAGCAAACTCCACACAGACAGTCACCCAAGGCTGGAATTGAGCTTGGGTCCCTGGCATTGTGAGGCAGCACTGTCAACCACTGTGTCGCCTACATGCATCTCGTGTTGCATCAAAAATTCAGGAAAAAGAATTTAAAATTAAAACCGGACTGAAGACCAAAGCGCACCCAAAGCCCAGTTAGCACTGTAAAGTCCTCCTCTCGCATTCAGGGACTTGTGCCAAAACGGGGAGAGCTGCTTCACAGACCAGTAACAGTCATACTCACCAAATCATATCTTACAGCCGATACTCAAAACTCCTCCATCACCACCCCGGGTATATCCTTTCCCATGAGCAGGATAGGTTGTCCAGGGGCAATACAGCAGAGTGTTATTCAGTTGTGGGGAGCATCTTCAACATGGAATCTGAACCCCATGAAGTCTGATGGTATCAGGTCAAACATGGGCTGGGAGACCTCCTGCTGACTACCACCTATGCCTTTCTCGAGCCCTCCATGTGGATTGAGAAGAATACAGATATACTTTGGACAGGGACTTTAACAGCGCAGCATCATTGCTGGTCAAGCTTCCGGGTCCTAAAGACAAATCAGCTAGATGGGGTCTCCACTACAGCCAACATGAGGGGCAAAGCCTGCTCGATTGCATCCTTACCAATTCACTTATCAATGAGTGACCACTGCAGTCCATGTGAAGTAGCTGCCGCATCTTCACAGTGAGAAGACTGTCAGGTTTGTGTGGCACTACCTCTGTGTTAATGGAGAGAGATAGATCAGGTCTAGCAACCAAAAACTGAGCATCTACAAAGGTACTGACCACCACCAGCAGCAGAATTGTATTTGGCTACGATCTGCAACCCCAAGGTTCAGCGTGTTCCTCAATCTATTATCATCAAGACAGGGAAACAATCCTGGCTCAGTAAGGAGTGCATGCCAGGAATGGTGCTCGGTACAGGACTTCCCACACATCAAAACAGCAGCATGCTCTTGACAGATCAAAGCAATGCCAACACCAACGGATCAGGTCAGAAGTCTGCAGACTCACCACATTCAATCATGAATAGTGGCAGACAAACAAGTAATGGAGGAGGAGGAAGCTCCATGAACATCCTCAAAAGATGGAGGAGTCTGGCACGTGCAAAAGACAAGGCTGAAGTATTTGCAAGCATCTTCAGAAAGTACCAAGTAAATGACTCATCCCTCCTTCCTCCAGAGGTCTTCACCATCACAGATGCCAGTCTTCAGTCAATTCAATTCACATCTCAATTTCAAGAAGTGGTTGAACACATTGGATACAGCAAAAGCAATGGGGTTGCAACAACATCCCTGCTCTAGAACTAGTTGTCTCTGGCAAAGCTATTCCAATTCAGCTACAACACTGGCATCTACCCAGGTATGTCCTTCACAAAACTAGGACAAATTTAATCTGACCAATCATTACCCTATTGATCTACTCTTGATTAAGCGATAGTAATATTATTGAATGTTAAGAGGAGATTGGTTAGATTTTCTCACTGATCATTGCCTGGCACTTGTGGGGCATGAATGTTACTTTGCCCTTTATTAGCCCAAGTCCAATCATAGAATCACTACAGTGTAGAGGGGCGCCATTCGGCCCATCACTCTGCACCGACAGCAATCCTGCCCAGGCCCTATCCTGGTAATCCCACATATTGACCCCACTAATCCCTCAAATTTATGCATCTCAGGACACTAAGGGGCAATTTAGCATGGCTAATGCACCTAACCCACACGTTTGAACTGTGGGAGGAAACCAGAGCACCCAGAGGAAACCAACACAGACATGGAGAGAAAGTACACACTCCACACAGATAGTGACCCAAGCCGGCAATCAAACCCAGATCCCTGACGCTGTGAGGCAACAATGCTAACCACTGTGCCACCAACATTGAACTTCATGCATGCCAAAGAGAAAAGGCAGCATGCTCTTGGTCTTGGCAGGGAATTATAGGCCTGTTAGTTTAACGTCTGTTGGAAAAATGCTTGAATCCGTCATTAAAGAAGAAATAGTGAAGTACCTTGAGAAGAATTGTTTGATAGAGCAGACGCAGCACGGATTCGTTAAGGGGAAGTCGTGTCTGACGAATTTATTGGAATTCTATGAGGACGCGACTAGTGCGGTAGACGGAGGGGAACCAGTGGATGTGGTGTTTCTCGATTTTCAAAAGGCGTTTGATAAGGTGCCGCACAAAAGATTGTTACAGAAGGTTAGGGGGCATGGAGTTGGGGGTAAGGTGTTAGCATGGATAGAGGATTGGTTGCCTAATAGGAGGCAGAGAGTTGGAATCAATGGGTGCTATTCTGGTTGGCGGTTGGTGACTAGTGGAGTGCTGCAGGGATCGGTGCTGGGGCCTCAGCTATTTACCATTTATATAGATGATCTGGAGGAGGGGGCTGAGTGTAGGGTGTCGAAATTTGCTGATGACACAAAGATAAGTGGAAAAGCAAATTGTGCGGAGGGTGTGGAAAGTCTGCAGAGGGATCTAGATAGGCTGAGCGAGTGGGCGAGGACCTGGCAGATGGAGTACAATGTTAGCAAGTGTGAGGTTATCCACTTTGGCAGGAATAATAGTAGGAGGGATTACTACTTAAAGGGCGAAAAGCTGCAGCACGCTACGGTGCAGAAGGACCTGGGGGTCCTTGTGCATGAGTCGCAAAAACCCAGTCTGCAGGTGTAGCAGGTGATCAAGAAGGCGAATGGGATGCTGGCTTTTATCGCGTGGGGGATAAAATATAAAAGCAGGGAGGCCTTGCTGCAACTGTACAAGGCACTGATGAGGCCGCAGCTGGAGTATTGTGTGCAGTTTTGGTCGCCACACTTGTGCAAGGATATTTTGGTCTTGGAGGGAGTGCAGAGGAGGTTTACTAGGTTGATACCAGAGATGAGGGGGTTGGACTATGAAGAGAGGCTGAATAGACTGGGTCTGTACTCGTTGGAATTTAGAAGGATGAGGGGGGAATCTTATAGAGACGTATAAGACAATGAAGGGGATGGATAGGGTAGAGGTAGAGAGATTCTTCCCGCTTAGAAAGGATAGCAGGACTAGAGGGCACAGCCTCAAGATAAGGGGGGGAGCAGTTTAGAACAGAGTTGAGGAGGAACTTCTTCACTCAAAGGGTGGTGAATCTCTGGAATTCTCTGCCCGTTGAAGTGGTGGAGGCTACCTCTCTAAATATATTTAAGACACGGGTAGATAGGTTTTTGGTAGGCAAGGGAATTAAGGGTTATGGGGAGAAAGCGGGAAAGTGGAACTGAGCCGCTTCAGATCAGCCATGATCTTATTGAATGGCGGGGCAGGCTCGAAGGGCTAGATGGCCTACTTCTGCTCCTATTTCTTACGTTCTTATCCAGGTCTTGCTTAAGATAGTGGTTACAACATAACTGCATGCAGCAAGACCTGGGCATCATTCAGGCTTGGACAGTAAAGTAGCAAGTACCATTCTGTGGCATTACAACCACTGAATCCCTCAACATCAACATTCGAGGGGTCACAATTGACCAGAAACATAACTGGACCAACCATATAAATACGGAAATTACAAGAGCAGATTAGTGGCTGGGAATTCTGTAGTGAAGAACTTGCCTGTCCACCATCAGCAAGATACAAATCAGGAGTGTGGTGGAATACTCCCCACTGGCCTTAGAGTGCAGCGCCAACACCAGTCAAGAAACTCAACACCAACTAGGAAAAAGTAGCCTATTGGCACCACATCCACGTCCTTAAACATAGGCTGTGCCATTCAAGGTGGCAGCTCATCACCACCTTCTCAAGGGCAATTAGCACAATAAAATACTGGCCTTGGGAACAACATCCATGTCCCACAAATGGATAATAAAACAATTCCCAAAAGGAGAACTTTCCCCGAGGATCACTCCAACGTACTTCAGAAAGATTTAACCTACGTATAAAACTGCTTTTGTCTTTTGTAAAACTCCACTATTCCACGGTCTGGGTCAGACTGTTCGATTTCCTCTTTCAGGCCTTTGGTTTTCCTCGTTTCCAGTCATACGTAGACAAGCATCAGGACATAATCCAAACTAAACAAATCACACTTATTTACCAGACACAAGGTTCAAAGAATGGATTCCTTTTATTCTTAAAAAAAAGGTCAAATCATTAACCAATTCCTCCTTCTGAAAAAAATTTAGCGTGTGCTTAAGACTGGAGAGAGGATGTAGAGTTTTGCTCACAGTTACATTGCAAACTATGTAATGGAGCCAAATTACCAATTATGACAAAAATCACAGACACACCCACTCTCCAGCTGTTAATATGGCTCTTTATATTGTCCAGTTCAGTCTTTTATAAATGGGAACCTCCCTCATGAGATCACTATTTACACAAAAATATTCAAGCAATTCAAGCAAGATGATGGCTATTCATGCTTATTATATATTTTTAAACAGGGTGGCTCTAATGGACAAGACACTATTTTTACCCTCAAATTTTAACCCCTCATCTCCTGAAGGCTTAAAGTTTATTTATTGTCACAAATAAGCTTACATTAACACTGCAATGAAGTTACTACGAAAATCCCCTAGCAGCCACACTCTGACACTTGTTTGGGTACGCTGAGGAAGAATTTAGCATGGCCAATTCGCTTAACCTGCACATCTTTGGACTGTCGGGGAAACTGGAGCACCTGGAGGAAATCCACACAGGCACAAGGAGAACTCCACACAGAAACTGACCCAAACTGGGAATGGAACCCAGTTCCCTGGCTCTGTGAGGCAGCAGTGCTAACCACTGTGCCGTGTATATTTTTACATTAACTCTGCAATGAAGTTACTATGAAAATCTCCTAGTCACTCATTCCAGCAACTGTTCAGGTACACCAAGGGAGAGTTTAGCATGGCCACTGCACCTAACCAGCACGTCTTTCGGATTAGTATTCACTTGTGTTGAGGTTACTTGCTCTGCATTGCAGCAGCTCCCTTGTACTGTGACCAAGTGTGAGTCCAGATAGGGGCTGGTAGCAAGCTGGGCATCAGTGGAGCTGGATCCCTGGCAGTTGAGGGATTGGGGTGAAGATTACAGGTTAATGGGGGGCATCTACTGGCATGTCAACTGAAAAGCTGGGACATGAATCAGAATCATCTCTAAGCTTTCCGATTGGCATAACAGTGGTGGTTCTACTCAGAGAGCCAGCTTTTTTTTGATAAAGGAGCGAGGGCTTTGGGACATTTCAGTGAAAAAACAGTGAGCTGGATTCTTAGAAGGTAAGTGGGAGAGACAGAATTTGCAACATACTCACATTCGTAGCAAGAATTATTCATGAATCTGAAAGACTATTGGGGGTGGCACAGTGGTTAGCACTGCTGCCTCACAACACCTAGGACCCAGGTTCAATTCCAGCCTCAGGTCACTGTCTGTGTGGAGTCTGCACATTCTCCCCGTGTCTGCATGGGTTTCCTCCCACAGTCCAAAGACCTGCAGGTTAGGTTGATTAGCCATGCTAAATTAACCCTAGTGTCAGGGGGATTAGCAGGGTAAATATGAGGAATTACGGGGATAGGGCCTGGGTGGGATTGTTGTCGGTGGAGACTCGATGGGCCAAATAGCCTCCTCCTGCACAGTAGGGATTCTATGATTGAAATGTCTATGATACCACATTGCTTCATTCGTGGTTCAAAAGGTCATGCCAAGCGCAGAGCCAATTCACAGCTGCAACAAACGGCTGCATTTTCTAATATTTCACTGACCCTCCTGCAAAATACAACCAATCACTGGTCGTACATCCATGCTCCACTATACAGTACCCCTAATATTAATCCAGTTTAAGAATAGTGCACGCTTAATTATAATCACTTCATGGCAAAGCATTAGAATTCTTCAGCTTCATTTTAGTGGACAGGTCAATTAATGTTTTCTTTGTAAAAAGGGCAAACATGTTTATATTGTAGATAAAAGCATTATTAATATGCAGCATTAGAGCACATGGTATGCAAAGTCTCCTCACCACAGAAACCAGTTAAGCAGCCAATGGTAAACAGCGAAAGAATGCGTCGAAGGAAATACAATACTGGGTACACAATGGGCAGCATGAAAAGCAATGCAAAATGACATTAGAGATAAACAGCTAAACACCACAGTTGCTTATGGGCTGGGAAGATAAGGCCCAGGGCAAGAATAATGCAATTTTCTGAAAATATACAGAACAGTGAGGTAGTGCAGTAGCCCAAGGAGGAAAATATTTAACCCAACCCAGTCACATAACCTTTTATGGCGGTGGTTTGCAAACCTTGTTGCCTACACACAACCAAGGCAAGGCAAAAGACCTGATGGACCACCGACTGGTGCTACCATACTCACTGTCACCTGCCACCTCAACAGAAAATTAACCAGAAATAATGGTTATTCAAGATGCTTTTCCACTACTAAATGCAACAAAAAATGTTGCTGCGTTTTTTTTTTAAAAAACTTAAATGTAAATTTGGTCACACAAGAAACTAGAAGCATTTTCCACATTATAAACATTAATACTACATACGGCATGGTGGCACAGTGGTTAGCAATGCTGCCTCACAGCGCCAGAGACCCTGGTTCAATTCCAGCCTTGGGTGACGGTGTGCACAGAGTTTGCATATTCCCCCCCCCCGTATCTGTGAGAGTTTCCTTTGGGTGCCCAGTTTTCTCCCACACTCTAGATGTGCAGATTGGCCATGCTAAAATAGCCCCATAGTGTCAAGGGGACTGACTAGGGTAAATACACGGGGTTACGGGGATAGGGCATGGTTAGAACTGTTATCGGTGCAGGCCTAATGGCCCGAATGGCCTGCTTCTGCACCGTAGGGATTCTATGAGCATGTTTATTTGAACCATTTTGACATGTTACAAAACCATAATGTGAGAAATTAATATTTACATATACATACACTATCAAAATAAAATCAACTAACATAAATCATGACTATCAAACTACATTGCTGTTGCTTACACTTGTAACAACTTGTACCACCCACACAGGAGTCAATCTGGTTACGTGAAGTTATGTTGAGTGGGTGGGGATGAGAGGTCTGGCCTGTTCTCATCTATAGTCGCAGGCATTGATGCATTGCACACCAGTTACTTGGGCATTGGACCAGCTCGCAGACCACAAGGTGACCACTGACCACATTTGAGAAATAGTGCTTTGCAGAATGGAAAAGTGGCCAAGCAAATTCTGTATGACAATCACAAATGAATCTGATGGTGTTTCCCAATTGCCCACCCTTGCCTTCACTTAACACCTGTTCATTTCATAAATTCTGACTCTAGTTTTTCAGCAGACTAACTGCAGAAGAGACAAGTCTTCCAATACTTATAGTTGTGCTGACTGCATATGGCAATCTCAAACTGTGGGCCTACATATCTTGCACACCAAGGATTCATTGTGACCTACGAGATAGGACATTAGCCTTCCTCGGGACCAGCCATCATATAGATTCTGGCGTTGGACTGGAGTAGGCACCATGAGCGGAGAGAATCCACTCACCTGATAAAGGAGCAGCGCTCCGAAAGCTCGTGATTCCAAATAAACCTGTTGGGCTTTAACCTGATGTTGCAAGGCTTCTTACTGTTCCTCGGAACTACTAGATCCTTTTATCTTTGCCCATACCAGACATTGTACAGATGCTCAACATTTTCAGGGCTTCTCCGAATGTGCAGAAAATCTTTATTTATTCATTGTTCACCATATCCTTCAATGGGGTCATTGGCACCATCATGTTTTTTCTCTGTCTTTCTTCAAGTCTTTCACAGTCCACGTCCCAATGTTATCCACCCCCCCACCTCTATTTTCACCCTTAACTGTAGCCAGAACAAGGCTGCTGTGTCTTTATTTCCAAGGTCCCAACATAGCAATCTTTCTCTCTCCAACCTCAAGTTTCACGTTAAACTATGGTGCATTTATTCAGAGAAAGAACTAGTTGCGCAACAGTAAGTAGGTGCGCAGATTGACTCCATGTCAGCTTCGGATCAAGGGTGTGGAGCGGTCAAGAAGCAGAGGGAAAAATGGGGGATTGAATTGGCAATACTAAACTGGTCCCCACACTCCTTCATCCACCCCCAGCCTGCTCAATTCATGCTATGTTACTGAAAATATCAGCAGAGATTTCTTTCTCTCCATTCACTAGCCTTTTGAGTGTCCTGTTCACCAAGATTACCAAGGGTGGGGCTAGGAGCTGCTGACTGAAGAGGTGGAAGAGTCTGACTGCTATGAATTAAGTTCCACATATGCTCTGTATTGCTATTTGCCAGAGTGCAGTGGGGCTGAGGTGGGGGAGGAAGAATACATCAGTGTAACTTCAGGAGAGCAGTCAGTTTGAGAATCGTGCTGCCAGGGCTTGATCTGAAGCAAAGATTTATCCAATGATAGCAATACCAGTTTCTGTTGGGTAGCATGGTGGTAGAGTGGTTACAGTGCGAGGGCCTCTGGCTCAATTCCAGCCTCAGGCCACTGCCTGTGTGAAGTTTGCACATTTTCCCAGTGTCTGCATGGGCTTCCTTCGGGTGCTCCAGTTTCCCTCCATAGTCTAAAAGATGTGCAGGTTAGGTGGATTGGCCGTGATAAATTGCTTCTTAACGTAAAGTGAACCAGCAGGGTAAATTTGAGAGCTTATAGGGATAGGGCCTGGGTGTGATTGTTGTCAGTGTAGACTCGATAGGCCAAATGGCCTTTTCTAGTCTGTAGGAATTCTAAGATTCCATTGGCATGAGGTCTATCCTGGTTATTGTGCACTAGGGATTCAGTAAAACAAGAGAGAGTACATGTGGGAGATTGACATTCATGTGGTTATTAAAACTTTGCAATCACATCTTCAAGGCCACTGTTCATGTACGTACAGGCCAGTAATACGCATCATCGGACCCAGGAGGCCAGACCACCCACAGTCTGGCACAGCACTCCTGACACGTGCTCTAGAGTTAGCAGTACTTTTGCTCCAAGGAAATCTCACATAACTCAATATCAAGAGTATCAAGTCACTGAGCTAATCTGATAAAGCTCAGGCTGGTACAGGTTATTCTATAGCATACAGGAATGTCAATATCAAAAAGCACCATCCCTAACAGAGATGATTGCTCCATTCCCCACAGCACTCAAATCAGACGGCTAATTCAGTATTGGTTATTCAATCTTGTAGACATTTTCGCTCAATCGAGATCAGGATAAGAGCGTAAGAAGTAGGAGCAGGACTAGGCCATCTGGCCCCTCAAGCCTGTTCCACCATTCAATAAGATCATGGCTGATCTTTTCGTGGACTCAGCTCCACTTACCTGCCTGCTTACCATAACCCTTAATTCCTGTTCAAAAATTCTATCCATCCTTGCCTTAAAAACAAGGTAGCCTCACCTGCTCCACCACGCAGGAAATTCCAGATTCACAACCCTTTTTGTGTGAAAGAGTTCAAAGAGTTCCTCCTCAACTCAGTCCTAAATCTATTCCCTCTTATTTTAAGGCCATACCCCCTAGTTCTAGTTTCATCAGCAGAAACAACTTCCTTGCTTCTATCTTATCTATTTCCCTTCATAATATTATTTGTTTCTTCAAGATCGCCCCTCATTCTTCTAAATTGGAGTATAGTCCCAGTCTAGTCAACTTTTCCTCATAAGCCAACCCTCAACTCTGGAATCAACACAGTAAATCTCCTCTGCATCCCCTTTAGTGTCAGAATATCCTTTCTCGAGGAGACAGTATTCCAGGTGTGGTCTCACCAGTACCTTATCAGTTGCAACATAAGCTCCCCATTTTTAAATTCCATCCCTCTGGCAATGAAGGGCAAAATTCCACTTGTCTTTTTAATTACCTACTGCACCTGCAAACCAACTTTGTGATTCATGCACTAGGGCACGAAGGTCTCGCTCTCTGCACAGCAGCATGCTGCAATCTTTTACCATTTGATTTGATTTATTATTGTCATATGTATTAACATACAGTGAAAAGTATTGTTTCTTGCACGCTATACAGACAAAACATACCATTCATAGAGAAGGAAACTAGAGAGAGTGCAGAGTGTAGTGTTACATTTAAATAATAGCCCATTTTTGATTACAAATGTTTGATCACACCAGCTGGTCGGATAAGAACATAAGAACATAAGAAATAGGAGCAGGAGTAGGCCATCTAGCCCTTCGAGCCTGCCCCGCCATTCAATAAGATCATGGCTGATCTGTTGTGGCTCAGTTCCACATTCCCGCCCTCTCCCCATAACCCTTAATCCCCTCTCTTATCAAGAACCCATCAACCCGCTTCTTAAAAATATTTAGCGAGGCAGCCTCCACCACTTCAACGGGCAGAGAATTCCAGAGATTCACCACCCTTTGAGTGAAGAAGTTCCTCCTCAACTCCGTTCTAAACCGCCTCCCCTTTATCTTGAGGCTGTGCCCCCTAGTCCTACTGTCTTTTTTGAGCGGGAAGAGTCTCTCCACCTCTATCCTATCCATCCCATTCATCATCTTATACGTCTCAATGAGATCTCCCCTCATTCTTCTAAACTCTAACGAGTACAAGCCTAGTTTATTCAGCCTCTCCTCATAGCTCAACCCCCTCAACTCCGGTATCAGCCTAGTAAACCTCCTCTGCACTCCCTCCAGGGCCAAAATATCCTTGCACAGGTGCGGCGCCCAAAACTGCACACAGTACTCCAGCTGCGGCCTCACCAATGCCCTATACAGCTGCAGCAAGACCTCCCTACTTTTATATTCAATCCCCCTCGCTATGAAGGCCAGCATCCCATTCGCCTTCCTGACCACCTGCTGCACCTGCAAGCTGGGTTTTTGCAACACTTGGTCCTGGGGTGAAATATAGTGAAACCCACGTGCCTCTAAATTTCCGTGAATCTTGAAAAATTAAAGTGTAAATATGGCAGGTGGAGGGTCAGCCTTTGAGTACACTTGGTCAAGAACAGTGCCAAGTCCTTCCCAACACATTCACAGAAAATGCTGGAGGAATTCAGCAGGTGTGACAGCATCTGTGGAGAAAGATTACAGTCGTTGAGTCTGGACTTGAATTATTGGCTTTACTGTTTCTCCACAGATACTGCCAGACCTGCTGAGTTCCTCCAGCAATTTCTGTTTCAGATTCCAGCATCTGCAGTGTTCTGCCTTTATCTTAGTGCCAAGTCCTTACTGACCATGTAATGGTAGATTTCCACTGGGTGATAAGGGACAGAATTTTCCCCCCAGAACAACAAAGTGCCGGGTTTGCCCCAAAACAGAGCAAGGTTTTCTCACCAGATCTTCTGTCCAAAAAAACACGAGGGGCCTGGTTTATGCCATCATTCTGATGAGGCCTGATAGAACCGGCAATTTGACTCCATAGGGATTGGGGCATGGCACAGTGACACAGTGGTTAACATTGCTGCCGCACAGTGCCAGTACCTCAGGTTCAATTCCAGCCTTGGCTGACTGTGCAGAGTGCATGTTCTCCCCATGTCTGCATGGGTTTCTCAGGGTGCTCTGGTTTCCTCTGAAAGACGTGCTGGTTAGGGTGCATTGAGAGAGAATTTAGCATGGCCAATGTACCTGAACAGGCACCAGAGTGTGGCAACTAGGGGATTTTCACCAACTTCATCGCAGTGTTTACGCAAGCCCTACTTGTGAATAAACAAATAACTTAAAACAGGGAGCCAGGTGACTATCCGTGTGGCGTTTGAACATTCTCAGTGTCTGTGTGGGTTTTCTCCAACAGTCCAAAGATATGCAGGTTTGGCTGATTGGCCATTCTAAATTGCCCCTCAAGTGCTTGGGAGATTAGCAGGGTAAATATGTGGGATTATGGAGACAGGGTCAGGGTGAGATTGCTGTCGGTGCAGACTCGATGGGCTGAATGGCCTTTGTCTGCACTGTAGGGATTCCATGACCTTGGCTCCCCGGAGAGCAGTCTATGGCTCATCTGGGACTGTAGCGACTTTAGCTTGCCTTGCGGTGACCAGCCCCTTACGGGCAAACTTATTCAACTGCTGTGAAAGGCTGGTACTTTTCAAAGCATTTTGGTGCAGCTTTTAACTTCAAATGGTTTCCTCCTCGCCCTCTCCCTTTTAACATCCACCCTCCCCCCACGGACACACAATGCACCAAGCAAGCATTTCTGCCACACAGATGGAATTCCACGAGAACAAAACAAAACCCAAGGCAGTGCAATTATCAAGTGTTTAGTGCTGATAAAGCCAATAGAGGCTGCCTCTGGGAAAAACAGCAACCAGTATTTCTCAAATAGAGGAATGCCGTGCAGGCGAGATCCAGCTCTATGTTAATATTTGACTCAAGTGCTTTAAAACATAATTCTTCTACTCCTCTGCTTTCAGGCTCTATATCTGTTTTTCGGTCAGGAATCCCCACATTTTGCTGTGCCATCTGAAATCAAGCTCTCAAACCCAAATCTGACCACTGCCTAGTTTGATTTGATTTAATTTATTATATTAATTTCACATGTATTAACAGTGAAAAGTATCGTTTCTTGCACGCTATACAGACAAAGCATACCGTTTGTAGAGAAGTAAAGGAGGGTGCAGAACGTAGTGTTACAGTCACAGCTACAGTGTAGAGAAAGATCAGCTTATTGCGAGGTAGATCCATTCAAAAGTCTGACAGCAGCAGGGAAGCAGCTGTTGTTGTTACATGACCTGAGACTTTCGTATCTTTTTCCCAATGGAAGAGTGTGGAAGAGTATGTCTGGGGCGTGGGGGATCCTTGATTATGCTGGCTGCTTTTCTGAGGCAACAGGAAGCGTAGACAGAGTCAATGGGTGGAAGGCTATTTTGTGGAATGGACTGAGCTTTGTTCATGACCCTTTGTAGTTTCTTGTGGTCTGGGTCAGAGCAGGAGCCATACCAAGCTGTGATGCACCACAGTAAGCACCCTTTCTGGCTGTATCTGTAGAAGTTGGAGAGAGTCGTAACGGACATGCCAAATTTCCCTAGTCTCCTGATAGTACTGCCACTTCCCATGGTGAATGTGGCTGCGCAGGATCACCCCATTACTGTCAACACCAGGCAGGTTTGGCCCCATCTCGGGTGAAAGCTCATTGAGCGCAACCATTAACTTTCTTTTTCTCTCCACGGATACCACCAGTTCTGCCGTGTATTCTCAGAATTTGGCGCTCTGGTTTCAGCATCAGAAGATTCATTGCACGAAGTTCGTTGGGATGGTCAGAGGGCAAAACAACATTCTACAGAACCACCTTGTAAAATATCTTATCTGCCCATTCACAATAATTTTTAAATAGTATGAAAATAATTTTCAGGATGGAAAAGAAGTGGTTGGTGTGATAATCTTCACTGTGGAGCAACTTCAGATATCTAGCTAAGTTTCTTGACTTGCCCATTGTTTGTGCAACACTGACTGTGGTTACCACTGTCTGAACACTTTAACAAAGCTTCATGGGTTCTAAGTTAAGTCTTGAAAAGGGGGAAAAAGAGAGAGAAATTGGGAGGTTGAGATGGGACAGGCAGGCTTCACTATGGAGATACAGGAAATAGTTTTTGTGCTGAATGATACACAATATAAATACACTTTTTGAAAAGCCCTAATTTCAACTCCACTGTTTAAAAAAAACTTTCCTTAAATACAGGTACACATTTCACAAAAAGTGAAATTTATACGCTCATGCAAATTGGAATCCACAGACCCAAAGGGCAAACGCTTCCACCTTACAATCCTGTAGGTGAATGTCATTTACATTCAATCCAAATGTAACAAAGTCTCAGGCAGTAGCTATACAACAATCTGATTAAAAGTCACGCTACAACTCAGATAAATCTGCATCTCTGTCCACTCTATCTGAGCACCACCTACATCTAAAAGCAAATAGTTGCATTCTGCAGCTCTAATTCAATTATAAATGCTTTTAAAACCCAAAACAACAATCCATTGCAAATCGAAACAAGTAACAAACCTATCCCGTATCTCACTGGCCTTTAAACAATATGCCACAGAACAACTTGTAAAATATCTTATTGCCTATTCACAACTCATTTTTAAATAGCTTGAAAAGAATTTTCAGGGTGGGGGAAAAAAAAATGTTTGGTGTTATAACCTTCACTGAGCTGGCAACTTCTGATATGGTAGCTCTAAGTTTCTGGGCTAGTACATTGTTCGTGTAACACACAGTTTGGTTACCACTGTGAAAACTTTAACAAGACTTCCTAGGTTCTGAGTTAAGTATTGAAATGGAGGGGAGAGAGAGAGAGAGAGACAGATTGAAATAGGGAACTCCAAATGGGTTCCAGGAAACAAACTCCATCGCCAATGGCATGACGAAAGAAGGGGGCAATGAGTAAGAGGGGGAAGAGCCCAAGAACCACAGCATTCAGAGTAGGGTCTGTGAGTCTGAAGGAAGTTAGAGATAGGGAACAGCAAGGCCATGGAATGATTAACATGTACATAGATTTGTAATTTGAGGTTTTGGAAACTGGACATCTCATGTGGATTATCTTGGGGGGCCTGAAAAGCAAAGAGGGCTGTGCAGAGCTCCAAATAAATTGATAATTACATAGAATGGAGTCAGGAAACTGACAAGAGAGCGTTGGATGGAAGGAATTAGGAAGCCGCAGATACGTTTGAAAGTTTCAAAGATGTATAGGTTAGGTTGTTTGGCCAATATAAATTGCATGGTGGCAGGGGGACTAGCAGGGCAAATACATGGGGTTACAGGGATAATGTCTGCGTGGAATTGTCATCGGTGTCAGTTCAAGGGGTCAAATGGTTGCCTTCTGGGCTGTATAGATTCTATAATTGAAGATGGGGCAGGCAGGCTTCATTATGGAGATATGGGAAGTTGCCTGTGCTAGATGATTTGGAGTCAAATCTCAGCCTGGGTGTGTTCGAATTTTAGTTTATCACCATGATAGCACTGGCGAGAGGGATACAGATGGTGGCAGACATGCAAAATAGGTATTGGGGACCAAGACCATGGTTTTGATCTTTCTAATGTTCAGCTGGATGGCATTATGGTTCATCCAAGACTGGGCTGTGATACAGGTGGTTCAATCTCCACCACGTCCCTCTCTAACTCGCACTTAAATGCACTTCAGATGAAAAATAAACTTATGAATCCAACATGGTTCAACTGGAGACCATTTAGTGGGACTGTACTCATCCGGGGAATGTCCATACTGAACAAACTGCATGGCTGGTCCGTGCAAACGACCGTAACATTAGTTTCCCCTTGACAGCTAAGGTATAAAATATCAGTGTCGACACATTTACTTTGGTGTTGCTAGTAACCAAACTTGATCGGTATTACATTAATTGCCTAAAACCGACAACGCAAGACACTAACTCCATTGGTTAAAATAATGAATAACCCGTTTTCAAACACTGAATTATAAATGAGAGGATGTGCATTAATAGAAGTGCTGTTGCAAGCTCCTAGGCAAAGTACTCTGGCAGAATGCTTCCCACTCTTGGTTTAACAGTGTTCCAAATCTCTGGAGTGTATTGTTGCCTTGTTACTGTCCCAGATGTCTTATTCACTGTACTGATTCTCCCAGGTGCTAATATTTATTAATTTATTGAAAAAGCGAGCATCCCAATGTCACATCAAATGGGTACAACACTTGCATCAAAATAAGGATGTAGTCACACACCAACAAGCCAGCTGAAATAGAAAGCAACACAAATGCTTCTCCACACAAAGAAGATGGTTCCACATCTCTTGACTTCCCCGATCCAATATTACACTTATGACTGCCCCAGCACCAAAGTGTACACATTTCCTGCCTACTTTCGGCAGGTGGGGGGGGGGGGGTTGCAAACTGTTAAATTAAGCCATTCAGCCCATCGACTTTGCTCCATCATGGTTGATATGCTCCTCATCCCCATTTTCCTGCCTCCTCCCCATAACCCTTCAACCCATTACCAATTAAAAATCTGTCTAACTCCTCCTTTAATTTACTCATTGTCCCAACATTCACCCACTTTGGGTTAGCAAATTACGCAGATTCGCAATCCTTTGTGAGAAGTAGTTTCTCCTCAACTCTGTTGTAAATTTGCTACCCCTTATCCTAAGACTATGACCTCTTATCTTAGAATGCCTCACAAGAGGAAGCATCTGCTCCACATTCACATTGCATCATCTCTAGCTGTTATACAAGATCTGTTTCAGAGTCCTTTAGGGAGGAGCCGCATGGGCACAAATTTCAGAAATAATAGTATATATTTTGTTACTAGCTTGATGCTGCCTCATGCCATACCTCAGCTCACATTCCAGGGTAATTGATAGCAGCAAGAACCAGCTATCAAACACGGCATCATAACGGGTAGGGAGAACCACAAAAGCCACTGGCATCTAAACCTGAGACAATAAGATGGGGCATGACATGTTCTAATTGTCCTTGAGCAGGCGCAAAAGATCCTGTGGCAGGGAGAGGTTTCTCCCCAGTGTCCCAGCCAATATCTATCCCCTAACCGACAGAAACAGATCATCCTGCTGTCCTTGCATTACTGATTGTAAGAGCTTCGTGTACGCAATGACATCTTACACAAAACAGTGACAACAGCTCAGAAATAAAAGGTACTTAATTAGCTGTAAAGCACTAAGAGACCAAAAGTGCTATAAAAATGCAAATCTTTCTTTCTGAACTACACACATGGGAGGCCCAATGGGATGGTGAATCACAACTGATGCAGGCGCTAAAGGGTTAGTACTGCTGTCTCGCAGCACCAGGGATCCAGGTTCAATTCTGGCCTTGGGTGACCATGTGGCATTTGTACGTTCTTCCTGTGTCTGCAGGAGTTTCCTTTGGTTTCCTCCCACAGCTTAAAGATGTGTAAATTTGATGGCTTGGCCATGCTAAATTGCCTCAGTGTCCCATGATGTGTAGGTTAGCCATGATAAATGCACGGGATTACAGAGAGAGGGCCTAGGTAAAGTTTATTTATTAGCATCACAAGTAGGTTTACATTAATTCTGCAGTGAAGTTACTGTGAAAATCCCGTAGTCACCACACTCTGGCACCTGTTCGGGTACACTGAGGGAGAATTTAGCACAGCCAATGTACCTAACCATCACCTCTTTCAGACTGTGGGAGGAAACAGGAGCACCTGGAAGAAACCCATGCAGACATGGGGAGAACGCGCAAACACCACACAGACCAGAAGGACCATCAAATCTGCACCGACTGTGCTGGCACAGTGGTTAGCACTGCTGCCTCAGCGCCGGGGACCTGGGTTCGACTCTTGGCTTGGGTAACTGTGTATGGAGTTTGCACGTTCTCCCTGCATCCGTGTGGGTTTCTTCCGGTGCTCCGGTTTCCTCCTACATTCCAAAGATGTGCGCATTAGGTGGATTGGCCGTGATAAATTGACCCTAGTGTCAGCGGGATTAGCAGGCTAAATATATGGGATTGTTGTTGGTGCAGGCTCGATGGGCTGAATAGCCTCCTCTGAGCTGTAGGGAATCTATGATTAGCTGAGGCATAGAATGTAAGAGCAGGGAGGTTATCATGGAGCCGCATAAAATACTCACTGGGCCACAGCTAGAGTGCTGAGTACTGTTCTGGTCATTACATTATAGAAAGAATGTGATTGCCCTGGAAACGATGCAGTGGACATTCACTAGGATGTTGCCTGGACTGGAGCATTTCAGCTATGAAGAGAGACTGGTTAGGCTGGGGCTGTTTTCTTTCGAGGAGAAAAGGTTGAGGAGGGACCTCATTGAGGTGTACAAAATTATGAGGGACACTGATAGGGTGGATAGGAAGAAACCTTACCCTGGTTGAGGGGTCAATAATCAGGGGGCACAGATGGTCCTCTTTTAAGGGAGTAGGAGAAGATTTAGAGGGAATTTGAGAAAAGGTTTTCACCCAGAGGGTGGTGAGAATCTGAAACGCCTGCTGAAAGGGTGGCAGAGGTGTGATCCCTCAATACTCAAGAAGCATTGAGCACTGAACCACCACATCAGACAAGGATATGGACCAAGTGCTGGAAAATTGGATTAGAATAGATAGGTGCTTGATGGTGAGTGCAGACATGATGGGCTGAAAGGCTTCTTTTTGAACTGTAAAAACTCAACAGTAAAAATCAGCAGGGGGGAATTTGGCAAGTAGAAGGGAGCACCACAAGGCGATTATTTCAGGTTTCTGCCACGAATACAGATCACAAACTGCTCCCCACAACCCAGCATGCCAATCTCATTGAGCAAGAGATGTCTGACTGCAGCTAAACACTGTCTATGCCACAGGAACCTGCTTCAACGCCTTGGTTCCAGCCCCATCATTAGCCAAGGCTTTAAAAACTAACTCACCTTCTCCGGCCTCGGAACCCAGAAACTGGCTCGAATGTGGACCCACGTGTCAACCCAAGATTTGTGGCAAGTAAACAAAAGAATCTGGTGTCAATCTTTTGCTTTAGAAAGTCCTGACCAGTTTTATTTCCCAATCTCTCATGGGAAAGCGCAAACAAAAACTACAGCCAGGCCACAGGTTCACATCAGAGAGGGAGAAAAGGAGCAGATTTTTGGGGTCAGACACAGTTACTGGCATGTTTGAAGCAAATCTCTCGCCAAGATACATGGCAGCTCCCAAAATCTCAAGGTGCCACTGCGCAGATTTCACAGTGTTGTATTTTGGTACCCCCCCCCCCAATCACTATTTTGATAAAATCCAATTTAAGAATGAAGTTCAGTTCTTTAATTCGGGCAGCTGACATCTACAGAATCATAGAAAAGTTATATGATACAGAGAGAGTTGGGTGGGGGGGGGGCATCCAGCCCACCTCCCGCAGACAGGGTGGGCGTGGGAAGGGGGGCATCCAGCCCACCCCCCCCAAACGGGGTGGTGGATGAAGATGGCAGTCAATCTTGCAGATGGTAGGGGTGGGGGGGTGGGCAGAGAGAAGGGTGGCATTGTGCCCATCCTGTAAATGTGGGGGGCACAGAAGGGCATTCAGCCCATCCTGCAGATGTGTAGAGGGGGGTGTTGTATTCAGCCCATCCTGCAGACGGGGTGAGAGAACTTTCAGCCCATCTTCAACACACCGCCCACATTTTAAATCTAATGTCTACTGATGGACAACAGGTGCCTCTTGCAGTCCATTAGGTCAAATGTCTCTGGGAACTATCACACAAACTCGGGAGAGGTTTTTTTTGTGTATTTAAATACAATTTCCTATGCCATAAGGACAACACTTGGAGTGGATACAGCATAGAGGGCTGAGGGCCCACAAGGCACTGTTAAACTAAAAATCCAACATGCTTGGAGGTTTGATAGGGAGTGGCTCTATGTAAGGACTGCGCAGGGGGGGGTGGTTGTACTTGCGATTGCATTCACCAAGCACACTTCATTCAAAAAGAAGCAACAAGTCTCAAACGCTAGTTAGTCTCAAACACCAAATTAACCACTGAAAACACGTGTCTGAACCATTGCACACACACCACATACAACCAAGCGTGTGTATGAGTATCAGGGGATTGGTGTCCTGTACTCTAAGGATTTCGTGCAGGAACAATCCATCCACAGGTTCCCTGCCTGACACTGGACCCCACTTTCTGATAAGTTTGGCTAAGATCAAGTGTCAGATCCAGCCCAAGATGAGGGCGCAATGTCTTATCTTCTCAGCTTGGAACTTGTTGGTGTCTCCCTGTGGGATCTTGAATTGGATTTTGAATTTTGGAGCAAGCAAGGGATGGATTTGACCAGTTCACACTCAGCGTTAGCTTTGTAACTTTCAAGGACGGAGTAAAAAAAATAGATACGATCACCCCCTAACAGAAAAAGGGAGAGACAGATAAAAATAAGGAAAAAAAAATTTAAAAAATGAAAAAGAGAAAAATTAAAAGGAAAATAGAAAAAGGTATGGGAAAGAGAGAAAATTGAGGGATAAGGGCAAAAAATTAAGGGACATTCGGGATAAGAGAAATATGAGAAACTCTCACTGTCCCCCCGCCAAATCCGCAACCCCCCTCCCCCGACTTATTCTATCAGTTGAGGGACAAATAAGTGACCATCTACCCTCATCATCTGCTCGGAGGCTGGCTGGTAGCGGAGAAAGGGGGTATTGCAAAAACTTTGCGGGTTAAAGTTAGGAGAGAAGAGAAAGTTTCTGCTTACCCAAGTTGACAAAACTCATGACCATGTCGGCGCGGCTGAGGAAGGTGCTGTCCTGCAGACTGGCCAGCGGCGGGCCCTGGGTGGTGAACAGGGCTCTGTAGCGGGGCGAGAAGCCCGGCTGCCCGCCGCCTCCTCCCCCCTCTTCCTCCTCCTCCTCTTCTTCCCCTTCCCCCTCTCCGGTGGACATGGCATTGTACAGGTCGAGCATGAAGAGCGGCGCCGAGTTCTGCTTGCCGTGCGAGTGGGGCCGGGGCCGGTGGGGCAGCCCCAGGATGGAGAGGATCTCCCGCTGCATGTCCCGCTTCTCGTGTTGCTTCAGGCGCCGGTGCACGAAGCTGGAGTGCAGGTCGCCGGTGTCCAGCAGCAGGCTGCCCGCCACCACCGACAGCCACTCCAGCAGCAAGCAACTACTCCACAGCAAGCCGACTCCCTGCTCCATTGAGAATGCTCCCATTGTCCAGCGCATTGTGGAGATAAGACAGGATGCAAAACTTCAGGGAGGGGGGGAGGAATAAAAGACAAACCTTATCTATTTAATATAAATATGATTATATATAGATAAATAAATAAGAGGCGAGTTCTCCGGCTGTAATCAGCCCCTGTGTAATCGCTCACTCTCTTTCATACACACAACTCCCCGCCGCTCACATCTTGTGAATGAACGATTCGAACCTCGCAGCAGGTAACACTCCAAACCTTTTGTTACGTCACCTGATTGACAGCCCGGCCGACCGACACAACGTTCCATCTGCGCCCAGCGGAGGCGGGGATTGCTGGCGCGCTCCCCATTCATCAATTTGGCCGCTCGAGTGTGTATCGGAGTGTGTCTGAAACTTTTCCTTGGCTGTGTTCAGCCACCGCCAGGACACAATGGGGAAAGGCCACCGTGTAAGGAAGGCCTTTCAGTCTATCTAGACCAAGGGACTAGTAACCGTAAAAATCGCCTCGGACTGTGTTAAAGCGCCACAAAGTGCAATTTGACGAATGGTCAAAGTTTTTTTAAAGTTAATGTTTTTGTTGTAGTGCCACCAGTAGGCTCACAGTAAGGGGCCTCTCAGTGGCTAGCACTGCTGCCTCACAGCACCAAAGACTCAAGTTTGATTCCCTGCTTAGGTCACTGTCTGTGCGGAGTTTGCATGTTCTCCCCGTGACTGTATGGGTTTCCTCCCTAAGTCCGAAAGACGTGCTGATCAGGTGCATTGACCGTGCCAAATTCTCCCTCAGTGTCCCCGCACAGGCGCCTGAGTGTGGCGGCTAGGGGATTTTTCACAGTCACCTCATTGCACTATTAATGTAAGCCTACTTGTGACTAATAAATAAACTTGAAACATTCCAGCGTCTGTTCGGGTACACTGAGGGAGAACATGGTTAATGCACCTAACCAGCACATCTTTTGGACTGTGGGAGAAAACCCATGCAGACACGGGGAGAACGTGCAAACTCCACACCGTGACCTGAGGCCGGAATTGAACCTGGGTCCCTGGCGCTGTGAGGCATCAGTGCTAACCAATGTGCCAGTGTGCCACTCTAATGTACGTAAAGAACCTGAACATTATTGCTTTTTGGTGTGATGGTCATTTTTAAACGATTGTAATGTTCCCACAGATTAATAAATAATGCTTTTTGGGGAAAAAAGAGCTGTGTATCTGTGTATATTGGAGGGGGGTGGGAGGAAAGTGAAGACAGAAACATGTTTTCTAAAGTTACACCACTCAATCCCCTGCAAATATCCGTTTTAATTTTTTAGTCCTCTCTCTGCCCCTCGCCACCCTCCCCCATTAAGGAGCAATTCTGCTGAAACTTTTAAAAGTTCATCAACTTCCCTGATTTTTTTTTGTGACGGGGGGGTGCTGATGGGGAGATGCAATGTCTTTTTTTAAAAAAATAGATGTTGTTAGCGTTGGAGTTCGTGTTGTCTTTGGGAGTCATTACATCCGCTTTAAGATCAAACATTCATAGGCAGGGCACAGTTTTTTTTTCCCAGTTGGCTATTAACTGAGTGTTATTTTAGCGGTTATCTGCCGCATTCCTTACTCCTTGATAATGGCGCAGAGTGTTTTTACCGGAAATGTTCAGTCTAGTTCTGTTTATTTCTGCGTTGGGGTGAAATGATCGGGACGGAGGACGGAGGAGGGGGGTGGGTGGTGTTTGTTCCAGTACATTATCTGGCCAGTGCATCAGCTTTTGCAGGGACAGGTAAGTATGTTTATTGTTATCATGCTTTGGCGCTATCAATGCTCCTACACACACTGGAAATGCCTTAACCAATTCATTACACATCAGCACCACTTTATACGATTCATTGATTAAACGGTTGTGTATTCTTACATTATTAAATACTCCCTAGAATGTTGGTTAATTTAGTAACTAGAAAACTGAAAAAGGGTGCATGGTGCACAGGAATACAGTACGTTATATACGAATAAATTATTGAGTTGTGTAACTCAGTTGGTGACTTGATTTTTAAAAAGATGTTGCCAGAATTTTTCCAGCATTTTCGGTTTTTAATTTCAGTATCCGCATTGTTTTGCTTTTTAGTTCCGTGAAAGATCTGAGCGAGCTTTCAAAAACCAGAACTGACAATTCTAAAACATTATACTGGATCCCCCCTCTCCTCCCCTCCTCTCAAATCGTCTGCACAACTTCTGTGATGACTGGAGTTTCAGATGGAAATTCCCCTTCTCCCTGGACGCCACCTGGAGATCCAGTCAGGAAAAGCACAGCCGCGAAATGAATACACCAGAAAATGCTGGATTGACTCAGCAGGCCTGATATGGACTCAAAGGTCGTGTTTCTCTCTCCACAGATGCTGAGTTTATCCAACGGTTTTTGCTTTACTCAGACCTAGCGACCTGGCTGAAAAGGAAACACCGTGTTTTAATAAGGCTATCAAGGTATCACATTGAATCATAAATAGGGTGGCAAGATGGCACAGTGGTTAGCACTGCTGCCTCATCAGCACCAGCGACCGGTGTTCAATTCTGGCTTCAGGTGACTATATGGAGTCTGCACGTTCTCCCCGTGTCTACGTGGGTTTCCTCCAGGTGCTCCAGTTTCCTTCCATACTCCAAAGTTATGCAGGTTAGGTTGATTGACCGTGCTAAATTGCCCTATTGTGACAGGGGAATTAGCAGGGTAAATATGCGGAGTTATGGCAATGGGGATTGTTGTCGGTGCAGGCTTGATGGGCTGAAGGGCCTCCTTCTGCTCTATTGGGATTCTACGAGGTCATTCAGCCCATCCTGTCTGCACTGCATTTTACCCAGGGCTTAGCCTGTAAAGCCATGTAGTTACCCCACTAATCTCCCCACTCTGTACATCTTGGGGCAATTTAGCATGGCCATTCAACCTAACCCGCACATCCTTGAACTGTGGGAGGAAACCAAGGCATCTAGAAGAAACCCACGCAGATACAGAGAGAACAGACGGCACGGTAGTTAGTCCTGCTGCCCCACAGCGCCAGGGACCCAGGTTCAGTTCTAGCTTGGGTCTTGGCACAGTCTACATGTGTTTCCTCCAGGTGCTCTGGTTTCCACCCACAGTCCAAAAGACACGCTGGTTAGGTGCATTGGTCATGCTAAATTCTCCCTCAGTGTACCCGAACTGGCACCGAAGTGTGGCGATTAGGGAATTTTCACATTAAACTTCACACAGTGTTAATGTAAGCCGACTTGTGACAATAATAAATAAACTTTAAACATTAAAAAAAACATGCAAACCACACACAGTCATCCGAGGTTGGAATTGAACCTGGTCCCTGGTGCTGTGAGGCAGCAGTGCTAAGCAAAATCATGAAGGGGCTGGACAGGGAGAAACTGTTCCTGCTCATAAAAGGATTGCGAATGAGTGGGCACAGATTTAAAGTGATTTGCAAAAGAAGCAAATGCAATGTTAGAAAAAACTTTTTCATACAGCAGGTGGTTGGGATCTGGAATGCACTGGCTGGAAGTGTGGCAAAAGCAGGTTCAACTGAGGCATTCGAAAGGGCACTGGATGATTACCTGAATAAAAATAATGTGCAGGGGTACGGGGAAAATGAAAGGGAATAGCACTGTGTCATAATGCTTGATTGGAGAGCTAGCACAGACATGATGGGCCAAATAGTCCCTGTAACAATTCTGTGATTTAATAGCAATTCCCTTACATCTATCTACTCTAGTTTTTGATCAGTTTAGCCAGTTGAAATAGTTTTGCCTTACTTTATTTAAACACTTCATAACTTTGAATACCTCAGCCGACCAATAATCTCCCTTTAACCCCATCTAAGCCAAGGAGAACAATCCTAACCCCTCTGATCTTGCCACACAACTGAAGCCAGGTTTGATCCCAGATTGGGAACTGCAAACCTAAGACTTGTTCGGCCTTCTACACCTCAAATCCTTATTTTCTTAGTAAGCATTTTGTTTATGGGATTGGGGCCCAGCTGTAACATATGGCACTAAAATTAAAGTAATATAAGTGCAGATTCTGGAAATTTGAGATTGGAAGAAGAACTGGACTGGAAGTATTAACTTGTTTTTTCTCTGCACAGATGCTGCCAGACCTGCTGAGATTTTCCAGCACTTTCTGTTTTTATCATTAACATAAATTCCAGGTTGAGTAAATACCGATGGCAAATAACCATCCTACTCTGCATTAATAATTAACTAAATTGGATCAATGCAACTTCTTCCATTCACCCCGATCAACATTCTTGTGGTCTAAAGTATTGTGCAGTCAGGCATTTTTTTACAGATCTCTCCATTCTTAAAACACCTCCATTGCAGCCATGTCCTGTCTCCCCAAGATAACTCTCCAAAGCTGTTGAAGTAAGCAACTGCTACTTCAACTGTCCCCTAATTTTAGTTATAAATATAGTCACTAACTTTTGAACCACGTAATTTGGTTATAATATATTTTTGCGCAGTAATAAAAATGATTTGAAATTGTTAGCTAAGCTATTTATGGACAGACACATAGTGCTATCCTGTCCTTCAAATATATTAAAAACTTTCAAACACCCAATTTCACTTTTACATTTCAAACTTTATTACAGGAATGCAAAATGATATATTGGTTCTGAATGGTTGTCAAATCACAATACTGATCATTATTTGGGTGGCACGGTGGCACAGTGGTTAGCATTGATGCCTCCCAGCACCAGAGACCCAGATTTGATTCCCGACCTTGGGCCACTGTCTGTGCGGAGTCTGCATGTTCTCCCCGTGTCTGTGTGGGTTTCCTCTGGGTGCTCTGGTTTCCTCCCACAGTCCGAAAGATGTGCTGGTTATGTGCATTGGCCATGTTAAATTCTTCCTCAGCGTATCCAAACAGGTGCCAGCGTATGGCAACTAGGGGTCTTTCACAGTAACTTCATTGCAGTGTTAATGGAAGGTGACTTGTGAAACTAATAAATAAGCTTTAAACATATTTTTTGTAAGTAGGATCATTTTAAACATGCAAAAGGAGTATAAGCAGGCACTTTTAAAATTGGTTTAATTGACAATCTCAACCTTGCAATTCATCAAATCCCTCCATTTAAGTTATTCACTGTGTGACTATTTACGACAAATTATCCACATCTATTTCTAGAGATAATGACACTAACCTCGGCCACAAACTATGGCATGAATATCATGGCAGTTCTTGTGTTGTTTGAGTTCTAAAAATTATAAGCAGCATTTACTTATGCTTAATATTGCAATACTCAACAATTTTGGTAGGACAAGATGTCACCATGTACTTGGCCTAAGCCAAGGAAAAATCAGTTAATAATTAACACTGAGACTCAGATTACTTAGAAAACTGTGTTTCAGTGGAATGATTAGAACTAGCATAAACAGTTTTTCACCTTACAAGAATGATTCCCATCCCCTCTCAATCAAACAGTCCCAAGTGACAACGACTTGTTCCTTTAAGGAACCTCCATATTGATCTATATATGTTCACAAAACATTAGCAAATAGAAATTGAGTTTAAGTTACTTTAGCATTAATAACAAATTGACTTTCTTGATTAAGCTACTATTTATGGTATATTTCTTCCTTAGAAGGGAGGGCATGTGTGAAAGCAGCCAACCTTTTTCTTAAACTTTATTTATTAGTCACAAGTTGGCTTATGTTTACACTGCAATGAAGTTACTGGGAGAATCCCCTAGTTGCCACACTCCAGCATCCGTTCAGATACTCTGAGGAAGAATTTAGCATGGCCAATGCACCGAAACTGCACGTCTTTCGGACCATGGGAGGAAACCGGAGCACCAGGAGGAAACCCACGCAAACACAGGGAGAACATGCAGTCTTCACACAGATAGTGACCCAAGCCAGGAATCAAACCCAGGTCCCTGGTGCTGTGAGGCAGCGGTGCTAACCACTGTGTCACCACGCAATACTATGTTAACCTGTGCCACAGCACAGGTTAACATAGCCCTGGAAGCTTCAATAACGTGATACATTTAGAGTGTGCTCATTTTACACAAGACAACTCCAGAGCACTTTGCAGCAAAGGTGAGTAGGATATCAAAGTGTGATTGAGTAAGTTGGGATGGGGCTGAAAGCAGGAGAAGAAAAAGAGTAAAAAAACTCAAACAGCTGTGGCAAAACAAAATGTCAAAGACGAAAGATATGACAGAATGTTTGGCAGCAGAAGTTGTTTAGAAGTTTAGTAAGCATTTGACAAAGAGCTGCATAAGCAAAGCAATTTGTTGAGAAAATTAGCATCCATTGGCCTAAGAAGAAAGTGAGAGTAAGGAGAGAAAGATGGCTCAAAGGGTTATAGCAGTTGGTGTTGACTAGTGGACACTGGTTAGTTGGCTGTCCCAGGTATGTGTTGTTCTCATGGTCATGAAAAGTGCTATATTAGAGCCTTTCCTTTGTTTTCTGTATTGCTTAACTGCTTGCCTGACATTAATTACAGAATCAGTTGTGGCTTCATACATCTCAATGCCAATAAATCTGAAGGTGTTCTGTGCAGCTTTAGCTCGTACCCAAATAGGCTCTGGAGTGTGGTGACCATGGGATTTTCACAGTAACTTCATTGCAATGTTAACATAAGCTTACTTGTGTCACTAATAAATAAACTTAAAATCTTAAACTTAAAAGTGAAGTTGAAACTGTGTGCAAGTGGTATTATAAAGGAAACAGTGTAAAAAGAGGTAATAAAGAATGTGGTACGATGGCACAGTGATTAGCACTGCAGCCACACAGCGCCAGCGACCCGGGTTCAATTCCAGCCTTAAGTGATTGTCTGTGTGGAATTTGCATGTTCTCCCCATGTCTGCATGGGTTTCCTCAGTTTCTTCCCACAGTCCAAAGATGTGCAGGTTAGATTGGCCATGCTAAATTACCCCTTAGTGTCCCAAGGTGTGTAGGTTAGATAATTAGCCATGGTAAATGTGTGGGGTTACAGGGATAGGGTGGGGCAGAGGGCCTGGGTAAAATATATCACAGAGTCGCTACCAAATGGCCTCTTCTGTACTGTACGGTTTCTTTTATTCTATGAAGGAAAATCGTGTGGTTGAAATAAAACAGCAATGTGACCGGAAACACACTGAATTTTCACAATGTGATTAAAGTGTATTTGTCAAGAAATCTTATTCATATTCGACACACACTGCCTAATATTTGCTTCTGTTATATGTTCAAAATGGGTTGCAATTTGCTTTAAGAGCTGATCACATGATTTAATGGCGATGTCATGAAGGTGTGTGCTCAAGTTAATGTTTTCCTTTCAGTTTTGTACTTGATGCAGAACTGCACACCCATTTCAATAAAACCTGTTGCATATTACATTGAATCTACATGTGCAAACCAAATATTTTCTTACTGTGTAAAACCCACAACCCCTAACATAGGACATTACAGATTCCACCCTAATATACATTATCATAAATTTGAGTAATTTTGGTCTTGGCTGATTATCATTGAGTTTATTTTTAAGGGTTGCAGAATTTGTGTAATTTGCACAGAATCTAATTTTTATTAATAGGATGTGGGTGTTGCTGGCTAGACCAGCATTTGTTACCTATCTTGAACTGCCCTAGAAGAAAGGTAGTATAAGCTGCCTTTTTGAAATGCTGCAGTCTGTCTGGTGTAGGTACACCCACAGTGCTGTTAGGGAGGGAGTTTCAGGATTTTGACCCAACGACAACGAAAGAACAGAGCGATATTATTTATTTATTAGTGTCACAAGTAGACTTAACTAACACTGTAAGGAAGTTAGTGTGAAAATCCCCCACTTGCCACACTCCAGCATCTGTTTCAGGTACACTGAGGGAGAATTTAGCATGGCCAATGCACCTAACCAGCATATCTTTTTGGATTGTGGGAGGAAACCAGAGCACCCGGAGGAAACACACACAGACATGAGGAGAATGTGCAGACTCCATATAGGTAGTAACCCAAGCCTGAAATTAAACCTGGGTCCCTGACACTGTGAGGCAGCAGAGCTAACCACTGTGACACCATGCTGTCCATATGGTTTCAAGTCAGTATGGTGAGTGGCTTGGATGGGAACTTGGAAGTGATGGTCTTCCCTTCTAACTTCGATGTCATTGCCTATTTTGCCACTGATAAGATATGGCAGCACATATTTTAAGCTTAAGTATTATTAGTCACAAGTAAGGCTTACATTACAACACTGCAATGAAATTACTGTGAAATTCCCCTAGTCGCCACACTCTGGCAACTGTTCGGGTCAATGCACCTAACCAGCATGTCTTCCAGACTGTGGGAGGAAACTGGAGCACCTAAAGGAAACCCACACAGACATGTGCAAGAATGTACAAACTCCACACAGATAGTGACCTAAGCCGGAAATCGAACCCAGGTCCCTAGCACTGTGAAGCATCAATTCTAACCACCGTGCTACTGTGCTACCCATGGTTGTTGGCAGGCGCTTTCTTGCTGTGGCCCATTCATAGCACTTTCACTGTTAAGCTGCAGAACACTGAGCAGATGAGAACAAGGTGCAAAGTACAATTGGTATATGGATCATCGCTTCATTAAATCCAATTGCTGGCAGTGACTAAAAGCAGTGACTTTCATCATATCTAACAGCTGAACAAAGTGAATACTATACAAATTTGCAACTGCAAGTACATTTAGTTACAGGAAAACTATCATAGACTGAATAAAAACACGAGGTGTTGCTCATTGACACACTTACAGTAGTTTTTTTACACCAGTAAGTTTCTATTTCAGAAAACTTTAAGCCACCACAAGTTGCGTCAGATATATGGAAGTGCAAACTTTGCTTTGCAATAATCTCATTTGTTTACTGAACTTTGACAAAATACTTTAAGCTAAAATACCACCACCTGCAAGTTCCCCTCCAAACCACTCACCATTGAATTGCCAATAATGTTATTCATTTCACCAATAAGAGACACTCTAACAACCCTTGACATTCAATGGTGTTACCATCACTGAATCCCCCACTGTCAACATCCTTGGGGTTACCATTGACCAGAAACTCAACTGGACTCACCACATAAACACAGTGGCTACAACAGCAGATCAGAGGCTAGGAATACTGTAGCGCGTAATTCACCTTCTGACTCCCCAGAGCCTATCCACCATCTACAAGGCACAAGTGAGCAATGTGATGGAATACTTCCCAATTATCTAGATGATCCAACAACACTCAAGAATCTTGACACCATCCAGGACAGCAGCCCACTTGATTGGCACTGCATCTACAAACATCCATTCCCTCCACCACCAACTCTCGGTAGCAACAGTGTGTTATCTACAAGAGGCACTGCAGCAATTCACTAAAGATCCTTAGACAGCACCTCCCAAACCCACGACCACTTCCATCTAAAAGGACAAGGGCAGCAGATACATGGGAACACCGCCACCTGCAAGTTTCCCTCCAAGCCACTCACCATCCTGACTTGGAAATATAGCTCCGTTCCTTTGCAGTCGCTGGTTCAAAGTCTCGGAATTCCCTCCCTAACAGCATTGTGGATCAACCCACAGCCCCTGGACTGCAGCGATTCAAAAAGGCAGCTCACCATCACCTTCTCAAGGGTGTCTCATGAATGAATAAATAAAATATAAATCATAGAATCCCTATAATGCAGAAGGAGGCCATTTGACCCATTGAGCCTGCACTGACAATAATCCCACCCAGGCCCTATCCCCACAATTCCACATGTTTATCCTACTATTCCCCTGACACTAGGGTCAATTTATCATGGCCAATCCACCTAACCTGCACATCTTTAGAATGTGGGAGGAAACCGAAGCACCCGGAGGAAACCCACGCAGACATGAGGAGAATGTGCAAACTCCAAACAGACAGTCACCCAAGGCCAGAATTGAACATGGGTTTCTGGCGCTGTGAGGCAGCAATGCTAACCACTATGCCACTGTGCCACCCTAACATTTATAATGAAAATATGAGGAAAACGTTATACAATATATTTATTTCTGTTTTCTAGCCTTTATATGCACCTCTCTGATGCAGACTGTACATTTCAAATTTATTTATTAGTCACAAGTAGGCTTATATTAACACTGCAATGAAGTTAATCCTAGTCACCACATTCTGGCACCTGTTCAGGTACACTGAGGGAGAATTTAGCATGGTCAATGCACTTAACCAGCACACCTTTCAGGCTATGGGAGGAAACTGGAGCACACACAGGAAACTCACACAGACATGGGGAGAACTAAAGACAGTGACCCAAGCCAGGAATCGAACCCAGGTCCCTGGCGCTGTGAGGCAACAGTGCTAACCACTGTGCCACCATGCCATCACAAAAAGAATGTCTTTCATTTCGAATTTCAGGTTGCTGCTGAGTAGTGTTATGAGCAATGTGGGGAGGTTTGCCCTGGAATGTTTTCTTGCTGGGCAGATGTGGGTTTTTTCCACTTAACACCTGCCATCTGATGGCAATGAGTTGCACTGAAGAAACACAGCAGCACAATTGACCAGTAAATAGAATCTTGCTGAAATCCAGAGTCCTTTACTCTCTCTCGCTGTCTGAATGGTGAATCTGAATTTTTAAAAAAATCCTCCTAATCACTGGCACCTCGGACTAAACGTCAGTCTGTTCCAACTAAAAACAATGCTGGGACCAGAATTCCCTGGCTGTTCTGGAAAACACCTGCTGTGACTCTAGTTGAAGTCTGCCAGAATAAACAGAGACTTCAATGGAGTGCAGTTTAGTCACGTGCCGGCTGTTTGGCGTGGAGTATAGCGGACACCTCTTGAGGGTTGAGGCCTCCCTGGGTGAGGGGAATTCTAATTAAGGACCCACAATCATGAACCAGCTTAGCAACAAGGTGCACCTGGTCTCAGTGGGCTCACCTTAGAATTGGGCAGGGACTAGTGTCTGAATGCCAAAATACCAGCCACTCAAAATCTTTCAGAGGTTTGAGACCAGCATCTGGCCACTTTGCCTGACCTTACTAATTTCAGTGGGATGAGTGGCAGGGATTACTAGCAGCAGGATCCCAGCTGACTGCCTGGATCCCAACAAAGTGGGACCGTCCAAAAAATGTTTACAGAGCCAATACACCATCGGTCCAAATATAATTGTCGGACAAATAGTAAATTATACTATGTCCAGTCTGTAACATGTTCAGCAAAAATGCATCAATTGAAATAAAAAGAAACTCAGCAAGATAGATCCATCCCTGGCTTAGTGAGGAAGTTAACCACAGAACCCTATAAAGCCCACAGTGCAGAAGGAGGCCAGTCAGCCCATCGAAAGAGCACAGTAATAAGTCTCACAACTCCACATAAAGTCTAACAGGTTTATTTGGAATCACGAGCTTTCCGAGCACTGATCCTTCATCAGGTGAGTGATGGCCTGGAAGAGCATCTTACCCAGGTCAATCACGAACCCCCCCCCCCGCTCTATCATTGTATCCTGTAACTTAATGTGGCCAATCTACCTAACCTGCACATCTTTGGAGTGTAGGAGAAAGCCAGAGCACCCAGAGGAAACACGCGGACACAGGGTGAACATGCAAACTCCACACAGACAGTGACCCAAGCCAGAATTGAACTGGGTCCCTGGTGTTATGAGGCAGCAGTGCTAACCATTGTGCCACCATTGAGGCAGAAGGTTAGTGATGATCTTACTGAATGGTGGAGCAGGCTCAATTGACTGTATTATATTCTGGTCCCATGTCTTACAATCTTAGGTATTGAGGGGCAGCATGGTGGCACAGTCGTTAACACTGCTGTGTCACAGCACCAGGGACCCAGGTTCGATTCCTGGCTTGGGTCACTGTCTGTGTGGAATTTGCACGTTCTCCCCGTGCCTGCATGGGTTTCCTCCGGGTGCTCCGGTTTCCTCCCACACCCCGAAAGATGTGCAGGTTAGGAGCATTGGCCATGCTAAACTTTCCCTAGGTGTATCCGAACAGGTGCCAGAGTGTGACGACTGGGGGATTTTCACACTAATTTCATTGCAGTGTTAATGTAAGTCTACTTGTGACACTAATAAATAAAAAATGTTACTCTGCTCCGTCATTGCCACGGGGTCAAAAGCTGTGTGCCGTTATGAGTTAACTAGTGCTCTTTCACATCTCAGGCCCAATTTCCAAATCATTCTGTTGGAATGGAGATTCTCTCTCTTTTGACTGTCTGGAACCATTCAATGCGAAATACTTTGGCCGTCACAATCCAGTGATTACTGGGTACAAGCCGACAGCACCAAAGCTGTCCATTATTTGTCACTGATTCAGTGAGTTGGCTCACCAGACTTCAAACGTGGCTTCAAGCAGGAGAAACAAAAAGATCCAATGCTCGCCAGTTTTAAGGAGTCATCTTCGAGCATATCTTGAATTTGTCAGGAATTGTAAAAGAAATAATGCTGGCACGTAATAAAGGCTTCCTTAAGACACATCACCCATGCCAAGCAAAGGGAGCTTGACTTTCCATCTGGACTGTAGCTACCCGGAATATTTGATATGGACACTGGGCGAAAGGAAAGGTCTTGGACGATATTCAAAATGGTAAGCAATCATGCTTAAAGAGATAAGCATCAGTTTACATAAAATAAATATTTAAAGTGCCATCTGCAAATGTAATAGCTCTCTTAGTGTTGAATAAAAACAACAAAAGACGCTTAATCTAGGATTAATTTATTATCATACTGTCTTTAGATGGTCACATCAATTCTGTCCCAAAGTCATAGCAAAAATTGCAGATTCCACGAACTGTGCTCGGTGCCACAGTGGTTAGCACTGCTGTGTCACAGTGCCAGGGACCGGGGTTCAATTCCCAGCTTGGGTCACTGTCTGTGGGGACTCTGCACGTTCTCTCTTTGTCTGCGTGGGTTTCCTCCGGTTTCCTCCCACAGTCCAAAAGACGTGCCGTTTAATGCATTAGCCATGCTAAATGCTCCCTCAGTGCACCTGAACAGGCGCCGGAGTGTAATGACTAGGGGATTTTCACAGTAACTTCATCACAGTGTTAATGTAAGCCCACTTGTGATACTAATGAATAGAAACAGGATTAGCAAGGAAAATATGTGGGATTACAGGACCTGTGTGGGATGCTGTCAGTGCAGGCTCAATGAACTGAATGGCCTCCTTCTGTACTGCAGGGATTCTATAGCTGCTAGTCCTAGACCCTCCAATTAATGGAAATGGTTTTTCTCTTTCTATCCTATCTGTTTGCAATATTTTCTGTTTTAATGTCATAATCTAACCACCCGCATTCCATTCTCAAAGAACAATATTTTGAATTTTTTCCCCTAATTCTTGCAAAAGTAAGTAACCAATTACTTTACTGGAAACAAACAAAAACAATTATCATTTTAGTTTCCCTCTAACTTGCTTTTCTTTTGTCTCCTGACAGCTTTAAGCCAGCTGTGATGTTGCAAGTCATCCCTCCTCAGTTAGAATTTTTTTAAATGCAGCAACTGTGGTTATTATTAAGGACTGCATGGATTTGTCAACTGTGGGGGGAAAGAGATACCTCCAATCAGAAAGTTACACAATGAGTCTAATCAGTGCTGGTCAGGACCCAAACCAACCTCCCTCATACTCCCCACCAACCCCCACACTCTAAACGCTCCTCATACCACCCCTCACTCTCAACTCTCTTCATCCCCCCCTCACCCTCATACACAACCCACCCCCACTCCCAACCCCACAAAAAAATCCTTCCAGCACTTTGTCTTTCATAGAATAAAATATAGAAGAGAATAGAATAGAATCCCTACAGTACAGAAGGAGGCCATTTGGCCCATCGAGCCTGCACCAACAATAATCCCACCCGGGTCCTATCTCTGTAACCCCTCATATTTACTCTGTGAGTCCCCTGACACTAAGCATCAATGTAGCATGGTCAATTCACCCTAATCTGCACTTTTTGGAGTGTGGCAGGAAACTGGATGTGGGGAGAACATGCAGACTCCACATGGACAGTCCTTATTTTCTGAAGCTAAGAGCATCTTCCAGCTCCAGAGATGAACCTGTCTGCGTGAGGCTGGATTCCTTTGAAATCGTGTCCTTTGCATTGCCAAATTCAGCCGGCATGCCTTCAGTAAAGGAAGTAGCATCAAACATACCATAATAAGCAGAGGCTCTGTCAGCACGCACCCAATGTGTAGCACAGTGGTTAGCACTGCTGCCTCACAGCACCAGGGACCAGGGTTCAATTCCTGGCTTGGGTCACTGTCTGTGTGGAATCTGCATGTTCTCTATGTGTCTGTGTGGATCTCATCCAGGTGCTCTGGTTTTCTTCCACAGTCTGAAAGACGTGCTGATTAGGCGCATTGACCGTGTAAATTCTCCCTCATTTTACCCAAACAGGCGCCAGAGTGTGGTGAGTAGGGGATTTTCACAGTAACTTCATTGCAGTGTTAATGTAAGCCTACGTGTAACACTAATAAATAAACTAAAGCTAAACTAAACTGGGGAAAAGTAGATATCTGCCCTGCCAGCTCGATGGAGCTTTAAGGAAATGTGAATAAAAATAAGTACATGTCTGAAGAGTTCAGTCAGGCCATAGTGCCATCTAGTTGTTGATTAAATGAATTGTTAAACTACAGACATTAAATGATAGAACCATAGAACCCCTACAGTTAAGCATAAGCAGGCACTGAGACTCTGACGGAACGACTTACCCAGACCTTATCCCTGTCACCCTATGTGTTTACCCTGCTAATCCCCCTAACATACACATCACTGAACACTAAGAGGCAATTTAGCATGATCAATCCATCTAACCTGTGCATCTTTGGAGCATAGGAGGAAACTGGAGCACCAGGAGGAAACCCACGTAGACACGGGGGGAACACGCAAACTCCACACAGTCAGAAAAGGCCAAAATTGAAGCCGGGTCCCTGGTGCTGTAAGGCAGCAGTGCTAACCATTATGTGATTAAAATGTACATTGTGGGAAATTTAAATCCTGTATGTTAGTTTCCCCCTGGACACTTAGAATCAGCTTGGCAGGACAATGGAAAAACCAATGGCACAATGTAAGTAGTCGTTAGTAATCCCTTCCACTTATATAACAGGAAAAGATACCACTCACCCTGTGGTCAGCTCATTCTGGACTGTGGTGTACCACATTGAGCACACTTAATCTTGCTTTCCTGCCAGATGCCACCACCATAATGCTTTCACTTTCAGCCAGTCTCTCATTCCATTTCATTCCACCACACCTTGGCTTGGAAAAGCAATTTTTAAAAATTCATTCATGGGACATGGGCATCACTGACTGGCCAGCATTTATTACCATCCCTAGCTGCCTTAGAAAGAAGGTGGTGGGAAACTGCTTTCTTGAACAATTGATACAACTATGCGTCTCATTTCAGGGGACAGTTGAGAGTCAACCACATTGCTGTGGTTCTGGAGTCACATGTAGGCCAGACCAGGTAAGGATGGCAGATTTCCTTTCCTAAAGGACATTAGTGAACCAGATGGGTTTTTCTCAATATCGACAATGGTTTCATGGTCATCATTAGATTCTTAATTCCAAATTTTCATTGAATTCACATTTCACCATCTGCCGTGGCAGGATTTGAACCTGGGTCCCCAGAACAGTAGCTGAGTTTCTGGATTAATAGTCTAGCGATAATACCACGAGGCCATCACCTCCTCATAGCTGGGTAAATTCTAGAAGAACAAGGCTAACCCCCAAATAATGGGCTGTTGACACCAGCACACTGTCGACAGACACCAGCTCAGCACTGCTAATATGATGTTGAGTGAATGACCAGAATTTACATAAAGCAGACTACTGGAGAATTCATTGCAGATGCCTGCAGTCCTGCGATGTTCTGTAACATGCTCCAGCTAAAGTCTCAAGGATCATGGTGGGGTGATATATGTTCCTCACTCAATGAAACATCAGAGACTGAAATGACAAACACCCGGGGCTTCTGGTGAAGCAACAGCAATTGTACCATGAGGAGAACGTAAAGGACAATGCAGTGCAGCCAATGAGAAACATTAGGACCAATCTGATATAAAACATCTCCTCTGCCTTACAATTTTGCCCACTCATTCATAATTCTGTCAATGTTGCCTTCTCACCAGAAACAGGTGTTGATGCACAGGAACTGAGTCATGATACTCATTCAGAGAGTCGAAGCAGACAGGATGGGTCAAATGGCCTCCTTCTGTGCTGTAACAATTCTGTGATTGAATTTACCTTGTCTTCCAGTTCCTGAGAGGACACACGTGACTCCCAGTCAAAAGCATTTCCAACACTCACCAAAACAAATGGGCCAAACTATCTTTTGCTCCATCACTGTAACTTTGATGGGACTAAAAGATACTTACACAGGTTCTGTCACACCTTTACCTCCAAGGCGACGTTATTGTTAAGAAATCCTACCAATGCCTCTACTTTCTCAGGAAGTTAAGGAAATTCAGCATGTCCGTTATGACTCTCACCAATTTTTACAGATGCACCATAGAAAACAACCTTTCTGGATATATCACAGCTTGGTATGGCTCCTGCTCTACCCAAGACAACTAGAAACTACAAAAGGTTGTGAACTTACCCAGTCCATCATGCAAACCAGCCTCCCATCCATTGACTCTGTCTACACTTCCTGCTGCCTCTGAAAAGCAGCCAACATAGTCAAGGACCCTACACATCCTGGACATACTCTCTTCAATTTTCTTCCTTCAGGAAAGAGATACAAAAGTCTGAGGTCATGTAACAACTGACTCAAGAATATCTTCTCCCCTGCTGCTGTCAGACTTTTGAATGAACTTACCTCATCTTAAGTTGATCTTTCTCTATACCCTAGCTATGACTGTAACACTACATTTTGCACCCTCTGTTTTCCTTCTCCCCTATGTACTCTATGAACGGAATGCTTTATCTGTGTAGCGCACAAGAAACAATACTTTACACTGTATCGCAATTCATGTGACAATAATAAATCAATCAAAAACCAAAGTTACAGTGGTGTGAAGACCACACTATACTTACACTGGTTCTGGTACACTCCTAATCAAAGTTAGGTGGCAGAAGTTACATGAAATTCACCTCCCCGACAATAATTAGGATTTGGTAAATTCAGTTTATTTTGTATTGTTAAGCCAGAATTTCTTCATGTTGACAGGAACCAATCTTGCTATATTGCAAATTAAATCGCTCATATTACAGTTAAAAGTTTATTTATTAGTCACAAGTAATGAAGTTACTGTGAAACTCCCCTAGTCGCCACATTCCGGCGCCTGTTTGGGTCAATGCATGTAACCAGCATATCTTTCAGAATGTGAGAGGAGTCCGGGGCACCCGGAGGAAACCCACGCAGACACGGGGAGAATGTGCAAACTCCACACAGAGAGTGACCTAAGCCAGGAATCAAACTCAGGTCCCTGGCACTGTGAAGCACCACTGTGCTACCGTGCCACCCTTATAAATCTGATTATAAATAAAACAGCTTTGCACGTGCATTATATTTTCCGAAGCGGTATCCTGAGCTCAGTTTATTTATGTGGTGGAACATTTGGCTCAGAAGTCAGGAGCTCCTGACAATTTCTCTTTAAGTTATGTGTTTTTGTCTCTAGGTCAGGTTTGACTGCTTCGGTATGTTCTCCACAAGAGATTACCAATCTCTTCAACAGTTCATCCATCACCAGAAACTCAGTTAACCTTGGGGAAAAGTTGGAGCAGGTTTGGAGGATGTCTGTGCTTCTTCAGGATGTTTAGACATTCTTTTGGGTTCAATGAGGCTCCCAGGATGGCAATACTCAAAAGAACCCAGAAGTGCCACTCTTACAGATTTGCATAGATTTTAGATGGATCCAGGCACACATTCCATGAAGAGTGGAATTCCATTTTTCTGATCTTGTGAAGATATACCAGGCCAAAAACAACTAGAAATATTGAAAACAGCTCCCCATATCTATCAGTCAGTATCTAAGTGATGTTAAAAATTTATAGCATGAGGACACGAGTTTAAAGTTTATTTATCATTCATAGAATCTCGACAGTGCAGAAGAAGGCCATTCAGCCGGTTGGGTCAACACCGACCACAATCCCAACCCAGGCCCTGTTCCCGCAACCCCACCAATCTACCCTGTTAATCCCCCTGACATTATGATCAATTTAGCACAATCAACCTAACCCACACTTCTTTGGACTGTGGGAGGAAACCCACTCAGACACGGGGAGAATGTACAAACTCCACACAGACAGTCACCCGAGACCAGAATTGAACCCAGATCCTTGGCACTGTGAGGCTGCAGTACTAACCACTGTGCCACTGTGCCATCCTATTGTCATGGTCTGAGTTAGGCTTACATTAACACTACAATGAAGTTACTCTGATAATTCCTGGGTCATTGTGCCTCTGCGCCAAAGCTTATCTAAGCTTTGCCCACCACCTGTGTGCCTTAACAACATAATTAACATAATTTTAACAAGGCCAACTGAAAAATTTACCTGGAGGTAGGATGGATTAGGGAAACCAGCACATTGCTAGCAGGGCTATTTTTAGATCCTAAACCAAAAGAGAAAATGCTGGAAAATCTCAGCAGGTCTGGCAGCATCTGTAAGGAGAGAAAAGAGCTGATGTTTCGAGTCCAGATGACCCTTTGTCAAAGCTATTTTTAGATCCTACACTCTTTAAATCCTGGGCCTCGAAGAAGTCAAAAATTCAGCCTAAAGTCCTATAAATCTTCAAATCTTTGGACAGAGTAAACTGATGGCAACCTGGGCCCTATGTGCATGTCTATCACAGTGCAACATAAGCAAAGGCTTGGAACCAATCACCTTCATTGATCAAAGAAGGGAGTGAAACTAAAAATAAAATTCATCGATGTTAGCTTAGCTTGCAGATTGGCATCCATAACATAGAATCATATAATCCCGACAGTACAGAAGGAGGCCATTCAGCCCATCATGTCTGCACCAATCACAATCCCACCCAGGCCCTAAGCCCATAACACCATGTGTTTACCCTCGTTAGGTCCCCCTGACACTAAAGGGCAATTTATCATGGCCAATCCACCTAACCCGCACATCTTTGGACTCTGGGAGGAAACTGGAGCGCCTGGAGGAAACCCACACAGACACAGGAAGAACGTGCAAACTCCACACAGACAGTGACCCAAGCTGGAAGTTGAACCTGGGTCCCTGGCACTGTGAGGCAGCAGTGCTAACCACTGTGCCACCTTGCCATCATGTCATCACCTCTGAGTCAGGCTGCACAATTTACACCAACAAACCCAAATCCTTTTTTTAATACAGTGGAGAACAGTTTTTAGTGGAAACATGAATTGTTATGGGATTATACGAGGATTAATCACGAAGGACTGCGGTTCTCACGAGTCTTTCGGCATCTTAGCCTTGGGGCCATGAGAAAATATTTGGTTATACAATAAAGCCAACGTTCCTTCTTGGTGACTTTGCAATACTTTCCAGACATTTCTAACAGCAATGCAAACATCTGACAGCATAGATAGGAATGCCACACTTGTCTTTGCAAATAGGCAGACAAAAAAACATGTTAAACATTCACCGTGAATTCCTCCCCCTGCCATTTTAATGGTGGTGACTACACACTATGTTAAGCTGGTTCCCCCCTCCTGTTACAATATGACATGGATGAAGATCCTTCAAGATCTATGCAGTGTTCACAATATCCACACAGAGTTAATTTCAGGCCCATTCATTTTTAGTTCAGAGACTGAGGCTCTTTTTATCATTGTCAACTATTGTGAAGTATAAACATTCTTTCCAAGCTGAGTCAAGTTTTGGCAGCGCAAGAAGTTCCCGGAGTGAAAGTCATAGCAAAGTGCATGTGTGTTCTCCCACAAGCAGTCTCACTGGTGCAGCAAGAGGTCAATGTTTCAAACCTTACATGACTTTGACCATCAACTATGGTGGGATTGGGGAAGACTGGCACGTTAGTGAAACTGTGGGAGACGAGCAGGATTTCCACGGACACGTTTGACATCCAACCCTTACATTCTGTGCGCCTGATATGTCAGAATTCACAATTTAGATTCTGCCTTCTCTTAAGTAGCTGATTTTAAGAATTTTACACCACTGTGTTAATGACTCTTCACTTGCACTTGTCTTTGTCAGAGTTAGGAATTGCTGAATTACAATTTAGAATCATAGAATCCCTACAGTGTTGAAAGAGGCCATTCAGCCCATTGAGTCTGCACCAACAACAATCTCACCCAGGCTCTATCTCTGTAACCCCACACATTTACCTTGCTAATCCCCCTGACTCTAAGGGACAATTTGGCGTGGCCAATCCACCTAACTTGCACATGTTCGGACTGTTGGAGGAAACTGAAGTACCCAGAGGGAGCCCACGCAGACATGGGGAGAACGTGCAATCTCCACACAGAAAGTCACCCGAGGCTGGAATTGAACCTGGGTCCCTAAAGCATTTTAGCTTATATCATAAGATAAGCCAAAATGCTTTATGTTTGTGCCAACATGGATGGATTTTTAATTCATTTGTGGGATATGAACGTTGCTGGCTGGCCAGCATTTATTGCCTGTCCCTAGTTGCCTGGGGACAGTTGAGAGTCAACAACATTTCTGTGCTCTGGAGTCACATGTAAGCCAGACCCAGATTAGGACAACAGATTTCCTTCCCTAAAAAACATTCGTGGACCAGATGGGTTTTTCTGACAATCATCAATGGCTTCATAGTCATCAGTAGATTGTTGATTCCAAATTTTTTTTAATTCAAATTCCACCGTCTGTCATGGTAGGATGTGAAGTTGGGTCCGCAGAACATTAACTGAATTACGAGATGGATAATCTAGTGATAATACCACAAGGCCATCGCTTCACCCTGAATGATTATCCCAATTCACAACCGCAGTTCAATGCTCCACAGCTTGCTATGTTACAGAGTTAGATACAGATACAAAATCCCTACAATGCAGGAGGAGGCCACTCGGCCCATCGAGTTTGCACCGATAATAATCCTACCTAGGTCGTATCCCCATGACTCCACATATCTACCCCGCTAATCCCACAAACCTACGCATTCCAGGACTCTAAGCGGCAATTTGGCAATCTAACCTGCACATCTTTAGACTGTGGGAGGAAACCGGAGCACCCGGAGGAAACCCACGCAGTCACGGGGAGAACTCCATACAGACAGTGACTCAAGCCGGGAATCAAACCTGGGTTCCTGGTGCTGTGAGGCAGCAGTGCTAACTGCTGTGCCATCGTGCTGCCCATGTTGTGAAACTAATGGCAAATGTCAGTCTATAGATCTGCCCATTTAAGCCCCAGTGCACCCAATAACTTTCTATGTTAGTTCCACTGCTACTTTTTAAGAGAGGCTCTTCTGACTGAATAATTAGAGTAAATAACTAGTGTTAAAGTCAGCACATTCTATTGACTGGCACTTCAAATGACTTTGGTTTATATGGTGCTGTGAGCAGAGTGGATGTTAACTGTGTAACAGCAGTGCCTAGAGAAGTGTAAATTGTGTTGTTTCTATCACAGCTGGTAACTCTCTCCGGAGTTGGGGACAGGCACAGCAGCGTGTGATTACAGTGCTGAGGAGTATGATGAAGTTTAACTCAGTGGAAAAGCAGAATTCCTTTAACTGTGCTCCAATGTTTTCCAATCAGGATCAGAGAAAAATACAAGGAAATACAAAGAATGGAGACACGTTGGCACAGTGGTTAGCAGGGACCCAGGTTCAATTCCAGTCTGGATTAATAGTCTAGCAATAATACCACTAGGCCATTGCCTTCCCCTGAGTGATATTCCTGACTCACAACTTCTGTTCAGTACTTCAGTCTGCCCATGTGGAGTTTGCATGTTCTTCTTCTGTCTACTTTGGGTTTTCTCCGGGTGCTCCGGTTTTCTCCAACACTCCAAAGATGTGCAGGTTAGGTTGGTTGGCCAAATTACCCCATAGCGTCAGGGGAATTAGCAGGGTAAATACTTGGGGTTACAGGGATAGGGCCTGGATGGAATTGTTGTCGGTGCAGGCTCAATGGGCCAAATGGCTTCCTTCTGCGCTGTATGCTCTTATGAAAACTGTTACATCGGGGCCCAGCAGACACAAATAAAGCGTCTCCTAACTAAAAACTACATCAGTCATTGACAGCCTCTTATAAAGATAATGAGCCTATTCTAAGTGTGGAAAAGTCCTCTGTTTCATATCTCGAGTTCAAAGTGAAGTCTCCTTGTGTTCAACAAAGAGCAGTGAAACTCTTACACCATCTTGCATCACTCAAGTATTTCCACACAAATAGGGAGGTGTGACAGCTTCATCTCAGTGTTGTTTTTAAATAGTGTTAAATGATGCTCAAATGATTTTGTAACACCATTAAGGAATGCCTTGTACGGCACAGACGTCCTGCTGTAATTAATGCTGAGACTTTATGGCTTAATTGCTCGGGGCCTTCCGTGGTTTAAACTGGCTGAGTATTTGTGTTCGGCTTTACTCAGCTTTCATGCCAAAAGCTGAACTTTCCAATATACAACTTAATTAGTTTTCTGAGAAAACTCCAATACTGAGGGCAACTTTTAGGCAAATTACAGATATTTTTGTAGGCATTTAAGTATGTTTGAAACTGGAAATTCCTTATTCATATAAAGGATACAAGAATGTTTAATGAGTGTTTTACCCTCTTTTCCTTTCACAATTCTCTTTTGGCAAAGGGAGTTTTACCAAGAATAGGTTCAGGCAGTGATTAGATTTTTCCTCCCCTAAAGGCCAAATAATAATTGCTCAATTATTGGGCAGCACGGTGGCACAGCGATTAACACTGCTGCCTCATGGTGCCAGGGACCCGGGTTCAATTCCGGCCTCGGGTCACTGCCTGTGTGGAGTTTGTACATTCTCCGCATGTCAGTGTGGCTTTCCTCCAGGGTGCTCAGAGTTCCTCCCACAGTCCAAAGACATGTGTGTTAGGTTGAGTGGCCATGATAAATTGCCCCATAAATTGATGGAGTGGCCATGATAAATTGCCCCAGTGCTGGAGGGAATAGCAGGGTAAATACAAGGAATTAACGGAATAGGGCCCGGGTGGGATTGTGGTTGGTGCAGACTTGATGGGCCGAATGGCTTCCTTCTGTACTGTAGGGATTGAATGATTCTGTTTTATCTATGAAATCAACATCAGCAGTTGCCATTCTACATTTCAGAATGTGGTTTCTACAGCCAGCTTCCCTTCCTTTTGAAGGTTGCTATTGAATCTCCATCCACTGTCCTGCAGGGCACTGGCTTCACTGTGATGCCGTTACAGTTGAATAACCGACTTGCACACATTAAAGCTGCAGAGTTGTGTATGTACCACTTGGACGAGGGATTGAAGCCCAGGCAATGGTTTCCTTGCCAGGAGCCAGTAACAGAAGAGAGGGGAAAGAATTGTTGAGGGCAAACAAAGCCATTAATAAAAAATAAGTAACGCTAGATTTTCTCAAACCATTAAATGGAATTTTCATTGTTCCAAACAATGAAGTTGCTGCCAAAAGCAATTAAATAATTTACCGCAGTTCCCGACAAATTTGAAATGATGATTTTACACCAACTGAGTGCCAAAAAATGGCAATTAAAATTCTGTTTAAGCTTTGCCAAATCCATCTCATTACAAATCTAATTGCGATGTGAAATGCCCAACTCATTTCTCGGGTGTAGGCCCTATGCAGTAATCTTTATCAAGTATGGAATATGCACAAGTCAATCACTTAAACACTGCTGGATAATTACAGTTCCCAGAATATGCTGTGACAATCCAGCAAAACATTCACAAACAATGAAACATAAAAACCGACAGTGTTACATTTAATCAGATTTATACAGATTAAATTATAAGTTGCACTCTGTGGCAAATTCTAAGCTAGTCATGCTGTTCTGAAGGATAGGTTAGTGAGGAAAATTGATGTATGTGCCAGCGTTATTTGATTTGATTTGATTTAATATTGTTATATGTATTAACATAGTGAAAAGTATTGTATCTTGTGCACTACACAGACAAAGCATATCATTCATAGACAAGAAAATGAGAGAATGCAGAATACACTACGTTCTGCACTTTCTCCTTTCCTTCCCTATGAATGATATGTCTGTATAGCGCACAAGAAACAATACTTTTCACTGGATGTTAATACGTGTGACAATACTAAATGAAATCAGTCATAACTAGGGTGTAGAGAAAAATCAACTTAACGTGAGGTAGGTCCATTCAAAAGTCTGACAGCAGCAGGGAAGAAGCTGTTCTTAAGTTGGTCGGTACACGACCTCTTTTCCCGACGGAAGAAGGTGGAAGAGAGAATGTCCCGGGTGCGTGACGTCTTTAGTTATACTGGCTGCTTGGCCGAGGCAGCGGGAAGTATAGACAGAGTCAACGGATGGGAGGCTGGTTTGCGTGATGGATTGGGCTACATTCACGACCTTTTGTAGTTCCTTGCGGTCTTGGACAGAGCAGGAGCCATACCAAGCTGTGATATAACCAGGAAGAATGCTTTCTATGGTGCATCTGTAAAAAGAGAGTCGTAGCAGACATACCAAATTTCCTTGGGCTGCTGAGAAAGTAGGGGCTTTGGTGGGCTTTCTTAACTAGTGTCAGCATGGGGGGAACCAGGACAGGTTGTTGGTGATCTGGATGCCAGAAAACTTGAAGCTCTTGACCCTTTCTATTTCGAGGGGAATGCCATCATGGGGGGAATGAGAGACAAATGTACTTCAGCAAAATTCCTTGCCTAAGGGACCAACTGAGTTATCACATCACTCTGATACGGCCACACTTATCAGGCCTGATTTTACCATTTTCATTCTAAGTGTTGAATCTGGGTGCAATTCAGATCCGACTTGGAAATCTGCTTTCAGGTGCCCCCATTAGCACTTAGACTGAAAAAAAATCACGGATCTGAATTGTACTGTGCGTGGGGCTTAGCATGCCCGAAACGATCAGAGCTCTGAACTGCGCGTGCGTAGCTAGAAAAGAATTTGTAAAAGTATGCCCGTGTCAGATCGCTCCCTGGCCACAGAAAGTGGATAACATGGCCTGGGAGCGATGGCCCCCACAGACATCACTGTCCCCTTTTTCCACCCAGCCCCTACTATCCAGACGAACCATGACCCCTGCCCCCTTCCCCCCACCGATCGGCCACAAAGTGACAGTGGACCCCCCCTCCCCCTGTTCCCCGCCCCCCCCGCCCCCCCCCCCCCCACCAGAGATACCTCTTACCACCCCCCCCCCCCACAACTGCCCTCCCCCCTCCCCCAGAGAATGATCTGGCCTTCCTTCTCTTTCCCCACCCCACCACCAGAGAATGATCTGACCCACCTCCCTCCCCTCCCACCCCACCACCGATCTGAGTCAGAGAGCTGAGCACCCGATTCAGACTTTTATTTAGCAGGTCCGTTTTGGCATGGTTCCAGATCGGCGAACACGGTGGTAAAGGGGGAAATGCTGATAAAGTTGGATGGGCAGTTCATTAATTCAATTGAAATGCACGCAAATACATTTAAATTGCCGTTGCGCCCGTTTCAAGTGCGAATCGGATTGCACCCATTCCCGGGTCTGGGTAAAGTGGCCATCTGCGTGGGCGCGGATCGTGTTAATGGCCTCACGTCCGACTTTACCACATTTTTGCGCCCAAAAAAACGGGCACAACACAATGGTAAAATCAGGCTCATCGTGACCGCTTGGTTTCAATAACGAAGTGACTTCAAAACCCCAAACAGTTTTGGGGTGAGATTCGAACACAGAGTGGTGAGATTTTCCAGCCACGCCTGCCCCAAGACCGGAAATTTCCACCCGAGGTCGACAGATCTTTCCACGGTCTGCCGAATTTTCTATCCTGCCCACTACTGTTCCCTTGGTGGGCAGGATGAGAAATTTTCCAGCAGTTCACGTTCCGTCGCCGCTGCTGGAACTTGGGAGCTCAGCCAAATCTCCGTTCACTGTAGAGGGAACGGAGGATCCTGCTGGCCGGAATGGCCGGAGAATTCCATCCGTATCCTGTTGGACTGTTAGTCCAGTGACATAATGAACAACACTACAGTACAAAAACAGAAAAATGCTGGAAAATCTCTGGTTCTGACAGCATATGTGGAGAGAGAGAGAATAGAGCCAACATTTCCAGTCTAGATGACCCTTCCTCAGAGCGGTTATATGAGCTCTGACGAAGGGTCATCTGAACTCACAATGTTGGCTCTATTTTCTTTCCACAGATGCTGTCAGACCCGCTGAGATTTTCCAGCATTTTTCAGTTTTTGTTTCAGATTTCAGCATCCGCAGTATTTTGCTTATAACACTACAGTATATCTTTGTTTCAATCCATTGGCTTGTGGCAATGATGGCTTGTTGTATTTAGTACCAGGAATTGAACACCAGGGTCCAGGATTATCTGTCAGCAAAGCTGTGGGCAATCCCCTCGGATTGATAAATAAACCTGTTCCATATAGTACAGCTGCTGTCAATGCTTGGTCCCTCTCAGATGTAGTGAATGCTTCCGATAGATGTAGAGATGTGTTCCTGTTTACAACATGCCTTACTTCTGGCCTTGTTGAGACCAATGGTCATAATTGATCCATTCCCCTCAGTCAGTATGTAGCTGTTCCCAGCTATAAAGCAGAATAATCTGATATACACATTATACTTTGTTAATTTTCACTTCTACATTTTCATAAGGGTCATAGAGTCATTGAGGTTTACAGCATGGAAACAGGCTCTTCAGCCCAATTTGTCCATACCACCCAGTTCTTACCACTAAGCTATTCCCAATTGCCCGCATTTGGTCCATATCTCTCTATACCCATCATACCCATGTAACTGTCTAAATGCTTTTTAAAAGACAAAATTGTACCTGCTTCTGCTACTATCTCTGGCAGATTGTTCCAGACACTCACCACCCTCTGTGTGAAAAAATTGCCCCTCTGGACCCTTTTCTATCTCTCCCCTCTCACCTTAAACACATACCCTCTATTTTAGACTCCCCTATCTTTGGGAAAAGATACTGGCTACCTAGTTTATCCATGTCCCTCATTATTTTATAGACCTCTATAAGATCACCTCTAATCCTCCTACACTCCAGGGAAATAAGTCCCAGTCTATCAAGCTCTCCTTACAATTCAAACCATCAAATCCTGGTAGCATCCTAGAGAACGGGGTGCAACCCACACTATTTTTTTTAATCATTTGAAATTACATCATATGACATTTCCAGAAGAGGTAATGGATGAAATGTTTGCTGTTGACTCTTTTGCTGCAACTGGGTCTGTCGCAACTGTTCCCAGCTATAAAGCAGAATAATCTGATATATGCATTGTACTTAAGTCGCAATGGGCTCTGAAAGGGGCCAGGCAGAATTCTAACTCTGGCCTTGTAGCGTTCAATAAGGTTATTCACACATCAGTCCTTTTCCACCTCTCGTCCCCACCTGTCCTCAAACAAAACTGCCCCCCCCTTCTCCCTACCCCAGTGCATCATCGTTGAATGGATGAGAAAGCAACACGTACATCTACAGCACATGCCACTTAAGAAGGCAACGTATCTCCACCTTCTTAACGGCAATTAGGGATGGGCATTAAACGCTGGCCTAGCCAGCAACACCCACATCACATGAACCAATTTTAGAAAGTGAAGCTGTGCTCCCAGTGAGGTGGATGTGAAAGATCCCACAGTCCCTCTGGAAGTGGATGAGATCTTCGAGCCCCCTAACCTCCCAACACCCTGGCCAATATCTGACTATCCAACCGACTCCTGAAAACAGATGATGTGGTCAACACGGTGGCACAGTGGTTGGCACTGCTGCCCCCATTGCCAGGGACTGGAGTTCAATTCCGGCCTTCTATGACTTTTTGTGTGGAGTTTTCATGTTCTCCCTGTGTCTGCGTAGGCTTCTTCCGGATGCTCCGGTTTCCACAAGAGTGCGGGTTAGGTGGATTGGCCATGCTGAATTGCCCCTTTATGTCCCAAGAGATATATAGGTTGGGGGATGAGCAGAGTAAAATATGTGTGGTTAGGGGAATAGGGTCGAGCTAGGAGTCGATGCAGACCTGATGGGCCAAAGGACCTGTTCTACACTGTAGGGATTTTATGATTCATTCCACGCAGCGTGGGATCTTGCTGTGTACAATTCAGCTGCCACATTTCCCACATAACAAACAGCTGCATATATTCCAATATACCTAACTGACTGTAAAGGAGATCCAGAGGTCATAAAAGGTGCAACCTGATACCAAAGGATGCTGAGTGATGTTCTGCAGTGGTTCTGTCCATCCAGCTGTGTTTCTCCAAGGGGAGCAATATTCACCCACCTCTCTCTGTCCAGCTGTTGTGACATTCCCCTTGGCTGAAACAGGTGATGCTCGGTTGCAACACCGAGCTGCTGTCTGGAGTTTACAGCGAACTTTGTTCATAACTCCAGAAGTGGCCATGGGGCAGCAGGAATGCTCCCGGGAACACCATGGCAAGCACATAGCGCAGCGACAGCACCACCACCCGCTTGCTGTAGTAAACCCCTCTGCAAGCCGTAAACCCAGCTTCCCTGCTCCAAACTGCAGATCCAGAAATATCCTCATATAGCCCCCCACGAGAGTGGAGCAGGAAATAATGAGAAATACAAGAGTTATCTTTCCAGGTGTTGCTGAGATATAAACTTCCTGTGAGACTGAGATATATTGAACTCTGATTGAAGTGATTGTTTCTAAATGTGCTCCTCCATACTTTCTCTCAGCTACATCTTCCAGGCATTTTATTGTGTTCAGTTACTGTTGAGTCCATTCTCTGGCTTGGATCTGATTCCCCTGATTGGTTCAGCTCGGCCTGCATCAGGCCAGTTATGCACATTAGAAAATGAGCTAACTGCTAAACTCAGCGAATATCTTTTGGAGGTGGCACGGTAGCACAGTGGTTAGTACTGCTGCTTCACAATGTCAGGGACCCGGGTTCGATTCTGGCCTCAAGTCACTGTCTGTGCAGAGTCTGCATGTTCTCCCTGTGTCTGCATGGGGTTTCTTCCAGGTGCTCTGGTTCCTCCCACAGTCCAAAGATGTGCAGGTTAGACTGGTTGGCCATGATAAATTGCCCCATACTATAAGGGGGACTTGCAGGGTTACGGGGACAGGGGCTGGGTGGATTGTTGTCAGTGCAGGCTCGATGGGCCGAATGGCCTCCTTCTTCACTGTAGGTTTCTATGAGTAACACATTAATTAGGAAAACAGTCAGTGAGACCTCAACATCACTCAGGCTTGTGCTAAGTCACAGGCGGGTAGCATTGTAACAATGGAAAATATGACTTGTCAATTTTCACACAGCAACTCTTGCAATCAGCAATGAGATAACTAGGCAAAAGTTATGGGATGAAATTTGTCCCAGAGACTCTGAGAGTTATACCATTCGTTGACCAGTGTCGTGGAACTTGGGAGAGTATGAGTGGACTCACATCCAAACAAACTGTACCTCTGATAGTGCATCTCTCCCTCCTTACTGCACCAAAGTATCAAGTACATAAACTATATGTTCAGGAATACAAGGCCCAGATAGGACATCTTTGTCATCCTCTGTCCTGGCTCCCCTACCCCTTTGTCAACCACCTTCTTTTCTGACTCACCTTATTGGTGACTGAGTGAACCCCTGGCTATGGAATGTAACCATACGGTTTCCTGCTGCTACCCATTGCTTCGTTACCTCCACCAAGCGGGAGTTTGGCATGGGCTCCTGCTCTACCCGAGACCGCAAGGAACTACAAAAAGTCGTGAATGTAACCCAATCCATCACGCAAACCAGCCTCCCATCCATTGATTCTGTCTACACTTCCCATTGCCTCGGCAAAGCAGCCAGTATAATCAAGGACGCCACGCATTCTGGACATACTCTCTTCCACCTTTTTCCGTTGGGAAAATGATACAAAAGTCTCAGGTCACGTATCAACCAATTCAAGAAAGCTTCTTCCCTGCTGCCCTCAGACTTTTGAAAGGACTTACCTCGTACTAAGTTGATCTTTCTCTACACCCCAGCTATGACTGTAACACTACATTCCGCACTCTCTTGTTCCCTTCTCTATGAACAGTATACTTTGTGTAAGAAACAATACTTTTCACTGTATATTAATACATGTGACAATAATAGATCAAATCAAAATCAAATCAAAGTTAGTGAGGGGGGATTTTAATGAAATCCAGGAGTTAAAGTTGCCCAGCCTCACACTGAGGATGGCTGATGGATAGGCTAAACAGCTCAATTCTTTCACAAGGCCCCAGGTTAAAACCTACCACCAACTAGCTCGCAAATCCTCCCCACCCCCTCATCCGCACCCTAACCATCATATCCAGATTCAACAATTTCTGCACAATACTTTGCTGAGTCCAATGTGGGACATTAGCCCCAGCAGACCTCTGCCTTGTGCCCCATGTTCTTGTCCATGAGAAAAGGCAACACAGCTAACCTGAAGTGGATTTGGGATCATTTCCCTTTAAATCTGTGGTGCACCAAGTGCTGAGATACTAAAACCCACCACCTGGTGGCATAGCGGAACCATCAGATTAAATTTACTCAGTGTCACCACCTGTGGAAACTTCATGATATTACAGCCCAAAAGACTCACGAACATGTGAAATATTTTAAGTGTGGATCTTATTTCAGTTTGTAATCCTGGAAGGCAATATGTTCATAGAATCCCCACAGTGCAGAAGGAAGGTGTTTGGCCCACCAGGCTTGCACTGACCACAATCCCACTCAGGCTCTATCCCCATAACCCCATGTATTTGCCCTGCTAATCCCTCTTACATAATGGGACAATTTAGCATGGCCAATCCACTTAACCTGCACATCTTTGGGGTGTGGGAGGAAACCAGAGCACCCGGAGGAAACCCACACGGACATGGGGAGAACGTGCAAACTCCACACAGCCGAGAATCGAACCCAGTTCCCTGGCGCTGTGAAGCAGCAGTGCTAACCACTGTGGCGCTGTGCCCCCCTATGTTAGTGATTTGAAAATGGTGGCTGGATAGCTAATATCTGGGCCCACTCATTTTCCCTGATTTGGAAGAAAGTGATCACACCCTATTAATATTATTTATATTTTTTATTTATTCATGGGACATAGGCATCGCTGCCTGGCCAACATTTATTGCCCATCCCTGGTTGCCATTGTTCAGAGGGCAGTTAAGAATCAACCACATTGCTGTGGCTCTGGAGTCACGTGTAGGCCAGACGAGGTAAGGACGGCAGATTTCTTTCTCTAAAGGACATTAGTGAAACAGATATGTTTTTTCGACAATTGACAATGGTTTCATGGTCAGTAGATTCTTAATTCCAGATCTCTTTATTGAATTCAAATTCCACCAGCTACCATGGTGGGATTTGAACGCAGGACATTAGCTGAGTTTCTGGATTAATAGCGATAATACCACCAGGCCATCGCCTTCCCATTAATGTTACTCCAACACAATGTCAACACACAAAACTTTCCATCAATGCAGGAGTTGATGTTGTGCGTGCCTGATTTGGGTACATAAAATCCAACCCTATCAATCCCATGGATGTTGGGAGGCTGAGGGAGGGAGTTTTTGATTGAGTTTGCATAACTCAGACTGCCAAGTCCATGATGTCTGAGTTGAGGTTGGGACACCAGGTGTAGCTCCTACCAGCATTGCATCTTTCATATTCCAGGGTGACCATTGTATAGTTATACAGGAACTATTTACAGAGGCAACAAGAACACATCAAAATTTATTATATTTTTAAAAAACCATAGTGGGGTAAACATACATGCACAGCACGCGGTGTGTCTAAAATGTTTGTATTGAAGTATTCCAAAATCAGTAGCAAATCAAGATAACAGACTGAAACCTGTAATAATTAGCTATTGGTTCATGCACCGATTGTTTTCTTCCTGAGAACCAGTTCCTCCGATTTGGCAGCAAGTGAGAGAGATTTGAGATGATGGGGCAGGATTCAGCTCCCAGCTGACCCTTTGAACCCTGGAAGACCTTCAAAAGTTTGGTCCTTTGTTAAAAGGATTTCGGCCACCATTGTAGGAATTATAACAGCTCGCTATATCGCACACTCCGGGCATTCCCGGTGCTCCCCGCTTCCCTGGACTGCCGGGCGCTCCGTTTCTCCCTGGTTCCCCATCCACTCCTGGCAATCCTTGACCAGCGGGACCTGGCAATCCTGGCAGACCTGGAATTATAAACTAATGTTAAGGAAATTCGGCATGCCCGCCATGGCTCTCACCAACTTTTACAGATGCACCATAGAAAGCATCCTTTCCAGATGTATCACAGCTTAGTATGACTCCAGCTCTGCCCAAGACCGCAAGAAACTACAAAGGGTCATGAACAAAGCCCAGTCCATCACTCAAACCAGCCTCCCATCCACTGACTCTGTCTATACTTCCCACTTCCTTGGAAAAGCAGCCAGCATAATTAAGGACCTCACGTACTCTGGACATTCTGTTTTCCACCTTCTTCCGCTGAGAAAAAGATACAAAAGTCTGAGACCACGTACCAACTGACTCAAGAACAGCATTTTCCCTGCTGCCATCAGAATTTTGAGTGGACCAACTTATATTACTCTACACCCTAGCTATGACTGTAACACTACATTCTGCACTCTCACCTTCTCCCTTACGTACGCCAGGAATGATGTTTTGTATAGTACGCAAGAAACAATACTTTTCACTGTATCCCAGTACGTGACAATAATAAACTGAATCAAAAATCAAAAAGTTGTCATTCACACTCTGTGCCTTCACATAAATAAATGCACTGTAACCCCCTGTTTTACCCTCTACTCCTTTTGCTTTTATTCTGACTATTAACTTACTATTTTCTATTCCAGTGCTATCCACCTCTCCTCCGCTGTAACAGCTCTGTGGTTATTGGATATGTAATGCCAGTCAAATACAAAAAGGCTAACGTTTCTCTTTTTATTGATTCCACTCCATCTTTGTCCAATGAACAGATGAATTTTGAGGTGGGCTACTTAAAGGACTCGCTGTCCTCCTGCTAATGTTTCACAGTGTGTCATAACGACACTGAGCAATCATGTCATGTTCCAACTGATGGATGAAATAATTGTGTGGGGTCACAGGAATAGGGCCTGGGTGGTGCAGACTAGATGAACCGAATGGCCTCCTCCTGCAATCTAGAGAATTCTGGAATTCTATCAAGTATTTCCTGATAATACAATCAAAGAATAATTGGATCCCTCCAGTGCAGGAAGAGGCCATTCGGCTCATTGAGTCTGCACCAACCCTCCCTTCCCCCAAGACAAAGCATCCTAACCAGGCCCCATTCCCATAATTTGTATTTATTCCCCCCAGTACACACTAAGGGACAATTTAGCATGGCCAGTCCATCTAAACTGCACATCATTAGAGTGTGGGAGGAAACTGGAGCACCTGGTGGAAACCTTTGCAGACATGGGGAGAACGTGCAAACTCCACACAGACTGTGACCCAAGGCCAAAATTGAACCCAGGTCCCTGGGGCTGTGAGGCAGTGGACAATGATTAGATAGTGGTGCTAATCTGAGACAGGAGTTAGACAGAACCAGACAAGGTCAGGCTTTTGGTAGCTTTGCCAGGCACAGATTTTCCCAATCTTTTGTTGCCAGTATCTTTGTAGCTGATGGTACAATTCATCAACTGGCTACCTTTCTTTCATTATTTATTTATTTCATGGGATGTGGGTGTCACTGGCGAGGCCAGAGCTTGTTGCCCATCCCAAATTGCTCTTCATTAAGGAGGCTTACTTGGCCATTTCAGAGGGCAGTTTTGAGTCAAGCACATTGCTGAGAGTCAGGGGTCACAAGTAGGACAGACCAGGTAAGGATCTGATGGGTTTCAATGTTTCAAGGTCATCATTAGGCTTTTATTGAATTTAAATTTCGCCATCTGCCAGGGTGCCATTGAATGAGCCGTAGAACGCTATGGAAATTCTCCCAGATTGACTGTAAATTGGGTATTGAGGCAAAAAGAACAGGCTCCAAAGCAAAATGGAACATGTTACCCATTCCAGAAAATCTTACCCCTCTTCAACTGATTGAGTCTGGAGGTCGGTTTAGCTCAGTTGGTTGGATGGCTGGTTTGTGACACAGAGCGACACCAAATCAACGTTGTCCCTTGCCTGAGATGGGGACCAGGGTAAGTCACCACAGTTCGATGGTGACCTGGGACTATGGTGATTTTACCTTTCAGATTGGGTCCTTGCTGTGCGTTTAAATTATAAATGTAGCATTGATGCAAAAGTAATTCGCTTTAGAGAACTACAGTTATAATGCGAATGGGCCTGGAGTGGACTTGTTTCGAAAGACTGGCATTCTTACATTAAAACTGGCTGCTAAAGATGCCTAAATTTCTGACTCTGCCTCTGTGTTTGTGCGGAGAATTGCTTGGATTTTACTGGTTAATTTTCCAAGACTAGGAATTCATTGTGTGGAAGATCAGACACAAACCAACTTTAGACTCTCACCAATTTTTATCACAGCTTGGTATGGCTCCTGCTCTGACCAAGATCACAAGAAACTACAAAGGCATGTGATGGTAGCCCAGATTTCAATTGAATACAGATTTCACCATCTGTCATGGTGGGATTTGAACCCAGGTCCCCAGAGCATCACCCAGGGTCTCTGGAATACTAGTCCAGTGACAATATCATGATGCCACTACCTTTCCTTAATTGAATTCAAATTTCATCACCTGCCATGATGGGATTTGAACCTGGGACCCCAGAGCATTATCATGGATCTATCAAACAAACCAGCCTCCCAACCACTAACTCCGTCTACATTTCCTGCTGCCTCGGAAAAGCAGCCAGCACAATCAAGGTCCCTATGCATGTCAGGCATTTTCTCTTCCACCTTCTTCAATCGGGAAAAAGTCTGAGCTCACTTACCAACCGACTCAAGAACAGCTTCTTCCCTGCTGCCATGAGACTTTTGAATGGACCTACCTCATATTAAGTTGATCTTTCTCTACATCCTTGCTATTGCTGTAACACTACATTCTGCACCCTCTCCTTTCCTACTTCCCTATGTATTCTATGAATGGTATGCTTTTTCTGTGTAGCACACAAGAAACAATACTTTTTACTGTATACTAATACGTGACAATAACAAATCAAACCAAGAGCTGATGTAATATGATGTATATCTCACCTGCTTGACCAGGCGGGCCAGGTAACCCTGGATTCTCTTCACCTTTCATACCTTTGGCTCCTTTAGGTCCCTGATCCCCTAAAATTATTGATAAATGTTGAGACTGTTGCATACAAGTTATTGCAGAAGATTAGCATAAAATAACACTTCAACTTCAGCACACTGTGGCAATTTTCAAAGGTTAGCTTCACTGTACTGCACTTATTACACTAATCTACTTGCCTTCACATCTGAGAAAATGATATCCATTTGGAATGAGTAGAAGTGTAGGATATTGAGAGCAGGTGCCCCCACTTACCCCTCCACCCTCCAGCCATGCACCCTTCCACCCCCCCCCTTCCCACTTCCATTCAATAGGGTCATGGCGGAACTGTGAGCCAACTGCAGATAGTTACATTTCCCCAATTTCCTTCAATACATTTGCTTAACAAAAATCCATCAATCTCAGTGAAACACTAAGAACCAGCCTAGTATCAGTTGTTATTTATAGAAGAGTGTGTTGAATGTCTGAAGAAAGACTTTTCCAATACATGTGACAATAATAAATCAAATCAAAAAGCCTTGTTGTTGTTATTTTGAATCTACATGTGCAGACCGCATCCTTTTCTTTTCATGCAAAACCTCCAACTTCTAACATAGTTAGGACATAAAAGCATTATCAGTAAATTGGGGTATATGACTTTCCATCCATCTTGTAAGTTATTAATAAATATGATGAATAGTTGACACCCCAACACAGATCCTTGTGAGACACCATTAGTCACATCTGCCAATAGGAGTTCCTGGAGAACTACACACTCACCATCGAGCCAACTGAGCTATCTGACCCCCATCCTAAATTACAAATGTGTAATTTCCCGACAATAAATGTTATGTTAACTGGTCTATAATTCCCAGGTTAGTCTCTCTCATTTGTCTTACAGAGTGCTGTGTATAATTTTCTAACCTAAAGGAACAGTTCTTGAGTCATGAGAACTATTGAAGATAATAGTTAGAGCATCTGCAATAGTCTCACCCCCAACTTTCCTTGGGCTGTCCAGCTTGTTATCCTCTTCCTCTACAGTTAATACTGATGAAAAGTAATTATTTGACATGCCCATGATTGCCTTACTTTTATTTATAGTGTTATTATTGTCAGTAACTTCATTGCAGAGACAATACAAGCCTAATTGTGACACTAATAACAAACATTTTAAGAGCACAAATCACTCTAAACCACCCTCTTTCTCTTAATATAATTGAAAGGGGTTTTGTGCTGACTTTAAGATTCCTGACCAATTTCTTTGTAACCCTGAATTACCAACCATTTTGTCAACCTTTGCTCTTCTTTGTATCTCTCTATTCCCCAGTGTCTCTTATCTTTTATATTAAAGTATGTTTGTTTTTTCCCCGTATTTAGCTTTGTTGTCCCTTACTTCTGTAGTTTCTATGAAGAAGGGTAAATTGAAATCAGGTTAAAGAAGCCCTTCACTTTAGTTTTGCTATTATAAGTAGACTAGGTTAAGGTAATTATAAAGTGCCTTCTATGTAGTGAGAATTTACAATGTCCTGGAACAATATATGCAAAGGTATTATAAACTATTTAACCACAATTTCACTCAGTATTTTGAAATTAAACTGTATTCTTAATGTGTTTTGTAAACGTTGGCCAATGGGTGATGTAGCTGCTCAGCATAGAATCATAGATCTCTGCAGTGCAGAAAGTGGCCAATACGCCCATCGAGTCTGCACCAACCACAATCCCACCCAGGCCCTATCCCCATATCCCTCTAACCTATGCATCCTAGGACACTAAAAGGTAATTTAGAATGGCCAACCAACCTAACCCGCACATCTTTGGACTGTGGGGGGGAAAGCAGAGCACCCGGAGGAAACACACACAAACACAGGGAGAATGTGCAAACTCCACACAGACAGTGACCCGAGCCAGGATTCAAACCTAGATCGCTGGAGCTGTGAAGCAGCAGTGCTAAGCACTGTGCTGCCCTACGCATGATGGGAAACACAGTGGTAGACAGACCAAATTGTTTCAATACAACAGAGTACAGAAAGGCAGTTTTTCTTGTCAGCTTAAGATACGCAGGAGCAGGTTTAATTAGAGGCCTGGAACGTGTGGGAGTATATTCATTCCTGAGTAGTGAGGCTGAAGCAGTCTCTCAAGCTGATGAGAGGCCGGATCTGGGCAAAAGAATGACTCCATTTGCCAATTAAAATTTGCAGGTGTTAGCTGCGGCCTTAGATATGTGGATTAGGTTTGCTAGTTAACGGGGTAAGAACCAAAAGCGTATTGAACTACTGATCTCCTAATCCTGTTGACAGATGGAACGTTATTGACTAAGGTAATACAGTGCAATATTGTAATTGGGCCCTCCAACTTGGGTGACAGGCTGGGCGGGATATTGAAGTGTTCAGTAGAGTATATCAATTCTACATCTGTATTGTTAAGCCAGAAAGGATAGTCGACCCTCACGGACTGCTTTCTTCCTCTCCTCTTGCAGGCAATAGCAAATAAAATTCCTTTTCATTTTTTTAACTACACGCTGCCTTTTGTAGTCTATGTATTGGTTGTGTGAGATCAGCTGAGTGCAAGACACCACAGTGGGACATTTCAGAAAATTCCTCTTTCATTTCACAAGGCTGTTTTTTGGTCTCTAAGGGCTAAAATCTACCTTTGCCACTTGAGTCTTCACCTCCCCATCTCAGCCCCACTCACCACATAAATTCATTACCACAGAAAGCAGTAGGGGCCTAAACATTGTGGGCGCGATCTTAACGTCCATGCCACGTTCCTGCTGCATTGAGGTCTGAGAATTTAGCAACCAGCCAAAACTCTGTTCATTGGGTGGGATAGGAAAATCCCGCTGACATGAACGGTGCTAAGAATGCGGCCTGTATGCTTTCAAGAGGGAGTTAGAAATAGCTCTCGGCGCAAAGGAGGTCAAAAAATATGAGGGGGTGGAGGCGGGATCAGGCTATTGAGTTGGATGATCAGCCACGATTATAATGAATGGGAGAGCAGGCTCGAAGGGCTGAATGGCTTCTTCCTGCTCCTCTTTTCCATGTTTCTAAAGTATCTATCTGCCTCATTTATCCTTATCACTAGGCCCTGGTTCTAGCCTGATTCAGGTGGAGCTCATCCCAATACTACTGTAATGACTTTAATAAGGGAGTTGAGGTTGGTCTTCTTGAATATGAACTCCATGATTAAGGGGCCCCTAAGTTAGTTTGATTTCATTTATTTGGTTGGACAACTAAAGATATCCCTGATTAAGTGCCGAATTGATGGTCTAGTCAGGGAGCAGCCAGTTCCTCTGGCACTCCAGATGGAGACTACGTACTGACAGCACTCTGTATCATGTTGTTGGATCTTGTAAATAAAGAAATTTTGATGAAGGGACTTCTGCCTCTGAGCACTTATTACAACTACAGATCCTTCCTACTGCAGTACAGATTAAGGAAGGCAATGGCCTAGAACTTGGAGTGTTCATTGGTCCAGAATAGAATTGGCCTAAGGCACACCCGATACTGGGCCTGGTGCCTAACTTACAAGAGGGATTGGCAGGTTGGAAATGCCAATATGTTGACTAAAGGCAATTTGTTGGTAAAGGTGATTTCAATTTCAGGCCCCTGTACCTGGAAGAGCAGTGAATGTAACTGGGAGTGAGGGGGAAAGTAATCAGGGACTTCTGAGTTGGGGCCAGTCACAGACTTTGGCTCAAAATTCAGGCATTCTTTTTAAAGGAAAAGCAGCCTCCCCTCTAGGGACAGTCATTTTGACCACAAGTAAACTGGATCGTCCTACTGCAGCCATTACCAGCTTCAAAGAGGAGTCGTAAGGCCCTGCACAAGGTTTTATTTATTAGTATCACAAGTGGGCTTACATTAACACTGCAATGAAGTTACTGTGAAAATCCCCTAGTTGCCACACTCCGGCACCTGTTCGGGCACACTGAGGGAGAATTTAGCATGGTCGACACACCTAACCAGCACGTCTTATGAGCTGTGGGAGGAAACCGGAGCACCCGGAGGAAACCCACACCGACACAGGAAGAACTCCACACAGACAGTGACCCAAGCCAGGAATTGAACCTGGGACCCTGGCGCTGTGAGGTAGCAGTGCTAATCACTGTGCCACATAAGGATGTAGCATTCAATTCAAGCAAGGCCTTAAACATCTCAATTTTTGCCTCTATCAAAATGGTGATGAACGCACACCTGTCGGCCATACCAGTTGCTTTAGGGAATTGCTTTGAGTCCGAAAAACTGGTGTGACACATAAGATTCCGAGGCCAGTGTTACCTTAAGAAGTACTGCCCTACTCCCTGTTCCTTCCCCATTGCCCTACAACCTTTTCCCCCCCTCAAGTAAATAAACATTGAATCTACTACCGCTATCTTTTTCATCACCACAGATTAGTTAGAAAGCCAGCAGTGGAAGTACTTGTTTCAGAACCAAGACCAGTAGGAAATCTGTTCTGAATTAATGTCACTTTATTGTACCTTTCATTCCTGGCAGTCCAGGCATGCCAGGTAGACCTCTGTATCCTCGCCTGGCTGTTCTTCCTGGGTGGCCGGGTAATCCTCGTTGTCCCTGCTGTCCAGGCATTCCAGGTTGTCCGGGTGTCCCTTTAATCCCTTCACATTGACAACTCGGTCTCATGCTTTGAAGTAGTGATGGCAACTGAGCTGTACAATAGGTTAAAAAAAAGACAGACTTTGTTGCGAAAACGTGCTTTTTGAAAAACAAGATCCAATTTTTAATCTCTTTTCTCTGACTGCATTAACACAATGGAGTTCTGCTAGGATATAGCCACAATATACAACTTGCATTCCACCCACGTGGGATGAAAAGGGAATAGACAGTGAAACCTCCCCTCACCAAGGTTATGTGAAAGACTCCCACCTTCTGCTAGTTTTCACACTACCTTGAAACCTGTCAAAGGTTTGTCAGATGAGACATCAGAATGCATGTACCTGTTTCTGCAGCAGGCATAGTAATTGAATTCCTCTGGGATGTACAGCCAGCAGGACTTTTACAAACTGTTTGACCAAACCAGACAGAAGGCAAGGAAAGATCAGAATGCTATATTGAAAGTCTGCAAGATAGCTGTTGTTCTCTCTCTCCCTCTCCCTCTCAAAGAATTGCACCCAAATTTGCAAAGTAACAATGCTGAGAAGAAAAATCTTCTGCAAACTACAATCTTTTGGGAGTAATACATAGAAATCTGCTCCATACAGGGACTCTGGTTCGATTCCCGGCTTGGGTCACTGTCTGTGTGGAATTTGCATGTTCTCCCTGTGTATGCATGGATTTCCTCCAGGTGCTCAGTTTTCCTCCCACAGTCCAAAAGATGTGCTGGTTAGATACACTGGCCGTGCTAAATTTTCCCTCAGTGTACCCGGACAGGTGTTGGAGTGTAGCAACTAGGGGATTTTCACAGCAGCTTCATTGCAGTGTTAATGTAAGCCTACTCGTGACTAATAAATAAAGTTTAACTTTACTCCAATTCTATTCATATTGCGCAAGCTCTAACAGTGCTATTCCGAAAAGCAAAACTGCTGTTACAAGTACTTACTGCGAAGCATGTCACTACAGAGTTTCATCACTCGTTCATCTGTGACAGGCTTCCCCTTAATAAAATAAACATAAGTTGTCATTCAGTATTACGGGCACACATTATAGACATCAAAAAATAATCATAGGAATGGTATTCTAATTATACCTACAGGTTTCCCAGGAAGTCCAGGAACACCAGGCAATCCATGTGGTCCTTCCTGGCCTGAAGGTCCACGTAGTCCAATTGAGCCCATCAGACCAGGTTCTCCATTCTTGCCATCAGTTCCCCTTTCACCAGATAGTCCTGCATTCCCTTTCTAAATTACAGTAAAGAAACATGTGTATATTACACGTGAAGGTATACTACAAGAAATAGAATAGGCCATACAGCCTTTTGAGCCTGCTCTGCCATTCAATAAAATAATGGCTGAATGGCTACCTCAACTCCATTAAGGAATCTATGATCACATTGTTGACGGTGGGAACTGGCTGCGTACATACGATTTGCTGTATTGTCAGCCTAGATTTTTGTGCTCTAGTCTCTGGAATGGGGACTTGATTCCACAACCTTCTGATCAAGACTAACTGCTATCTATTGAGCCATTGGAGCCCTCTTGTCCCAGGTCATTGGGAATAATCCGTTTCTGTTATCCTGCCTCGTCCTTTCACAAGGTCACGTGCTCTTTCCAATATTCCTCCGAGGTGCAGCCAAGGAGTTGCCACTGGATACATCTGCAGGGCTGGAAAGGCAGGAGTGCTTCCCTGATCTCACAAACCACCCTGGGTCAATGTTACTCCACGTTCTTCTCCACTCCCAAAAATCACACTTTCCTACGGATTATTTTCTTGCCCATATGCCGGCCAGATTGTCCACTATTGCCCAGAGTTGATGGGATATCCCAGGCATCCATTTACTGGACTCATAGCCCGGCCAGCTGACTGCTAATAAAACCTGACCTTTCAACCCCAAACTAAAGCATGCTCCTCCCTCCCAATGGGACCATATATGTTGCTGGTTGGCTAGTCAAAGTCCACATGAAGGGAATATCTATTCTTATATCATTGAGTTGACAAATGGGAGCTACTTTGGTTAAAAAATAAGATATTAGGAAGCAGAATTAACAATAATTTGACTTTTTTTTGTTATCTCGCAGACAATTACCTCTCCTTTTGCTCCTTTGGTACCCGTAGGTCCCTGAGGAAATGTAAAGACAGCAGGTTACTGGTGAAGCTCTGGGATAAAAGTGAATGACATTTGCATATAATGACATGTGTATTTCATAAAGTGTGTGTGTTAATGTATCTACCTGTGGCCCTGGTGCTCCAGGGGGTCCTTCTTCACCTTTCTCAGCCTAGGTAGCAGAAGAGAAAGATGATTACATTTGAAGCATACCTTCCCCATGGACCCCACTTCCTGCTGGCAAAGTCCGATCAGGGAATCACCTCTTGCACATAATCAGACTTAAAACTACTTTACAATCTTCTCACTGAAACAGGACTTTGAACTGCACCAGCCTTGGTTATCTTCTGTTATGGACCCATTTATGCAAAGACTTAACTTCAAGATATTTCTGCGTCTGCTTTAAGCTTAGCATTTAAATGCTAAGCTTAAAGAAATTAACTAACAGTTGACTACATTTTAAAACTCAGAAGGCATGCTGTTTTAACTAGAAATTGACCGCAGTTTTGAAGGGTACGATGCAAGCAAAACAGACATTTCATAAGCCAAAACAAGCTTTTCATAAACAACATCTGCAAGGCCTGTTTCTCCAAGTTGGAGACAGCAGAGGCAATTCTCCCTAAAAAGCTGAATTTGCAGGGGAACTGGTGTAAATCACGATTGTTTTTTCAGTGGGAGTTCAGACTCGAATCTTTCACACTCTGTGCACTGCAGAGGTCACAGTTTTGAATATCATTAAAAGCTCAGGGAGGGCAGGGCCTATTCACGCCAGAGTTTGACAGTTCTGGAACTCTGCCCATGTGCACTGGCCCCAAACTATCAGCCACTGACTTGCTGGTCAGCTCAATAGCCAGCATGAGATCCCCCAGCTGCCCCTCAGGCTCAATAATGGCCCCCACGACCATTCCCAGGCCAACTCCCGCCTGTCCTGGAGCGCCCTAATCTCCAGCAACCCCCCCCAAACAGTGATGATCCCTCTACCTCCCCCACACCAGCAGGCCCCAACTCACAGGAGGCAGGCACCCTGCTGGGAGGCAGACACACTCCCCACCCCAGCAGACCTCCTCCCCCATGGGAGGCAGAACCCTTGGCAGACCACCCTCCCCCAACCTGCCCCGATTGCTGGCCTCCCTCCAGCACCAAATGGCAGAGGAGCATTACAAAGGCAAAAAGAAAAAGCTGGAGAGAAACTGGCTTATTTTCACATGCACCGATCGTGCATCTTCTCATTCCAAGGGTCCGAATCCCGCCATGGCAGATGGTGGAATGTGAATTCTATAAAAAATATCTGGAATTAAGAACCTACTGATAACCACAAAACCATTGTCGGGTGTTGTAAAAACCCATCTGGCTCACTAATGTCCATCAGAGGAGGAAATCTACTGTCCTTACCTGGTCTGGCCTACTTGTGACTTCAGAACCATAGCAATGTGGTTGACTCTCAAATGCCCTCTGAACAAGGGCAACTAGAGATGGGCAATGCATGCTGGCCAGCCAGTGATGCCCATGTCCCACGAATCAATAAAAAAAAATTAGAGGACATTGATTTAAGGTGATTGGTGAAAGAAGTAATAGCGGCACAAGGAAAGCGTGGTCAGGATCTGGAATGAGCAGCCTGAGAGCATGGTGAGGTAGAATTCAAGAGAAAGTTGGAAAATGTAGGATTTAGAGAACTGTGGGAAAAGGCAGGCAAGTGAGAGGAGACAGGTTGCTCTTGCAGAGCATGCCAGAATGTTCAAGATGGGCCAAATGGTCTCTTTCCGTACTATCCCCATTCGATGATTAATACTTAAACTAATATAGCATCATCTTTGGCTTTACATTTGGTGATAAAGATAAGTTTTAACACTACCGCAGGCAAATTAATGTTTCGTTTGCAATGAGCTTGGAGTTGAACAGAACATGCCATAGTTAGTTACTGCAGTCACCTTATCAAACCAGCAAGGGAAGATGATGAGAATGTGCTATGGACAACTTGGTTCTGTTCTGCTACATCATACTCACAAATTGTAAATCATTGTCAGCTTTGTAATTTTCCCGGTAATATGCTAAAGTAACTATAATTACACTTTTTCTCTTGTATTGTGAAAGGATCTACAAAACAGATTCCCCCTCCAGTCCCTGCCACCACCCCCCCCCCCCCCCCCCCCCCCCACAGTGTGACTTGTGCTGCCAGAGGCGGCCAGCCATTGGTCGACAGTGGGATCTTCCGATCTTCAAGTCCTGCCACCTGGAACAGACCACCAAAAATATCATATTTTGCCACAGTGCAGAGATATCGGGCAGGATTTTCCAGCTGTTCCTGCCAGCTGGATCTTCCATTCTCTCCAACAGCAGAGGGTGCAAACAACCGTAAAGCTTCGAGAGAGGAGACAGGTTGCTCTTGCAGAGCGTGCCAGAATGTTCAAGATGGGCCAAATGGTCTCTTTTTGTACTGTAACCATTCTATGATCAATTCTTAAACTAATATAGCATCATCTTTGGCTCTACATTTGGTGATAAAGATAACAGTTTTAACACCACCGCAGGCAAATTAATGTTTTGCTTGCAACAAGCTTGGAGTTGAACAAAACAGGCCACAGTTAGTTTACTGCAGTCACCTTATCAAACCAGCAAGGGAAGATGATGCTTTACAGTTGTTTGCACCCTCTGCTGTTGGAGAGAATGGAAGATCCAGCTGGCAGGAACAGCTGGAAAATCCTGCCCGATATCTCTGCACTGTGGCAAAATATGATATTTTTGGTGGTGTCTTCCAATGGGAATTGCAAATTTTAAGATGAGGTGGGAGAATCCATTCCCTATTGCAAACTGAAAGTTTGATTACGTTTTTAAACAAAATAAATGATTGGTTTCCATGGTGTTTCACAGAATTCCAACCCCTGCTTTGGGCTCAGATGGTTCACTAACTAAAGTAGCAATGCCAATGGAATATTACAGCTTTGTAATATTTTAGTTATTATTTTACTTTTACTGTGTTCAACTGAACTGATGATTATAGAGTTTGGGGTTCAGAAAAGAAGAGATATGGGGACACACTTGCACAAATATTTGTGGCAGGAGAAGTTAAGAAGGCTGCTAAAAGGGCATACATGTTCCATGGCGCCATGAATAGAGGCATAGAGCACAAATGTTGTTTCCTTTTAGGAAACAGTGACCATTCTCTAGCTGGTTGGATTCCAATTAGAGCATTGTGATCAATTCTGGGTATTGCACATTAGGAAGGATATCGAAGACTTGGAGCGGGTGAAGAAGAGGTTTACTGCAATGGCACTGGAGATTAGAAGAGTTCAGCAATGCAGGGAGAGTGCAGAAGCTGGAGTTTTTCTCCTTACAGTTGCGAAAGTTCAGGGGAGAATTCTGATACATTGCGAGATACCAGGACATTTGAACAACAGTGCAAAACTGTTGCCATAGGACCTGGATTTATGACAACAGACAAAAGAGACAAAATTAAGAGTTTGTATTTGAAAAATATGACATTTATGACATGGCATGTCTGAAAGGGTCATGGAAGCAGATTCAATTGTAACACTCATGAGGGAATCGGATAAATATTTGAAGTGGTTCAAACATTGCAGCTCTAGTGGGAAGGGAATTAGTTGAATGGCACTCAATAAGGTGCCAGCATGGACACAATGGGCTGAAGGGTCTCCTTCTGGGCTGCATCATTCTATTTTCCTCCTGTGCTCAAGGGCTGTCCCACTTACCAGAACCAGATGCCACTGGTATTATTCAAAACAAACATGGGAAAGGAAGCAATTATTACCTGGCCTCCTTCCTTCCCTGGATTTCCTGGTTCACCCTGTAAAATATCATTATATAAAGTAAGATTTGCTGATACCGTTCAGTGCGAAACACGCAAAACATTCATTTATTCCAGGTTGCTGTTCAGTATGTCGGTGTATCGTTTCGCACGCTGATTTTCCTTGTTTTGCAAACATTTGGATTTTCTTTTTGTCAGAACATTATTATTTCAGTTAGGAAACAGCTTCTGAAAGCAAAAATGTTGCAGGCCAAAATCAATACACTCTTGACTTGGTGAAGTTTTGGGGTTTGTTCAAATTTTAAACAAATGCATTATTCAGAAGGTAGAGTGAGAGTTGGAACAGGATGAGAATTTCAAATTTAGCCCAGTCATGGATATAAATCCTCACCTTATTTCCCTTTGCTCCAGGAATCCCCATAGAACCAGGCTGGCCTGGAATACCTGGCTCTCCTCTTAAACCCTGTAGGTGATAAAAAGAAATGTGGGCTCCTTCTAAACTGATTAAGCATTTCCTGGCAATGGTATTAGTTACACAAATGAAGAATTGGGCAGGAACAAAGAATAACTGATGTGATTCTTTGTTACTCCAAAATAATCAAACACTTAGCTGCTAAGCACAAAATCCAGTGAGTTTAATATATGATGTGCAGGTGCTGGTGTTGGACTGGGGTGTGCACAGTATGAAGTCTCACAACACCAGGTGAAGGAGCAGCGCTCCAAAAACCTGAGATTCCCAACAAACCTGTTGGATTTTAACCTGGTGTTGCGATGCTTTTTAATATACGGGACTGTTCAATTCCTGTGAGGGCACATCATTCAGATTGTGGTTCTTGAGAAGACCAATAATCTCCTTACAGCAACAAGAGATGGGCAATAATTATGGCTGAAATGTACACAGAAAATATAGGCTGCGTACCTTGGGGCAGATTTCCAACTTAATGGATGGGTGCGACATTGGATTTGCATTATCCAAATGGCTTCTTTCTCCTTTCCATTGAAATGAAAATCTGGGGCTCACTATAATGGGTACAACACACCCACATGCAGCAAGACCTGGTCAACATTCCAGCTTGGGATGACAAGTGGCAAGTAACATTCAGGCCAAATAGGTACCAAGCACTAGCCATCTCCAACAACAGAGCAACTAATCACCTCCCCTTGACATCCAATGACATTGCCATCACTGAAACATCAATATCAACAACCTGGGGGGTTATCATTGACCAGAAATTAACTGGACCAGCCATCAAAATGCTGGCCAGAGGTTGGGTATTCTGTGGTAAGTGACTCCCCAAAGCTTGTCCACCATCTGCAAGTTAGTGTGTGATGGAATACTCTTCACTTGCCAAGATGAGTGAAGCTCCGACAACACCTAAGAAGCTCAACGCCATCTTGGACAAAGCAGCCCAATGGATTGCCACCCTGGTACCATCAATTTTAGTATTCACTGCCTCCATTACTGGTTCACAGTGGTAGCTGTCTGTATGGTATACAAGACAGGCTGCAGCAACCTCTATCACTTATGTGAAGAGGGGTACATAGAAATGCAAGAACAAGTTCCCCTGCAAGCCATACACCATCCTGATTTGGAACTATTTTGCTGCTCCTTCACTGTCACTGGGTCAAATTCCTTGAACACCCTCCCCAACAACAGTATGGGTTTACCTACACCACATGGACAGCAGCGGTTCAAGAAGACAGCTCACTACCACCTTATAAGGGCACTTAGGGATGGGTAACAAAAGACTGGCCTAGCCAGCAATGCTCATATCCCATGACAGAATAAATAAATCTGCAGTTTAATATCTGGGGTGCAGAGAAGGAAGTTGAAAATCTACTTCAGTGAGACAGAAGGGAAAAATTGCCTCCCTAATTTCAGAAATCTGCATTTGTTTGACATTATGCCCTCTACAAAACCTTCCCCTTTCACAGAATCATAGAATCCCTATAGTGCAGAAGGAGGCCATTCAGCCCATCGAGTCTGCACTGACAACAATGCTTCCCAGGCCCTATCCCCACAACCCACATATTCTCCTTGACACTAGGAATATTTAGCATGGCCAGTCAACCTAACCTGTACATCTCTGGCCTGTTGGAAGAAACTGGAGCACCCGGAGGAAACTCCACACAAACATGGGGAGAATGTGTAAACTCCACACAGACAGTGACTCAAGGCTGGAATCGAACCCAGGTTCCTGGAGCTGTGACGCAGCAGTGCTAACCACTGTGCCACCGTGCTGCTCTTGTGCACATGGCCAGAATCAATAAAGGAGCAAATGAATGTCAAAACATGCTGGACCACTGAATGCATCAACGACATCTTTAAGCACCCACAAGCTCCATAGCAACAGATAGGCCCCGGTTTGCTGGTAAGAGTTGCAGTGAGCAGCAATGGCAATATTCTCCCCATGTGTGAGTGGAGTTTCCTCCAGGTGCTCCAGTTTCCTCCCACAGCAGCAATGGCAACGGAGGCCTTTACATCACCAGAATTCCTGAGAAAGACAGAAACAATCTTAAAGGGCTGAATATTTACCCAATATGTGGCATCAGCTCTGATGATATCACGTTAGAAAATGGCCAAGGACGGATATGTGGGTGTGAAAGCAAGTGCGGAGTTAAAATTGCACGCCCCAGGAAAGTTGGGGTCATGCCTGTGGGCTGAATCCCCACGACCTCCATGGCAGACTGAAAGGGAGGTCATCGTTTGGTCCGATTGAGTTGTCCATTAAACATGGTGCCCTGGTCTGGGTGCAGCCGGCACGTGGAGGCCCTGACCCCCTACATGATGGCATGAAACACGCCCAGGGCTGATTTTGTTTTAACATAGGTGTGGTAAGATATGGAGAGAAAACTGACTGGTTTCTCTGGGGAGAAACATGCCGTTTCTCTCGCCGGAACCAACATTCTGCCATTGTTTGGTACGATTTCACCCACCGCTCCAGACTAGGTTAGTGACATCATTATTAAGCTTAAAAGGGAGCAACAGTTTAAAGAATTATAAATATACCAAATTTTCTATGAAATACATTTTCATTGCAACTGAAATGTGGATGCCACTCACAGCTGAGCCTGGACGTCCTGGGAGACCGGGTAATCCTGATCCACCAACTTCCCCCTGAACCGACATCAGAAAATAACACAAACAGGTAAGAAAATAACACAAGATTCAGTGATACAACTCCAGAAAGACATTAATCAACTGTAATGAGTTACAAATGCTGGCCAGGTCAGGGGTGCTTTCATCCCATAATAGAATAAAAAGATATATTTTAATGGGACACCCATCGATCCCCTGCGGCAATTTCAACTTTTAAAGAAAACCAGTATTGGATTTGTAAACAAACGTGACTGAATTTATTGAAGTGGTGGCCAAATGAATGGACAGGAGCATGTCTCTGGCTATTATTTATGTGATGTTCCAGAAGGTCTTTGATTAAGCCCCAGCTAATTGTTAAATAACTTTCAACCTCCTAGAATGGAAGGAAAATTATTGGCCTGATGAGTGGCAGGAGATGGTGAATAAAGGGTTCATCTTATTCTTTAACTGCTTAAATGATTAAGATGCTTCAAAGGAGGAATTTCCTTGCCTTTTTAGTGCATTAGCAAAGCATAATTTTTTTAACAGAATCTCTACAGTGCAGAAAGAGGCAATTCGGCCCATTGAGTCTGCACCGACCACAATTCCCCACAGGCCCTATCCCCATAACCTAACTTATTTTACCCTGCTAACCCCCTTCACACTAAGGGGAAATTTAGCATGGCCAATCAACCCAACCCGCACATCTTTGGATGTGGGAAGAAACCAGAGCACCCGGAGGAAACCCACGCAGACATGGGGAGAATGTGCAAACTCCACACAGTCACCTGAAGCCGGAATTGAACCCGGGTCCCTGGCATTGTGAGGCAGCAGTGCTAACCACTGTGCCGCCACTAACTAGTGCATATTCTTTTTTCAGCAGGACAATTTGGTGGAAATAATTTCTTTTCCCATTTTGTGCCAATAGAAAGCTCAAGAACTCCAACTCCCACTGGCCCCAATTTGGGGGTTCCTAAACTCTGCCTGTTAGGTCCCTTCTCGAACCCACTTCCATACACGTGGGGCAGCATGGTAGTTGTCCCCGTGTCTGCATGGGTTTCTTCTGGATGCTCCGATTTTCTCCCAGTCAAAAAGTCGTGCTGGTTGGATGCATTGGCCATGTTAATTTCTCCCTCAGTTTATCCAAACGAGCGCCAGAGTGTGGTGATGAAGAGATTTTCACAGTAACCTCACTGCAGTGTTAATGTAAGCTGGCCTGTGAGACTATTAAATAAATAAATAAAAGTCTTGAGGAGCAGCACTTTAACAAAGAGGCGACTGAGCGCCAGAAACTGCATCAGACCACAAATTATCCCAGGATTTTTCTCTCGCGGGTAACACTATCCTCCCACAGGCTTCCCTCCTTCCCTGACTCCATAACTAATAGAAAAACATATCTCAATCCACTACACATGTTACCAAATCACAACAGTCTTCTTTATCCTTACAGGACCATGCCAATAATTGTCACCTGAATGAATTAATCAGCACCAAAGGGCTGTATGACTGGACCCTCTATGAAAAATGAAGTACCATGTTGGTGGCTTTTTAATTTTAATTTGATAATTTATCATATTTTAATATAATAATTGCACCTGGTATATAACCACCCTGCTCTTTCTAAGCCTACCTATTACCTATTCTAATGAGTGTTCTTTCTCTCTTTAAACCCCTCGATGGATGACTACGTAGATTTACAGAGGATATCTTGAACTCTTGAATTTCTGCAGTGCAGAGGGAGGCCATTTTGTCCATTGAGTCTGCACCAACTCTCCCACAGAGCTTCCCATCAAGGCCCTATCCTTGTAAGCCCACAGATTTTCCCTTCTAATCCCCCTAATCTTGGGAGACTAAAGGACAATTTATCAGGGCCAATCCACCTAACCCGCACATCTTTGCACTGTGAGAAGAAACTGGAGCAACTGGAGGAAACCCATGCAGACACAGGGAGAACATCACAAGGCCGGAATTGAACCCAGGTACCTGATGCTGTGAGGCAGCAGTGCTAACCACTGTGCCACCATGCTGCCCCAATACAATATAGAGACAAGAAACAGGCCATTTGGCCCAAACAGTCCATGCCAGCTTGAGCCTCCTCCCTGTTTTCCTCATCAAAATTTACCAATGTAACCATCCATTCCCTTCTCTCACATATGCTTGTCAAATTTGCCCTTAAGTTCATCTATTCTTATTTCAACCTCTCATTGTGGTAGCGAGCCCCACATGCTCACCACTCTTTGGATAAAGAAGTTGAATTTCTTGTTGGATTTCTTGGCAACTATCTTGTATTGATGACCTCTATATTGCATTACTCCATAAGACAAAAGATTCTCCTTGTATCCAATCAATCAAAACCTTCTTAATTCTAACAGCGCTGATTAGGCCATATAATATCATACAAGCCCTACAGTACAGAAGGAGGCCATTTGGCCCATCAAGTCTATGCCAACAACAATCCCACCCAGGTCCTACTGCTGTAAGCCCACATATTTATCCTGTTAATTCCCCTGACACTAGGGTCAATTTTGCACGGTCAATCAACCTAACCCGCACATCTTTGGACTGTGGAAGGAAACCGGAGAACCCGGAGGAGACCCACACAGACACGGGGAGAACATGCAAACTCCACACAGACAGTGATCCGAGGCCAGAATTGAACCTGGGACCCTGGCGCTGTGAGGCACCAGTGCTAACCACTGTTCTACCTTGCCACCCAGCCTTCAGCCTTCTTTTCTCAAGAGATGTTAGAGTAGTTTGCTAGATCTAAATGAAGTTCCAAGTGTGTCCTCTTTGGCTTGTTGCCATGTCCTCACTCCCCACCACAAATTATTACTTTTCCTTGCATTTCAGAAAATCATCTGTGACAGAGAATCATAGAGAACTGCACAGTACCATTGGTCCTGGTGGCCCATCACGTCCAGGTGATCCCTGATGTCCTTGCTTACCCTGCAAAGAATGAAAGAACGATGGTCAATATAATCATAGAATCATACAGCGCAGAAGAGGCCCTTCAGCCCATCGGTTCTGTTACGAACGCATCAGAAACACCTGAACTCCTACCTAATCCTATCTGCCTGCACTTGGCCCCTCACAGCTGTGAGGCAACCTGCCTCTACCACAGACCTGAGGTAAAGAGACAGTATTCAGATGGATATCATAGATCATACAATCTCTACAGTGCAGAAGAAGGCCATTCGGCTCATTGAGTTTGCACCAAGCACAGTCCCACCCAGCCCCTATACCCAAACCATACGTATTTACCCTGCTAATCCCCCTGACAAGAAGTGGCAACTTAGCATGTCCAACCAACGTAACCCACACATCTTTGGACTGGTCCCAGTCCAGGTATGTCCCCCCTCCTCCCTCACGTGCCATGTCTTTTGGGGTTAGGAGCAGTGGGGACAGGGGTGGGAGGGGAGGAACAGGTCGCACAGAATGATGAAAGGGCTGAAGGAGGGGAGTTGCTGTCGACAACCAACTCCCCCGAGGAGGCAGCCATGCCTGTTTCCGCATTACTTGGGCAATTAGGCACCTAAATGTGAATCCCAAACCATAGCTGTGCCTGCCTGTATGGTGCACTGAAGGATCCTGGAGGACTACATGGTCCTCCCATGGCCCATGCCAATCTTAGCAGGGGACAGTGTTACAGGGCATGGCTGAGTATGTGCTCAAATCAACAGAGTGGATGCCAGCCTTTGAAGGTTCAAGACCCCAATCAGCACTTACTTAAATGATGCCTTCTGAGACATCTTGACTGCCAGAGCCTCCCTATCGTACTGTGGATACTTGCCATTTTCCAAAAAGATTGCATACCCCATTCGACACAGAGATCAAGAGCATCAGCCCTTTACACCACTTAAATATTTAAATGATCACATTTCCATTTCCGGACAAGATCAGCTCTATTGTCAAGAGGCAATCACAATCTTACCTCATATGTAACCTAACAGAAATCAAATGATGCCTGAAGAAATTTGATTTGCTCTCTGTGAATCATAGAATGTCCCCTTGCACCAGGAGTGGTAAAATAGAGAGAGCTGTCAAATTCACCAGCATTAGCCCTGGTGCCAGTGAAAGTATACATAAATCTGTTGGCCAGTGCTGTTTTCCCCTCACTGCAACTCCCCCCGTTTCCCAATTTCAATTCTTTCTCTCCTGAAGACACAAAGTCAAAGTCTTTAACATTCAATTCATGTAACTTGGATGACCTGCTTGTTGACTGGAGAGGTCCCGATGATGAAAAACAAGCTGTTCAAATATTTATCCTTCTAAGAAAAAGATTATTTTTAAAATATATATGGAAAAGGTTACTATGACTGAAGAGCTTTATTTGTGAATTCCATTTGCCCACTGAGGGACTAATGAACAATGTACAAGAGGCTGACGTGTTGATTGGCTGGTTGTCCAAAGGACTGACCAAATCTTAGTAATGTTCCAACCAGAAGTCCAGACCCCACTGCTTACACTGCCCCCTGCTTATTATGGACAACTGCCCATATATAACAGTCCACAAACAGTGAAAGGAGTCAGTTATCAAAGCACTGCTTATCTGGTACTTAATTGGATCTTGGCTCCTAAAAGGGCTTCATCCCTGTAAGGCGGTGCATGCTCTTTTTGCTGTTTCATCAACTTTTGGTTTTAACGTCCACTGTGTAACATAGAACACCCACTATAAGTGGTGGGGACTGGAGTTGCATTGTAAATATTAGAATGGACATTTCGACAAAAATTCCGGCTTGGTGGTTACCACTGCTGCCTCGCAGCCTTGGGACCAGGGTTCAATTCCGGCCTTGGGTGGAGTTTGCACGTTCTGTGTGGGTTTGCTCTGAGTGCTCCGGTTTCTTCCCACATCCCAAAGATGTGCAGGTTAGGTGGATTGGCCATGCTAAATTGCCCCTTAGTGCTAGGGATCTAGCCGGGTAATTACATGGGGTTACAGTGATAGGGGCTGGTTGGATTGTTGCTGATGGAGACCTGATGAGCCAAATGGCCTCCTTCTGCACTGTAGGATCCTATGATTCTAGTTAATATAAAATGTAATAGAGCATCCAGCCCTGATACCCTCTGCATCATAACCGATAAGACCAGCTACTAAAATAATAACTGGCCTGAACTTTCAAAGCAACAATGACAGAATGACTGAAACCAAAACAAAATACTTGCTGTATTGTTCATGCAAAAAGGCCCAAATCTATATCGATAATATCTTTATGCCTCTTCGGAAGTGAGGCTGGGAGAAAAGAGCAACTCCTGCATTCATTGACTTAACTTCAGAGACTGTGTTTCAGAGTCCTGGGCTGACTTTCACTGATTCTCAGCAAGTCCTGGAAAATATAGGATTATAGAATCTACAGTGCACAAGGTGGCCATTTGGCCCATCTAGCCTGCACCAACAACAATCCCACTCAGGTCCTATCCCCATGACCCCACATATTTACCCTCTTAATCCCACTGACACTAAGGGGCAATTTAGCATGGCCAATCCACCCAAACCATACATCTTCAGACTGTGGGAGGAAACCGGAGCACCCGGAGGAAACCCACACAGACACAGGGTGAATGTGCAGACTCCACACATCAGTAACCCGAGGCCGGAATTGAACTCATGTCCCTGGCACCGTGAGGCAGCAGTGCTAACCATTGTGCCACCGTGCAGCCCATCGTGATAAAGCCAAAAAGCAGGACTTTGACAGGGATGGGACACAGAGCTACACATTGCTAATGGCAGCCTATTACGAAGCTCCTGCCAGGACAACTGTCCACCTGAGGATGGTGTTCCACCTCCAAGAGCTCCTGGTCCAATCAGAGGGCCAGCAGCTCAGCAGCGCCACTGCTAGCAGTGGTCACTGCTGAGATTGCAGCTGTGGTGATAGGGCTTCTTAATGACTGCAATGCCCTTGAACAGCATTGAGGTGGGTTGGGTCAGGTTCGGGAAGCCAGTGTCAGGAAGCCAGACACTGTTGGTTGTCGTGGAATACAGATGGCACTGTTATCAGAGGGAAGCCACTTCTGCTATTGGGCACTCTGAGTCAAGGAGCATCCATCAAGGAGGTTATCCACCACCCACCAACCCCAGGGCCTCCTGGCAGGCTGCCTGCTCTCACGATGGGTGGATTTCCCATGTGGCAGGGGTGGATCCATGGAGTTCCCGTGGAGTTGGGGAACGGCCTTTACTTGGCCATTTAAATGTCTCAGGTGGCCTCCCGAAGGGTGAATGATCCACCGACTGTCCTGCCTTTGGTAGCATGACATGGGTAGATATTGGGCTAACATTCGGTGCCTTCCTCTGCCATTTTGCCAGCTCTCCAGCTTCCCAGCCCAACCCCAAAGGACAAGAAAAATTCAGCCCTTTAACTGACTGAAAAAAACTAATACACATAACACCTAAAGGCGGTGGCCTGAAATAATCCATTGCAATGTTTTACTTCAAGCAGTGGGCCCTCTGAATTCAGATCTAAGAATGCTGACCTTCCCAGCTATGTCCACATGCCAAGAACAAAAGAATGAAGAGAGGGGAAAAAATAAAAGGTGAAATTACAACTTAAGTTTTCTGAGCGTGCGCTAGCGGTGAGGAGCCTCAAAGCTAACAGCCTCACAATTGTGCTCCCTTCAAATTAATGAATGGATATTAATGGGCAATCTGGCCACTGATTTTCTGGTTTGCCCTGATGGTAGGTACATAATGGGAAAACTAAATCCAACATGGTAAGCATTTGTTGCTCTTGCTCTGACAAACTTTAGATTTACATAGAACGCGGATGTGCTGAAGCAGGTCCTGCATTGGCCGTACTGACTGGCACAAGACCAACAGTTGGATACAAGTCTTCCCAGAAATCCCATTGGTATTGGTGCCACATTTCTTCTACATTTTGGGAATTGGCTGTGAATGGGTTGCCCTGACTTTGCCCTGTTCCTGGGCCCATGTGATAAACATGCAAGTTCTGCAAACAAGGTCATATTGCTACTGCCATCTTTGCCTCAGCGCAGCTAGTGATGGTTACTGAGCTGAGGAACCATATGTCTATGAATAAACAAAGCTTCACCACCACAGTTAATACCATCAATGTGATTCCTAACTTGGTCCCCTCATCGCTGAAGAGCACATACCATCTGTCACTGCACCAACTAATTCAGCCTTCAATGACTCAATCACTGCTCATTGGATACTAATTACTGCAGCAACTATGTCATCAACAAAGAGTATAACACTACTAACGATGTCATCAGCCAGGCCATTGCTAGTGAGGAAAACACAAAGTTGGACACAATTTCCTGATGAGTCACTGAATACATATTGTGTTAAGGTATGGAATTCCATTTATATTACCTGACATTACCTAGGCAGCACGGTGGCACAGCGGTTAGCACTGCTGTGTCACAGACTAGAGACCTGGGTTCAACTCTGGCCTTGGGTGACTGTATGGAGTATGCACATTCTCCCAGTGTCTCTGTGGGTCTCCTCCAGCTGTTCTGGTTTCCTCCCACACTGCAAAGAATTGCAGGTTAGGTGGATTGGTATTGCTAAATTACCCCTTAATGTCCCAAAATGTGTAGGTTAGGGGGTTAGCAGGGTAAATATGTGAAGTTACAGGGATAGGGCATGGGTAAGATGCTCTGTCAGAGAGCTGGTGCAGACTTGATGGGCCAAATGGCCTCCTTCTGCACTGGTGGGATTCTATGATTTGATTTATTATTGTCACTTGTATACATATTGTTTTTTTGCACACTGTACAGACAAAGCATACCGTTCATAGAGAAGGAAATGAGAGAGTGTTACAGTCATAGCCAGGGTGTAGAGAAAGATCAACTTAATGCGAGGTAGGCCCATTCAAAAGTCTAACAGAAGCAGGGAAGAAGCTGTTCTCGAGTTGACTGTTACGTGACCGCAGACTTTTGTGTCTATTCCCAAAGATAGAAGAGAGAATGTTCAGTGTGGGGTCCTTAATTATGCTGGCTGCTTTGCCAAGGCAACGGGAAGTGTAGACAGAGTCAATGGATGGGAGGCTGGCTTGTATGATGGATTGGGCTTCACCATGACCCTATGTAGTACCTTGCAGTCTTGGACAGAGCAGGAGCCATACCCAAGCTGTGATACAATCAGAAAGAATGCTTTCTATGGTGCATCTGTAAAAGCTGGTGAAAATCGTAGCTGACATGCCAAATTTCCTTAGTCTTCTGAGAAAGTAGATTTAGGTTTATTTCCAAAATCTACACCTGATTCAAAGATAAAACTCAAGGGGATATGCCACAATGTTTCAATGATGGACCCCACTCTATTAGTTTATTAATGTAATGATTTAATTTTTTTTTTAATTCCACGCAGAGTAACTGCTGACTGATTTTATTCACAGGTCATGAGGCAGAGGCCTAGATTTTCCCTTGCAACAGATTTGGGGTCTTCAAGAGAGACACCTGGGCTGTGGGTTTCTGAAGAGATTGGTTGGAAATGTCCTGGAGCGGTGATGTGGGCATTCATTGAACCATAGAATCCATACAGTGCAGAAGAAGGCCATTTGGCCCATCGAGTTTACACTGACCACAATCCCACCCGGGCCCTATCCCTGTCACCCCACGTATTTACCCTGCACCCCCCCCGACACTAAGGGGCAATTTAGCATGACCAATGCACCTAGCCTGCACACCTTTCAGACTGTGGGAGGAAACTGTAGCATCCAGAGGAAACACATGCAGACAGGGGGAGAACGTGCAAATTCCACACAGACAGTGACCTGAGGCCGATGATCCAACCTGGGTCCCTGGCGCTGTAAGGCAGCAGTACTAACCGCTGTGCTATCATGGTATCCTGTCTGAAGTAATGTTGGAATCCCATCCACTCCATCCTACTTAGATTTGAACAACACTGATACACCAGCCTCTCCACTTCAGTTCCCCGTCATTTGGGACCCACCTCGCTAACTGAATGCTTGTATAAAAGGTTGCTAGTTGGCATTAGAGCTCCGCAGGCTTCATTCACAACCTCCTGCAATAGTTAAGACAGTGCAATAAAAGCTTTACCTTAATTGCGTCTCCTCACTCCTGTGATTGGTTTTTATTCCTCACAAAACCAATCAAGGCAGGAGAGAAGAATGATGATTCTACTGGGATTCAATTTTACTCCATTTATGATGAAGAAACAGAGAAGAGTGAGGAAGTGTCCACAGCCAGGGATGCCAGGGCTGCCAAGCACCATAGGGAACTCCTGCTATGTATTCCACTATAAACAAAGATGTGGCAATGCCAGCATTGGACTGGGGTGGATGCAGTGAGAAGTCTCACAACACCAGGTTAAAGTCCTCAGCGGTTCTGCGTTCAATGCAGAACATTCACACGACTACGCAGAATTGCCAAGTAGAGACTGATAGCCAAGTTCCGCATGCATGAAGACAGCCTCAACCGGGATCTTGGGTCCATCTCACACTATCTGTAACCCCTTTCATTTGGCCTGGGCTTGCAAAATCCTACTAACTGTCCTGGCTTGAGACAATTCACTCCTCTTTAACCTGTGCTTCACCCTCTCTCCACTTGCACTGTCTGCACCTATAAAGACTTGATTACCTGTAACAACTCGCATTCCAACCATTGTCTTGTAATTGTGTTTCAGGCTCTATGTGCTGTGTTTGGGAAACTTACCTTTTCCCTCACCTGATGAAGGAGCAGGGCTCTGAAAGCTCGTGATTCCAAATAAACCTGTTGGACTTTGACTTAGTGTTGTGAGACCTTACTGTGCCATAAACAATAAGTGAGAGGGCTAAGCTACCCTAGAGATGCTCACCCTAGACCTGGAACCCACACTACCACAGGATGCCACCGTAACCCTGAACTTCTATGTCTCCAGGCTACATGAGGGAATGTTAAATTGTGTCACTCAAATGGCTGTAACCATTCGGCTTTGAACCCATAGTTGTTCATCTGGTCTCACTCCAGAGGTATAGGGCTGATTAACTTGTCTGAGCTGCTTGAGTCATAGAGTCATTATTACAGCACAGAAGGAGGCTATTTGACTCATTGAGCAATGCTCGCTCCCTCTGTGTTTCTCTGGTTGCTCATAAACAGCAAAAACGATTTAACCCAGGGCCGTGATTCCTTCACCTTGAAGCAGCCCGATCTCCCATCACTCCTCATTATCTGGAGTCAGAATTCTGTATGATTTCAGGAAGCTGGAATCTACCTCCTGCTGTAGCTAGTTACCAGTGGTGCACATTCATACATCAGGTGATGACTGATGCCACGGCTCATTGTGACACCGGAAGGCTCATTGAGCAGATCCCTCAGATTCTGAAAACTTTGTTTCAGATTCCTGTACAGACCAAAGAGCGAGTATCGAGGGTCACGCTACATTAATTCGCTTGTTTATAGAAGACATCAGGGGCGGCATGGTGGCGCAGTGATTAGCACTGCTGCTTCACAGCATTCGGGACCTGGATTTGATTCCCAGCTTGGGCTCCTGTGTGGAGTTTGCACATTCTCCCCGTGTCTGCGTGGGTTTCTGCCGATTACTCTAGTTTCCTCCCACAGTCTGAAAGACGTGCTGGTTAGGTGCATTGACCCGAACAGGCGCTGAGTGTGGTGACTAGAGGAATTTCACAGCAACTTCATGGCAATGTTAATATATGCCTTACTAGTGATAATAATAAATTTTTTTTTAAAAAGGTGCTTGCTTAAGAGGAGGAAGACGAATTTGGGAATAGGGATAGAATCCCCACAGTGCAGAAGGAGGCCATTTGGCCCATTAAGCCTACACTGACAACAATCCTACCCAGGCCCTATCCCAGTAACTCCAGATATTTACCCTGCTAATTCTCCTTACACTAAGGGACAATTTAGAATGGCCAATCAACCTCAACCGCATATCTATGGAGTGGTCACTTAACCTCTTGAGGTGCTTTGCTATTCAATTTGATCATGCTTGAACCTGAACTCCATTTATCCATCATTGTTCCATACATATCCTTTCATAGTCTAAGCAACTTTCAAAATGCCTTTGCTGGAAGGAGATTAACTAATAAGATAACATTTGAACAGTCTGTCAACTGAGGATTCAGAGAAGATATATCCTTGCCTGAAGAATCGATATGCCTTGATGTTAATTGCGCAGGATGACAAAGACTTATCATTGGTTCCTAGCTGGATTTTGCAAGCATCTGACTGGAAATCTTACATCTGAACTATTAATTCTTGAAGGATATTTAGAAAGAAGCAAAATCATGCAGTAGCATAGGTCAAAGTTTTCCATCCTTTCCCGCCGGGTAGGATCATACCGTTCCCCACCGTGTGTGACCACCCACACCTACTCCACCAACCCCCCTCCCCCCCCCAACCCCCCACCACCTGTTGAGGTCAGTTCCCCAGTGGCAGAGGGTGTGATCAACAAAAAAAGCCATTAACATCAGTGGGACCTGAGAATCCCAATGCTGGCCAATAGCGAGCCATCCCCACTGCGACAAAACATTCGACAATTTGTTGGGGGTGGGGCGATCCCACTGTAGAATGAGAGGGTAAAGAACTGGAATTTTCTGGCCATTCACGCTCCGTCACTGCTACAAGTGAGGACGGAGAATTGGATGCTCAGCCAAATCTTCATTCACTGCAGCTGGACCAGGAAATGCCACCGGCGTGAATGGCTGGAAAATTCCGCCCAGGATCTCTTGCTAGTCCAGTGGCCAACTTGTCGACACTCTCTTCCCATACAGCATAAAGTTGTTATTTCCCCGACATTGCTGTCCTTGCGATTGTCCTGCTGAGTGTAAGATGAAAAGCTTCGACAGAATGTCTTTTCTCAGCCATATCCACAGAAAAGTTACTTCATTGAAAGGGAAATAATTTAGAGGGCTATCCATGCTGAAATCTGATGGATCTTTCTCCCTTATTCTCTGTCTGTGTTAGATTCTATGAGCATCTAATTAGGTAACATTTCCCAAACCAGACCGGGCGGCAGTGGTTAGCATTGTTGCCTCACAGTGCCAGGGACACAAGTTCAATTCCCAGTTTGGGTCATTGTCTGTGCAGAATTTGCACAGTCTGCCCATGTCTGTGTGGGTTTCCTCCGGGTGCTCTGGTTTCCTCCCACAGTCTGGAAGACGTGTTGGTTAGGTGCATTGACCCAAACTGACACCGGAGTGTGGTGACTAGGGGCAATTTCACAGTAACTTCATTGCAGTGTTAATGTAAGCCTTACTTGTGACTGATAAATAAACTTAAAAAAGACTTGGTTTGTAACCTCTTAACAGATATCCAGCACTGCAGAGACTAGGGAGGAGGGAATACAGTGAGTGTGATGCAGGAGGATTTCTGCAAATATCAGCTTCTCCTTTCCCTCCAACCCTCGAGTGTTTGTTGTGGAAACGGCAAAAGTGGAGGTACAATTTTTCTTTCAAATAGCAGAGAAAAGGATGATCACTCACCGGTATCCCAGGCTGACCTTCAGCACCCTTTTGACCAATCAATCCTTTCTGTCCCTTGGAAGAAATGGAAACATTTGACTATCGATTTATTTATTTGCCCATAAAGGAAAGTTTAAAAGATACAAAACAACACTGTCAATATATTTGGAGTTTCACACTATCATGTCTTGGGCTCAGTGTCCCTTGTCCCTTGGTTACTGAGAGTTACATGAACTTCATGATATCTCTGCCCATTGAGCTGTCAGGCTTGGAATTCCAATCAATCCAAGTGCTGTACCTTCTTCCCAAATGTCGCTGTAACAGATGTCATTGGGATATTGGCAGAGGAGGAGGCCATTCAGCCCTTCAAGCTTTTTTCACATTGATTCAGGATGGCACCGGAGCGTGGTGACTTCCCGCAAACTGTCCCCAGCATACTCTCTAATTCTATTTTTTATTCTTGTTCTATGCTTTTAAATCTGTATTCTAACTCTTATAAACTCTCTAACAATGCTTCACTGTGCGCACCCAATTATAGAAAGGATATTATCAAATTAGAAAGAGTGCAGAAAAGATTTACTAGGATGCTACCGGGACTTGATTTGAGTTATAAGGAGAGGCTGGATAGACTTGGACTCTTTTCCCTGGAGCGTAGGAGGCTAAGGAATGGGTTTATAGAGATCTGTAAAATAATGAGGGGCATAGATCAGCTAGATAGTTAACATTTTTTCCCAAAAGTAGGGGAGTCTAAAACTAGAAGGCATGGGTTTAAGATGAGTGGGGAAAGATACAAGAAGGGTCCAGAGGGGCAGTTTTTTCACACTGAGGGTGATGAGTGTCTGGAACAAGCTGCCTGAGGTAGTAGAAGAGGTGGGTACAATTTTGTCTTTTAAAAAGCATTTACACGGTTACATGGGTGTAGAGGGATATGGGCCAAACACAGACAATTGAGGTTACCTTAGCAGTTTAAAAAAAAGTGGAATGACCAAGATGGGCCGAAGGGCCTGTTTCCATGCTGTAAACCCCTATGACTCTATAACTGTAACACTACATTCTGCACCCTGTCCTTTCCTTCTCTATGAATGGTATGCTTTGTCAGCATAGCTCGCAAGAAACAATACTTTTCACTGTATACCAAAAATGTAACAATAATAAATCAAATATCATTGAGATCATGGATGATCTGCCACCTGATCCCGTACACTCAGCATTGCTTCATTCCCCTTCATACCTCTGGCTAATAAAAATATATTTTCGATTTAAAATTAACAATTGATCTCACATCAATTGCCTTTGAAAGAATTTCCAAACTTTTGCATGTAGAAATGGGTAGATAATTTCACTTTTTTCAGTATTCAATATCAGTGGAAGACCAGCTAATGAATGTATAGTTGTACAAATTGAAGGAGAGGTGGTCCTTAGTTACTATTCAAAAGGCCTCCATGTATGCATAATACAGGTTCTGGGCAACATAGATAAGCCTGAAGGGAAGGTTGGGAACTGTGGCTGCAGCTATAAGTACAAACACTTCTGGTGCTTTGAGCCCACAGTGCTTGGATGGGATTACGTATGATCCTGTAGTTGGTTATGATCATTTACAGCTGTTTATGTACAGAGATATACAGCACAGAAACAGGCCCTTTGGCCCAACTTGTCCAAGCTGACCAGGTTTCCTAAACTGAACTAGTGTCTTTTAAGTGTTGATATTGTACCTGCCTCTACCACCTCCTCTGGCAGCTCATTCCATATTCGCACCACCCTCTGTGTAAAAGAGTTGCCCCTCAGGTCCCTTTCCCCTCTCACTTTAACTTATGCCCTCTAGTTTTGGACTCTCCTGCCCTGTGGAAAAGCCCTTGGCCATTCACCTTATCTATGCCACTCTCCGGTTTGAATGTGAAGGAGAGAACGAGGAGCTGGTTAAAAGCAGGAAGAATTGAAAAGGAAAATGCTAAGGAATCTCCGAGCCCCCCTCCCCCTACTTTCTCTGTTGTCCTCAGACTTTCCGGGGTCCTCTCCGTCGAAGGAACAAGGAACACAGGCCAGAATTCTCCATTCTTGTTTGCCCCGCCACCGCTGCTAGCGAGGACGGAGAATTTGGCAGTCAGCAAAATCTCCATTCACTGCAGTGGGACTGGAGAATTCCAGCTGTAGGCGAGCTCGGAGAATTCCAGTCAATGTTTCCTCCTCTGTCTGGAGATAGTAGCATCTGTTACCCCTGACCCTGATGGAAAAGATGCATATAAATGGAATAAAGAACAGGAAAGATGATATACATCATCCCAGCACCCAGGCCACTAACTCGATGAATGTGCAGCTGTATTGGCAGGATGGGTAGTGTTTTTACTTGACCTGCTCAATGATCCATTGGGTAAATATTTGGTCTGGCAGCAATTCAAGTATCTTAGTTAAAGGAGGACAAGTCTGTGCATTTAAACATTCTTCAACAGTTGGCAGTGCCATTCAGAATGTATGCAGGGCGCCATCTTTCCTTGCGCTGTTAAGATGGGTTTTCTGCCAACATCATAAAATTGAACCAAATGTACGCAATACTTCCTCAGATCACAGAATCACAGAACACCACAGTGCAGAAGAGGTCCTTTGGCCCATTGTGTTTGTACCGATGCATGAAATGTCCTGACCTGCCCACCTAACCCCAGCACTTGGCCCATAGTCTTGAATGTTATGGCGTGCCAAGTGTTCATCCAGATGGATGTGAGGCATCCCACCTCCACCACCCTCCCAGGCACTTCATTCCAGAATGTCGCCACCCTCTGGGTAAAAATGTTTTTTCTCAAATCCTCCCTAATCCTCCCACCTCTCACTTTTAACTTGTGTCCCCTCGTAACTGCCTTCAACTAAGGGGAACAACTGCTCCTTATCTCCCCTGTCCATGCTCCTCATAAACTTGAGCAAATGTCTTCCTCAGCTACATCCAGGTTCGGTGCTTATTCGAAGCACCCGTTACTTTTTGCTGCTTCCATCCAGGAAGCTTCGCTGCTTCGTCTTGCTGGTAACTTCTCAAACACTTTCTTCCGAGGAGCTTCCAATCTGCTTCAATGGGAGGAGCAGCTCTGAGTGTTCTGACAAAGGGTCATCTAGGTTTGAAACATTGGCTTTATTCTCTCTCCACAGATGCTGCCAGACCTGCTGAGACTTTCCAGCATTTTTCTGTTTGTTGTTTCAGCTCAGTGCTCGCCTGATGCCAGCCATTGCTCTTCTCTCCTGCAGCAGGGGTGACCAGCAGCACTTTAACAGCTGCTGATTCACTGATAACCTGTCCCAATTCTAGCCTGTACCCAATATGTCACATGCTACATGTCAGGAGCCCCAGAACAGAAAACCGATGGACCGAACTCACATTATGTAGCAGTCATAGAGGTTTACAACATGGAAACAGGCCCTTTGGCCCAACTTGCCCCTGCCACCCTTTTTCTTTTAACCAGTAAGCTAACCCCAATTGTCCGTATTTGGCCCATATCCCTGTATAACCATCTTACCCATGTAACTGTCTAAATGCTTTTTAAAAGACAAAATTGTACCCACCTCTACTACTATCTTTGGCTGCTTGTTCCAGACACTCACCACCCCGTGAGAAAAAAGCCCCTCTGGACCCTTTTGTTTCTTTCCCCCCCTCACCTAAAACCCATGCCTTCTAGTTTTTACACCTTTTGGGAAAATATATTGACTATCTAGCTGATCTATGCCCCTCATTAATATATAGATCTCTATAAGAATGCCCCTCAGCCTCCTACATTACTGGGAGTCTATCCAGCCTGTCCTTATAACTCAAACCATCAAGTCCTGGTTGCATCCTAGTAAATCTTTTCTGCACTCTTTCTAGTTTAATAATATCCTTTCTATAATAGGGTGACCAGAACTGCACACAGTATTCCAAGTGTGGTCTTACCAATGAATTGTACAACTTCAACAAGGCGTCCCAACTCCTGTATTCAATGTTCTGATCGATGAAACCAACCATGCCGCATATTCTTCACTATGATGTCCACCTGTGAGTCCACTTTAAGGAGCTATGAACCTGTACCCCGAGATCTCTTTGTTCTATAAAACTCTCCTTCGCCCTACCATTAACTGAGTAAGTCCTGCCCTAGTTTGATCTACCAAAATGCATCGCCTCGCATTTATCTAAGTTAAACTGAGTCAGCTCAGTTTATTGTAAGTTCATATTTCATCCAAACAGCACTAGTCTAAGAATCACTACATTTCTTGATTTTCACAAGTAAAAATGTCATATGGATAATGAAATGCATTCGATATAATCTAATTACATGTATTAGATATAATCAAGAAAATGTATCTACCTTGGGGCCTTGTGGTCCCTGGGGTCCGGGGAGACCTCGAAAGCCCTGGAACAAAGAACAATTTCAACAATAACTTTTTCTGTGGTCATTCGCTGACATTTTACCATTTCATAGAGCTGTCTTGCACATGTGTTGAGATATTTAAAATTGCAAATATTATCAGGAATATGTGATAACTGGACACTTAGAAAATAATCATAGAGTCATAGAAACCCTATAGTGCAGAAGGAGGCCATTCAGCCCATCAAGTCTGCACTGACAACAATCTCACCCAGGCCCTATCCCTGTCACCCCACATATTCAGCTGGCTAATCCCTCTAACCTTCACATCCTGGGACACTAAGGGGCAATTTAACATGGCCAATCAAGATAATCCACACATCTTTCAGACTGTAGGAGGAGACCGGAGCATCCCGAGGAAACCTGCGGAGGCACGAGGAGACTCCACACTGTCACCCAAGCCGGGAATCAAACCCAGGTCCCTGGAGGTGTGAGGCAGCAGTGCTAACCACTGTGCTATCCCATGGGATGATTGGACAGAGTTACCATCGAAGGGAAATCTTATTTGCCAAACCCAATAGTATTTTTTTGAATGTTTAACTAGCAAAATGGATAAGATGGAGCGAGTGGATGCGGTGTATTAGGATTTTAAGAAAGCATTCAATCAGGGCTCAAAACAGGAGGCTGGTAAGCAGAATTAGAGCACATGGGATTGGGAGTACTATACAGGCATGGGACTGAGAATTGATTAATGGACAGAAAACAAAGAGTAGGACTAAGCAGGCCATGACTGGTGGGGTACCGCAAGGTTCAATATTTGAGCCCTGGCTGTTCACAATCCATATCAATGATTTGAATGTGGAACCAAATGTGATACTTCCGATTTCCTGATGACAAGAAACTGGTTGGGAATGTAAGTTGTGAAGAAGGTGCAAAGAGGCTTTAAGTGGATTCAGACTGGCTAAGTGAGTTGGCAAGGACATGACAGGTGGAATATAATATGGAAAAGTATGAAGTTTACCCATTTTGGTAGGTGAAGTGGGGAATTCTGTTCTCAGTGGCCGGAATATTTTAGAAAATATTAAAAAGTAATTCTATTTAATATTTTTCACAAACGTAAATGAAACTCAGATTTAAAGTGTAATAAATTTATTCCTAACACTAGTTTTGTTACAAAACATATAAACAGTACAAAGAACAAAAGACATACATTAGACAAATGCAATATTTCAGCCGAAGGAGGATCTGGTGATGCAACAGCACCTTGCGTTTCCACTACAGATCTCCGACTTCTGTGCCAAAATCTTGGATAATTATACGATTTTGTTATCTTAGATACAGCCCAGCAATTAACTTAACATGATCTCATTTAATATTTAACTTGTCAATCTATTCATGACACATTCTTGAATCAAATTATAATAAAAATGTGCATAATTTATCCATGTTCAAGCAACATTGTAATTGAGCTTTCATGTTTTTCAGTCCACTCTCTGATATAAGGAAACCTTGGGCTACTAATCAGGCTGATCTAACAATTAACATTAAATTACTTTTAATGTCCTTGTTAGATTTTCATTTAGAAGCCTAAAACTAAAATATTAGTTGCTTAGTCCTCTATGCTGGATATTATGATCAAACAATTAAATTCCCTTTATCAGTAACAAAAGCAGAAATACAGTGTAATTCTTGAATGGTAATGTGTTGGGTAGTGTTGCTATCCAAAAAAGGCCTGGGAGTCCTAGCTCATTAGGCATTGAAAGCTAATGTGCAGGTGCAGCAAGCAATTTGGAAGGCAAATGTTGGCCTTTATTGAGAGGATTTGAGTACAGGAGTAAATAAATGTCACTGCAGCTGTACAATGCCTTGGAGAGACCACACCTGGAGCATCGTGTGCAGTTCTGGTTTCCTTGTCCAAGGAAAGATATACTTGCCATAGGGGGAGCGCCACAAAGGTTTACCTTACTGATTTCTGGGATGGTGGTTTTCTCCCCTGTGGAGAGATTGAGAAGATTGGGCCCAGATTCTCTAGGTTTTAGAGGAACAAGAAGTTAGCTGATTGAAGCATACATTATTCTTACAGAGCTTGACAAGGTTGATGCAGGAAGGATCCCTTGGTGGGGACCAAGAATTAGGTACACAGTCTCAGAAGGAGAGGGAAGCCATTTAGGACTGAGTTGAGGAGGATTTCCTTCTCTAGTGAATCTTTGGAACTCTACTGTAGGAGCTGAGGAGATTCAGACATTGAGTATGTTCAGGACTGAGATTAATAGATTTCAACTTTTTAAAGATATCAAGGGTCATGGTGATAGTGTGGAAAAATAACTTTGAGTTGGAGGGCGTCACAGTGACATAGTAGTTAGCTGTGCTGCCTCACAGCACCTGGGACCCGGGTTCAATTGCAGCCTCGGGTCATTGTGGAGTTTGCACATTCTCCCCATGTTGCGTGGGTTTCCTCCGGGTGCTCTGGTTTCCTCCCACAGTCCAAAGACGTGTGGGTTAGGTTGGTTGGCCATGCTAAATTGACCCTAGTGTCAGGGGATTGGCAGAGTAAATATGTGGGGTTACGGGAATAGGGCCTGGATGGGATTGTGGTCGGTGCAGACTCAATGGGCCGAATGGCCTTCTTCTGTACTGTAGGGATTCTATGAAATTAGCCACCATCCAGTTGAATGAAGGAGCAGGCTCGAGGGGCTGAGTGGTCTACTCCTGTTCCTATTTCCTATGTTCTTACTGGTGGGAATATTTTTACAGGTAGGTTTTAAATCTGGAAAGAAACAATCTTCACTTTGTGGGGACTATTTGACTTACTTTCGTCCACTTTAATACATTATTGCAAAACAGATATGGTGCAATAAAACTGACAAGAAACATCTGAACATTTGATCGCATCTTAACTTTAACATGGGAATGACAATTCAGCTGCCATGCATAATATCTGGGTTTATACACATATAAACTCTAATAATTATAACTTGGGTTACTTTATTCAGTATCTTCCTTCTAGGGAGTGTCTGTTGACTGATTCCAATGGATTCATGGCAACTTTAACAATGGTCAGAATATTGTTGCCTTTGAGATATTAATCCTACTGGATTGATATCTAACCTGCTCTCCTGCCAACAAGTTTTGGGTATGTAAAAAGATGGCACCTCTTGCTATAATCAGCAAACTGCTGTTGACTCCACTCTATTGTACAGCAATGCAGGGGGAGAGAGAGAGCTGGGCAGGTACATCCACACAAATCACTGAAGGTGGCAGAGAAGGTAGGAAGTGATTAAAATGTGATATCGGCTCCTGAAGATATCAAATCCATATGCAAGGGTGTTACGACCAAGCTTTATGGAACACTGTACATGCGAGTATTGGCCAAAATATTCCTGTGCTGCCTGCCATTGGGATCTTCCAGTCCTGCTGATGGCGAGCACTGCCCCCCCCCCCAGCCCTCACTACCCCACCCTCATTCATTCCTGGCAGCAGAGTGTGCAGCGCATGCAAAACCCTGTGGACATCAGTGTGGACAGGAAGATCCCACCGCTGGCCAAAGGTGGTCCACTTCACCCTCCAGAAGTGGTGGTTGTGAGTGTGGGAGGGAGGGGGTGGTTGGTTTGAAAAAGGTGGCAGAAAATCCCATCCATTGTGGCAAATGCTGGACACCAGGACACCAAACTTTAGGGATCCTGGAAAAGAGATTCACAAGAATGGCTCCTGGGATTACATGGACAGACTGGAGAAGCTGTGGTTGTTCTCCATCGTGAAGAGAACGTTGAAAGGAAATTTGATAGAGGTGTTCAAAATCATGAAAGATCTGGACAGAGTAGATCGAGAGAAACTGCTCCCATTGGTAGAAGAATTAAAAGCTGGTGAACACTGAGAACATGGCGGATCCAGATATGACCAGGGCAGATATGGATACAACTAGAGCAGATACAGGTAGGACCAGGGCGGGATACAGGTACGACCAGGGCGGGATACAGGTACGACCAGGGCGGGATACAGGTACGACCAGGGCGGGATACAGGTACGACCAGGGCGGGATACAGGTACGACCAGGGCGGGATACAGGTACGACCAGGGCGGATACAGGTACGACCAGGATGGGATACAGGTACGACCAGGGCGGGATACAGGTACGACCAGGGTGGGATACAGGTACGACCAGGGTGGGATACAGGTACGACCAGGGTGGGATACAGGTACGACCAGGGTGGGATACAGGTACAACCAGGGTGGGATACAGGTACAATCAGGGCAGATACAAATATGATCAGGTGGATACAGATACGACCAGGGCACATACAGATACAGGGAATTGGATATGGATAGGAAAGATCTCCAGAGCGACAGGAACAAGCGGTGGACTGGGACTTGCTGAGTTGCTCCAGCAGAAAATGAGCGTGAGCATAACTCTACAGATTAAAAGGACTGAGGGAATGTTGACTAGGGTTGATGAAGGAAGGTTTGTGTGAGTAGGTGCAGGGAAGTGAGAGAAATAGTGCCAAAGTGATGCTTGTACCTGTGCTCTCCTGGCAGTCCTCAGCAAACCTTTCAAGCTTCAACTGACGCACCACTGGAGGGCACTGTTGAGCACAATCTCAGCTTTTCACTGGAAATGTGACCTGTGGACTTCAACCCTCATTCTTTCTGAATGAAACAGGCTCCTTTACACATAACGAGTCGAATTTTGCTCTCAGCAGTGAATAATGACACCAACTGTTCATTATGGCACTGCGGTAAGCAATGCTGCCTCACAGCGCCAGGAACACAAGTTCGATTCCGGGCTTGGGTCATTGTCTGTGTGGAGTTTGCACATTCTCCTCATGTCTGCCTGGGTTTCCTCACACAGTCTGAAAGATGTGCTGGTTAGGTGCATTGATCCGAAAAGGTGCCGGAGTGTAGCAACTAGGGAAATTTCACAGTAACTCCGTTGCAGTGTTAATGTAAGCCTTACTTGTGACTAATAAATAAACATTAACTTTAACCATTCTTTCCAGAGGATTTTACATTGGAATTTCCTATAAACTAGACAGCTAAAATAGTGTTACACTCTACAGGGAGCTGCACACACATCTCCTTTACCAATCAGATTGAAGAATCATTAATTGCCAGTGCAGAGTCTAAAGCAGGAAATGTCATTCAGGATGCTTAGCTCAACATCAAATCAGCCACAGAAAGTAAAATAAACAGCGAGAAAAAAAGATAGGGTTGAGAAGAAAAATGAGACAAAGAAAAAATTAAATATATACTTGCAAAAATAATTAAAACTGAAGGAATGAGACTCTACACTTGTAAAAGTCAGTTCTCAATGGCAGGGAGGTTGGCTCACAGTAATTAAGGCTTAGCACACCACTGAACATTTAATTACATCAGCTTGTAACATTAGCAAATGTTTGTGGTGTACTTAGCGGAAAGCTATTAGGTTAAATACAAAAACCTCACCCCAATTTCCATATTTTAACATTGAGCTTTTCAGTGTGATACCATGATAATGCCGTTTCTGGAGGAAAAGGGCAACTGGCGCAGGAATTTATGGATTTCTGCACTCAACTCACATCTGGTCACTGTAGGATACTGTCTAATTTATTATAATAATACATAATAATGTTATTAAATTCAAATTTACAGTTTATAATGATGAGTGCTGTTATTCTCACTTATTGTCATTTTGTCCCAATGATTGGTAATGTTGCATTGTATTGGAAAACAAACAGATACATACATAGCATAAATCATAGAATCATCAAATCTACAGTGCAAAAGAAGGCCATTCAGCCCATCAAGTCTGCACCGACAACAATTCCACCCAGGCCCTATCCCCACAACCCCATGCATTTATTCTCACTAGTCCCCATGATATTAAGGGGCAATTTAGCCTGGCCAATCCACCTAACCCACACATCTTTGGACTGTTGGAGGAAACCGGAGGAAACCCATGCAGAAACGGGGGGGATGCACAAACTGCACACAGACAGTAACCTAAGCCGGGAATCGAACCCGGTGCTGTGAGGTAACAGTGCCAACCACTGTGCTACCATGCCACCCTGTATCAAATCAAATCAAACCTGAGGCCGGCATTGAACCCAGGTCCCTGGTGCTGTGAGGCAGCAGTGCTAACCACTGTACCACCGTACCACCCACAAATATGCTAAAGGAAGCCATATCACTGCAATACATAAACACCAGTCATTCATAGAGCAACTCAAAATTAGCATTATGCCGTGTGGGGAGTCTGTCAAAACTTGAACATTAAAATCACTTTATCACAACGCCTTTACAGATTCTTAAAAATGGTTCAGAATAATGCCTTACAATATTTCCCTCAAAGACTTGCTTGAAAAAGTAATACCATCAATTTAACATGTTGAGAAGAAAATTACACATTCTGTCTTGCAATGGTTAATCTTTTAAATGGAGCATCCATTTTGTTTTAAATCCAGGAATCGCTTTCAATAAAAGCTGTCCTTTTGCATGTGTTATTTTTGTTTAAAGAATAAGACACAAGGTTTTTTTTTCATAGTCGGATAATGAAGGACTATAGTTTTTTCACATCATCAAACTCATGCACTCCCTCAAGACCGGGCGCATTCTTCCTCAGTAAAGGAGACCAAAACTGCACACATTACTCTAGGCGTGGCCTCACCAAGGCCCTGTGTAACTGCAACAACACATCCCTGACAAAAGATACCACAGATCCATTAGTATTTGGCTATGAACCTCCTGAGAAACCGTTGTTGGGGGATGGAGGGGGTCATTTTAATACAGTGTGGAGGAAACCCACAGAATCAGTTGAATGCTGGTGTGACACCACTTGTGTGCTATGCTCCTTCGGAGAGTAGGTGCAGGCTTGATAGGCCAAATAGCCTCCTTCTGCACTATAGGGATTCGATGGGGTTATGTCCACTTCTGGTGATGTTGCAGTGGCAGAACAGGGCACAGCTCCAGAGAAACCTCTGGAGGTAATTTCACAGTACCATAGTCAGATACTGAAGGACTATAGTTTTTTCACATCATCAAACTCATTTAAATACATGTCCAGAAGGAACATTATTCCATCACTTGCTGTGTCAGCAGAGCTACTTACAGTGCAGTCTGATAACCTGTAACAATACTGTGATGAAAGCTTTGCTCCCTTCCTCCATGAGAGAGACGATGGTGGGGGAGGGGTGGGGGAAGTGAGGTTTCTCACCCCCCCACCCCTCCCCCGGACATTCCCGGTGGTGGGGAAGTCCAGAACCACGGTCATGGTTGCAACTGCAACAACAGTGGTTAGCACTGCTGCCTCACAGCGCGAGAGACCCAAGTTTGATTCCCGGCTTGGATCACTGTCTGCGTGGACTTAGCACTTTCTCCCCATGTCTGCGTGGGTTTCCTCCGGAGGCTCCAGTTTCCTCCCACAGTCTGAAGGTTGTGTTGGCTCGATGCATTGTCCCAAACAGGCGCTGGGCTGTGGTGACTAGGGGAATTTCACAGTAATTTCATTGTAGTGTTAATGTAAGCCTTACTTGTGACTAATAAATAAAGTTTTAACTTTTCACAGTCTGAGGATTCGGGATAGACTATTTAGGACGGAGGTGAGGAGACATTTCTTCACCCAAAGAGTGGTGAGCCTGTGGAATTCATTACCACAGGAAGTAGCTGATGCCAAAACATTGAATGTATTCAAGAGGTGGCTGGATGTAGCATTTGGTGGTGAATGGGATCAAAGGTTATAGGGAGAAAGCAGGATTAGGCTATTGAGTTTGATGATCAATTATGATTGTGATGAATGATGGAGAATGTTCTCCTCCTATGTTTCTTTGTATCTCGTATCTCAACTGAAACAAAATTAGCCTGAGCCAACCCAACTAACAAAGTGTTCTGACGTGCACAGACTCAGTTTAATTTTTGTTCTGAATATATCTTCGTATGCAGACAATAAGACTGTTTAAATTATGTAACTGTGTTACGATGATGCAGTTATAAGTATAGTGCCTTCAGCATACCCTGAGCTACTTGGTTAGCTGATGTTGGTCATACATTGTTAACAGGTCACTAACATTGTCGATTTAACATACAACCTGTTTGTAGAGTCACCAGTTAAGGATTTACCTGGTCCAGTCATTTCAATCCATTTCTGTTATTTTTTAAAATATATTTATTTTTTGAGAAACTTCTCACGGGCCCACTTCCTATCACTTACAGATGTCCATTTCCGGTTCAAAAGTTGCAGCTCAGCTGTGACTTAAACTCAGACCTTTGAAGTCAAAACAAAATTCAGTCACAACATCGGTTCAAAAGCCAAGTGGTGCTTCTCAAGGGGAGGTGATGGCCTAGTGATATTATCACTAGACTGTAATCTAGAAACTCAGCTAATGTTCTGGGGGCCCAGGTTCGAATCCCACCACGGCAGGTGGTAGAATTTGAATTCAATAAAAAAAATCTGGAATTAAGAACCTACCGATGATCATGAAACCATTGTGGATTGTCGGAAAAACCCATCTGGTTCATGAATGCTCCTCAATAAACATTCATAAATTGCCAAGGAAAGGAGGTGCTTCTGAGACATTAGCGTGGACAAAAGACTCAAGGTGCAAGTGGTTTCCGAATGGGCGGTGCATAAATGTCATGAATCGGAAATGTGAGGCATCCTAAGAGTTGGCTGACTCTCATTTATATCCCATTGATGGGCTGCTAATCCCTACAGCACAGGAGGAGGCCTTTGGCCCACTGAGTCTGCACTAACGCTCCAAGACAGCATTCCATTCCTGTAACCCCATGTATTTACCCTGCTGATCCACCTAACCTGCACATCTTTGGACTTTGGGAGGAAGCTGGAGCACCTGGAGGGAACACACGGAGAGAACGTGTAGACTCCACACAGACGGTGACTCAAGGCTCCAATTGAACCCTGGTGCAGTGAGGCAGTAGCGCCAACCACCGTGCTACCATGCCTCCCCAGAAGGTGGGATTTGCAATTGAGTCCACTGCCGGTTTAAGGAATAAGCTACACCCTCACAGCGTGGTGCAACTAGAACATGGAAATCCATGTTGCTGCCAGGGGGCTCCCGGAGAATTTGCAAGTGCACCTGCCTTCTCACACACAGTAACATACACACCCGTGGAGAAGTTAAGAGCACGCAGACAGGAATTTCTCCTGCCTCGGATAATGGAACAGTATCCGAGCTGGCACTGGATAAAGGGGATGGATAACAGCACCTATGCCACAGCTTAGATTTTCCCAGCCCTGTGGTGGAGGTGCTGAAGGTGTTGGGGTGGGGAGGCTGTCAGCTGGAGTTGGTCTGGAGAACAGCGGGGAGCTGCATTGGAATGGAGCCCTGATACATTCCCAACTCCAGGGATTTGCCTCAGATTCAGTCGGCTGTCAATTAAACAGGGGTGAGCAGCCAGTGAGTGCAGTGAAAGGGCCCAATAGCTGAGTATTTCCATTGCCTCTGACACTTGACAGAGTCTGCTTACTGCTTTCCAACTTGTAACAAATCCCGTTTGCTTATCACCCCTGTGCTTGCTGATCTCTGTTGCCTCAAAGCAAAGTAACACCTCAATTTTAAAATCCTCATCAAATCCTCTCTCGTGACCCTTCATAAACTGGAGCAGGATTCTCCAATCTCGTCCGTGCCCTGCCTCACTGCAGATGAGAACGATGAATATGACATTCCAGCCAAAACTCCGTTCATTTCTAGCGGCACCCAGGGAATCCCAGCCATGAGTGAGGATGGAAATTTCCAACACCGAACTCTCCCTATTGCTGTAATCTCCTCCAACCCTACAACCCTCTGAGACATCGATGCGCTTGGCCCCTTGTATATTCTCAACTTTAATTGCTCCGCCATTGGCAGCCATACCTTCAGCTGCTTGGACCCCAAACTATGGAATTCCTTCCCTAAACCTACCTTCCTTTCGACCTGCCTTTCCTTCTTTGAGAGACACTTTACCCAGACCTGTGGTAGCCTGACCTAATATATCTTTATGCAACTTGGTGGAATAATTTATTTTATAACCCACTTGTGAAGCGCTTTGGGATTTTTTATTTTGTTAAAGGCACTATATAAATATAAGTTGTGTTTGGGAGAGAAGAAACCAGAGGGGGTGATGGGGGTATGACATATAGGAGGAGATATTTGATTATAAAGGAGCCAAAACAAAAGCAGTGTGAGATATGTTGTCACCACGGCGCATGAATAATATCAGCAAATATCCAACAGAGCCGAGACTAGTGGGCTTTTCTTTTACAAACGGAATAAGCTCGTTGTTTGGGCCTCTCAGTCAATTCTCAAAGTCATCTAACAAGTGAATGATTGGCTTTAATTTATACAGGATGGCTGGAGCACAACAAGCTCTTTGTTTAAAAGGAAAATCTAAAAAAGGTGGGAGAGAAAGGGACAATGGCCATAACATTTCGCACAATAACCTTTGTTGTTTCATAAAAGTCAGAGGTTTCCACGTTGCTGTTTGAATGCCAAACGGGGCAATGCTGCTGTGTTGGACAATGTCAGTGACTAATCAGAGGTCACCAATCAGGACCCATCATAAAACTCATCTAATCTTTAGCAACATTCAGAACACTTCTGATATTCAGATCAGACTGAGTTAACCTTGTGAGAAAAATTATGCAGGATTGTTAGAGCCTTTCGCCATATAGGTTACAGCCCACGATGCATGAATGGGAGTTTATTCAGAAGTTTAAAGTTCAGGGTTCAGGCACGTGTCAGGAAGATTTTTTTTTAAAACCAAACCACTTGTGGAAAATCTGAAAATCCTTCCTTCAAATTGTCAACGTTTTTCAAGCGGTTCACAACGGGTGGAATTTTCCTGAAATCTGGGTGTGAGAATCAGAGCGTTCTGTGCTGGTATGATCCAGATCGCAATCTTCCCCCAGTGAGTTCAAGTATTCCTCCCCCGCTTAGTGAGGGTTGTGGAGCTGCTGGACACCAGGCCTACTCATGCATGAACCTGGAGGGTATGCGGGGCATCATAGCTCCTCCTGGCTTGGCGCACCCATGCCACCCGTTGCCAGTCCTCCTTTCTCAGGGTCCTCCTCGAGCTCTTCCTCCTCCTCTAATGGGGGTGGGGTTGAATCAGGCATGGAAGCCTGATATTGAGTTGATGATGTATTCCAATGATGTTCCCTACATTGAACATTGAGTCACTGATGGGGGTGGGGGAGGGAGGAGAATTGTGTCAACGCATCCACACCAGCATGAAATATTCTGCAAACAAACAATTTCAAGAGGATCTCTGACACCAGATTTCCACTGTGTAGCCACAGAGCCTCTTCAAACTTCATGGAATGTAAAATGCTCTGTATATAAACAACAGATCGAAATACTCTGCAAACAAACAATTTCAAGAGGATCTCTGACACCAGATTGCCTCTCTGTAACTATAGAGCCTCTTCAAATTTAATGGGGTTGAAATACTCTGTAAATAAACAACTTGAAGAGGATCTCTGATGCCAGAACACCTCTGTGTAACCTCAGAGTCTCTTCAAACTTAATGGGACATTACAAGAGATAAACTGCAGAATATCACTTGCCCTGTGAGAAGATTTTAGGACAGACAGCCTATAAATTTGCTCTGGGCTGTTAAGGGGTTTTAAACCTGAAAGGTCTCAAGGTTACACAGACCACCCACAACATCCATCCCAGGGGATACCACCAACCTGGTCCCCTCAACCTCAGCTTAAACCCTCCCCCCCCACCCCCCACCATCTCCAGGTCCCATTAAGGACCCACTCCCACTCCTCTGCATGTGACTAGTAGTTACTTTGCCCTTGTGCACCCTGGCACTACGTGAAGTGTGGTACTCAACTCCTCCCTACCACTCAGAGTCCATGGCACCTGGTCCATGTTTTTAAAGAGCAGTCGTAATTTGTGCCCAAATGACATCACGCTGGTTGTCGGGGGGGGGGGGGGTGATTAAGTGAGGCCAGAACCTACATCTTTAACCTCACTAATGATATTCAAATAGATTTTAAATGATGAATTAGGATTCTGCAACCGAGTGGCCACGTGCGTATGTGTAGACAGGTATCGGCAGCAATCTTGCATTGGCAGGAGACACAATGACCGGAATTTTCCAGCCCTTCATGCCAGTGGGAGCTTCCAGTCCCAATGATGCGAATGGAAATTTCAATGGCTCACTGTGCCCGGGATGTGGCAGGGAACAATGCCCGGTATGACACTCTTCCCCCCGCCCATCCCGAGTGATGCAGTCAACTGAGTTCCTCTGGAACTCTCCAGACTGGTCTCCTCGGGACATGAAGTATTTTGGGGAGACCAGTCAGGTCCCATGCTGTTCTATCATCATGCCAACACGTGTGGGTGGGGTTGAATCAGGCATTGAAGCCTGATAATGAGTTGATCATGTATTCCAATGATGTTCCCTACATTGAACATTGAGTCACTGATGGGGGTGGGGGTGGTGCGGTGGGGGGGGGAGTGGAAAGAGAGGTGGTGGGGAAGGGAGGAGAATTGGGTCAACGCATCCACACCAGCATGAAACGCAATTTGGGACCCCTCACAAAATTTACCGCTTTCACCATCGCTGAACCCATCTAACCCAATTGGCAGTGGAAAATCGTAGAAACTTACAGTGAAGGAGGCCATTTGGCCCATTGAACCTGCACCAACCACAATCCCACCCAGGCCCTATTCCCATAACCGCATGCGGTTACCCTAGTTAGTCCCCCTGACACTAAGGGGCAATTTAGCGTGGCCAACCTCCTAACCCACACATCTTAGGACTGTGGGAGAAAACCAGAACACCCGGAGGAAACCCATGCAGACACGGGGAGAACATGCAGACCCCACACAGACACTGACCCGAGCTGGGAATGGAACCATGTCCCTGGCGCTGTGAGGCAGCAGGGCTAACCACTGTGCCACCCTGGCCAGGATTTGTTAATTGAGTCGGCAATTTATAACGTTACTTGTAAAAGCGGCCACTTAACAGAGCTACAATTTCAAAATCAGAAACTATTTTTCATATGGACCCAATGGACTTCATATTCAAGTGGTATATCCATTTGGATTTATTGGCACAACCTCATTGAGGGAAAAAAAATTGAAATCAAAAACAGGATTGGAGCCTTCAGGAAAAGAGGTAACAGATGTTTTTCTTCCGTAGTATTCAAATTTTCTAAGTACAGAAAGTACAGAATGGTAATATCTTATTAAAAATATCAACTAAAGGTACTTCCCAATAGTTTGTGAGCCTTGGATTGAAATTTAACGTCATGTGGTTTCTCACAACTTTGCCTCAATCTATATTGAAGCTTAGAATGTGAGGGCCATATTTTTCACGCTTTGTTAGTATTATATAATGAAAATGAGAGGAAATTGGTGAGCACGACAGCTACAAAGTAATAATAAGAAATGTGTTTACTTTTGTCCGGAACTGCTTAGAGTTTACTGAAAGCCAGTAATGAGAGGTCTATCAGTCACAATCTTATGAATGGCAGGGCAGGCTCGAGGGGCCTACTCCTGCATCTAATTTGTATGTTCACATGCATCAGAATGAAGACGCTGGTGGGGGAGGGTGGTGGCGGTGGTGATGGTCGGCAGCAAAGGCAGGGGGTGGGTCACAGTAGGCCTCTCCTTCCTAATACCAAGTCACTCTACCAAGTGCTGAGCACTCTTAAACAAGCAACCTCCACCTACCCCCACCATCATCCCAGGCATCCATAAGCAAACACACTAGGGTAAGCATTTCCCCCCCCCCGCCTTCTGACTGTTGGGTTAATTACTCAATGAAAGGCCTCACCTACCAGCCTCCCACCTGACCAAATGCTTCCCGCCAGCAAACCTGCCACAGGGAGGGTGTTAAATTCCATCCATTATCCTGCTTTTGTGCGCCTTTCCTCTAGAAGTGAGCTGCATTACTTTGTTTCCACTCTTTCTGGCTTTATCAATGATAGTTACTCCTTTTAGCAAATTGTCTACCTGTATTCTTAGCTGCTCCGCCTGATTCAGCTTCTTGCCTCCTGAGTAGTGACTGGCCTCCTTATTCTTAACACTACAATGAAGCACTTCACTCTTCATCAGAGCAGCGAATTTAATTTACTATTTACCCATCCTCTCTTCAAGCATGTGCTGCCTTCAGGAAAGAAACAGGTGGCACTTCAAACTCACCTCTCTGCATCAACAAGACGTTCCAAAGTGCTTCACAAGCACTTGGGTCCTCCTGAGACTTTATGTAAGCAGATTTTGGGGCAGATAATTGTGCACATTAATGTCACAAATGAATGGATGATCAGTTAATCTGTTTATGGTACTGACGTTGAAAGAGGAATATTGGCCAGGCCATCCTGAGAAGAATCTGTTTTCTTTCACATTGGTGGGGGGAGGGGGAACTTTTACCCAAGCAGAGTTCTAAGAGATACCCTTGGAAACATATCTGTCACCCTGGATTAATGTGCTAAAACTGAGGAATTTCTTTAAAACCACAATCTGCCAACTGGAAAGTTTAAGCACTACCAAGGGAGGTAGGCCAAGAGTAGTTTTTATTGTTACTTAATAGGTCTTCAGTTACAAGGTCAATAACACTTATTATAAACCCTCATTAGGGTGGCACGGTGGCACAGTGGTTAGCACTGATGCATCACAGTGCCAGGGACCTGGGTTCTATTCCTGGCTTGGGTCACTGTCTATGTGGAGTTTGCACATTCTCCCCATGTCTGCATGGGTTTCCTCCCACAGTCCAAAGGTGCACAGGTTAGGTGTATTAGCCGTATTAAATTGCCCCTTAGTGTCAGGGAGACGAGCTAGGATAAATGCATGGGGTTATGGGAATAGGGCCTGGGTGGGATTGTGGTCGGTGCAGACTCGATGGGCCCAATGGTCTCCTTCTTCAATCATTTACTCTCAGTACCTGGGATCTGGGTTCAAATCCAGCCTTGGGTGACTGTCTGTAAGGAACTTGCATGTTCTCCCTGTGTCTGCATGGGTTTCCTCGGGTTTTCTTCCATGGTCCAAAAGATGTGCTGGTTAGGTGCATTGGCCGTGCTAAATTCTTCCTCAGTGTACCTGAACAGGTGGTGGAATGTGGCAACTAGGGGATTTTCACAGTAACTTCATTGCAATGTTAATGTAAGCTTCACTTGTGATAATAATAAATAAACTTAAAACAAAGTGTGGGCTTTTCACTGCACGTTATTTTATGAATTGCTATATGCTACTAGTAGTACAATAAGGTCAGCTCTCCCTATCAAAGGGGATAGCAGCAAATGGTCATTTTGGACTGTGGCAACTTTATCTTTTTACAAACAGATGTAAAGAAGCTTTACCGGAGGGGGAGAAAAGCTATATATTCAAAAAGCTGTTTTGTTAAAATATGTTATAATAATTAAGTCAGTTTTTTAAGACAGGATAAAACAAATGCATTAACTAGTGCCAGTTAACTGAACACTGACTCTCTTACGCTGCTTTCATCAGCCAATTCTCCTTCTGCTCAATCCAATCTAATTCTGAATATTAATTAGCGCGTCTGCCAAATGCAGTAGCAATTAGAAAATATTATATCCGGAATATTTTAGCCGAATAATGACTATAATGTATGGCAGTAGGAAGTCAATAAAATGAATGTTTTCTCTACGGGGAACGACTGAACACGGGGAGGGGGAGGAATTTTAACCCCACCCATCTGATGGAAAATTAGTTAATGCATAACGCGTGTCTATGACCCACCTGGACCCTGTTTTTGGCATTTCCCTCTCCCCCCCAACAAAATAAAGCACTTTTGGGACAGGCGGCTAACCTGGCCACCCAAAGCCTGTGGGTGGGGTCCTTCTTTAAATATGCAGACTGGATCAGATGATGGCCCTATTGAAATCTTAGCTCAGCCTTGAGCAATGAGGCTTTCCCACCAGCTGAGTTTCTGTAATGTAGTGATTTGCATGTTCGCCTGACATGTGCAAGGTCCCTGGTTCGTAAACCAGGAAAAAACATCTCCCACCGGTTAAAAGCCTGTCAGGAATCCAAAGTGGTGGTTCAGACTAAAGTGGTTTTACTTTCATTGACCACAAGGAGCAGAAGATCAACTCCATTTAGTAAAAGAATGCAAATTAAGTTGACCTCTTTTATCAGTCAAAAATTAAGACTGATGTTGTTATTTTTATTTTACTCATGCATGGGACATGGCTGTCGCTGGCTGGTCATCATTTATTGCCCATCCTTAGTTGCCCTTTTGAAGGTGATAGTGTAGCAATTCATATAACGGAATGGTTTGCTGGGCCATCTTAGAGGGCATTTGAGAGTCAAATACATTTCTGTGGATCTGGAGTCACATGCAGGCCGTATCAGGTAAGGATGGCAGATTTTCTTCCCTAAAGGACATCAGTGAACCAGCTGGGGTTTTCCAACAATCGACGATGGTTTCATGGTCATCAATAGATTCTTAATTCCAGATATAGAAACATAGAAGATAGGGGCAGGATAAGGCCATCCGGCCCTGCAAGCCTGCTCCGCCATTCATCAAGATCATGGCTGATCGTCCAACTCAATAACCTATCTAATCCTGTTTTATCCTCACAACTTTTAATTCCATTCACCCCAAGTGCTATATGTAGCCCCCTCTTTAATTTTTTAATTGAACTTAAACTCCACTACTTACTGTGGCGGGATTTGAACCCGGGTCCCCAGATCATTAGCTGAGTTTCTGGATTAATAGTTTTAGCGATAGTAGCAAAAGGTAATCACCTCCCCATATGTGGGTAGGCAGAATATCCAATGAGATGGTGTGTAGACCTTAGGTAAATGCAAAGTCATTTTAAACTCTGGGGTCCTCATACATCCATTTTTCTTTTTAATGAGGCGACTTTCCCCTTATCCCTCCTGCTGACGATGCTCCATGCTGAGGTATAGTATCATCATGACTGGCGGCCTACTAAGGATATGAGTTGATAAGTATAGTCATGGGTTGGTGATAAGCCAACAATTCACTTTGATCTGCAGGCTGCAAGTCGACACTACTCCCCTTAGTAAAAAGCCATTTTGCCATGACGTAAGTGATGTTTTCTCAGAACAACTGGAGTTTCTCACTAGATCACACCAGACACAGTCAACGCTTTACCACCAGGCCCAGCTATAATCTCTGCTGGTGAAATATAAACAACTGTACAAGAGACATAGCTTTCCAGATGTCTCAAAGAGAATGTTGACCACTTTAGTTGTGGGTTCATTAGAGGTCACTGAGTTGAGTGCCGCACTTACCAATTCTAGGTGCTGTTGTCAGCATTCCCGTACTGGATGGTACTAACCTGGTACTAGCCCCAGTTAAAGCGTTGGTAAGACACTGGTGCTCTGGAATTCATTCTATTTACATTGCAGGGCAGTACAGAAAGAGAAACGATAAAGCACGTGTGATCTTGAGCATGAATGGTTGTGGAAAAAACACAATTGTGACTGATTTTCTTCCCTGCGGAATGTCCATCTTGCCAGCCAAAACACTCAAGCTGATTTCTGTACTCAAAACCTCTCACTGCATGTTTAAGGTTTAAGTTTATTAGTGTCACAAGTAGGCTTACGTTAACATCACAATGAAGTTACAGTGAAAATCCCCTAACTGCCACACTCCGTCACCTGTTCGGTCATACTGAGGGAGAATTTAGCCTGGCCAATGCACCTAACCAGCACATCTTTCAGACTGTGGGAGGAAATTGGAGCATCCAGAGGAACCCACACAGACACAGGGAGAAATGCAAACTCCACACAGACAGTGACCCTAGCTGGGAATCGATTTGGGTCCCTGGCGCTGAGAGGCAGCAGTGCTAACATGCCGCCCCTATTGAAACATCATGTAGGAGTCTATTCTGCTTTCTGCTGCATAAGAAAATATTATTTCTTGGAGTTGATGTTAGTAACAAGAAAATGAACTAAGATTTACAGTTCAATGCCAAAGGGAAAATATGTCTCATTCCGAATCATAAAGTGATTCACTATAGATAATAATGGCAGGGCCAACATTCCATTGTGCACTATTTTCCTTCACTTGTCAATCGCTGTGTACAAATTTTATTTTGGTTAATCTAATGTCCAGAGTTTATGTTCAAATAGTATTGCAACTCGTGTTGTTAATAGGGTACTTCTGCTATTGATTACTAGATTACACAAGTTTAATGTGCAGTTGGCATGCAAATCCAGTTACTTCATGAAAGTCATGGAAAGTGCACATTATCAACATATTGAACATCGACCTACTCAGGGCTGTCTCCATACACTAGGTAATTGTGATTGGAGACCAGGGGGGTGATTTTCTGACCATACCGTGCTTGGCACGGATTGCACCGATCCAGGCCTCTCAAAGAGAATGTTGACCACTTTTGTTGTGGGTTCATTAGAGGTCACTGAAGTTGAGTGCCACACTTACCAATTCTAGGTGCTGTTATCAGCATTCCCATGCTGGATGGTACTAGCCCCAGTAACAATGTTGGTAAGACACTGGTGCTCTGGAATTCATCCCCCAAATAGTGTGCCGGTTTAAAAACCAGTCTCGCACCCAACACCAAATCGTCCTGATCCCTTTTCGCTGGCACAAATAAGATCATGGCCAGAAAGGGCATGAGGCTGATTAGCATATTTTAGGTAGCATTTAAATATGCTTAGCCCATTCAAGGCCAGATTTTCCTAGCTGCTAGGATCTTTTGATCCTTGGCTGAGACCCTTGAGAATCACTGCTGATTTCCACAAGTGGAGGATGATCAGGGAGAGGTCGGTGGCTATTAAAACTCCTGAATGATTGGGGATATGTCTGGGCTGTTCTGCCAGTGTGCCATGGGCTGTGCTGCAATTGGGCCCGAATGGGGTTGGGGGGGGGGGGGGGGGAGGGGCGAGGAGGTGCTATGCAGGAGGAGGTGGGGGCAAGTCGGGGATCATGAAGAGACACTGATTGGGAAGGTCTCAATGCCCCAGTGACGCTGGTGACCTGTGTCAGGCAGAGGGTGGGGAAACATGCTGCCGATGGGGGGTGGACTCCCGATATCCATGGGGATCTGGTATTCTCGCCGTTGTAACACGTATGTTTTTGCGGGGGTGGGGGGTTTGGTGGGAATCGCGGCCCACATCTTCTGACTTAAAAGCAACTCGAAGAAAGATTTGTTCTCAGTGGAAATCAAGTGACAACCCAATAGCAGCTGCAGTGAATTTTGCATGGATAATTGTGATTTGTAAGCGTATTTCAGAATGGAACAGAACCCATCACTCTGTCACATTTACACATGCAGAAATAATCTTCTGCCACTATGTATTTGAGAATCTTACTGATTGATAGAACACGTGTGCTCATGAGGTGGCTTGGCTTGGATGTCATGGCACTGCTGCTGTTCTCACATATGCATTAAATTACACAATTCTATCTCATTTGATGTCTAATAGCTCTTTTTCCATAGGGATGTTATGTGTAATTGCCCGTAACTTAGGCAATATTTTCTGGATTACAGTAATTGCATCTATATCAGTCCAGGACTTTAAAATGTTGGAATTATCCATTCAGAGAATCCTCACGGTCCAGAAGGAGGCCATTTTGGTCCTTTGAGTTTGCACCGACCGCAATTCCACTCAGGCCCTATTCCCATAACCCTTCATATTTACCCTGCTAATCCCCCTGACAACAGGGCCAATCAACCCAACCCACACATCTTTGCAGTGTGGGAGGAAACTGTAGCACCGGAGGAAACCCACGCAAACACGGAGTGGGGGGAAGTGTGCAAACTCCACACAGCCAGTGACCCAAGGCCGGAATTGAACCCACGTCCCTGGCACTGTGAAGCAGCTGTGCTAACCACTGTGCCACCATGTTCCTATTTCACTCTTGCAATCCTTCTTAAAATCACAATTTGCCTTATATCGGAATTGCAATTTCCTAGAGTGCCTTAAACGTATTATAACTTCAGTGTTGATAGCATTTATCGTGGCTTCTCAATTAAGAAACAAATAAATACCCATAACTATGGATGAGATTGTAATAGCGAAACAATAATTCTTCAAAATTACAAAGGCCATGCATGTGAACAAATACATGCGCGAACACACTCAATCTTAGCACAGTGTTTGTGTGTACAATAGGGTGGGGAGAAATCAATTCTCAATTCCTGATAAATAATTCTATTTATACCCAAGCCATTCAAGCATTTAAACCTTTGCAAAGCTACAACTCGTGAGGCCACAATTTGCTGGTGAAAGGCCACTATGAATCTGTGAACAAGCCAGAATCCAATGAATAGATGTTCCAAATTGCCAGATGTTTGTACTTGATTGATGCTTCCCCACTGTTGGGGACTTGGCAAAAATGGTATCTTACCCTTAACTTTCCACAAGCTTCATGAAGTGACTGGATTTGCATGCCAACTGCACATTAAACTCATCACAGAGAGTCAAGTCGAATAATCAATAGCAGAAGTACCCTTTCAACAACAGGATAATTGTTAATGACTGTCAACAATTCCTCTGGCCCAAAAGTGAACAACTAAAGATCATGCCTTCAGATTGAGAATTGTTGTTGGATTCTTTTTTTAAATCTTACATTTTAAATGTTTACATTTGGTTTCTTATTTTTCCTTTGCCTGGAATGTTATGTCCACGCATGCTGGCATTTTCCTGCAGTAAATAGAGACTTGGCTGGGTGCCAAATTCTCCGAAATCGCTGCAGCATTAGTATGGCGTGAATGGTCAGTAAGATTGTGCCTTTTGTCTCTTTTCTCTCTCTCTCTCTGTGTACCTGATTTAATTCTAATTTACTTGAGTTCTCAGTTGCATTTAGATCTTAAACCTTAAATTTTTTTGTTGGTTAATAAGATGGACTGTCAATCCCATTGTCCACCAGAGGCCAGCAATTTTTAGGAGTTTTTTTTAGCATCAAGAGGGGAGGAATATCTTTAACTAACTGGGTATACGGCAAATTGTTCCATTCCAGCTCATGGTAGTACTTAAACATTGGTGAACCAAAATTCGCTGCAACAGGGCATCTCATGGCAGGCATTAGTCTTTCTTCTACTAGATCCTTGTTTTATTTTCTTGCAGGGTAGTTCCAGATATCCATTAAAACACCGCAAAAAGTTCTCATCACTCGCAAAAGTATATCATTTGTTGTAATTGAACCAACCACCTGTCCCAGTCCCTCCATGCCAACGTTATAGTTACGAAAGTCCACCAAAGTCTTTACTTACTCAGGAGACGAAGGAAATTTGGCATGTCCACTACAACTTTCACAGATGCACCACAGAAAGCATTCTTTTTGGTTGTGTCACAGCTTGGTATGGCTCCTGCTCTAACCAGGACCGCAAGGAACTACAAAGTGTTGTGAATGTGGCCCAGTCCATCACTCAAACCAGCCTCCTATCAAGTGACACTGTCTACACTTCTCACTGCCTCAGAAATACAGCCAGCATAACCAAGGACCCCACGCACCACGGACATATACCCTTCCACCTTCTTCCGTCAGGAAAAAGATTCAAGAGTTTGAGATCATGTACCAACAGCTTCTTCCCTGCTGTCCTCAGGCTTTTGAATGGACCTACCTCACATTAAGTTTATCTTTCTCTACACGCTAGCTTTGACTGTAACACTACATTCTGCACTCTCTCCTCTCTGAACGGTATGCTTTGTCTGTATAGCGTGCAAGAAACAATACTTTTCACTGTATATGAATACATGTGACAATAATAAATCAAATCTTTGCATAACAGTTTTATGAAATGACAATCCTAGTATTGTGATTTCACTAGGCAATTCTACTGAGAGTGGAAAGTTGTGAGAACCATGCATCAGAATTCCCGATCAGATGCTCCAGGTAGATTACGCCCACTGCCAGGAATGCAATTTTACAAAATGAATAATCTGGAATCCAAGTTTTCCATTCAGTTCAATAGCATGTGAAAGCACCCACTGTTACTCTTCAGCATGTGGGGCTGAGGTTAATGTTCTCATTATTAGTTATTAATTTTATTAAAGTCATTTTAATGTTAAGTAGAAATTAGTTATTTGTTCTCATTCATGCGCTGAGCTTCCTATTCAAATATGTCAGCTGTCAAGGCTTTCGAAGATCCTTTAGTGTAGTAAAAATGGTTCAAATACCTGCTTTCCATTTACAGGAAATTAAATGTAACGTTTATTATAAAAAAAAGAGACCAGATGATCTCTTTGCAAGTTGTAATTTTCTGCTTCTATTTGCTACTGGACCAGGCTGTATGTGTAGACTGACCAACCTGTCCCAGCTCATCTACACAGACTCACAATGGAAAGTAGGGCACTGACAACTGGGGTGACACAGTGGTTCGCACTGCTGCCTCACTGCGTCAGGGACCAGGGTTCAATTCCCTGCTTGGGTCATTGTCTGTGCAGAGTCTGCACATTCTCCGCATGTCTGCATGGGTTTCCTCCGGGTGCTCCAGTTTCCTCCCACAGTCCAAAGACGTGCTGGTTAGGTGCATTGGCCAAGCTACATTCTCCCTCAGTGTACCTGAACAGACACCGGAGTATGGCAACTAGGAGATTTTCACAGTAACTTCATTGCCGTGTTAATGTAAGCCTACTTGTGACACTAATAAATAAACTTAAAAAACTGTTTCTAATCATCCTGATAAGCATAAAACCATGTAAAATATAAACTAATGACTAAATAATAATGTATTTTCATTTTACTGTGAAGAAATAGGTACAGATTCATAGTGCATGCTCACTGTGGGATGATACTGTGCTATTTTGATATACTTTATGTTTAAGGTGGGACTGTTTTAAGATTCAGTGCATTTGTACAAAGATTCAGTTTGTTTGGAAAGCAAGATAATTACTCATTTTTAGCCATGTATTTTGATTTGATTAGATTTATTATTGTCACATATATTAACATACAGTGAAAAGTATTGTTTCTTGCGTGCTATGCAAATAAAGCATACCATTCATAGAGAAGGAAATAAGAGTGCAGGATGTAGTGTTACAGTCAGAGCTAGGGTGTAGAGAAAGATCAACTTAATGCAAGGTAGGTCCATTCAAAAGTCTAATGACAGCAGGAAGAAGCTGTTCTTGAGTTGTTTGACACATGACCTCAGACTTTTGTATTTTTATCCAGAGGAAGGTGTGAAAGAGAGAATGCCCAGGGTGCATGGGGTATTTAATTGCGCTGGCTGCTTTGTTAAGGCAATGGGAAGTTTAGACACAGTCAATGGATAGGAGGCTGGGCTATATTCACAAATTTTTGAGTTTTTGTAAGTGGTTATCTCAGCAGAAGGCTTATTGGGGTGTTTTTTAATTAATATAAACATGTGAGTTTTAATTAGGTTGATTGACAGGGACAGAGTAATTTGAAACCAGAAATGTGAGGAAGTAAGCTTTTAGGCAAAAGCAGTTTCATGTTCATATTAAAATCAAGGGCAGTTGCTACCTGGAGCTGGTAGAAGTGTCTCTTTCTCTAGATGCTTTCTGAAAACTCCAAGACTGTTAACCCAGGTTAAAGCAAGTATGCCTGTGATTTGCTAACTAATTCTAAGGAAAGGTTTAAGTCTTTCAGAGAAAAATTGCTTGATTGGAACTAAAAGTGATAGGTTAGCAATTAAAGATTGTATCTTGTCATGTTTAAGTGTTGTTCAATTGTTAAAGGTTAAGCTAATTCATTTGTTGTTGGTAAACTGTGTTGTTAAAATAAAAATTGTTTTCATAAAAGTTTCCTAGTGTGTCAATAAAATCACAACTGAAGTGAAACATACTATCCTCAGACTAATGCCAAAATAGGAAAGTTTTTGGAATCTAGTCTAGCTTCATATAAACTGATCTGGATCCCAAATAACTGTTCTGTATATGTACTGATTCTTGGTAGCTGCACTAAGCAATGTATATTAATATATTCTTGTATTCACCAGAAACAGTGTCATAGGTTGCCAGCACAGGAAATTGCCAGAGTAATGAAGTAACTATGTAGTGAACCCTACCCTGTAAATAAAGCTTTGTTACGTTTAACCCGCCGTGTTCCCTAGCGTCAATCTCCAATATACAACACTCACTGACCTCGAATATGACGTGGAGATGCCGGTGTTGGACTGGGTTGGGCACAATAAGTAGTCTCACAACACGAGGTTAAAGTCCACCAAGGGTGTTGGATGAAGGAGCAGCGCTCCGAAAGCTCATACTACCAAATAAACCTGTTGGACTTTAACCTGATGTTGTGAGACTTCTTACTGTGACCTTGAATATGGAAGAGGGGTAGTAAATATTTGAGGCAAATCCGGTCACGTTGTTAGAATCTCATGGACCACAGATTTCCGATCCCTGTTTAGGCTCAGATCCATTATTAATACATCTTTTAACATAATTAAAACTCCTTTCTTTCATTATAGATTCCCAGTTGCCCACTGGAGGACAACGGTATTTAGATTTAATGGAAAATGAATATTCAACTGGGGATTGAAAGCAAAGGCAGAATTTTCCATTATTTGCTCAGGGTGCTGGGTCAGCCAAGAAAACCATTATGTTGCCAAGGGAGAATTCCAAAGGGTTATAGAGGAAAAGTCAATGATGTGGTCCTGAGAGTTCAGGGTAACAGGGGGTAAGTGAAGGGAGGTTCGATGACGACGGATGGCAGGTCAAGAGTCACAGGAGGCAAGTCTGGGCCACTTTGATTGGGTGTGAGTATCTGCTGCTGGCATCACTACGAAACAGGATCTCCCCGACGGACTGGAGACGAACTTGGGAGGGACGTATTGCAAACATATTTGTCTGCTCTGAGATATCACTCCAGAATAGCAGATAGAAGCAGAAGTTGGGGATATCCAAAAGGAGAAAGATCAGAAGGTTCTGTGATCTCAAGGCATCGACTCATCACGCAGCTCGACTGAAGCAGCTGCATTGCAGAGAATGAATGTCTGTCTGTCAGATGCTCATTAGTGGCGGGGTTATCAACTCCCTCCCTGCCTCCCGCTGCACAATTGGGCAGGCAACCCATCCAAGAATATCTAATTGGCTGGACGTCACACCTACGAGCGGAAGTTCCAACACACAAACTCTAAAGATGTGCAGGTTAGGTTGATTGACCTGCTAAATTGACCCTCAGTGTCAGGGGATTAGTGTGATAAATATGCCAGGGTAAGTGGATAGGGTCCAGGTGGGATTGTTGTCGGTGCAGAATCGATGGGCCAAATGGCCTCTTTCTGCACTGTAGGGATTCTATGATTCAATGACATTTCTGACCCCGCCATTGGGACACTCGACTCAACAACAGAATTCCAGCCTGGTGTACATTTTGCTTTAATACATGATTAAATGTGGTGTCAAATCTGCTTCCCAGCATTCCCTAAACCAAATCACCCAAGACCAATCAATACCAAGGGCTCAGACAGGAAGGGTAACCACCAGGTTACTGGAGACCTGCTTGATACCAAGAGAGCAATTTTACAACAATAACCATTGTTTGGAAGGGAAGCCGAGGAGGGAGCGGAGAGGAGAACAAAGGAAAGAATCAAGCCAGGAGGGAATCAGTTGTGACTGAGATATGCTACAGTCCTACCAGTGCTCCACGGTGTCCATCTCTCCCTGGCAAACCTGGGTTTCCACTTTCTCCCTGAAGGAGAGAAGAAATCTTTGTGTTATTGTCAAAAACAAAACAATCGTTCCAAAGAATAGCACTTTCTTTTGTCACAATTACAAAGGAACATATTTAACAGACTCCAACAAGGCAGAATTCGAGAAATGATTTTTATAAACACACATTGTAAAATTGGACCCTAACCCTGAGTTAGAAGTTGTCCATTCCTTCTGTGGTCAAAACCTGGCACCGTCAGTAAAGATGGATACATCACAGCCCACACATCACTACCAAATCACAGTTGTTCTATTCATCACAGCGATGTGGGGAAACGTTAATATAGAACATAGAAAAACTACAGCACAAACAGGCCCTTTGGCCCACAAGTTGCGCCGAATATATCTCTACCTACTAGGCTTACCTATAACCCTCTATCTTACTAAGTCCCACGTACTCATCCAACAGTCTCTTAGAAGACCCTAACAAATTCACCTCCACCACCGCCGGCAGCCGATTCCACGGACCCACCACTCTGAGTGGAAAACTTACCCCTGACATCTCTTCTGTACCTACTCCCCAGCACCTCAAACCTGTGTCCTCTTGTGGCAGCCATTTCAGCCCTGGGAAAAAATATGCAGCAAAGTTGTGCCCACTTACACCAAGGGTGTGTGTTTCCTCTTAATTTAGGGAGGGAGCAGTCAGGCACATAGCTGAAGGGTCAAGAGGTCTGACAGCGCTTAAGTTTAACATTCCACCCAAAAGATGGCACCTCTGGCTGTGCAGCACTCCTTCAGTACTGCACTGGAGCATCAGCTTTAATTCATGTGTTCAAGTGTATGGAGTGGGACTTGGACGTGGACACCAATATAAACATGTGTGTGTGTAAACACATCAACAGGAGCATATGCAGAGAAAATGACTTACTAATCGTAAGGATTATTTCATCATTTTACTGTTGAACCTCTGTCATACAAGGATAATTCTTTCCCCGCTGCCTTTGAAAATATTCCCTCTAAAGATGTGCGGGTTAGGTGGATTGGCTATGCTAAGTTGCCCCTTAGTGTCCCATAGAAACCGCAGAAAATTTACAGCTCAGAATCAGGCCTTCTGGCCCTTCTTGTCTATGCAGAACCATTTTTTGCCTAGTCCCACTGACCTGTGCTTGGACCATATCCCTGCACACCCCTCTCATCCACGTGCCTAAGTTTTTCTTAAATGTTAAAAGTGACCCCACATTTACCACTTTATCCGGCAGCTCATTCCACACTCCCACCGCTCTCTGCGTGAAGCCCCCCTCTAATATTCCCCTTAACCCATGCCCTCTGGCTTTTTTCTCCCCTAGCCTCAGTGGAAAAAGCCTGCTTGCATTCAGTCTATCTATACCCATCAAAATCTTATACACCTCTACCAAATCTCCCCTCATTCTTCTATGCTCCAGGGAATAAAATCCTAACCTATTCAATCTCTCTCTGTAACTCAGCTTCTCAAGTCCCGGCAACATCATGAACCTTCTCTGCACGAACGTGTAGGTCAGAAGGATTAGCAGGGTAAATATGTGAGGTTACAGAGATAGGGCCTCAATAGGATTGCAGACTTGATGGGCCAAATGGCCTTTCTCTGCACTGTAGGGATTCTGAGATTCTAAAGTTGAACAACCTGAATGACATGAACTGTGCGCAGCAGTGATTTGCAGTTCTCAGTAATTTTATGCAAACCACAATGCTTGGTTCCACAAAATAGAGAATAATTGTACTGATGGATGGATTAAAGCTGTCAAGGCAGTTCTGAAGTTCAGGACTCTTATTTTGTCCACGGTTATGAAATAAGTACATTTTTCATTCACATTTAAAGTGTGCAGTTATATTGCACAGGTTTATTTCTAGGTCACATCTGAATTTGGCTTAACATTTCTTGATAGAATAAAAACATTGATCTTGGCAAATGAACAATATTTTTCACCAGTGATCCATATTCCTATAAGACCAATAATGTTCTACAGTGTGTACACAACAAAGAATTCTTTGTCTATTTTCTGTTTAACATCTTTACAAATATCTGCTTTGCATTCATCCAAAAGCAGTTCAGGTTAAATCAAACACGTTTCCTTTCAGATATTATTCCAATCTTTTCAAATTACCTTTGCCTTTATCAAGGCTTTATTGAAGCAATCTATAATCTATCAGGGGAGGCACTGCCTTAGGAATGTCACCGGACTAGTAATCTAGAAGCCCAGGAAAATGCTCTGGGAGCATGAATTCACTGAAATCTAGACTCAGTAATGGTAACCATGGAACCATTGTTAATTGCTGCAAAAGCTCATCTGTGGGGCACAGTGCCACAGTGGTTAGCACTGCTGCCTCACAGTGCCTGGGACCTGTGTTCAATTCTGGCCATGGGTCACTGTCTGTTCTCCCCATGTCTCCGTGGGTTTCCTCCGGGTGCTCCGTTTTCCTCCCACTGTTCAAAGACGTGCAGATGAGATTGTTTGGCCATGCTAAATTGACCTTAGTGTCAAGGGATTAGCAGAGTAAATATGTGGGGTTACGGGGGTAGGGCCTGCGTGGGATTGTGGTCAGTGCAGACTCGGTAGGCCGTATTAGCCTTCTTCTGCACCGTGGGGATTCTATTATTCGCTAATCTGCTGTCCCCACCTGGTCTGGCATCCATGAGATTCCAGATCCACAGCCCTCAAGTTCCCTCTGAAATGGCCTGACAAGACATTGAGTTGTAACAAACCCCGATACCAAGTCCAGAAGGAAAGATGGACCACCTCACACCAACCTTAGCAGCAGAAATAACGGTGGCAATTCTGCCCTGTCGCTTCTGTATCCAAAATTGGGAGAACTGTACCACAGAACAGTCAAACAACAGTCTAATATAGTCATAGATCCGGAACCATTACGTATATCCAAGATACCACCACCATCATCCCTTTATACTCAATAGAGTATCGTCAGGCGATGGACAGTCGGGGGATGGTGGCTTGGAGCAGAATTCAAATCTCCCCATATCACATCCCCAGCCACCTTCAATAAGATCCCAGAGGTGTGGGTGGGAAGTTGGGGAGAGGCATGGTGGGCTGGCAAAGTTCAGATCAGAAAAGATTGACCTATTTTCACATCCCCTGATTATATGATCATTTAATTAAACAGTGGGTAGTTTGGATTGTCATTATTGCTTATTTTGTTTATGAGGGTGACCTGGACTGCTGGGGCCAAGAGAATACTTAAAGCACACCTGAAACTTTCAACATAAGGTGGAAATTGTTAGTCCTTATAAAATGGTGCACATCATCTGAATTAGTGTAAATAATTTGGCAGCACGTTGGCACTGCTGCCTTACCGCACCAGGGACCCGGGTTCGATTCTGGCCTTGGGTAAATGTCTGCGTGGAGTTTGCCGCATTCGCCCCATGTCTGCGTTGGTTTCCTCCCGGTGCTCAGGTTTCCTCCCACTGTCCAAGAATGTGCAGGCTGGCGGATTGACCATACTAAATTGGGTACAGACTTGATGGGCCGAATGGCCTCTTTCTGCACTGTAGGGATTCCATGTTTTCACTGGAGATTGACAAGTAATATAACAAGGGCATACGTACGCATGATAGTTTTCTCCTATCTACTTTTTAACCACCATGTAATTGAAAACCTTCCTTATGAAATATCAAATAGAGTTATAATTTGGGCGGAGGGTGGGGTGGTATTTATGAGAATCTTAATGAAACCTACCATCCCACTCAATTAAATAGACCAGACCATTAACATTGCAAAAGTACAGAATCTAGCATCCCATTTCTAGTGAGTTTTATCTGCTTCAGTTTTCAAATGCCTGAATTAAAAGCAATTACTTACAAAGATGATTAAATGTACTACCAATTTGTGCAGTAACCTTGGTTACTACCCACATCCCACGACTTGCTCAGTTGGCTGTTCTTCTGACAAACGCACATCCTTCCTCCAACCCGTTGGTGAATTACAGACTCCTCCGCAGCCCCCACCAGCCTGGCCTCCATCAGCCAGCACTGCCTCTCCTGCACCATCCTTCAGGTGACGGTTCTGAAGAGGCAAGTTTTCGTACAGTCAACTTGTTCCACTCTTTTTCTTCATTAACTTCACCTTGCAGTGATACTTGCTGAGCGCGCACTGTTTACGATGTTTTCCAAACTTCTGCCGAAAACCTGAAACTCCCACGAGTTTCACGGAAAACAGAAAATCTTCTGGGATTTCAGACTGTGTGCTCCAGTTACTTTACGGAAGTGTTCAATTTTGCCGCAACTGTTAATAAGTTCAGGGAAAGAAACATCTGCTTTATGGCTCTCATTTTCCTTGTCTGGTGGGGAACAGAAATCCTGCTCGGTGGAAACAGCAGTGGTTATGCAAGTGGAAAATTATGATTACTGAAGTTGCCAACTCCCCACTCATAATGTGACACTCACCATTTCCAGTAATGATTTGTCGATGGGATTCAAAGCTTTGGTGCAGAGTGTGTGAGAGCAACATCATTCAGGTATAATCACTCCTTGTATATGTTAACAAGGGGTCTAATGCCTGCTTTAAGATCCTCGAGGGATTTTGTTTCCACAGTGAAAGAAGCAAAATTATGAGTCCCCCATTTGCACAAGAGCTATCCACTTAGCCAGCTCTAATTCACTGAGGGAGTATTTGACTCTAAATTCCACTGCTGCTGAGTTTAACAAACTAGCCAAGATTAGGATGACATATCAGTGACAATGATGGACAAGATACTTGTCCCTTCAGTATCTCATCACACTAACTCCTCTTCATCCCACCCGAAAACCATAGTCTCATGGGAACATTATTCAGCTAAAATTTGAAACAAGCCACTGAATGAGATACTGTTTTCAAATCCCTCCATGTCTCCACCCATCCATATTTAACATAAAATGGAAACCAACCAAAAGTCCAGGCCACTTGCAGCACATCTTATGGTCTTCGAATGTTCTGATATTTGTTTTTGTTCATTCATGGGACTTGGGCATCGCTGGCTGGCCAGCATTTATTGCCTATCCCTAGTTGCCTGAAGGCAGTTGAGAGTTAACCACATTGCTGTGGTTCTGGATTCACATGCAAGAATTATTTGTACAGAGATTTATAATTTTATAATTTATTATTAAAAATGATATTACAATTCTTACCAGGTAAGAACAGCAGATTTCCTTCCCTAAAGGACATTAGTGAACCAGATGGGTTTTTCCGACAATTAACAATGGTTTCATGATCATCAGTAGACTCGTAATTCCAGACATTTTTATTGAATTCAAATTTCACCAGCCGCCATGGTGGGATTTGAACCCGGGTCCACAGAACATTTCTGGATTAATAGACTAGCAATAGTACCGCAAGACCATCCCCTCCCTTTGCAGTCTCTGCAGCTTCAGCAGTTTTTTCTGAAGATTGTATACAAGTCTAGGATTCACTTTGCCTATATGCAGATCATCGCATCTTTTAGAAGTTAAGTGCCATTTGCCAGTCACAAGCACATTCAGATTGATGTGTAGTTGCCTCCTATTGATTTGATTTATTGTTACATGTATTGGCATACAATGAGGAGTATCGTTTCTTGTGTACTGTACAGAAAAGCATACCATCCATGAATATATAGGGGAAAAGAAAAGGATAGGGTGCAGAATGTAGTGTTGCAGTTACAGGTAGGCTGAAGAGAAAGATCAGTTTAATATATGATAGGATGTTTCAAAACTCTGCTGACAGCAGGGAAGAAGCTGTTCTTGAGTTAATTGGTTTATGCTCAAGAACTATTACCAGAGTTTTAATGCAGATGCTTAGTGTCTTCAGCAAACTTGCAGATTGTTCCCCCTACAACATGAGAACATGAATAAAACCAAGAAACAGCAATGGACCCAACACCTATCCTTGTGGAACACATTCATAGAAACGTAGAAGATACAAGTGGAAGGGGGCCATTTGGCCCTACAAGCCTGCTGTGCTTGTAGCTCGTCCAACTCAATAACCTAATCCTACTTTTTCCCCATAACCTTCAATCCCATTCGCCCCAAGTGCTATATCTACCCGCCTCTTGAATACATTCAATGTTGTGGCATCAACTGTTTCCTGTGGTAATGAATTCCACAGGCTCACCACTCTGAGTAAAGAAGTGTCTCCTCATCTCCACCCTAAATCCTCAGACTGTGAATTCCCCACCAATGGGAACATCCTCCCTGTATCTACCTGAGTAAAGTCAGACTCATTTAAAACAATCAAGACAACATGGTTGACAGATGATTTGATTGGCATTCAAAAAAATTATCATGTATTCTAACAAGAAAATAGGAATTTAAATATTTAGTGCAATCATATTTAAAGGGTGTTCTTTTTCGTTGTGTGGAGGTGGAGTCAAGGGGATTTGGATATTTTGAATTTACTGAATGTTTAAATTCCACATAGCTGCTCAGAAGATTGGCATCATGATTTGCTTGGGTGCACTGATGAATTATCCAGTCAAGTATTTCCGCTTTGGTGAGCATAAGATCAACAGTGTGAGCTTGTTACTATTGATGCAGCCCGTGTCAACATTCTGTGTCCCAAACGTCTAAGAGGTATCGTTTTCCAAAGAGATTTACAGCCAATCCAGACTTGCAGTGCTCGAGGCTTCATCTCTATATGAATGGTGGGAAGTATGAAAAAACTAGTCAGCCAACAAAACAATGGATACAAAGTAATGAATAAACTATGGTGATAACATTCAAAAGGGTGGGCAGATTAGGTGGACTGGCAATGCTAAATTGCCCCTTAGGTGTCCGGAGATGTGTAGGTTAGGTGGATTAGCCGTGGTAAATGTGCGGGTTTATAGGGATGGTTGAGGGGGGAGGAAGGGGGCATGGTGGGGGCGTGATAGTTGAGGTGATGGCTGCTCTTTCAGAGAGTCAGTGCAGATCAAACGTCCTCCTTTTGCAGTTTGGGGTTTTATGGTTAAACTTAGAGAATGTGTAAGAACAGAAATTCAGTATGGAGGGTAGGTGGAAAGAACTAGAGCTATGAAAGACTAGTAACAGAGCAGTGAGACACAAGAATGCCAAATTTCAATTAATTAGAACAATCTACACTACAGGGGAAAAGGGTGCTGATTGGTTAACTGAGGTAGCTGAGGCGTCACCATGGCGAAAGAGGTGAGGTGTTACCATAGGCTCCCCAAGCTCCTGGGTAATTCAAAAATGGTGCAAGGCTTGAACATGTTCCTTTTGTTTGCAGACCATAGGTTCCTGCCAATGAACGTATGTCATTCCAGCAAGTGTAACTTAGCACATTACATTTGACTGATTATCTGATTGATAAGAGAACTGATCACTAAACCAACAACCAATTTAAGATAATCAATCAAGCCTGTAAGTGGCTCATTTGCACATGCCAGAAGTAATATCCATTCACTACAAACACAAGGAAAGCATTCAAACCTTGCACATGTTTGAATCCCCAGAAAACCTATCGTTCCCCTTGCTTTCTCTATGGCAATGTCTCAGTCAGAGACAAATTGCCAATCAATCAGGACCCCTTCTCCTGTAGTATAAAATGTTAAGATCATTTGAAATTTGGTGTTTGTCCTGATGAGTACAGGAGGAAAAGCTTTGGTAACTGTCTCCCTTTGCATCAATGTTCTAGTGTGAATAGGGTCAAGAAAATGCAGAGTTTGGTCTCAGTGGAAATCCAGACCAGAGGTGAAGCTGAATTAAAGTTTTGTCCTTTTTGTAAATTAAGTATGAGAAAATAATTTAATTTAGTTCAGAAGGGAAGAAACTATAGCCTGAGGTGGGCAGAGGCTGTGGAATGGAAGAAATTTGGAAGCTTCAAATTACTGGACATCAAAACAAAGGTAACTTATTATGCATCATTTCTGGTTGAATCATTTGACTATTACACACCCAACTTAGTCTTTTCATGACAGACTTCTGTTCAATCCTGCTACCGTCAAAGTTCTTGTGGATAGCATCCTGGCCTCTGAGCCAGAAGTGCTGGGTTCAAGTCCCGCTCCAGGACCTGATTTCCAAGGAAGGTGCATTCATAACACGGTCAAACAGGTTGAATATCAACCTGCAAATCCTTCCAAACATGTCAATGGCTGGTGGTAAGAGTGAGAGAGACAACTGGTCAGCCACGCTCGATCATAGAATCACTACAGTGCAGAAAGAGGCCATTTGGCCCATCAAGACTGCACTGACCATAATCCCACTCGTCCTATTCCCCTCCCCCACATATTTACCCTGCTAATTGACCTGCACCAGGGTCAATTTAGTATGACCAGTCAACCTAACCTGCACATCTTTGGGCTGTGGGAGGAAACTGTAGCACCCGGACGAAAGCCACACAGACCTGGGGAGAATGTGCAAACTCCACGCAGACGGTAACCTGAGGCTGGAATTGAACCCAGGTCTCTGGCACTGTGAGGCTGCAAAGCTAAATGCTGTGCCAGCCTTTCAAGTGTGGAGTGGCACCCCTCAAGCTATAAGCCCCTGGTAACAGACTAGCGACCTGTTCCAGGAATTATTAGCCATGGAAACAAATGAAAGTCTGCCCTTGTGCACCACTAGGTGAGGAAGAGAATTGGAACCATCACCAAGATTTTCAGGATCAAATTATCAGAATTGTAAATTCCATCTGAAAGTCATAGTTGATGCCAGGAAGTGCTTGCTTTCTCCATGTCGAAGTTAAGTTCACCACAATCCTGACTCAGTTTCATGATTCATCGGTAGTGCCTGGTGGGTCCTTGCCATCAAGAGGCAGCCTTCCATTTCCAAACCCACAAAATCAGAGTGGCACCTCAGCAGGACTGCCTCAATATCACCAAAAAGAGACAGGCAGGCATTCACAGGGATAGAACAGTCCATGCAGGTAGATTCGCAGCTTTAGATTTGAGGGAGGAGAGGCCAATACAATGTGAGTGGCACAGTGGTGAGCACTGCTGCTTCAGAGTGCCAGGTGCCCAAGTTCAACTCCCGCCTTGGGTTACTGTCTGTGCGGAGTTTGCACATTCTCCCCGTGTGTGCATGGATTTCCTCCCACAATCCAAAGACGTGCGGGTTAGGTGGATCGGCCATGCTTAATTGCCCCTTAGCTTCGGGAGACAAGCTTGGGCAAACGAATGGGGTTGTGGGGATAGAGCTTGGGTGGGACTGTGGTCAGTACAAACTTGATGGACTGAATGGCCTCCTTCTGCACTGTAGGATTTGATGATTCTATGAATGCTCGGAAACCTCAGGATCTGTTGTTTCTCAGTGATTACTACCATGTACTTCACAGCAATTATTGAGGCAATAACGTGGGAAGACACCACAAAAATCTATTGAGCACTGACCTAGACTTTCCATGCAGTGCAGGGAGGCAGTTGTTAAAGTAGTGGAGGGCAGGAATTGTGGCTGTTTAAATGATATAGCATCAAGCCTCATGACCTACTTTTCCCTCTTTTCTAATGTTATCCCATCTACAGCATCAACAAGGGACATTGTTCAATTGAAATAATACATTTCTGATCTGAGCAGTGGGCTGGAATTCTCTGGCCGTTCACACCCTACCGTCGCTGCCAGAGAGGATGGAGAATTTGGCGCTCAGCTAAATCTCTGTTCACCGCAACAGGACAGGTGTGAATGGCTGGAGAATCCCCCCCATTATTTCATAACAAATTGTGCCTTTGATTGTCATGCAGTAAACCTCACAAATATCAGAATAACTTTATTACAATCCCAGGTTATAACAATGATAAACCCAGTATCATTGCTACAATCAGTAGAAAAAAAGTCAGAGGAACTATGACCTGATCTTATTAATGGAAGAAAAGTTGATGGATTAGATAAATTTAGATGAGGCACAGCACTGAAACAGAGCATTCAACCCAACCATCGATGTTGATGATCCAAGCAAGTCTCATTTTCTTCATCCTACATCACTCAAGTGAGGCTCATAAAATCCTGTCTGTGGCCAACGGAGAATTCTGTTCTGGTAAAATTCCAGCCATTATTCTGATGCTTTCTTCCTCAAGAACTTACCTATCTTTGCCAAAGTGAAACAATGCTATCTACCTCATCCACTCAATGTGCAGTCCAAAGACGTGTAGGTAAGATTGATAAGCCATGCTCAATTGCACCTTAGTATTAAGGGGATTAGCAAGGTTGTGGGGTTATGAGGATAGGGCCTGGGTGAGATGGTTGTTGGTGCAGCCTTGATGGGCTGAATGGCCTCCTTCTGCACTATAGGGATCCTAAAGTTCTTCTAATGATTTCTATGATGTAGCAGCAGGTTCCTCAGTCTCAGGCCTAAAATGTAGCACACCTATTCCAAACATATGAGAGAACCAACACATTCAGTCTTTCAGAAAAAAACATGTTCTTGCTGCCAAAAGCCTTGTGACAGAGTTCCTTGATCCAATTGGAGAACCACAATGTGGACTGTGCTCCCAGCCAACAATCATATTTTGCTCTGACTTACTTGAACACTGATTCTTCATGAGAGCAAATACTAAAAGATAATTGGGGTTACCAGCTGGATATAAGCAACTCAGGAAAAAACGACTAACCCAATACTGTAGTGCTCAATTATAAAATGACGAAAACCCATTGCAGGTAGCACGTTGGCACAGTGGTTAGCACTGCTGCCTCACAGCACCAAGGACCTGGGTTCAATTCCAGCCTCGGGTCACTGTCACTGTGGAGTCTGCATGTTCTCCCTGTGTCTGCACGTGTTTCCTCCGGGTGATCCGATTTCCTCCCACAGCCTAGTTAGGTGGATTGGCCATACTAAATTCTCCCTCAGTGTACCCAAACAGGCACCGGAGTGTGGCGACTAGGGGATTTTCACCGTAACCTACACAGTCAGCCTACTTGTGACACTAATAAATTTTATGCAGGAGAAGATAGCACACAACAGGCGGGAGAGGGAGAAGACGGGAGTAGGCCTGTGCTGGTTAAGTGCATTGGCCACGCTAAATTCTCCCAGTGTATCTGAAACAGACACCAGACTGTGGCGACTTGAGAATTTCGCAGTAACTTCATTGCACTGCTAATGTAAGGCTACTTGTGACACCAATAAATAAACTTTAAAACTTTAAGAGGAATATTAATGCCAGTGTGTTCTCCCCTCTTTAAATTTTCTTTCAGTCGGCTGCTTGTTACTTATTCCCACTCAGCTATAGCACACAGCTGCACAGTGTACAAACATGCCATCTGTGCCTCCTCTTCCACTATGCAAAATACCTTCGGGCACAGCTCACTGTTTCCAAAGTGCAGTCCATTTGTTTAAAATAGACTTGAAAAATAGACTGTAAAAGACCAATGTACAAACCTTATTAACCCAGGCACCTGTCCTGCCCCGAGGAAGGTTCCAGATCAGTTCTCATAAACAAGTGATTAATCTGCTGAGAAATGTTTGGTTTGGAGTGGGAATGGAAGCTGTGGGATTGGAATTCTAAACTGGAGCTAGTTTTCGGCCACAGTTCTGCTTTGCCAGCACCGCGTTCTATGTACATCTTACCTTTAAACCAGGTGATCCTACGAGGCCATTTCTTCCAGGAATTCCAGGTTCCCCCTATAAGCAGGTAAAGCAGAAACAAAACATGGTCAAAGTGCTCAAGTGTAATGAAATGATGACCTATCTCTTTGACCAGGTTTTTGGTCATCTGACTTAATTATCTCCATATGTGGCTTGATGTCATGATTTGTTTATAATGCTTCTGTGATGCACCTCAGGGCATTTTACTACATTAAGGGCACTATATAAATAGGAGCTGTTGTTGTATGCTTAATACTCAGATTCTTTTCTTCCAACTTAATCTCACATGGTATTTACAGCACAAATGTAAGCCATTTAGCCCAAGATTTATTTATTTATTAGTGTCACAAGAAGGCTTACATTAACACCGCAATGAAGTTAGTGTGAAAATCCCCAAGTTGCCACAATCCGGCCCCTGTTTGGCTACACTGAGGGAGAGTTTAGCATGGCCAATTCACCGAACCAGCACGTCTTTCAGACTGTGGGTGGAAACCAGAGCAGCCGGAGGAAATCCTCGCAGACACGGGGAGAATGTACAGACTCCACATTGACAAACAGTGACCCAAGCCGGGAATCGAACTCAGGGTCCCTGGTGCTGTGAGATAGAATGCTAACCACCATGCCATCCTGTCCATGTCCATGTCCATGTCGATGCTCCAGATGAACCTCCACCCATCCTTCTTCATCTAACCCTATCCATATACACCTCTATTCCTTTTATCCTCAGTTATTTATGTAGCTTTCTCTTAAATGCTAATTGCCTCCTTGTGGTAGTGAGTTCCATATTCTATCATGACACTATTCCCTGCCAGAAGATCTTGACATCATTTGTATTACGTGTGTTTACTCCGTTCATTTGACATCAAATGCATGCAAAGGCAATCATCTAACCATCATTTGACATCAGTTGCGCTTAAAAGCTAACATTTAACTGACATTTGCACTCAAGAGCAATCATTTAACTAACATCTAACATTGCAAGTAGCGTAACTGACATTATTGTCATCAATTACTCCAAACTGGAGTGCACAAACATTTGCACCTGGCAAAATCGCTTATTGAGAGCACTCAGACACCGAAAATGTTCAGTGTTTGACCTCCATATTTCTAATTTTTTCTAGCTTCAACCAGCCTAAAGTTGAGCTAACTATTAAAAAGCAGACTCTGTTTCAATATATGTGCTAATAAACTGGAGTTACATTTTCATAACTTATTACTAGCACAGCTACTGACTCCCCACCCACCACCCAATCCCCGCACCAATCCAGCCACAGCTTCCCGCCCCCACAGCTTCCCAGAGCTTTTTTTCATCTGCTAACCACCCCTACCCATATACAAACCGCCCCCCCCACACACCACCACCTCCCCGCCCAACCCTTGAAAATCCCCACTCCTACTCTGGATTGTGGACATTTTCTTCCTCCATCTTCCTCCTCCCTTATTCTCACATTGCCTCCCCTCTCTCTCTTCCCACTCTTTCCCTTGTCCCAGCACTTCCCTGCTTCATTTTCCCACCTGTCCTTCCACAACTCCCCCTCCTACGACCACCCTCCTCCCCTACATTTATGCCCCTCTCTTCCCCACCTCTCTTCATAAGACCATAAGACAGAAGAGCAGAAATAGGCCACTCGATCCATTGAGCCTGCTCCGCCATTCAATCATGACTGATTTTTCTCATCTCCATTCTCCTGCCTTTTCCCTATAACCCCTGACCCTCTTATTAATCAAGAACCTATGTGTCTCTGTCTTAAAGACACTCAATGACCCGGCCTCCACAGCCTTCTACAGCAAAGAGTTCTATAGCTTCACCATTCTCTGACTGAATAAATTCTTCCCCATCTCTGTTTTAAAGGTTGTGTCCTCTGATTCTAGTTTTTTCTACGAGTGGAAACATCCTCTTCATGTCCACTCTATCCAGGCCTTGCAGTATCCTGCAAGTTTCAATAGGATCCCCCCTCTTCCTTCTAATCTCCAAGTACAGACCCAGAGTCCTCAACCGTTCCTCATACAACAAGCTCTTCATTCCAGGGATCATTCGTGTGAACCTCCTCTGGACCCTTTCCTTAGATGCAGGGCCCAAAACTGCTCACAATACTCCAAATGGGGTTCGACCAGAGCCTTATACAGCCTCAGAAGTACATCCCTGCTCTTGTATTCTAGCCCTCTCGACAAGAATGCTAACATTGCATTTGCCTTCCTAACTGCCGACTGAACCTGCACGTAAACCTTAAGAGAATCTTGAACAATGACTCCCAAGTCCCTTTGCATTTCTGATTTCCTAAGCATTTGCCCATTTAGAAAATAGTCTATGCCTTCATTCCTTCTTCCAAAGTGCATAACCTCACACTCTTCCATATTGTATTCCATCTGCCTCTTTGCCCACTCGCCTAACCCATCCCAGTCCCTCTGCTTCCTCAATACTACCTGTCCCTTTACATATCTTTGTATCATCTGCAAACTTAGCAACAGTGCCTTCAGTTCCTTCCTCCAAATTGTTAATGATATTGTGAAAAGTTGTGATCCGAGCACTGACCCCTGAGGCACACCATTAGTCACCGGTTGCCGTCCTGGAAAAAATCCCTTTTCCCCACTCTGCCTTCTGCCAGTCAGCCAATCCTTTATCCATGCCAGGATCTTACCCTCAACACCATGGGCCCTTAACTTATTTAATAGTCGCCTATGTGGCACTTTGTCAAAGGCCTTCTGGAAATCTAAATAAATCACATCCACTGGTTTTCCTTTATCTAACTTCGTTGTTGCTTCCTTAAAGATCTCTAACAGATTTGTCAGACATGACCTCCCCTTGTCAAAGCCGTGCTGACTCAGTCCTACTTTATCATGCAGTTCCAAGCACTCTGTGATTTTATCTTTAATAATGGGCTCTAAAACTTTGCCAATAACCGAAGTCCGACTAACCGGCCTATAATTTCCCACCTTAACTCTTCTCCCCTTACCTCCACCTCACTCTGTTTCTCTCTCTCTCTATCTCTTCACCCTGCCTGACCTTGGAGAGTTCAGACTGTAGGCTCAGCCAGTACTGGAAATCATGTTGAGGCCAGCTCTGTTGCAGCTTGCCAATGGGTGATGGCTGCAGCTGCGAGTTGAGTATTAAGTTGGGAAGGTCAGAGTTGGGGCAGGTGCTGTGGAGAGTCACTGGGGGCCCTGAGGCTCAGAATTCTAAACAGGGTCTGGAGCTCAGTGTGGATGGAGAGGCACTGAGGCTTGCTGGGAGCAAGGGGATGGTGTCAGAAGTCCAAAACTGTGGAGGGGTGCCTGAGATAGCACGCTGGCAAGCACTGCTGCCTCACAGCGCCAAGGACCCAGGTTCAATTCCAACCTCGGGTCACTGTCTGTGTGGAGTCTGCACGTTCTCCCCGTATCAGCGTGAGCTTCCTCCAGGTGCTCTGGTTTCCTCCCACAGTCCAAAGATATGCGGATTAGGTGGATTGGCCATGCTAAATTGCCCCTAGTGTCCAGAGATTAGCAGTGTAAATATGTGGAGTTATGGGGATAGCTCCTGGATGGGATTCTGGTCAATGCTGACTCAACAGGCTGAACTATGGGGATTCTTTTCTATGGAATTCTATGAAACTGGGAGGATGGGGTTGGTCGTGGTGATAGCCCAGAAAACGTTTCTATAGAAGAAAGAAAGAAGTCCATGTGATGCTGGGCAGGGAATTCCAGGATTCTGAAAGGGATTCATAGGGAAGCCTTTTAATAGTGGGAGATTCTAGGCTAAGGAGACGTATCATTAAAACGAGAGGCGGACCATTGAAGAGTGAAGTTAGGAGAAAAGAACTGTGGAACACCATCCGACTAAAAGTAATACACAGAAAGCATCCTTTCCGGATATATCTCAGCTCCTGCTCTGACCAAAACAGCAAGAAACTACAAAAGGGACATGAATGTAGCTCAGCCCATCATGCAAACCAGCCTCCCATTCATTGACTGTCTACACTTTCCACTGCCTGTGAAAAGCAGCCAGCATAATCAAGGACCTCACACACCCCGGACACTTTCTCTTCCACTTTCTTCAATTGGGAAAAAGATATAAAAGTCTGAAGTCACGTACCAACTGACTCAAGAACAGCTTCTTCCCTGCTGCCATCAGACTTTTGAATGGACCTACCTTTCTCTACATCCTAACTATGACTGTAACACTACATTCTGCACTCTTTTTCTTCTCCCCTCTGTACTCTATGAACGGTATGCTTTGTATAGTGCACAAGGAATAATACTTTTCATTGCACACCAATGCATGTGACAATAATAAATCAAATCAAATTCAAACATGTTAGCTCAGTTAAACAAATTAAAATCTGTGCTTAGATAGGCTTTTGCTCAACAAGGAAGGAAAAGGATATGGAACCAAAACAGACGGGTGGAGTTAGGATAAAGTTTAATCAGGAATGTGGGAACGGGCTCAAGAGGCTGAATGGCTGTTACTGTTCCACTTGTAGTCATGATGTGAAGATGCTGGCGTTGGACTGGGGTAAACACAGTAAGAAGTCTCACAACGAAGGAGCAGCGCTCCGAAAGCTAGTGCCATTTACTACCAAATAAACCTGATGGACTTTAACCTGGTTTTGCAAGACTTCTTATTGTTCCAATTACCAGTCCTGTAATACTGCTGGTATTAACTGCATTCTTTCAGGATCACCATCAAGGCACAGGTCAGGGGTTATGATGGAACACTCTCCATTTACCTGGATGAGTGTAACTCTGACACTCAAAAAGATCAACACCATTCAGGGCAAAGTAGTTGCCTTGAATCCATTATCTTACTCACTCCACCATCAACACACAGTGGTAGCAAAGTGTGCCATCTACAAGCTGCACTGCAGTGACTCACCTTCGACTACAACTTCCAAACTACCACTTAGCAGACATATGGGAACACCGCCACCTACAGGTTCCCTTTCAAGTCACGCACTGTCCTAACTGGGAATTATATTGACTGTCAATGGGTCAAAATCCTTCCCAGTAGCACTGTGGGTGTACCTCCACTACATGGATTGCAGTAGTTCAAGGAGGCTCACCTTCCCAAGGGCAATTAGAGATTGGCAATGAATGCTGACCTAATCATCAATATTCATATCCCAGGGAAAAGGAAAAGCCAGGGAAAACACTTTTGACCTGAATGAAGCAATACTAACATTATTACAACGAGTGTTATCATTAGAAAACCTAGATTAATATTAAACTTTTACGTCAAACAAATAAAAACATTTTACAAAATGACTGCTCCTTTTTATTCTTTGAAAAACACATGCTTACCACAGGACCGTATTGTCCAGGGGGGCCGGGAGTGCCTTTCTCGCCTTTACTACCCTGCAATAGAATTGATTCCAAATTAAGAAAATGTTTTGAAACATGTGTGTAAGGATGGTTTGATTATATGAATAAAGACACACACTGAAAAGTTACTTTGGAAAGCTGTGCAACATACAAGTTACAGAATCGTTATGCAGAGGGAGGTGATTTGGCCCATCATGTCTGCACCAGCTCTCTGAATGAGCATTCCACCTAGTGCCTTTCCCCTGCCTTCTCGACCATCACCCATCTCTTTGACCAAGCGTTCCACCAATTGTACTAATAACACTTTAGGTGCCTCAGTGTCGATTTTAACCTGCTAACGCTCAACACTATTCAGGGCAAAGTAGTCCCCTTGGCACCTGATAATGTTGGCGGCACGGTGGCACAGTGGTTAGCACTGCTGCCTCACAGCGCCAGTGACCAGGGTTCGATTCTGGCCTCGGGTGACTGTGTGGAGTTTGCATGTTCTCCTCATGTCTGCGTGGGTTTCCTCTGGGTGCTCCTCTCACATTCCAAAAGATGTGCAGGTTAGGTTGATTGGCCATGCAAACTTGCCCCTTAGTGTCAGGGGGATTAGTAAGGTAAATACATGGGGTTATGGAGACAGGGCCTGAGTGGGATTGTGGTTGGTGCAGGGTCGATGGGCTGAATGGCCTCTTTCTGCATTGCAGGGATTCTATGATCCATTCAATGAACAGTCCTGTGATGGGCTTCGGGATGTTTTACCACGTTGTTGGTTCAATTTCACCCATTCACACAGTGGTCAGTGTCAACAGGTAAGGAACATGCCAACAACTCACCATTTCTCCTTGGATAGTCAGTTCAGTCTGGCTAAAACCTTACTGAATGTTATGAATGCAACTGAGCCTGAGTTTCAGCTGGCAATTATGTAAAAGCACAGAGAAATGAGCTTGCCACTAAGAACATTTGCAGATTGTGGCTCCCAAAAGTAGAACACAGGGAGGGGGCGGGAGGTGGAAGTGCCGGATGGGATATTGGGTCAGGATGAAAAGAGACTCTAATTAGATTCCACAATGGAATCAAGTGAGTTGAACACATGTAGTATTGTAACTGGTCATTGGAACAGCAATTCTGCCAGGGTTTAGTCCATTCCATACTAGGAGGATCCATGCCAAACCTGTATGAGGCCTGGTGACACAATGGTACTGCCTCCTTCTGCTACACCAAAAGCTCTGCTTTCAAGTCCATTGTTAGAACTTGTTGGCCATGGAATCATAGAAGCCCCTACAGTGCAGAAGAGGCCATTTGGCCCATCGAGTCTGCACTGATTCTCTGATAGAGTGTCTTCCCCAGGCTCTCATCCCCACCCTATCCCTGAAAGCCCACACATTTAATCATGGCTAATCCATCTAACCTACAGATCTTGGGATACTAAGGGACAATTTAGCATGGCCAATCCCTCTAACCAGTGCGTTTTTGGATTGTGGGAGGAAATCAGAGACCCGGAAGAAACCCACACAAGCACAGGAAGGACATGCAAACTCCACACAGAAAGGGACCTGAGGCTGGAATTGAACTTGGGTCCCTGGAACTGTAAGGCAACAGTGCTAACCACCGTGCCACCATGCCGCTATGGAGGTTGTGATTCAATAGGCTGATAATCAGCTCGGGAATCCTTCCCCCACTATTCTCCAAAAGATAAAAAATAATGCCAATGTGAAAATACACTTAAACAAAATGCCTGTTGAGTATGTCCCAGTAGGATTTTCCTCTTTTTAGGGTACCTATGTGGCACAACTCCTGCCTATTTCTGCCAGTGGATGAAACTTTATAAGCCCCAGATTCCCATTCCTGTACCTACAGCATTGTTGTCACACTGAAGGAGATTTGTTCCGTCATGGCTTTCCATGGGCAGCAGCATGGGGAGATAGAGAGTAACTATTTCTGCTGCTGGGGGAGTCCAGATTAAAAGTCTAACCAATATATTCAGAAATAGGCAGGTCATTGTGACATCCAGAACGAGTTCTTCACGCAAAGCGAGGTGGAAATCTAGAACCCGTACCCCTAAAGGTTGTTGGGGCTAGATCATTGGAAAGCTTCATACCTGAGATTGATCAATTTATTTTTGTTCAGGAAGGACATTAAGGGTAGGGGTCAAAGGTGAGATTAAGCATGTTTAAGTGAATGGTAGAATAGGCTCCCTCTTCCTATGGGAGATCTGTTTGCTTTCAATAATTGTGTAAGAACCAATGTTCCTTTGCACTCTTTCTCAATCACCTATTGTTTCCAGATGCATCACAGCTTGGTATGGTTGCTGCCCAGACCAAGACCCCAAAAAGCACAAAGGGTCATGAATGTAGCTCAGTCCAGCACTCAAACCAGCCTCCCATCCATTGACACTGTCTACATTTTCCACTGACCTGGGACAACAACCAGTATAGTCAAGGAGCCCATGCCCCCCAGACATATTTTCTTCCACCTTCTTCCATTGGGAAAAAGTTACAAAAGTCGGAGAACATGGTTGGTGCAGACTGAAGGGCCTATTCCTGTGCTGTAATTTTCTTCATGCTATCAGACTCAAGAACAGCTTCTTCCCTGCTGCCATCAGGCTTTTGAATGGACCTATCACCAACTGATCCTTCTCTACACCCGATCAGTAACTGGAACACTATATTCTGCACCCTCTCCTTTCCTTCTCCCCTATGTACTCTATGAACGGCATGTTTTGTCTGTATAGTGTGCAAGAAACAATACTCATCACTGTATCCCAATGCATGTGACAATAATAAATCAAACCAATGGTTCCCAACAGACTCCCCTTTAAGGTTGCAAGCTGGCTTTTAGCACATGTTACCTACACTAAGATGCAACAGTGCAGTTAGGGTTGGGCTATATATTACAACCCTTTAAATGATCTGGTTAGCTGGTGATGGCACATGTGATTCCAGGCCCTTTTATGTTTAATTCATTGATGAGATGTGGGCATCGCTGGCTGGAGCAGCATTTATTCCCCATCCCTAATGGCTTGTTAGACCATTATCAGAAGGGCATTTAAGAGTCAGCCACATTGCTGTGGATCTGAAATTACATGTAAACTAGAACAAGTAAGGTCGGCAGACCTCCTCCCTCAAGGGTCTTCATGAATGAACCAGATGGGTTTTTACGACAATTGTTATTGACTTTTAACACCAGATTTTTATTGAATTCAAATTTCACTATCCGCCATGGTGGGATTTGAACCTGAAAGCATTACCCTGGGTCTCTGACCAATGACAATACCTCATAGCCTTTGTGAGGGCTATCCCATTTTGCTCTGTTTGTGTCCCAGACATAAAGGCCGAACTCTACCATCCTGCCCGACAGGAATCGGAGCGGGTGAAGGTCTGAAAACGGAAATCTCCATTGTCCTCGGGCAGGAATTTCCAGTCTCACCCAAGTGAGGCCGTAAAATCTCGCCCAAGATTTTAATTAGAAGGCTGTGAGCTGGCATCTTCAGCATAAACATTAGTTTATCTTTTTGTTCATTGATCAGATTCCTTCAGTTTCCAAACAGCAAATTGCTTGTTCTTTCAAATTGCCAGGCCCCCAGTTCCAGAACATACTGGCCAGGAGGTTGCTGCCACTTACTTGGTGGTTTCTCCACACAGTGGCAGCTCTTCCCCCCACTGTTAAAATGCTGTCTGGGGCAGGACCCTTCTGATAACTCGCTACCTAATTCAGTTAATTGGCGGCTTATTCTATAGTACTATAGATCAAAAACATGCTGTAATACAGTATTATGGTGGCACAGTAGTTAGCACTGCTGCCTCACAGTGCCAGAGACCCGGGTTCAATTCCAGCCTTGGATCACTGTCTGTGTGGAGTTTGCAAATCCTCCCTCCGTCTGCGTGGGTTTCCTCCCGATGCTCCGGTTTCCTCCCACTGACCAAAGATAAGGGGGTTTGGTGGATTGGCTGTGCTAAATTGCCCCTTAGTGCCAGGGGAATTAGCAGGGTAAATATGTGGGGTTAAGGGAATAGGGTCTGGGTGAGATTGTTGGCAGTGTATGCTCAATGGGCTGAATGGTCTCCTTCTGCGCTGTAAGGATTTTATGAATAATTTTTATAAAAAGCATTTTTGAGTATCATGAGTTTCATAAATTCACTCAGTTTTTATCTTTCTGCAGTAATTACTACAAAATCTGTCAGTCCTTGGTTTGGTGGTGTTTCTAGATTTATGTTACGTAAAGCTTTCACCAGCGAGAATAGGCAGCGGTGATTTTATGCATGTTTATTAGTGAAATTAGTGAATAAACAGCACTCCCGCCCACTTGAAAAGTAGAATGATGGCAATCTGGGTGCGAGTACAGTACAAGAGCCAGCTAGCTCCCACTGGGCTTGTAACTCTATGCAAGATTGAGGATTTAGAGTTGGATGGAAAAGTCCAAGTATTATTACACAAATTACACCAGCTCTGTAGCCAATCATCTTAATTTTTCTTCATGTGATAATGAGTCCACTGTTGCTGGAAAAAATAATGGCAGGTTCACGACACACAGCCTAATTAATGCACAAATTGGCCAACAAGTTCAAGGGGGAAAAGTAATGCCATGTGCTGCAAACTGATTTATGTTGCTGCACTGCTTACCCTGGGCAAATAGAGAGCACACCACCCACCTCCCATCATTAAGTACTTGCTAAGTGTGGCTGTTAAATTGCCCATTAAACTCACTGCAGTGAGTTAGAGCTCGCACTTAAACAGTGTGAGTACTTTATTTAATGATGTGCGAATGCTCGACGTAATGCCAATCCACCTCGCCAGCCCAGGAAGGGAATTACTTAAATGGCTCAGCCTCATTCCTCGTGGTAGATTCAAACTTTTAGTGATCTAAATAATTTTACCTGTAAAATTTAACTTTATTTATTTTATTTCTTTCTGACTCCCCCGCCTCACTTTTAATCTGATATTTCGCTCCCTCAATGGCTTAGTGGTATTATCACAATTATTAACTCAGAGACTCAGCTAATGTCCTGGGGACCACAGCAGAGAGTGGAATTTGAATTCAAATTCAATAAAAAATACCTGGAATTCTACCGATGACCATGAAACCATTGTTGCCTGTTGGAAAAACCCATCAGGTTCACTAATGTCCTTTAAGGAAGGAAATCTGCTGTCCTTACCCAGCCTGGCCTTTGATTTGATTTATTATTGCCACATATATTAGCATACAGTGAAAAGTTTTGTTTCTTGTGTGCTATACAGACAAAGCATACTATTCATAGAGAAAGCATCCCATTCATAGGCCTACATGTGACACCAAAGCCACAGCAGTGTAGTTCACTCTAAATTCTCCTCCAAAGACAACTAGACATGGGTAATAAATGCTGGCCAACCGGCGATGCCCATGTCCCACAAATGACTTAATATAAAAAAAATTTTACTAGACCATTTTGGATATGAATTTACCCTCTTTCTTCAGTGTTCCTCTGGTTCCTTTCTCAACCCTTAAATCTGAATGGTGAGGGAGATAGATTAGAATAATTCAGCCATATGCCCATTTCCCAACACCTTTAATTGTGCACCAAAGGAACAGGCCGCTCCCACGGCTTACGATTGTCACCTCGGGACTGACAGCTCCAGTCTGGGTAAAGTTGCAAATTTAAATATGCCCTCAACGACCCCCCCCTCCCACTTTTGCTGGCAGTTTCCCATTGAGCAAGCCTCCACTCACTTAATAAGGCAGCTCGCACTCCACAAAACCCACGGGTAGGCCTTCATGGTCATCGTACCACAGACCATTGGGTCTATCATTCACTGAGAAAAGAGATGCATAGGATATTAGCTCACACTGCCAGCTACTCACCAGGACAAAAATATTTAAGCTGAAGGGGCACATGATGAAGTCTAACTAATAATGCACACTGTAAGATGCCCCTCCATAGTCCCATGACTACAGCGGGATGTTAGACCAGCTCCAGAAAATCTTGGGGCATTGGGTAATAGTTAATGGAGGCCTGATTCCTTACCTTGCCCCACTCTTGCAGGGTGCTACCCCTCAAGCTATTTATAAGCAATTGTCTCTCTGTCTCTCTAACAGAGAGAAAAGCCTGTGGCCCTTTTTGAACTATGACCGTAATCAAGAGCCAAAATGTCTGTGTGTTGGATCATCCACCCATCTTATTTTTAAAATCATAAAAGGCACAAAATGTATTTATATTTCTGTTTGAAATTCTGGCCAGCTGGCAGCCATTTTGTTTGACTTAGCCCTAGCTGGACACCTGGAATACATTTTGTTTGCTGTACGTGCCCAACCTTACTTCCAGGAGGAAGATAGCTCGATGAATGTCAACTGCCACAACTTGGCAATTAGCACTGTTTATGTTATCTCCCCAACCACAGGACTGAGACACAGCTGGATTGTTTGGCCCAGGAAGAAGGCCTGCGAGTGAGGGACCAGCAGCTGAATTGGGGGAGGGGATGGAGGGGGACAGGAAGCTGGGTTGGAGGAGGAACCAATTCCAGTCAGGGAACCAGTGCACTTGGTCTTGCTCTGATGGGGTAGCTGATTGAAGGGAAAACAGCCTTACGTTTGTTACCTATTGGCTACATTTAATCAGGAAAGAATTCCTTTGTCTTCATTCGGATTTCAAAGCAGAGGGTTAATGTAACAGTTGCCCAATATCTGGAATTCCTGCTCTGCTAGCCTATTTGTCAGGCTGCCAAAATACTAGAAATACTAAAAACATATATAAACTTTGCATCATGAACAATGGTCAAAACTGACAAATAATTGCTGATAACTTTATCAGTTTCAATCAAAACCTGTGCCCATCAGAATCAGAGTTATTTTCTATTCATTCGTGGGACACGGCTGTCACTGCTTAGCCAGCATTTATTGCCCATCCCGAGTTGCTTTTGAACTGAGTGGCTTGCTAGACCATTTCAGAAGGGCAGCTGAAAGCCAACCACATGGCTCTGGAGTCACATTTAGGCCAGACCAAGTAAAGATGGCAGCTTTCCTTCCCTATAAGAAAATGGTGAACCAGATGGGTTTTTCCAACAATCGACAATGGTTTCATGGCCAGAGATTCCTAATTCCAATTTTTAAAACCTGAATTTAAATTCCACCATCTGCTGTGGTGGGATTTGAACTTGGGCTCCCAAAACATTAGCTGAGTTTCCGGATCAGTAATCTGGCAATAATACCATTAGGCAATCACCTCCCCTCCAGCAATCTGTCACCATAAGTTGGCAGCGCAGAACATAATGCCAATTAAGTTGGTCCAATGCTGACCCTATTCTGTTTCTAGAATGAATACATCCAAGTACAGAAGATGGGCAGTGCCAAGGTGCCAGGCCGGCAGTGCTAAGGTGCCGGGTGTGCCAAGGTGCCGGGCCGGCAGTACCAAGGTGCCAGTGCCCAAGGGGCACCCCCTTGCCCTTGGTCTATCTGAGAGGCCTCAAGTTACACTGACGAGACCAACAGGATTGTTCCCTGTTCATGCCGAGCAGGTGTTTTCCTCACTGGAGAGAGCCTCTCTTGGCGAGGCTATAAAGGCAAGTGAGCACAGACCGGTCTCACTTAACACATGTAAATGAATATTTAAATATATTTAAATAAATCATTCAGACTCTCGCCCATTTCCGCGCCAGAAATCTGGGTGTCGTAAAATCCCAAGGGCCAAGAAATCAGGGGATTTTACTGGCTCTCTCCACCCATTGATGGGCAGGGTGAGGCAATAAAATTCCATCCAAGGTTTTTGTTGTCCATTTTGGACAGGTAGTTAGTTGTCCATTTGCTGCAACAAGTCCAGAGACAGTGAGCCCCTGGAATTGAGAATCACATGTCTGAACATCATTCCAATGTTTATTATTATTATTGCATTATTATTGCAAGGCCTAAACATTCATTGGGGAAGGTCGCTGAGACTACGTACCTTTTTCCCAAGGACCCCTGGTAGCCCTGGTCGTCCAGGTGGCCCTTCCGGCCCCTTTCGAAAAAACATGGCAGAGGAAACAGAAATTAATATTTCGCATTTTAACACAAATGGAAGTGTGATTAAATGTGTTAACATACAACCTGAGGACCCGAAGGCCCTTCTGCCCCCGGGAATCCACGTTGTCCATTTTCACCCTGAAAGATAGAATGAAACACGGCCGTGATTTTTAAAATATGTTTTTTTTTTGAGTGATTAAAGCGATGTGCCGTTTGCACATTCTCCCCATGTCTGCATGGGTTTCCTCCCACAGTCCAAAGATGTGCAGGTCAGGTGGATTGGCCATGCTAAATTAACCTATGCATCAGAGGGACTAGCAGGGTAAATATGTGGAGTTAAGGCCTGGGTGGGATTGTTGCGAGTACAGGCTCAATGGGCCGAATGGCCTCCTTCTGCACTGTAGGGAGTTGATGATTCAAATTCATCAAGAGCACTCATTGCAAATTCAGATCGACTGTGAATTTTGCCTTTTAGATTTGTCCGAATTTTACTTGCTAAACTGTTGACATGATCCTGAAGAAATTACCCTGGAGTATGATTGACTCTCAGCGTGGGACTTTTCCTGGAACAGAGTTGGCAATGAGCTTTATTTGAAAGTTGTATTTCAATTTCAATTTTTAGGTGTTTATAAAGCCAAGGGTTGCAGACTCTCTCAGTTGGGAAATGTGGATTAAGGTTGAAATGAAGCATTCTGAACTAGTGTTCTTCAGGCAATAAAAAGTCAGTTTACAGCCTCCAGGCAATCTCTCAAGAGGCTTTGTTCCCCTCCTCTCACCCTGCCCCCACCATTGAAGTAATGAGGAAGATTGAGAACTTAATTTAAATATATTTAAGTTCCATTAGTGGGCTTCCCTGCTGCATCGTTCCCCCCACATCTTAACATTACGTTGGCAAGGTTTACATCAGCTTTGTAGCAATATGAAGCAGGTGAAGAGATACTGCCAGAGGTGCACAGGAATGGACAGTCCTTGAAAGGGAGAGGGACATGCCCTGGCAGTACACTGGCACTGCCCCGGAACTACTTGGGGTGATGGAGGGCAGTGCTGAGAGCTGTACCGGGGGACAGATTCCCGTGGAGGAATTCTATAGGGGCGGTCATCTGTGTTCATTGCAGAGGGGTTGGTGTTCCCCATGTCTGTAAGGGGGAGCTGTTCCCTGTGTCAGTAAGAGAGGGGGGGTGTTCCCTGTGTCTGTAAGAGAGAGGAGATCCCCCATGTCTGTAAGAGAGGGGGTGTGTTCCCCCGTGTATGTGAGGGGGGGGGGGGGTGGGGGGTTCCCCGTGTCTGTAGGTATGGGGCCATAGGGGTGTGGTGTTCTCCTTGTGTAAGAAGGGGTTCCCCCTGTGTCTGTAGCTATAGGGCCATGAGGGCATGGTGTTCTCCACGTATGTAGGAGGGGGTTCCCCCATGTCTGTAGATATGGGGCATGGGGGTGTGGTATTCTGTGTGTGTGTGGAGTGCTCTATGCATTAATTGTTAGTGCTGGAGCTCTGGGTAACCATTAAAGGTGGTGCCCTGATCTCCGGAACGCCAATGTTACTGGGCAAGCTCAGAAAGATTCCACCCCGCCAGCGCAATGGTGCGGGACATGTGGCATGTTTTTTTTCCCTGAATGCTGGAAAATACAGTGAGAAAAGTTGGCAGTGCAGCTGGTGTGCTCAACACTGCTTGCCTGAGCCAGCACTTCAAGAAAAAAACTGGCAAAGTCCACCCAGAGTTTTGAACATCTTTAAGACAGAGCTAGATAGATTCTTAATAAGCGAGGGGGTGAAAGATTATCCGGGGATAGGCAGGGATGTAGGATTGAAGTTACAATCATATCAGCCACCATCTTATAGAATGGTGGAGCAGGCTTGAGGGACGAATGGCCTTGCTCGTACAGAATCATAGAATCCTACAGTTCTCTGGTTCCTCTTGATCCTATAAATATTTTGTAGAAGGAGGCCATTCAGTCCATCAAGTCTGCACTGACCACAAACCCACCCAGGCCCTATCTCCCTAACCCCATGCATTTACCCCAGCTAGTCCTCCTGACAATAAAGGGACAATTTTGCACAGCCAATCCACCTAACCCATACATTTCTGGACTGTGGGAGGAAACCTGACCACCTGGAGGAAACCCACACAGACACGGGGAGAACGTGCACACTCCGCACAGTCACCCAAGCCAGGATTCGAACCCAGGTCCCTGGAGCTGTGAGGCAGCAGTGCTAACCACTGTGCCACCATGCTGCCCTATGATCGAATGTAATGTACTCTGCGAGAAAGGCGGCAAGGATGGTTTTGTGATGTCATTGTGTTTTTAAAATGTCAACATGAATCAGCAAAATATTAAATAGATGTTCAAGTTATTGATAAATCATTTCAGTGATTATTACTTGAATGAATGTAAATTGAGAGAGGTGAATACTCAGCGAGAGCTTGGTGTCCTCGTGCATCAGTCACTGAATGTAAGCATGCAGGTACAGCAGGCAGTAAAGGCGGCAAATAGTATATTGGCATTCAATAGCAGGAGAATTTGATTACAGGAATAGAGATGTTTACTGCAAATTGTATAGGGCATTGGTGAGGCCACACCAGGAGTATTGTGTGCAATTTTGGTGTCTTTATCTGAGGAAGGATGTCCTTACTATAGAGGGAGTTCAGCGAAGGTTTACCAGGCTGATTCCTGGAATGACAGGTCTGTCAAATGAGGAGAAATTAAGTCAGTTAGAATTGTATTCATTAGGGTTTAGAAAAGTGAGAGGGGATCTCATAGAAACTTATAAAATTCTAACAGGATTAGACAGGGTAGATTCAGAAAGGATGTTCCTGATGATGGGGGTGTCCAGAACTAGGAGTTATTATTTGAGAATAAAGTCCTTTTAGGACTGAGGTGAGGAGAATTTCTTCACCCAGAGCATGGTGAATCTGTGGAGTTCACAACCACAGCAAGTAGTTAAGGACAAAATGTTGTGCGATTTCAAGAAGAAGCTTGATATAGCTCTTGGAGTTAAAGGGATCAAGGGATAATGGGAGAAGAGCGGGGAATTAGGATATTGAATTTGAAGATCAGCCATGAACAAAATGAATGGCGCAGCAGGCTCAAAGAGCAGAATGGCCTACTCCTTCTTGTTTCTATGGTGTTATTTTCTGGCCTTGTTCGCCCTGAAAACGGAAAATCCCTCCTAAGATCAATGGACCTTTCCATGGTCTGCCCCTCACCCTCTTCTATTCCCGTGGCGGGCAGGGTGATAAAATTCACCCCAAACTCCCAATGTGATTTTTACAGGAGGGCCTCAATGAAGCTCCCTCTTTAGTATCAGCACTTCCATTATACTGAATAAGAAACTTCATCACACACAGTTGCAAACTGATTTTGTTGGTCCAGGCATGTAAACAGGAATATTACCGTGTCTCCTTTTGGTCCAGACTGCCCTGGAGATCCAGGCAAACCAGGCAGACCCTGAATGGGAAGAAAATTACATGTTTTAGAAAGAATTACAAGTAGGTTATGTAGTTCAAAAGGCATAACATGTTTCCATTTTACACATCACAGTCTTTTTCCAAATCAAGGAGGTTATAAAGTTCTATCTGGCCTTGGAGAGGTTGCATTTGGAGTAATGTGTTAGCTTTGTGCCTCTGCATTACAAAAAAGGCATTCAATTATTGAGTTCAGAGTATGAACCCTTTGGTTGACCACTCAACATTGAGGACGGAACTATAAAAGGACAATCCATGACTCTGGAACTTTGCTACCTGCAAGGAGAACAGGAATTGCAAAAGACAAGTCATGTTTACTTAAGGTTAATAGAATTCTTTTGAATAAGTGACCAATCAATAGCTAAAAGGAAATTATATAGATTTTTCGAAGATATTCCATAGACTGTTACACAACATGCTTGGAAATAATGCAGCCTTACAGATCAGAAACAAAAGCAAAACAAAGCAGATGCTGGAAATCTGAAGTTAAAATGGGGATTAGTAAAATTGTTGGGGGGGGGGTTCTTGGAAAGCATGCTTGCTAATGACATGCTAAAGTATTAAAATGGAGTTTCTACGGCAGTTCAGCACATTTTATTCCACTTCACCGGCGAGGGGGTGGGAAGATTGGAACTTGAAAATGCAAATTGCTCTCTCTGGATTTTGACTGCACGCTCCCATTCCCACAGGCAGACAGCGCAGGCTCAGAGTCACTCCCACCGTACTGTATTAGAGAAACAAAGAAAGCGGCAATTGTCATTTTGGATTTTATACATAGAGTAAGGGACTTTAAATAGAAAATAAGAAATTATACATTTGTACAAAAATTTTGGCTAGGCCAGTTGGAGAATGGTAGTTTTAACTGCTCCATTACAGAAAGGGCATGAAGCCGAGGGAGTAAATTTATCGAGATAATATCTGGGAATGGGAACCGTAGTTATGAAGGAAAACTTGAGGAACACGGACTACTTCCATTGCAGCAGATGCGGCTAAGAGGAGGTTTAGTTAAGTTTATTTTAAATTATGAAAGATATTGATAGAGTAAATACAGAAGGATGATTTCCGTTGATTAGGGATACATAACGAGGAGACACCAGTTTAAAATTAGAATGAAGCTATGAAAAATTTCATTGGAAAATGATTCATTGGAGGTGGACTTCTTCAGTCCGATTGCACCGTTTAAGAGAAGTGTGGATGAGTTTCCTGAATGGATGAGATGCCTGAATATTGGAAGGTAGCAAATGTTGTGCCTTTGTTTAAGAAGGGCTGCAGGGGAAAACCTGGAAACTACAGACCAATGAGCCTAATGTCTGTAGTGGATAAGTTATTAGAAAGTATTCTGGCATTTAGAGATGCAAGGACTGATTAGGAATAGTCAGCATGACTTTGAGAGTGGAAAATCATGTCTCATGAATTTCTTGAATTTTTTGAAGGGGTAACCAAAAAGGTAGATAAGGGCAATGCAGTCAACATTGTCTACATGGATTTTAGCAAGGTCTTTGACAAGGTATCGCATGGTAGGCTGTTGCATAAGATTAAATCTCACTGGATCCAGGGGAAGGTAGCCAATTGGATACAGAAGGCTGAGGGCGGTTGGAGAGGGTTGTTTTTCAAACTGGATCAGCATTGTGCCTCAAGGATCACTACTGAGTCCACTGTTATTTGTCATTTATATTAATGATTTAGATAAGAATTTAGGAGGCATGGTTAGTAAGTTTGCAGATGACACCAAGATTGGTGGCATGGTGAACAATGAAGATTATCTAGGATTACAAAGAGATCTTGATCAATTGGGCTAGTGGGCTAACAAGTGGCAGTTTAATTTAGATAAATGCAAGGTGATGCATTTGGTATGTTGAACCAGGACAAGACTTATTCAGTTAATGGTAGGGCACTGGGAGAGTTATAGAACAAAGAGAGCTTCAGATACAGGCTCATGTTCATAACGCCTTGAAAGTAGAGTCACAAATGGACAGGGTGATGAAAAAGGCATTCAGTATATGTGGTTTCATTGGTCAAAACATTGAATACAGGAGTTGGGATGTCTTGCTGAAGTTGTACAAGACATTGGTAAGGCCACACTTGGAATACTGTACACAGCTCTGGTCACCCTAATATAGAAAGGATATTATTAAACTAGAAAGAGTACAGAAAAGATTTACTAGAAGGCTACCAGGATCTGATGGCTTGAGTTATAAGGAGAGGCTGGATAGACTGGGGCTTTTTTCCCTGCAGCGCAGGAGACTTAAGGGTGACCTTACAGACAGCTATGAAATAATAAGGGACATAGATCAGTTAGATCATCGCTATCTTTTCCCAAAGGTAGGCGAGCCTGAAACTAGAGGCATAGGTTTAAGGTGAGAGAGGAGAGATACAGAAGGATCCAGAGGTCCTCTTTTTTCACTCAAAGGGTGGTGAGTGTCTAGAACGAGCTGCCAGACGTAGGGGCAAACACAATTTTGTGTTTTAAAAATCATTTAGGTAGTTCTATGGGTACGATGGGTATACAGGGATATCATAGAATCCATACAATACAGAAAGAGGCTGTTCGGCCCATTGAGTCTGTACCGACCACAATCACACCCAGGCCTTGTTTCTGCAACCCCAAGCATTTACTCTGCTAATCCCCCTGACGCTAGGGTTAATTTAGAATGAGCATTCCACCTAACCCGCACATCTTTGGACTGAGAGATTAAACTGGAGCACCCAGAAGAAACCCACACAGGCACAGAGAGAACGTGCAGACTCCACACAGATAGATAGTGACCTGAGGCTGGAATTGAACCTGGGACCCTGGCACTGTGCTACCCTCAAGGGTTAGGCCAAATCAAGGATTCAGGTCGAATGCAGACAATTGGGACTAGATTACTGGTAAAACCTGGGCAGCATGGATAAGTTGGGCCGACAGGCCTACTTCCACGCTGTAAACATCTATGATGGAAAATACAAGACCTCATGGAAAACGAAGAGGAAAGTCAGTTTTCGGTCACACTAGCCTAAAACTAGCATAGTTCAAACATGATGCAAATGTCCACAGACATTAAACATATCAAAAGAAATTAGGACATTTAGGCCATAGTGTTTTCATTCCAAGATAGATGGAGTTATGGAACAGATTACCAATCAGGGCTGGCAGAACATAAAATCATGCCAGGGTTTGAAAAGGATTGGATTAACTCATAGTTGGAAAAGGGACGGCAGGGTCTAGAAACGTGGTGTAGAAATTGATGAGTGGTGTGAAAGGGTAGGGCAAGAGGGCCAGCACAAAACATTATCATCTGACAGTAAGATTGCCACTTCAGAAAGCAATAGAACAGAAACCGCTGGATAAACCCAGCAAGTCTGGCAGCATCCGCAGAGAGAGAAACAGAGCTAACATTTCAGCCCCATGCAACTCTCTTTCAGATTTCCAGCATTGGCAGTACTTTGTTTTTCTAGCAGTAGAAACAAGATATAATTTCATACCTGTGTGCCTCGAGAACCAGGAATACCTGGAATACCCTGCTCACCAGGTTGTCCCTTAAAGATGAAACACAAGTTAAAGATACACTACATGGATTGCCATTGCTGTGTAGAAAATATTCTTAGCATGTATGTTAGTTGTGGTTCTGTAGATTGCATCCACACCTCTGAAACATAAGGCCCCAGATTCAAGTCCTATTCCAAGGCTTGAGCACAAAACTGCACTGTCAGAGGTGGAACTACTACTAAACTTAACAATACATTTCAGAAAACCTTTATTCTTTCAGCCTAAACATCTTGATGAGTAACTCCCTGTTCTATCATTATTTCCAACCTGTACTTTTCAGGAGCTTGAGGGTTCCTTCCTTTCTTCCAGGATCAAACCATAGTGTGACACAGCTTCCAGGAATTCACTTTGAATCCTAATGTTCCTGCTATTCTCCACAGTATGAGATTCTTGGGGTCCTTCCACTAGCACCCTCTTCTTCAGGACCTCACAACCGGGGGCACACCAGCTCCAGCATGACCGTCACTGCCTTCTTGCTTTGTGGTCTACAGCTCCTGGCAGTGTTCTCTCTCTCTGCCTGTTTGCAGGTTAAGCATGTCAGCTGTGGCTCAGTGGGTGGCACTCCCACTTCCAAGTCACAAAGTTTTGGTTTTCGGGTTTGAACATGTAAAATCTAGGCTGACATTTCACTGGGTAGAGTGCATGGCATGTCAGAGATATTTCTTATTGATGAGGTGTTAAACACCTACTCTGTCTAATGGATGTAAAAGATTCCAGGAAACTATTTGGAAACTATTCCCAGAGTCCTGGCCAAAATTCATCCCTCAGCCAACATCACAAGAACAGATTATCTGGTCAAGATTGCAATACTGCTTCTGGGAGCTTGCTGTGCATAAATTGGCTGCTGCGATTCCTAGATTATAACAGCGACTACATGCCAAAACTGTTAGTTTGGCTGTGAAACTTTAGCTGTTTTAATGAGCATTCATGAGATGCAGATCACAGAATTAAAGAATTCCTACAGTGTAGAAGCCGCCATTTGGCGCATTGAATCTGCACCGACTCTCTGATGGAGCATTTTACCCAGGCCCTCTCCCCTGCCCTATTCCCATAAACCCACACATTTCCCATAGCTAATCTATCTAACCTACACATCATGCAACACTAAGCAGCAACTTAGCATGGACAATCCACCTAACCTGCACATCTCTGGATTGTGGGAGCACCTGGAGGAAACCCATGCAGACACAAAAAGAATGTGCAGACTCTGCACAGACCGTGACCGAAGGCCAGAATCAAACCCAGTTCCCTGGTACTATGAGGCAGCAGTGCTAACCACTGTGCTGACCTGCAATGCAAATGGCATTCAGGCCACCAGCCAGCAGGATGACTGGCCCACCAATGGGAGAATTACAACAGTGATTCTACACTGGCGGGTTTCTGACTCTCACTAGATCCTCTCCTCCTGCCCGTCACCAAACCCGCTATGGGAAAATTCCACCCTACACCTCTTTGTACAGTGATGAGGGGACAAAACTAAGATAAACATCTCCAATTTTGTATCATTTCACTTTTGGCTCTTATTCAAGACTCTTTTGGACGGCACGATTTAGAAGAAAAAACTTTGGACCCTTTACAGCACAACAGAAATAACTCAGGCAGTTAACATTGCTCCATTAATGCAATAACTTGTTCACATTCTTGCATCATATTCTTAATTATCCTCAGAAGACGGGACCTTTCAGCACTCTTGCACCATCAACCATCAACAGTACTGGGTGTAAAGCAAAGGAACATAAAGATTATAACAATATAAGCCATTCATGGTGGAAAGACAAGACTTTTCTTTCAGTTCTGCTTAATTTAGATGCAAGGGCATAATCCCCTCTGTAGCCTACTGGGCTGTGGATTCACATAAAGAGCAAGTGATCAGCAGACATCAAAGTGCACTTGGTGGGCACACTGGCAGATAATGTTTCACAATATAAGGAAATGAATCACTGGGGCCACAAAACCATTAGAGTGGGATGTATTACACTAAGTAATTGGATGAAAATAACCACTTTGCTTCATGCACAGAAAGATAAAGAAAGCTTTTTTTAAAAATAATGCATACAGGGCAAATGACATTTTTAAATGACTTTATTAAATCTATGCCGTATAAAGCAATATTCAAAACAACAGCACTTTGGAAGACAATAATAGTGTATTAAAAGTGTCACTGCCTACTGGAAATCAAACCTTAAATTTATGTCATCACATTGGCAAGTGGTTAGTACTGCTGCCTCACAACGCAAGAGACCCGGGTTTGATTCCTGAGTTTGGTCACTTGTGGAGTCTGCATGAGTCTCCTCCGGTTTCCTCCCACAGTCTGAAAGACGTGCTGGTTAGGTGCATTGGCCATGCTAAATTCTCCCTCAGTGTACCAGAACAGGCGCTGGAGTGTGACGACTGGGGGATTTTCACAGTAACTTCACTGCAGAGTTAATGTAAGCCTACCTGTGACTAATAAATAAACTTACCCTCCAGGTTTAAAAAAATGTAACTAGATCAGATTACAGCTGTAGTCCAGATAGACTAAGAAACGACGCTCAAATGAACAGCTAATCCTGGTGTTAATGGAGAGAATTTGCCCCCATCTATTCCTTCAGCCCTTTATTAATATTTGTTCCAGATTTATCCTAAGGGAATCTAGTTAAATGCATCATCACAGGCTTTTCCTGCCATCATTATAATGTCAGAGTCACAGGTTTTATTACATTTGGATGTCTTTCAGGAAATGATTCACACTTTGTCCTCGAGTGTCACTAGTGGTGTGCTGCAGGGCTCAGTACTGGGACCTCTTCTCTTGCAGTGTATATAAATGATTTGGAAGAGGGAGTAGGTGGTGTGATCAGCAAATTTGCTGATGACACCAAAATGGCGGGCAGTGAGGAGCAGTGTCTGGCAATACAGCGGGATATTGATAGGCTGGTTGATTGGGCAGAAACATGGCAAATGGAGTTTAATCCAGATAAATGTGAGGCGATGCATTTTGGCCGGAATAATGTAGGGGGGAGTTATATGGTAAAGGGTAAGCCCGTAATGAGTATAGAATCGCAGTGAGACCTGGGGGTGCAAGTGCACAAGTCTTTGAAGGTGGCATTGCAAGTGGAGAGTGTGGTGAAGAAAGCCTATGGTATGTTAGCCTTTATAGGAAGGGGTATAGAATATAAGAGCTGGAGTCTAACGTTGCAGTTGTACAGAACGTTGGTTAGGCCACATTTAGAGTACTGTGTCCAGTTCTGGTCGCCTTACTACCAGAAGGACGTGGAGACTCTGGAGAGAGTGCAGAGGAGGTCTACCAGGATGTTGCCTGGTATGGAAGGACTGGGGTATGAGGAAAGATTGAAGAAATTGGGGCTCTTTTCCCTTGAAAGACGCCGACTGAGGGGGGATCTAATAGAGGTATACAAGATTATGAAGGGTATAGATAGAGTAAACAGAGGTAAGCTATTTCCTATGATAGAGACACCTAGGTCAAGGGGCCATGGACTTAAGGTGAGGGGGGAGAGGTACAACACAGATATTAGAGGGAGGTTTTTCACTCAGAGGGTAGTGGGGGTATGGAATGCTCTGCCAAGTAAGGTGGTGGAGGCAAACACGCTAGAGTCATTTAAGAGTAACTTAGACAGGCACATGACTGGGTTGGAGATGGGTGGATATAGGAGATTGTTTTAAATAAGGGTCATTAGCATTGGGGCGTCCCTGGTAAGGTAAATGGATATGGTATAATAATAATGTCTTTTTTTCCCTTTTCATTCACAGGTTATAAGTCGGTCTGCCTCGTGTCCAACGAGGGGCATACATGCGATGGGTCGTACTGGGGCTGCTCTTGGTTGTTCGAGATTGGCCTAGTGCTTCATGTCGTTAGTGTGTGCCTAAACTGGACCAGATACTGGGCAAGACAACAGCTCAGTAACTATCACTGATTGCTGTGCAGACACATGGATTTGGGCCGGTGTCTGTGGGAGTTTGCGCATTCTCCCCGTGCTTGCGTGAGTTTTCTCCGGGTGCTCCGGTTTCCTCCCACACCCCAAAGATGTGCTGTTAGGCTGATTGGCAGGAATAAATTGTCCCTAAATCAGTTTCCCTCAATCTGGATGGCCATAAAACATTAGGCAAGGGTCGTGGGGGGAGAGGGGGACTGGTGGTGTTGAGATGGCAGCGCAGGTTGGGCCAAAGGGCCTGTTTCCCGGGCTGTTTTTGTTCTTTGAGTGGGTTAATATTTCATAGAATCCCTGCAGTGCAGATGGAGGCCATTCGGCTCATTGAGTCTGTACTGGCCACAATCCCACCCAGGCCCTATTCGAATAACCCCAACACTAAGAGACAATACACCATGGCCAATCAACCTAACCCACATTTCTTTGGAGCATGGGAGGAAACCAGAGCACCCGGGAGAAACTCACACAGGTATGGGGATAACATGCACATTCCACACAGACAGTGACTGGAGGCCAGAATTGAACACGGGTCCCTGGCATTGGGAGACAGCAGTGCTAATCACTGTGCCATCTTGTGATTCACAGAACTGTTACGGTGCAGAAGGAGGCCATTTGGTCCATCATGTCTGCACTGGCTCTCCAAACGGGAATGCACTTAGTGCCATTCCTCTGACTTTTCCCTGTGCTCCTGCACATTGTTTCTATTCAAGTAATCATCTAATGTCCTCTGGAATGCCTCAATTGAACCTGTTTCCACCACTCTTCCAGGCAGAGCATTCAAGTCAAAGTTGGACATGCACTTGAAAAGGATCATTGTTTTCAATAAGATATAAATAGAATTCAGTTCCCTGCGTAAGCTGGGAGAATGGTTCATCACCTGTTTGTAGAGGTGTTGTGATGAGTATTGCATCCATGATAATGTCATATCCAAGGGGATTAACAGGGAAACGTTCAGTCAAATGGAGGAAACAGAAAAGGAAATGTATATGTTGGCTCACAATATTATCCAACTCCATGTTTTATCACTAGGTAACAATGTATTACAGAAAAGCACAGACTATGAGCTGTTTCAGAGGGCTCTGCGGTTCCCATTTCCCGCGCTAAAAGGTCATGGTGGAACAATCCACGGTAATTGAAAACTGGGAGCATCATTAATTGCCTTAAGGTAAGACCTCTGCCCCTTCCTCCAGAGGAAGTCCAGCTTTAGAGAGCTGCTGGCCAATCAGATAGCCACCACACCAAGGAACTCATTGGGAGACAGGCAGTTTAGCAGAGGCCTGGTGAGAGGGGTGGGAGATTTGGATTCAGAAGGTCAAGGGGAAGGATTAAAGCAGTGGAGGGTGCCCTCCAATGGCCTCAGGGGACTTGCAAAGTAGACCCCTGGGCCTGGTTAAAACATCAGTGCAAACTCAATGGGCTCAATGGCCTCCTTTTGCACTGTAGGGATTCTATGATCACAAACAATCCTCCCGTTACAGGTAAAATACTGGCAGGAGCAGAATTAAGGCTTTAAGTAGTCATTGATTGACCATTTAAGGGACTCAAGAGGTTCAAATGTGGACAGGCATCCAGACCTCTGTGCCATCACCCATAACATTTCAGACTGGGCAATGGTGGACAGGTAGGCAGCAGGAATACCACCTCCTCTCTTCAAACCCGCGGGCAGGGAATGTAAAATCCAGCCCTACGTACTGATCACACATCCTATAAACATACAGAGATGATCTTGGAAATGGAATAATACTCACAGGCACACCATTCATTCCTGATTTTCCTGGTTTGCCAGGTTCTCCCTTATGCCCCTATTGGAAGAAACAAAGCACATAGATTAGTGAACCCCAACACACTGCGCTGTATGGCTCTACACCCCTGTTAGCTCAGAAAGGGTGGCAGGGGACTGGGAGTAGGGGTGTTAATTTCCACTACACTATATGTGGAATTGAAATGGCTCTAAGGAATTTCCCATCCATTTAGTTCCTTGTTAACCTTTGGCTTTCAGGAAAGGGATCCAAACACTCGCACTTTGATGACAACTTTCCTCCTTGCAAACAGAGAAATGCTAATGTGAGACGCAAGTTTTTTTTTAGCAAAAAAAGAGTAGACAATGTTAAATATTGGAAGTTGACTATCTTCATATAGCTCAGGAAAAAGTTGAGAATGACATGCACCATGTAAGTATATAAAATCCCAAATTCAGAGTGCTACTGTTGCACTATAATAATGTCTTAACTGTTGAACAAGAGAACAATAATTTTAAGTTCATATCCCTATTGTTGAATATTTTGCCAGTACTATGCACCAATTTTGAATGTGCGATTCTTGTGCCATTCTAAGTGGTTACACTTGCCCGATATTCGTACTAAATTGTAAACTCACCTTTCGTCCAGGAATGCCACGCAATCCAGGTGGGCCTGCTGGGCATGTGCAAACTGCCTTGGGGACTGTTCTGTTGGATGGACACTTCCCAAAATTAAATGAAGGGGTTTTAGTAAAAATCACTTTTTGTTCAAGGAGTAAAATCAGCCATTAAAGAATCGCTAAGAATTTGCTCCCAAGATACATGGAATATCACTCACCCTCTCGTCGTCCTAGATAAGAGAAAATATAAAAGAAATTAGTATGTGGATGAAATAATCAATGCCACAGTGACCACGTTTCAGAATTGGCCATAAAGCATTTTGGAAAATCTTAATGTCAAGAAGAGGAAAGCCCTTCTTTTTTAAAACTTTAAACTTAAGTTTTTTCAGGCGCACGGTGACACAATGGTTAGCACTGCTGCCTCACAGTGCCAGGGACCCGGGTTCAATTCTATCCACCGATCATTGTCAGTGTGGAGTTTGCACGTTCTCCCTGTGTCTGTGTTCTTATGTTCTTATGTTCTTTGTGGGTTCCTCTGGGTGCTCCGGTTTCCTCCCACAGTCCAAAAGATGTCCAAGTTTGATGAATTGGCTATGCTATATGATCCCTTCATGTCCAAAGATATGAAGGTTAGGGAGATTAGCTGGGCAAATATGTGGGATTGCAGTGATAGGGCCTGGATGGAATGCTCTGTCAGAAATTCGATGTAGACTCGATGGGTCGAATGGCCTCCTTCTGCACAGTATGGATTCTACCGTCTGAAAAAATTTCATTTCCTTGTGTGCAAGCATTACTCCTTTTAACTCAGGAACTTACCATGGATTTTTTTCTGTTTGTTTTTGATAATGCATAAACATTTAATGCAGATACGCCACACTTATTGCAAAGCACTGTAGCGATTTTAAAGTTTACACACCAGACTTTTCTTTCATTACTAAATTTGGAGCATTCCGCTTTCCATTCTGAGGGTTTTAAATTGATTTTACATTGTTGGCGCGGTGCATGAAGGTACACATTATCAACAAGACACAAGATCAACAGATGTTGGGGAAGGCATGTTTATATTACAAAAAAAAGAAACAGGTATGTTCAAAACACAATGGGCCGAATTCTCTGACCTTGCCTGCAGTTAGCTTTCTCTGCTGCCATTGCAATGAATGGAGATTTGGCTGAGCACCAACTTCTCTATTCTTGCTTGCAATGGTGGCAGGGAGGTGAAAGGTCAGAGAATTCTGCTCAATGTCACAATGGAGGTTCTGTTAACTTTCACACCTGTTTCTGCCTGTGAGAGTACTTCATCCTCCAATCCAACTCCTGCCCCACGATTATCCATGAAAGGTTTTGATCCCAGCTGAAGATTTTTTGTGAGAGTTTTGATATAATCTTCACAGTTATTCCCCTTCATCCTTGATTTACTTGTCTGGTGTTCCAGCAATGAACTCTCTGGTAGAATTGTTGGGATTCTCCTCATCTCTTCCAATTGGAGAATTTTGTCACAATCATTAAACATCATGGAGCTGGACTTTCCCGCTTGAGGCAGGAGTTGAGGAGCGAGTTTGATTCAGAGTTGCAAGCTCACCCCTGGTACTGCATGATCTTCAGTCGAGACCTTAATGACCCCAGAGGTGAGTCTGCCACCCAGCTGGTGGCCACTGGATTGGGAGGGGTGGATGGAGGTTGGTGCAGTAATGATAACAAAACACAGGGGCAACAGGCCACATTTTGGCCCCTGTCACACATTTTCTGTGACTGCCGTCCATGTCAGAATAAAATCAGAGGATCTTCATCTCCAAAGCGACCAGGGCAAATGGAGAGTTGAGACAGGGATATGATAAGAAAAGGTTGCTTACTAAAATCTTATTATTGCTCAGCACCTTCTTTTCCAAGCTTTCATGTGTTGGAATTAAATAAAACTGTTTCAGTGTCACCAGGTTGCAGCCAATCAGCATTAGAGAACTCCTAATGACTGCCCACCCCGTGAAAATCTCGGGGGGTGGGGGGGGGGGTCAGAAGGTGAATTCTTCACTGGCTTCCCGGCAACCAGAGCCTGTCGAATTCTGTCCAGATTCAGGGGAGGAAATTCTCAGATTCATAGACATCTGCAACATAGATGGCGGCCATTCGGCCCAACATGCCCATGCCGACCAACAAAGATCTGACTACACTAATCACGTTACTCACAGCCATAGAGTTTATGACTGCAGAGATCTTTCACCACAAGCCTCGGGAAGACATCACTTCCCCTCTCAGTTCCAGAACGGTAAGTGTGAGTTGTTCTAGACCACTGTGACACATGCCTCAATCAACATGGATAGTTATAAGTAACACTGACAGATTATGAGGGTCGATTACTTTCCTGGTTTTGGGGAGGGGGGGGGGGTGAGGGCAAGGCGATGCCAACAGCTGCATATGTAAAGAGCGAATTAGAAATTAAGCATAGCTACAGAGCCATTCTAAACATGAATCTGGATAAATCAAATTGTCACAAGGACAAACCTGCAACCAATACGTATGTGTCAGGATGTATACACTCGGCAGATAATACATTCCGGCAATTTGCCGAAACCATGGATGCTCCTTCCCCACCTGTGCCTTTAGTTTATGATATTTGAAATGAAGACTAAACGAAAAACATTTAATTTTATATCCTGACACTCTGATTAATCCACGTTAACAATGCAGCACCACAAACTCATCAACGCTGGGTGCTTACCACGATATGCAAAACTTTAATAAATCTAGAAGCATAGAGAATACAAAGACAATTTTAAAATATTCGTGACAGGGATAATTAGAAAAATGGAGAAAATTACAGCAGCAAATTGAAGGATAAATGTAATCTTTGAATATGTTCATAGCAAACTAAACAGTAAGATGGTCATTCTCTTAAGAATGGGGGGGAAGCACTGGCAGATCAGAAAGGAGCAGTTTAGCTAATTTCCCATTGCATGCAACTTATAAATTGTGGCAATGAACAGCATTCAATGAGGATCGACTAGCACCACACAGATAATTGCCTCTTTGCGCAGCGAGTTCCACTAAGGAAGAATTTAGCATGGCTGATATACCTAATCTAAGCACGTTTTTCGGACTGTGGGAGGAAAGCGGAGAACCCAGAGGAAAGGCACACAGACCTGGAATTGAACCCAGGTCCCTGATGCTATGAGGCAACAGTGCTGACCGCTATGCCACTCATTTCATTTTATCTGCTCAAGAACATACACTGCCTAAATTTGCATAAAAATCTCACATTGCCTCCCCTGTTTCTCCTTTTCTGCCAATTTTTGTGCCAGTATCAAACTTGGCTAAGTTTGTGCTGGCTTCAGTATCCATGTAATTTAATGGGGACTGAAAGCATGAAGGAAACATTTAGGATTCAAATGAACATTTCCACTCTAGTAAATGGAATGGCTGCATTTTTAACCATTTTCTTTACCAGTCCTGTAAGTTAGTTACAGATGTTCATGAGGAACCTCCTTAAATGCTTTGTGGAAATCTAAATAAGCTACATTTTGGCATGTATAAAAGCATTTGGAATGACGGATAAAGATCAAATAACTCGCTGATTGAGATCATGCTTATTTAAATTCCATGCAAACCCGACAATTTGCCTGAATTGCTTCCACCATAAGGTTTGTTTTGACCAGTTTTGCGGTTCCAGATTCTTGCAGCACCATCTCCTCCCCAACATCCATCTGTTATTTCCTATTCAGTTTCAGCCCATAGTCACTGAAAACCTCGCAAGCAATTGCCACCTCCAGAGACGAATATACCAGTGCTCTCCTTATTAGCCTCTAAACCCCTACTCACACCCAACTGTTGTTGATTGGATCCCATTTCATACCATTTGGCTGTCTTAACCTGCCCTTACTGATTTACTGCTCTTTCAACAGCTCAATTTTTAAATTGTGGTCCTTCTCTTTATGTCATCTGATCCACAGAATCCCTACAGTGCAAAAGGAGGCCAATTGGCCCATCAAGTATGCATCGACCACAATCCCACACAGGCCCTATTTCCGTAACCCCACACATTTGCCCTGCTAATCCCTCTGAATCAGTTCAATTTAGCATGGCCAATCAACCTAACCTATACATCTTTGGGCTATGAGAGGGAACCGGAGCACCCGGAGGAAACCCATGCAGACATGGGGAGAATATGCAAACTCCAGAGACAGTGACCCAAGCTGGGAATCGAGCTCATGTTCCTGGCACTGAGAGGCAGCAGTGCTAACCGTTGTACCACCAAGCCGCCCCCTATGGTCTCATCTCTCTCCAAGTCCAGAACCTCCACCACGACAATGTTATTTATTCACTCGTAGGATGAGGGTGTCACTAGCAAGGTCAGGATTTAATTTCCACCATGATTGCCCTTGAGAAGGTGGTGGCGAGTCACCCTCTTGAACTGCTGGCACTCCATGTGGTGGAGATAAACCCACAGTGCTGTTGGGAGGGACTGGATTGGACCCAGCGACAGTGCTAGAATGTCAATATCATTCCAAATCAGGATCATGTACAGATTGGAGGATAACTTGCAACCGGTGGCATCCCTACGTCTTTGCTGCCCTTGTTTATCTAGGTGATGGAGGTGATGATTTGGAAGGTGCTGTCAAAGGAGGCTTTGTTATTTGCTGCAGTGCATCATATAGGTGGTACATACAGCTGCCACTGTTCACTCATGGTGGAAGAGAAAGTGAATGTTTAAGTTGGTGGATAAGGTACCCCTTGGGTTGAATGCTCCAGAGTTCTCTCCTTAAACCCCTCTGGCTTTCAACCCCTCCCTGACCTTTTTCAATGCCTTGCTTTAAACTCACTTTAATCAAACATTTTGGTTACTCCTCCTAATCTCTCCTTTGACCTAGCATGCAGTTCCTTTATGCCTCTGAAGTGATGTCAATTTCCATGTTAAATGTGCTATCTGAAAGCAAACTGTTGTACTTGTTTTAACTTACTTTTAGTACTTTTTTTTTCTACGTGATGATGGTCTAATGTGTGGCCAACAGGTTAATGTGATAAGTCCAGTGCATGGGTGAAAAGAGTGGGTCTTAGGAGAAGTTTGACCCTGTTCTCAACAGAATCCCTAAGTGAGAACATCTTTACTTATTGGGGTAATTTGAAGAAAAAGAGTGAGGCATGGCCCTCTTACCTCAGACATCATGGGCAGACAGTACTAGAGAAATGAGAATGAACAGAGACCATTTGAGCTTTGCTGCCACCATGGGCTCTGTGTAACTGACAGCTTCTGTTAGGTGCCCTGTAGGCATCAGCTGGATCTGATCCCCACTGGATGTCATTCTCAGAGCTGCCTTTGCAACATATGCAGTGCTGAGTGTAATTCAGTGTGCATCAGGGTTTGAAGTAAAGGTTATTTATTAGTGCCACAAGTAGGCTTACATTAACACTGCAATGAAGTCACTATGAAAACTCCCGAGCTGTCACACTCCGGCACCTGTTCGGAGACACCGAGGGAGAATTTAGTATGGTTAATGCACCCAACCAGCACGTCTTTCAGACTCTGGGAAGAAACCAGAGCACACGAAGGAAACCCACTCAGATATGGAGAGACTGTGAAAACACCACACAGACAGTGACCTAAGCCAGGGATTGAACCAGGGTCTCTGGTGCTGTGAGGCAGCGGTGCTAACCACTGTGTTGAAGTTTCTCATTCAAAGCAGAACTGCCATCTTCAAATCAACATCAGCCATGCTGCCTATCCAGATTAAAACCAGCAGCTCTGCGGTTCCATTAAACAGGCGCTTTTGGTGTTCCCATACAGTTGAGAGTTGCCACATGAGAAGCAAGAGTTGAAAAATGCCGAGTGGTTCAAGGCGAACATCACTGTGATGGAACCTGGCATTAAAGCCAATTAATTCCAAACAAGACCTGAGCAAGAAAATTCTGAATGCGCTAAGAGCCATTCAAAATAAAGTACAAGTTTAAAGTTTATTTATTAATCACAAGTAGGCTTACATTAACACTGCAATGAGGTTACCATGAAAATCCCCTAGTCATCACACTCTGGCACCTGTTCGGGTACACTTGAGGGAGAACTTAGCACAGCCAATGCACCTAACCAGCACGCCTTTCCAACTGTGGGAGGAAACCAGAGCAGCCGGAGGAAACCCACGCTGACATGGAGAACGTGCAGACTCTGCACCGACAAGGCTTTAAATTGAGGGGTGATAAATATAGGACAGATGTCAGAGGTAGGTTCTTTACGAGGGTAGTAAGGACATGGAATGCCCTGCCTGCAGCAGTAGTGGACTCGCCAACTTTAAGGGCGTTCAAATGGTCAGTGGATAGGCATATGGATAACATTGGAATAGTTTAAGTTAGAGGGTCATTAGATTGGTTCCACTGGTCGGCGCAACATCGAGGGCCGAAGGGCCTGTACTGCGCTGTAATGTTCTATGTTCTATGACAGTGACCCAGTCTGGCATCGCGAGGCACAAGTGCTAATTAGTGTGCTGCCCGACAACAGTCTGAGCCAATGACTACAACTCCTGCCAGAATATCCAGATGTATTTCGACACAGGGAATGCATGAAGATATCAAAGAGACAACAGCTCCATCAGCAAAGAGAAGCTACAAATAGGTGGAGAGATGAATGGAACACCACCTTGAGTTGTATTCTACTGAGAACACAGTCACTGCAGAAGCCCTAGACACCAGAGCCTGACCATCATGACTGAGCTGGATGCTGAACCCACAGTGGAGGGGCTATTGATCCTCTTGCCATGTGCAATGTTCCAGATGCTGAGTCTCTACCACCTGAACTCAGCAAATATGGGGAAAGCAGCACTCCTGCAACATCTGCACAAACTCCTCTGTCTCTGCTGGATGAACCAGTACCCCAGGAAACGTGTAATGCAAAGATTGTAACCCTGTACAAGTACAAAGGTGGCCATAGTGATTGCACCAACTATTGACGCACCTCCCTGCTGAGCGTGATAGAAAAAGTATTTGTCTATGTTGTCTTCATCAAACTACAAATCTTGACTACACCCTGAATCTCAGTGTAGTTTCACAATTGAAAGATTGACCATTGGAAATGATCTTCTCAGTCCAGCAACTGCGAGATAATTGCTGTTAACCAAGGAGGCCAGTACATACTGCATTGGCAGTTAACTGTTCCTTGGCGCATTCCCCATGGCAACACCCCTACCAAGCAAAATCCACTTGCCAATCATCAGCCCCCTCTTCGCGTGCAGTATAAATCTTTGCTGTCTTTACAGTTGGTATTCTTGCAAATCTTTCCTGATGAGTGCAAGGCAAAAAGCTTCAGCAGCATGTCTCTTCTTTTCAAGCACTATGCCTTCATTGATCTCACCAAGATAGTTGGCAATGTAAACAAATGAGGTCTCTTTAATCTGCTGGAGAAAATTGGCTGCGGCTAAATCTGCTCAATGTGATCCCTTCTATCCAGGGCAGCATAATGGGTAAGGTCAGCAGTGAATGGGCAACATCAGAAGTCTCTGAAATTTGCCTTGGGGTCAAACAGAGCAGTATTCTGGCACCTACGCTCTCCTATCATGTGTTTTAAGGATATCGACTTACATACCAGCACTGACAACTATTCAGCCTTGCTCGCCTGAGATCCAAGATTAAACTATGCCAAGTCGCTTATTGGGGAGTTCCACACCTGCAATGGCAAACTGGCTCTGTGTCTGTAAAGAGTTCAGTTCAACATCAGTACCCAGAAGACAAGTTAAAGTTTATATATTAATCACAAGTAAGGCTTACATTAACACTGCAATAAAGTTACTGTGAAATCCCCAAGTGTCATGACCTAGGATGTTGCTATACTGCCATATAAAAACTAGAAGCAGGGATAGGCCATTCGGCCCTTCAAACCTCCTCCACCATTCATTTTCATCATGGCTGATTGTTGAATTCACTGACAATACGATTTGGAGGTTGTCATAAGTTGTTGGTGGCATGGTGGCACAGTGGTTAGCACTGCTATCTCAGTGCCAGGGACCTGGGTTCAATTCGGGCCTTGGGCGACTGTGTGGAGTTTGCACATTCTCCCAGTGTCTACATGGGTTTCCTCTGGGTGCTCCAGCTTCCTCCCACAATCTAAAGATGTACAGGTTAGGTGGATTGGCCACAGCAAATTGTCCCTTAGTGTCAGGGTAAATGTGTGCGATTACGGGGATGGGGTGGGATTGTTGTCAGTACTGGCTCCATGGGCCAAATGGCCTCCTCTGCATTTAGAAATTCTATTCTATTCCATAACTTCACATATCTAGGCTCCACAATTCCCAGCAATCTGTCACATAATGCGGAAATCAACATACACATTGCAAAAGCTGCAGCTGTTATTTCCAAGCTGAATAAGAGTGCGTGGAACAATGGCAACCTGACAGAGCACCAGACTGAGAGTTAACCAAGCCTGTGTCCTCAGTGCACTCCTCCGTAGTGGTGAGACTTGGACAGCATTTGGTAGGCAGAAGAAAAGGCTGAATGCTCATCACCTTTGCTATCTCAGGCATACTGCAGCATCCCTGGACAAGACAAGGTCACCAGAGGACTTGGAATTGGCTAATTCCACTAGCATACACTCATTGCTAAGCCAACAACGTTTGCATTGTTCAGTCATGTCCATCAGATGGATGACGGATTTTTAACCTGAAGACTTAGTGAACAATAAACTGTCCCCTGGATCGTGACCTCCTCTACTCGAAGAGTCCATAGAACTCTTAAATCCGCCTCGCAGGTGGAGGATGTGATCAAGAAGGCGTATGGTGTACTAGCCTTCATTAATCGAGGGATTGAGTTTAGGAGTCGGGAGATAATGCAGCAACTTTATAAGACCCTTGACAGACCCCACTTGGAGTACTGTGCTCAGTTCTGGTTGCCTCACTTACAAGAAGGATGTGGGAGCTGTTGAGAGGGTGCAGAGGAGATTTAAGGATGTTGCCTGGATTGGGTGGCATGCCTTATGAGGACAAGTTGAGGGAGCTAGGTCTTTTCTCCCTGGAGAGATGAAGGATGTGAGGTGACCTGATAGTGGTTTATAAGATGTTGAGAGGTATAGATAGGGTGGATTCTCAGAGGCTATTTCCCAGAGCTGAAATGGTTGCTACAAGAGGACACAGGTTTAAGATGCTGGGGAATAGGTACAGAGGAGATGCCAGGGGTAAGTTTTTCACTCACAGGGTGGTGAGTGAGTGGAATCAGCTGCCGTCGGTGGTGGTGGAGGCGAACTCGTTGGGGTCTTTTAAGACTTCTGGATTAGTACATGGGATTTAATGGGATTGATGGTTATAGATAGGCCTGGTAGGTAGGTACGTGATCGGTGCAACTTGTGGGCCGAAGGGCCTGTTTGTGCTGTAATGTTCTATGTTCTATATTCTATCTTCTATGTTCTATGACATCTGAAAGCAAGATATGATGACAGATGTGACTCTGGAAACTGATGGCCGACAGCTGTGACCTCTGGAGCTGACTGTTTAGAAAGGTATTGGATGAGACAAGCAGAAACAAAAAGCTCTGCTGGCTGAGAAGAGGGCCCAGAGAAAGCAGAGACCATCTAATTGTGCACCTTCCCAATCCACTGTCTTCCTCTACTGCAGCTGTTGCAAAGACTGCCTGCTGGAAAGGGGCTCCCAAGCCACACCAGGCGTTGTTTAACACAGAGTTGGCCATCTCAACACAAATCATTGACTTACAAGACAAGAGGCTGCTATGTAACCAGGCAATAGTGTGCTTTCCAACTCACCATAATGTGTTTCTGGATATATATCAGTGACACAGTGCTTGCTCATAGCACCAGGCAGTTAGGTGTGATTGCCAGCTTGGGTTACTGGCTATGTGGAGTCTGCACATTCTCCCCTTGTCTGCATGGGCTTCCTCTTATAATCCAAAAGACACGCTGGTTAGGTTCATTGGCCATGCTAAATTCACCCTCAGTGTACCCGAACAGGTGCCGGAGTGTGGCGACAAGAGGATTTTCACAGTAACTTCAGTGTTAACGTAACACTGTGACACTAATAAATAAACTTAAAATATTAAATATATGGTAATGTACAGCATCTCCAGACAGTACAAATTAAAAGGGAACACAGAACTTAGAACAGTACAGCACGTACTGTTGTGCCGTTGCTGTGCTGAGTTTTGTCCGAACCCAAGATCAAGCTATCCCACTCCCCATCATTCTGGTGTGTTCTATGTGCCTATCCAATAACTGCTTGAAAGTTCCCAAAGCGTCCGACTCCACTATCACAGCAGGCAGTGCATTCCACACCCTAATCACTCTGAGTGAAGAAACTACCTCGGACATCCCTCCTCTATCTCCCAACATGAACCTTATAGTTAAGCCCCCTAGTAACAGCCACATCCGCCCAAGGAAATAGTCTCTGATCATCCACTCTATCTATCCCCTTCATCATCTTACAAACCTCTATTAAGTCGCTTCTCATCCTCCTCCACTCTAAAGAGAGAAGCCCTAGCTCCCTCAACCTATTGTTGAGTAATTCTTGAAGTTGAGAAATGCCAAACAAATTTAAATTCTGTTACCAATTATCCAGCTTTATCCAACGTTTGTTTTAAATACCTGTGCCAGCTGAAGATTTTATCATTTCTTGTTCACTTTTACCTGCATCTTCTCCGACAATGGGGAAAGGAAGTTATGAAAGGAAGTAGTTTGAGTATTCATGCTATCATATCCATGTTGTTTTGACTGATTCTAAAAATTAGCCATTTGAAATCACTCTGATCAGCAAACTGCACCAATCAATAACTGAATGTGATAACCACGTCATCACGATGAAGATTGACTGGTGTTTGGAAATGTCATTCAATCTTTTCCATACCCTGGAGAAAAAGCATTCAGCCTTTTCTCCTGCCTATCATATGCTGTCCAAGTCTCACCTCTACGGAGGAGTGAACTGAGGACACAGGCTTGCTTAACTCACAGTCTGGTGCCCTCAGTCAGGTTGCTGTTGTTCCACACACTCGTACTCGGCTTGGACATAACAGCTGCAGCTTTTGCAATGTGTATACTGATTTCCGCATCTTGTGACAGATTGCTGGGAATTGTGGAGCCTGGGTATGTGAAGTTATGGAATAGGACAGAATGCAGAGGAGTCCATTCAGCCCATGGAGTCTGCACTGGCAATATACCCATCATCTTTCTAATGGTCCACTGTGCAATTAGCCAAATTCCTCTGGTTAAGAATTGGGAAGTATTGAAAAGCTAATGGAAACAGGTTTTTTTTGCCAAATCTTCAAAAGATGTTTTATTTGTTCATGGGAAGTGAGTATTGCTAAAAAGGCTAGCGTTTATTACTCATCCTGATTTGCCCTTGGGAAGGTGGTGGGGAGTCATCTTCTTGAACCTCTACTATCAGTAGGGTGACTTTTTGTTCATTCATGAGACATGGGCGTCGTTGGCTGGCCAGCTTTTATTGCCCATCCCTAGTTGCCCTTGAGAAAGTGATGGGGAGTTGCCTTCTTGAATCACTGCAGTCCATGTGCTGTGGGTTGACCCAGCGACTGCGAAGGAACGGCGATATATTTCTGAGTCAAGATGGTAAGTGGCTTGGAGAGGAAATTGCAGGTGGTGGTGTTCCCATGTACCTACTGTCCTTGTCCTTCCAGATGGAAATGGTCGTGGGTTCGGTAGGTGCTCTCTAAGGATCTTTGATGAATTGAAGCAGTGCATCTTGTAGATAGTACACACTGCTGCAACTCAGTATAGGTGATGGAGGGAGTGGATGCTTGTATCACTTCCTCCATTGGGTACCAATAAAACGGGTGCTTTGTCCTGGATGGCGTCAAGCTTCTTGAGTGTTACTGGAACTGCACCCACCCAGGCAAGTAGGAAGTATTCCAGAACACTCCTGACTTGCACCTTGTGGACACACTTGCTCTACTGCTAAATACAGAGTCCCAGGACTTTGACCCAGAGGTGATGAAGGAACAGTGATACAGTTCCGTTGTGCACACAATATTGTTAAAATATCAAGGACAGGATTTTGGCCGTACTGTCCCCAAGGCCAGGAATTCCTGTCTGAGGTCAACGGACCTTTATATGGTCCACCTCTGCCTGCTATGATTCCCGGGGCAGAAGGGACGTGAAAATTCCATCCTAAGTCTGTAACATTAAATTCCATTTCTTTTCCTTGGGCATCTCACAATGGAGGATGACTTGCTTCCCCTCCACTGTGATGGGTTCCAAGAGATGGCCAATAAGTCCAGTATGCAACCGGCAGATTCTGCCACATACAGGGCAGGTGGTGCTTGGAAGGTTGGGTAGATGGGTTGTTTGGAGGTTTGTGCACTCCCTCTGACACTTCAACTAACGTGAGAGGGGAGAGATATAAAAGGGTCCAGAGGGACAACTTTTTCACACAGAGGGTGGTGTGTGTCTGGAATCAGTAGTAGAGACAGATACAATTTTGTCTTTTAAGAAACGTTTAGACAGTTACATGGGTAAGATGGGTATAGAGGGATATGGGCCAAATGCAGCCAATGGGGACCAGCTTAGTGGTTAAAAAAAGGTGGCATGACCAAGTTGGGCCAAAAGGCATGTTTCCATGCAGTAAACCTCTATGCTCTATGACTTTGCCTCTGCCTATTCCTGACGAAGTTTCTCTGTGCATTCAGTGTCTTTCCGAATAAGTCTTCACCATTTTAGTCAGTCAGAAGCCTGGATCTCCCATGAGTCAGTGGGGATGTTTGACCTCTTCAGCGATGCTCTGAGGACATCCCTCAAAGTACTATCCTCCTGAGAGTCACCTACCTTGACTGAACTCGAGTAAAGCAGTTGCTTTGGGTGTCTGGTATCAGGTACATAAAACAACATATCTCACCAACAGAGCTGGTCTTCAGTGATTAAAGCCTCATTGCTGGGAAGATTGGCTGGGGAGAGTGCAGTGATTGTTTTTAAGGATCAAACTGCAGAGTAGGGGGTCACATGATCCAGAGAACCAACGAGGAAGCTGGGGGATCACACTGATAAACAGAGCTTGCTGTTCCAGAACTTTCTCTGGATCTGGCTGCAGCTGTGAGGCAGCATGCCTCTGCATAGCCTTTACCTGGATATAAACATGCTGCTGTTTTTCCCCGAGCTGGTGAGCAAGAATTATTGCAGACAGCTCACTGATGTTGGACCTTGCAAAGGCATCACCGGCGGAACATAGAATCCCTGCAGTGCAGAAGGAGGCCATTTGGCCCATTGAGTCTGCACTGACCTCATTTGCCCTATCCCCATTTGCACTAGCTAGTCCCCCTGACACCAAGGGTTAATTTAGCATGGTCAATCCAGCTAAACCACACATCTTTGGACTGAGGGGGGAAATTGGAGCAAAGGGAGAACATGCAAACTTCACACAGTCACCCAACTGTGCCACCGTGCCGCCCTTCAGTGCTTCCAACCAGTAATCTATTCACTGGTAATTAAGGCTTCTGCATTGTCAGGGAGATTTATCAACGAATGTGCAAATATACTTCAGTTAAATTACAAGGAAATTGCTTCTTCGAAGAAGGAGCAACTTAGGTAGAACTAACTGATAATTGTTGGGTTAATACCCCCTAAAACTTATACATAAATATGTATTGGGGAGGCAGTGGTATTATTACTGGACTAGTGATCCAGCATCATGCTCTGGGACCTGCGGTCATGCCAGATAGAACATAGAATATTACATCGCAGTACAGGCCCTTCGGCCCTCAGTGTTGCACTGACCAGTGGAACCAATCTAATGACCCTCTAACCTAACCTAAACTATTCCAATATTATCCCTATGTCTGTCCAATGACCATTTGAATGCCCTTAAAGTGGAAGATAGTGGAATCAGAATTCTGTATCTAATGATGACCATGAAACCATTGTCAATTGTTGTAAAAGAAAACCATCTGGTTCACTAACATCCTTTGGTCTGGCCAGATCCACAGCAATGCGGTTGACTCCTAAATAGATTAGCAAGCCACACAATCCAAGGGCAATTCGGGAAGGGCAATAACTGCCAGGGAGGTCCACATCCCACAAATGAATTAAAAAAAAGAGCATTAGTCTATCTGCCACTTGGATATGCCAATCAAGCAGAATGCAGGACATGTTACACTGAAATACAGTCTATCAACTTCATGTGTCTGCCTGTCAGCCATATAAGTAATATGTCCTGCCCAGCAGAGCAGGTCTTAAGCATCCAATTCTGGGAAAGTTTGGAGACAGTAAAAAGTCTGACAACACCAGGTTTAAGTCCAACCGATTTATTTGATAGTAAACTCACTAGCTTTTGGGTTAGCCCCTTCATCAGGTGAATGGAGAGTTCTGGCCTCAGACAGAGCATATAAAGCACAGACAGTTTACAGATTACTGATTAGAATGCGAATCTTTACACCTAACCTGCTGTTCATGTCTTAAAGTGGCTGACAATGTGAGTGGAAGGAGCACTGATCACAGGTTAAAGAGATGCGTATTGTCTCCAGACAGTACAGTAAGTGAGGTTTTGCAAACCCAGGCAAGTCACGGGGGTTACAGATAGTGTGACATGAACCCTTGTTGAGACCGTCCTCATGTGTGCAGAACTTGGCTATCAGTCTCTGCTCAGCGACTCTGCGCTGTCGTGTGTCGTGAAGGCCGCCTTGGAGAATGCTTACCTGAAGGTCAGAGGCTGAATGCCTGTGACCACTGAAGTATTCGCCAACAGGAAGGGAACAGTCTTGCCTGGTGATTGTCGAGCGATGTTCATTCATCCGTTGTCCACTATCTTCCACTTTAAGGGCATTCAAATGGTCATTGGACAGACATAGGGATAATATTGGAATAGTTTAGGTCTCCCCAATGTACCATGCTTCGGGACATCCTTTCTTGCAACGTATCAGGTAGACAACGTTGGCCGAGTTGCAAGAGTATTTACCGTGTACCTGGTGGATGGTATTCTCATGTGTGATGATGTCATCCGTGTCGATGATCCGACATGTCTTGCAGAGGTTGCTGTGACAGGGTCGTGTGGTATTGTGGTCGCTGTTCTCCTGAAGGCTGGGTAGTTTGCTGCGAACAATGGTCTGTTTGAAGTTTTGTGGTTGTCTGAAAGCAAGGAGTGGGGGTGTGGGGATGGCCCTGGCGAGATGTTCATCTTCATCAATGATATGTTGAAGACTCCGGAGAAGATGTCGTAGCTTCTCTGCTCCGGGGAAGTACTGGACGACGAAGGGTACTCTGTCCACTGTGTCCCGTGTTTGTTTCCAGATGCAATTTTACAACTCATCTGCTTTATCCTGGACCACAATGTCTTCACCTTCAACAACCAGTTTTTCATCCAGACACACGGAACAGCCATGGGGACCAAATTCGCACTTCAATATGCCAACATCTTCATGCACAGGTTCGAACAAGACTTCTTCACCGCACAGAATCTTCAACCGATGCTATACACTAGATACATCAATGACATTTTCTTCCTTTGGCCTCATGGTGAACAATCACTGAAACAACTATATGATGATATCAACAAATTCCACCCCACCATCAGACTCACCATGGACTATTCCCCAGAATCAGTTGCATTCTTGGACACACGCATCTCCATCAAGGATGGTCACCTCAGCACCTCACTGTACCGCAAGCCCACAGACAATCTCACAATGCTCCACTTCTCCAGCTTCCACCCTAAACATGTTAAAGAAGCCATCCCCTATGGACAAGCCCTCCGTATACACAGGATTTGCTCAGATGAGGAGGATCGTGACAGACACCTCCAGACGCTGAAAGATGCCCTCGTAAGAACAAGATATGGCGCTCGACTCATAGATCGGCAGTTCCGATGCGCCACAGCAAAAAACCGCACCAATCTCCTCAGAAGACAAACACGAGACACAGTGGACAGAGTACCCTTCGTCGTCCAGTACTTCCCCGGAGCGGAGAAGCTACGACATCTTCTCCGGAGTCTTCAATATATCATCGATGAAGACGAACATCTCGCCAGGGGCATCCCCACACCCCCACTTCTTGCTTTCAGACAACCGAACAACCTCAAACAGACCATTGTTCGCAGCAAACTACCCAGCCTTCAGGAGAACAGTGACCACAATACCACACAACCCTGCCACAGCAACCTCTGCAAGACATGCCGGATCATCGACACGGATGACATCATCACACGTGAGAATACCATCCACCAGGTACACGGTAAATACTCTTGCAACTCGGCCAACATTGTCTACCTGATACGTTGCAAGAAAGGGTGTCCTGAAGCATGGTACATTGGGGAGACCACACAGGCGCTACGACAACGGATGAATGAACATCGCTCAACAATCACCAGGCAAGACTGTTCCCTTCCTGTTGGCGAACACTTCAGTGGTCACGGGCATTCAGCCTCTGACCTTCGGGTAAGCGTTCTCCAAGGCGGCCTTCACGACACACGACAGCGCAGAGTCGCTGAGCAGAGACTGATAGCCAAGTTCTGCACACATGAGGACAGTCTCAACAAGAGTTCATGTTGCACTATCTCTAACCCCCGTGACTTGCCTGGGTTTGCAAAACCTCACTCACTGTGCTGTCTGGAGACAACACACATCTCTTTAACCTGTGATCAGTGGTCCTTCCATTCACATTGTCATCCACATTAAGACTTGAACAGCAGGTTAGGTGTAAAGATTCGCATTCTAATCAGTAATCTGTAAACTGTCTGTGCTTTATATGCTCTGTCTGAGGCCAGAACTCTCCATTCACCTGATGAAGGGGCTAACCCGAAAGCTAGTGAGTTTACTATCAAATAAATCGGTTGGACTTAAGCCTGGTGTTGTCAGACTTTTTACTGTGTTTACCCCAGTCCAACGCCGGCATCTCCACATCAAAGTTGGGAGAGCCACATTCTAAACATAATCTGGTTTTAGTTTTTATTTTAAGTACAGATTAATTTTCCAGCATGCAGCCACAGCCATCTCATCAAGCAAGCCAATCACAACGAAGAATTCTCACAGACAGCAAACCAGGAAATAAAATGCCCCAACAAGTCTTCACTTTTAAATAATTTTACAGAGTGCAAACTAAAGATTGGAATGTGGATATAGGATTAAGATACAAGCCGAAATATCATGAACTAACTGTAAAAAAAAATTAAAAAGGTATTTTGGAGAAGTTTGACATTCCATAAACAATATTTCAGGGCAGAGAGATTTTTCAGCAGCAGTTATGACTTAGTATGCCAATAACAACACAGTTACAACTCATGCAATGAGGGTTTTTTTAATTCATTTGTGGGACATGGGTATCGCTGGTTGACCAGCATTTATTGCCCATCCCCAACTTGCCCTTGAAACTGAGTGGCTTGCTCGGCCATTTCAGAGGACAGTTGAGCGTCAACCATACTGCTGCGGCTCTGGAATCACATGTAGGCGAGATGGCAGATTTCTTTCCCTAAAGGACATTAATAAACCAGATGGGTTTTTCCGACAATCGACAATTTTACAAAGACATTGGCCAACAAACTACAAGTGCTGGTCCTAACACTGTTCAACATAGACACAATGATATACCGATAACCATGCCCTGCAAGTTAATCTATATTGATGACATCTATTGTGCCAACCAAAGTTCCACCCTTCTGCTGTCTGGACTAGACACTTACAATGTTGACAAAATATTGCAGCAAATGGCATCTCACACTGAATCCCTCTGAAACCATATCCAGTGTGTTACACCTTAACAATGCCAATGCCCAGAAAGGAATTGCATATTTACGTGAATGATCAGAGACTAAAGCTCAGTTCAACTCTAACATACGTGGAAGCGACTGCGGAGACCTTTGGGACCCAGTATGCACTGACTGCCATAGGCTTACACTGAGAGGGGCTCCTGCAGGCCTTGGACAAGGTATCTGCGGGTATAATTAACACCACCCAAGCACAAGCAAAGGGGAGAGCCTGTGATACTCTTGCAGGAGATTCGATTGATAGTATTCAGACTGACCACGAGGATTTGAGATTCAGGACTATCCCACAGCGCTTATCCACTGCCCCTATACAAAGTAAGCCTCCTTAACATACACACAGACAGCCATGAACTGGTGGTCACAAGACCAGGGGGCGGGCCAGTCGTGGAAGAGATAAAATCTATTCTGGCAATCATACAGGAGAACCCATCCAAAGAAGCCTTTAGGGACAGCTATCAGTTTGAGTCACTGGAAACAGTGCAGGAAGGCTGGGTTTACTGGACTGGATCCAGGGGAGATATAGCACATCAAAGTCACCTGGCATGCATGAGCACTGTGGAGTGCTGTTCAGAGTCAGCATATTACATAGTGTGCGCCTGTTGGACCCTTGAAACCTTGTCAAATAACAGCAAAGTAATAGTCAATGTTTTGCCATTAGAAGAAGCTTTTAAAACCACACAGGTCAGCCTGACACAGTGGTATTTCATCACATGCGAGACAGAGATAATCATGCGAGGGCCTCCTGTGTGGCAGCAGCCATAGCTTCCGTCTGCAAGTGACAGACTCTTTAACAATGGGGGAATGTCACTTTCCCACACGAACGTCAGGCTACCTATTTGGGGCCTGGTGGGATGACTCACTGTACGTTGACAAAACACCAGGCAGAATAATCTGACAGGCCATGCACCAAGCAACAGAGCTCACCTCAGGAGTATGTCAGGCAAACAACAGATCAGATAATTAAGGGAAGGGTCCAGGTGGACTTAACTATCCAGAATGTTGCCCGGGTGGGTTTCTCCAGGACACAACATTGGTGGAATATATTCATTCCAGGGTCAGCAGGCAACCAATTAACAGATGGGTAGGAGATAATTAGAATAAGGATGACTGTTGGTACGGGCATAATGCTGGTATGGACCACATTTATGTGCTGCCTACAGCAGAAAATGGGTAAAACTCAGACTTTCCTTCAACATACCCCATTAGCAGCCCTTAGCATTCAGGATAGGGGGAAGCTCATGGCTGTTACTCTCAGCAGGGTGATTTAGGACACTTTCCATGATGGAGGCCTAGCCACCCAAAGGATCCAGTACTGTGTCCTCAACAATGACCAAGGCAGGAGAACTTCCATGAGAACAGACAACGATATCCACAAGGTATAGTTTAGAATACAAAAGGGTACAAGAACACCAATTCTGTTAGTGGCTTTCTTGAGTATGACAAGAGCCATTAGGGGCAGTTGTTGTAGGGCAATATTGGGAATCATGCCTTTTATATTTGAATTTATATGTCCATTCATATTTTATTTAATTTCAGTATAATACATGCAGGGCTACATAGAGCAAGTCCAGAGAGCCAGACAAAAGGAAAGGGTTAACATAGACAGCTAGAGGCCTGCTTTGCCGACAGATAACAATTAATGCACGCTATCAACTTCTGATGTACAGAAGATCGTTCCGAATTATCACAGCAATGGGAGAACCGACATTAAGACAGCCAGGCTCCATATAGTGTAGGGAGGGTATAGTCTTCTGTAAAACATGATCATCTAGCGCAAGGGGATCGATTAACACACCAGTGCAAATTGATTGGGCAAATGCAACACTTTGACTTTATAATCGGGTAAATGGAACTGTCCAAGAGGTGATTAACGAAGTTGTACTGAACAATGCAGTCTGCATTAGAAGAACCATCTTGTATTCAACTCGAGGAATTAATAAGCTAATATAAACTTTTATGACTCAAAAAAGCAGATTAACCTGTACTAATCTACTAGGCACAGAGAAGGACTTGCAGGCAACCTGAGATTTCAGGCCGGCGTCCAGCTCTCCCTCGTGCACGTGGAATGACAACTTTTCTTGGAGTTCGACACAGTCTTCAAGGCTTGATTCATTTTATTTCCCTCCCACAAGAATCCTACTCCGCCCCTGTCTGGCAAAGTCATCTCACGCACATCTTGTTGACATTCAGTTGAATGCATCAGAACTCACCACCTCCACTTAACACTCCTCTCCTAGATTCCTGTCCTCGCAAACATCCCTCCCCCCACACATACATCCACCGATTGATGAAAACCCACAAGCTGGTTAAAGCCATCCATGCTATACCTCATCACTCCATGCTGACCTTTTAACCCATCTACTACCCGAGCACCCCATATAGAGAACCCTTCCTCAACAAAATTATCCTTTGGAATCAAGGAATGGGAAACACAGGAAATCACAAACAAGTTCCCTGTAATAAACCCCATCTGTTGAATGGGAGGCTTTGAACTACCCAAGTGTGGTCCTTGCTGAACAGATTCAGCACAGGCCACTGTGCAGCCACCACCACTGGGTTAGGGTTAGGATCCTAGTGTGGAAGTGGGTTGCACAAGGTGCTGCACCCTAACCCTAATTCAGTACAAACTCCTCATGCACTTCACAGAATCCCTACAGTGCAGAATGAAGCCACTGAGCCTGCACCAACAACAATCCCATCCAAGCTCTAGGATAAAAACAAATTACTACAGATGCTGGAATCTGAAATCAAACTGCTTTGTCAAAAGGTCATCTGGACTCGAAACGTCAGCTCTTTTCTCTCCATACAGATGCTGCCAGACTTGCTGAAATTTTCCAGCATTTTCTCTTTTAGCCATCCAAGCTCTATTCCCGCGACACATATTTACCCTGCTAGTCCCCTGACACTAATAGGCAAATTAGCATGGCCAATCAACCTAACCTTTGCATTGTGGGAGGAAACCAGAGCACCCAGAGGAAACCCATGCAGATAAAGGGAAACGTGCAAACTCCACACAGACAAGGACCCAAACCGGGAATCGAACCCAGGTCCCTGATGCTGTGAGGCAGCAATGCTAACCACCGTGCCACCAAAGTCTCCAGACTAAGTAGCAGACTAATCACCTTAATCACAGTAGATGAGGAGGCTATAATTTGGCTTAGGAGATTTGCATTCACTAATTGCAAAATAACAACATTAGGGTGTAAAACATAGAAGTTTATGTAAATTCAAGAAATCTGTAAATATTGCCTCCTGCGGGGATTTCACTAATTCAGGTTCGTGAGTTGGATGATCACCCATGATTCATTTTCCTTTTATTGAATGTGGGCATCACTGACAACGCCAGCATTTGTTACCCATCCCATTTAATTGGAGCCACATGTAGGCCAGGCCGAGTGAGTTTGGCAGATTTCCTTTCCTAAAGGACATTAGTGAACCAGATGGGTTTTCATAGAGAAGTTCAAATAAGAAATACATGCCAAAAATGTAAATCAATTGACATCAGTCAGTTGTGTGGCCATGGCTGAAGTATTTTCTTCCAATATTTTTCCCAAAGGTATGATCACGTTTGAAAGGTTACTGCCGATGAAAAAATAAAAAAGACCTCAACACCAACTGTCGAATGCTTATCTGCTATCGTAGGAAATAGGCTTTAGACTTATATTTCATCAATATGTGCCTAGCATCTTCTAAGAACTAAATAAACAGCTGAGTTGCTCCGTCCTGCATTTAGCGAATCTTCCTTTTCCATAGAATCCCTACAGTGCAGAAGAGACCATCTGGCCCATCAGGTCTGCACCGACTCTCTGACAGAGCATCGTACCCAGGCCCTGCATGAGCTTCCTCCAGGTGCTCCAGTTTCCTCCCACAGTCTGAAAGACGTGCGGGTTAGGTGCACTGGCCGTGCTAAATTCTCCCTCAGTGTAGCCGAACAGGTGCCAGAGTGTGGCAACTAGGGGATTCTCAGTTACTTCATTGCACTGTTAGTGTAAGCCCTACTTGTGACTAATAAATACACTTTAATAAACTCTCCCCGCCCTATCCCTGTAACCCCACACATTTAGCACAGCCAATTCACCTAACCTGCACATCTTTGCACTGTGAGGAAACCAAGCACCCAGAGGAAAACGACACAGACACGAGGAGAACGTACAGAGTCCACATAGACAGTCACCGAGGCCGGAATTGAGCCTGGATTCCTGGTGCTGTGAGGCAGCAGTGCTAACCACTGTGCTACAATTTTTATTGAAAAGGTATTTGTAAAGTTTACAGTCATATATTCCAACAACGCATTCAATATGAAAACATTAAGTGTATATTAAAAGAGTTTGCCAGGCTTAGAACTTAAAAGATCAATCTTATTCACTGCAGTTGAGGGGGAGGGGGGTGGAGTGGGGGGTGGTGAATGGTTAGTTAAGTTGGCCATTGGAGGCTAGAGTGTGATGCAAAACAACGTTAACATCATAAGTTCAATAGCCACAACAGCTTTGGTGATGCCTGACTCCTCACCTTGCCCTCATCTGTTGAGTGGTGCCCCTCAGGCTAAACATAATCAATTATCTCTCTCCAATGGAGGAAGTTGGCCACGGCCGTCCGTGGACTGTGGCTAATGACATTAGTTACTCACCACGGAAGGAATTTCACAGGCAGTCTCACGATCACTTTGCTGTGGATCACAGTAGAGTCTGAGCTTCTGGATTTCGATCTGTTTCAGGAAAATTCAAACATTAGTCATGAAGAAAACAAGTGAGCAGATTCACTGTTATCACTGGGTTGTGTGGGTCAGCTCAGTGCAAAGCCCCAATTGATGACGGCTAGCATTTAAATGACTTTTATAATATCAACTAATAGATTATTATGAATACAGATAGTCAACTGTTAATTAGTCGGAACAACTGAATTTGTATTGAAATTAAGAACTACTGATGACCATGAAACCATTGTCAGGAAAACCTATCTGGTTCACTGATGTCCTTTAGGCAAAGAAATCTGTCTTTACCTATCTGAACTACATCAGACTCCAGGGACACAGCAATGTGGTTGAGTCTCAACTGCCCTCTGAAATGGCCTAGCAAGCCACTCAGTTGTATCAATCGCTACAAAGTCTCATGAATTTCAGTGCTTCAAGAAGGCTGCTCACCATCACCTTCTCAAGAGCAACCAGGGATGGGCTATAAATGCTGGCCTAGCCAGTGCTGCCCATTACAAAAACAATTACAAAGACTGCAAAATTACTTGCATTCAGAGGATAAGGGGAGGGAGCCCACAGAAACTCACCCCCAGTATATTCAAGAAACTGAATGAACTGTCAAGATCTTTTGTCAGTGTGTTGTCCTTTGCTTCTGTTCTCTTTCAGACATGTGACATTGAACATAATATTGGTATTAGAGAATGCATTGTTTTTCCCAGTTTTTGCACCTTAATGCACCCTCTACGCAAAACGTATTTATATTTTGACACAGGGGATAGATACCTCCTTCCAATAACATGATTAAGCATCAATTTTATAACCATGTTAAGATTAAATCAAAATGCAGCAGGATGTAACTCTGAAGAAGGGTCATCCAGGGTTGAAACGTTGGTTCTGTTCTCTCGACATAGGTGCTGTCAGGCCTGCTGGGATTTTCCAGCATTTTCTGTTTTTGTTTCGTAACAATGTTCCTTGCCACAGAAGATGGTTGCTTACTCAAGGCATGTCTGTAACCTCACCAGCTAGGGCGGAACCATGCGCAGTTCATGTTGAGTAGAGTCCATAACAAGGACCATACTTAGATCATAGTTTTCCCATGCTCTGACAACAGGTTTAATTGGTGGGGAGAATTCGGTGTAAGGCCCAATAATTTGGTTTTTATGCCTGTATGTATTTATAGTGGGATCTGAAGCTGATGACCACTGTGACAGGCCGGAAAATCCGCTGGAGACTGGTGTGAGGCTGTCCTCATACATGCGGAACTTTGCTATCAGTAGTGGTCCGAAAGCTCATGATTCCAAATAAACCTGTTGGACTTTAACCTGGTGTTGTGAGACTTCTTATATAATTACTGAGGTCCAGGCCAGAAGATACTGCAGCAGGAAACGCTCGACGTTCCCACTTCCCCACAGCACTTAGTCCCCAGATAGGGCTTTACGGTGTAGAGAAATAATTATTTATTTATAAAGATGACTCAATCACGAACGTGGGTTTTATTAAGATTTTGACAAGTTCAAAGACAGCCTGAGCCATTTGGAAAAAAACTTTTCATGTCCAGTTCACAGCTACATTATTAGCTCTGATAAGTTACTAACAGAATGTATTCCTAGAGGTTTCACCATGATATTGCTGCCTCAAATGTAACTGCACAACAGGAAATTCTGATCTCAAAACTGGTCAACCAATGTGTAAAGAGAGGAGCATCGAATCTTCAAAGTCAGTTGCAATTAGAAAAGAGCTAAGCATCTGTAATAGCACAAGGAAGGAAAAGTTTTCAGTTAGCACAAAGACTGCTGTAGATTTGGACAGTAATGAGTGGAAAAAGCCAGTCTAACTGCAATCTGTTGAGGAAGGACTATTTATTTAATGAAGCATTGTTGTTGGCCATCCCTGGAGTGCTAAGAATTGGGCAATGTAGCTTAAAGCTGGCAATACCAATCAGTTTCTGATTAGCTCATGTACACTACCTGGGGACATTCCAGGCCAATCGAAGCTTGCAGCCTGAGGACACATTTGTCCATTACAGTCGAGAATCACAGAGAAGCAATAGGACGTTCAATGCCACATGTCTGAAAACAACAGAAGTACCAAGGGACAGCACCATGATCCCAACATTGATACTTCACCCAGTTTTGTCAATACATTTTTAGTGTACTCATTGGGGAGGCGGAGGAGGGGGAGTGAGACAGCACCCCCAATCCCATGGATACATGCTCAGTCTTTGTGATTGTTCAGATTCACTAACATTAAAAATGTGGACACTGATGGTGGTGAAGGAAATGTTGAAGACACAGTTGGCTCACCATGCTCTGGAGCACCAGTGAGTAGCAAGGTGCCACATGGTAATTGTGCGCCAGTGCTCATGTCCTGATCGAGCCTTGATATGTTGGTGAGCATCTTCCTCCTTCAATGGTCTGGCTTCTTTGCAAAGCAAGGTGGCGGGTGGATGCAAGGGGGATGTATTGTAAGGCACCCTGGATCTGTCATAGAATCCCTACAGTGCAGGAGGCGGCCAATCAATCCATCAAGCCTGCACCAACCACAATGCCACCCAGGCCTTATCCCCATAACCTCACGTATTTACCCTGCTAGTCCCCTGACACTAAGGGGCAATTTAGCACAGGCAATCATCCTAACTCACTCATTTCTGGACTGTGGGAGAAAACTGGAACTGGAGAAATCTCATGAAGATGCAAGGAGAACATCCAAACTCCACATAGTCAACTGAGATCGGAATCGAACCTGGGTACCTGGTGCTGTGAGGTAGCAGTGCTCACTACTGTACCACTGAGTTGCCCATTGTCCAGTCATATCAAATTCTCTTTCCAAAGTCAATAATTATTTTCTGTTTGCAGGGCACTGAATGTAAGTGCCCTACTTATGTCTGCAGGTTTTTCAAAAATAATACTGAAAGAGGAAACTTTGGTCTCTCTGGGAACACTCCCTGAACGCTATCTTCCCTGACAATTAGTGAGTACACCAATAATTGTTTCAAAATAGATATTAGATAGGCTTCCAGGGAAACATGCCTGAACCCATATGATCCAATCCTCTAAGTCACAGCCAGCCTTCACAAAGTAAGAATTCCATTTCCATTCATGGAATAATGAAATCAATTACCCCCAAGTCTAGCCGAAAGCAAACAGTTCGGTTAATCTGTTTTGGCCTCCAGTTTGTAGCACTATGGGATTGGGAGTGGTGCACTAAGACACATTTCCTGTTATACTGCCCAGCTTCCCATTGGCATAACCATGTACGCTGACATGAACTGCCAGGTTTATAGATGAATTCTGGGTGAATGCACTATTCATCAAGCATACTAATGTAGTCAACCCAAGGGGCTTCTTTCTATTTTGAGATAGTCTTTTATATTGGGGTTATTGGGAACAGAAATCATGAGGATAGCTACGTCAAATAAGAATTTAAAAAAAACTCCAATTCTACCATGTTCAGCAAAAAACAAAACACAACGTCGGGATGCCAGTTTCAATCCATCAGAGCAGCTGGCAAGGAGCTGCCAGGCTACAAAAGGGATGGAAAAGATTGAGAGAGTCAAGTTAAAATTTGACTGTTAATCTTTCTATTAGTAAGCAATTTAAAACTGGCAAGGTCTTCCCTTACACTTTTTGGCTTATGTTTCCTATTGGTAACCTAAGTGCTGAACACCACAAGCTTAACCATTCCTATCTTTGATGAACATATGGAACAAGGTTCTGCCAGAGAGAGGGAGAGCTGGCAAAGCACCAAAAACAAAAGACTTCAGCTGGTCTCAGTGAACTGGCTCCACTTAAGATTCTTAAATTGGTTTGGCCAAGGGAGACACAAAGTTACTAACTCAAACCTGGACTAGAATCACTTCGTTTGAGAAACGAGTCGACAGCACTTCGGAAAGCTTGGCAGAATTCATGGGAAACAAAGGAAACCTCAGGAATAGGATTTTAAAACAAAACATTCGGTCCAGCAAGTCCTTCTATGCTTTCATCTGATAGAGTTTATGGAACCCAAAAACTTCACAAAGGAGAAGGAAAATTGAAGAAAAGGCTTTTAAAAAAAATTAACAGTGCTTTCCTCCACTGAAAATCATTTCTAGCTTTTAGTAACCACTTAATGCTGCTTTCAGTTTACAGTATAAAAGCAAATTACTGCAGATGCTGAAATCTGAAACCAAAAGAGAAAATGCTGGAAAATCTCAGCAGTTCTGGCAGCATCTGTAAGGAGAGAAAAGAGCTGATGTTTCGAGTCCAGATGGCCCTTTGTCAAAACTTTCCAGCTTTTCTTGCCATTTTCTCTTTTTTTCATTCATTCGTGGAACACGGGCATCGCTGGCTGGCCAGCCAGCATTTATTGCCCATCCCTAGTTGCCCTTGAGGTGGTGGTGGTGAGCTGTCTTCTTGAATCACTGCACTTCACGTGCTGTAGGTTGACCCACAATGCCGTTAGGGGTGGAATTCCAAGATTTTGACCCAACAATTGCAAAGAAATGGTGATATATTTCCAAGTCAGGATGGTGAATGGCTTGGAGGTAGCATTCCCATGTACCTGTTGCCCTTATCCTTCTAGATGGAAGTAGTCATAGGTTTGGAAGGTGTGTCTAAGGATCTTTGATGAATTGCTGCAGTGCATCTTGTAGATAACACATCTTGTAGATAACCTCATTCTATGAGGATGTGACTAGTGCGGTAGACAGAGGGGAACCGGTGGATGTGGTGTTTCTCGATTTTCAAAAGGCGTTTGATAAGGTGCCGCACAAAAGGTTGCTTCAGAAGGTTAGGGGGCATGGAATTGGGGGTAAGTTGTTAGCGTGGATAGAGGATTGGTTGTCTAATAAGAGGCAGAGAGTTGGTATCAATGGGTGCTATTCTGATTGGCAAGCAGTGGAGTGCTGCAAGGATCGGTGCTGGGGCCTCAGCTATTTACCATTTATATAGATGATCTGGAGGAGGGGGCTGAGTGTAGGGTGTCGAAATTTGCTGATGACACGAAGATAAGTGGAAAAGCAAATTGTGCAGAGGGTGTGGAAAGTCTGCAGAGGGATCTAGATAGGCTGAGCGAGTGGGCGAGGACCTGGCAGATGGAGTACAATGTTAGCAAGTGTGAGGTTATCCACTTTGGCAGGAATAATAGTAGGAGGGATTACTATTTAAAGGGCGAAAAGCTGCAGCATGCTACGGTGCAGAGGGACCTGGGGGTCCTTGTGCATGAGTCGCAAAATCCCAGTCAGCAGGTGTAGCAGGTGATCAAGAAGGCAAATGGGATGCTGGCTTTTATAGCGAGGGGGATAGAATATAAAAGCAGGGAGGTCTTGCTGCAACTGTACAGGGCACTGGTGAGGCCGCAGCTGGAGTACTGTGTGCAGTTTTGGTCACCGCACTTGCGCAAGGATATTTTGGCCTTGGAGGGAGTGCAGAGGAGTTCGCTAGGCTGATACCGGAAATGAGGGGGTTGGACTATGAAGAGAGGCTGAATAGACTGGGTCTGTACTCGTTGAAGTTTAGAAGGATGAGGGGGGATCTTATAGAGACATATAAGATAATGAAGGGGATGGATAGGGTGAAGGTAGAGAGATTCTTCCCGCTCAAAAAGGACAGCAGGACTAGAGGGCACAGCCTCAAGATAAGGAGGGGCAGTTTAGAACGGAGTTGAGGGGGAACTTCTTCACTCAAAGGGTGGTGAATCTCTGGAATTCTCTGTCCGTTGAAGCGGTGGAGGCTACCTCGCTAAATATATTTAAGACACGGGTAGATAGGTTTTTGGTAGGCAAGGGAATTAAGGGTTATGGGGAGAAAGCGGGAAAGTGGAACTGATCCACTTCAGATCAGCCATGATCTTATTGAATGGCGGGGCAGGCTCGAAGGGCTAGATGGCCTACTCCTGCTCCTATTTCTTATGTGCTTATGTTCACATTGCTGCTACTGAGTGTTGGTGGTGGACAGAGTGGATACTTGTAGATGTGTTTTCAATCAAGCGTGTTGCTTTGTCCTGCATGCTGTCAAGCTTCTTGAATGTTGTTGGAGCTGCACCCATCCAGGCAAGTGGGGAGTATTCCATCACACTCTTGACTTGTGTCTTGTAGATGGTGGATAAGCTTTGGGGAGTCAGGACGTGAGTTACTTACCACAGTATTCCTAGTCCCTGACTTGCTCTCGTAGCACAGTGTTCACGTGGCGAGTCCAGTTGAGTTTCTGGTCAATGGTAACCCCACAGATGTTGACAGTGGGGGATTCAGTGATGCTTACAGTATTGCTTTCAGTTTTCTACTCACAATGTGGTCTCCTCTGCAGCGGAAAAGGCTAAAGGCAGTCTGGATAATCGTTTTGCAGGACACCTCCAGTCAGTCCTCAAATGTGACCCAGAGTATCCAGTCATCAGTCATTTTAATTATCCACCTTCCTCCCACTCTGACTCTCTGTCCTTGGCCTGCTGCAGTATTCCAATGGAGCTCAACATAAGCTCAAGATGCCGCACCTTATTTTCTACTGGGCATTTTACAGCCTTCTAGACTAATTATTCTGTTCAATAATTTCAAATCATAGCCTCTTCCCCTTTTTTTTTCATGATTTTGATGGATTGGTCTTCTATTTTGTTTGATTTGGTTTATTATTGTCACATTTATTAGTATTGTTTCTTGCACACCATACAGACAAAGCACACTGTTCATAAAGAAGGAAAGAAGAGAGTGAAGAATGTAGTGTTCAAGTCATAGCTAGGGTGTAGAGAAAGATCAACTTAATGCAAGGTAAGTCCATTCAAAAGTCTGATGGCAGCAGGGAAGAAGCTGATCTTGAGTTGGTTGGTACGTGACCTCAGACTTCTGTATTTTTTCCCAACGGAAGAAGGTTGAAGAGTATGTCCAGGGTGGAGATGGTCCTTCATTATGCTGACTGCTTTTCTGAGGCAGCGAGGAGTATCAGCGCAGTCAATGGATGGGAGGCTGGTTTGAGTAGTGGGACTGGCGTTCGTTCATGACCCTTTGTAGTTTCTTGAGGTCTTGGTTAGCGCGGGAACCATATCAAGCTGTGATACATCCGGAAAGAACACTTTCTATGGCGTATCTGTGAAAATTGGAGAGAGTCGGAGTGGACATGTGAAATTTCCTTAGCCTCTGAGAAAGTAGAGGCATTGGTGAATTTTCTTAACAATAGTGTCAGCATGGGGGCACCAGGACAGGTTGTTGGTGATCTGGACACCTAGAAACTTGAAGTTCTCGACCATTTCTACTTTGTCTTCATTGATGTATTATTTTAGCTACTATGCATTTGGACGGCAGTTGTCCTGCCATTCATACCTCCTCTAGACTCACCTTTACCACTTTTTTGCTCATTACCACTTCCTATTGACAGTGAAATCTTGTCATTTAACCTCTCCTGCTTTCTGCCCTCTTATAGAGGCTCCCTTTAGTTCTTGGTCCCATCTTTCCCTCTTTCTCTATCTCAAAGCCTATCACATTGCTGAATTTTCTGAGAAGAGGTCACAGACCTGAAACATGAGCCCTGTTTCTCACTCCATAGATGCTGCCTGACCTCTTGAGTTATTTCTAGAATTTTATGGTTTTATTTCAGGGGCAGAATTAAAATGGCTCCCTGCTGGTGAATTTGCAGATGGGGTAGCATGCAAAATTTCCAGGGTGGCCTCCTAACATATCTCTATCCTGCCTGCAATTTTGAGAGGTCAGGTGAGACCTAGGGCAGCCTGCCCTTGCCACCCAAAAAAATCCCACCTTACATTTCCAGCACCAAAGTATTTATTTTTGTAATAATGTTAATTTCTATTCCAATCTTTAAACAATTCCTTCAAGTAGAGTTGAATCTAACACAAAAACTGGACCAGTGCTCTAAGGACAGCACAACTAATTTCTTGGACAAGCAGTCCAAATAAAACATCAAAAGTACCCTTATCCTCCTTGACTTCTATCAAAGCAGTGAATACATACTGAGCATCCGAGTTTGGTACATAATCTCCTTGAATAATGAAAAGAATGACTTCTGATACAAAATGAGACAATAGGCCTAAATTTTCTGGTCCCACCTGCCACAAGAATTGGTGCAGGTGGGACGGAATATTTGATAGACCAGCGAAAGGCCTGTTGACTTCAGACAAATTTCTGGTCCCAAGGCTACAGGATTCCAACCATAATATCTGAAAGTCATTAATTTGCACTAAACAGGGGCAGCACGGTGGCACAGTGGTTAGCATTGTTGCCTCATGGCACCAGGGACCCGGGTTTGATTCCCAGCTTGGATCACTGTCTGTGTGGAGTCTGCACATTCTCTCCATGTCTGTGTGGGTTGCCTCCAAATGCTCCGGTTTCATCCCACAGTCCAAAAGATGTGCTGAGTTAGGTGCATTGGTCATGCTAAATTCTCCCTCAGTGTACCTGAGCAGGTGCCGGAGTGTGGTGACTAGGGGTGCTTTCACTGTAACTTCATTGCCATGTTAATGTAAGCTTACTTGTGACACTAACAAATAAACGTCAAACTCATACGGTGACATACGGAGAACTTTCACTTACAGGTGCAGTTGTCTCTCTTTTCACATGTTTAGCCACCTGGGTTTTCCCATTTATGAATATGGGAATGACTTGCTCGAGGCGTCTGCTCTGAATTTTTACATCATCTAAAAAGCAGGTGACTTCCATTTCCAGTACCAGCAACTTTAACTGATGCCAATCTTCATCAAACAATTCCTATTGAATAATAAAAAAAAAATCACAGTTCGTAACACTCCAGAATCCTTCTGCATGTACATGTGCGCGCATTGTCAGGACTGAATTGAGATTCAGGGCTCTGCATTCACTTCCTACACTCTGCAATGCTGACTATCCCTCAACAAGAATTTCTCCCCCATTTCCTTTCATCCATTTTACAAGGGTAGTAAAAGCTTGAAAGAAAGTATTCCTAGCACTCATTTTTGAGAACTTCGCAAAGGATTAGATTCAGTTTCAATGCTGCAGTGGATTATCTTTCTGTGCGATTATGGGGTATGCCCGGGTAAGAGTGGGTGCATAGTCGATGGGCGGAATGGCTCCCTTCTGCACTGTAGAGATTCTTCCATTCAACGTCAGCAAAACACTTGATTATTTTTCATGAGTTGAATTTATAAATGGACGATAGTTTTCTTTCACATATCTCCCTCTCAACCCTTTCTCGTGCATAGGTCAGTTCTGTTTCTTTCTACAGCTAATTATTCCTGGCACAGGTCACTGGTCTGACACACACATGCACTTTGATAATGTACAAAATGTACCAACAGCCATCACTTTATCCTCACTGGCAAATCAATCTTGAATTAAATAAGATTATTGTCAAAAATTTCAAGCGCTTTAACCAATATATTTTAAGTAACGTTCTTTTATTCCTGATGCCAAGAAACACAGGTCTGTGTTTCTACATTTTCCACAGAGTAGACTTATTTTTGGTTAAAATTTTGGAAGCTCTTCTACGGTTTCATTTCAATGGTGAAATGGTCCATTAGTGATGGTATTGGAGGGTGGAGGGGAAAGGGTATCAGAGCTGGGAACAGAACATTTTCTCACTTTAGGCTCCCAGCACCTAAACCTGGTCACCAGGTCAGAGGCAAAGAAAATCTCAATGGCCGGAATTTTCCCTTCCCACGGGAGCGCAAATCCAGAATCATTGCCACCAACAAGTGGGACAGGCCGTCACGCGTGCTTCCTGCCTAATTAATTATGCATGCACACCATTCACAACTCTGGAGAGGGAGTGCAAAGAAGGTTCACCAGGATGTTGCCTAGTCTCGAGTGTGTTGGCTATAAGGAGAGGTTGAATAAACTAGGATTGTACTCACTGGAAAGAAGGAAGCTGAGGGGAGACCCGAGAGAGGTTTACAAAATTATGGGAGGCGTAGATGTAGTGGATAGTCAGAGGCTTTTTCCCAGGATAGAAGTCAATTGCAAGGAGGCACAGGTTTAAGGTGAGGGGGGGAAAGTTTAAGGGTGATGCGTAGGGGAAGTTTCTCATGGGTGCCTGGTACATACTGCCAGAGGAGGTGGTGGAAGCAGACATATTAGCAACATTTAAGAGGCACCTGGATGGGTACATGAATAGGGAGGGAATAGTGGGATACAGACCACGTAAGGGCAGAACGTTTAGTTAGAGCATCATGATTGGCACAGGCTTGGAGGGCCGAAGGGCCTGTTCTTGTGCTGTTCTTTGTTGTCTGAATCTCCAGGTGGAGCAGGCAGGAAGTCGTGCAGGCTGCCATCATATCTGGCTACTGGGTCGGTGGGGGGAAGGGGGCCACTGGGTGGAGGGGGAAGGGGGCCACTGGGTGGAGGGGGAAGGGGGCCACTGGGTGGAGGGGGAAGGGGGCCACTGGGTGGGACAGTAGTCACCTGCACCCTCCTTCAGCCCAGAGACACATCTTTGTGGGTTATTTGTCTAGGTTAGGCTCAGGCTTTCACTCTGGGGGGTGTGAGGGGATGGGGTCACCTCACAGACACACGTCCACAGCAGGAGGAGGCAGCCAGCATCTCCAGCAGAGAAGAGGCCTGGCTAAGTCAGAGTCGGATAGTGAGTCTCTAGAAGCTGTCATGGAGAAGATGCTGGAGTATCAAAGAGATGCAGGGGAACATCTGGAGGAGATGGCCGAGACCTCAGAGTGGCCTGAGAGGTGGAGGAGCACATCTGTGTGCTATCTGATGTCATGGCTCTTGCGTGTGGGTATATGGAGGTCTCCATGGGGAGGATGGTGGAGGCTACAGAGACCGTGAATGCAGAATTTCTGCTGGACATGCACTCAGACAGGCAGTCCATCATTTTAACCTTGAGTAAGCTTATCCTGTGAGAAGACGGGCATGAGGTACCTTGATCTCCCTCCAGATATCCCTTCTTTTCAGAGTCAGGGATGGCCCTATGGAAATCCAAAGCAAAGTGGACTATCAGGCTGACATCTCTGGGGCTTTGACCCAGGACACTAAGGTTATCCATGCGTTCCGACTCCCTTGGGCTGGGATCCCATCAGTTCCAGCCTCTGAGACCGATGGGGTGCATCTACTCCAAAGGAGGAGACCCACAGAGGACCAGCACCCTCAAGACCTCGGCCCAGAGTACTCCTGCCAAAGTCATCAGTGACCACAGGGCATAGTGATTAGCAGGCTGCCTCCTTGTGGTAATCTCTGGTATGGATGTCGGGAAAGTGCCATGCCATAGTGGTAGGTTAAGAAAAATGAAGAGTGGCAGCTGGTGATAATGGGGTCAGCCTTGGAGGGAGTGCAGAGGAGGTTTACTAGGCTGATAAAGGAGTTGAGGGGATTGAGCTATGAGGAGAGGCTGAATAAACTAGGCTTGTACTCGTTAGAGTTTAGAAGAATGAGGGGAGATCTCATTGAGATGTATAAGATGATGAATGGGATGGATAGGATAGAGGTGGAGAGACTCTTCCCGCTCAGAAAGGACAGTAGGACTAGGGGGCACAGCCTCAAGATAAAGGGGGGGGCGGTTTAGAACGGAGTTGAGGAGGAACTTCTTCACTCAAAGGGTGGTGAATCTCTGGAATTCTCTGCCCGTTGAAGTGGTGGAGGCTGCCTCACTAAATATTTTTAAGACGTGGGTTGATGGGTTTTTGATAAGCGAGGGGATTAAGGATTATGGGGAGAGGGCGGGAATGTGGAACTGAGCCACGACAGATCAGCCATGATCTTATTGAATGGCGGGGCAGGCTCGAAGGGCTAGATGGCCTACTCCTGCTGCTATTTCTTATGTTCTTATGTTCTTATTAGTGCTTAAACCCCAATTATTCACAATATAGATCAATGACTTGGGTGAGGGAAACAGAAGTAGTATTTCCAAGCTTGCTGGGAATGTGAGTGGTGAGGAAGATGTTAAGAGGCTTCAGGGTGATTTAGACAAGTTGAATGAGTGGGAACATACATATAATGGGGATAAGTGCGAAGTTATCCACTTCATTTGAAGAAACAGAACGGCAGAGCGTTATTTAAATAGTGGTAGATTAGGAAATGTTGATGTACAAAGGGAGTCCTTGTCCACCAATCACTGAAAGCGAGCACGCAGGTGCAGCAAGCAGTTAGGAAAGCAACTCCATAGTACAAGAGCAGGGATGCTTTACTGCAGCTGTACAGGGCCTTGGCAAGACTACATCTGAAGTATTCTGTGCAGTTCTGGTCTAAGAAAGTATACACTTGCCATAGAGGGAGTGCAGTGAATGTTCACCAGACTGATTCCTGGAATGGCAGGATTGTCATAATGAGGAAAAACTGGGTCAACTGGGCCTGTATTGACTGGAATTTAGAAGAATGAGGGGGGCTCTAGTTAGGTAGACAGAGCTGGACAGACCGGTTGCAGAGATATTGTTTGCTCTGGCTGGGGAATGTCCAGGCCAAGGGATCACAGTCTCAGGATATGGAGGAGGCCATTTAGGACTGAGATAAGAAGAAATGTCTTCACTCAGAGGTTGGTGAACCTGTGGCATTCTCTACTACAAGGCGGCTGCAAAGACCACATATAAGAAGGAAGTAGATTTCTAGACCCTAAGAACGTCAAGAGATATGGGGAGAGTGTGGGAGTATGTTGTTGAGACAGAAAATCAGCAATGATATTGAATGGTGAAGCAAACTCGAGGGCCAAATACAACAAAGAACAGTACAGCACAGGAACGGGCCCTTTGGCCCACCAAGCCTGCGCCGACCACGTTATCCTATCTAGACCAACTGCCTGTATTCATTCCTCTAAACCTTGTCTGTTCATGTGCCTATGCAGATAAGTCTTCAATGTGGCTAAGGTGTCTGCCTCCACCACCTCACTTGGCAGTGTATTCCAGGCCCCCACCACACTCTGTGTAAAAAACATTCCCGCAATTTCCCACTGAACCTTCCCCCCCCACCCTTACCTTGAGCTTGTGCCCCCTTGTGATTGTCATTTCTGCCCTGGGAAAAAGCTTCCAACTGTTCACCCTTTCTATGTCCCTCCTGGACTACTCCTGATCCTATTTTTCTGTTTCTGAGAAGTATAAACAGTGGTAACACGAGTGTACAATCATTGCACATACACTTTGTGAAGGTCTCCAGAATTGTGTGGTCCTCAGTGCCCTAGCTCCCCAGCTAAGTAATCTTTACTCTCTCGCCAGGTTTGTCCGCTGGTGAATCAGAGCAGTATGAATTCCTGCTGGCAGCGCAAAAGATTTCCCCAGGTGGGCGATTCTGGTCAATTGGGCGTTTTAATCTGCGTGCATGAGATACAAATCTAGTTCCCAATGAGGCTCAGTGGGAAAGGCCATGGCAGTCAAGATTCCACGATCCTGCCATCAAGAAACCGACGTTTTTCACCCTGGCATATTGTGCCCTGCACAATCCCCAGCCAATGTTCCCCAATTATTAAACAACACACGAAAATGCCAACTACACTACACCTAATCCACCCCGTCAAATAATGGAGAGTTGCAGTTTGTGCACCAGGGCCAATGGTATTCTGTTAATCCATGATATAAATCAAAAGCTATTCACATAGCAACGTTGCTTATGAGATGAGAGGAAATGTTTATTAATTAGCCATGCTTGTTTTTCAAACCTGCATGAGTTAGCCCCATGTATTAGCTAGGGGGTGTAATGGTATTGTCACTGGACTAGTAATCCAGAGATCCAGGATAATAATCTAGGGACTTGCGTTCAAATCCCATCGTCGCAGATGCTGAAGTTTAAATTCTGTGAAAGTCTGGAGTAAAAATCTAATGCTGACCAATGCCAATTGTCATAAAAATCCCATCTGGTTCACTGATGTCCTTTAGGGAAGGAAATCTGACGTCCTTACCCAGTCTGGCCTACATGTAATGCCAGACCCATAACTATGTGGTTGACTTTGTCCCCTGGAATGGCCTAATAAGCCATTCAGTTCAAGGGCAATGAGGGACAGGCAATAAATGCTGTCCCAGCCAGCAACACCCATGTACAATTTTTTTTTAAAATTCTTTTCAATTAAATGGCAGTAATGAAGCAAGAGAAAGGATGTAGTTGGTATGCTTACTGACTTGCGGTTCAGACAACTTGCTGTGATTGCTGTAACTTATTACCCAAATAGCGTTCCTGATCCCTAGGGGCCCTGGACTAAAACATTGTCAAAAGTTGGTGGGAAATTAAGGAATGTTGCAAACAGTTAAATTGACATTAGAACATTTAAAGGCAAATAGCTACATAAATGCTGCCCATTGAGTTGCTGCTCATAGCAAGTACTCTTAAAGCATTCCAGCTCTTTTATTGCTAACCATTCATACCAACTGACAAATATTCAAGCCGCAAAGTGCAAGCAAAAGTCTTGACGAACTCACATTTTCAAAATCTTCTCATCTTAACACGATAACAGAACACAACAGTTGTGTTCATTCATTAGCAGAAACGATGGGCTTTAGGTTGAGCAATTTGCTCAATCTTGCTCCTTCCACTTATAGCATAAGAAGACTACAATAATTCCTGAATGACAAGACAGCACAAAACACCAGAGAATAGATCATAGAAATAGATCATAGAATCCTACAGTACAGCCCATCAGTCTGCACCGACCACAATCCCACGCAAGCCCTATCCCCACAAACCCATGCATTTACCCAAGCTAGCTCCCCCTACACAAAGGAGCAATTTAGTACGGCCAATCCACCTAATCCGCACATTTTTGGATTAAGGGAGGAAATCGGAGCACCTGGAGGAAACCCACACAGACATGGGGAGAATGTGCAAACTCCACACAGTCATTCAAGCTGGGCATCGAACCGAGTCTCTGGCACTGTGAGGCAGCAGTGCTGACCATAGGCACAAAGTGAAGGAGGTCTCAACAATTGCAATATGCTTTCTCTTAGAGGAAATGACTCTGGATATCATTGCACAAGAGAGCTTGGAGGCAGTAGGGAAGATGAGGCAGCAAGCTTCTGCCAAGCTCATGGTTCGTACACCCTATGCTTACATCTGGAGTCACTGCAGGAGTGGGATGGCACGGTGGCACAGTGGTTAGCACTATTGCCTCACAGCATCAGGGACCCAGGCTCAATTCCCAGCTTGGATCACCATCTGTGTGAAGTTTACATATTCTCTGCGTGGGTTTCCTCTGAGTGCTCTGGTTTCCACCAGCAGTCCAAAGATGAGTGGGCTACATTGATAGGGCTAATTTAGCATGGTCATAGTGTCAGGGGGACTAGCTAAGGTAAATATATGGGGATAGGGTCTGGGTGGGATTATTGTTGGTGCAGACTCATTGGGCCAATTGATCTCCTTCTGCACTGTAGGATTCTATGAGTGGGGCAATAGTTCTTTATGGCCTACACTTATTCCAAATATAATCAAGCAAGGTATGTGGTCATTGCCTAAAGGTTTGCAACTTGATCACTCATTATTACAAAAAATCTTCATAAAGTAAAATAGTGGCAACAAAATTTCCTGCTTTCTGTATGTGCGCAAGGGATCAAAATTCATAGTGGGCCACGCTCAAAATGGACAATTTAATAGTTAATTGCCAAATTTGTTCACAAACATTCAAACGCCGCAACAAAATTAAGATCCCCATGTTAACTTTCCAGAACCTTGCTTGGTATGATCCATTTAATGTGGAGTTTAAAGACATATTATAGAAAGCATTAAGACAGATATAGTTAGAGCACCAACCTGTAGCTTGCCATCTTTAAATGCCACTGTCTGGATCTCATTGACCAGACTGGTAGTAGTAAAGAACACGGTCTGCTGTTTACCATCAATCGTGACAGCTGCCTGAATAATTCCTTCTTTGGATAGGATTCTCCACAGGTCAAATTTCTGCTTGTTTGTTGGGCTTTGTAAACGTAGGGTGGCAACAAATACATAAGAAGGAGGTAGACCTTCTGGAAATATGTCTCTGGAAACACATGAATAATAAGATTATATTCCATTAACAAGCCAACAAAGGAAGATGTGGGCTCTGATTTCAGAATTATATACGTGTATTTTTCATGGGCATCTGCCATAAGCAATCCAAGAACTTTAATAAATATTTTTCTGTTCTAGCAAATCCCTACAGTGCAGGAGGAGGCCATTTTGCACCAATTCTCTGACAGGGTATTCTATCCAGGTCCTCCCCCCTTCCCTAATCTTGTAACCCCCCCACATTTACCATAGCTAATCCATCTAAACTACACATCTTGGGACACTAAGGGGACAATTTTGCATGGCCAATCAACCTGTGGGAGGAAACCGGAGCGTCTGGAGAAAACCCACGCAGACACGGGGAGAACGTGCAAACTCACAGTCACCTGAGGCTGGAATTGAACATAGGTCTCTGGCACTGTGAGGCAGCAGTGCCAGCCATTGTGCTGACCATAACTTGTTTCTGCATTCCTAAATTCATAAGAACATAAGAAATAGGAGCAGGAGTAGGCCATCTAGCCCTTCGAGCCTGCCCCGCCATTCAATAAGATCATGGCTGATCTGTTGTGGCTCAGTTCCACTTTCCCGCCCTCTCCCCATAACCCTTAATCCCCTCTCTTATCAAGAACCCATCAACCCGCTTCTTAAAAATATTTAGCGAGGCAGCCTCCACCACTTCAACGGGCAGAGAATTCCAGAGATTCACCACCCTTTGAGTGAAGAAGTTCCTCCTCAACTCCGTTCTAAACCGCCTCCCCTTTATCTTGAGGCTGTGCCCCCTAGTCCTCTTCAACTTCACCGAAATCCAAATGTAGTTTTGTTGCAGCAGAGCATCCACTGTAAGTTAGACTTGCCTTGCGCACTTTTTGGCTTTTGCATGGTCCACTGGAAAATGTGCACCTTATCCCTCAGTGCTGTGAGGGAAACAGGTTTCCTTGGAGCTGATAAACAAGGCTAACATCTGTATATCTCCTCAATCAATCCCACTGAAATACATCTCCCATTCATTGACTAAAATATATGAAGGGTGACATTAGTTTTGGGTGCATTCACACCCTATCCAGTTTCTTTTTCATTAGCACATATGTGGTTTGTATGAAAGTGCTGCACCCCTTTAAAAGAGACCTTGATAGCTTCATGAGAGAGCTCATTTCCACTTATGGGTGATACCATACTATACACTGAACTGCTAGCAATGCAACCATGTAGCAAATATAAAATAAATTGAAGAAAAATCATCTTTAGCCTATTTAGAAAAAAATGGAGGAATTCCTTCCCAAATAGTGAAACCAATCAATACAGCGCCAGTTGCCCAGCGACTCATCACAAATTACAATTAACTGGCAACTTATCGCCCGCAAGTGGAAAGGGGCTCTCCTCTCATGAAGCTATCAATTTTAAAGTGGTGCAACACTTTCATATAAACGACATGTGTGCTAATGAAAAAGAAACTTGGGTGGGGTGTGAATTCACCCAAAACTAATGTCAGCCTTCACTTATTTCAGTCAACGAATGGGAGATGTATTTCACATGAAGGAACTCTCCGAATGCCAACTCAGTAATTTAGGTTCAAACTGGAAGAGGTCGTGGCTTCACTGCCAAACCACACCAGAAGGCTGTTTTATGATCAGATGAAATTACAAGCAGGCACACTAATCAACACCAAAGGTGCAAAAGGAGAGACGATGGCCTAGTGGTATTATCGCGAGACGATTCATCCAAAAACTCAGCTAATGTACTGGGGACCCAGTTCGAATCCCACCATGGCAGGTGGTGGAATTTGAATTGAATAAAAAAAATCTGGAATTAAGAATCTGCTGATGACTGTGAAACTATTGTTGATTGTCAGAAAAACCCACCTAATTCACTAATGTCCTTTAGGGAAGGAAATCTGCTGTCCTTTATCTGGTCTGACCTACATGTGACTCCAGAGCCACAGCAATGTGGTTGACTCTCAACTGCCCTCAGGCAACTAGGGATGGGAAATAAATGCTGGCCAGCCAGCGACGCCCAAGTCCCATGAATAAATAAAAGAAACAGCCCCTTTTTCAGTAGGAAGTGATATCTGCAAGGCTGCTGACATAATCATGGCCACTGACTGCGTAATCTCTGACCAGTGTACTGTATTTTAATAAAACAAACCATTTAATATCTGTTTCCAGTTCCTAATGAAACGTTACCGGGGATAACACCACAACCTAACCGGTTGGGCACAAGAGATCATAAATTAGAAGCTCCTTTTAGACTCTACCTGATTTTCCTATCCATAATTGGAAAGCAAATCATGCGGGAAGTATAAAATGGGCAAAAATTATATTTAAACGCAACATCAATCCAAGGACTAAAACTCACTTTTATCAGTCCTTAGGAGAGATGACCCAATGGTATTATCACTATTCTATTAATCCAGAAACTCAGCTAATGTTCTGGGGACCCGGATTCCAATCCAGCCACAGCAGATGGTGGAATTTGAATTCAATATAAAAAGAAATCTGGAATTAAGAATCTATTGATGAGACCATTGTCGATTGTTGAAAAAAAAAACATCTGGTTCACTAATGTCCTTTGGGGAAGGAAATCTGCCATCCTTATCTAGCCTACGTGTACCTCCACAGCCAGAGCAATGTGTAGTTGACTCTCAATTGCTCTTGGGCAACTAGGGATGGGCAAAAAATGTTGGCCAGACAGCAACGCCTATGTCCCAATGGATGACTAAATTAAACTAAATGCTCATTGGTATAACATCAATTTTTACTAATTTTGTAGTGATGTGAGTACATTTTAGAATTCCAGAGTTTTGATGTCGGATGCAAATTTTGATTCCATATCTTCCACTGTCATTTCAGATCTAATTGCCAAAGAAATGGCCATAAAAATTTACAGATTAAATTTTCTATTTAGGGCCAAAGGAATTCTGATCTCAGGATAACACTTCTTGGCAAAGTAGTAATGCTTTTCAAAAGATTCAATTGTGCATGAACCTCTCATCACAAGGTTCAGACTTCCCATGGAGATAGCGTGGTAGATGTTCTGTATAACACAATTTCCTTTTTAACTATCTCTACAGATAATGCTTTCCGTGAAGAAGTCAACTTTTTCTTTGAATATTATAGATCCTGCAAAATTATAACTTGCCTATTTTGCAATAAAAGCTTTTGTTTTAAATCATCAGCACAATTTTTACTGACTGTTCAGAAGCTTATTGGTCAAGTTGCAAGATGTGCAGAGATCTAAGAATTTAAAAAAATGTGGGGGTTTCCTCAGGGTCAGTTCTAATATGGTGATAACATTGCAGTTAAATGCATTAAAGCAAGGTTCTGGCCAAAGTGTACCTCATTCGCCCAGTGGAAACCTTCATCTCATGGGGAATTTTTGCCTTACTATAATAAGAATTTGATTTTTTTTTGTTCTCAATTATTTTGTGAAGTGGAATATGTTGAGGCAAAGATCTTCAACTGTGAGTCGTACCTGGTGTTCTCTGTCGCATCTGTTTGAGACGTGAATAGGAAACCTGCTTCTGTCGTCAATGATCCGGATATTTCCTGTGCTTTTTGTGGTATGTTAAAGCCAATCATCAGTTCGAAACCTTTCTCGTCACGCGCTGCGACAGGGATTCTTGTGGGACATACCGATTCTGATGGACATAATCAAACAGTGAAGATAATAGTTGTTTATGTGCAGGAGCTACCTTCGTATTTTGAATGCACACTTTGTAGTTTAACTTTAGATTTATATGCACTTTGCTTTCCCGATGTCACGTTCATGTTGTCTTCTTTTACAGGAATTACCATAGAATTCAATAGTAACTTCTGCACTGTAAGAATTCTATGATTCTATCTTGCCCAGGTGGTGACAAGTTCTGGCTCCAGTTAACTTCTGATTTTTGCTGTAGCTGACAGTTAAGGAAGTGTCTGACGGAAACCCAGATTAACTCTCTTTTGTAGGATTCCATTTGTAATATTAGAATCTTAAATACCTACAGTGCAGGAGGCGACCATTTGGCCCATCGAGCCTGCGCTGACTACAATCCCATCCGGGTCCTATCCCTGTAACCCCATGTATTTACCCTGCTAATCTCCCTTACACGAAGGGGTAATTTAGTCTAACCAATCCACCTATCCTTTACATATTTAGACTGTGGGGGAAACCGGAGCACCCAGAGGAAACTCACGCAGACACGGGGAGAACGTGCAAACTCCACACAGATAGTGACCCAAGGCCGAAATTGAACTGGGTCCCTGGTGCTGAGGCAGCAGATACATCTGGAAGGCAATGGCCTACTGGTACTATTGCTTGACTATTAATCTTGAAATAGCTGAAGCTCTGGGGACCTGGGCTTGAATCTTGCCAGGGTAGCTGGTGAAATTTGAATTCAATTTAAAAAAATATGGAGTTAAGTATCTAATGATGACCATGAAACCATCACCAATTGTCAGAAAAACCTTTCTTGTTCACTAATATCTTTTAGGGAAGGAAATCTGCTGTTCTTACCTGGTCTGGCTTAAATGTGACTTCAGAACCACAGAAACATGGTTGATTCACAACTACCCCTCTGAAATGGCTGAGCGAAACATTCTGTTGTATCAGTGTTTCAAGAAGGCAACTCACCACCACCTCCTCAAGGGCAAATAGGAATGGGCAATAAATGCTGGCCAGCCGGCGATGCCCATGACCCATGAATAAATAAAAAGCACTGTGCCAATATGCCACTCTTAATTCAGATACAAGTAGGCAGAACCCCACCACCACTCATGCTCTGGCCATTCGTACTAGGTGGTGAATGGCCTTACCAGTGATCCCCTAAAGAGACCACCTGCGGCTGGTAAATGCTTAGAATTTTTGGAGACGGAATTTTTTGTGGATCCAGAAGAATTGAAATGCTCCAACTAGCGCCATCGAGCTACTGAATCCCAATGGCAGCTCATAATCTCAGTAAAACCACATAAAATCAACTATTGTTAACCAAATGAGCCTTTGATAGGTTTCCCAGGGAAAGTACAATAGCCAGAGCTCCTCAAAGAGTAAAGGAAACTATTGTAGCATCTTATCAGCCACAATTTCAAAGGTTTGTAAGAAAAATCTCAGTGCAACGAAAGAGATCTTCTTGGAGAAAAGAATAATTTAGCTGCAAAAGATAGGCCCCCAAATCACGGCAACAGGAAATAAATGAAAAATTATTATACTCTTTAAATAACAAGGTTAATTTTCAACCCTCTCAGTTCAGAAGAAGTCAGATGGATAAGCAGTTAAAATGAACCAAGTGATTTAGCCATCAATATCTGACTTGGATTCCACCATCTTCAACCTGAACCCATTCCTCAAAGTGGGGCCTTTTTCTTAAAGGATGTGTTCTGATTCAGATGGTATCACAACACACAGCTTTGTTTTCAGGTTATGTCAAGTGAGACGAGCTTTGGAAGATGAAAGACCGTTCAGAATTGGAATTCTAAATTCCGTTGAGGCCATCTGGGTGGAAAGTCAAGTCTCCCCTGTTTGAACTGTTTCTGGCTTCGGTAGGTATTTGGGGAGGGGTGGGGGGTCGCCCGCCTGTAACAACACCACCCTCAATGCTGGTGGACAGCCAATGGCCACCCACAACTTCCACTGGCCTGCAGTCACATGCCCATTCGCCATGGGCTTGAAGTTGGCCACTTACAATGGAAATGAGGCCCAATACTCCAAGTGTCATTTTTCAATCTGGGCAGTCTAAGAGGTTTGGCAACTGGAGCCATAACTTGTTCATTTGTACTTTGTTCTGAAGTTTTAAATCATCTGTTCTTTCAGCAGCTCACCTGTTTCCTGACTGAACTTTAAAGGCTTTCCATGGCACTTTTCAAAGAGATGGCAAGTACTCTTAAGTGTGGTGGCTAACATTTCCCCCTCAACATCTCAAATAAAAAGAGATCATCCAATCATTTATTCCACTGCCATTTGTGGGAACTTGTTATATGCAAGTTGGCTGGAACATTTTCCAATCTAACAATAGTGACAACTATCCAAAAGTACTTAACTGGCTGTAAGGCACTATTGGACATCACAAGGTCATATGAAAAGCACTGTTTAAGAAAGAGGCAGATTGCTTTCTTTCTTCCTTCAACTTAAAATTTCACTCACCCTTTTTTTTTTAAAAAAAGTTTATTAGTGTGACAAGTAGGCTTACACTAACACTGTAATGAATTTATGTGAAAATCCCCTAGTAGCCACACTCCGGCACCTGCTCAGGTACAACGAGGGAGAATTTAGCACGGCCAATGCACCTGACCAGTACATCTTTCGGACTGTGGGAGGAAACTAGAGCACCCAGAGGAAACTCACGCAGACATGGAGAGAACTCCATGCAAACTCCACACAGACATTAACCCCAATCTGAGAATCGAACACATGTCCCTCGAGCTGTAGCAGCAAGCAAGCAACATCAAGCTCCCACAGACAGAAACATGTTAATAATCAGTTAACTGTTTTGTGTTGTGTGTATTGAGGGATAAATATTGTAAGAAGTCTCACAAACTAGGTTAAAGTCCAACAGGTTTATTTGGTAGCAAACACCACTAGCTTTCGGGGCTCTCCAACAAATAAACCTGTTGGATTTTAACCTGGTGTTGAGAGACTTCTTACTGTGTTTACCCCAGTCCAACGCTGGCATCTCCACATCATGGATAAGTATTGGCCAGGAGACCAGGGACAGCTCTCCCTTGCTCTTCTCCAAAATATTGCCAGGGGTTTTTTGCATCCACCTCAGAAGGCTGATGAGGGCTCAGTTTAAGATCACACCTAAAAGGCGACACCCCAAAAATGCAGAACTCCCCCAGTACTGTACTCGCAATGTCAGCCCAAATCAAGAAGAAAGATCACATAAAAAAATACATGCAGGAGTAGGCCATTCAGCCCCTCAAGCTTGCTCCACCATTCAATATGATCATGGCTGATGCTTTCTCAATGCCATACTCCTACTCTCTCTCCATGCCTCCTGGGTCTAGGAATCTATTTCCTTCTTAAATATATTTAGACACTTGGCCACCACAGCCTTCTGTTGTAGAGAATTCCACAGGTTCCCCATTCTCTCCTCATCTCAGTCTTAAGTGGCCAACTCCGTATCCTGAGACTGTGACTCCTTGTTCTAGACCACCACCCAGCCAGGGGAAACACCATCCTTGCATCCAGTCTATCCAGCCCCATCAGTATTTTATATTTCAATTAAATCCCGTCTCATTCTTCTAAACTCAAGTGAATACAGGCCCAGTCAACCCAATCCCTCCTCCCATTCCAGGAATCTGTGACGAATCTTTGCTGCACTCCCTCTATGGCAAGAATATTACTTCTTAGTCAAGGAGACCAAAACTGCAGGCAATACCCCAGGTGTGATCTCACAAGGGCCTTATGCGTCTGCAGTAAGATATCCTTGCTCCTATACTCAAATCTTCTTGAAGGCTGAATTGGGAAAGAGCTGTGCATTGATATTTATTTTATACGGTATAATTAAACAGGACCATAAAAGAACAGCCATCTTTTCAGCAGGTCTCCAACTGTGGCAGAATTAGAAAAATTTATTTGTACAATTAATGCTGGCAACCCACTAGGGTAAATCATTTGGTTGTTATAGATCCCATTTATTACCTTCACTGTGTCTGCTAAAAAAACCATAAGATATAGAAGCAGAATTGGGCCATTCAGCCCATTGAGTCTGCTCTGTCATTCGATCGTATTAACATGATTCTCATTCTCCTGCCTTCTCCCCATAACCTTTGATCCCCTTATTGATCAAGAACCTATCTCTCTCTGTCTTAAAGACACTCAATGACCTGGCCTCCATGCCTCTCTGTGGAATGAGTTCCACAGATTCACTACCCTCTGGCTGAAGAAATTCTTCCTCATCTCAGTTTTAAAGGAACGCTCTTAACTCTGAGTTTGTGCCCTCAGGTTCTAGTCTCTCCCACTAGTGAAAGTATCCTCTCCATGTCCATTCTGTTTAGGCCTCTCAGTATTATCTGCAAGTTTTAATTAGATCCCCCCTCATCCTTCTAAGCTCTATCAAGTATACATCCAGAGTCCTCAACCACTCCTCATATGACAAAGCCTTCATTCCAGTGATCATTCTTGTGAACTTCCTCGGGACTGACACGTCTATTTTCAACTGCTTGTCTTCATTACTAATTATTTAAAATATTTCTTTACTTGATTTGATATTTGACAGATTACCACACAGCCTCCAGGAACATTTGAAAATAAAGTGTATTCTGTCCAAAGTTTCAACAAAACTGAAAATAAATTCCTCAATAACTCTTCTGGGGTGTTTCTTTCTAGAATAAAAAAGTTATTTTTGCATGCTTCTTTCAATCACAGCAAGGGTGGTTATGTGCAGTTGTGGTTTCTGTGCAGGATCCAGAATATTAATATGATTTCCTCCTGTACTCTCTGGCACAGAATACATCACAATTAAACAGTTAAAGAAATGGATCACACAGATACTATATGTTTCCTATCCACCCTACAATCCTTGACATCAGGAAGAAACCTGGGTTACTCAACAAAAGAACCCTTACAAATCAAGCCAAGTTTATATTAAGCACTTTATCTGCATGCCAAGACTGGATTTAAGGACACCATTATTCCCCAGTTCACTTGATTTAACTGTGCATTTGAGAGATCGGACAAGAACTTACAATTCAGATCAAGGGCTAGCCGTTTAGAGCCTGTTCTGTCTGTCCTGGATGACTATTCTAACCCCCATATACCTACCTTTATTCCTTTACATGATCTTAAGGGGCAGTTTTACACGGAGATACTTAATTTAGGCATAGTGGTTAGCACTGCTGCCTCGCAGCACCAGGGACCCAGGTTCGATTCCTGGGTTTGGGTCATTCTCTGTGCGGAATCTGCACCTTCTCCCCATGTCTGTATGGGTTTCCTCTGGGCACTCCAGTTTCCTCCCACGTGCTGGTTAGGTGCATTGGCTGTGCTTAATTCTCCCTCAGTGTACCCGAACAGCTGCTGGAGTACAGCGACTTGGGGATTTTCACAGTAACTTCTTAGCAGTGTTAATGTAAGCCAACTTGTGACATTATTAAATAATCTTTAATAAGTTAAAACTTAAAAGCAAATTGAAAGGTTCCTTTGTGTTTAAACCTCTCAATTGTTGCAGAGTAAAAGAGACAAATTCTGCTTCTTCATAAAATACCTTTATTTCCTTGATCCAAGTCCACACAATCCTCCACCAATAACTAACACCACCTGTGGCCCCTCTATATATCAGTGACTTCTATTGAATAATTGACATCAAATTAGGGCTTAACTGGAAGGTCTGTTAACCCATTTCTAACTCCTTGCCCTGAGAGTACTCTGATCTCCCCTGCCATCTCATCTGAGTGTTGGCTTCTCTGCTCTCTCAACCCACCCACCAACCCCCCTAGACTTGTCTGATCCTCTGACAGTGAAATTGGTCAATTCCTTTATCATCTCACCAAAAGCGTAAAAGACTGGGTTCACCAGGTAAGTCAGACAGCATCAGTAATCTGGGAAGATCAGCAACCCTGTCACAGACAAGGGCACGGGGAGCGGAGGCATGGAAATTTGCTGCTTTCACATCAGTGAATATTAATCGGAGGAAAACATGTCACAAAGCAGGGAAAGAAAGCCAGCAGAAAATTTGAATCACTTCAGTCTCAAAATGAACCGATGATTAATGAACGGGAACATGAATTGCTTGGAATCTCATAGTTCATAGAATCACACCCAACCCATGTTCTTTTCTCGACTTGGTTGCAGTAAGCCCGGAAGATCTATCCTACATTCTGGGGTGTCTCCCAAAAAGAAATCCCTGAAGTGTAAGGGTGAGATTTTCACCATTAGAATTTCTGGCTGCAATATCTTTTAAAGTATTTGAGAAATATCTTCTCCTAAGTGAAGAAGAGTAGCCCAAACGAAGACCATAAGAGAAAGGTAGCAGGAAGAAAGCCATATTGTCATCAGACACACTTCGGGCTCAGAATCCACCACCTCAGCAATAAAAGGCTACATTCAGAAGCATAGATTGTCCAATAACGTAGACACTGAGAAATGCCAAATCCTGGCTAGTATTATTTCTAGACACTAAGGCATTTGCCAAGGCACTGCATCAACCCACAATCCATAGGGTGTCAATGTGTCTTTCAGAATTACAAACTGGTCTTTTACCCCAGTCATTGTAACTGCTGGGTTGAGCATGTGTGGGGATTGTCAGTTTCAGCGGCTGTGACAACAATGATAGTTTGAATCAAACTGTGAATTTGGCTCAGTCATAACACAAAAGCTGTCAGAAGATTCTGATTTCAAGTCTTATTGCAGTACCTGAACGCAATGTAGACTGACACAGATCAAAGCAGTCCTGAGGCAATGCTGAAAAATCTCAGCAAGTTTGATAGCATCTGTGGAAAGAGAATAGAGCTCTGACGAAGCATTATCCAGACTCAAAGCGTTGGCTCTATTCTCTCTTCATAGATGCTGTCAGACCTGCTGAGATTTTCCAGCATTTTCTGTTTTTGTTTTAGATTCCAGCATCCGCAGTATTTTGCCTTTATCTTGGGGCAATGCTGCATTGTCAGCAATGCCCCAGCAGTCCCTTCATGTGGACTGGTTTTAACGCTGGACCCATTATTCAGAAATAATTAGTGTTGAATTTAATGAGCAATAAATACCTTTACCATAGATGCATGTCTAGAAATTTCAACCTTCTGCATGTTTCTGTGTGGCTCACTCCAGTGCAGTTATCTAGTCTGGACTTTCCTGTGAGGTTACTACCCAAGAAGTCTTCATACTCCAGACACTTATGGCACTGGATCTGAACTGCTCATTTTCTGCAAAAGCCATTCAGTGCTCCATGAGAGAATCACTAATGTAAAATCACTTGCCTGAAATAAATCTGAAGCAATGGGAGGAAATCTAGTGATAATGGATGATTGCACAATGTTCAGCACCACTCGGGACTCCTCAGGTACTGAAGCAGCCCATGTTCAAATGCAACAGAATCTGGACAATATCCAGGCTGGGGCTGACAAGTGGCAAGTAACATTCACGTCACGCAAATGCCAGGCAATGATCATCACCAATAAGAGACACTCTAACCACCACCCCTTGACATTCAGTGGTATTACCATCACTGAATCCCCCACTGTCAACATCCTTGAGGTTGCCATTGACCAGAAACTCAACTGGACTCACAATGGCTGCAAGAGCAGGTTAGAGGCTGGGAATACTGCAACAAGTAACTCACCTCCTGACTCCACAAAACCTATCCACTATCTACAAGGTACAAGTCAGAAGTGTGATGGAATACTCCTACTTGCCTGGATAGGTACAGCTCCGACAGCACTCAAGAGGCTTGACACTACCCAGGACAAAGCAGCCCGCGTGATTGACACCACATCTACAAACATTCAATCTCTCCACCACTGACACTCAGTGGCAGCAGTGTGTACTATCTACAAGATGCACTGCAGCAATTCACCAAAGGTCCTTAGACAGCACCTTCCAAACCCACAAACATGTCCATCCAGAAGGACAAGGGTAGCAGATGCATGGGAACACAACTACCTGCAAGTTCCCCTCCAAGCCACTCATCATCCTTGGAAATATATTGCCATTCCTTCAGAGCTGCTGGGTCAAAATCATGGAATTCTCTCCCTAATGGCATTTTGGGTCAACTCACAGCACGTGGACTGCAATTCAAGAAAGCAACTCACCACTACCTTCTCAAGGGCAACTAGGGATGGGCAATAAATGCTGACCAGCCAGCTACGCCCACGTACCACGAATGAATATAAAAAAACAGGAAGAAACCAAATAGTAATTCAGAAGAATTGTCCCTGTTTATGTTTCTGGAAAATGAAGACAGCAGGAGGAATTTCCAATTCATTCCTTCTCAGGGAACTCAAAGAAACCTTTCCTAAAGATATGTTATTTCACTCAATGCAACATAAGTAAATGAATCTGTGTTTGCAGCCACTGTTGGAAAGCAATGCAGAGAATCACTAAAAGAACCAAATAAGATTTCCAGCAAGTTTTCAGAGGTGTCACTGGATAAAACCCCACGTATATTAATTCCTATTTTCAACGCTTTATTGATAGGTGCAGTAGCTGTTTATTGTTGAGTTTTTCCCATCATCCCCTATAGACACATTGGCCAGAATTTTCTGGCTTTCTGCCAGAATTCTCTGAGCACCAAGTTCTCTGTCCTTGCTTGCAAGGACGAGAGGTGAACAGCTGGAGAATTTCAGCCTTTACCATCATACAACTTCCTCCATCCAAGATCATGGGACACTCTTCGCTGCGAGGTTCTCTATTACAATGTCACTGCATGACTAGCTCATGGGAAGTACAATTTAAATAAATTAAACTACACAATATCAATTCTTTGCTGCTTAGTAATGAAACATTTAGCTTCTTGGCAGCAATATCCAGTTGCTCAAAAAACTGGGGAAGGCTCTGCGATTTCCAGTAACTTACAGGCACGAAATTGGAATGCAAAATGTTGGCTGGAATTCCTCAACCTTGCCCGCGGTTGGGATTCTCCAGTCCCGCGGCTGGAATTCTCCAGTCCCCCTGCTGTGAATGGAGATTTGGCTGAGCACCAAATTCTCCATTCTCGCTAGCAGCGGAGGCCTGACGTATGAAATCGGAGAATTCTGGCCATTGTATCGGGACGTGATCGCTTACGACAAGGCCACCAATAGTTAAAGGCAAGTAAATGCTTACCTTCACATATCTTCTGCTGCATTGCTTCCTTAATGCGGTCTATAGTTTCATAATCTTCAGCAAATATAACATAGGTGGTGGAGGGCTTGTTACCGATCATTTGAAGTTCCGATTCTGTTATTTCTGACCCGACGCCGACAGCGAACAAGATGACTTTGTCTGCACGCGCTTCAACAGAAGCATCAACAACATCGTCCTGAGACTTTCCATCTGTGACCACGACGGCAATCTGGTTTTTAGCTGTCTTATTTCTTTGCGAAGAAGGGAAAACTGTCTCCGTTGCGAACTTAATAGCGCGGCCCGTTTGTGTATTTCCGCCAAGGTACTGAATACTCTCTATTCCAGCCACGAGTTCTTTATTGGTCAAGAATTGGCCAAATGCAATCTCCAAACGAGGACTGTCACTGTACTGGATAACCGCCACTTGTGTGTATTCAGGCCCAATGTCAAACCCACTGGTGACATTAACAAGCCACATTTTTGCTGTTTCAAAATTGTTGAATCCTACACTCCAAGATCCATCCATGATGAAAACCAAATCATTGACTGCCGTTCGACATCCTATTGACAGGGGGAGAAAGCTAAGAGTTTATTCAAAAAGTTACAACATCGCGGCACAGTGGTTAGCGCTGCTGCCTCACAGCGCCAGGAACCCGGATTCAATTCCAGCCTCGGGAATGTCTGAGTGGGTTTCCTCTCATACTCCAAAGATATGAGGGTTAGGTGGATTGGCCATGCTAAATTGCCTCTTAGTATCGGGGGACTATCTAGGATAAATACATGGGGCTACGGGAATAAGGCCTGGATGGGACTGTGGTCAGTACAGACTTGATGGGCCAAATGGCCTCCTTCTGCCCTGTAGAGATTCTATGGTTCTATGATTCTATGATAAAATAGCAACTTCATGGTGGAGGATATCACACATTTGCTTTGAAGTGATACAGTAGCACCGTGGTTAGCACTGTTACCTCACAGCACCAGGGATGTGGGTTCAAATCCGGCCTCAGGTCATTGTCATCCAAGCGATGATTGCGCCGACCATCATATAAATGACAGACAATGATATGTAATATGTCAGCACCATGTTGCTCCCCATTTGCCGGCCTTAGAGAAGGACATGTGCTGACATATTACATAGAGTTCTTACCTGCTCTTACGTTTTCATCCTGTACAGCCCCAGTAAACAAATGAGATGACAAACAGATCACCAAAGCTTGTAATATGCATGACTTCATTGTGCCTATAGGGCAAAGAAGAACAATTATTTCATTGTTGAACTTCGCAGATCTCAGCACATCTTGTAAGTCTGACTTCTCCTTAATGAGGAAGTAAAATCCAAATCATGTAATAATAAGATTGTAAGAAATAGGAGCAGGAGTAGGCCATTCAGCCCCTTATTTCCACTATCCTGCTGGTCCTCTGAACTAATACTGCTCTATGAACTCTATGGCATTTCTTAGAGTCCTACCTGCATTGAAGGAAGATATTTGACCCATTGAATTCTGTACTATATTTTGCAATTACTGTGCTCTCAATGAAATGGATTTTTAGCAGCCTGTGTGTATTGGTGCATCTTTAATGTAGAAGAACAAAGCAAAAGCAGTAAATGTGGAATATGGATTAATAATCAATGTAAAGAAGACCAAGGCAATGGTGATAAACAGAGAATTAACACAGAAGCTGAAAATTGAAGTAAGTGGACAAGCCCTGAAACAAGCGAACAGGTTCACATACCTCGGGGCAGATCACCACTGCGATGGGAGATCCGAATGAGAACAAGATGGCTAGGGTCAGCTTTGTCAAAACAAAGAATGTGTTAACCAGCAAACTTTATCATACTCAATCCACATTTCCAGTGGACTAGTGGTTCCCAACTATGTGTGTGTCACGGTATACTATAAAAAATTTTGGAGCACACCTCCTACTTTCTCGAACTGTCCTCCAGCGAAATACTTTTTTGGGGCAAATTTCAGCCTGCAGTCGCTGTCAGGGAGAAATGTGATGCAGGCAGAAATTCAAGGGGGAATTAGGAAACTTGGGTTTACTGTGCATGTGTGTATGCCAAAAGTTTTGATTTCCGCCATAATAATGCTGAGCGCTGATAGCTTCAGTTCCAGTTATGGCAAAATCTGGGCCATTGATTTGGAAGAATGCAAACAATACAATATAAATATAAACTGTGTAAAGGGAACCTTGATTTCCTATCCAGTTCACACAAGATTTAGTATTTTGAAATGGTCATCAACATTTCTTGCCATTGAAGCTGCCTTATTATCTGAGTTGATCCAGCATTTTTTCTTATTGTCAGATTTCCAGCATCTGCAGCATTTTGTATGAATATTTTTAGTACTGTTAGCTCAGGTAGAAAAATGAAATATGAGAAATAAAAGTGGTAATATGATTTAAAAATAAACCTGAAGTGCAGGACAGAAGTCCTGAGCAGCATGATGGCACAGTGGTTAGCTCTGCTGCCTCACAGCACCAGGGACCGGGTTCAATTCCAGCCTCAGGTCACTATCTGTGTGAAGTCTGTACATTCTCCCTGTGTCTACATGGGTTTCCTCTGGGTGCTCCAGTTTCCTCCCACAGTCCAAAGATGTGCAGGTTAGGTTGATTGGCCATGCTAAATTGCCCCTTAGTGTCAGAGGGATTAGCAAGGTAAGTATGTGGGGCATGAGGATGTGGCCAGGATGGGATTGTGATTGGTGCAAACTCGATGGGCCAAATGGTCTCCTTCTGCACTGTAGGGATTCTATGTCTGAGCTTAATGCTAGTCTCATATCTAGGCATTCGTTAAACAAAACTATAGGCGCAAGTTATTGGCATGGTTTCAAAATTGTTATTTTCAGAACAGCGTATGCTAATTTGTATCTTTGTCTCCCTCGCTTCTCCCAGTGTTTTCGTGCCCTTCTGAGTTTTTGCTTTTTGTGAAAGCACATGGGACCTTTGTCTTCAACTTCAAGTCCCGTTGGTCGTGTACATGGATCTGAACAAAGTAAAAAAGCTAAACCACGTATGTGCAGCTCTTTCCCAGCCGACCTTTGCGCTGGAACCATCATTGAGTCTTGGAGGTGCCAACCAGAGAGCTGAAGACAAAGTTTAATTTTATTACATGAATCCTTAATCATTCTGAATCATTTTTTGTGGCACACTTGGGGGACCTCGACAGAGATACTGATTGGGAACGACTCCTGTAGACATTTTTTTTTTATCTTCACACTTTTCCATTCCCTTTTCCAAAATTCCTCATCTGGCATTTAACCAAAAAACCCAAGTGTTGCTCTTTTCTGACACATTGAAGTAAAAATTGACTTGAGTTGCGCCAGTGTGGCAGATGGCCAGAAATTATTTGCCCCATTGTGAATCCTTAGCAGCCCATGGAGGCATGACCAGCACTTGTAGTTTACTTCAATTGAGCAGATAGAAAAAAGTAAGCAGTCCAACACCCAACCGATCAGATCTGAGGTCTGTAGTCCCACCACATCTTGTCGTGAATGGTGATGGATAATTAAACAACAGGTGCAGTATCCCCATCCTCAATGATAGAAAATCCCAGACTGTCAATACAAAAGACAAGGCAGAAGAATTTGCACCCAACTTCAGCCAGAAGTGCTGAATAGATGATTCATTTCAGCCTCCTCCTGAGTCCCCAGCATCATAAATGCCAATCTTCACTCCACACGATATCAAGAAATGGTTGAAGACACTGGAAATTGCAATGGCTGACAACATTCCACCAATAGTACTGAAGACTTGTGCTCCAGAACTAGCCAAGCCCCTGGCTAAATTCTTCCAGTACAGCTACAATACTTGCATCTATCCAACAATGTGGAAAGTTTCCAAGGTATGTCCTATCCACAAAAGGCAAATTACCATCTCAATTATCCGAAAATTGATGGAAGATGTCGTCGGCAGTGCTATCAAGCAACACCTACACAGCAGTAACCTGCCCACTGATGCTCAGTTTGGATTCTGCCAGGGCCACTCAGCTTATGACCTCATTACAACCTTAGAGCAAACATGCCCAAAAAAGCTGAATTCAAGAGGTGAGCTGAGAGTAACTGCCTTTGGCATTAAGGCAGCATTTGACCAAGTGTGGCATCAAGAAGTCCTAAACAAATTGGAGAGTCATTGAGATCAGAGTGGAAACTCTCCACTGGTTGGAGTTAGATCTAGCACAAAGGAAGATGGTTGTGGTCATTAGAGGCCAATCATTTCAGTCGCAGGGCACGACTGCAGGAGTTCCTCAGGGTAGTGCCCTTGGACCAACCACCCTCAGCTGTTCCAACAATGGCCTCACTCCTTCACAAGGACAGAGTCGGGTTGTATGCTAACAATTGCTCAGTGTCCAGTGCCATTCACAACTCCTGAGATATGGAAGCAGCCCATGTCCAGATGCAGCAAGACCAGGGCAAAACTCTGGCTTGGGCTGATAAATGGTAAATAACATTCACATGATACATGTGTCAGGCAATGGCCATCTCCAACAAAAGAGAATCTAACCATCTCCCCTCGACATCCAATGGAATTACTGTCACTGAATTCCACACTATCAACATCCAAAAACTGTACTGGATATAAATACTGTGGCTACAGGTCAGAGACTGGGAAGTCTGAGGATGATCAACTCAACTCTTGACTCAAAGTTCACCATGTACAAGGATTAAGTCAGGTGTATGACAGAATACTCTTCATTTGCCTGGATGAGTGCAGCTCCAACAGTTAAGAAGCTGACCACCATCCAGAGCAAAGCAACCCGCTTGATCGGCACCCAATCCACCAGCTGAAACATTCACTCTGTCCACCACCGACACACAGCAGCAGCAGCAGTGTACTATATCCAAGGGGCAATGCAGCAACTCATCAAGGCTCCTCCAACAGCACCTTCCAAACCCACAACCTCTCCCACATAAAGGGACAAGGGCAGCAGGTGCATGGAAATACCACTACCTGCAAGTTTCCCTTCTGATCTACACACCCATCCTGACTCGGAACTAGCCATTCTTTCATTGCCACTGGGTCAAGATCCTGGAGTTCTCTTCCTAAAAGCACTGTGGTGTATCTACACCAGTGGAATTGCAGCAGTTCAAGAAGGTGGCTCACATTACATTGGAGGGCAATTTGGGACAGATAATAAATGTTGGTCTTGCCAGCGATACCACATTCCATGAAAGAATATTAAAAAAAGAGGCTCTAGGAAAAATTTCTAGTGATCTTCAGGCTTCATGGTTTGTGAAAACTGCTGTATTTTCTGGCGAGCCCATGCTAATTTCTGCCTTTTCCTGTTCAAAGTTTCCTCCCACACCTTCTACTATAAATTCCTACTTAAAAAGGGAGTGAATGCACTTATATATCTGGTTCCTTTGCAGGCACGATCTTCTGCACAACGTACGGGATTCACGAAAAATATACTTGAATGAACAATTGTATGCATGTGCACTCCTGGAGCAGAATCTAAGCTGCTGGGATGGTACATCAGCAACTTTGACCACACATTCCTTGATTTTCCACTCATTAGGTCCTGGGTAAGATTACATCTTAAGTGTGGGCTGCAAAAAGGCAGTTTTCTACTGCCAAGAAATGTATGTTGAAATACTTAAACATATTTTTTTCAAAAAAACATTCAACAGCTTGCTAAGACCAATTAAGTAAAACCTGAAAACGTTTCCGAGCAGCCTTCACTTTCCAAACAACCAGTTGTTGTCTTCATGTTTTTCATTAAGGCTTGAGGAGCAGTAACAAGTATCTTAATTCCCTACAGCAGAATCAAGTCATATTGCAATCAGTAGAGGAGATATCATAGAATCCCTACAGTGCAGAAGGAGGCCATTCGGCCCATCAAGCCTGCACCAACAACAATCCCATCCAGGCCCAATCCCCGTAACACCCTACTACCCCCCTAATGCTAAGGGGCAATTTAGTGTGGCCTATCATCCTAACATGCACATCTTTGCACAGTGGGAGGAAACCGGAGCACCAGAGGAAACCCACACAAATAGAGGGAGAATGTGCAAAGATGGTCACCCAAGGCCAGAACTGAACCCAGATCCCTGGCACTGTGAGGCACTAACCACTGTGCCACCCCATGACTTAGGTGCGTGGGCACCAGTGGCTGATGGTTGAAAGAAAAATAAGGTTAAATAGCAACCTATTTGTTCCAACCAAAGTTATCCCTGGGAACAAAGAAAACTACCTGTCATTCAGTCCTTTACTTAAATATTATACAGTATACATGTGCCTTTATATTAGAATAAGTAAATATTGACTACAATTACATTTTACATCAATATTGTTATATAAATTTGACGTAAAAGCCAAACTGATGATAATTGGGCAAAACTAAAATCATAGAAATCACAGCACATTTTGTCCCTCCTGTACCATTCCTTTGTCAGTGATAGCACACTCTCAGAGTCAGAAGGTTGTGAATTCAGGTCCCACTTCACAGACCTGTGTACTAAAATCTAGGCTGATACTCCAGCGCTCTACCAAGGGAGGTGCTGTCTTTCAGATCAGAGATTAAACCAAGGCCCCACTGGTCCTCTCAGCTGGATGTAAAAGATCCCAAGGCATTGTTCAAAGACGAGCAGGGGAGTTCTCCTTGGTGTTCTGGCCAACATTCAACTCTCAATCAACATCATTCAAACAAATGGTGCGGTCACAAATTGCTCTTTGTGTGACCTTGCTGTGTGTCGGTTATTACAACAGTACATATGGGCAGAATCTTCCCAGGCAACTGGGGTTACTATTCCCGTCAGGCTGGGGAGAGCAGGGCAGAAAAGTCCCAGAAACCGATGCTGGGTCAGGGTTCCAGCATGAAGAGGGAAGGAAATCATTTATGAAGGGGGCTGTTACGCACATATGCAAGAGGCGAAGAATGAGTGCTGGCTTCATAGATGGCAATGTAAGTTGCCTCCAGAGAGGGGAACGAGGGCAGCTGCAAGTTGTGTTGATCTGAGGAGAGATGTGCAGAGGAATGCTGGAAAGTCACAGAATGGGGTGTTGAATCTGTCTCCTGCCAGATGCCTGAAACTTGTGGGTTGGTTTGTCTGTACGGACACACATGATGCGGATGTGACCTGAGGTCCAATTTCAGGATAAGCTTGGATTTCTTGGTTTGAGCCTGGACTAATGTATATCCCATTAACTCCAATTCTACTTTCCTATATCCTTTCACTTCCTTCCTATTCAATTAGTTATCTAGTTCTCTTTGAAATGATGTGACAGTCTTTGTATACGGGAAAGCCATCTACGCTCCAATATCATTTTCTGTGAAGAGAATATTGTTAAAGTATGGATCAGAAATACCAAAGTATGTTATGGGATACTTTGACCTCAATCGTTTTTTTCTATTTTGGCATTAATGTGAGGAAAGGGTGTTTCACTCCAGGTGTTATTATTGACACACTAGGAAGCTTTTATTTAAACAAACTTTATTTAATACAATTTAACTTATACTTTTATCAATTGAAATACTTAAACATAGCAAAATACAACTCTTAACTGCTAGCCTATCTCTATTAGTTACAATTCCAGCAATAGACTTATAGACTTAAACTCCCCTTTGAAATCAGTAAGCAACATACAGACTTATGTGCTGCCTATCCACAAGTCTCCAGAATGCTCTGGTGTGAGGGAGAGAGAGAGAGAAAGACCAATTTCTCCTAGCAGGTCATAGCAGCCTCTGGAGAGGGAAGGACACCTTTTGCTTCTTTTAGAACCCAGCTTTTCCCTGTAAGCACATGATTCTGTCAATCAACCTAATTAAAACCCTACTGTGAAGTCCCAGGGGAAGAAACAAAAACAAATAAACAAAAATGCATTAACTCAGGTTAAAACAAACGTCCCAAGCCAAAATCAATCATTAGCCCGTATTAAACAGAGAAACACAGAACAGTACAGCACAGTACAGGCCCTTCAGCCCTCGATGTTGTGCCGAGCTATGTCCAAACCCAAGATCAAGCTATCCCACTCCCTATCATTCTGGTGTGCTCAATGCGTCTATCTAATAACCGCTTGAAAGTTCCTAAAGTGTCCGACTCCACTATCACAGTAGGCAGTGCATTCCACACCCCGACCACTCTCTGTGTGAAGAACCTACCTCGGACATCCTTTCTATATCTCCCATCATGAACCTTAAAGTTATGCCCCCTAGTAACAGCTACATCCACCCAAGAAAATAGTCTCTGCACGTCCACTCTATCTATCCCCCTCATCATCTTATAAACTTCTATTAAGTCGCCTCTCATCGTCCTCCACTCTAAAGAGCAAAGCCCCATCTCCTTCAGCCTTTCCTCATAAGACCTACCCTCCAAACCAGACGGCATCCTAGTAAATCTCCTCTGCACTCTCTGCAATGCTTCCACATTCTTCTTATAGTGAGGTGACCAGAACTGCACACAGTCTCAGCATGTGAGCTGTCTGGCACCCAGACAAATTGGCACTGGGTTACAGGGCTCAATTTTAAAAACCCCTCACAAGAAACATAACATAAATACATCTTTTAAAGCACAGTATCCTCACACCTCCCCTTAAAGAAATGAACCAACAATATGAAAATATGGCTTCCTTTTACAAAACCTAATTTCATACTATTAATTCTCTTTGTCATCACAATATCCCCTCACCTCTCCTTCAATTTTTTAGTGGTAATTATCACTCTAAACACACCTTAATTGCTCACCATTACAAAGCTTTCCATAATTTCAAAAACAGTTAAAAGATTCCTTCGTCTCTAGTCCCATAAAAATAGACCTTTTCTTCATGTCATTCTTCACATTTCTTACCCTTGCCATGTTTGTAGCATGCTTTATGTAAAGGAGTACTAAACTGCACATAATTCCAGCTTTGGTCTAACTAATGTCTTTCACAAAGTCAGCAAGATTTTGAAGCTTCAGTGTTAATGCCCCCATTATAAAACCCAGAATCCTATTTGCCTTTTCACTGAATGTACATTCAACTTTAAGGATATATGTATCCACAGTCCTAAATCTCTTGGCTAATAATCTTACAGCTTGGGGCTTTATCCTTTACCACCCAAAATATATTTGTCACAAACTGCAATTGCCATCAATTTATATCTTTCTGCACCCTTCCTCACATTTCACAAAGCTCCCTAATATAATTGTTTGTGAGCTTTGGTACAATTGCACTTGATAGGCACCTAAATTATGCATGTAAATGGAAAAGCAAAGAGGTATCCACAGAGATCGCTCAGACATACTAGTACCTAGTACCCTGAAACACCACCAAAGCCATTTTTCTATCCATAAGGCTATATTCCTTTAATGCCATGCACATTTTTTGCAATAAGTCTTTCATGTGGCACCTCATAAAATACTTTCTGAAAATTCATACATCCATCTACCACATTCTCTTTATACACACCATAGGGGCGATTCTCCCAAAAGAACTCTAAGTGTTGGATTAGCATAAAAACTGGAGTAAATCCTGCTGTTTTTTTCAGCAGGAGTTTCAAAATGAATCTCCTACATTTTATGCACTAGCGTGATTCACTCCAGAAACCAATGGGCAGGTCTATTCCCACTGAACAGGCAGCAGCATGAGATCGGCACATCCGCAGTGGCCCCTGTCTGCCAGCCTCCCAATTGCTGGCCACCTCAAGTGCTGGTCGAAGATGTAACCTTACAACACTAGCCACGCGACTCCCCCATGGTTTGATTGTTGGTCCCCCCAAACATGCCTGGGCCAGCCTCAACCGCCCACCAACCCCTACCCCAATCTCCAGATCTCCCCCCCCACACTGACTGCCAGACCAGGGGGCCCAGGCAAGGTCGCAATGCCCAGGGGACACCCTGCCCCGACACCTGACCCTCCGGGGGGCCTCGATTGCCCCCCTTCGCACAAGTGAGGTCAGACCACCAGCTTCCTGCAAATGGGACGCTGTAGTAAACTCCATCAGAGTGGAATATTCCTGATGGAGGTGGAGGTGGAGGGGAAAGAGCTTAGCGGGCCACGAGGCTTCAGACCCAGCCCCACGAATGAGATTTTAAACATATGGAATTAGGGTCAGCATTTATTAGGCAGCTCTGCACCCATTTTTGGTACAGAGTTGACGGCACCAGAAATCAGGTACTGAGAGATGCATAGAGACCATGGCATCCAACGGGGAGCCCACAAAACAGTGTCCACTAAAGTCTCCCAGCCTGGATGGAAGAATTGCATGACTTTCCCCAAACAATTAGTTCAATGAATCAAGTCTGCTGGACTATTACAATTACATATAAGTGATAATTATATCCTAAAACACATCCAGACAACTTTAGTCAAAACCACATGTTAAAAAAAGGCTTTCCATACAGTTGGTATAAAACACTCTGAAAACAACACACTTCAATTTCCAGCTGCACTGGTCGGAAAAGGCTGGCTTGCATAACTAAATAAGTCTTCCAGCAGCAACAGGAAGAAATCTGTCAAATGTGAACTAAATTCATCCGATATCAATTTACTAGAATTGATTTCCCCTAACCATGCAAGCTTACAACCAACATTACTTCAACTATAGCAACAGCACTTAAGAAGTATCAATCCGAATTTCAGTTGTTGTTAATCTAACAGTTGACAAGAGTTATGTGCAATTGATACTGGCAAAATGATAAACGCTGTCAACATGCTAGCCGAAGTGTATTTAAAATAAGCATAGAGCCCTTGTAGCAAAAATAATATTTACAAAAGAAAATAATCTATGTATTCTTAGTAGCCAATACAAGGTAACTAAATGTAACAATTCTAATTTGCACGGCAATTAATTAAATAATAAATGTTCCTTAAAGCAAAGCCAGCAATTGATACTTGAATAAATATCACAGGCTTTCGTGCTTACTTAATTTAAAACATTCATAAAAACCATTGAAGGCAAAATCTTTTCAGAGCGTTACACACTCACCTGTTCAAGACAAGTTGCACTGCTGAGATGCTGGCTCACTGATTCCCACGTAAAGATACTTTGCTTGCTGCTCTATCGCTGGGAGAGAGTTGTGGAGTCGCTTGTATCTCTATCGCTGTCTCTGATCACTTTATTCCCAGTCACTCTGCATCCCTGTCACTTGTGACCTGGTGTGTGTGTCTCTCTCTCTCTCATATACTTTTGGTACCTGTTCAGTTTGTAAGTCAATGTGCATCTATCTGATGTGTAGATGACTTTCTCCCCACCCCTGCCTGCTTTCTTAGCCAATAAGTTGAACACTCAAATCATTTCCCTCCCTACACTCCCTCAGTCTCTCTCTCTTCCTTTCTTTCTAAGACTCTCTGACTTGCAGCGCTGCACTCAATGTTCTCGCAGACTGTTATCCTGCCTTAGCCTACTTGCCCTTGCTCCTATGCAAGTCAGTGCGCGCCCCCAGGGCGTGGCGCGCGCCTCCCGTGCACGCGCTCCCAGGCTCAGGGCGCGGGGGCGCGCTCTGCAAGGCTGCCAGCCACTAGCTCAGCCCACGCTGAGCAATCTATCCCCTTGTGTTCCCCCAGCCACCTTATTGCTGATGTGTTCCACTCATCACAGGCACTGCTTGGACACTGCCAGCATGTTCTTGTTGAAATTATAATATTGTCTAAGCTGCACTAATATCAAATGGGAGTGGGACACGATTTTAGGAGCAACTCTTGTGTCCAGTTGCTGTGCCTTCATGGTTATTTTAATTGGGCAGTGTGTCAAATTGCATGGGGCGTTATGCTAACATGGCCAATGCAGTCGACGGCATCATTCAGTCCTTGGATGTCAATATTGGATCCTTGATTTCCCCCTGAACAGCAACCTAATTTTACATTTCAATTAGTGAATTGGGTGTGGAGCATTGTGTGCAGTTTTGGTCTCCTTATCTGAGGAAGGATGTCCTTGCTTATTTGCTTGGCCAAAAAGATTGGAAGCACATCTTTGCTATAGAGGGAGTACAGCTAAGGTTTACCAGGCTGATTCCTGGGATGGCTGATCCATCATATGAAGAGAGACTAAGTCAGTTAAGATTAAATTCACTGGAGTTTAGAAGAGTTGGGGGGGGGGTCTCATTGCAGCTTATAAAATTCTAACAGGGTTAAACAGAGCAGATTCAGAAAGAATGTTTCCAATGATGGGGGAGTCCAGAACTAGGGGTCAGTTTGAGGATAAGGGGATAACCTTTTAGAACTGAACTGAAGAGAAATTTCTTCACCCGGAGGGTGGTGAATGTATGGAACTCACAACCACAGAAAGTAGTTAAGGCCAAAATGTTGTGTGATTTCAAGAAGAAATTAGATCTTGGGGCTAAATGGATCAAGGGATATGGGAGGAAGGGGGAATCAGGATATTGAGTTTGGTGATCAGCCATGATCAAACCGAATGGTGGAGTAAGCTCAAGGGGCTGAATGACCTATCCCTGCTTCTAGTTTCTATGTTTCTCTCCCCATTGTCTTTACATGGAAGCAAAACTTTTGGATGTCAAAGGACAACATTTCATTACCAGGGTCCCTATATACCTGCACAATTTAAAACAAAATACATGGGGTTCCTTCTTCAGAGGATGTGAGGGTCGCTGCTGAGGCCAGCACTTAATGCACATCCCTAGTTGTCGTTGAGAAAGTGGATGTAGCTAGCTAAGAATTTTTGAGCCGTTGCACTCCGTTTGCTTGCGGTACTGCCACTGTGTTATCAGGTGAGGAATCGGAGAACATGCACTCCCTGGATCTGACCAACATGTGAGAGAAGAAAAGGCATCTTTATCTGACATCCTGCCGAATGAAAAAGAGCCTCATTTATCTTGATATATCTTGTGTGGGTAAGTCTAACCAACACATACCAGAGGGCAGATCAATGGCAGATTAGGCGCTGTAAGGCTGTCTGTTTTTTGTGTTATGTAGGGATCGCAAATAATTGCTACTGCTAATTCATAACATCCAGGCACACACAATATCTGAGCAAGGTGAAGAAAATATGGGTCCTGTACATCTTATCAGCAGGTATTTTAATGCTGCACATTCTCTGATCTGGAATCACCTAGCTGGTGCCATTCCCTGTTCTCTTGTAAAACAATCAGTCTTGCACTGTAAATATATAAACCTAATGCAAGAAAGAAGTCAGTTGTTAAAAATAACACATGCAGTTTGTGTCAAACTCTATTAAGACAGCCTTTCCTTCGAATGTATAATGTCAAAACCCACAGTTATACCTGATTAGCATGGTGCAGATCTTTTAAATTCTATCTAACTTACAATTAGACATTTCATTGCAATATATTGATCAATTAAATATATATAATGTGCTATTATGAGTTTTGATTTGATTTATCATTGTCACATATTAGCATACGGTGAAAATTATTGTTTCTTGCACGCTATCCAGACGAAGTATAACATTGATGTGGAGATGCCGGCGTTGGACTGGGGTGGGCGCTGTAAGAAGTCTCACAACACCATGTTAAAGTCCAACAGGTTTATCTGGAATCACGAGCTTTCTGAGTGTTGCTCCTTCATCAGGTGAGTGGCCAGCACTCTGAAAGCTCATGATTCGAAACAAACCTGTTGGGCTTTAATTTGATGTTGTAAGTATCTTGTTCATAGAGAAGGAAAGCAAAGGATGAAGAATGTAGTGTTACAGTCATAGCTTGGGGTCAAGTCTCACGCACACCAAAATGTAGGACTTAAAACGTGAGAGCTTGTGCATCACAGAATGGGGCAGGAGCCATGCTCTGCACAGGATTCCTCAATGCTCCTGGTTAGGGAATGCAGCAGAGCCAGAGTATAGCATGAACCTTCTGGTTTTCTCCATCACTCAAAAGGGGTATTGCATTCTGTAAATAGAGGGAGTTCTTTATGCAATGTCTATCCCTAGAGTTATTGTAAGGCTCACACCCCTGTGTGTCCAATTCTATTTCATAACTGTTCCTTATCTCAGCAACATTTCTGTTTCATTCTGCACAATGCACCAAGAAATGCAATCTCTTTTCTTGGCCTACGAGCTCAGCTACTTTGAACAGCACTAAGCAAAATTACCGAGCAGCGTGGTGATATTTTTACAAAACTGTAGCCTGACAGGCAATGCTTTGCACTAGGAGTATGATTTGTATAAGATATGTTTTGAAGTTCAGTATCCTTTAGCACATGTGATAGATAGACAAAGGCCATTTGACCCATCATGTTTGTGATGCCCTTTGAAAGAATGATCCAATTGGTCCCACTTCCCTGCTCTTTCCTCATAACACTTCATTCTCCCTTTCAGGAATATATCCAATCTTTTCTAAACATTACTCCTGATCATAACTCATTACAAATCAAATTGTTGACCTCATCATACCTCTGTTTCTTTTGACAATAATCCTAATCTTCTGATTACCAACCTCCCTGATAGTAAAAACATTGGCTTCTCTGTCGAAACCCTTCAGATACGAAACAAATGCAAAAATGAATTGTCAAGTGACAATTCAAAAGAGCGGCACAGTAGCACAGTGGTTAGCACTGCTGCTTCACAGCTCCAGGGACCTGGGTTCAATTCCTGCCTTGGGTCACTGTCTGTGTGAAGTTTACATTCTTCCTGTGTCTGCGTAGGTTTCCTCCGGGTGCTCCAGTTTCCTCCCACAGTCCAAAGAGAGCAAGTTAGGTGGATTAGCCATGCTAAATTGCCCCTTCGTATCCCAAGATGTGTATGTTAAGGTGATTAACTGGATAAATAGGTGGGGTTACGGGATGGGCCTGGGTAAGTTGCTCTGTTGAAGGGTTGGTGTTAACACAATGGACTGAACGGCGTCCTTCTGCATTGTAGTAGTTCTATGATTCTGTGGATTCTATTAATTGCCTAAAAGCTGAAATGCTGCCGATAGAACATGACCAAACACATTCCCTCTCTAGTACCAGCACTGTTTCCATGGAATGTTTCTGCTGATTTGTGGTCTTTACACTAGGTGACTGTTTTCACTGTCGCCCCGAATCTGTTTGGTTGAACAATCCTGATTAGCAAAGTAAGTGGTTCAGACAAATGAAAATAATGACACTGTTAAGAAATGTAAAACAATCAAAATTGCTCAGGTGGCTCATAGCAGGAGCTGAAAAACCTACCTGGATTGTGCAAGAAATCCAGACGTGTATGCTAGTTACCACTCTATGTTCTCCATCTCAGCAAACCCTGGGCATGTTTTGTCTTGTTTCATCCTCCTCTAGTGCAGTGCTAGTTTGTATAAGATCGTTTTTGGGAAAGCCACCATTTCGTTGTTACTGTGTTACTCTGGTTCTCTATCTTCAAAAGATTAAAGTCTCTGATTAAAAAGGTTTGGAAACCTTACTTGAGCGAGAATAACATTGTATCATTTTCATCATAATGTCATCACATGGAACTGACACAATTACACATTTTCATTTCTGTGTGAGTGTGAGGTTTTCCACTCTGAACCTGAGGAAGATAAATCCTTGTATTTTGTAGGGAGACTCTAGGAGGAAATATATTTGGGAATCCAAGTGGACAAATCACTTACTAATAAACAGGTGCAAAAAAAAATCAAAAAGGCTTTTGGAATGTTGGTCTTCATTTCAAGGGGCTGGATTACAAAGGGGAGAAAGTTTTTTATTCATTCATGGGATGTGGGTATTGCTAACTAAGCCAGCATTTATTGCCCATCCATAATTGCTCTTGACCACCACCTTTTTGGATGGCTACAGTCCCTCTGGTGTAGATACACCCACCATGCGGTTAGGGAGAGATTTTGACCCTTCCACAATGAACGGATGGTGAATGGCTTGGACGGAGACTTGCAGGTGGTGGTGTTCCCTTGTGTCCGCTGCTCTTGTCTTTCTAGGCGATTGAGGACAGGGATTTGAAAGATGCCATCAAAGGAGCCTTGGTGAGTTGCTGCAGTGCATCTTGTAGATGGTGCACACTGCAGCCACTGTACATCAGTGATGAAGGGAATGAGTATTTAAGGTTGTGGATGGGATGCCCATCAAGTAGCTGCTTTGTTCTGGATGGTGTTGATCTTGTGTGCTGTTGGAGCTGCAATTAGACCAATATTCCAAGACACTCCTGACTTGTAAATGGTGGACAGCCTTTCAGGAATCAGGAGGTGAATTACTCTTCATTTGTTTCCATTATACAGAACGTTATACTGGTCGGACCTTATCTGGAGTACTGTACTCAGTAATCCAACACTTCAGGAAGAATGTATTGGCTTTAGATAGGGTACATCAGAATGATACTGGACCCAGAAGATTAAATTAAACTATTAGATTAAGGATAGCATGACTAAGCATCCTTCTAACTTGGAGTTTAGAAGGATGAGGGGGGGATCTTATAGAGACATTTAAGATAATGAAGGCGATGGATAGGGTAGAGGTAGAGAGATTCTTCCCGCTTAGAAAGGATAGCAGGACTAGAGGGCACAGCCACAAGATAAGGGGGGGGCGCAGTTTTGATCGGAGTTGAGAAGGAACTTCTTCACTCAAAGGGTGGTGAATCTCTGGAATTCTCTGCCTGTTGAAGCGGTGGAAACTACCTCGCTAAATATATTTAAGTCACCGGTAGATAGGTTTCTGATAGACAAGGGAATTAAGGGTTACGGGGAGAGAGCGGGAATGTGGAACTGATCCACTTCAGATCAGCCATGATCTTATTGAATGGCGGGGCAGGCTCGAAGGGCTAGATGGCCTACTCCTGCTCCTATTTCTCATGTTCTTATGTTCTTAAGCATAAATATTCTGCCAATCAGAGAGAGCCAGCATGGATTTGTAAAGGGTAGGTTATACCTGATAAAATTGATTGAATCTTTTGTAGAAGTAACCAAAATAATTATGGTTTGGCCGGTTTTAAACTTGGTCAGTTTATTAGCTGTCGGTAACTGAGAATGTCTATGGATGCAATATATATGGACTTGCAGAAGACACTTGATGAATCTCTCATAACTAAAGTTGAAGCTCATGGAATTGAAGGCAAGTTATTGATCTGGTTAGGAGTCTGTTTAGGATAAAGACTAGAGATACTGGGCAGGTATGCTAATTGGTAGGATGTGACAAATGGTGTCTCACATATATCTGTGTTGGAGCCTCAGCTGTTCACTGTATTCCATAAAGACTTAGATGATGGGATGGAAAATAATATATTCAATTTACCGTTGATACAAAGATAGACGGTATTTTAAGCAGCGTAGATGCAAGTTTAAAATTACAAAGATATTTTGACACATTAAGTGAATGGAAGAAGCTGTGGCAATGGATGTCAATGTAGGCAAATGCGAGGTCATCCATTTTGAACCTAAAAAGAACAGGATGTGACGCTTTCTGAATCATGGAAATTTAGAAAGAGTGGTGGTCCAAAAAGGGGGCACATGTACACCAGTTAATAAAATATCGTAAATAGACTGCAGAAAATAATCAAAAAGGCTAACAGAATATTGCTCTTTATAATCTTCAGGACTTGAATAAAAAGGTGCAGATTACAGGACAGACATCGATAGTTTTTTTGTTAGTTTCTTGGCGTATCAAAGGATATAGACCAACAGCAAGAGTTGGCATACAGAGCAATCAATGGGCCAATTGACCTGTTTCAGTTCCAAAGTACTTCGTGACAATTTAATTAATAATGCACTGATTTGCCCAACACTATTCATGAAAATACTAGCTTTAATGTGTTTTCAAATTCATTTACCAACAGCTAATAAATTAGCCAAGTTTAAAGCAGGCAAACTATAATTATTTTAAATTTACATTGTCAATCCTACTAAATAGCAAATGAGCATTTTAGGTTGCTGGCCTAGTAGTATTATTGCTAGGCTATTAATCCAGAAACTGAGCTAATGTTTAGAATTATAGAATCCTACACTACAGAAAGAGGCCATTCAGCCCATCAACCCTGCACCAACCACAATCCCACCCAGACCCTATCCTCATAACGCCATACATTTATCCTGCTAATTCCCTTGACATTAGGATCAAATTAGCATGGCCAATCAACCTAACCAGCGCGTCTTTAGACTGTGGGAGGAAACCGGAGCACCTGGAGGAAACCCATGCAGACACAAAGAGGACATGCAAACTTCACATAGACAGTAACTTAAGCCAGGATTCGAACCCAGGTCCCTGGCACTGTGAGGTAACAATGCTATCTACTGTCCCACCATGCCGCCCGATTCTGGGGACCCAGGTTTGAATCCTGCCATGGCAGCTGGTGGAATTTGAATTCAATAAAAAATATCTGGAATTAAGAATCTACTGATGACCATGAAACCATTGCCAATTGTCAGAAAAACCCAGCTGGTTCACTAATGTCCTTTAGAGAATGTAATATCCCACCCTTACCTGGTCTGGCCTACATGTGACTCCAGAGCCAAAGCAATATGGTGGATTTTCAACTGCCTTTGAGCAACTGGGAATGGGCAATAAGTGCTGGCCCAGCCAGGAATGTCCATGTCCACGAATGAATAAAAAAATTATAATAGAAAATGACCCTTCTTAAATGCAATTTACCAAGACTTCTTTCGAAATTCACCAGACTCTGGGCGCTCCCTGATATCTCTTGCCCTTGTTAACATCCGAGTTTCAATCCAAATGTGTGTGTCACTATGGCCGTAAACATAGAACCAAGTCCAAGGTTGTAGTCACCAGACTGAGAGGAAAAGGCTCTCAAAGTGCATCCATTAAGGCATGAGAATTAAACCAAAGTATGAACTTGTCAATGTAATACTAATGACAATGTGGTAATCACCTCATTAAGAGAATTGCCAGTAAAACCTATAACATCGATTGTGTTATAAATAGAAACAGTTGCAACACTTTAGGAGTTCAGTTTCTTGTATGTCTGAAGTAGAGGCTTGTAATAAAGCAACTGGAACCTAAAGACCAGTGTGAAGTGATTCTTCCACCACAACCATTTATTGTGAGTAACAATGGTAGGACAGACTGAACCTAAAGTTTGATGACTGACTGACTTCACTGTATGTGAAGCATTTTGTCTCAGACCTCTGAGGAACCCAAGTACACTGCTGCTGATAAATTAAGTTGCGGAATGGTAGAAGAACAGTGCAAAATTGCTCCTGACTTGTGCCTTTTGACCATTCACCAATTTTTCTCTGACTCTGAAACATATCAGCGATGGAAAGCTGAAGACGAAATGTGAACCCAGTTTACTCCCATACCCCAGAAGAAGCCAGGTATGGCATTAGCATTATCCTTACCACATAAAGTAATGATGTGGAGATGCCGGCATTGGACTGGGATGGGCACAATAAGAAGTCTCGCAACACCAACTTAACCTGATGAAGGAGCAGTGCTCTGAAAGTTTGTGATTCCAAATAAACCTGTTGGACTTTAGTCTGGTGTTGTGAGACTTCTTACTGTACCAAAAGTAAGATCAGGATTAAGGTATTTTCAGAAAGTGGATGACCAGGATCAAAAAGAGGGATTGGACCTTTCGTGACAATTCTTGGATAAGTTTTACAAAAAGAATAAGCTTTAGGAAGCATATGGAGCCTGGAAAATCTTGAATATGTTGAGGAAATCTGAAGATTAGTCCACTGAAGAATATATCATGGATTGGATAAATATTGCAAGAGACAATGGAGATTTAAACTGGAAATTCTGGAATCCATATTGATGTTTAAGTTACTATGTTGATAATACTAACTGGGGTAAAGATTCTTTCCGGGATCAAATGGCTGCAGCCCTTTCTAGAAAACAGTCATTCCCAATCGCTGTCTTGACAAACGTACAGAAAAACATTATGAAACAAAGGATCGAGGATTCAATAATGGCACAGTTTCAAGGTCAGTCAAACATTGGATGGAAACTTCAAAACAGAGATAGGGTTCATGACAGGAGGGTTGAAAATGTTCATAACCCTAGCTAGTTTGAAGGTTGGGATAAAAAGTGTACCTGGGATGGTGACTGTTCGTGTCTAAATGCAGAAAATGCACAGGGCATGGTTAATTGGCATTTTCGGTGAGATTCCCAGTATCATTATGCAATGAACTGCCCAGAGCAAAGGGACCACTTGAAGGAACCCATAAGACTGATTTATCAGAGACTGAAAATCATGATGGTGATCGTCATTATGGAATAGTATTGGTGACTGAAAGTTTGAATCCAGTAATGAGCATTTAGATTCCTTTAACTGTGCAGTTTTGGACAGTGGTTACACACCAACCACTGTGGACTGGCTTAACTGCTACTTGATTTGATTTATTATTGTCACGTGTATCAATATAAAGTGAAAAGTATTGTTTCTTGCACTCTGTGCAGACAAAGCATACTGTTCATAGAGTACATGGGGAGAAGGAAAGGAGAGGGTGCAGAATGTAGTGTTACAGACATAGCTAGGGTGTAGAGAAAGATCAGAATATATGTAGGCCCATTCAAAAGTCTGATAGGGAAGAAGCTGTTCTTGAGTGAGTTGGTATATGATCTCAGACTTTTGTATCTTTTTCCCAACAGAAGAAGGTGAAAGACAGTATGTCCAGGGTGGGTGGGGGCCTTGATTATGCCGACTGCTTTTCCGAGAAAGCGGGAAGTGTAGACGGACTCAATGGCTGGCATGTGTGATGCACTGGGCACATTCACAATCTTTTGTAGATTCTTGCGATCTTGGTCAGAGGAGGAGCCATACCAAGCTGCGAAACATTCAAAAAAGATGTTTTCTGTGGTACATCTGTTAAATTGGTGCGAGCTGTAGCAGACATGCCAAATTTCCTTAGCCTCCTGAGAAAGTAGTTGGTGGGCTTTTTTAGCTATAGTGTTGTTGTGGAGGGCCCAGGACAGGTTGTTGACGATTGAACACCTAGAAGCTTGAAACTCTCAACCATTTTCACTTCATCATTATTGATGGAAACAGGGCCATGTCCTCCACTCCATTTTCTGAAATCAATGACTGTCTCTTTTGTTTTACGGACATTGAAGTAGGGATTATTAGCATTGCACCACCTGGGGTGTCTCTATGAGACAGACCAGCAGAAGATCTTACCCAGGCCCATCCTATCTCTAAAACCCCACACATTTATCATCTAACCCACATATCTAAGAGGCAAGTTAACATAACCAATCCCCCTAACCCACACACCTTTGGACTGTGGGAGAACATGCAATCTCCAGACAGTCATCCAAGGCTGAAATTGAACCAGGATCCTTGGTGCTGAGAGGCAGCAGTGCTAAACACTCTACCACTGCTGCTATTGGAGAGAATCAATTAAGTGCAAATGCTGTAGCATTTTTGACAAATTAATTTTGCACAGCTTGGGAAAATCTACAGACACATTGCTGGAATGGGCGAACAGGTGGCAGATGAAATTTAATGTGGAGGCATGTGAAGTGATCCATTTTGGCAGGAAGAATGTGGAGAGACAATCTGAAATAAATTCTAATTGGGGCAGCAAGAGCAGAGGTACCTGAGGTAAATGTGCACAAATTGTGGGAGGTGGCAGGACAGGTTGAGAAAATGGTTCACAAAGTGTACATAATTCTGGGCTTTATTAATAGAGTACAAAAGCAAGGAGGTTATGTTAAAGCTTTGTAAAACACTGATTCAGCTTCATTTGTAAGTATTGTATCCAGTTCCAGGTGCTGCACATTAGGAAAAATTAGAGAGGTTGCAGGAAAGATTAATGAGAATGATTCCAGGAATGAGGAACTTTTGATGGCGCATTCTAATCAGTAATCTGTAAACTGTCTGTGCTTTATATGCTCTGTCTGAGGCCAGAACTCTCCATTCACCTGACAAAGGGACTAACCCGAAAGCTTGTGCGTTTACTATCAAATAAATCGGTTGGACTAAAACCTGGTGTTGTCAGACTTTTTACTGTGTTTACCCCAGTCCAACGCCAGCATCTCCACATCAGAACTTTTGATGGGCAGGTAGATTGGAGAAACCAGGACTATTCTAAGTGGAGGCTAGAAGATTGAGAGGGGATTTTTTAGAGGTATTAAAATCTTGAAGAGACTGGACGAAATAGATGGGGAGAAACCATTCCCTTGAGTAGAAGTTTTAAGAAGCAGAGGACACAGGTTTGAGGCAATTGGCAAAAGAAGCAATAGCGACAAAAGGAAAAGCTTTTATTCCACTTTGAGTGGCTAGGTTCTAGAATCCAGTGTCTGAGAGTGATGGATGCCCAGCCATAAGAGACTCTCGCCCCATTTATAGACAGCACCTTTACTATGGAATACATTGGCAGCCAAATCCAGAGTTTGCATGTAGGCAGCAAGAAACAGAGATCTGGAGGTTTCAGTCTCAGTAACCCTGCTCTAGAGATTAAGCCTCTCTCCCACCAGCAGCAGTAATGGGATGAGGCCCCTAAGTAACCAGCAATTGATCACGTACAGGGCCTCAATTGACCGCCAGCCAGGCAGATTGTCACCAATCTTCCACACTCCGATTTCACCGAGGAGGGCAACGGACTCTCCAACCCCTCCCTTTCCACCCAATTAAAGAGGACCCTCCTCCACCTTTCAGCCTGCTCCCAGGAATTAAACTCTGCCTACTATTATAGCATAACCCCTGAGGGAGCAGGATAACTGAAACTGAAACCACCAGATCTCTGCTTTTTGCTGCCTATAGAAAAACTTCAGAATTGGCTATCCATGTACTCCATAGTAAAGGTGAGCATTTTTCCCATCACCATTCTTCTCAATACAATATCTAGAACAATATTAATAAATGTTCATTTACATATTCCTTTTAACTTTATTCAAGTAGAAGGGATTCTTAAAACTTGGAAAGAATACAGATGCAGAAATGAATGGTTTCACTCCCCCAGTTTTAATATAGCCAGCAAGGAGCACTTACATGGTAAATGCTGTTTTGTTTCTTTTTAATTGCAGATCATTACCCTAGGAGTGTGAGTCCAAAGTATCAGCAAATATATCCTGCAGTGATAATGTTCTTGTAAAACCCAGAATAGAACACAAGATCTGGTGTAGAAGCAGTTGTTAATGTTTATTACCACCTGGTGGTCAAACAGTTGAAAATTTTTTTTTCTTTTTGTCCTCTCGAGGTCATGCTTGAACATTTAAATCATGGACCGATAAAGTCATAGTGGTTTACAGCATGGAAACAGGCCCTTCAGACCAACTTGTCCATGCTGCCCTTTTTTTTAAACCACTAAGCTAATCCCAATTGCCCATGTTTGGCCAATATCCCTCTATACCCAAATTACCTATGTAACTGTCCAAATGCTTTTTAAAAGACAAAATTGTACCCGTCTCCACTACTACCTCTGGCAGCTTGTTCCAGACATTCACCACCCTCTCTGTGAAAAAAATATCCCTCTGGACTCTTCTGTATCTCTCCCCTCTCACCTTCAACCTCTGCCCTCTAGTTTTAAACTCTGCATCTTTGGGAAAAGATGTTGACTATGAGATGCCCCTCATTATTTTATAGACCTCTATAAGATCATCCCTAAGTCTCCTATACTCCAGGGAAAACAAGTCCCAGTCACAAAGGTAATGCCCCGCTTTCAAAATCATTTTAATTACGAAACTCTGGCAATCTTTTAAAATGAAGATGGTCAGGACAGGAACTGGGAAGATCAAAGAGTAAAGGAAACCAAGTGAGTGGAAGGCACTCTGACTTTTCTTTAGTTCTAGGGGGGTGCACATTTCTAAAGGGGATGCAGGAGCAGAGGGAGGACAGAATGAGAGAGAACTTCCTGAAGCATACCACATTCTTGGTTTAATGGACCATAGAATATAAATTCTCCTGTGTCCTCCTACATGGGGTGGAACAGTGGTCAGCACGGCGCCAGGGACCTGGGTTCAATTCTGGCCTCAGGTGACTGTCTGTGTGGAGTTTGCACACTCTCCAGTCTCTGCGTGGGCATCCTACGGGTGCTCTGGTCTCCTCCCACACTCAAAAGAATGTGCACGCTAGATGATTTGGGGTAATAGGAGGGTAAATGCAGGGGTTATGGGGATAAGACTGGGTGGGATTGTTGTTGGTGCAGATTCGATGGGTTGACTGTAGACATTGTATGATTCTATGATATGATTCTGTGGGTTCGCATATGTCCAGCCAAGGGAAACATCCTCCCAGTATCTGCCTTGACCAAACCCCTTGTGAATTTTATATCTAACGTAGGCCTAGCCTACTCAATCTCTCCTTAAAGGACAATCCTCCTATTTCAAGAATTAGCTGAGTGTGATAGTATGGCTCCTTTTTGTGAGTCACGTGACCCACACAGGACCTATTGGTAAAGAGCGTGTTAGCCTCGACCTATGGGGTACCCTCCTTCCAAGCCTGGGAGCCGGAGACACAGAAACGGTATCAGAGTTGAGCTCATGTGTATTGTTTTGCTGCTGTTGTTTGATAAATTACCATTGTGATTTAAAGCTTTTTCGTCTATTACCTCGCACTACAATATCCAGTGAATCTTCTTTCCTTCCTTGCCTGGAAAACAAGAATATCCTTCCTTAGACATGCAAGTGCGAGGTGGTCCACTTTGGTAGAATAAAGGTAGGAAGGATTATTACTTACGTGGTGAAAAACTGCAGCAGGCGACGGTGCAGAGGGACCTCGGGGTCCTTGTGCATGAGTCGCAAAAACCCAGCTTGCAGGTGCAGCAGGTGGCCAGGAAGGCAAATGGGATGCTGGCCTTCATAGCGAGGGGGATTGAATATAAAAGTAGGGAGGTCTTGCTGCGGCTATATAGGGCATTGGTGAGGCTGCAGCTGGAGTACTGTGTGCAGTTTCAGTCGCCGTACTTACGCAAGGATATTTTGGCCTTGGAGGGAGTGCAGAGGAGGTTTACTAGGCTGATACCGGAGTTGAGGGGGTTGAGCTATGAGGAGAGGCTGAATAAACTAGGCTTGTACTCGTTAGAGTTTAGAAGAATGAGGGGAGATCTCGTTGAGACATATAAGATGATGAATGGGATGGATAGGATAGAGGTAGAGAGACTCTTCCCGCTCAGAAAGGACAGTAAGACTAGGGGGCACAGCCTCAAGATAAAGGGGGGGTGGTTTAGAACGGAGTTGAGGAGGAACTTCTTCACTCAAAGGGTGGTGAATCTCTGGAATTCTCTGCCCGTTGAAGTGGTGGAGGCTACCTCGCTAAATATTTTTAAGACGCGGGTTGATGGGTTTTTGATAAGAGAGGGGATTAAGGGTTATGGGGAGAGGGCGGGAATGTGGAACTGAGCCACGACAGATCAGCCATGATCTTATTGAATGGCGGGGCAGGCTCGAAGGGCTAGATGGCCTACTCCTGCTCCTATTTCTTATGTTCTTATGTTCTTATGAAGTATAAAAATAAGGAAGTCTTGCTAAAATTATATAAGACACCAGTTAGACCAAACCTGGAATACAGTGAACAGTTTTGGTCCCTTTATTGAAGGAAAGATATATTGGCAAAGGAGGCAGTTCAGAGAAAGTTCACTACGTTGATCCCGGGTATGGACCTGTTCCTGCGCTGTATTTTTTCTTTGTTCTACTCCTTGTTAAATTCTGTTCAGCTTTAGGGAAATGAGTTGGTGCTCTCAAGTATGCCTTTGAGGGAGTATACAGTGATAATGTAAAAAAAAATTGTGACACAAGTAGGCCTTTAAGTAATGTTCTTTTTTAGAATATGTTCTCTGCAGTTAAGAAGCTCTGGGTTTTTTCATTGCCAGGCTGTTTGATTAAAAGTGTTTCTTTTGCTGCTTCAGTGGTTTAAATGGGGTTTTGTTTATTTTTTAATCTGGGCCTCATACATTGGCTTGGAATTTACAACTGGGCGGCAGGTCATGTGTTTTGGACAGTTCTTTCTTCATAGTGAGTTCAAGGCATCTGCTGTTGTGAAAAGGGACATGTGCAGTTTTCATCCATCTTTTCCTGCATTCGACAGTCCTCTCCATGAACAGATGCACTAATCCCCCAATGCTTCTGATCCCAGCTGAAAAATTGGGAAAAGGTCAGGTCACAGCAATCTTCGTGGACAGCATAAAGGTGAGTGGCATTGACACTGCCCAGATAATCTGATCCAATATGTTGATTTGGTGTTGTAATGTTTTCAGCTTGCTTGTGTCAAACATACGCCTTATTGGATTAGTTGACAGTGTATTATCTAAGAGCTTGTCCATTGCTAACCCACATGAAAAAGACATTGTCAGGAAGGTGAGGTCCATTGCCATAGACAACACAAGAAATCTATCCAATAATATTGAGATGTTTGCATGTAACATATTCCTCATTTCCAATGCAAAAAGAATAATTTTCTTGGGGGTGATCTCACCAGTTCTTACCACCAATTGATCAGCATGTGATCCAGAAACATTGCAAGAGAGGTGGAAAACCAGCTTCATACCCAGTTTTTCTGTTCTTGCAATACTGGGCACCAAGGGATTGCTAAGGGATGAAGCCTAAGGGGAAGAGCTGTGGTTTGATGGGGGCAGGCCAAAGGGGAGGTGGGGGGGGGGGGGGGGGTGCTGGTTGCTGTGCACTTTCCAATTGGAGATTGCTGGGGCTACGATCGCCTGGCAGGGAGGCGGGGAGTGGAGGCAACAATCAGCCGGGGGAGAAGGTGGGAGGGGTCCCAATTGGGGGGGGGGGGAGGTGAGGGGTGTGATGTTGAGAGGTGCAGGGGGGAGAGAGATGGTGCACAGGGAGATTGGCGCATGTGCAGTGGCGCCCTCTTGATGTCAGCAGCCAGCTTCCCAGCATGAATAGTCTCTGCCCAATTCCACTGCCGACAAGAATCACACTTTGTCTCGTTTTTTTCTCTAAATGCATAAGATTGTGTCTGGGATCTCACCCAAAAAACGAATGCAATTCTCTCTTTTTCATGCCCGTTTGGCACTCCCGCCCACCCACCCCACCTCCACCCCCACCACTCATGTACAAAATGTATTATTGCTTTCTATCCCTGGCACTGTTGGAATAACATCCTCAACAAATAATAAAAAAAAGTCTATCAAATCCAGTTGCCCAAAAACGAAATGTTTTTAGAATGTGCCATGTATCAATTTTAATTGAGTAAAGTTAGAAAGAAAGAATTCACATTGTGCATAGTAAATAGTGCCTGGATATATGCAGAGGAGGTAGATCATGACGTCAATTTTGGCATAATATTGATTTGATATCAACACTGCCATTTTGGAGCTTAACACTGCAGCAAGTGCCCTGCTTTAACTTGGTGCAGCTGAACATAATGGGTCAGAAACGATTCCCCCATCCATGCTGCTGATGGGGGGATCAGGGATGATCAACCACTGATGGGTTAATACTGGCTCTTGCTGAGTTGGTAGAGGTGTTTGGAAGTTTTGTGCTGTTATTGACTTGGTCTTCATTTCAAGGATTCTCCTCAGATCACTTGCTCCCAAACATGGGTCTGATAGGTTGCATCTCTGCATGATCTACCAGGTACTAGGGTGAACAAACAGAGGAGTCACACAATGAGGACATGTTGCTGGAAGAGAGAGGAGGGGGAGCAGGGCTGTCAGCAGGAGGCCAGATCCAACCAGAGTCTTATGGAACAATTCTCCAAATTCAACCTCAGTGGTCGGAAATGTCTTTGCTTCACTAAGGATGTTTATGTTACGATCGCACGCCTTCCATGGCCAGTAAGGCTTGATGTGGGACTTAATTCTGGAGCTCCCAGCTCTGAGGTAGAGATGCAATCACTACCACATTAAATGTCAGTCTTTTGATTCTAATAATATCTGAGGCAAGAGAAGTGTGTGAGAGCAATGACCACATTGATATTCCTTGGAAATTAGGTCATCAATCAGAGGCTGACTCAGGTCATGGACAAAGGCATTTTTTAATTATAATCAAAGTCACAAGAGTTCACCTTTACATTATCTTCAGTTATTTTTAAATAATTCAGCGTCATAGTGACAGATAATTGGCCAGAACCACAACAATAAACAGAGTTTCTTTAAGCTTTCTTAATTTAAAAAAAAGCTATCTAGAGAAGTGGTTCCCAAAGTGGTGTACGGCAGATGTGACTGGGATACTTTTGTTTGTGTCAGCATGGATTTTTGGAGATGAGAATGTTTCCTCTCCTCCATAGTCCTGGGGTTCCCAAACGCAAGAGGCCCTGGTGCTCAGGCTGATGTGTCACTCACCACTCTCCACCCTGCTCCTCCTATCACAGCTTGTTTGTCTCCTGTGCTTGCTGCTAATTGGCTCATTGGTGAGTGCCTATTGGCTGCAAACACAAGAGATAGAAACAACCCCTGGTTGGAAGAGCAGTAGGAAAGGGGACAGACAGTATGTGAGTGACGGTCGGGCAGTGATGTACGAGCAACCACTGTTGGCCCAAACACTGCCCAGTGGGAGATGCAGCTGCTTGGTACACAGGGGAGAGGACAGCTGGGTGCGCACATCCTGCTTGGCCACCCTCATACTGCCATCTCGCAAAGATACAAAGAATTGAGTGGGGTTTTGGAAAAAGGGCTCCTGTGGGGGTGTGTGTGTGTGTGTGTGGGTGGGGGCGAGGGGGGGTGCTGAGGTGAGAGGTTGCTGAGTGAGTGAGTGAAAGGGAGGGGGTTGGGAAGAAGGATTCCTGAGTGGGGCTGGAGTATTGGGAAGAAGGGCTGCTGAGTGAGTGACTGAGTGGCAGACAGGGAGGGAATTGGGAAGAGGGATTGCTCAGTGAGTGGGACTGAGGTGTTGGGGAGAGGGGCTGCTGAGAGAGAGAGTGAGTGAGTCAGTGACAGGGAGGGTGTTGGGGAGAGGGGCGCTGAGTGAGTGAGTGTGTGAGTGGGAGGGTGTTGGGGAGAGGGGCTGCTGAATGAGTGAGTGAGTGAGTGGGAGGGTGTTGGGGAGAGGGGCTGCTGAGAGAGAGAGTGAGTGAGTCAGTGACAGGGAGGGTGTTGGGGAGAGGGGCGCTGAGTGAGTGAGTGTGTGAGTGGGAGGGTGTTGGGGAGAGGGGCTGCTGAATGAGTGAGTGAGTGAGTGGGAGGGTGTTGGGGAGAGGGGCTGCTGAATGAGTGATTCCTTGGTGGAGGGAGGAAGAGTCCACTAGTTCAATAATGTATTTTGTCCAACTTGAAGTGCTTATGCTCCAGGAAATATGCTCATCCAATAAGTAAATCATTATTATAAACTGATGTGTAACACATAATTATTATTAATTTACAAAACAAATTGTCATTTGAAGGGGAATTAGAAAATGAACTGCTTGTACAGGTAATGAATAAAATTGGTAAATCTGAACAGGGATCACAACCAAAACAGTTACTGAACATCTAATTCTAAGTGAGAGTGTGAAAGAGCCCTCGAAAAGTGATGCCATGAACTAGTTTAATAATTATGAGTTGACATTTATTTATTTTTGTTGGTTTCTGAAGCTGCTCATTTGTTTCCTTGAGCAGTTTGAATTACGTTTTCCACAAATGATGTCCTTTTTATTATAAAAAGATCTGAAAATATCTCAAAGTCATAAACTGGGTTTTAAACAGCTCATTAAAAAAATGACATTAAAATGTCCTAAAGGCAATAGAAGCCAGAATATATTATAGGAAGAAATCTGACTAGCTACTTTCATAAATAGGTAATTTGTAGAATAATTATTAAGTACAATTTTATTATTGTGATACAACTTTGACTCTTAAAGAAAACAGTTAAGAAAATCATTTGTTATCAACTCAAACAATGGGGTGAATTTTACTGTCCACGGGAATCAGAGCGGGCGAGGGGTGGACCATAGAAAGGCCTGTGGACCTTGGACGGGATTTTCCTGTTTCAGGACAAGCGAGGACGGAAAATCCTGCCCAACGTCTACTTTACTGTGGAATGTAAGGTACAAAGTACAACGTTAAGTGTAGTGTTTCTCAGAGTGATGATCAGTTCTTGCAACCTCACATTTTGCTTTAATTCCAGGCCATGTCTTTATCAATGGCTGAACACTAATATTGGTCCTTTCAGAGGTCCATACTGGCTTGAAGAGCAGCAGCATGCATTCCGCAGTCACTGGCTTCACAAATCCCTGGAGCCCCCGGCTCGCCAGGCAATCCAGGCTGACCTGAACGTCCAGTATATCCCACCGGGCCTTGTGGGCCAGGCTGGCCTTCTTCAGCAGAGCCTGGGTACCCCGGATATCCTGAAGGATAGAATGAGAGAGGCGGTTACTTCCACTTCAGTCTGAAAACTAAGAACGCTACAAAAATAAGAACAAAAGAGTTGCACGGGTTCTTTAAGACGGATTTGATCCTTAACTGGACAGGAATTCGGGAGCGCTGTGTGAAAAATGTGGAGAGGTCTCACATTAGTGCCTGAAGTATGCTGAAGTCTCCCAATAATCAGCATGAAGCCTTAATGTGTCCACTGATATAATATCACAAACCTCTCCAATCCTCTTGTCCATACATTCAAACAGTTTATTTGCCACAGAATGAATATGAATCTGATTTTTTTTTCTCCTCCATCAGTCTAGAAGCCCAAACGACCAGAAGTAGAATCCCTGCTGAAAAGATTGCCCCCACCTCCACCCCACTGTTCAAACTTTTTAACAATTCATTTGTGGGACATGAGCATCACTGGCAGGCCAGCATTTATTGCACATCCCTAGTTGCCCAAGGACAGTTGAGAGTTAACAACATTGCTGTGACTCTGGATCACATGTGGGCCAGACTGGATAAGGACAGCAGATTCCCTTCCCTAAAGGACATTAGAGAACCAGATGGATTTTTCTGACAATTGACAATGGTTTCATGGTCATCAGCAGATTCTTCCTTCTAGCTATTTGTATTTTATTGAATTCTGATACCATCATCTGCCATGGCAGGATTCAAACCCAGGTTCCCCAGAATATGAGTGGAGTTTCTGGATTAATAGTCTGGTGATAATACCATAAGGCCACCGCTTCCCATTCTCTGATCTTTAAATCAGAATATAAGAGGGAACTGGGGCTTCATTTTCAGATGTTCCTTACACACACTCCTTCCATGTAAAGGGACTGATGGCCGAAATTCACTTGGAAATCTACTTCTATTCATATTCTCTACATATTCCGGTAAAATATTCAAAATCAAAAATAATAGATTGATGCCAAAAGGAAGTTTTCAGATGGAGGGGAAAATCCTTCCCAATTGGCATGAATATCTGCGAGTGTGTATTCTTTAAAAAATGACACAATTTTCCTGCTTTGGTAATCTTTTACCGATTTTGTTTTTACAAACACACAATAGAGTGACATGCATCAGATTGATGAGGATCATTGCATCATGTGAATGTGTTTGTCATGGAAACCATAGACACGCCTCTCTCTGAAATAACAGTAGAATTGCCGAATGAAGACAATACTTGCCCTCGAAATTTGGTTCGGATTGGGACCTCAGTGTGTCATGATACTGTGCCTTTGAGAAATGAATTTGTGTCATGTTTCTTGTGCGAGATTTCTTTATCAGTTAGTTCTATTAACCAGTGCCACTTTGTCTGTAACCTGTAGCCCCTTTTGTTGCTGCAACAGCATAATTGATTTTAACTGCTAAAATGTTTTTTTTAATCTGGATAAATAAAGTTCTGTTACTTAATGTTTTCCTCTCGGGTATTTCAGAGTAGGACTTCATTAGATTGATTGAGAGGATAAGTCATTTGATTGGGCAGGACCAGGCTTACACAGAGAAATCAAGTCAGTTGCTGCTTGGGATCTTTAGAGTGAGTTTATTTGTCAAGAAATAATTATCCTGCAAGTCCATGAAATTCGAGGCTTACTTATTACTGGAAACAACATTTTCAACTTCAAGAAGCTAGACTCTTTGGCAATACCATGTCACCAGTCAGGAGAGATATTTTAGAAGTAGCTTTCTCTGTCTCTCTCTGGATTTTGAGAATGGAAATAAGTCTCTTTCTCTGGAGGCTGCTCTATGCGAGTCAGAAAATAGAAGGTTTGTTTCTGTGAAGAGGGTTAAAGGCTTGAAATTTGGCACCTACATGAATATATTTGTTTTTGTGCTTACTGATTCTAAAAAAGAATGTATGTCTGTGGGAATATTGCTTACATTGGAACTGTAGAGAGATCTAGCCGTTAAGAATTATACCATGTCATTTTTAAGCATTTCAACTAGTAAAAGTGATACTGATTCTTTTTGTTATATTTTGACTGTATTGGTAAATAAAGTTTGTTTTAATAAAAGCTTCCTAGTGGGTCAATGGAATCATACCTGGAGTGGAATACCTTATGCTCAGCCTAATGTCAAAACCAAAAAAAGTTGGGTCTAGGCTGACTTTACAACATACCTTGGAGTTTCTGATCTGGTTCCTAATTTGTCTAAATTAATGGAAAACTAGGATTGTGTTGTTCTCCCAGACACCCACCACTCATTAGCAAAGCACAATGAAGAGTAACAGAATGAACCTCTAGGTCCTTGTAGTCCTTCCGCTCCAGGCAATCCAACCCGTTGCCTCCCTTTTACACCTTTTTCACCTTTATCTCCTAAAGTACAGAAGAACAGTCATTATAACCAGCACCAATCACTGCTACCAAACATCTGTACAGAGAGAGTCCAAGTGCAACTTCAGCGTACGGACAAGTAAACAATTACCTCTCTCTCCAGGAGCACCGATTAATCCAGCTAGTCCTTGTCTACCCCTTGGCCCAGGTTTACCAGGAGTTCCGGCATTACCAGGTTCACCCTGTTGAGAAATGACTATTTATTTTAAAAATTCTTAGATGTTTTATTTTAATATAACTATTTGTGAATATAGAGGTGGAAGAATTTCTACTTTAATTTTATTTGCATTTTGAATTTAATTTTAAAACACTTCCCAATTGGAGAATTTAGAATTCCTACAATGCAGAAGGAGACCATTTAGCCCATTGAGCCTGCTAGTCACTTTGACACTAAGGGGCAATTTAGCATGGCCAATCAACCTAACCCACATATCCTTGTGGGAAGAAACCCATGCAGACATGGGGAGAATGTGCAAACTATAAAAATTGACAAATTATGTTAGAGTTATATAAAGCACTGGTTAGGCCACATTTGGAATACTGTGTTCAGTTCTGGTCACCACACTACCAGAAGGATGTGGAAGCTTTGTAGAGGCGACAGAAAAGGTTTACCAGGATGTTGCCTGGTATGGAGGGTATTAACTATGAGGAGAAATTGAATAAACTGGGATTTTTCTCCCTGGAAAGACAAAAACTGAGGGGTGACCTGATAGAAGTTTATAAGTTATGAGGGGTATAGATAAGGTGAACAGTTGGAAGCTTTTTCCTAGGGCAGAAATGACAATTACAAGGGGGCACATGTTCAAGGTGTTGGAGTAAAATTGGATTTAAGAGATAGAAGATGGTTATCTGGCACAAAATGGACTCTGTAAAAAGACATTAAGATCTGCTGACTTAGGCACAGGTGTTGCACAATGAGTTAAATCCTGTTAGTGTCTAATTGCTACAGGAAATAAATCAGACCTTGAGGGCCAGATGATCACCTCAGCTTGAAATAAAGCAGAGCCAAAATAATGAATTTTGGTAACGAGATTAGTCGTTGATGGGGGCATGAATGTATAATGATGTGCTAACTGCTGATGTCTGTACTTGTCTACTCTGTGTATAGCAATGTGCTAATTGTGATATCCAGTTATTTAGTCTACGTATAACGGTGTGCTAACTACTAATGTCTGTACTTGGCCACTATTTGAAAATGTATAAAAGAAGTCCCACTGCCATTTTAAAGTTGAGAAGGTGATTGCGAGCACTGCGGAGAGCCCAGCGCTTCTCCCAAAGCTTTGTCCGAATAACTGCATGTTGAATCTTTAAGTCTGACTCCGAGTGGTGATTTCCCCACAACAAAGGTAAGGGGGAAAGGTTCAGTAGAGATGTGTGGGGAAAATTTTTTTACACAAAGAGTGGTGGTGGTTTGGAATGCACTGCCAAGTGAGGCGCTTGAGGCAGATACATTAGCAACATTTAAGACTTATCTGTAGAGACACATGAACTGGTGGGGAATAGAGGGATACAAGCAGTTGGTCTAGATTTGCACAGGCTTGGAGGGCCAAAGGGCCTGTTCCTGTGCTGTACGGTTCTTTGTTCTTTGTCCTTTGTTCCATACAAACAATCACCCAAGGCTGGAATTGAACCCGGGCCCCTTGCTTTGTGAGGCAGCAGTACTAACCATTTGTTCCAAAAAGACACTCCACATCAAAAAAAAGGAAAGCAGACATACATTAGTCTATGTCCAATGATGTCCATTTGAACATTAACATGCAACGTCAGGCCAGAAAATAAACTGAGCTTCAGTCCAGAGTTCCTGATCTGAAACACCCTGATGTGATGAGTGGACCATTTCCTGTGTTTATTTAGACAAGATTAAGAGGTCCAAAATAGATAAAAGCATTGTGGCTATGGTTGATTGGCACTTTTAAGAGGTTATATGCTGTGCTAATTTTCTTTCAAGGGATCTTTTCAAAGCTTCTTATTATGTCAGATTATTTCCAGATTATTTCAAAGACTTTTTGGTCATTCTATCATGGGATGTGATTGTCACTGGCTAAGCCAGCATTTGTTGCCCTTTGAACTGAACAGCTTGCTAGGGTCATTTCAAGGGCAGTTAAGAATCATTGCTTTGGCTCTGGAGTCACATGTAGGCCTGACTGGGTAAGGATGGCAAATTTCCTTCCCCAAAGGATATTGAACCAGATGGTTTTTTACAACAATCGATAACAATTTCATGGTCCCTCTTACTGAGACTAGATTTTAATTCCAGATATTTATGAATTGAATTTAAATTCCACCAGCTGCTGTGAAGGGATTTGAATCCATGTCCGGAGAGCATTAAAGTTAGGATTACTAGCTCCTGTCTTCCCTTGCCAACGCTCATTGGTTCTGTACATAGTGGATATAGGGAGAGTGGGTATGGAGGATATAAGGGGGTGGCATGGAAGCAACATGGGATACATGACAGGGCGTGACGAAAAAGGAGACATGGGAGATAGGAGAAAGCATGGGAGTTATGAGGGGAGCATGCGAAGTGGATAGGGAATGATGAGGGTCTGACATTACAATTGGGTCTATGATACAGCTATTCCAGCACATCAGCCTCAATATCTGTCCACCTCTGGCCTGCTTCCAGTGGCCGACTCAACACCATCCCACTACAGCCTTCCTGGAACAATGATACACTAGGTAAGAGTCTCCTAAATGGAACTTTCTCAACTCCCATCTCCTTCACAAAAATCTACTCCATGGTTTACTTTAGAGTTGATGATGTGGAGATGCTGGCGTTGGACTGGGGTAAACACAGTAAGAAGTCTCACAACACAGGTTAAAGTCCAATAGATTTATTTAGTAGCACAAGCCAGTTGTGCTACCAAATAAACCTGTTGGACTTTAACCTGGTATTGTGAGACTTCTTACTGTGTTTACTTTAGAGTTGTCAGTCAACTAGTGGGCAAGATTACCCAAAGACCTTCTCCTGATTTCCCCGGTCTCCGCTATTATTGCCAGCGGGAATGGAAAATCTCCATTCACAGCAGAGGGACGGGAGAATGCCAGCCGCAAGTGAGGTCAGAGGATTCTGGCCCAGGCATATTGTATTTGGAAAGGTGGTTCGAGCCTCACGATCACCATGCAGGGCAGAAGCAACGGGCAGAGCACCGATATTGCAGTCAGCTGGAACCCAACCTGAAAGTTTTGCCGTTGGGTTTCCATTAACACTATTGGATGATTCTGCGTGTGGATTCCAGAATTCAATAATAAACAAACAAAAATGAAACATACAAAAAAAATACATAGCAAAATTCAAAGTTTACTCTGTGTTCTATATACTGGTGGATAACTTACTTGTTTTCCTCGTTTTCCTGGTAATCCAGGAGAACCAGGGGGCCCTATCAATGTTACATTATTGGTGGGACATGCCCTTACACATGTCCGCCTGACCGCTGAAGCGTAGATTGCTAATTGTTCATTCACTACACTTTTGCACAATTCATAAACTTGTTCCATGGGCATTCCTGGACCCTAGCAGAAACACAAATACGTTAGTTTAAGTAGTTTTCTTAAGATAGGCATTAACGTTTCAATGGACATTGAACAGTGTTGCACCTTGAAAACTTTGCAATGCTTCTGTTTTCAAAACAGTTTATGTTTTTGTTACAGGCGACACCATACCAGAAAATGCAACTGATAAGAATATGATACCTAAAGAATAATTATTAAAATAAATCTGAAAATAATACTTCATTTGTTATAATCCCCTTCTGTAACAATAGACCAAACTAACCAAATTTACCAAATGATCCCAAAGAAGAAATTACCAACAAGGTTTCACTTCTTGCAACTTTCACATACATCAGAATTAATGTAAATTAGGTATGAATTAACAGTGGGGTTGGGGGGGGAGGTTTGTACCATGAATGAGAGGGGCAGAGCCTAAAGATATCAGCAAGGCTTGGTCCTCCAAGATTGAAGCGCTATTTTTAAAGGGCGCCCCTATCTCAGATTAACCTTTAAGACCTCCCTCATCACCAGCATCAGGGAACCTCCAGCCCAACATGTGCAAAACCCTGCTATGAGCTCGTCTATACATCCCATCCTATTCAGGCCCCACCCCTTGGCAGTCCATCCTGGCACTACGCAAGAACGCTGGCACTGCCAGAGTGCCAGGGGGCACAGGCAGGTCCTGACTACCCTGGGATTACAATGACATCCTAGCCCTCCTTCCCTCCCCCCTACATGTGGTCGTCATGTCTGCTCTTCCTTTCTGAAGACAAGTATTGATTCCTGCCGGCACTTCATCAAACCAATGGGTGGGAGAATTTTAAAAAGGCTGGAGAACATGGCTCAGAGCTGATTTTAAATATTTAAATTAACATTTGTGTATCTAAATCTGGTTTGCGCCCTTGCAGTTTGAAGGTTCCCTTTTCTAAATTTATTTGGAGATTAATTTGAACTTACATGTGCTCCTATAGGTCCTGCTTCACCCCTCGGTCCAGCTTCACCCTGCTCTCCCATGGGCCCTGGATCACCTCGTGGCCCAGGGAGTCCAGGCACACCACGTCTGCCTTCCATTCCAACATCTCCTGGAGGGCCATGTTGTCCTTGCTGAGTTAAAAACAAATAATCAACAACATTTACAGCAGTTTAACTACTTAAAACCTGCATGTCAACCACTGATCATGCGATCAGCCAGGAAGGAAATTCTTATCAATCACTGTTGCCATAACCATTTAAACAAAAGACAATTGCACTGACAAGGATAAGTTCAGATGGAAGATCATTGCTGTTGCGTCTTTTTTGTACTCAAGAATTACCAAGCTGTTTCTTAAATCAGCGAGTGCCAGAGCATGGTTCAAATCATGAATACCCTTTGATAAACATGCCCTTGATATTTCCCCATTTTTAAAAATTCATTTACAGGACACAGCCATCACTTAATATCTGTCCCTCGTTGCCTGAGGGCAATTGAGAATCAGCCACATTGCTGTGGCTCTGGAATCACATGTAGGCCAAACCAGGTAAGGATGGCAGATTTCCTTCCCTAAAGGGCATCCATAAACCAGATGGGTTCTTCCAACAATGGTTTCACGGTCATCAGTAGACTCTTAATTCCAGATTTTTTTTATTGAATTCAAATTCCATTTGCCATGGTGGGATTCAAACCCAGCTCCCCAGAACTGAGTTTCTGGATTAATAGTCTGGTGATTACACCACTAGGCCATTGCCTCTCCATTTATGCTCTGACTTCTTCAGACATCACATTTTGGGAGTCTATAGATTACTCCTATCCTTGTCCTCCTTCCCCCGCTATTCCTGATTTCAACCCAAACCAATTCTACATCACTTTCCACTGCCTTTATATCGTGACTCGGCACTGGTCTAACCCCTTCTTTGATTAACAATGCTACTGCACCTCCTTTTCCTTTCGGCTTGTTCTTTTGGAACATTGTATACTCTGGAATGTTGAGTACCCAGTTCTAGCCATCCTGCAACCATGTTTCTATAATAGCTAACACATCATATTCCTATGTTGCAATCTGTACTATCAATTCACCTGCCTTGTTGCAAATGCTTCATGCATTCAGATAAAGAACATTTAGCTTTGTTTTTTTCAGTTGTTTGTAACTCTGGATTTGTTCTGTGCTGCATACTTTCCTTTATGTTTCCAGCCCTGGCCTGTCACAGCCCCCCTCACTATCCTATGCCACCACTCCCTCATATACCCCTGATTTATTGAACCTTCCATTCTTGGAACCCTCCCCCTCCTAGTTGGGGCTCTTGTATGAGCCCTTGCTATATTATCATGTTCATATGATCTGTCCCTGTCTGTATTTTTCCATTGACACTCAGACTGATCACTAACCTGCAGTCCTACCTTTAACTTTGACTTCCTAATTTTCCAAGCAACTGAAACCTCACCCCCACTTGTTAGTTTAAAGCCCTCTCTACTTCGCTAGATTCCAATCCCAGCATGGTTCAAATGTAGGCTGTGCCAACATCTCCATTTTTCCCAGTACTGATGGCAATGTCCCACTTCTCCCAGTCTTTGAGCCACATATTCATCTCTCTAATTTTATGTTTGTCAATTTGCATGTAGTTCAGGCGATAATTGAAAGATTATAACTTTAGACTTTCTGTTCTTTAATTTAGTGCCTAACTCCTCAAACTGAAAACACAGAACCTCCTTCCCCATTTTACCAATGTCATTGCTGCCTACGTGAACCACAACCCACTGGATCCGCCCCTTACCACTGGAAGTTCCTCTCCAGTCATAGCAGATGTCGGCATCGAACAGGCAACACAGCCTTCGAGACTCTCGATCCTGGCGATAGAGAACAGTGTCTATTCCCCTGACTATACTATCACCAATTACCACTACATTTGTCTTTTCTCTCCTCCCCCCAACTTGAATGGCTCCCTGAACCATGGTGCTGTGGTCAGTTTGCTCATCCCCTCTACAGTCCCCTCTCCCACCTACACAAGGAGCAAGAATCTCTTACCTGTTGGACAGGGACGAGGACTGAGGTTCCTGCAGTGCTATCCCACGGATCTCTCTACCTGCCTCACTCATAGTCACACCATCCTGTCTCTGACTACTGGCCAAATTCAAGGTAGTTAATCTAAGGGGTATGACTGCCTCTTGAAACATAGCATTCAGGTACCTCTCTCCCTCCCTGATATGCCGCAACATCCGAAGCTCAGAATCAGCTCATCGACATGAGCTGCATTTCCTTAAGCAACTAATGTTTACTACAGATGTGTCCACCAGGAACCACAATGGGGTCTACCAGCTCCCAAATCAGACAGGTACAACACATTGCCTGGCCCTCCTTCCCCACTTCATTTAATTAGTTTTTCATTTGGTTTTTAAAAACATTTTCACCTGAGTTTTTGTTTCTTAACCTATAAAATTTCTCCACTCTTCTATCCTGAGCCTCCCGCATTCTCCTTACCCTCTTCTATCCTGTGTCTGCACTGTTGCCGTCGTGCTCTTTTATCCTGTGTCTCCGTCGCTCCCTCATGCTCTTCTATCCTGTGTTGAGCTATCTTTGTAAGACCTTAGCTGCGTATTCCAAGTTCACACTCTAAGCTATCTTGGTGTCAGCTAGAAACTTGATTTGAAGTGATAAATTCAGGTTATTTGTGTCTCAGTATGATTATTACTGAGCAGCACAGTGGCACAATGGTTAGCATTGCTGTTTCACAGTGCCAGGGACCCAGGCTTGATTCCCAGCTTGGGTCTTTGTCTCCCAACTCCAATGTTGGGAGATGTTGGAACAGTGGCAATGTCACAGAACCACAGAATACCACAGTGCAGAAGAGGCCGATTGGCCCATCAAGTCTTACTGACGCATTGGAATAGTAAGCCAAAGGTCTAGGCTGATAGTCCAGGCACCTGGATTCAAATAATAACAAATTTGGAATGTTAAACTAATCTCAGTGATGGTGAGCATGACAACAATTGTAGAAACCCACCTGGTTCTCTAATGTCCTTGAGGGAAGGAAATTTGCTATCCTTACCTGGTCTGGCCTACATGTAACTATAGACCCACAACAATGTGGTTGACTCTGAAATGACCTCTAAAATGGCATAGTAAACCATTCAGTTTAAGGGCAATTCGGGATCAAGGCAAATGCTTGCCTTGTCAGCAATACCCACATCCCATGAAAGAATAAAGAAGTACAGAAAATTCTAGAGATACTGAATTCTAGATTCTCCTACAACCCAGTTCTCCTGTAGCCTCTGTACCACTTTTGCTGTCATCTCTGTAACCATTAATCCAAGTTAGTCATAAGACTCTGAGGTATTATATCAAAATTATTTTTGTAAGTCTAGAAATAATTATGTCACTGCTCTGAATTTTGGAGATGTCACTTTATTAAATAGATTTATAAAATTGGTCAAACAAATATTAAAGCTGATTGTTCTTTAATATGAGAATGTCATGTTGATGTATTTCCATAGTGGATCTGATTCTATTAGTTTTATTATAAATTGATAACATGTAGGAACACCATGTATGACTCTATTGACTTACTTTGGGTAAGGAAATTATATTTGGTACTTGTTTCCAGTCAATCTGAGTACCCCCCCACCCAAACCGCCATAGCCATTGGTTCCCACACCCCCATGGTCATTGGCTCCCACAGACTGACCTCTGTCACTACCATGGTAAGAGTGATCCTTGCTAAATAGGGTTAGGGCCAAGGCCCAGACTGTGTAGCCAGATGCCATTGCTGGGGCCTCAGTACAAATCCCTTATGTGAAGAGGCACAGACTTACCTGATGAAGGAGCAGCACTCTGAAAGCTTGTGCTACCAAATAAACTTGTTGGACTTTAAACTGGTGTTGTGAGACTTCTAACTTATGTGAAGAGGCACAGACAATGCTTCAACTTACCCAGGACACGTCCCTGCTACTGACTGTGTGGTGGACTAATCCCCCTAAACTCAGCCAATGAGGAGGCTATAGTTTGACTTTGGGGATTTACATTTGTTAAATAATTAAAATAACCACTACCAGCACATTCTCTCTTGTCTTTTGAAGGCTGTCAAGGATTAGTTAATCAAACTGGAAAGATTTAATGGTTTGCAGTTACATCTGACAATCTAAATGTCACAGAAACAACATGACCTGTGATTGATGTATATCGTTAGAATCCCCATGGGTTAAAAGAAAACTCCAAAGTAACTATTCAGCATGTTAAATATTTCATGTACATCCCGATATCCAGCTCGATAGTTTTAATTTCTTCCAGGTTGTTTTTTGTTACAGCATCAAAGGAGGCCATTCAGCCCATCGTGTCTTCACGAGTTCTCCACATGATCATCATGACTTAGTGCCATTCCCCTGCTGCCTTTTCCCCGTACCCCTGCACATTGTTTCTATTCAAGTAAACATCTAGTGCTCGCTTGAATGCCTCGATTGAACCTGCCTCTGCCACACTTCCAGACAGCACATTCCAGACACCAGCCACTCACTGTATGAAAAACTTTTTTCCTTCTTTTGTAAACCTGTGCCCTCTCATTCTCGATCCTTTTATGAGCGGGAACAGTTCCCTCCTATCTACTCTGTCCAGCCCCCTCATGATTTTTAACATCTCTATCAAATCTCCTCTTAGCCTTCTCTTCTCCAAAGAGTAGAGTCCCAACTTCTCCAGTCTATCCTCATAGCTGAAGTTTCTCATCTCTGGAACCACTTTTGTAAACCTTTCCTGCATTGTCTCCAATGTGGTCATGTCCTTCCTATAATGTGGTGCCCAGAACTGCACACAATACTCCAGCTGAGGTCTAACTAGTGTGTCCACGTGTTATTGTGGCTTTTTGCTTTTGTAGCGTTTCATGTTAGTTTTTGATGCCAACTTATTCTGTACACTGACTAGATTCTACCTGTAGAAAATTCAATTACAGTAAAACTGTTTCCATTGTAACAATTTCCATGGTTGGATAGATCTTGAAAATAACAAATACAAACCTGTCCTTTGTCACCAATGTCACCTTTGTCGCCCTGTATAAAAACAGAAGAGACTAAGATCTATCAGTCTGCAAACTTTCAAGCAGGAATTGTGGATTTGATGGCCACTGTGGAGGAAATACCTTGGGTCCAGATTGGCCTTGCAGTCCAGTTCTTCCAGCTTCACCCTAATAAAAGTTTAAGTGCTAAAATTAACATTTCCATATGCTGACAAAAAAATCTGAGCCTTCACACAAAGTTGCAGGAATACAACACCAGTACAAAATGGCATCCAATGGTGCAACATACAGCTAGCACTCTGGCAGAATTCTGATTCACGTCTTCGATTCCTTGTCTTCCAAATCCTGCCACACAGTGGGGAAAGGCTTACTGCAGACTCTAGGGCCAGAATTTTACTGCCTCACCCGCCTCAGAATTGGGACAGGTGAGCCTCACAGAACGGCATTCTCCATTGGCCTCGGGCAGGATCTAACAGGCGGCCAAGGTGGTAAAATTCTGGCATAGATATTTCTCAAGCATTGGGAGAGGTTAAAGACAGTGGATAATTCACCTCATCCCAATCATTCTTGAGCACCTCTGAGTATTTGGTCATGCTTGCTACAGGAAGAGTGCAGGGAAGGTTTACTAAATGATCCCTGGGACAACAGGACTGACGTATGAGGAGAGATTGAGTTGGCTAAGATTATATTCACTGGAGTTAAGAATAAGGACAGATCTCATAGAAACCTATAAAATTCTAACAAGACTAGATAGGTAGGTGCTGAAGCAGGATAGTGGAGGAATCCAAAATCAGGTATCATATTCTAAAGATATGGGGTAGACCTTTTAGGACTAAGATTAAGAGAAATTTCTTCACCCAGAGAGTGGTGGAATTCACTACCACTGAAAAATGTTGATGCCAAAACATAGCATGTTTTCAAGAAGGAGTTAGCTATAGCTCTTGGAGCAAAGAGGATCAAAGGATATGAGGGGAAGGTGAGAGCAGGCTTTTGAGTTGTATAATCAATCACGATTATAATGAATGTGGGGCAGACCTGAAGGGCTGAATGGCCTACTCCTGCTCCTATCTCTATGCTTCTACATTTCAGCATTAGCCAAAGTATGATGGGGTTAGTCAGTCAACATTAGTGGCCAGGAGTAGTCATTCAGCACAAAGATGTTTTTAAAAATAACTCCATAACATTAACTTCATGTTATTTTTCATTCAACACCAAATTATATAGATTGTCACAATCAGATCTTAGTAAATGTAAAGCACTGTCCAGTGGGTAAGGCCATAGTGTAGAAATTACTGTCAGAAGTCCATTGACAAATGCTTTTTGTTTGAGTTTGATATGTTTACAAAAGCACTAGCCATTATTTTAAGTGGGTTAATGCCCTGTAGAAATAGGAAACTCAAGAACATCATTCAATGGATTGAATTTTCACCCTGAAGTGGCATGCTGGGAAAATCCTGATGCCAAGCGAGATCCCAGTTTCTTGGCACATTCCCACCTCATTGAAATGGCCCCGACATCGGAGTCCTGGCACTAGAATGAACATGCAGCCCAATTTATTCAGCATCTTTCTGCTCATATTGTCAACAATAAACTCTACCTTCACAAATATAAAAGCTATTTAATCATGGCTATGCAGGGTAACTGTTAGCCTTTTCTGGTAATCCGCACAGAAACATACAAAATTCTAACAGGGTCAGACCAGGGTAGATTCAGAAAGAATGTTCCCAATGGTGGGGGAGTCCAGAACTAAGGGTCATCGTTTGTGGATAAGGGGTAAACCTTTAGAACTGAGGTGAGGAGAAATTTCTTCACGCAGAGGGTGGTGAATCAGTGGAATTCACTACTACCGAATGTATTTGAGACCAAAACATTGTCTGATTTTAAGAAGTTAGATATAGCTCCTGGGATGAAAGGGATCAAGGGATATGGGGGGGAATCAGTCATGATCATAATGGATGGCAGAGCAGGCTCAAAGGGCCGAATGGCCTATTCCTTCTTCTAGTTTCTATGTTTCCTGTGACTCCCATTGCAGATTCTTACCTTCTGGCCGTCAGGACCTGGTTCACCCTCTACACCCTGCGAAAAAAAACGTGCAACATGTAACATCTACTCTGCACGAGAAAGGTTTCGTAACTGATTGCAGTTTCAATGTCAGATCTGCTCACCGGCAAGCCTTTCACTCCCTTTGAACCCGGCCTTCCAGGAATCCCTAGTTCCCCTGCATCACCTTTCAGCCCCTGTGAGTGAAAAAACATTATCCATAGACAGCTATATAACAGGTGATGGTTCAGGTAAAGCTCACCTCAGTGATCAATGTTTATTTTGCGGTGAGATAATACCTGATTTCCAACTATTAGAATAAGTGCCAGTTTGAAAATTAAAAAAAAACTTCATTCTGCATAAATCTGTTTTCATAATGTTATAAAGATGTACTATATAGAATAATAATGTGTAATGGCATCTGCTAGGTATACATTATAGAACTCTTTAAAAAGACCATTTTGTGCTAAGCAAGGGACACTGTCCTACAGCAGTTATAGAGTCATAAAGTCATAGAGGTTTACAGCATGGAAACAGGCCCTTCAGCCCAACTTATCCATGTCACCTAATTTTTACCATTAAGCTAGTCCTAATTGCCCACATTTGACCCATATCCCTCTATACCTATCTCACCCATATAACTGTCTAAATACTTTTTAAAATACAAAATTGTACTTGCCTGCCTCTGGCAGCTCGTTCCAGCCACTCAAAACCCTCTGTATGAAAATATTGTCCCTCTGGACCCTTTTATATCTCTCCCGTCTCACCTTAAACCTATGCCCTCTAGTTTTAAACTTTCCTACCTTTGGGAAAAGATATTGACTATCTATATGATCTATGCCCTTCATTAATTTATAGACTTCTATAAGATCTCCTATGCTCCAGTGAAAAATGTCCCAGTCTATCCAGCCTCTCCTTATAACTCAAATCATCAAGTCCCCGTAGCCTCCTAGTAAACTGTTTCTAGTTTAATAATAGCCTTTCTATAATAGTGACCAGAACTGTACACAGTATTCCAAGTGTGGTCTTACCAGTATCTTGTACAACTTCAACAAGACTTCAACTCCTGCGTTCAATGTTCTGACCAATGAAAATAAGCATGCTGAATGCTTTCTTCACCACTCTGTCCACCTGTGACTCCACTTTCAAGGAGCTATGAACACTTAGATCTCCTTGTTCTATAACTCTTCCCGACACCTACCATTAACTAAATAATTCATGCCTTGGTTCGATCTGCCAAAATGCATCACCTCACATTTATCTAAATTAAACTCCACCTGCCATTCATTAGACCACTGGCTCAATTGATTAAAATCCCATTGCAATCCTAGATAACCTTTTACACTGTCAACTATGCCACCAATATTGGTGTCATCTGCAAACTACCTTGCCTCCTAAATTCCCCTCCAAATCATTAATATAAATGACAAATAACACTGGACTCAGCACCAATCCCTGAGGTACACTGCTGGTCACGGCCCTCTGGTTAGAAAAACAACCCTCTACAACCACCCTCTGTCTTCTGTCATCAAGCCAATTTTGTATCCAATTTGCTACCTCACCTGGCTCCCGTGAGATTTAACCATATGCAACAACCTAGCATGTGGTACCTTGTCAAAAGCCTTGCTAAAGTCCAAGTAGACAACATTGACTGCATTGCCCTCGTTCACCTTCTAAGTTAGTCCTTCAAAAAACTCAATCAAATTTGTGAAACATGATCTTCCACTCACAAAGCCATGCTGACAGTCCGTTATCAATCTTTGCCTCTCTAACTGCCTGTAGATCCTGTCTCTCAGAATACCTTCTGACAACTTACCCACTACAGACATTAGGCTCACCAGCCTGTAGTTCCCAGGGTTTTCCCTGCAGGCCTTCTTAAACCACATTTGCCATCCTCCAATCTTCAGGCACCTCACCTATGGCTGTCGATGATTCAAATATCTCTGCTCGACAATCCACAATTTCCTCCCTAGCCTCCCAGCTACTAAGTTATTAAGTTGCATTTCTGAAGGGCACAACCCATTTTCGGAGACACATTATGGAACTCTCAGAGACACTGGGTGGGATTTTCCAGCCATGTTCACCCCAAAATCAAAAAATCCTGCCTGAGGTCATTGGACCTTTTCATGGTCCATCCCTTGCCTGCTACAATTCCCCTAGCAGGCAGGAGATAGGAAAATTTGCCCCAAATGACTAAAATAATCCCCAAATTAAAGCCAGAGAGAGGCGATGTGACTGAGCTCTTAGGTTTAAAATAAACCGGATTTGAACTAACAAAGTTTTCAATTGGCGCAACAGCCTTACACCCTCTCCCACTCTCTGAAAACCCCTCTCAGCAAAGCTGAGCCCTGTTTGTGGTTTGGAAAGCACACCAGAAGACCTCATTGTGGCAAACCAAGATTTCGTAAAGGAGGATTCCAACTCAACACCATTGTGTTCAAGAGCAAGAGAATCAACGAGGCATGACTGCAAAGCAACTGCTCCAGTAAGAAATCAAAGGGCAAGCAGCCAGCTGGAAAGTGGCTCTCTAACTGAATGGGAATTTGGACAAGTCATGAATAGTTTTTCTGACCTTTGTTTGGCTAAGTCTTAACAGCTGATACTCTGTAATGTTTTATTTCTCCCCATGCATGCCAGGTGTGTGTGTGTGTGTGTGTGTGTGTGTGTGTGTGTGTGTGTGTGTGTGTGTGTGTGTGTGTGTGTGTGTGTGTGTGTGTGTATTAATGGGAAGTTGGACTATTTGTACCATTTAAACCTCTTTGTTAATAATTTCTGTATCTTTACCTGAATGAGTTTCAGTAACAAAATTAACTCATTGCCAGTTAACTCAAGCTATCTGATTTAACTCTTATCCTGAGCTATAGACAGTTAAGTACATACTGAACAACAAATCTTTTGTAAAAGTCAAGCTCTGTTCCACCAAACTCAGGAGCGGGACAAAGAGGGGAGTTGGCTCACCCCTCCTAACCTGATAGTAACACCAGCTTCAAGCTATCGCCTCTCCCCCTCACTAGCCCCCTCTCCCACAGCGTCTCTCCTTTCTTCCCTCTTCTCTCTTGGGTATCACTGTTTTAAAGTTTAAAGCTTTTTTTAAAGTTTATTTAGTATTAGTCACAAGTAGGCTTCCATACACACTGCAATGAAATTACTGTGAAAAGCCTCTAGTCACCACACTCTGGCACCTGTTTGGGAACATTGAAAGAGAACTGAGCATGGGCAATGCACCTAACCAGCACGTCTTTCAGACTGTGGGAGGAAACTGGAGCACCCGGAGGAAACCCACACAGACACACGGAAAAAAGTGCAAACTCCACACAGACAGTGACCCAAGTCGGGAATCAAACATGGGTCTCTGGCACTATGAGGCAGTAGTGCTAACCACTGTGCCACCATGTCGCCCCGGCACTAGCATGGCTGCCTGATTGTTAATGAGTAAATAAGGATTGTTAATGAGTAAATAAGGCTGTAGGGGGTGTCAGGGAGGGGTAGTACCTCTGGTGGGGGAACATGTCGCGTCCTTTCAGGGCAGTTTGTCCACCCTTTGTCCCCACCTGGCACTCAGCTCTCACCTGTGGCTCCCCGTAGCTGTTTGCATGGGACAGCAGCCACACCCTGAGCAACGGCTTCAACAAGCCGGTTAAACCAGGTGAGGATAGCCAATGGGTCTCAACCCTCGGTGAGATAGGGAGGTGTCTATCCCAGCGTGTGAAGACAGACTCCGGTGGATTGAGTGGACAAGACCAATGGAAGGTCCATTGGTCAAGAAGGCGGTCCCTGCAAGCGTTGTGGAACGCAAAGAGCAGGACAAGACACAGAAGATGTCCTGGTCATCCACTGCGCCTAGTCCCACCTCCAGCCATCTTGATTCTTGTCTTGCCGCTGTATCCAGATAGGAATTGGGAAGAGAGAGTGAGGCTGACGCTGCGCAATTCTCCCTCACTTTAATTCAAATCAAGCGCTGGTCTCGACACCATCATCAGCATCATCATACATTCTGTGCCCGAACTGGCCTGATCAGTCATCTTCAGACACACCACATCCAGCCTCAAAATGACTAATGGTGTTGATGTCCTCATTGACGACAATGGACGAACAACAAATAAGGCGCCAGAGTAGAGCTCCAATTAGGATAATTTTCAGACGGATGTTTTTGAGGACGAGCAACAGAAATGGAATGATAAAAGTCATAGAATCCCTACAGCGCAGAAGGAGGCCATTCAGCACATTGAGTCAGCACTGACAACTAACCCACCCAGGCCCTATTCCAGTGATAACTATTGTGCCGTATGCATGAATATATGCAGATAATTGCTTAACATTCCCAGGATTTACTACTGGCATTTCATTGTTTTTTTTTAATGTAAGCCACTTAATTATTCTTATTTTTTGCATCAGGTGGACAACATTTTACACTTGATGATAAATTGCTCATGAGTAAATATGTAAACTATCCAGAAAAATCACAGGACTTCTAAATAACCAGACAACTTGTCACTCTTACATCTGTGTTTAAAAAAAAATCACAGGATGTGAGGGTCGCTGGCTAGGTCAGCATTTAATACCCATTTAAAATTGCCCTTGAGAAGGTGGTGACAAGCTACGTTCTTGGACTGCTGCTTTCCATGTAGTGTACACGAACCCACAATACTGTTAGGAAGAGAGTCCCAGGATTTTGATCCAGTGGCAGAGAAGAAAAGGCGATATATTTGCAATTCAAACTCCTATGAGATAACTCATAGAATCATGGAGGTTTGCAGCACAGAAACAGGCCTATCCATGCCACCAGTTTTTTTTAAACCCCTAAGCTAGTTCCAATTGCCTGCATTTGGCCCATATCCCTGTATACTCACGTAACTGTTCAAATGATTTTTAAAAGATAAAATTGTACCCGCCTCCACTGCTGCCTCTGGCAGCTTGTTCCAGACACTCACCACCCTCTGTGTGAAAAAATTGCCCCTTTGGACACTTTTATATCTCTCCCCTCTCACCTTAAATCTATGCCCTCTCGTTTTAGGCTTCCCTACCTTTGAGAAAAGATATTGACTATCTGGCTGATCAACGCACCTCATTATTTTATAGACCTCCGTAAGATCACCCCCCAGCCTTCTACACTCCAGAGAAAAAGTCCCAGTCTATCCAGCATGTCCTCAAAACTCAACCCATCAAGTCCCGGCAGCATCCTAGTAAACCTTATGTGCATTCTTTCTAGTTTAATAATGTCCTTTCTATATTAAGGTGACCAGAACTGTACACAGTATTCCAAGTGTGGCCCCATCAAGCCTGCATCAACCACAATCCCACCCAGGCCCTGTTCCTGTAATCCTATATATTTACCCTGCTAATCCCCTGACACTAGGATCAATTAAGCATGGCCAATCAACCTAACCCATACATCTTTGCACTGTGGGATGAAAACAGAGCAACCGGAGGAAACCCACACAGACACTAGGAGAACGTGCAAACTCCACACAAATAGTGACCTGAGGCCAGAATGAAACCTGGGTCCCTGGAGCTGTGAGGCAGCAGTGCTAACCACTGTGCCACCATGCCACTGAGACAGCTATACTGTAACTGGTCTCAAAGTCTCTGATCATATGGAAGAACTTCTTCCTTACCAGTGATCCCTGGTGGAAAATGTGTGTTTGGGCATTAGGGCTGTGGGGGCCAGTAGCCTATCAACACTCACTGACTAAGCATCCATTTAGTTCCCCCTTACCATCCATCCTCCCCCCCCCCCCCCTGCATTTAGCAGAAATGAGATTAAATGTCAATTAGAAAATTTTATAATAAATAAATATTCTAACAGTCTGTTGTTCCAGTACAATATCTTACATGATAAAACGTTATAAAACTTACTGGAAACCCACGTGGACCTTGTGGTCCTCTTGGTCCTGGGTCACCTTTATTTCCCTATATAAATACAATGGAATATGGTCCTTTGTTAAAGACTCTGAGATAGACGCATAAACTACTAGCACAACCAAAAATGTAATGTATTTTAAACACATTTAATATGCAGCGCAGCATTATGTCTACAAAAGTACCTTTGCTCCTATCTGTCCAGTTTCACCTGGTATTCCTGGTGTTCCCAGAGGGCCCTGAAATCAAAGACAAGGATCATTCGGGATATTTTATTTTTCAGCCAAACCTTTTCCTTCAATGGCAATTGCTTAAAATATTGTTTGCAGTCAACTTCAACTTACATCACCACCTGGCTCACCGTCACTACCAGCTATTCCTACAAACCCCATTGCACCCTAAAAGAAAATATATGAAAGTATTAGCTTTAGATCCGTGGCATGTTAATTGTTACTAAGTATCAAAAATTACACACTTACCTTCCTGCCTGAAATTCCTACATGTCCTGTCGGTCCTGGATATCCCTACAAGAATAAGGTTTAAGAAAATACATAAAATAACATTCTACAGAAAGTTCTAATGCAATATCTTTTGCTAGGCACTAAAAAAACTATCATAATCGCATGCTGTCTACATATGTGCAGACATTATGCTGCAGTTGTACAAAACCCTAGTTAGACCCCACTTAGAGTACTGTGAGCAGATATGGGCAGGACAGTGGCACAATGGTTGTCACTGCTGCCTCACAGTGCCAGGGACCCAGGTTTGATTCCCAGCTTGGGTCACTATCTGCATGGAGTCTGCATGTTCTCCCCGTGTTTGCGTGGGTTTCCTCTGGATGCTCCCATATTCTGCAAGATGTCATTGGTCATGCTAAATTTTTTCTTCAGTGTGCCCAAACAGGCGCCAGAGTGTGGCGACTAGGGGATTTTCATAGTAACTACATTGCAGTGTTAATGTAAGCCTACTTGAGACTAATAAAAAGATAAACTTTTAAACTTTACCCTATGGACACCACACTTTAAGAAAAATGTCCTGGAGGGAGTTCAATGCAAGTTCACAAGAATGATACCAAGACTTCAGGGATTAAGTTATGAAGAGAGATTAGATAAATTAGGCATTTATTCTGTCAAATTCAGAAGGTTCAGGAGCGATCTGACAGAATATTTATTGGAAAGGACAGGGTAGATAAGAATAAACTGTTTCCACTGGTTGAAGGCTTTAGAACCAGGGCCCATAATCTAAAACTTAGGGCCAAAGCACTGAGGGGAGAAGTTAGAAACACTTCTCCACGCAGAGAGTGGGGGAGGTTCGAAACTCTCTTCCTCAAGCGATGGATGCTTGTTCAGTTTAAGTCTTAGATAGGCTAATTTTTATTGAGCAAGGGTATCAAGGGATAAAGGCCTAGGCAGGTACATGGAGTTAGGCCACTGATCAGCCATGATCTTATTGAATGGCGGAGTGGGCACAAGGGGCTGAATGGCCCATTCCTGTTCTTAAGTTTCTATGTTCTTATGCAAGACATGCCAATGATGTCTGCATCACATGCATCATGCAGGAAGATGTATGTCATTTGCACAGGAAACATCAGCATTTACAGGGCTGTTGTATTTCGTATATGTAGATGTTAAAGAGTGGGGTTCTCAGGTTTTGTCTGTGGAGGGAGCCGTTGTGAACGAGAACAGAATATTTGGCGGTCCATTCACTTTCAGCAGCATTGCAAAATCCCAGCCACAAATGAGGGTGGAAGATTTTGGCCTGGTTTGTCTCACCAGTGAACCTGCAATTTAACTATCAGGCTCACTGGTATTGAAGGTGTACAGATAGATCAGTTTTCATTTTATTGTCGTTCCAAACTGACTGAGGTGTATATCACAACAATTGCAGCTGAGTAAGCTGTATAGAACACCTATAACAGTGGAGCTGGTGGGAGTTAATGAGAAAGCAATGCTGCCTGAACAGGGCCAGAACTGTTAGCGGTTTACCAAGATACCCTAAAATAACATGCACAGGGCAGGGTTTCCAACTGATAATGCAAATGTATATTATCCAATATACCTTAAGAAAAATAATGTTTACCTAATGGGAACAAGTCAACAGATTTAGCTATTCTATCAAAAGCTGTGTTTATAATCTTGTATTGCAAATAATTCACATTAATATCAGGTCAAAGATGATCCTCCATCATTAGGTTGTGCAAACTAAACCCTGGGGATCATAAGCAGTAGGAACAAAACCCAAAAGTGCTTTAACAACTTGCTTCTGAATGTACTTTTGATTCCTGCTCATTCATTTTGTTTTCTTTGGCATCCCTGAACTGCAATGTTCTGTCAAGACTGTTCTTAATATTTTTACCTCTTTGGTGACAAAGTTCTGTTATAATTCTGATAAATTTAAAAAACGTATGATTTATTTTCAATTCTAATTTTCTTCTACTCACTAACATTCTGTTCCTTCTGCGTAATTTCAACTTCACACAGTTCATGCAAATTGTTACACATGTGAGTCTTTAAAAGGTAGTCATGTTTTAAACCGTCCCTTTCAATTTAAGGTAAAATAGTATGTTCTAAAATGTCCTACGGTGAAATTGTGATAAGTTCTATCTCAAGACAGGCCCATGAGGAAAGTGACCCAGGCCTAAGTATACAGAAAATCAGGTGCTACTTCCCACAAATTTCCCGAATAGTGTTTTAGTGAAGTTATTAGAAATGCTCAGCCAGTTAAAGAAAATTATTGTTTCATTCCTACCACCCACGCAATCACCACTTCCATTCTCTGACCCTCACACTCACTGTTTCCCTTCACTGACCCACTCACCCTCTTTCTCCTATTTTGCTTGCTACTTCCCTCCTTCCACTCCCCCCCTTGTCCTCACTTTCTCATTCACCGATTCCTTCTTCCCACTCATTACTTCCCTCTGCTGACATTCAGCTTGTCACTGCCCTCCTCTGACCTTCCCACATGCTGCTCCCTCTCCCGCTTCCCTCCTGCATGGGAAGTGAAGAAGTGAGTGGCGAGTGAGGGTAGGGAAGTGGAGAGTGGGAAGTAAGTTATTAGAGTTAGTAAGAGGATTTTTGAGTTGTTCGGGTTCCAGGCAGCAAATGGATCATAATAAGATCATATGAAATAGGAGAATTCAGTCAGATCATGGGTGATCGGATGGTAGTTTTAACTCCATTTTCCTGCTTGTCCCCTATAATCTTTGACTCTCATTTAGATCAGAAATGCCTGCAACTCAGCCTTGAATATATTCAATGGCGGAGACTTATTGCTCGCTGAGGAAGAAAATTAAGTCTAACAACCCTCTGAGAGACCTAAAATACACAGAGGGCTGTGAAGGCCAGGTCATTGAGTGTCTTTAAGACAGAGATACATAGGACTTCTTCACTCAAAGGGTGGTGAATCTCTGGAATTCTCTTGAAGTGGTGGAGGCTGCCTCGCTAAATATTTTTAAGACGCGGGTTGATGGGTTTTTGATAAGAGAGGGGATTAAGAGTTATGGGGAGAGTACGGGAAAGTGGAACTGAGCAGCGACAGATCAGCCATGATCTTATTGAATGGCGGGGCAGGCTCGAAGGGCTGGATGGCCTACTCCTGCTCCTATTTCTTATGTTCTTATGTTCTTATAAAGGGATAAAGGGTTACGGGGAGAAGGCAGGAGAATGGGGATGAGAATTATATCAGCCATGATTGAACGGCGGAGCAGATACGACGGGCCTAGTGGCCTAATTCTGCTTCTTTCTCTTATGGTCTTACGGTCTATCTTCATCCTAAATGGGAAATCCTTTATTTTTAACTGTGTCCCCTCCCATTTGCAATTCTAGGTTCCCCATGTAGGGTAACGTCCTCTCATTATCCACCCTGTCAAGCCCCCTCAGAATCTTTTCAATAAAACCGCCTCGCATTCTTCTAAACTCCAGTGAATAGAATTCCAACCTGCTCAACCTTGCCTCAAAAGGCAACCTTTTCATGAGGGAAATCAGCTTAGTGATTCTTCTCTGAACTGCTTCAGATGTAAGCATATCCCTCCTTTTTTTTATTCATTATGGGATGTGGGCTTCGCTGGCTGGGCCAACATTAATTGTCCATCTTAGAGGGCATTTAAGAATCAACCCACACATTGCTGAGGCTCTGGAGTCACATGTAGACCTGATCAGATAAAGACTTCCTTCCCTAAATGGCATTAATGGAACCATGGCTTTTTATGACCATCTACAATGGTTTCATGGTCATCATCTGACTTTTAAGACCAGATTTTTTTATCGAATTCAAATTCCATCATCAACTATCGTGGGATTCGAATCACCGTCCCCAGAGCATTACCTTGGGTCTCTGGAATACTAATCCAGCGACAGTACAGCTACACGACCACCTCCCCTTAACCCCTTAGATCTGGGCCCTCCTTAAATAAGGAAACAAGTATTTTAGGTGTGGCCTCACCAAGTTCCTGCTCTGCATAGTTGTAGCAAATTTATATTCCATTACCCTTGCAATAAAGGTCAACTCAGCGTGATTCATGTGTAGGGACATGTATAGACATTTGGTGTAAAAGTTACAGGAATTGAAGGAATGAACAACATGTTTTCATTCAGGACACCATTTTTTAGGAGCATGTCAGGAATGCTAAAGAGGGAACAGCTGAAGAGTATTTATTCATCAAATAATTTTGTACCCATCAGATATAAAACTGTTCTTTAAACTCAAGAATAAATGGCTTCCCATTGGTCTTTGTCTTTGTGATTATAAACAAGTCACAAGACCAGACATTTGGCAACATTGGTATTTATGTTCTGATTTTATACACGGTCTACGTAACTTTTTCCAGAATGCAAAGTTTTGATTCTGTTTTTTCATGAAAGAATAACTGATAATCCTGTATTTAAAGAAGGACCATCGCAGTAAAATACCGATTTGACTGCATAGTCTTCAAATAGGTCACACACTCCAGTAAATTTACCACTTGAAAATGGAATTTGAGATTTGTAGAACTTACCATATCTCCTGGTTCTCCAGTATCTCCTGAGAATCCAGAATAACCAGGGAATCCCTGTCACATTTGGAGATACAAAGACAAGTTAACAATTCAGAGATATAGGAAGTTAGGATAAGTAACTTGGTACATTGAATTCTAGTACTTGAACTCTCATACTATCCAGCTACATAGCAGGGCAGCATGGTGGTACAGTGGTCAGCACTGCTGCTGCACAGTGCCAGGGACCCGGATTCAATTCCTGGCTCGGGTCACTGTCTGGGTGGAGTTTGCACATTCTCCTATTTCAGTCTGGGTTTCCTCCGGGTGCTCCAGTTTCTTCCCACACTCCAAAGATGTGTAGGTTAGTGGATTGGCCATGCTAAATTGCCACTTAGTGTTAGGGGGAATAGCAGGATAAATACATAGGTCCGAGTGGGATTGTTGTCGGTGCAGGTTCGAAGGGCTAAATGGCCTCTCCCCCATGCACTTTTATGATTCTACACAGTTCATTAACCCTCATCCTATCCAGCTACTTGGTATCTGAAATCTGATAGTATCCAGCTGTAAAGCACCCTAACTCTCAGTTATATACTATCCAGTTATATACTACTTTAACTTGTATGCTTTCCAACTATATTGTACCTTAACTCTTATAATATCGATTCCTATAGAATCCTAACTCTCATGTCCAGCTCTAGGGTACCCCAATGTTCATAGTGTCCAGGTTCCACTATCTAGACTTGCAAAAAGTACATTTTTCTTTCAAAGATCAATTCTAAAGTTATTTCCACTCTGTTATATTCTCGTGATCAAGTTCTACCCACGCAGACTACTGTTAAGTAATATTCTTGATCTGTTTCCTTGATACAATTTACCTTTAGATATTGGTCAAAAGCAAACTGACAACAATTTGTCAGGAATCACCTTTAATCCCGCGATGCCTGGTGGTCCACGTGGTCCTGGGTTTCCTGGAGAACCCTTTTGCAAACAATAAATAGAATTATTTCAGCAATTAACTCCATTACCTGTCAACCTGTTTCACAAATTATACCCTGATTTGAGACAAAGGACTTGTTAATTTGGAATTCTTGGGAGGAAGCATTCATTTAGTTATGAACTGATTGTTCTTTGAAACAAAACTCACCATTTCACCGGAGGATCCACCACTACCTTCTTCACCAGCATCTCCAATATCACCCTTCAAATAAATTTAAAAATCATTGTCCTGTCTTTTAAATATTCCAACTACCATAGTATAACTAAGTTGATGCTGATGAGAGTTTGATTCAGTTAACAATGAAGCACATTTTGATGTACTTACAATTTCACCCTTGGGTCCTGGTTCCCCTTGTGGTCCTAAAAATCCAACAGCGCCCTATAACGTGTAGTCAAAAACATCATCATCTCATCATGTGATACCACATTTATGCTGCGTTTGTATAAATTGGAATGAATTATCACAAAGTAAACTTCTCCAAAGAGCTACAAAACAATAGATTCAATTTCAAGATCACAAAGTCAGTATTGGATCAGAATTCATTATTGAAAGCAATGGAGGGGAAAGTCAAGCACTTTTATAATGAGAAGCTCATTCTACCTGTCCAGGGCTAAATTGAAACTACTACAAAATACCTTTCAGAGCGACAGGTATATTATTTCTTTGCCATTGAAAGAAATGAATTAGCTTGCTCTGACATAGATTAGAGTATTGCAAATTCTGTACAAGGAAAACTTCAGAGGATAAAATGTTTTTTTTCTATTTTTCCCTTTCTTAGCTTTCATGTCACATAGTCTCTCAGTTAATCAGCACATGTGGCAACATGCCCTCAGATGTCTGTCAATACTGTGAGGAGGTGTCTATAAACAGTTTTGCTATCTTTTCTTCTCTGTATGGAATCCCTGACCCTGGCATCACCTAAGATGTTTCTGGTGAGAAAATTACTTGCCATACGAAGGACCTTGAGTATAAACTCAGGCTTCATCATTTTGTCCATCTCATCTTGGCAATGTGTGCACACAAACAGAGCCATCCAGTGGTTGGCACTGCCTCCTCATATCTCCAGGTTCAACTCTAGCCTTGGGTGACTATCTGTGTGGGGTTTGCATGTTGTCTCTGTGTCTGCTTTTTATGGCTCTGAGTTAACAGTTTAGACTTAAATATAGGAGGTGTGATTAAGAAGTGTGCAGATGATACAAAAATGGATCATACTGTTGGTCATAAAGAAAAAACTGTAAATGTGGGAAGATATCAGCTGGCAGTGACAAATGGCATTCAGTTTGGAGAAGTGTGAGGTTGTGCGAGGGAAGTCAAATAAGGCAAGGGAATACTCAATAAATGATAGGACATTGACAGAATAGAGAGACCTTAGAGGTCAGTCCACAAATCCTTGAAGGTAGCAAGACAGATAGACAGGGTGATTAAAAAGGTACATGTGATACAATCCTTTATCAGCTGAGACATAGAATGTAAGATCAGAAAGGTTATGCTAGAACTGTATATAACACTAACAGAAAATGTTGGAAATGCTCAGGACAGGCAGCATCTGTGGAGAAAGAAACAGTGTTAATGGTTCAGCTCGATAGCCATTTATCAGAATAGAAAAGAGTGAAAATGTAATGGGTTTAAAGCAAGTGAAAGGGGGAAGGGGTGGAGCACACCCCTGTTTCCTTTATCAAATCCAGCTCACTTTAATGAAGAATATTGCACAGTAACATTTTTTTACAGTGATTGGAAGATTAGTTTTTCCTCTAAAAGTATGACCATTGGCACTTTCATGTCCTAGATGTGTGGCTGTAGAGATCAAAGATTAATTCAATAATAATAATTCAATAATAAAAGCTTAGATCAGAACACTTTCTAGGTGGTATGAGGTTAAATATAGTAGAGGTCCAAAGAGACCTGAGAGTTCAGGCAGATAGACCTGTAAAATGCCACAGACAAGTGCAGAATATAATCAAGAAGGCCAATGGAATGCTAGCCTTTATATCTAGAAGACTGGAGAATAAAGACACAGAAGTTATACTGCAGCAATACAAAACCCTGGTAAGACTCCACTTGGAGTCGCTGTGAGCAGATCTAGGCACCACACTTTAGGAAGGATACATTGGCTTTGGAGGGAATACAGCGTAGGTTTACAAGAATGATACTTGGACTTCGGGAGTTTAATTTTGAGGAGAGATTACAGAAACTAGACCTGTTTTTCTCTAGAATTTAGAAAGTTAAGGGGTGATCTGATCAAAGTCTTCAAGATATTAACAGGAAAAGACAGAATAGATAAACTATTTCCAGATTCTACAACAGGAGGACATAGTCTAAAAATTAGGGTCAGACTATTCAGGAGAAATGTTAGGAAGCACTTCAACACAAAGGGTGGTAGAGGTTTGGAACTCTCTTGCACAAACAGCAGTTGATGCGAGATCAGTTATTATTTTTAAATCTGGGATAGATACTTTTTTCTTAAGCAAAGATATTAAGATCTTATGGGCCAAAGGCAGGTATATGGAGGTGGTCACCAATCAGCCATGATCTCATTGAATAGCGAAGCAGACTCGAGGGCTGAATGGCCTTTTCCTATGTTTCTAATTAATAATGACATACTTTCCTTTGCAGTAATTTTAATATAAAGTGCGTGTGGACGTGCTCAGTGATGCTTTCTTTTTTAATTAAAAAAGTAAACTGAGAAAAATGTAACACTTTTCACTAAAGTTTCTTATTATTATACACATAGCACAGTACTCATAGAGTCATAGGATCTATACAGCACAGAAGGAGGCCATTTAGCCCATCAAGTTTGCACCAACTTGCCAAAAGAGTATCTTACCCAGGCTCATTCCCCCTGCCTTATCCCTGTATTCTTAGATATTTACCATGGCTAATTCCCCTAACATGCAGACCTACTGGATACTTTGAATATATTGAAAACCTATTCCCCAAGTATGTGCCAAAGGTCCATCAGTTATATTCAGCCAAATCTTCTACAAGTTGACACCCATAATCTTTGGTCTTTCTTATGTACAGTATTGTTTTGGTACCTTTTCCCCTTGTTCGCCAGGCACACTTTTCTCCCCACAGGGACCAGGATCACCCTGAGACAGAAAACCAGTTTCATTTTAGGATTTTGCACAATATAAAGGATTCTTTTACAGTTTTCAATAGTTTCTTCCTTCAATAGTTTTCTAGCCTTTTTGATCAGAGGGATTCATGTATACCATATCTCCGGAGTAACCCAAAACTCCATGAGAACCTTCTTCACCTTCTTCACCCTGGAAAACATAAGATGATAGGACCCATGTGTGATGTACAGAAGATACATCTTGGAACAACACAGTTTCACCAGCAAACAAGATGTTCATCTTATTTTTATTGGTAAATATTCAATGCAGTCAAGCATGGCTAATGACATTCATAGTGAGGCCACTTTCTGAGCTCTATTTACTTCCTCACTGATGATTGAAGTATTTACCATCTTTTTTAATCCAATTCTTCCTCTGTTGCCCATTTTCAGATTCTAATTTTCTACTGTTATTTTAGTTTAGAATTAGAAAACAACAGCTGCTACAATCAATGTTAATGTATCGATTGACAAAACTAAGCAACCGGGCGACACGATGGCAAAATGGTTAGCATTGCTGCCTCTCAGAGCCAGCAAGTTGGGCTCGGTTCCAGCCTCAGGTCACTGTCTGTACAGAGTCTGCATGTTCTCCATGTGTCAGTGTGGGTTTCCTCTGGGTGCTCCGGTTTCCTCCTACAGTCCAAAGATGTGCGGGTTAGGTTGATTGGCTATGCTACACTGACCATTAATGTCAGGGGGATATCAAGGTAAATATGTGGGGTTACAGGGATAGGGCCTGGGTGGGATTGTTGTTGGTGCAGGCTCGATGGGCTGAATGGCCTCCTTCCTCACTGTATGGATTCTAAAATTCTATTCCATCCACTCTGCAGATTAAAAAGTCTCCTAATATTAGCTCAGTAATATTTTGGCTAGTAGCCCCTTTGCAGGATTTCAAGGTTTCACTAACAAATGTTTCTATTCACAACTTGATTATTGTAGATATAAATTTACCCTGGAACAATTGATATTCATCTTTGGGTATAGGGGAATCATACAAAAATGGCAGAGTGTTGTTTTTGGTGAGAAAATCGGCGTGTTTCTCTCCAGAGAAACCTGGCCACGCAGAGATCTGGATGACATCTTTAAAGGACTTCCTTTGCAGTCCAGGATCTCTGAGACACCACGTCACAGATTCGCTTAAGATCAACTTAAGCGATTAATGGTCAGGTTTGGAATCTTTCTCAGCAGTACACTTGGCAAGTGTAATCCTAATGCATTTTAATATAAAATGATGAAACCATCCAAATGCTGAGCTTTTTTTAATATAATTAAACATATCAGCTGGTATTTTTCAACCATTCACGCCAGCAGGATTTCCTACCCCGTAGCAGTGAATGGAGACTTGGATTGTTGCCAAATTCTCCGTCTTCACTGTTCTGGGAACATGGCATGAATGGCTGATAAGATTGCGCGCAATTTTTAAAAATAAATAAATTCAAACCATCAAAATTCAGAGCATAGATACTAAACTCTGATTAAAAGCATAAATCCATCCTAGTTGCCCATCAGAGATAAAGAATACAACCTGTCAAGAAATCTTTGTCTCCTGATAGAAAGTAAACAATCACACTGATAAGACATGGAATGTATTTATTATTTTTTGATTTTTTGATTTGATTTATTATTGTCACATGTATTAGTATACAGTGAAAAGTATTGTTTCTTGCGCACTATACAAAGCATACCATTCATAGAGAAGGAGAGGAGACGGTGCAGAATATAGTATTACAGTCATAGCTAGGGTTAATTAGAGCATTGTTAGAGTTTAAAAGAGTTAGAATGAAGTTTTAGAAGCATAGAACGAGAGTAAAAGATAGAATTGGAAGGTATGCTGGGTACAGCTTGCAAGAAGTAGCCTCACTCCAGCGCCATCTTATGTTATGTATTACACTTGAAGTTTACCATTGGTCCTGGATCACCTCGCCTTCCTTGAGCTCCTTTAAAGCCTCGGTAACCCTACAACATATACAAATCATTGGATTTTAGTTTTCATTGCAAACATGTACAGCAATCAAGTTTCTCCTATGTAGGAGAGAGGAAAAAAAACCTAAATTAACTTTAAAGCATTGTTCCCAGCTGTTATCTCCTCCTACCCATACCACTCCAACACCCTCCCCAATGTCCCTTAGGGAGGGAAATCTGTCATCCTTACTTGGTCTGGCCTACATGTGACTCCAGAGCCACAGACTCTCAGCTACCTTTTGACAATTAGGAATGAGAATAAATGCTGACCAGCCAATGACAGCCATGCCTCATGAATTAAAAAAAGAGAGAGTCACAGAGGCAGCAGTAAGAGGAAACACCCATATCACTGCTCTGGAAATACGGGACAAAAAAGTGCTCTGGAAAAATGTGGTACAGATTGACACAATGCACTGAAACACAAGACAATCCTGTAAAATACAAGACATTTGGTAACTTTGGCTACTTGTTCAACTCTTGCCCTCTTACAGTCCTTCTACAACTGAAGATTTACTATGTAGGGAACCATAGGTCTCTGTGCCAGATCCCAATACCTGCCATTAGGCTTTGTTGACACCTATGGTGATCAATAAATTCAATGGCAGAAGATGCATATTTTTAACCCCTAAACTAGAGGTGATCAATTTAATTGTGCAGATGGCTTTAGGGTTAGATTTAGAAAGAACAATTTCATTCTCCTGAGATGTATTTAAGTGAATGAGTTCCACATTGAAGTCAAGTACAGGGATTGATGTAAAATTATCCAAGAGTGTCTTTACATACCTTTGTACCCTGAGGTCCTGGCAATCCAGGAGTGCCTTTGTCACCACGGTAACCCTGTAACAATGGCATTGTTAAGGACCAGATTAGAAACTCCAAGGTATTCTATAAAGTTAACTTAGAGCATAATTTGTGCATTTGATCTTGGCATTAGGGTGAGCATTATGTGTTTCACATCAGGTATGATTCAAGTGATCTACTGGGAATCTTTTATCAAAACAAAATTTAATTGAGAACATAGTTAGAATATAATAAAAAGTATGACTTTTTACCAATTAAAATACTTAGACATGGCAAAGTATAATCATTTCCAATTTAAAGCAATACTCCATTGATGTAAAACCATCTCCAGAATTAGCACAAAAAAAAGTATGCTCATGCTGGATTTTCAGCCTTCTAACACTTCTGGATAGAGATCCAAGCAGCAGTCTCCAGACAAGGATATAGCTCAAAGCAGTAAAATGTCAGAGAAATAAACTTAATCTCTAGCAGCTCCCAGTCTCCAGATTTCAGAGACAGAAAGGGATGCTTCTCTCTGTATCTTCCAAAACAGCAGCTCTCAGAGAAAGATTCATTCTGATACAGCAGAATCTCCAAGGAAGAAACATATCTTCTGGCAGATTCCAGTCACCAACTTCAGAGAGGGAAAAAGAGAGACACTGCTCTCTCTCATCTCAAAAGCAGCATCTAAGCTTGAACATATATGTAGGCCCAACTTCCCCATCGCATGACCATACCTGCCAATCATCTCAATCATACTGCAAATATCCCAGGGGAAAACAGCAGCACAGCAATAGATCAGATTAAAACCAATACTCTAGCCATTAGAAGCAATTATGCTGCTGCAGCAACAATGCAAGATGCCAATAAATAGAACAGTTCCAAGTGCATAGAATTACTACAACAGATTCTGCACAAGACATGACTCAAATATATTTCCTAAAGGCACAATATCATCATAGCATTTACCCCACTACCTTTAAATCTCATACAAAAAGGTAACCACAAGAAAGTTACTCTCTGAAAAACTTCCTGAAGTGATGGGAGAGCTTTACCTTTGGTCCAGGGAATCCAGGGAATTCAGGCATTGCTGATCTGCAAGGACATCCTGAAGAGGTGCCATCAAATCTTTGCCTTTCACACTACATTGGTTGTTTTTATGAATCAAAAAATTGAAAACAACACAAGTTAGTCACCTTCAGTTTTTAAAAATTCAAGAACAATTCGGGCAAACACTTTCAGAAAGAAAACCATGACATTTTATGGCAACCATATGATATGACACAGCAAACTTAAAATTAGAACCAGCTCTTTCAAGAGAGAAATCAGGAGACAATTCACACAAAGATTAGTAAAAGTGTGGAACTCTCTTCCGCAAATAGATGCTAGATCAATTAGTCATGTTAATTCCGAGATCAATAATTTTTTGCTAGCCAACGGTATTAAGGGAAGGCAAATGGAGTTAGGACACACATGTTTCATGGGCCAGAATTTTCCAGTCATTCACTCTGGCAGGATTCTCTAGTCCTGGTTGAGCACTAAATTCTCCATCCTTGCTTGTGGTGGTGGCGGGACATTATGGCCAGAAAAGTCCGGCCATGATCTCCATAAGTGGCACTGGACTGAAGTCCTTGTTAATGATTTCCATCTTTTGAATGGCTAACCCCTATGTCCCTGACACCAGTTACAATGGTGGGGCTCCAAGTTCGAACACGTCTATCGTGCTGAAGTCTTAATCTCATTTGCAGAGGATTTGGACAAATACAAACACCAGGGAACCAAAATAAAGATAACCACGTTTCATTGGACTTATCTCCCATCCCATGTATGTTTTGACAGCTGGAGAGCTTAGCTGACAGTGGCTTGAGAGTAAGCTCTTTATCTTTTGAATGAGAGATGGGGGCGCTCCAGTGGGGAACTCACAGTAAAAGAACATAGGAAAGACGGAAATATAAACTCAAATTATTTTGAAAAAGGAAGAGAAATGCATTGGAAAGTTTAATTTAAAGTTAAAAGTTTATTTATCAGTGTCACAAGTAGGCTTATATTAACACTGCAACGAGGTTACTGAGAAAATCCCATTACTGTGAAAAGTGCCTATTGTTCACCTTTAATAACAAAGCAATAAAGTACCCATGGAAGAGAAAATGTAACAGATTTTCTACTTACGAAACTAGGCAATTCACAACAAGTCACTTCAGTTGCCTTATTTGGGTTGCTATAAAATTTGAACTGTTGTACATCCACCTATAGGACATAAAGGAAGTATGGCAGGTGAATTTAAACTCGTTCACTTATTCAGTGCTTATAATCAGATCAACAGGCAGCAAATTGTGATGTCACATTATTCAGCTTTTGAACTTTAACAGTTGTGTAACCAAACAGATACACGTATGTGTGATCAGGAGTTAAATAAGTGGTTTCAGCTGTTTGATTCAAATGCACGATATTGACCTGGATTTTGCTAGAGCGCATTTGTCATGGAATTCGAAGAAAACTGTCCACAAAAGTCCAGCAATCACTATGGAAAGAATTTCCCCTTGGATGTGATCGGCGCAACTTGTGGGCCGAAGGGCCTGTTTGTGCTGTAGTGTTCTATGTTCCTCTACAGCAGTTTCAATGTGGTGCCAGGTCAAGGGGCGGCATGGTGGCACAGTGGTTAGCACTGCTGCCTCATAGTGCCAGGGGCCCAGGTTCGATTCCTGGCTTGGGTGACAGTCTGTGCAGAGTTTGCACATTCTCCCCGTGTCTGCGTGGGTTTCCTCTGGGTGCTCTGGTTTCCTCCCACAGTCCAAAGATGTGTGGGTTAGGTGGATTGGCCGTGCAAATTGCCCCTTAGTGTTAGGAGAGGGAAAGCTAGGGTAAAATGCAAGGGGTTATGAGGATAGGGCCTGGGGAGGATTGTGGTTGGTACAGGCTCGATGGGCCAAATGGACTCCTTCTGCACTGTAGTATCCCATGATAAGGAGATGCCTTAAGTGATGTCAACAAGGGTCACATTGAAGCATTCACAAACAAAGGGGTTAAAAGCACTTAATAAACTTCACTTCTAACTTAAATTTCCAGATGTGAAGTAAGATAGAAGATAAAACAGATATAAACAACTTTTTAAAAATGTAAATGTCATTTTGAAAATTGGGAATTTTTTTACCATAATGAATAAATTGGGCATTGCACATTGAATGTGATCTTTTTAGCCCGCTGCGCCAGTCGCTCAGCACTGCAGCCTGGGAAGATAGTGCCCGAGGCTTTTGCAAAGGGTGCAGAAAGGTCTCGCACCAAAAGCCACCTCCTGGCCCTGATTTGCTGGTGACAATCACATTTTGTTCCTGTTCAACATGGACCAAACCCCATAACCTCAGTGGGAGCATAGCTGGGCAATGACCATTGGGCAGTGTCAACTTGGCAGTGCCCACTGGGCATCCTGGCATTGCCCACCAGGCACCATTACTGTGCCAAGGGCAGTGTCAAGGGGAAGGGGCCTGAGTGGGGATGGAGCTTGAATGAAGGTGGAGCTACGATGCGGGGTGGAGACAGGGGTAGACCCGTGGGGGGAGGAAAGGGAAGGAGCTGTGGAGGGGGGAAGCAAGGAAGAGATGATAGGCCAAAGGAGCCATTTAATAAAGGGGAGGTAATCGGCAACAGGGGTGGGCCGCAGAGATGGGTGCGGGTGGGAGGGGGGAGCAGGCCAGGGGTAACAGGCAATCTCCCAGTGCACTGTTAGGACAGATAGGATTCACATCAGTTCTCATACCAAAAGTGACAGGAAAATTATGCCCACAGTTTTAGCACCATTATCACTGGAAAATCTAGGCCATTATTAAACAGTGAGGCAAGGAATATGAGACAACTGTACCTCTGGTGAGAATCCAAGCCAGAATATCTGTGCTACTCAGTTTTATGAGTATCTACACATCTTGCATCTCTATCTGGTGTTTGACAACAGGGAACTTTATATTATTTATACTTAATTTATAATAATTTATAATACCCTTGTTCCTGCAATACTTCCATAAATTACTGACAGCATTAATATTACTAATCTACATGGACGCTTCCGCTACCTCTGAGTTGCCTCTCTTTTACCATATGATTGCTATTTATTAAAAATATCCCTCAGTCAACGAAATAAGCAATATACAGTCAAACAAAAATAATCCATATATTACCAAATTATTTATTTTAGATTTGTGATCATAGAACACTGAAAAAATATTAATGAAAGGCATGTTTTCCATTGTTACGACCTCATCAAAGTACATCAAAAATTCAGTCATAAGCTGAATAACGGGATTTAATGACAAAAATTCTATATGCCAAATGAGCGAAAGAAAAGGAGAATTTCACACCTGTCTTTTGGGCACATTTGAAAATGCAATCTTATGGCATTCGGTGCAAAAAAGGTGCTAGAATGTGATTCGAACCAGCAAGGCTGGGGGGAAGGGAGTGGGTGCAGACCATTCATGATTCTCCGTGGGAGAACGTGGGTTGGTGAGGTGGTTAAGGTAAGTGAGCCCAGATGTGTCTCAGGCTCATTAATGACATGCTAAGCATGTCATTAATATGTAAATTGGCTTTCATTAGCAGAACAGGGCTGGTACAGTTGGGGGAGATGGGAAACTGGGCACTTTTTTTGTCTTTTGGCTCCAGTTCGATCTTACCACCTCACTTCTCTGAGAATCCGATGGGACCATGTCGTAAGATCAGGCCTGTAGTTTCTTTATGCACAGCTGTGTGAGCAAAAGAAGTGCTGGGGTGAGATGGAGTATCATGGAGTGAAAGTTGCTTACCGGGAGTGTAGCATCATTCTGTGCTCCTGTCGCTAAAATAGTAACCCCATCTGTGGTGATGAACCCATACTGTTGAATGGGAGCTGTGCCAACCTGCTGACAGTCAACAAACAAAGTCAGCTGCGTTCTGGTGGCACTGAGCGAAAGCGTGTGCCAAGCCCAGTTGAACAGCTGCCCTACATTCTCAAAGGTGGTGACCTCCTCTCCTACAGCCGCCACGTTGTAGACTTCAACAGCGTTGGTCTCACCATACAGTCGGAGGCGGAACTGCTCGTCGCCATATCTGTCGGTTACCCCCCACAGATTCCACACCATATCAGGGGTATCTTCTCTCATTCTAAAGGTTGTGACAACTGAGAATTCTTTGGGGAACCCATATGGATGAACAAACCTGCAAAGTGCATAGCAAATGTTAAAACATTTTTCCCTACGTGTGATTGCAAGTGACATACATATTTTAAAAATGATGTGATGCTGACGTTCCTACTTCTTAATAAGGGAATACATGTTTTCTTTATTGCACTCTGGTTACCCACCTGTGTTGTCCACAATGGCGTACTCATGTATTACACACAATGAGATAGATTATAAATTCAGTCAACTAAATGGGGAGCATTTTAATCTCGACCAATGTATGGGTTTGGGTCAACTGGAATTTTAAAATGTTAAAAATCTGAATTCTGATCCCAACCCTCCTCTATCCTCTTGACATTTTTTTAAAAAATAGGTGGACAGTTGGAGGAGGGACAATCAACGCAATCCCAGAAGGCGGATTGTCCATTTAAATATTATAGTGAAGCTGCTTATCTCATAAAATATTAGTTTGAATAGAAGAGTGGCTGGCTGGCAGAAAACTGAGAGTATGCATAAATGGGTCTTTTTCTGATTGGCAGGATGTGACAAGTAGATCCCACAGGGGTCTGTGCTGGTCCTCAACTTCTTACAATTTATATCAATGACTTAACGCAGAGGGATAGGTGTTCTTGTGCCTATGTCACAAAAAGTTAGTACGCAGGTACAGCATGTAGTCAAAGAGGCAAATAGAATGTGATCCTTTATTATGAGAGGAATTGAATATAAAAGTAAGGCTGTTATGCTTCAGTTATTTAGGGCATTGGTGAGACAACATCTTGAATGCTGTGTGCAATTTTTCTCACCTTATTTAAGGAAAAATGTAAATATCTTGGAGGAGGTTAACTAGATCGATACCTGGAATTAGCGAGTTGTCTTATAGGGATAAGTTGAACAGGCTGGGTTTGATTCCACTGGAGTTTAGAAGAGTGATGGGTGACTTGATTGAAGTATGTAAGATCCTGAATGGCCTTGACAAGGTGGACTTGGAAAGGATGTTTCCTCTTGTGGGTGAGTCCAAAATTAGGGGGCACTGTTTTAAAATTAGTGGTCACCCTTATAGGACAGAGATGAGGGGAAATGTTTTTCTCTCAGAGGGTTGTGCGACTTTGGAATTCTGCCTCAGGAGGCAGTGAAAGTGGGGTCACTGAGTAACTTTAAGACCGCAGTAGATAGAATCAAAGGTTTTCAGGGGTAGATGGGAATGTTAAACTCAAAACACAATCTGATCAGCCATGACCTTGTTGATTGGTGGAGGAGCTTCAAGGGGCCAAATGGTGCATTTCTGCTCCTATTTCAAATGTTCACATATTGAAACATCATTTTAAAGTTAACCCTTATCCAACAAGCTTCCTGGAGCGCAGAGAAATTTTCTAGCACCTTGAGAAACTTGGCAACTAAGCGAGGCGAGAATTGTTGGATGTAGGCAGTAAATGAATTTTCTTTGACCTGCTGCATCCAATTTACTTGCTTCATCCAACCCCATGGTGTTCCTTCCAATTTCCTCCCTGGTCTTTACGATCTGACCCTTATGAGCTTCCTCAACCCTGGCCTTTGATCTGACTCTGGTGCACAATCTGCTTTCAGGTCTCCGATCTCTCCCCCCACCCCCTCCACCCCTCACCCACACCTACTCTGGCTTCTAATATTCCTCCCCCAACTCCCCTTTCCAATCTATCTCTTCACCCCCCCCGCCTCACCAATCCCCAGTTGTGAAAGGCTGATCCACCTGGTGGCCAGTCAGCCTCTCCATGTAGCCAACTACAGCTAAGAATCAGAAAGAAACATTAGTCCTAAATGCAATATGATCCTAGGGGAAACAGTTCTTCTGAATGTCCCAGCAGTAAAATTTTCCCTCACCCACCTCCTGGCTTCCTCTCTGTCTCTAGGATCAAGTCCAATGATTTAGACAAGTTGGCTGGATGATTAGCAATAAACCAGATAAAGACTACTTTCTCACACAGAGAAAGCTGGCTAAAAGAGGCTAAAATGAAATGACAGATGACCATGAGATTTCTTTTGTTCAATTTCTAAGTGAACCTCATGGGGAAACATGTGTGTGATATGGTGGCACGGTGGTTAGCACTGCTGCCTCACAGCAGCAGATAACCCAGGTTCAATTCTGCCTTGGGTGACTGTCTGTGTGGAGTTTGCACGTTCTCCCTGTGTCTGCATGGGTTTCTTCCAGGTGCTCCAGTTTCCACTCACAGTCCAAAGATGTGTGGGTTGGGTTGATTTGCCATGGTAAATTACCCCTTAGTGTCAGGGAGACTAACAGGGTAAATCCATGGGGGTAGGACCTGGGTGGATTGTAGTCGGTGCAGACTTGATGGGCCGAATGGCCTCCTTTTGCACCGTAGGAATTCTATGAAAAAAAGTTTCTTTGAATTATAAATTGTATATGTTAAAATAGCCAAATAGTTACTTGTGTTCCACATTTTTGAATATCAAACCATATTTACATTGGACAGATGTTACTGAAGGACAAACTTAATTCATGACACTAGCAGTAAAGGTACAGTTCAAAAGAATATTTATATGATGGTCTTCAAAAATGCTACACTTATTCACAGAATGGATCTCAGCAACAAGAACATGCAAACTCCACACAGACAGTCTGCCAAGGCTGGAATTGAACCCAGGACCCTGGCACTATGAGGCAGCAATGCTAACCTAATCTAACCTAACCTAATGCACCATAATCTTAGCCTCTGTGAACCACTGCTGCCAATATTTTAACAGTGTTTCTTGCAATGATTGCAAATGTGTTTAGTTATGGGCATTACCTTTGTGGGAGAATGCAATGACAATGCATGCAAAAAAAAATGATTCTGTTTAAAATTTGTATCAAACCTACTACAGTTCCCATGTTGATATGTCTGGTGCATTTATGAATTTACCCAAAAAACAGGAAGCATTGTTGAAAATCCTGTAGTAATGAAATCAAACCAATTAGCTTTCTAAAATAGTGTATAGCAAGTGGAGAACATTCACCTTGCAATGTCTTAAAAATGTGAAGTAGTATGTCAGGAATGAGATGATGTGTAAGTGTACTGTGTATTAGCCTTATTTGGAGTGTGGTCCATTTAATTTAACTATAAGCATGTAAGCATATACATTTTGGCAACAAAAAATTATAGAATATTAAACTTTATAGTTTACTTTATAATTCAAAGAATTTCTTTGGTTTTGGACATGAGTTGGTCATGAATGGACCTATGTAAATGCAAGGTTTTCTTTCTATGATATTACATACCTTGTTTCTCTCCTAATCTGTATTCCTGATTCAAGGCGGTAAGCTGTTAGGTGATTCTGGGATCCTTCCACCTCATATATACCTATGGTGCTCGACACCCCCAATGCATCCAACATGTCAGTAACTGGAATAGAAAGGAAATGCAACTAGTACCAAATCTATAGTTGTTTATCCAATTTACCAGAGCATGATTTATGCACACTTAGAACCCAGTATTACATTGTTGGACCTGCAGTATAGATGGGAAATTATACCATCCTTTTGGATAATTGCACTGATGCCTCTTGTGTTTGTGTTTATCAGCTGAGGTTAGCTTGGCTGGAAGAATCAGAAATGTTTCATGGTCACTTTTTTTTAATGATGGTCTAAAGAACAAGACAATAACCATCACTGCGGGTCACACAGAGACAAACCTTTAAAACTGGAGAAGCAAAACACAAGCTGATTAAAAAGAAAAGGCAGACTAAATATTCTGTAGAGCAGCATGGTAAAGGCTGCCCATCACAATGGACTGTTGTGTAGCTAATAGTCCGTGAATAGTCAAACCATGTTTGAATATTCAGAAGCAAATTCTTTAGCCAGTAGGAGCCAGTCGTCCTGTGCTTTATAGCAATATGATACACTATAGTAATGCGCTGGGGTTAGATTTAGTGTACAACATGAAAAATTCATGAGACCGTAACGTCAAAGCTACCACTATAACTGAGTTGCTATGAGTATGAGATATCCTTTGTAACCCAATGCACACCACTAAATAACAGAGTACAAGATCTCCTTGGCCTTTTTGGATCTTGCATTTTCTTCTGGAAGTGAGAGATGAGGAATAAACACCAGGCAGGATTTCAAGGGCTTGTTAGCAAAGCTATGCAAGATATGAATGTTGACGGCATAGTGAGGTAACTGTTAATGATGGAATATGAATGAAGGATAATACAGTGCTCTGCTCTTAAACGTGTATGATAGCCTATCTTTTTATTCCATATTGCATGATTTACTCACATAGTCCTTTGCCAAGTGTTCTGATCATTTGCTTTGCTGTTCTGAAGAAATCCAATTTGGAACTTTGTGCTTGGAGATCTCCAACCATGCAGCACATTTGGGTAAGTTGTTATCACTGTTAACTGACTGTATATGCAATAATTCCCACAGAACTTTACCTCATGAGAAAAGGCGAGTTAATAAAAATAGAAAGTTGTATTTAAAAAAGCCTGTGGTTTTAAAATTGCAGAAATTTAAGACTTTTGGGGCTCTCTACTTTTTCAGGGGAGCAGGGAGGAGTAATGGGAATAGGGCCTGGGTGGGATTGTGGTTGGTGCAGCTCGATGGGCCGAACGGCATTCCTCTTCATTGCCAGGCTCCTATGCTTCCTTTTGCACGGTTCAGCTTTTAGGAACTCATTTAATTTTAGGCTACTAATAAAGTAGATATTTGCCATTTCTTAACTCACCATCCATGTAAAAATCTTGTTTTTACCTCTTAATTACAATGAATACAGTTGTGTCACAATAGTGTGTTCAGAAGCATGTCTTATTTTTGTGGTGTTCTCAACATGTAACAATGAGAATTTTTGTACTATTCCAAGGGGTGGATTTTCCAGGGATATAGCACTCATACTCAAGCCTATGAGTGGGATTTTATGGGCTCGCTCGAGCGAGACTGGAAATTTCCACCTGAGGTCGATGGAGATTTCCATTGTAGGACCCTCATCTGCTCCGATTCCATGGCAGGTGAGGTTGTAGAGTTTCGGCCTATCTCTTTATATCCAAATGTTTATCAAACTCTGTTTTGAATGTACCACACAACTGAACCCTCTGGGGTAAAGAGTATTCCAAAGATCCGGAATCTTTTGAGTGAAGAAATCTCCCTTCATCTCAGTGCAAAATGCTCTATTCTAAGATTGCATTCCCTAGTTCGACCACAAAATTAGGCAAGTGACCCCCTTCTGTTTTAATTGCATGCATGTGCACATATCAGCCAGCTCACATACCTTCTCCCTCTGATATATCATGTGTAAGAAGCGACTCCGTCTCCACATCGAGTATTTCTCTGTGGCGTGTGTATGGCATTCTTGTGCGGGGATTGACTTCCCAGGCAGGAATGTAAATGCCTGTGGGGTTAGTGTAAGGATAATCTTTGTCCGTGACCATCTGTAACATTGGCATGCCTGACCCCCTTTCATCTGGGTCAGGATCCCCAGAAACTATACGGTATAGCTCATCGTAGTCAGGTATTTCAATTTCAGGATAATATCCTGATGGGGATTCAATACTATCATGAATGTCTATTGTGATTCCATTCCCAACACCAGACATTCCATTCTTAGAGGAAGTACTTCCTGCACGTGTGTTTTCTGGTGACTCTCTGTGCAAATCTTCAGCTGTGGACACTTCAAAGGCCTTCATGTCATCATCTCCTAAAGGAAACAATAGTTAACTTCAGTAGCAACCTTACATAGTGTTGACTTTTGGATTTAGAGTCATAGAGCAATACAGCATGGAAACAGGCCCTTCAGCCCAATCGATCCATGCCAACCATGATGCCCTCCCAACCAGTTATAATTGATCATGTTTGGCCCATATCCCTCTAATCCTTTCCCATCCATGTACTTATCCAAATGCTTTTTAAACGTTGTAATTGAACCTGCCTCAACCACTTTCTCTGGCAGCTCATTCCATAAATACACCACCCTCTGCGTGAAGAAGTTGCCTCTCAGGTCCCTTTTAAATCTTTCCACTCTCACTTTAAACCTATGCCCTCTAGTTTTCAATTCACCTGCCCTGGGAAAAAAACTGTGTGTGTTCAAAAGTATTTTCTGTATTTTGAGGACTAATAGCTGGATTCGGCCAGAGACAACAGTATGGAGAACCAATGTCTTGGGACCTTAAACCTGCCTTCAAAAAACCCTGGGACTGCAAACTGACATGCCTGAACCTCTCCAATGGCATATTGTCTGTTCCAATATCTCTGGTTCATGATGATGCTCGAGTCCATTTCAAGTTTCATATTTGGGTGACACATTTCCGGACAATAGTGTTTGGGAGACAACTCTGTGGCCAGACAGTTTTGTGAAGTTCTGCTGTTGGTATTCGATACAAACATTCCAATCATGGCAGAATGATGAGATGAAGCTTGCAGCATATCTTATATTTTCAGCATTATCATACAGAGACAGACCTGACTATCAGTCCTGTTGCAGTCATGGTGATGTGTAAGGGCTAAGAACCAGACTAGGAGTGTCTGGTTTTGGAAAGTCTAGCATGGAGTAGCAGATCTAATCCAGCCAAGTTATCTGACTGGAGGGCACGCTGGCACAGTGGTTAGCTCTGCTGCCTCACAGCACCAGGGACCCAAGTTCGATTCCAGTCTTGGGTGACTACCTGTGTGGAGTTTGCACATTCTCCCCATGTTTCCTCAGGGTGCTCTGGTTTCTTCTCACAGTCCAAAGATGTGCAGCTTAAGTGGTTTAGCTAAGCTAAATTGCCCCTTAGTGTCCAAGATATGTAGATTAGAGGGATTAGAAGGGTAAATAAGTGGGTTTACGGGAATCAGGTCTGGGTGGGACGGTCTGTTGGAGAGTTTGTGCAGACACAATGGGCCTACTTCTCCACTGAAGGAATTCTATGATTCTAATTCTATGATTCTATGGCTGGGCCTTATGCCTTTAGAGCAAGAGAATTTATCGCTCACTCCGATACCTGCCAAGCAGGATGACAGTATTCCATCATTGATCAGAAATAGGCAATTATGACAAGGAGGTTTGAGCTATTTGATGAATTCAAACCACCTACTGCATTTTGCAATGATTTGCATTTAACTGCACTACATTAACTGCTAATTCATAATTTAGAACATTAACAATCTTTAAAATTAACAGGCACTATCAATAAAAATGTCACCTTCGTAAGTCAGAAGTCAAAAAGATTCAAAATTCACAATTTCCTGAAACACCTGCAAAGATATTGACCATCACTAAAATCCCCCTTGCACTAATTATATATTTGCCTTTCAGGATTTGGCCATTTTATAATGTTAACAAAGGAGGAAATGTTCATCGTCCCTGCATGTACCTTCGTCTCAAAAGAATATGTCAAATTAAATCTCTTTACAGCCTATCAATCTTGGTCATCTATATAGCATGAAATTATATTCCCTGGACAAACAGAATGCATGTCTTCATAATCAAGGACGCCATGCACCCAAGACATATATCCTTCCACCTTCTTCCATTGGAAAAAAGATACATAAATCTGAGGTCACGTACAAACCCACTCGGGAACAGCTTCTTCCCTGCTGCTGTCAGACTTTTGAATGGACCTCTAGCTGTGACTGTACCACTACATTCTGCACTCTCTCCTTTCCTTCACTGTATACAGTATGCTTTGTCTGTATAGTGCGCAAGAAACAAAACTCTTCACAGTATACATATGACAATAATAAATCAAATCAAATCAAATCAAAACTAAAAGCCACATGTATTATGAGGATGTTTGCACTGTGCACTGGTTAGTAGTCAGAAGCACAGCCTAATAAAAGCCAGCGAAGCTAAATAGCTGCATTAAAGCATTTCAGAATTTTTCATCGTTTCTCTTCATTGGGAAGAAATGAGAAAGCAACATTGTCAGAAAATCAGAAACCCCCTAAAATGTTTCTGATCTTTAACTTGAAGGCTTTGTAAGAGAATGACTGTTGCCAAGCAAAAAGCAAACCTCTTGTTCTTCCAGCTTGACTTGACAGATCCTGACGTTCAAAAAAAAACTTTGCATTCATTCTGAGGACCAGAAACAATGTAATTATGCAATAGGCTGTGGAATTTATATACTACAAAACATTGCAGATGGATCAGAAAAATACACCATCAGCAACCAGGAATACGTCATCTGTAACATTTCTAGCTTTGAAAATAAATATTCTAATCAGTCAAAAATAAACATAAGTACAAACACAACTTTTGTTTTACACAATTAAAATTATTATTGGGGAAAACTATCTTAGAGAAAATCTGAAAAGTGCCACATCAAACTAAATAAACAAGTGGATAAATTCAAGCAATAAGTAAATTTAAGGATGTGTTTTCATAAGACAATTTCATTTTAAACCCAAATGCCAAGAATAATTTGGTGTCACAAAGAGAATAAACTCTCCATGAGCACTAAAAGAACAAAAGTTAGTAAACTTTACCAATTGTTTTGTAAAGGGATCACCAATACAGGCTTTGTGTGATGGCTAATCTTCACTTTATATCAAAATCTTCCACCAGTCTTCAGACTTTGAAAGGATCCTCCGGACATGATTTGATGATTATAGAACCACTTTTTTTTAAAACAGACTTGAAAAGGCAAAGCCAGGAAATAGAGATAAAACAGAAATAGAACAGTGTCTGCAGAACATTGGATCAAGGCACCCCAGATTGGTTGATGTTAAACTGATCATTTAGAATCTACTCACCAGAGATTGAGCCTGAATATTCCTGACAATTAATATCAAGTGAATGTAGCGAAATTAGGAAACAAGCTACTGGCCACAGCATCTGTCTCCTCAAAGGCATGGAAGAAACCTGTAAGTTTGGATTGAAAACATGATAAATTGATGATTAAATTTGAAAAAAAAGTTATATAATTTTAATACCTAATATATTAGGAAACACCCTTTCCTGATCTGACAGCATTAGAATATCCTTGTAAGGAAACTATCTTGAAAGCAAAGAAATATAATGGAAGGGTTCATTAAGTGAATACAGTGGTGGGACACACACAATCTCATGTATTACTGGAACAAATTGTGAATGGAGTTACACAGCCGAATTATAAAGTAACAAATTCAAACACAGCTTGGAGTTAGTGGAGTAATGCCTAGAATGTACAATCAAGATAAAAGTGTTCCAAGCGTGTATAGCAACTCCCTTAAATGTATCCAACTCCCAAGCAAAAGGTGTGGGTGAAAGGGAAAAGAGGAAACATTTGGAGCATAATCAGAACAGGAAATGCTGGATAAACACAGCAGTTCTATCAGCATCTGCTGAGAGACAAACAGAGTTAATGGCCAGTATTTTCTGACCATTCACAGCCCTGGAGTTTTCTCCCATCTTGCTGTGGTGAATGGAGATTTGGCTGAGCACCAAATTCTCTATCCTTACTTGCAGCAACGATCGGGCGCAATTGACTGGAGAATTCCAGCCAATATTTCTAGCCCATTTAGGCTCAAAATATTCATTCTGTTTCTCGCTCCACAGATGCTGCCAGATCTGCCGAGTTGATCCAGAGTTTTCTGTTACTATTTCAGATTTCCAGCATCTACCGTATTTTGCTCTTATTTTAACATTGGGAGCATGTAAATTAAGAAGGCCAACTGCCTTTTGCAGCAAGCTGCACTAGACAGATTTGCAATTATAATGATTTTTGTATATAAAACACAGGCTGTAATTCCACAGTGGCAATTTGAGAATTTGAAGTCAGTTTTTAAAAATCGAGAAATAAAAACTCAGTAACAGTAAAAGTGGCCAACCCTCTAACTGCCAAATATCATGATTCATTCATGTTTTCAGAATGGAAATCTGACAGCTGGGATTCTCCCAAAAAAATTCTAAGTCTGCAATTTGCATGAAAATGTGAATAACTCCCCCCGATTTTTTTTAGCAAGATTTTCAGACAATCAACAATAGTTTCATGGTCATCAGTAGATTCTTAATACCAGATTTTTATTTTAATTATTGAATTCAAATTCTACCATCTGCTGTGACGGAATTTGAATCCGAGATCCCAGAACATTAGCTGATTTTCTAGATTAATAGTCTAACGATAATACCACTAGGCCATTGCCTCCCCATGAAATGAATGTTCTTGATTACTATTAATTTCTTACCACAAATCAAGATGGTTATAAACATCGATGTCAAGTGAGAATGCTCCAGCATATTTCACATAGACCCGTTACAAACTAATAGACAAAAGAAGCTTTCTTTACAGCTGCATTCCACTGGAGGTCAAAGGTTACTGTGTTAACCTCCTTCTGGATGCAGACACCTCTAAGTTATTTTCAATTGATCATTTAATGCTAAAATTACAATAGAAATTTTGTGAGCTTTAGAAAAGAAATTGAGTTTATTTTTGTCATGTGAATTTTTTATAGGACAATAAACCTGATTATTAGTGAATAATTTGATGAGATGCTCCTCAAATGATAATAATTATGGTCAATTTATAAACTAAACCTCTTAGAATATCTTGGATTAATAATAAATTAAATGCCATGCTTTTCACTATGATATCCTCCACGTAAATACAAAGAAGAGCAATCATTTGGAGTTCTTTTATGTCACTGCAAGTTTAAGGCGGTCATGACATTGAATGCAGAGTCAATAAATGTAAGGACATTTAAACTAGGAGCAGGAGCAAACCATTCAGCCTCGTGAGCCTGTTCCATCATTCAATTCATCGTGGCTTATCCTCAACTTTGATTCGACTTTTCCTTCCAATGCCCATATCCTTCAATTCCCTTAACTTTCAGAAATCTATTGATTTCAATCTTGAATATACTCAACAACTGAGTTGAGTATATTCAAGACAGGCTGAGTGAGGTAAAAACTATCCTTTCTCAGCCTTCTAGGAAATAGAATTCCAAAAATTCACAACCTTTGAGTGGAGAAATTTCTCCTCATCTCAACCCAAAATGGCTGTCTCCTTACTCTATGACTATGACTCTAGTTCTAGACTCTCCAGCCTGGGGAAATATCCTCTCAGCATCTACTCTGTCAAGTTCTCTTGGAATCTTGTATATGTTGATGATAGATCACCTCTCACTCTTCTAAACTCCAGGAAATATAGATCTATTCTATTCAATTTCTCCTGAAAGAAAATCTCTCATCTCAAGAGTCAATCTAGTGGATTTTTGTCATGCCCCCTCAAAGGCTCGTATACCCTTTTACAGGTATACAGATCAAAAATGGATCTCATTACATGTATGGAGCTGTTAAGACTGTTGTATGTCAGAGTACTCCATGTTATTCAATGAATAAGCCATGTGGTCAGGAAGGCCTCAATACCCATTGTTTGCTCAATCAGTTGCTCTTTGCAAGTTTGACACCTCCTCATTGATGGGTTAAGAAATGGGAAGATTATAAATGTTTGATTGCTATTCAACCTCTGCTGAAAAACACATGTTTTGAACAACAATAACTGAGGCAAAAACATCCAGATTGCATGGAACTGTATGCAGCAAGGACTCAAAGGAGCAAATTTTACAGTCCTGCCCGCCACAGGAATCGGAGCAGGTGAGGGAGGGATCATAGAAAGGTCCATTGACCTCGGGCAGGATTTTCCGGTTCCAGAGCAAGCTTGGCCGGAAAATCCCGCCCAATGTCTTCAAGAGAGGAGGAGAGGGAAGAAACCTGTTGAGAAAAGGAAAGCAAAACAAAAATGCATCAAAATGTGTCCCAGTTCGAAAGCAAAAAGATATATGAACTTTCTTAAATAGTTGTCAATCTGAAAAGTGCAAAATTCTAACATTTACTTTCATTATTGAACATTACCCATTGAAAATGTTACCCTGTTAAACTCTTAAGCAGCATTCCTGAATTAAAATCTGTTTTCAACTTATATGAATGTGAGATAATAGATCTGCAAATTCTACAGATGTTCAAAATGCAGTAAAATGAATCTTTGGCATCCAACAAGTTTAATCAATTATATTTCCTCAGGTAAACAGATCACATGAAGGAAGGACATCTCATCTACAAAGGCTGAGAAAGGATAGTTTTTACCTCACTCAGCCTGTCTGATTTGCTTAGTTTGTTCACTCTGCCATGCAAAACAAACAGATCGTTATACCACTGCAAATAGAGGCAGTTTCTCTTTTATGTTCTGCACAACCAGCCTGTACAAGCTGCACTTTAAACAATCGTGTTTTGTACCCTATTTGGCATATTTTTTTCTATACAGTAGCACATGCATTAATATTATTTCCTCAAAGGTACACTGAACGCATTGTGTAGGACACTGCAAGAAAAATCTCAAGCAATAAAAACAACAAAGCTCCTGATAAGTCTAATACCCTCGGTATGGTGTTGACATGTTTCCTAAAGTACTACATCAAAACTGGATACAGCAAAACGACCCATCTTGCCCCTTAGCATATTCTACTGGGTTTAACACAGAGAAAGATCAGGTGGATGTGCATGCACACACCGACAATCTGAACAATTCCCCTAACCCCTGCCTTCATTTTTTTGTGAATTTAAACAGCCTATTTATATTCCATTGCATTTTAGTTATTACCTTTTTATAATCAGAAACAGGTTAGCCTTTTTTTAAGAATGCTTCCAAGTTGCACCTAGCAGTTGTAAGACATGCCCATGCTCCCTAAATAGTTAAAAGGTCTCTGCTGGGTTTTTGCTCTGCCCATTAATACATTGCAACATTGTAAAAGTACATAAGACTAAAGTCATTTCAGAAAACCTGCATTTTTTGCTTTTAAAATTCAGCTGGAATTGACCAAAATGTAATTGTGAATTTTCCAAATGAAAATACTGTGGTTTATTACACAGAATTTAGATTTAAAAATATCAAAATGCCTCTATCCTATTTAACTTAGTTGACTTCATAGGTTTTGTTTAATTTGTCATATAGTTAAGTTACTTCGAGCTGCAACAAGAAATCAAATTGATCCAAAATCAGTTTCAATAGCCACTAGTTTAAATGATAAAACCCTACATTGTGGTGCCCTTGGGCTCAACACATTTACACTGATCATCTATTTATTACAACAGAATTCTTGTACTTTTTCATGTTATCTTATAAACTGATAATCCTCACTTTTGGGTGGGGACAAACTCGCTGTCTGAAAACATTTTTTTTCTCATTTAAAAACTGTGCATCTTATTACAGCCAGTTACTCTCCTGTTGACTTCCAACTCTCTTTGCTTTTAATTAAGACTCAAGAAGGAGTCCACCCACCCTTCACCCCACCACCATCCCACAATGAGGATTTTATTTAATCTTGGCTGTTACACGTCAAGCTGGGGCTTAAGGGTGTTTAAATACCATTTACTATCATCTTTGAAAAACGAGTGTACAGCTAAGCATTAAAAGAGCACAGTGTATTATAACAAATTGGGTTCCAAGAAACCAGTGTTTTAATGTTATTTTTTGTTACTTATAACATCAGCGTTCCACTTACCTCCACTTCTACAGCTGCCATTATTTTGGTCTACACACTAAATCACCTCCACAGCCCACTGGCTTCCAGGTAACCTAAAGCTCAAAAGCTCTCATTCATGATGGAGCATAGTGGTTGATTTCTCAGATCTCCTTCCTGAGAACCATCCAATGTGGCAGCCTTCTTCGATGCAAGTTTCATCTGCCCCTGTGCAATTTCGCACAGGCTCATCTCAATGACCATCTGGCTGAGGTGTGAAATACCTGAGTTCTCCAACACAAACATTCAGTAAAGATCATCCTTTAAACTTTCCATCTGAGACTAGTCATTTACGACCACGACGTGGCATATCTACCACTATCATGGTCTACTAAAAGTAATAAAGCTTTCAAAAATTTTTGAAGTAAAATGCACAAAGTAAGCACCACCTCGTTACATTGATGCCTGTCACATTGCAACTACCTTATGGGTGAACTTAAAAACTATTACGGACATTAATGCATGGGTTAAAATAAATTGTTAAAACTAAGTATGGCATAGCTATATTGTTGGAAAACTATGGAAAATAAGAATTGAAAGCTAAACACCAATTGTCTCCATTTTTTGAAAGTCTCTTTCCTATGCTGTAGTTGTCTAAAATAGATATTGAGTTAGAAGTGAAGTTCAATAGCTCCACAATAAGAATCATAAAAGTCGAGTTCACAAACTCCCACATGGCCACCTGAAATCAACAGGTGATTTTCTTACCCATCCCAGTCTAAAACCATTCCAAGAATGTCTATCTTCTAATAACTTCACCCTGCTGCAGCAAATGGAGTTAAGACTTTTCCCATGAACAAAGCCAATTCACTATATTAAAAAAAATTAACACCTTGCACACAGAATCAAGGCATTTTAGGGCTGTAGAGAAGAGTGTGTCGGGATAATTAGATAGCTCTTAAGACTCACAGGCAGATGTGGCTGCGTTGTTTCAGAAGCAATCCCATAAACTGTGTTTGCTCTCTCCCACGTTAATGACAATAGGATCCACATTTAAGGAGATTTCCCCATGATTATCCATAGAAACAGAATGCACGCAACAATTTACAGGGCGGCGCGGTGGTTAGCACTGCTGCCTCACAGCACCAGGGACCTGAGTTCAATTCCCAGCTTGAGTCACTGTCTGTGTGGGGTTTGCACGTTCTCCCCATGGGTTTCCTCTGGGTGCTCCAGTTTCCTCCCAGTCTGAAAGACGTGCTGATTATATGCATTGGCCATGGTAAATTCTCCCTCAGTGTACCGGAACAGACGCCGGAGTGTGGCGATTAGGGGATTTTCACAGTAACTTCATTGCAGTGTCAATATAAGCCTACTTGTGACCCTAATAAATAAAAGCATGTGCAAACCTTTGAACCACCGTTCTGAGAATACTGTTTGAAACTTAATGAGCTTTGCATGTTAGTGAATTATACAGCATAACATTCTCTTTCGTACAGCTGCCTATCACTCAATTCCCTAGTTTTACAATTTTAGAAAGCTAAAATTTTAAGACCCCCATCGAATACTGATTTTAATAACATGCAGCAATTGAGCTAGAATAATAAATCTTGTACAGTCAGTCACACCAGTACATTAGTTTAGATTTAAAGTATTAAAAACAATAAGGCTGAGATTCTCCAATCTCGCTCACCTCTCCACAACTGCCAGCGAGAATGTAGAATTTAGAATCCGTCAAAACTCCATTCACTGCAGCAGATCCAGAGAATCCCAGTCTGGGCAAGGTCAGAGAATTCTGGCCATAAAAGTACAAGGCTTCTTTCTGCACCATCAGTTGAATGTTGGATGTAGCTTGCACGATCAGTATAGGGCACAATGCAACACCAACATTACAGATAATAATGCACCTACATCTTGGAGCTGATCACAGGTAAGATAACAACAGGCTTTTTAAAGAATCTAAGAGAAAACTTTATTTGAAAATACTGACACACCACCACCCAACCACATGGGAGTATTGTTTCCTCAAATTGTAGGTTCAAACTCCAAGATGTCAGAAAATATTCTATATTAATATAACTCACTGCAAAACAGACTGAGTCCTGAATCGCCAGAACTGAAATGTCAAATGTAGTAGCATAGAAATATAGAAGATAGGAGCAGGAGGCGGCCATTTGGCCCTTTGACCCTGCTCTGTGATTCATTAAGATCATGGCTGATCATCTAACTCAATAGCCTAATCCTGCTTTCTCCCCATAACCTTTGGTCCCATTTGCCCCAAGTGCTATATCTAGCCGCCTCTTCAGTACCTACCTGCCCGATTCAAAAGGTCCCGTTAAACTACTTGTAGAGAAGCCAAAGATTGCTCATGGCCTGCAACCAAGACTAAAACTTTATTTGGTCAAATATTTATTTACTATCCGGCAAATCTTGAGAGAGTTGGGTGCCTACATAATTGACAGCAGTTCAAAAAGTAATCCATTGGCTGGGAGATACTTTTCAACATCTTTAAGGTGCAAGACAACATGTAAATTAAAGCCAAAAGAGAAAATGCTGGAAAACCTCAGAAGGTCTAGCAACATCTGTAAGTCATGATGTGGAGATGCCGACGTTAGACTGGGGTAAACACAGTAAGAAGTCTCACAACACCAGGTTAAATTGGTAGCAAACACCACCAAATAAACCTGTTGGACTTTAACCTGGTGTTGTGAGACTTCTTACTGTGTACAACATCTGTAAGGAGAGAAAAGAGCTGATGTTGAATCCAGATGATCCTTTGTCAAAGCTAAAAGGCATAGAAAGTAAAAGATATTTATACTGCAGGGTAAGGGAATGAAAGATGAGTCACAGCCACAAAAAACAAGGGGAAAGACTGCTAACGCAATCCATAGAGAGAATAAAGGGTGTGAATGACCAAACGGTAGAGAAGCTGAAATCAGAGGGTAAACGGTGACAGATGAAACGTGGGGGGAGGGGGAGATGGGTGGGAGAGATAAAATTGAGAAAAAGGAGAAGTAAAGGGGGAAGAAAAGGAAAGGGGGTATAAAGTAGGGGGAAAAGAGTGGGAGGGAGGAAGAAAAATGATAATAAAGTAGTAAAAGGTAGAGAACAGTTAAAAATGAAATGAAACGAAACGAAAACAAAGGGGTCGAGGTGGGGTAGAACTAATTATCTGAAGTTGTTGAATTCAATGTTGAGACCAGAAGGCTGTAATGCGCCGGGCTGGAAGATGAGATGCTGTTCCTCCAGTTTGTGTTGAGCTTCACTCGAACATTGCAGCAGGACAAGGACAGACATCTGGGCATGGGAGCAGGATTGCATGTTAAAATGGCAAGCAACAGGAATGTCAGGGTCCTGATTGCTGAGCACCTCTGGTCTGTGGGCAAAGTGATCACCCAGTCTACGTTTGGTCTCTCCAATATAGAGACCACATTGAGAGCAACGAACGCAGTAAACCAAATTGAAAAAGGTGCAAGTGAAACGTTGCTTAACCTAGAATGAGTATTTTGGATCTTGGATGGCAAGCATGGAAGAGATAAAAAGGGCAGGTGCTACACCTTCTGTGATTGCATAGGAAGGTGCCACAGGTGATGGGAGAGGTATTGGGTATAGTGGAGGAGTGGACTAGGTTATCCTGGAGGAAATGGTCTCTGTGGAATGCTGACAGAGGAAGTGAAGACAGTGGCATCACTCGAGTTGGTGAAAATGGCAGAAAGTTATTTTTTGCATGCGGAGGTGAAATATGAGAACAAGGGGGACTCAATCCTTGTTCTGGGATGGAGGGGGAGGGGGTGTGGATTGTGGCATAAGAGATGGACCATACAGTTACTGACAGGGACCGCAACAGTGTAAGTGGGAAACCATGGTTGAGGAAAGAACACATATCAGAGCCACTTTGGAAAGTGGCATCATTAAACCAAATGCAACGAAAGCAAAGGAACTAAAGAGAAAGGGATGGAGTCCTCACAGGATGTAGGCTGCGAAGGACTGTAGACCCGATAGCTGTGGGAGTCAGTAGGCTTGTAATGGATATTGGCAGATAGTGTATTGTCAGAAACGGAGACAGAAAGATCAAGGAAGGGAAGTGACTGAAGTGGACCAGGTGAAGGTGATGGAGGGATGGAAACTGAAGTGAGGTTGATTAATTTTGCCAGGTCCAGACAAGGGTATGAAGCGGCATCAAAATAGTAATCAATGTACCAGTAAAGGAGTTTTGGGAGGGGACCTAGGTAGGCCTGGGACAAGAAATGTTCCACATGCCCCATAAAAAGACAAGCGTAGCTGGGACCCATGCAGGTAACCATTCCTACATCTTTGATTTGGAGAAAGGAGAAGTTGTTGAGAGAAAGGCTGAGGAGACTATTAGGTAGATGGAAATTGTTCAGTCCTTTTTTCAAGGTAGACGACATTCAGGCCATCCTGATGTGGGATGGAGGCGTAGAAAAATTGCACATCCATGGTGAATAAGAGGCAGTTAGGGCCTGCAAACTGGAAGCTGTCAATATGACACACAGCATCCAAGGAATGTAAGTGGACCAGAGGAGTGAGGATGGAGTAAAGAGGAAATAAGTTCGGTGGGACATGAGCATACTGACACAATGTAGAGACTATGAGGTTGGAAGCTGCGGGAGGCAGAAGGCATCTGGAGGAAATGAGGTTGTAAGTGTTGGAGCAAATGGCTTGATGTTCAGTGGTATGGGCACGGTCCAGGGGGAAGTATCTGAGATTTGACGCTCAGTCTCTGAGATTGAGGTCAGTACATCTTGGTCAGCAGGTTTGGACCTGAGGGAGTGATGAGCAGAAAGTTCAGAAGGAGAGAGATTGGAATGGGGGGGGGGCAGAAAACTTAAGACAGCCAATGTCCCGTTGACAGTTCCCAATGAAAAGATTGAGAGTAGGCAATTATCCAAGCAGGGTTGTCAAAATGGATCAGAATGTTGGAGGCATGTGAAAGAATCTACGGAACAGGGGGAGGACTCTTGCCCAAAGAACTGGGTATAGAGACAAAGGCAACGGAAGAACAGTTCAACATGACAAGCCCAAAATTCATTGAGGTGGGCACATAATGGTACAAAGCTAAGTCGTTTGCTGAGAACAGCACGCTCGGCCTCAGAGGGGAAGGTCGGAGGATGTGGTGAACACACAGCAAGGGCTGGGGCTAGAAGTGGGGTTCGAAGGATTGGGACTGATGGGGGCCTAAGATGCATAGTGATGTTGATGAGTGGTTAAAGCTTACGTTCCTTAACATCTGCCAGAAACAGGAAAAGTCTTGTTCGAAAAGGTCAAATGGTGCAGAGGATGAAAATGAAGCTGGGAACAGGGACAGCTTTGAGAGAATTGAGAGAGATATCTTCAGATGGCAGCACATAGCACCGAGTAGCTTTTAGTATGTAGCAAGATGGCAGTTCGAAGAATGCTGTATATCCTGGAAGTACCTGTAAATTAAAGCTTTGTATGAAGGTCTTTCGTTTAAGTGAATAAATATGGCACTTGCTATCTTGAGTATTCAATGTATACTTTTAAAAATACGCATTTGAATTCATTCCTTTGAATCTATAGAAAGTTTAAAGGTTCAGATGGTTGGCAGGTGATGCACTACAAGAATTTACCCTCTGCAAACCTCATGAAATATAATTATTGGACACAGGAGTTAATTGCCTCAATTTCAAAAATGACCTTTAGTTTAACAAAAAAAGTCCTTGAGCTGTCAGGAAGGAAGCTTTATTTCAAGTGTAACATACATTTTCCTTACCAACTGAATTCAGCTTGGGATTCAAGTATTTAATAAAAAATGTTAACCTTAAAAAAATTGAAAAATTACAGTCAACAGGAAAACATCAGACATTAAAACAAGTGTACTGTAACCAGGTCTTACAGTTCAAACAATGTCAAACTTTGAATATATGATTCAGAACTCCAGATATCCACATTTGTCATTCAGATATACTCTGGCGAAAGCTATTCTTACTTTATAGCTGGAGACAGTTAAATTAATAATGTATTCAGATATGAGATATTTAACTGGAAGTTTAACAATTTTCATTTTGTACAACCATCTGTAGACATTCATTTAAAAGGCTGCAGTTCTTAAAAATCAGTCCCTGTACACACAGTCCTCAGATTCTTTTACAAGTTTTATTTCAGCTTTTCATTCTATCAGTCCTGGTTTACTTCCGCCGTTTGTGACTTCGATGCCGGTCCTCATCCCGATGGTCTCTGAAATTATACATGAAAACTTTGTTAAATCTGTCCTGTTACACAAGGATTCCATACCCTGCAACTAGAATGAACTACTTTCCAATAGGAGATATACTCACTTCTCTCGTCTTTTCCTGGAGTCTCTTCCTTTATCCCAGTCTGGACTTCTTTTCCGTTCATGTGGACTTTGGTTGTGGTTCTTCCGCCGGCTGTCATGATCTATAGTCTTACTATTTCCAGTAGATTGGGATTCCATTGAAGGAGACTGTTCATCACCGGATCTTCTTCTATAACAGAAAAATACCCACCTCAACGAAGAAAACGGTAATACAACGCTATTCCTTCACCAATTACTCTTTGAAAATTTCACAATAAAGCAGCCAAAATGAAACAGTTAAAGTAAAATGAAAACAAAACGACTGCGATGTTGCAAGAAGTTTCCAAAACAACACTTATGCTAAGTTTTAAACTTTACTTATTATTGCCACAAGTAGGCTTACATTAACACTGCAATGAAGTTACTGTGAAAATCCCCTAGTTGCCACCTTCCGGTGCCTGTTCGGGTGCACAGAATTTAGCATCGCCAATGCATCTAACTAGCACATCTTTTGGACTGTGGGAGGAAACCAGAGCACCTGGAGGAAACCCATGCAGACACAGGGAGAACATGCAGGCTTAGTGACCCCTTTCAAGAATTGAACCCAGGTCCCTAGCACTGAGGGAGGTTTGCATTATATTCACACCTAAAAAAGGTGTTTCTACTCATTGCTTTTGAGTGTCAAAAGAAACATAAGCAATTTGGTCAACTGTTTTCAGTTGGTTGGAAAAAGTAACATTTGTTCATTTCCTCAACCTTTCCCTCATCCCATCCTTGTGAAATTTAGAAATTTGCCACGAGCAAAAACCGATGAAACTGCCACATTCCAGTGTTTATATGATCATTCCAACCAATGTTCTAATTATGCTCCAGCAGACTTAATGAGTGCTACGCCTCAAGGAGATAAAAGGTTCAACCCCAAATTGATGCTAAATTAACCAATTTTAACTAATTACTTACACAATTAATGACAATGGTTGTTTGTCATTAATTACATGAGATGAAAAGTAAACTTATATTTGTGAGATAGAGTGGAGAAACCAAAAAAGTTCTTCATGATTACAGTTTTCCTGTTATAGATCACAACATTTTATTAGGTTGCAAGTGGCACAGCAAGTAACTCAGATATACAGCTCAGTGGATTTAAGTTATTTGTGGAATAACATCTAAATTTGATTTGATGGTAAAACAGTGATGGGTTGCTTCTGAGACCAAACTGACTCCCACTGTCTCAAGTGTGTGGTTGGACATGCAGGAGAAATTCTCCATTTAAAACTTCATTTTACTACTTCTATGTACAAATTTAATCATTTAAGTATAGACCAGAATTCTCAGATATCATACACACCTGCCACCAGTGAGAATTTGGCACTCAGCCAAATCTCCATTCACAGCAGTGGGACTGGAGAATCCCAGCCATAACTTCAACCTTTTCTTGATATTCACTGTGGATTATAAGGAAGTAAAAGTAGAAGTCTATCCTACTCACTAAATAATCAACAATTCACCTCATCTATCTGGATTTTTGCCTCGTCTCATGGTCAAATCCAAAGAATTTTGGCAACTGCATACCTGCGAGAAATTGTAGAGCTTTTCAAAGATAATGAAGCGTTTTGATCATCATACTCTTCAGTGTTACTGTAGTCATCCTGGTCATTCCACTGTCTTGACAGTTCTTCCATATGTACATTAATAACATCCTTAATTATCTAAATTAATTAGGTACAATAAGGATTAAATTTTAAACACAATAAACTGACAAGCTAAGAGCACACACAATAAATTCACTTCAAAATCGACTTCAGACCCACAGGCTGATTTCACAAGCGGTATTAGATAATGAAGGTTATGTTGTAATTCTAACACAACACAGGCACTCTTCCTCCCCCTAATGGTGGATTATGGAAATTGACAGATAGTCCTCACACATTAGTCTTAAAAATCTCACGCAGCAATCATGCACAAATACATTACAAATAGGTTTTAATCATCAGAAAACTAAGACAACATACAACCATTTGCCCATTGGAAATCCGATAAAATAATTTGAGATGGCTGGAATGCAGATAATGGAAGGTTTTGGACCATTTCCACCACTATACATTTTTCAGTTTTCATGCAGGATGACTCAAAAAAAAAGTTCTAATTACTTTACTTCCATGTGGCCTTGATACTTAGGCAAGCTTTTCGCAATGTGGATAACATAACATGTTAATTTCTCTTGGGCACTGGATGCCTCAGTTTTCAAAGAGAATCAGGACTGGCTCTCAGGTCAAATTAAATAAATTACAAAAGATGTACAAATAGACAAGACAGGTTATATATTTACTGTACAAATCTGTCACCCTGGTGTTCAGCTAAAGAAAAATGCAAAGATTACAATACAAAACTCCAAGTTAACCCTTTGTTGATAGAATTATAATTCTATTTCAAGCATATTCTTTGTGCTATTTACAACCTTAATTCCTAATGAGATTTACTAAATGAGCATGTTCAAAGAATAGGAATAAAATAAAGAAGGGAAATCTAAAATGAATTAACTAATCAACTTAATATTCATTCTATTTTAGACACAACATTAGCTCATAGACCCTTACCTCTGTGTAAGATTTCTTTGTAATATGAACATTCTTGGCTCTGTAGGATTGGCGGCGACGTTTATAATCTCTCATTTCAGCAAGAATTTCAAGGTGTGACTTTGGCCCTTTCTGTTCATCATCTATGTTGGGTGAGGAAGACATTTTTGAATACGCATAATAGAAGTGGTCTGCATAATCACAGCTGTATGCAAGTATGGATCATGCAACGCAAAAAAAAACTTGGGACCCAACAGTAATCTGCACTAGTACCAGACTTTACTTCCATAGTTCCGAACAAAATAGGCAGACTACATCTTTGGACAACTCTAATGTCGAAACTATCTATCCCTGCAAAATCTAAAAATGACTTATGATACATCTATAATTAAACATAGTTAACTAAATGGCATTGGATTCAAACTCAACCAGACACATTGATAAATGATCATGAGCTCTAAAAGTAATATGCTATTCCCCAATCTGGCCAAAAGACCATGATTTTTAAAGTTCATTAATTGGTCACAAGTAGGCTTACATTAATTCTGCAATGAAGTTACTGTGAAAATCCCCTAGTCGCCATAATCCAGCACCTGTTCTGGTACACTGGGGGAGAATTTATCATGACCAATTCACCTAACCTGCACATCTTTGGACTGTGCGTGTGTGTGTGTGGGGGCAAACATCCAGAGGAAACCCATGCAGACACGGAGAGAGTATGCAGACCCTGCACATAGTGATCCAAGCTGTGAATCAAACCCAGGTCTCTGGTGCTGTGAGGCAGCAATGCTATCCACTGTGCAATTGGGGATTGAATATAAAAGTAGGGAGGTCTTGCTGCAGCTGTATAGGGCATTGGTGAGGCCGCAGCTGGAGTACTATGTGCAGTTTTGGGCACCGCACCTGCGCAAAGATATTTTGGCCTTGGAGGGAGTGCAGAGGAGGTTTACTAAGCTGATACTGGAGTTGAGGGGGTTGAGCTATGAGGAGAGGCTGAATAAACTGGGCTTGTACTCGTTAGAGTTTAGAAGAATGAGGGGAGATCTCATTGAGACGTATAAGATGATGAATGGGATGGATAGGATAGAGGTGGAGAGACTCTTCCCGCTCAAAAAAGACAGTAGGACTAGGGGGCACAGCCTCAAGATAAAAGGGGGGCGGTTTAGAACAGAGTTGAGGAGGAACTTCTTCACTCAAAGGGTGGTGAATCTCTGGAATTCTCTGCCCGTTGAAGTGGTGGAGGCTGCCTCGCTAAATATTTTTAAGACGCGGGTTGATGGGTTTTTGATGAGAGGGGATTAAGGGTTATGGGGAGAAAGCGGGAAAGTGGAACTGAGCAGCGACAGATCAGCCATGATCTTATTGAATGGCGGGGCAGGCTCAAAGGGCTAGATGGCCTACTCCTGCTCCTATTTCTTACGTTCAGTACTAGCTGTTCAAGGTTATTGAAAAGACAAACAGGATCACAACAAGCAAAAGGAGGTCCTGTGGCAGAGAGCTTCCCTGCCTGAGCCAGAAGCTCTGGGTTTGAATCCCACCAAGACTTATTGATTCATAACATGGCCAAAAGGTTCAACCTACAAAATCCTTCCAACTTGTTGACAGTTGGCAGTAAGAGTGGGAGAGAGTCCTGATCAGCTATGCTTGGCACCTCTTTAGCTATAAGCCTCTGGTGACAGGCTACCAAACTTTCCAAGTAAAAACAAGCTGTGGGAACAGATGAAAATCTGCCTTGTGCACCACAAGGTGCAGGAAAAGAAACAAGAGAAAGGGGAAGTTAGCTAGGAACAACCCTTTGAGCTTGTTTCTTCAGTTAGATCATGCCTGACCTGTACTTCAACTCCATCAATATGCAACCCAAAAAAAAATCAATTTCTCTGATCTCAGATTTTTTGGGAAAAAAATGCTCTAGGTTTCCACTACCCTCAGTGAGGAGTAGTGCTGCCTCATATCACCCTTGAACAGACCAACTTTAACCCGAACTTTAACACCCTTGTTTGAGCCTTGCCTCCCAGAGGGAACAGTTTTTCTCCAACTATCCTATCAATTGCTTTAATGATCTTAAACATATCAATTAGATTACCATTCAACCTTTAATTTTCAAGGGAATACAAGTCTAGTCTGTTCAATTCTCCTAATATTGTAATACTTTTACTACTGATAGTGGCAAACATGTTTGCAACCCCACCAGGGTTTTCTTAAAGTAATGTGCAAAACTGAAAATGAGTCCAGTTGAGCTTTACACATCTAACATAACTTGCATCCCATTCCATTTCAGCCACCTAAAGATAAAGGCTAACATGCAGTTTAGCAATTTAATTATTTTTTGTATTTCTCGACCAAGTATTTAATGATTTGTGCTTGGACCTCTAAATATTTCTGCTCCTCCAGTTCAGAAAATACCTCGATCTATCCACGTTGGGTCCAAAGTGGATGACCTCTCAGTTCCCTACGTGGGGCTCCATCTTCCAAAGTTTTTCTCACTCATTCCATAAAAGTCCCCTTCCAATTTTCTGCACTACTTACTGTGACATTAAATTTAGTGTCTTGGATATACAACTATTTATCCCATTTGTAAAACTCAACATTTATGCATTCAAACAATTCAGAGAGTCTAGAATGGAACATTAATCAAACCATATCTGTTGCAATCGGATACACTTTTAACAAAAGCTTTGGTGTGAAATTAAAACAGTGGTGATGTTGTATATTACCTTATATTTGAAACTAGACTATTGGTTCTGATATTGGTAGAAGAATACATCAAGCAAGTTCAAGCTACTAAGTTAAAAGAAAAATCAAATACAAACCTCGACTGAGTTTTGCAGCAAGGTCCACATATAAATCACCATCATTTTCAACAGATTTCGTTCTTTGCTGACTGGTTTCTTTGACAACATGTTCATAGATAGCTAGGCGATCCGCAGGCGTTAGATCACAGATGAAATGCTTATGATTCTCAGGAACCTCACGAGGTACTGACGAATAATCACCTATATATATATATATATATATAAACAGTTTATTCAGTTACACCTCAATTTCATATCATTTTCAAACAAAATAATGCAAGTCTAACTTCCACATGGAAAACGGGCTAATATACGTGTTGTCCACCAAAAACAATTTATAATTTTTATATATTACAGGTTCTGCAGATATCTTGAAAGATATCTGATGATTAGCAAAAACACTTTCTCAATTTCCAATTATGAAAAATATTTTAATGCTTACAAGCCTAATGTTAACTGTATAAGCAATCATTAGTTCCAAGTTCCAACCTGCCACATCAATACCAAGGGTGCCATATATTGGCCAGACTATCAGGAATAGCTCTTACAATAAGCTGAAAGGCTGCACCACCTCACTCAAAAAAATGCTGACAGAGGGGTCAGCATTCACTAGGAGGATGGCTGGAATTCTCTGGTCCTACTAGCAGCACACCCCACCTGCAGGTTTCCCACCAGCATGGGGAGATGTCAATGGAACTTCCCATTGACAACAGTGGGACCAGAGAATCCTGCCACTAGTAAACAACATGCCAGCTCCTGCCAGCAGGAAATACATGCCTGGGAGGGCACAGAATCTTGCCCAACGTCTTTCAAAGACAGGAATTCGAGGCGTATAGCCTGTGACTCCCCCTGAAAACACTCCCTACTTTGAGTATCAAATCTCAGAATTATCCTTTGCAGCATTTATTAAAAGTTGTAATGAAGTCAGCTGTCTAGGTTATTCTGCCTTTCCAACTAAAGGTATGTGCTGCAAATGGGAATCAAGACTTTGAAAAACATGGCAGCTTATAAAGCGATAGAATAAACATTTCTCATCCAAGAAAGATAAATTTCTGTGTTATCAATCTAAAATGTTACATAAAGTCAAAACTGCTTTCAATATTTGATTTGACATTCAACTGGTGGGACAATGCATCAATCCACTGCACCAGTTTGGGAATCCTCAGACTTCTACACAAGAACCAAGTTTTCAAATCTGACCAGATTATTCAGGTACAGTAAGTAGATAGAAAAACAAAAACAACTCCCATTTCAGCCTGTTTTACAATCTGACGCTACAGCACCACTGGTAGAAGAAATGAAAATGGCAGCCATGACTACACATTATGGGATATTGTTAAGTGATTACAAAGAAAAAAAAAATCACATTGCCACAAAATTAAATTAAACTAAACTACACTTTTATATCCCGTTATGTGCTGCTGGTAAATCAAGTTTATTACTAGATTTAGATGAGGATGTTCAAAACGTTTTGTCAAACAAAAACTAAAATTGCACTGAATCTGACATCACAAATTGAAAGAGATCTGGGTAAAAATTGAGCAGTATGCTTCAATGTCAGGAATAAGGTCACATAAACAGCTACAGTGTCAGGATCTCTACTCTTTAATGCAAGCTACTGAAGATGATACTGATAAGATGCACATGAAAACATGCAACTTATTTCAGGTCCTAAAATTACCTTTGTCACAATAACTAAGCCTTTATACTTTTAGAAAGTATTGCCTGTTCAGCAGGGATGGCAAATCAGGCTGCAACTCTAGATATTCCCATGGCTCTTCAGATGAAGTAAATTCATTGCATAAAATTAACCTGAAATGTGTTTACAGCTCTTGTGCACTATCATACGTACAGACCATCTAGTGAACGTACAGCAAGTGATCCGCAGAACCTGCAAGTTAGATCCGTCTATTGTTTACTTATTAAAACACTTGTAAGAAGATGTTTTAACAAACAATGGTAAGGAGCCGTTGACAACAACAGCCTTCAATTTGACCCTGTGCTTCTGATCTCATAACTCTCCATCACCAAGACTGGTGACTTCTAATTCCATAACGTAAGCCTTTGTACCGTTGAGATCTTCATTCTTGATTTTGTAACCTCCAATCTCAACCATTCCAATGGTCTCCATGAACCTACGCTCAATCAGCTCTAAACACAGACCCACAAAGTACAGGTCTGCTAAGAGACAGCATTTTTATTTCATGTTTATCTGTGTAACTAGGTCTATTCAGCAAACATCAAATACAGATAGAAATTTCTTAACACAAATTGTTTATTTCAATTTAACCAGTCCATTAAACTGAGGTTCATACTTAAAGGATATAATAATTTTAAAAGGATACTGTATGACATCAAGTAAAATTCTGTGCAAATCTGTACATGAGGAGAACATTCTTTCATGTTCATCATTCCTGCCAAATATACTCACCCCTGTTACTGAAAGAGAAAAACCAAGAAGTTTAAATCATCATGTTCAAAAGGAATTCCAAATATTTAGTGAAATGTGCATCACAGAATTACAGTTAAGTAGTTAGCTGCCATTGTAACAGTGTCAAAATCATGTTCAAGAGATAAAGGTAAAATACTGTGGATGCTGGAATCTGAAACAAAACTCTGGAAAATCTCAGCAGGTCTGACAGCATCTGTGGAGAGAGAACAGAACCAACCTTAACTCTTCACAGGCTGAAGGGTCATCCAGACTCAAAACACTAGCTCTGTTCTCTCTCCACAGATGCTGTCAGACCCACTGAGATTTCCAGGATTTTATGTTTCATGGTCAATAGCATTGGCTGAAGTTTATCTTTAGCTAGAAGTACCAAGGTTTAACAACTGATGTGAAGCAGGCAAAGTTAGGAATTCCTCATGGCCAAATTCTCCAACATGTGTAACTTATATGCATATACTTCACACAAAATGCTAATTTTGTCACTTATACTGGTTCCAGTGTAATGCATACCTACCCAGCCCCAATACTAACCAACTGGCCTGAAATATCCAGAGGGAATAGAAATGAACATAATATGCAAATAAAATGCAATGAAAAAGATTAATTCTTGGCACACTATTATAAATAAAGTTAATTCAACTGCTTCAAATAAAGGCAAAAATACTACTTATCTTGCTGGTACAGTAGGTTATTACTAAAGAATAGAAGGTCACAAGGGGAAATTTACCCATTAGAGAAGTGAGTCTCTAATTACTTAATAAAGCAGAATTAGACTACAATTACAAGAATATTTTATTATTCAAAAGTATTTCCATATTGTCCACTCAACCTTTAAAAAAATTTTAACTCATTGAGCACGGATAGTCTCAGTTAAGAATGTTAATATAAACTAGAAGAGATTCTTTTGTTCATCAGAACTTGAATAATGGCTTCTAGCTTTTCCATGAACCTCACTTCTATACTGTAAGGATCTACAAGAGTTATCAGAGTTAAATTTGTCAGCCCAACCTTCAAAACACTACTACTGACTGGTACAAGGTTAAATTCATAGGAGAGTTTTTGCATTGTGCCAGGAATTTCAACTACACTATACTTTCAAAAATAAAACAACACTACGATTACCAAACACTGAAGTTCAATAGCTTATAACAAATGTCTAAACTTGTGCACTTGAGTTTTCGATCTACATGAGTTTTCATTATACTGTAGACTGAAAGTTACAGTCATGACCATACATTTCCAAAAAGGCAGGGCCAATTGTAATAGAAGTTAATCAATCATAAGGAATTTGCCACTAACAAGTTACTGAATTAAAATAGGATTGAACAACTATTACTAATATTAAAATTAAAGCTTCTTCAGTCCTCTAGTAATGCAATCGATTAACAGCACTGGGTGTCTAAACCATGAGGAAAGAGGTTCACATTGAGAGAAAAGGATGCAGAGGCAGCATTATTGCAGTATTTAAAGTTCTGAAAGGAACAGATTAAGTGGACTCCAAAATGATTCTCAATATTAATACAAGGGCAAGACAACTTGGGTCCATACTTGAGGAAAAACCAAAATTTCAGGTTTAAGAAACAACTTATTTACTGAGAATGTTTTGATTTTGAAACAGAATCATAGGCTGGAACTTTTCCAAAAAATGATTGTGTGTCATAAGGGTGAGAAAACAGGAGAAATCCATGTCAGCCTGTCCAGCCCAAACTGGACAGCAATCATCCCACATTCAGGCAAGTTGTGCTCCAGTTCTGGAAAGGGCAGGGCCTAAACACACTGGTGAGCTCAGCTACAAAGTGATTGGGTGTCATTTTGAAAGGGTGCCCTGATAGACTCCTGCCCTCCCCCCACTGGCAGCATGTTTCCCTGCTCTCTCCTCAATACAGACTCCCCGAATGGGTACCCCTTGATGACCCCCCGACATGCACCACCTCCATTCAGGCCCTACTCCGGCTGTGCCAGATGGCCACTGCCCAGCCATGTCCCTGACTACCCAGGGCTTCAATGGCTTCCAAACTCCCCTCCCCCACATGGCCATCACACCTGGTCTGATTCTCACAGGCTCGTGCTACACCTGAGGGTCAGAAGATCCCAGAAGCTGGGAGAATCCGGCTCAAACAGGCTAAATATATTTAAATGTTGTTTTAAACACGCTAATAAGCCTCATGCCCTTTGCAGTAAGACCCAGTTTGCGCCAGTAACAAGGGACTGCAACGACTGCCAACCATTTGGCACCAGGCACAAAACCCATTTTTAAGCCTGCATGCAATTTTTGGGATCGGCACGATCTGCACCAGGCGCAACGAAGCCAGAAAATCTTTACCATAAACTCCTTTTTGCAGACAAGCCTATTGCTGGGCTTCACAATTAAAGCAGGGTTAGAAACCTGCGACCTTTGAAACAAGGTTTCTGATTGTCTATTGTTCCGTTCCATAGGAACATCAATACAGGAGTAACCCATTCAGCCCCCCAAATCTCTTCTGCCATTAAATAAACTTATGGTTGTTCTCTATCTCAACTACTTACCAGCCTTCATTCCATATCCCATGATACCCTCATTTATTTGAGGGGGGATGGGGGGGGGGCTTCATTTACTGTAAATTCAATTCTACATAGTGAGTAAGCATAGTCAGAAGCTTAGAAGGAATTTCCCAAAATTTTGTTCCCAAACTACTGACAATGTTCACCCTTCGCAAAAGTAGCATAACTAGCAGTGACAAGACACATGCAGGTTGTCCATTTGATGGATAGGGTGGTCATTGATGCAGTTGATGGTTTTTATTTTCTTAATGTTCATAATGGCAGTGACATTTTCTTCCCGCTTCTGTACAAAATTATACACATTGAAGACTAGCAATTGAAAAATGGTCTTACTGATGATAATAGTTAATGCCTCAGCTGTTCAAATGGCCAGTGTCAGAACAGCTATTGCAAGGTAATCATTTAGAAGAGGCATCATCATGCAATTGCAGAGTGCTAACGCCCTATGTTAAGTCAATTTTACATTGGAATTATATTGAAGGTCTTATAAAATTGTATTTTTTTAAAATTCCAACTTGGATTTGCTCTTACCTTGAGAAAACACTCTTTCTTCTTTTCCAAGTGGAGCTTTACTTTTTGCTTGTTGAATTATCTGAGCCTGCAAATCTTTATCTAAACAGAACAAAAATAATTCTCACACAATCTTGGCATTTCAAAGACGAAGTTGAGCTTAAGACCTAAACAAAAAGTTACTCTTGAGAATCATACAGCTTGTCTTTGCTAAGAAAATGTGCATAAGTCATGCCTTTGACATGAAAAATAGTATATACATGTGACAGCACACTTATATTTAACATATTCAATGTTAAACATAAAATTGCCAAGTCTTTTGTTACATTTCAGCAACCAAAACAATCTGCCAGGTGCATTTAGTCAGTGCTTTTCTGGGATCATTTACTGATTATTCTAGTAGGATTCCTCTCCAGGTCCATTGGTCACTGTATTCTAAAAAGGATATAGAGACAATAGAGAAGGTTCTGAGAAAATTTACAAGGATGATAGCAGAAACGTATGGGTGTGCACATCAAGAAAAAATTGACAGAGAGGGCCTCTTTTCTCTTGATAAAGGCAGCTGAGGGGTGACTTAATAGAGGTCTTTAAAAGGTTTTGACGAGATTGGATAGATAGTATGTTTCTTTTTGTGGGAAAGAGCATAACTAGAGGCCACCAATACAAGATAACCACCAAGAAATCTAATGGAGAAGTGGTGAGAATGGGGGACATGTTGCCACAGCATTGAAGTGAATAGTGTAGACACATTTAAGGGGAAACTCGTCAAATATATGAAGGTGATGCTAAGAGAGTTACAATGATAGATTTAGAAGAAAAATGGGAACAGGCTCAAGTAGAGTTTAAACACTGGCATGGCCTGATTAAGTCAGCTAGCCTACTTGTGTATCATATATCCTATGTAAAATATACACCCATCATTTCCTATGAGCAAAGAGTACAATTGCTGATTACATTCACATTGAAATCATCAAGAAATGAAATCCAGAAGTTACTGCTATAGCCTTCTTGAAAATACCTGTGTTGTGTACATACCCATTTTAAAAGTAGGTACCAGAGTTTTCTCATAGGCAAACAAAGGATCATACATTTCATCCTGAATGATAAAAGAATCAAGAAAAGACTGTCAATATAAAGTTGAATGCACATAAAACAAAATTTACAGACAAGCGTTTATTAAATGATCACTTAAGCTTGATAATACCACAGTCACACATTTGACATAGCCCGATGAGAATCCTGGACCACATTTTCACGTTAGAAACATTACACTTCATGTTTAAAGTAAACTAATGTATCTTCTGAAACAGAAGACAAAGGATTGTATTACAAACGTGTCTGTTGATCATGGAAACCCAATAGTACAGAAGGAGACCATTTGGCCCATCAAGCCTATACCGATAACAATCCCACTCAGGCCCTATCCCTGTAACCACATGTATTTATGCTGCTAATCCCCCTGGCACGAAGCAGCAATTTAGCTTGCCCAATCAACCTAACCCACACATCTTTGGAACATGGCAGGAAATCAAAGCACCCAGAGAAAACCTATACAGCCAAGGGTAGAACGTACAAATACCACATTTTCACCCAAGGCCAGAATTGAACCTGGGTGCCTACTGCAGTGAGGCAGCAATGCTAACCACCGCCCCAAATATAATGGATATAAAGCACCTTTAGGTTGTATTACTTTACAAAACTAAAAATCACACTTACTGGGCTCCATATGCTATTCACTTCATTGCAAATACTGACACAGGTGTGGTGAGTGTTGAATGCATAATGGGTCATTTTATTAATATCTTCAAAATGATCATTTCAAGCATACATACTCCACAAATGGAGGGAAGAAGCAATTGGCAAAATTGCATTACACAGTGAAAATGATCTTGAGAGATCTCTATGAACTGATACCTCAGTATAACCATGTCTGTGGATCAGGCATGGCTTTGCAGAGAAGCCTCTAAGCAGTACTTCTCTAAAATCCACCCTTTTTTATGAATGTTCACATACAAGTCATAAATACTTGTTTTACTTTCTCTCTACTGTTCTAGGTTTTTTACTGACAACCACATACTGATGGGCGCCAGAAAGTCAACAATGCTAATCAACTTCAACAGGAAGTTGATAAATAAAAATATAACCCGTGTGTGTGTGCGCACGCGTGTGCATGGGGGTGAAGCGTGGGAAACACACTCTGGAATGATACCATGATGTTGCCAACATAGAATAAATGAATAACTAAATTTGAAGTACCACATGCAGCATTTCTAATCTGTATCTTCCGTATCTCTGATTAAAAATGAACACTTCCTAAAAGCTGACAATTGAACAAAAGAGAATTTGCAGAGAAAACACTGGATTACATAATGCCCATTTCAAATACATCTTGCACACTTGCATACAGACCTCTTCTTCTCTAGAATATTCCAGCTTCCTTAGTCTGCACGATGCAACATGCTTCTCCAGTGATGATTTTGGAAGCCTGTGATCCACATCGAATGGACAAGTAATCATTGGATCAGGCTGAAAGAAATTTGGGAAAGAAAGTGTTATGTCTAGGATATCGGTCCTCCCATGCTACAGAAATGTGTTTTATTTTTATATGTGGCTATCTGCAGACCCATCCTCCCCTTCCAGAGGAATGTATTACATATACACACACTATGTTATATATATTCTTTATAACTAGGTTAACTACAAACCCATCCTCCCCACCAAAGAAATGTGTACATCATAAGAGAAATAGACAGATACACCCCTACACTACATATTTTCTCTATAACTGGGTTAAGTACAGACGCAACCTCCCCCGTTATAGAAATGTGTGTTTTATTTATATATAGTCTCTATAACTGAGATAACTGCAGACTGGCCTTCCCCTATCAAAGTAGTGTGTGTGTGTGTGTGTGAACATAAGAAATAGGAGCAGGAGTAGGCCATCTAGTCCCTAGAGCCTGCCCTGCCATTCAATAAGATCATGGCTGATCTGAAGTGAATCAGTTCCACTTTCCTGCTTTCTCCCCATAACCCTTAATTCCCTTGTCTATCAGAAATCTATCTAACTGTGACTTAAATATATTCAACAAGGTAGCCTCCACCACTTCAAATGGGCAGAGAATGCCAGAGATTCACCACTCTTTGAGTGAAGAAGTTCCTCCTTGACTCCGTTCTAAACTGCCCTCCCTTATTTTGAGGCTGTGCCCTCTAGTTCTGCTATCCTATTTAAGTATGAAGCATCTCTCTATCTCCACCCTATCTAGCCCCTTCATTATCTTGTAAGTCTCTGTAAGATCCCCCATCAGCCTTCTAAACTCTAACGAGTACAGACCCAGTGTATTCAATCTCTCTTAACCCCCTCATCTCCAGTATCGGCCTGGTGAACCTTCTCTGTACTCCCTCCAAGGCCAACATAAGAAATAGGAGCAGGAGTAGGCCATCTAGCCCCTCGAGCCTGCCCCACCATTCAATAATATCATGGCTGATCTGTCATGGCTCAGTTCCACATTCCCGCCCTCTCCCCATAACCCTTAATCCCCTTGCCTATCAAAAACCTATCAACCCGCGACTTAAAAATATTGAGCGAGGCAGCCTCCACCACTTCAATGGGCAGAGAATTCCAGAGATTCACCACCCTTTGAGTGAAGAAGTCCCTCCTCAACTCCGTTCTAAACCGTTCCCCCTTTATCCTGAGGCTGTGCCCTCTAGTCCTACTGTCCTTTGAGTGGGAAGAGCCTCTCCACCTCTATCCTATCCATCCCATTCAACATCTTATATGTCTCAATGAGATCTCCCCTCATTCTTCTAAGCTCTAACGAGTACAAGCCGAGTTTAATATATCCTTTCGCAAATACGGGGCCCAAAACTGCACACAGTACTCCAGTTGCAGCCTCACCAGTGCCCTGTACAGTTGCAGCAAGACCTCCCTGCTTTTATATTCTATCCCCCTCACTATAAAGGCCAACATTCCATTCACCTTCTTGATCACCTGCTGCACCTGCAGACTGCGTTTTTGCGATTCGTGCACGAGGACCCCCAGGTCCCTTTGCAGTGTAGCATGCTGCAGGTTTTCACCCTTTAAATAATAATCCCTCCTGCTATTATTTCTACCAAAGTGGATAATCTCACATTTGCTAACATTATACTCCATCTGCCAGGTCCTTGCCCACTCACTCAGCCTATCCAGATCTCTGCAGACTTTCCGCGCCCTCCACGCAATTTGTTTTTCCACTCATCTTCGTGTCATCAGCAAATTTTGTTACCCTACACTCAGCCCACTCCTCCAAATCGTCTATGTAAATGGTAAACTGTTGAGGCCCCAGCACCGATCCCTGCGGCACTCCACTAGTCACCAACTGCCAACCAGAAAAGCACCCATTGATTCCAACTCTCTGCTTCCTGTTAGATAACCAATCGTCAATCCACGCTAACACTTTACCCCCAATTCTGTGGGCCCTAACCTTCTGCAGCAACCTTTTGTGAGGCACCTTATCAAACGCCTTCTGGAAATTCAAAAACACATCCACCAGTTCCCCTCTGTCTACCGCACTAGTCACATCTTCATAGAAATCCAATAAATTTGTTAAACATGACTTCCCCTTCATGAATCCATGCTGTGTCTGCTTGATCAAACCATTCTCTTCAAGGTGTCTTGCTATTTCTTCTTTGATGATGGATTCTAGCATTTTTCCAACTACTCACGTTAAGCTAACCGGCCTTTAATTCCCTGTCTTTTGTCTGCTACCTTTTTTAAACAGCGGCATAACATTAGCCGTTTTCCAACCCTCCGGCACTTCCCCAGAGTCCAGTGAATTTTGATAAACAATTACTAAGGCTTTATTTTTACTATTACTACTGCTATTTCTTTCAGAACCCTGGGATACATTCCATCCGGTCCCAGGGACTTTCTACCTTTAGTCCCATTAGTCTACCAAGCAGTACTGTGTGCAGTTTTGGGCGCCGCACCTGCGCAAGGATATTTTGGCCTTGGAGGGAGTGCAGAGGAGGTTTACTAGGATGATACCGGAGTTGAGGGGGTTGAGCTATGAGGAGAGGCTGAATAAACTAGGCTTGTACTCGTTACAGTTTAGAAGAATGAGGGGAGATCTCATTGAGACATATAAGATGATGAATGGGATGGATAGGATAGAGGTGGAGAGACTCTTCCCGCTCAAAAAAGACAGTAGGACTAGGGGGCACAGCCTCAAGATAAAGGGGGGGAGGTTTAGAACGGAGTTGAGGAGGAACTTCTTCACTCAAAGGGTGGTGAATATCTGGAATTCTCTGCCCGTTGAAGTGGTGGAAGCTGCCTCGCTAAATATTTTTAAGAAGCGGGTTGATGGGTTTTTGATAAGAGAGGGGATTAAGGGTTATGGGGAGAGGGCGGGAAAGTGGAACTGAGCCACGACAGATCAGCCATGATCTTATTGAATGGCGGGGCAGGCTCGAAGGGCCAGATGGCCTACTCCTGCTCCTATTTCTTATGTTCTTATGTTCTTATTACCTCTCTAGTGACAGTAATTGCATTAAGGGCCTCATCTCCTACCATTCCTCTATCTTTAACATTCGGCAAGCTATTTGTGTCCTCTTCCGTGAAGACCGACACAAAAAAAACTTATTTAAAGCCCCAGCCATTTCCTCGTTACTCACTGCCCTCTCATCCGCCAAGGGTCCAACATTCACTCTAGCCAGTCTCTTAAGAACATAAACATAAGAAATAGGAGCAGAAGTAGGCCATCTAGCCCTTCGAGCCTGCCCCGAAGATCATGGCTGATCTGTCGTGGCTCAGTTCCACATTACCGCCCTCTCCCCATAACCCTTAATCCCCTCTCCTATCAAAAACCCATCAACCCGCGTCTTAAAAATATTTAGCGAGGCAGCCTCCACCACCTCAACGGGCAGAGAATTCCAGAGATTCACCACCCTTTGAGTGAAGAAGTTCCTCCTCAACTCCGTTCTAAACCACCCCCCCTTTATCTTGAGGCTGTGCCCCCTAGTCCTACTATCCTTTCTGAGCGGGAAGAGTCTCTCCACCTCTATCTCATCCATCATCTTATATGTCTCAATGAGATCTCCCCTCATTCTTCTAAACTCTAACGAGTACAAGCCTAGTTTATTCAGCCTCTCCTCACAGCTCAACCCCCTCAACTCCGGAATCAGCCTAGTAAATCTCCTCTGCACTCCCTCCAAGGCCAAAATATCCTTGCGTAAGTACGGCAACTGAAACTGCACACAGTACTCCAGCTGCGGCCTCACCAATGCCCTATACAGCCTCAGCAAGACCTCCCTACTTTTATATTCAATCCCCCTCACTGTGAAGGCCAGCATCCCATTTGCCTTCCTGACCACCTGCTGCACCTGCAGGCTGGGTTTTTGCGACTCATGCACAAGGACCCCGAGGTCCCTCTGCACCGTCGCCTGCTGCAGTTTTTCGCCACGTAAGTAATAGTCCTTCCTACCATTATTCCTACCAAAGTGGACCACCTCGCACTTGCCAACATTAAATTCCATTTGCCATTTCCTGGCCCATTCGCCCAGCCTATCTAGATCCTTCTGCAGACTCTCCACACCCTCCGCACAATTTGCCGTTCCACCAATCTTGGTGTCATCAGTCTCTTCTTGAGACTGTGTGTGTGTGTATATATAAATAAATAAATAAAGTAAGTGAGAGAGAGATACTCACAAAATACATTTTTATTTTTTCTCTATAACTGGGCTAACTGCAGACTGGCCCTCCCCTACCAGAGAAATGTGCGTAAAAATATATAGAAACATGAGAGATACCCACATACTATATATTTTTTTCTCTATAGCTGTACTAACTGCAGGCTGGTCTCCCCGCCATAGAAGGTGTGTGTGTATTTTTGGCAGGCCTCATGCAGCCTGGGCCTCTCCTACCGGCTGTGCCGCTGCTCCGAGCGCGGCTTGTGTCGGCAGGCCCAGTCCCGGGCTCTCGGCGCTCCAGCCCAGCTCGGTCAGGATGCCGCTGATGGAGAGGCTGCAGTGGCGCGCGAACTCGGCCAGCTGGCTCACGCGCTGCAAACGGCTCTGCAGCTGCTTGGAGAACTCGATGTTCGCCTCGACCGCCGCCGCCATCTTGTGAGCGACTCGACAAAAACTTCCGGCGGCCGAGGGAAGAGCCGCTCGACGACAACTCCCAGTCCTGCCTCCAGCAGCCGGTTCCGGGTCAGTCACTCGCTCCTTTATACTTTTTGTTGTTGGTTTTTGGGGTGGGGCGGGGCGCCTTTTGGTACTTTGTTCCTCAAAAAAAATCCCAGTTATGGTCCCCACACCAGTGGCAAACCAGATCCAAGTGACAAGACCAGGACATACATCCTATCTTGGGCTCAAAATCAAACAAGATCCAAGCTGCAAGGATAAGGCATTGCATCCCCTCCAGGGCTGGACCTGAGCTATATTTTAGCTAAAAGATTGCTTTGCAAAATTGCACCAGGTAAAGCCTCAGTTAATGAGCTCATTAGCTACCTTGATGGCTTACAGTACTCAGGGAAAACCGATTCCCGGCATGGGTGACTGTATGTCTCCATGATGTTCTCCCTATGTCTGTGTGGGTTTCCTCCCATCCAGTTTCCTCTCACAGTCCAAAAATGTGCAGGTTAGGTGGATTGGCCACGCTAAATTATCCCTTAGTGTCCTGTAATGCGTATGCTAAAGGGATTAATGGGGCACATAAGTGGGGTCATGGAGATAGGGCCTAGGTGGGATTGTTGTTAGTGCAGACTTAATGGGACAAATGGTCTCCTTCTGCAATGAAGGGTTTCTATCATTCTTTCTATCATCATTCTAATCGTGATCGCAGGTGTCAGCACACCCCAAGCACAATGGGCTAGCCACGGACCCTACTTGATCATGGTTTCATCCCTCCCTCAGAAAACTAGAAGACGCTTTAAACTGATCTAATCAAGAGTACACCAGTGCCTGTTCCCAAAATTAGCATCCTCCAACCCTTTATCATCAGTCTGGGTCAATCTTTCTGCTCACATTTTTGCCTATTTTTTCACTCAAGGGGCCAACTAGCAAATTTCACAACTTGGCACAAAAATAAATTGAATTTCAAAAAAATACCATTGAGGTTTTAAGGAAAGAAGCAATTGCTGAGAAAAAGTACTGTAATAAATTATTATGCTAAAAAACGTAAGTAAGAATAACCAGCAGAGGTCTGTATGTGGATGAGTGAGTGGATGCATGTGTATCTATTGATATGTGCTGGAAAGAGTGAGTGAGAAGCCTGAGATTGGGTGTGAGGTAGATTCGCACTCAGTATCATGCTTCATCCACCCACTCACTCACTCCCGACACACACACTCACCCAAGTGTCTTGCTGCACCACCCAACTTCCTGATCCCACACGCAAACTCTCACTCACCCCCACACTCATTCATATCATGCTTCATCCACTCACTCACTCAGCCCTGCACACACAATCAGTGTTTTGCTGCACCCATTCACCAGCCATTGTGCACCCACCCATCCACCTGTTCCCACGCATAAACACTCACTCATACCCCCACTCGCTCACCCTCCCACACACATACACTCAGTGTCTTGCTGCACTCATCTACCACACTCATTCATCCATCTATTCCCACATACACTCACTCCCTCCACATTCACCCCACCCCCTCACTCATATCCTTCTTCTACATTCCTTCCCTATTAAAATATCATTTTAGTATAATCACACAACAGAAGGAGGATGTGGTAGTGATTACAAATCATATTGAAGACCCAAATCCAGGTGAATCTGAATTTGACTTTCCTCAAATTAAATTGGATAATGAGTAAGTTGTCAAAAATTGGGGTAAATTATTGAGTTACCTTCTGGAGGAAAATCAAAATGGCCTGAAAGAATTATTACAATCACATGGAGATATATGAGAATAAGCTGGGAAGTACTAAAATAATTGTGAATGAGGTAGATGTACCAAATGCTATTCCAATTCAGCAATATTTGTATAGACTTAACTCTGTAAGAAGTCTGACAACACCAGGTTTAAGTCCAACCAATTTATTTGATAGTAAACTCACAAGCTTTCGGGGTTTGCGCCTTCATCAGGTGAATCACCTGACGAAGGGGCAAATCCCGAAAGTTTGTGAGTTTACTATCAAATAAATTGATTGGACTGAAACCTGATGTTGTCAGACTTCTTACTGTGTTTACCCCAGTCCAACGCCGGCATCTCCACATCATGACTACATTTAGACTTAACTCTCCCAGGTTGGCATATGTCCAGAAGGAGAAGCTGACATTTACTCAATCTGAAATGCAGGAGCCTGAAGTCTTAATTAACCGGGTAAAACTGGTAAAGACTGAGAAAGAGAATCAGTTACTTAACAATGATGTGAATAAGGAAAGTGAGCAGGTGTGAAGATAGATGCAAGACAAGTTGGCTGATTTGGAACTGTTCCTCAGTTGAAATTACCTGAAAATAAATTGCAGAATTTTCAAAAATAGTTCATCATGTATGTCAATAAAAATTAGATAAATTGACAGTCATGTGTGATCTCAAGACAGAGATTGAGGAGCAGAAGTATTTTACTCTTGCAGGCAAAAAAAAGGGACAACAACATTAAGTGAGACTGTTGGATGAAACTGTACCATCATTTGAAATGAACTGATGAAATAATGAATCTGTACAGATTGCATAAATGTGGATACCCGATGAAACATTACTGTTCACAACTGGTGTTCTAGTAAATTCCAATGACTTTTGTGGCAGTGTAACTGCCACAGTGATTTGCCGAACCATGGTTGCAACAGATTTTTACACTGAGGAAGACAGTCTGCTGTGCATCTTTGCCAAAGAGTGTGCAGAAAGGGATGGTGAAGATCCAGAGCTAACAAGGGAATTGGACTGCCTGACAGAGGAACTAAGGCCAATTAATAAGAAAGAGGACAGAGGTAAAGTGATCTTCCTGGATGGCGTTGACCACATACATGAATTTGAGAGATATGTACTCATACAGGCTCTCTTTGACAAAGTTTGACAATTTTCTAAGGAAAAAAATACTTTGTTTTGACATTCTAAGACTCCAAGAATCAATAGAACTGGTTGGAGTTAGCGAAGGAAATTAAGAAACAATTCTGAAATGGTTTGTGCCAGTTTGCAGCCAATGTCAAGTTTTACCTTCTGATCCTTCCTAGCATTCTGAGGACTTTACCGGAACTAATTTATACACGTAATGATGAAATTGAGCTAAGACTTTGAATCATAGCAGGATTAAGGACTCAAGGAGGTTTTTTGAAAAGGAAAGAGGAAGCAATTGAACAACAGTGTGTTGAGAAAAGAAGGAAAAGAGAATGTGATGGCTGATGCTTAATCACAACTTTGATGAAAGAAGCAGAAATGTTCAATGGTGAAAAAAATGACTGAAATGGACTACACCACTGTTATATTTGCATGCTTAGATTTAATAAAACATTGTAGAGTACTAATAGCATGAAACTTTGCATATTGATGGTTCTTTTTTTAAAAATAAAGTAGAAGTTTATTTATTAAAGTTTATTTATCAGTCGCAAGTAAGACTTACATTTACACTGCAGTGAAATTTCTGTGAAATTCCCCTAGTCACATCTCTTGAACGTAGAAACTGCTGTAAGGGAGTCAGAAGACAGATGTCTTTTTGTATCTGTTCAAAGGGGTTAAAGGCTGGAAATTTAGCATCTGTGTAAACAATCCATTTTTGGCGCCAATTGGTTCTGAAGGAAGATTTATGTCTATGGGGATAGTGCTTAAATTTGAGCTATAGAAATAAATAGCTGCTAAGAATTGTATTTTGTCATGTTCAAGTATTTTCAATTGGTAAAAGTAATGCTAATTCTTTTTGTTATATTTTAACTGTGCTGTTAAATAAAGTTTGTTTTAGTAAAAGCTTTCTAGTGGGTCAATCGAATCATACCTGGAGTGAAACACTTATGTTCTCCATAATACCAAAATCAAAAAAAGTTGGTGTCACAATATACCTTGGAGTTTCTTATCTAGTCTCTAACAACTGATATCTCAGAAAAGTGATGGAACAACGTGATCTCTTTAACACAGTGGAAATCACAAAGGAGTGGTCCAAAATCCTGGTACAGTGTCACTGCTAAAAGTGTAGCGGAAGCTCTGGTCAGCCAGGTCTTTGGCAAATGTGAACCAGATTTTGGAATGTGGATCACTAAATGAAAACATTGCTACAGGAGATTATAAATCTATATCTCAGAGTGGAATTTGAATATAAAAGTAGGGAGGTCTTGCTGCAGCTGTATAGGGCATTGGTGAGGCCGCAGCTGGAGTACTGTGTGCAGTTTTGGTCGCCACACTTACGCAAGGATATTTTGGCCTTGGAGGGAGTGCAGAGGAGGTTTACTAGGCTGATACCGGAGTTGAGGGGGTTGAGCTATGAGGAGAGGCTGAATAAACTAGGCTTGTACTCGTTAGAGTTTAGAAGAATGAGGGGAGATCTCATTGAGACATATAAGATGATGAATGGGATGGATAGGATAGAGGTGGAGAGACTCTTCCTGCTCAGAAAGGACAGTATGACTAGGGGGCACAGCCTCAAGATAAAGGGGGGGCGGTTTAGAACAGAGTTGAGGAGGAACTTCTTCACTCAAAGGGTGGTGAATCTCTGGAATTCTCTGCCCGTTGAAGTGGTGGAGGCTGCCTCGCTAAATATTTTTAAGACGCGGGTTGATGGGTTTTTGATAAGCGAGGGGATTAAGGGTTATGGGGAGAGGGCGGGAATGTGGAACTGAGCCACAACAGATCAGCCATGATCTTATTGAATGGCGGGGCAGGCTCGAAGGGCTAGATGGCCTACTCCTGCTCCTATTTCTTATGTTCTTATGTTCTTATGAATAGATTTCATCCTTGATAATGATCTGGCTTGTAGAGACAATCACATGATGGCCAGTGGTTTGCAACAAGTTACTAATAACGATGTTTTTACCAAACCTTTGCAAACTACTGTGGGGAAAAATGACTCACTTATTGCAAATAACAAGCAATTGAAGGAAAACATGATTAACACCGAAAATCAACTCTAGATCACGAAATAGGTGTTTGCAAATGAAAAACTGTTGAGAACAATCGAGAATTAATCAGAGAAAGTGGAATATTTGATTGAAGACTTGAACTGTCTAAAGAATAAACTTGAACAAGCAAAATTTGCAAAGGTTGATCTTTAGTTAAAACTTGGTGAACTTCAACCATCAGAACTATTTATGAAGTATCTGCAAAATGCCTTGAACAAGAAAAGGAAATTCTGGTAAATCAGATTAATTGGTTGAAACTGACAAAGGCTTAACAATTCATTGTGAGAGGAGCGATGAGATTTTTGAACTTCAAAGCAAAATGGAGGAAATGAAAAAGAATATGAATGGTATGGAGTGTTGTAATTTGAAAGTTAGTGTGAATAAAAACGAATTGTTGAATACTGATCAGGTTGAGCAAATAACGGATACATTAGTAGTCTTACTTGTATCAAAGTCAGTAATGGACGATAAGAAAACAACTGAAGTACCTGCAAAATTAGGGAAGTGTGAATTATCAACCAAAAGTGCTGACATTGCAAAATAATCTGAGTCAGTGACCTAAGACTCTGACGTAAAAATGCTTGTTGATGATATGACACAAAATGTAGCATCTGGAAGAAGGGCAACTGAACATTTTGCCAAAGACCATTCAAACTCTACTGAGAATTGAACTGTGATAGTTTAGACATTGTGCAAAAAAGTTGAGGGATTAGAATGAATTTTCAAATTTCAGAGAAAAGACATGATTGACATGTCTCAGAGTTGAAAAGAACATGTTTGACATGGGACTGGGAGAAACAACAAGATCATAAAATGTTCTAAGAACAAACAAAGCAAGAATACAATACTATTCTGAGTGGACTGAGAAAACATCTTAACAATATTATTGGAACAACCAAAGAAAGATTTTGTCAAGGGAAGAACGGAAATATTAATGCACAAAAAATGACATTTTGACTTCGTTAAATCAAAATGCTGATTTAACACGTGTGGATTTGGAAAGTGGGCTTGAGAATGGAACTATGCCTACAAGTGACAAAAAGGACAATTGCACTGTAGACTTAAATGAAACAGTCTGTTCTGAATTAAAAACCTGAATCAAAAGGAAAAGAAACAGAAGACTGGAGTATGATAAAGTTACCATGTTTTGATGATGATGTTATTGTTTTTGTTTTGGTTAAATCATTGTAATTATATAAAATGACCTGTGTAACTGTGAACTAAGAAAAATGTACTTGTATGATGTGATAGGTAATGTGGTTAAAGATTTGCCTCATTAGGTTTGAAAAATGGGTGTAATTCCAAGGTAAAGAATTGTGAAAATGTCTTTCTTTCACAGGGGGAGGTGTTAGGAAGCCATTGTTATGTTCAGGGACTTATATTTGTAAAGGTAACCATTAGAAATAAAGTATAGTCTTAGATAGGTTTAATTTAATGTTTCCATGTTGGCAAGAAAGCTGTGGTAAGTTTTCAGGCGAAGTGAAAGAGTTAATAACCATACAAGTTTAAAGATCATATAAGCTGCTAGACTCGGTTACACAGGGAAAGAATCATACAGTGCAGAAGGAGATCATTCAGCCCTTCATGTCTGCACCAACCACAATCCAACCCAGGCCTCCTGACACTAAGGGGCAATTTAGCATGACCAATCCACCTAACCCACACATCTTTGGACTGTTGGAGAAAACCAAAGCACCTGGAGGAAACCCATGCAGACACCAGGAGAATGTGCAAACTCCACACAGACAGTGACCCAAGCCAAGAATCAAATCCAGGTCCCCAGCGCTGTAGGGCAGCAGTGCTAACCACTGTGCCACCATGAAAGCTATGAGAAAACCACAGGTCTTGATTAAAGCAGACCAGATAAGCGTCAAGGGCCATAAGACTGTACATTTTACTTCCACTGAATTATTTGCAGCTGCAGCTTGTCAGTATCTATTATAACAAGGGTTTACCAAACTGGGTTTAAAGGACATGTAACCCATAATGAGGGACTAACGTTTGGAACACTGTGGAATGCTGCTCAGAATTGGAATATTATACAATGTGTGCTTGTCGGATTCTACAGCCTCTACAAAACAACAGAAAGGCAACCGTTGCTCATCTGGCGGTAAAGATACTCTCCAGTAGCAAACAAATTAAAGACAACTTCACAAAATAACTCAAAGTAAAGGTTTAATAAAGAAACAAGTGCTCCACCCATCCCCATCTGCTTTCTATTTATACTGGGTCAGCTGACCATCACAGCATGTTACCATTGGTTACGTGTAACAATTGTTGATATTAGGCCATTGAAGGAGGCATTTAAAATGGTACTGATGGGCTCTACTTAGTGAGGTATAGTCACATCAGAGGAAGAGATATTCTCTGAGGACTTACTTTGTGAAAGTAATCACAGTTTTTGTCTGCAAGTTACAGATTCACTGACTGGAGTAATTCCACCTGCCTGGAAAAACATCAGATTACTTGTTTGATGCCTGGTGGAATGTTGTACATCAATAAGACCGGGAAAAGTGATCCACAGGCTTAGCGGGGGAGGCTATGGCAATTGCCCATGAATATGTTAGTTGTTCCAAAGATAAATGATGAAAACAGGTGAACCTAGCTAACTAGACTCCCACCAGTTTGAAACAATCAGGGACACACCATTGGTGGATATATTTGTTCCAGGAAAGGCACCTAACCAATTTGTGGGAAATAATCAGGATGGAGGCGACCATAGCGACAGGGGTAGTATTATGGGCCATCATGATGTGCTAACTGTTAAATTGCAAGTTCTGACAGTACCTTGCAATACTATGCTTCTATGGCACCCTGTAAAAAGGAAGACGGGGGAGGGGGGAATTAGAAACTGAACTTTACAGCAGGATAGTTTAGAATACCTCCTGCCATCTGGACAACTGACCATCTGAAGGATTCGGAGAGGTGTTCTCAACATCATATTAGCCTTTTGGGGTGGTTACCCAGTGGCAAAGGGGAGGACTGAAAGTGTTAATAATCACACAAGTTTAAAAATCACATAAGCTGCAAGTCAGGGCAAGCTATGAGAAAACCAGAACTTTAGATTAAACTAGATCCAGAAAAGTATCAAGGAACATAAAACTACACAAAAGACTTCCATTGAATCATGTGTAGCTGCGACTTCTCAGTATCTATTATAACAAGGAACAATGGATATGGGAGGTTGCAAACCATTGGTCAGACATATAGCTATCATACTCGCGTCTGGAGGGCGGTAGATAGTAAAAAAAAACTCTTGCTTGGTGGTATTATAATCAAGTAGATGTACACATGTGATTATTTAGTAGCATTTGTACTTTATGCATGATATAAACCTGATTAATAGTTGTGAATGAACAAAAATATCTTTGATACAAATGTAATCTCTAATTGGTATATGCTAATTATTTGTAATCAAATCAAGAAGTATATCTATTTGTGTAACTCTGTATCCAATGCTCTGGACTACACCACCAGCTGGCATACTAGAGCCCTTGCTATAGCTCATAAATAAAAGGCCAACTTTAAAACTCCCAAAATTCTTTGCCTGGTCTACTTAAGGGCTTTAACTTGGTGTTGTGAGACTTCTTACTGTGCTTACCCCAGTCCAATGCCGGCATCTCCACATCATCTGAAGGGAAACAAAGTCTGTAAGCAGCTGACCACCAATTGCCTCATATCACTAAGTAAACAACATTTGTCTGTGTGGGGGTTTCATTTCAATATCCAGCTGAGATTCTATTGTGTTTTAGAGTTTCAGAATGCAGATTTCTGTGGGGGGAGCAGACAGCTCCCTTTGTCTGCAAATCTGTAACAAAAACCAACTGAGTTGTAGATCTGTTTGGAGTTGAATCTTTTAATGACGTAATGGTTCAAATAGCTAGCTAGACTTCCTCATTGAACATTAGTAATTAACTAGTGAGAGGTCCAGAGATCAAACAAGCTGTAACAAAAAGATTTCTGGAAGCCTAAAACTAATTGGAGAACAGACTTCTATTCAGAGAACTAGGAAAAGTTGGGTCAGATCAATTGGTGAGAACTACTAGGAAGGGACTTTATAAAAGTAACTCTAGTAATTGTTTTATTACTGTCTGTGAACACACTGTAAAGTAGTGGTGGAACAGTGTAATCTCTAATGTGTGGAAATCACGAAGGGCTGGTTCAAAAGCCTAAATGTGGAGATGCCGGCGTTGGACTTGGGTAAACACAGTAAGAAGTCTGACAACGCCAGGTTTAAGTCCAACTGATTTATTTGATAGTAAACTCACAAGCTTTTGAGGTTTGCCTCTTCGTCAGGTGAATGGAGAGTACTGGCCTCAGACAGAGCATATAACAGCACAGACAGTTTACAGATTACTGATTAGAATGTGAATCTTTACACCTAACCTGCTATTCAAGTCTTAAAGTGGCCAATGTGAGTGGAAGGAGCATTGAGCACAGATTAAAGAGTGTATTGTCTCCAGACAGTAAGTGAGGTTTTGCAAACCCAGACAAGTCATGGGGGTTACAGATAGTGCGACATGAACCCAAGATCCCTGTTGAGACCGTCCTCATATGTGCGGAACTTGGCTATTAGTCTCTGCTCAGCAATTCTGCGCTGTCGTGTGTCGTGAAGGCCGCCTTGGAAAATGCTTACCTGAAGGTCAGAGGCCGAATGCCCGTAACCACTGAAGTGTTCGCCAACAGGAAGGGAACAGTCCTGCCTGGTGATTGTCAAGTGATGTTCATTCATCCATTGTCGTAGCGTCTGCATGGTCTCCCCAATGTACCATGCTTTGGGACATCCTTTCTTGCAATGTATTAGGTAGACAACGTTGGCTGAGTTGCAAGAGTATGTACCGTGTACCTGGTGGATGGTATTCTCACGTATGATGTCATCCATGTCAGTGATCCGGCATGTCTTGCAGAGGTTGCTGTGGCAGGGTTGTGTGGTATTGTAGTCACTGTTCTCCTGAAGGCTGGGTAGTTTGCTGCGAACAATGGTCTGTTTGAGGTTGTGCGGTTGTCTGAAGGCAAGAAGTGGGGGTGTGGGGATGGCCCTGGCGAGATGTTTGTCTTCATCAACGATATGTTGAAGACTCCGGAGAAGATGTCGTAGCTTCTCCGCTCCGGGGAAGTACTGGACGACAAAGGGTACTCTGTCCACTGTGTCCCGTGTTTGTCTTCTGAGGAGGTCGGTGTGGTTTTTCGCTATGGTGCATCAGAACTGTCGATCGATGAGTCGAGCGCCATATCCTGTTCTTATGAGGGCATCTTTCAGCGTCTGGAGGTGTCTGTCACGATCCTCCTCATCTGAGCAAATCCTGTGTATACAGAGTGCTTGTCCATAGGTTGTATGTGGGCTTGCGGTACAGTGAGGTGCTGAGGTGACCATCCTTGATGGAGATGCGTGTGTCCAAGAATGCAACTGATTCTGGAGAATAGTCCATGGTGAGTCTGATGGTGGGGTGGAACTTGTTGATATCATCATATAGTTGTTTCAGTGATTGTTCACCATGAGTCCAAAGGAAGAAAATGTCATTGATGTATCTAGTGTATAGCATTGGTTGAAGATCCTGTGTGAAGAAGTCTCGTTTGAACCTGTGCACGCGTGGGGGATGTTGGTGTAGAGCACTGAGACAGATCCGACCAAAGAACACACTCGTCAACTCAACACTCTGATCAAGACCTTTGATCCGGACCTTCAGAGCACCCTCCGTGCTCTCATTCCACGTACTCCCCGCGTTGGAGATCTCTACTGCCTCCCAAAGATACACAAGGCAAACACACCCAGCCGTCCCATCATATTGGGCAATGGGACCCTGTGTAAGACCTTCTCTCTCAAAGGCTGTGCCTTTATATGCCTTGTCTGTGATCAGAATTCTCCACTTACCCCTGACGAAGGATCAGCGTTCCAAGAGCTAGTGGTGTTTACTTTGAAATAAACCTGTTGGACTTTAACCTGGTGTTGTGAGACTTCTTACTGTGTTAACCCCAGTTCAATGCTGACATCTCCACATCAAGTTGTTAACTGAACAGAGCTGAAAACCCAGAAGAATGAGGTTGCCCTCTGGGGAATTGCTTCAAAAGCTAATTGCATTTCTTTCAAGATTCAGCTGTGATTGTCAAGGTGAATGTTGTTCCCAAAGTGACTAACTGATGATTCTTTGAGGAGTCCAGCATGCCAGTTTAATAGCCAGAGTTAAAGATCTAGATGCATATTCTGGAGGTTAACCCTTTGGAACACCAAACCCCAAGAATTTAGAAGCATCTTCCAATTCAGTCCTTAGCGCTACACAGCTTGCACTGTAGAGAACTGCCAATTAAGATGGTGATAGCAGACACTGCTCACTCTGTTCAAGATCATGACTGGCATCATCTTTGAGGAGTCCATCAGGATGCATACCTTGTTGTCATGCATTCTCTCTGATGCAGTTGAGTGCCATGCAAGATTGGGACCAATGTTCTTTGGTGGGGGGATGTGCAGGTGAGATGCCATGAGACAATGGAGGCTCAACACTATTCATCCTGCTGGAGTAAAGAAACAGCTGTGTGGGGTATGTGCCTGTAGTGTCAGAGGGGGTGGTGTGAAGGAGATCAGAAATTCACAAAGGTATTGGGAAGCACTTGAGTGGAAGTTACAGATGCATAGAACAGTGAGGGTTGGGCTTCTTTTAGGATTCCTCAGCTCTCAATGTGGTCTTATTCTTTCAGTGTGTGATTCAAGGGAATCACGGGGCCTGTTGAGTTGGCATTTTCACTGATCGGGATAGGCCAGCAGCAGAAACGACAATGTACTATGGCATGTAACCAGGACCAGCAGCCTGCAGCTGCTCAGAGAGCAGGACCACACATGGAGCAACAAAGACCGTAACCAGGCAAGGATGCCAAGGGCTTTGCCTATCTAGCAAGGATGCTTCAAGTGCAAGGGTTGATAGATAGCACCCTAAGTCACCATGGCGACATGCAGTGCCATTCAGGAACCATGAAGGATTCCACTACCTCAACATCCAACACACAATGTGCCTCATGCCAGAGCGTGCCCGTTTCCTGGGGATTGCTCATGACAGTTACACCTTGGGCTACTCACAAATCCCAGGCTACCTTTCTATGGGCCAGATCTTCCTCTGGGTTCAGGAAAACCTGACTTTCATGCTGTTACAGCTCACAAACTACATGCGACCCATGTGTGACTTCATATGCCATTTTTGTCTCTTTGTACTGAGGTTGGGTTTGCAGTGCATTTTGTGAGCCGTGTTGAAGTTCATCAGGGGCGTGGACATATTAAAAGGCATGTCTCGGTTCTCTGACACAGTCCCTAGTTTCCAACAGTATTTAAAGGCTGACATTGTTCAACAGCACCCTAAACCCCATCTCCACCCACGTCATACCAGCTCATGTCGCCTCATATCACCACACCACCTCAATAGCCTTCTGCTTTTGTTGTGTCAGCATCACAGACTAATAGCCATATTCCACAAACATTTATATGGACAGTACTGCCCACACATAACCTGCTAAGATGGTAGTGCTGATAATAGAAATAATCAAAGCTTTGAAGATTTCAAGTGGTGGCCTTTAACAGCTTGTTCCATTGTGGGATTGTTTTTGTGAAGATCATTGATACACTTTCTTGAAAACAAAAGGCTTTGTGATTTGTGTAAATGCTACCGCATGTTTTGTTATTGCAAGAGGACACCAGTTATCTGTCAGTTTACTCAGCCGATTTCACATTTTACAGAATATGATCAGTCTACTTTTCTCCCTCCTTCCCTTTTTAGATGATGTACTTTAAATGAATTTCCAAAGCCCCACACTACCAGACAAAAATGTTGTGCGAGTGGATATCTGATTGTCATTCTCCAATAAAAATTGGAAACCCAGGGCCCGATCCTATCGGTTCATTGTGCCAATTAATCAGCGTGATGAGCCGGGAAGATCATGGGCAAGAATTAAAAACCGATTCATGCCAGTTTGCTATTCCCTTGGCCCTGTTTTGCTGGCAACATCAGTATCTGGGCATGAAGTCTATTTAGACAGAAGTAAGACTACTTATGAGCTCCCACATGGCACCTTCCTGAATCTTCCCCCTTGTCAGCGTGATGAGAATCAGTACCAGCAGAGACCAAGCACCACGGCCACACTGTGGGTGGGGGGGTTGGAGGCCATTGAAATCCCTGGGTGGTCAGGGGCATGGATGAGCAATACCCACGTGACATTTTTATGGTGCCCAACTGGGAATTGCCAGTGTGCCAGAGCATTGCCAAGGAGATGGGCCATGATGGGCTGGGGAGGGGAGGAAAGCTCTGCAACAGTGGGTGGGGAGGGGGGGGAGTGGCAGGGTGTGCGTGATGTGCAGGATGTGCAATGGTGAGCACAGAATGTCTGCCAGGGGACTCTTTGGGAGGGTTCTGATGTCCCGATGCTGGCAATCCATGTTGTTGTGATAGGGAGAACATGCCCCCAATGATTTGGAGGGTGAGGGGCAGGAGGTCTCCCGGTTCAGAGAGACTGGGACTCCCTTAGCAGTCTGCAGCTAGCTTCCCTGGTGTACTTAGGCTCTACCCCTCTCCTACCAGCGCAAATCTCCCAGCTGTCAGAAAAACTGACAAACGTGGGAAGATTGCAGAGCTGAGCTCACCCAAAAAACCAGCATGGAACACTCCAGTTTTCAAACTTTTAGGACATTTAGAATATTTTTGGGAAGGTCATCTCCCCTGTGTGTTTTGCACACTAAACATTCCCAAACCACAAAAACGAGAAAATGGCCCAGGTTCAGGAATGTGGAAGAAAATCTGATTTCTTCATATTAAGCATATTAAGTTTGGCTACTTGTACACCAAAACACACCTCCATAGCCAAATGAGAATTCAGCCCTAAGTGTGTGAAATTTTATGTGCCTGCCGTATAGTACTCATGAATATGTCAACAAATTGATGTGGTAGTGCTGATAATGTAAATATTTAATCAAAAACAAAATCAATCCAAATAATGCGATTTTATTCATAAAGAAAAGCAAGAATACACAAACTTAAAATTCAGCATGCATACAAGCAATAAATCACTCCTTTTTGTTAGCATGAGTGTAGAAAATCTACGTACTGAATATATATTGTTAAAAAAAAATTAAATTTAAAGCACGATTTCCTGTCCCCCACTAAAAACATCCAACTACTAGTCAGTTTGAAACTACATTCAGCACGGTGGAGCCCACTTAAAATCAAGCTATGTTCCTCTGTATGAAACTTTTCACTGTAAAGAAAACATCAATGCTGTACAATAAATTTCCTCCAAAGTTTTAACATTTTTAAACAGTTTCTCTTCACTGGCACCACTCCATGGCACTTTGAAACTGCTATATAGTACAAAGCATTAACTATGTAAAATAGAATCTCTGCCTTGAAGATAAAGGTTTCCAACATAATTTCTTATTTTCAGAAACCTTGTGATATGGATTACTAAACTAATTCAAATTAATTTTCTCTCTGCAACATAAAGTTACTGATCTAAACAGGGCACCAGTGTATCATTAAAAACATGGGAGTTTCAAAAGGAAACATTTGGATTAACGCATTTTGAAAACGCACAATGTTTAGATATTTGTAGTAAAAGATTAGCGCAAGGTAGAACTGGTTACATAGGTTGTAAGTGTACTGATAGATGTGCTGTAAGACGTAGCATCAAAACTTCCTCGTCTCGACCCACTTCGTGAACCCGAACGGGAACCAGAACGGGAACTTGGTCCTGAGAAGCCGCCTGCATTATAAGCGCTGTCAATTCCTTTCGTGGAAAATGATGATGCTTCCAACAACCGCAGGGCAGTCTTATCTTCAACCATAGAACGATCTACTGCTTCTTTATATGAAATCTTCAGTTTTGTTTTGGGACAAGTGAGGCTTTTTGAATGGCTATTGGTGTCTTGCAGTTTTGCAGCTGTTTTGGCATTAATCAAGCCTTTATCTACTGCTGTGTCAATGGTGATTCGTCCTGGAACATTTGGCACAATCAATCCACCTGTAACCATTTGGTATTCAAGGAAACGTTGTCCAGCTTCGTATGGTAGCCAATTTTCTTGCATCGCTTCTGCTGCGGAGAGCCTTTTTTTGTTCTTCACATCATCAAAACCAACATATGCTTTTTGTGCTGGCTTTAATCTCTTCCCCATGTCTTCCTCAATAATGGCTTGGCATACAGCATCTTGGATGGATAGCTTCTGACCAGTTCCAGGATTTATTATACCTCCTGTACAGGCCTGGGCTTCCAACAACCTCTGTCCTGTAATAGCATCAACAATATTACGACGAATGGCTTCAGTAATTGTTATTTTTTCCAATGTTTCAATATCGAATATTGCTGCAATGGGAGTGGAATCATCAGCAGAATCATGAGACGTTATTTTAAAACTTGGCAATGGACTTAGCAACGGACTTGGACAACGGTTTGTTAAACAATTTTGTTTACTCTCACTTGTACTGATGTTAATCTTATCCGTGAACATATCTGCAAACTGTGTGAGTGTCATCCTTCCAGCGCGATAGTCATCAAGACTCTTTTTATCAATTAAACCTTTCTTTAATGACTCTTCAATGTCATACTGATTACCTGTTTTTCTGTCAACAATAACGGTTTTTGTGGTCCCATCTGATCCTGTAATTGTTATTTCTTCCCACTCTGCCTCCTGTTCAGAAAGCTCTAGAAAAGTCTCATAATCTATCAAGTCTTTGTGGTAGGCCTCACGTACTGTCATCTCTTGATTTGTGTCAGGATCCACAATGACAACTCTACGCTTTCTCACTGCAGATGACCTGGTGGTTTTGGATTCCTTTTTCTTTTCTTTCAGTGGCAACAAACAAAGACCTGTGGCTTTATCAATAATACACCGTTCCATTAACTGAAGATAGGTAAGATTTTCTTCTGTGTTGGGATCAAAGAAGCCTTTGGTGTCATCACCTGGATCCATCAGAATTTCATTCAGTTCTTCATCAAAGTAATTACGTTTGTAAGCAATGTTAACTGGCAAACGATGACTATACTTTGGATCAATAATTCCACCGGTCGCAATTTGGGCTTCCAGCAAGCGAATGCCATGACTGTGTTCAATCAGGCCTTTTTTCATTGCCTGAAACAGTGAGATGATATTCCCAGTTTCAGGATCTTTATAACCTGTAACAGCCCTTTCTGCTGAAAGAAGTTTGTTTGAGAATTCTCGACCTATAACTCCTTTTGTAGTAGCAGCCTCAACTGTCAGCTTTTGGTTATTGACAGGATCAATTATATGACCTGTGGCTGCCTGAGCTTCCAAAAGTTCAAGAGCTGTGCCCTGTCTCAGCAAGCCTTTCTTCATGGCTTGGTAGATTGGAAGCTTCTCCTTTGTGGCTTCAACATACACTCCTGAAATACTACTATTGCCTTGCAGGTAGCCCTTATACTGTTCACTGATTTGCTCTGGTGTTAGGCTTCCTGTTTGAAGAGCAGCAGCTGTGTTTTTATCTATAATGTTTGCCCCAACAAGACTGTCTACTGACACATTTGCTCTAATCCCTGGTAATGTTATTTCATTCTTTTGCACTGGCAAAAGAAGCAAGTCTGTTCCAGGATCTGCCCGACAGGCTAATTTCAGCTGTTGGTAGGAAACGTTTGTATTTGTATTTGGATCAACAAAAATTTTTGAGTTATCAAAAGGAGAGGCAAGTGTCTGATACATTTCTGCATCAATCAGCCCACGTTTATATGCAAGCTCTTTTGGTAGGTACACACTGTTTATTGAATCAATTATTCCACCTGCTGCAATCTGAGCTGCAAACAAGCGCAGACCGGTCTCTCTGTCAACAATATCTTTTTTCATTGCTTCATACAGGGAGATAACTTTTCCTGTAAATGGATCTTTAAATCCAGTTGCAGCCTTCTCTGCTACCAGAAGTCTGTCTCTGTCTTTATGGTCAACCAGGCCCACCGCAACAGCTTCATCCACTGTCATCTTCTTGTTTTTGTTTGGATCGGTGATGTAACCAGTAGCTGCTTGTGCTTCTAGAAGTGACAAGGCCACTTCGGGAGTAAGAATATTCCTTTTTGCTGCTTCTGACATCGAGAGTTTTTCTCCATTTTTCTGAGAGTAAACTCCAGCTATGTTCTCCAACCCATGAAGACTCAATTTAATTTCACTCGCAACATCCATTACAGTTTTTTGTCCTCTTAGCAGCTGGTCTAAAGTTGATTTATCAATAAGTTGACAATCGTACAGCTGGCTTACTGTGACCTTTTTACGAACTCCATCAAATACAAGTTTTGAAGAATCTACTGTAACTATACCACCTGTTTGAGTCTGCTTGTTGAGTGTTGGTGGTTCCTGATGGAGCTTTTCAATTTCTAATTGTGTTTTTATGCGCAGTGCTTCCAGTTCAGATCTCTTTGTCCTTTCACTTTCTTCGAGTTTCTGCCTGTAGCTTGCTTCAGTCATTCTCAGTTCTGTTTGCAGTTTGTCAATTTCAGCTTTCAAACGTTCAAACTCATTACTCGTCTTTCCTTTTTCTAGCTGTCTTATTTCTGCTTGATTCTTCCAGTAACTTAGATCAGATTTGACCGCATCATTTTCATCCTGAAGTCGCAGCTTCAAGCGGGATTCAGCTTCTAGCAGTGCCTTTATTCGACTTAGTTCATCTTCATAACGTTGAAGTCTTGATTTATCCTGCTCCAAGAGTTTGATCTTCAATAAGAGAGATTCCTTTTCTTGCAAAATGTCTTTATGAGCAGAGTGTGTCTGTTGAATCATATTAGTTGCCTATATGTCAAGATAGAAGATAAATGTTATTTTTTCACATTTCAAAAATAAAGTCAACAAAATTAAGCTTTTTAAAATGAGTAATGATGAAAAATGAGAGATATTGTCAAAGCATTTAATGTTGTACCCATCAGGACAGTTTGCAAGAATATCAGTGGTAAAGGGAACAACAATTTATACCTCATGGGAAGAGTACACTGATTGATTGGCAAGGAGACTCCGACGGATGAAGGCATTGCCATGGGGAATAACTGTTTTTCATAAATTCATTTATGGGATGTGGACATCACTGACTAAACCAGCACTTATTGCTCAAGTCTGGTTGCTCTTCAGAAGGTGGTAAGAGCTGCCTTCTTGAACTGCTGCAGTCCTCGAGGTATAGATGCACGCATAATTCTGCTAGGGAGACACCCACGGTGCTATTAGACCTATTGAAAAAGGCACAATGCATGGACATGTGTGCAAAGGACAAGGCTGGGTGCATGAGCATATTTAGCTTCTAGCATGCATACATAAGCCAAACACAGCAGGACTGATTATCTTAAATTGGTTTTCAATGTAATCCTTAGTGGGACTGCTTAGCAAATGCTGTCCAGTTACAGAATCATATTTAATGATAGACACTATATTTTGTGCTTTCAAAGCACAGGCTGGTCGGGTATGGTCTGTACTTTGCTTGTTGCAATTAGTCAAAAGGATATGATCTGCCAGTCGATGAGACATACAACCTACATCATACCAGTACTGTCTCTTCCAGAATCCATTTGACAACCAATAAGCACTCTTTTCATGAAACATAGATTATTCTATTTAATCCTGATATTCTGGATAAAGTGGCCTGATGAGTGCAAGACATAAAGCTTTGACAGCATGACTTTTTTCCCCCAGTAATACTCAAATTCTATATTACCAAATGACATTTTAAAATGCTTATTTTAAACCAGACTATTTTATATATTTTCCAAATATCATAACCATTTATCAAAATTATTCTTCCAACTGTCAGGAAAACAGAGGTAATTTTAAGTGTATTGCTAAATATTATAAATAGTTTTAAATGGATTTAATTTAATTTAGTGTAGTGGTTCTGTGAAAGGAAGAGTAAACCTATAGTTAGATTCATGTTGAACAAAGGTGTTTGCTTGGGCTGGTGGTTGCGGGCGGGGGGCGGGGGGGTTGGTTTCAGATAAAACTGTGCTTATGGCATGAAAAGTAAACAAGCTGGATGAAATATAAAGTCCATACTTAACAACTGGGGTGCACCCTTACAGTAGGAAGATTTTGAGTGTTTTTGACTGACTTTATAGCAGTTGGTTACAGGAAACAAGTGCTCTCTCAGCTTTGCTAGAAGAAATTTCATACCATGTAGTAATGGTTAAGAAAGCAAGCACAGGAAACTTAAAAGAATAATTGGTCAAGGAAACTAGAGAACTGAAATTTCGAAGAAGTCTGAAGTTAAAGGAACAAAGAGGAACTGCCTTTGGGAACAGACATTGTTTATGGAAATTAAAGTCAGACCTAGAAAGAGAAGAGCTGATGAGGTTGGCTACAGATAAGCCACCTGCTTGAAGTGATTGTAAGATCTTACTACAGCCTGTGGAATGAAAGTTAAAATAATGGAGGGAATTGGTGGCTGGATCTCAGAGTTTGTGTAAAAGCATCTGAGACAAAGGAAACTGAAGGAAAAGTGGAAAACCCAATACTGGATTCCTTGTTAAAAGTGGAGCAGAAGCTTCATTTGAAAGGAGTTAGAAAACCTGACATGGATTCTTAATGCAAACAGCTTTGAAAACAACAGCTCCTGGTAAAGTATTGCTTTGATTTTAACATTTTCATCCTTGTTTTCAAATCTTTCCAACACCTCACCCCTTTCTATCTCCAGAAATGGCTCCAACCCTACAGCTTTTCCAACCTATAAGCACTCCTCTAACCCAGCCTTTTGTGCATCCCTGACATTAATTATCCACCATTGGATGGCCAAGTCAATAACTGCCCGAGGTCTAGAATTCTATCCTTAAACCACTGCCTCCAGACCTCAGTTTCCTCTACCTTTCTGACAAAATATGGTCATCTTCCCTAATATCTCTGAAGTGCTATAGGATGTTTCATTACATTTAAGGTGCTATATAAATACAAGTTGTTGTTGTTTCTTCATGCTTCACGGAGGATGGCAGCACGTAGGCCAGCCGCACATTTCACAGACGAAGACCTAGGATGATTGCTGGAGATCGTAGAGAAAAGGAGGGCCATCCAGTACTTCCAAGAAGGCAGATTAGCCTGGAGCAGGGACTCGAATGTAGCCAGGGATGCTGTGGCAGTCAGAGCCCATGGCCTGACACTAAGCATTCAATGCTGGAAGATGATGAACAGCCTCATTCGGGCTGCAAGCGTTAGTATCCATCTTTCCTGTCCTGTTACCTGCCCCCTGGTCCCACCAGCCAGCCATCAAGCTCTTGTTCATCCCTACTGTCTCCCAGGAGAAGATGGCCCATAATAGCAGGGAATGGGAGAAGACAGGTGCAGGAATTCCCAAGTTGCATCTCCTGACCCACTTCGATAAGCACACAATGAGCTCTCAGGAGGTAGCCAGGTGAGCTGAGAGTGACAGTGAAGTCAGTGTATGCCAGAGAAGTGACCATCCACAAAACCTTCAACCATATGAGCTGTCGCAAGTAAGTTTGGCACAAGTATTGGAAAATAGGATTAGTGTGACTTCAGTGATAATTACTAACGGTGCGAACTTAATGGCCGAAGGGCCTTTCCCATGTTGTATGATGCTCTATGCCCTTTGGATACAGATAGGGTATGGAACCCCCTCTGGGAAATGGGTCAAGACAAAGGGGTCATGGCTTTGGAATGCAATATCCTTTAACCATCATTGTGTATACAGCATCCCTAATGACAGTATCTGCACTCCCCTGTGCCCTCTTAGTGACCCTACAACTTGTTCCTCCCTTGTACTGAACCATGTGTCTTCTCTTCCAGGAGCAACACCTGACGAGGCTGAACCCTCAGGAGAAGCACTACCCTCCCCCCAGCACCTTAGAGGAAAGGTCTATAGAAAGCGTTGATCAGCCAATACAGGCTTCAGCCACACCATTCACCAGCGCAGAGAAACACAGCTCAGTGGATAGAATTAGCAGACAGGCTTTGGAATCCTCCAAGAGTATCAAAGGCCACAGGGCACAGCAGAATGCTTCCACCTCAGATGTGCATCTGGGGAGTTCATCCAAATGTAATGTCAGGCCACATAAGATTAAGAAGTTGTAGGGTCACCAAGAGGGCATAGGGGAATGCAGACACTGTCGTTAGGGATGCACTATACACGATGACGGTTAAAGGATATTGCACTCCAAAGCCATGACTCATCTGTCTTGACCCTTTTCCTAAAGGGGGTTCCATGCTCCATCTGTACCCAAAGGACATAGAGCATCATACAACACGGGAAAGGCCCTTTGGCCATTAAGTCCGCACCGATAATAATTATCACTGAAGTCACACTAATCCTATTTTCCAATACTTGTGCCATATCCCTGACAGCCATGGTATCCCAAGTGCTCATCCAAAACCTTTAGTAATGGGGCTCCACAACCTAGATGATGCATTCCAGATCCTCGCCATCTGTGGAGCGTAAACTTTATCTCAAATTCCCTCTGAGTTTCCTGCCCCTCCCCTGAAACTATGCCCTCTCGTGATGGACTCCTCAACCAAGGGCTCCCTATTCACCCTGTCCAAATCCCACACAAACTCTGCAGCTCAATTGTGCCCTACCAGCCTTCTCCACTCTAAAATAAAACCATCCAAGCCAATCCACCTATCTAAATAGCTCAAATGTTCCATCACAGGCAAATCTGATGGTCCCCTCAGTACCCCTTCTAGTGCAACCACACCCTCCCTATCATGAGGTGACTAGAACTGCATACAATACTTCAGCTGTGACCTGACCAACTCTATGCCATGACTTATGAACAAGAATATCTCATATGCATCCACAACCCCATATTCAACCACCCTGATGCCTGCAGGCATCTGTGGCTAAATGTCCCAACATCCATCTGTTCCACTGAGCTGCCAGTGTCCTGCCATTCATTCAATACTCGCACCTTGCTATTCCCTCAAGGTGCATCACCACGCATGTATCAAGGTGAAATACCACCTACCATTGCCCATCTGACCAACCCATCTATACCTTCCTGTAATTGCCAACCTTGGGGTCATCTGCAAACTGATGGACCATTCTCTCCACGTGATCACTAATATCAGTTATGTATATCACCAACAGCAGGGATCCAGCTCAGAACTTTGTGGTATGCCACACGGCATCAGCCTCCCGTCACCCGAACAGCCACCTGGCATCACTCTTTGTGTCCTATTACTAGGCCAGTTTCGGATCTACCTTGCCAAGTTCCCCTGCCTTCCATGTCCTTCAACCAGCTCAATGGTCCCCATCTGGAACCTCGTCCAAGGCTGTGCTGAGAGTTATATGAACTATGGCAACTGCACCTCCCCCATCCAAGCACTCAACTGCTTTTTCAAAACCTGCTATTGAATCATCTGGCATGATTGCCCTCTGATGTGGAGATGCCAGCATTGGACTGGTACAGACTCACATTCCAATTATTCATGTAAATTGAGTTTGTGTCTTTGTGCCCTGTTTGTGATCAGAACACCCACCCACCTGACAGAGAGCCAGCCTGTTCCGAAAGCTTGTGGCGTTTGCTACAAATAAACCTGTTGGACTTTAAGCTGGTATTGTGAGACTTCTTTTTATGATCTCCCTCTGCCAAAGCTATGCTGCCTATCCCAAAGTAGCCAAACCTTTCCAAATGGAGCCTCACACGACCTTTCTGAATTTTTGCCAATGGTTCCCCCACTGTTGCTGTGCAACGCACCTGTCCGTAATCTTCTGGTTCATTCCCCACCAGTCCCCTCCCCTCCCCAGAGCAGCATCACAGGGAGTTGACACCACCATTCTGCCTGGAGAAGTCACTCGCGGACACAGCCAACCCAGGCCCATCACAGTGGTGTGCTGTCAATGAGATCCCTGAAGGGGAAGGTGGTGTACTACGTTGGGGAGATGGACTAGGGATCTAGAAGGGGGTTAAGGGTTGGTGCTACTGGATACTATGGCTGCAATTCTCCCATCCCGCCAGGAGAATTCTGCAGCGGCCAATTCACGGGGTTTGCACGAGCATTCACGTCCCACTTGCATCTCCCAGCACTGGATTTCCAGTGGCGTCGCTCTGCGCCAGAAATTGGCAGGGAGATGCACAGACTATTTAAATGGTCATTTCAGTATTATTTGAATGTGATTAGTGAGCCCAGGACTGAAGTCTCTGGGCCCACTAGCACCTCCCACCCCGCCAGAGTATTTTACACTAGTGGGGGTTACAGTAGCTTCCCACTTTCAGGAAGCTAGCGGCCTGATCCTGATGGAGTTGGTGGGGCGGGGGGGGCGCAATCTAGGCCCTCCATGGTGTCTGGTGGTGAGGATAGTGCTCCCTAGGTATTGGTACTTATAACTGCCAGCCTGTGCCTCTGACACTGCCCAAGGGGCACTGCTCATTGGGTACAGTACAGTGCTAAAGGGGCAGGGCATATGGGGGCAGGTGCTAGGAGGCGATCAGTGGGGTTGGAGGGTCCTGTGCCAATCTGCAGTTGCAATTGGTAGGGAAAAGAGGGAGGCCAGCGATTGGGCAGGCCATCAGTACAGGGCCACTGCGCATGCGCCAATCTTGGCACTGACAGTTTGGTGCATGCGTAGTGGCCTGCTCAAAGCACTGATTTCAGCCTCTCCAGTAGGAATAGGCCCCCAGAAGTTAATGATATTCACGCTGGTGGCCTTTGCAGTGCACAGAGTGTGGGGAGATTAGGAGATTCTTCTCTGAACTCCCACTGAAACAAAAGTTTTCATGCGAATTCAACACTTAGAATTTATTTGGCAATATTCGGCCCCATACTTCCTGATTACATAATCTTATGGCAATGAGGGCCTTGCTGGTCCTCTGGTATGCTGGACCCTAAAGCAGGTCAGTACGCTGCTCGATGGTAGATCAGGTGGTAGGATGGACGTCATTATAGCAGGTCTCCACCATGGTCTCAGGCCTTCTCGGACCAGTGTCATCATCCATGACCTCAGCAGTAGCCCTTGTCCCCCACTAGCCATCCTGGCACCTGGGAGGTGGTTTTCGAAGACCCTGGGGATATCCAAGTCCCCCAGGATGAAGAAGAGGGGAGGAAGAGTTAGTCCCTAAGGTTATCTGTCCCAGGCCCCTCAATCCTTCCCAGCACCCCGTGTCCCCATGAATCTGAATCCTGGCAATCTTGCACCAGCACCGATGTCCAATGATCAATTGCCTGCTGATCATTACCACATCATTGCCTCAGCGGGCACTGGCAGTGCCCATGCCCCCACACAATTACCAGTGGCGTCCCACACAGCTGTATCCTCTCTTCATGATTCAACACAATGCCTTCTACACCCCCAATGCAGTTACATGGTCGCTGGTGTGTAACGTAAAGCTAACCCCCAGAAACAGACCCATGATACCACAGGCCATTGGCGGCAGCACATGGCAAACTGGGCATAGTGCTTCGGCACATAGTGCATAATGGTAGCCACGAGAATGCCCTCACTGAGGAATCCTTGCAGTATAAACCTGCGTGCACCCACCTAGACGTATGGTGCAAACTAGCTTCCAGACATGGCTTGCAATTCGAACAGATGGTAGGGATGACTATCATGCGATGGGTATCCATTATAGAGAGCATCGCAGAGTTCATGCATTGTGCAGAGCCGTGTTTAACACCTGCTGAGTTTCCTCGACTGGGGCAACGGCTGCCAGACCTGATGTATGTAACTGTTAATGTGGCCAGGGATGGAATATCTGCAAGATATCTAGCAGATGGGTGGCTGCATTAAGAGTGTGACATTTGTGGATTTGAACTCGACTTTGATAATCTTTCAACAGGCAGAGAGAATGCTCATTGCACAAGCCCCAAACCTCTGTGACCTTATAGGGAAAGGACAGGAAAGTGGATGTGAGGAATGTTGGATCAGCCATGCTCCTATGAATGGCAGAGTAGGCTCGAGGGGCTGAACTCCTATTCCTGCTCCTGTGTCTTATGGTGTTAACTGAAACAGGTTTAGGCAAACTAACCTCAAGAACAAAGTGAAGTCCTTGTAACATGTCCAAATAATATGTGCAAATGGATAAGAGGTGATTAAACTGGCCTTCGGAAATCATTGAGAGTTTCTGCTATTGTTTGTTCAGTCATTTTACATGGAAAACATTATGTTACTTTACACAGTAATTACACTTGGGATGTCCTGATGTTATGAAAGACACTAATCAGGATTTCCTGCTTCCATTCACACTGGACAGGTTTGACGTAAACGTGTGACACAGTTGTTGCCTCCTACCATCAGTGATGGGCACATTTCCCATGCTTAGGTGTCAGGAATCTCATTTGATTGCAATACTAATTAATTATAAAGCTCGTATGCCAGAATAATCCCCCACCAGCCTCCCTGTTCCAACACCCCCTCCCCTTTAAGAAAATTCTATCCACAGTGGCATGCTGGCAGAATAGCGTGAAGCCCAACAAGTTTCCAAAGGCATGCATCAGGTGAATAGACATTCCAGGGGAATGCAGTGCTCAGGGGGAAGAGGATCAAGACTGGGTAGTACCCTGGCATCCCCAGCACTGCCAGCATCCCCTTATACTGCCCAGTCATTCCCACTTCCTAGGTGGGGCCAAGGGATGCCCTGGAATACTGACTGAAACAAGGACACCTTTGAAGAGGTCATGGTCTTCTTTATGAGAATTTAAAAAAAATTAAGTCAGAAAATAAAGTCAATACGTTACCATGAAACCCCCCCAGGAAACAATTCGAACATGTAAGGCAGTAGAGTGGCACAGTGGTTAGCACTGCTATCTCACAGCACCGGCGACCTGGGATCGATTCTCAGCTTGCGTTACTGCCTGAGTGGATTTGCACATTCTCCCTGTGTCTGCATGGGTTTCTTCCATTGCTCTGGTTTCCTCTCACTCCAAAGATGTGCAGGTTAGGTGAATTGGCCATGCTAAATTGCCCCTTAGTGTCAGGGGGATTAGCTAGGGCAAATACATGGGGTTATGGGGATAGGACCTGGGTGGGATTGTGGTCAGTACAAACTCGATGGGCTGAAGGTCCCCTTCTGCACTGTAGGGATTCTGTTAATTAATTTAAAAAATGAACAACACTGCACTGTAGGGATTCTATTAAATAATTTAAACAATACTTTGCAGAGGCAGGTAAAGTTTCAGGATGAGAAAAGAGTCAAAGTCATTAACTTTTCTCTATCTCATCAATTACGAGAAACAAAACAAAGGGGTTTAGGGGCAGAAAAAAAAGCATTTTAAAAAACGTGAGTGCCAAAAATAAGATGTGAAAAGAAAAAAAACTCCTATCTATTATATCTGCTTTCATAACCGATCACTTTATGGGCATTAAAGCACTTTTGGAGTGTGATCATTGCCATAGTGAAGGAAAGGCTGCAGCCAATTTGCACATAGTAAGATCCCATAATAAGATAATGATCATAATCAGTTTTTAAAAAAATGTCAGTTGAAGATTATCTATTAGCCATTGCACTGGGAAGAACTCCCCTGCTTGGTGAAACCACAGATAAAAGCTGTAAACATTTTTTTCTATGAGATCATGCACCAATATATGACCATAAAAGAAATCGCTGAATAATTCTATCCCATGGTGAGGGCAAAAATAAATGTGATTTTACATAGTGCTACACATTTTTTTTATTCATATGGATGTCATTTGGACACTGGGGGAGGGGGAGGTCATGAGTAGGATATTGATTTTGATGATCAGCCATGATCAAAATGAATGGCAGAGCAGGGTCAAAGGGCCAAGTGGCCTACTCCTGCTTTTATTTTCTATGTCTTTAACATTGCAAGGTCCATCGTAAACTATGGTGAAGTTTGTTCTTAAGTCATTTAAATTTATTTTTTAAATCTGGGAAAGCAAATAGTTAACCACATTGCATTCTCCCTAATCCTGTAAATAAATCAGGAACACTACCTTCTGCAAGGGCTCCCTTATTATGTGTTGAAACTCTAACAAAAGTCCAGAGAAATTAAATGAACAGCCAGTTTTATCAATCTGCCACAAGTGTTACATTGAGAGATTGGGGGCCCTCCCAGAAATTCTGCCTCCATTTATTTCCACAGCTGAGGGTACCCAACTACAAATACTAGAAATAGTAAAAAAAATTGGTTAAGCATTTGTTTTGGGTTTTTTTTTAAACACATTGTTAATAAAACTAATACAAAATACTTCACATGATAAAACAGTAAAACTTGCATGTACCTCTAGAGTCTGCTTTTGGAATGTTTCAACTTCCAGTCTCAACTTTTCCCTCTCATTCTTTAACTCATTAATTAGCTCTTGAAGGTCAGTGGTTCTTTTGTTTGTTAGTTCAAGCTGGAGCCTCAGTTCAGAGATAGTTCTTGATTTATCATCTTCAGCTTCATTTTGGATGCTACGAAGGTCATCATAATTTGACTTCAAATTTCTTAATTCTTCTTCTAGCTTCAGTCGTTCTTTTGTGAGATTTTCCACAACTGAACGCAGTCTGTCTATGTCACTTATTCTTTCATTCAAAGCCTTGGTTTTTTCTTCAATACTTTTTTGCAAATGTTCATTTCTCTGACAAGCATGTCTTGTGTTTTCCTGTTCTTGACTCAATTGGCGACGCAATGTTTCCACATCAGCATGCAGTCTACTCAGTTCCTCTGAGCTGATGTTCTTCTCTTTCACATGTTGGTCGCAAGCTTTCTGCTGTTGGGTGAGATCACTTTCAACCTTTTTCTTCATGATTGAGATATGCTCAATCTGCTGTGTGAGCTGAGTGATTGTGAGTGTATGCTCCTTGCATTTTTTTTCAAAGCGTTCAACTTCTTCTTCAGCCTTTTTTCTCTTTGAAGATTCTTCAAGTACATTCCTCCTTAGCTGTATTAGTTCCTCATCTATTCTATATTTGACGTTATTTGCTTCCCTTATGTTGTTCTGAAGACGTGCAATTTCTTGTTCCAGTCTGGATTTTTCTCTGGATACTTTCTCATGTTCTATCTTTATGACTGTAATCTCTTGCTCTATAGTTTTAATTTTGGTAAGTTTTTCTGTGTCCTTCTTCTGAAAATCAATTTGCTGGTGTTTTAATTTGTCATTTTCACTTTCTAAGTCTTTGCGTTTTTTGACTTCTTCTTCTAATAATATTCTTAGTTTTTCAATCTCCTTCCCTTTGTCTTGGATAGCTTTGGATGTATCTTCTTGAAGTGATTTAAGCCTTAGTGTTTCCTCTGTTCTAAGCTTGGTGAGTGTTTGAATTTCTATTTCAAGTTCCTGTCTCCTTTTAGATTCCTCAACACAAGCTGATTTCTGCTGCAAAATATCATTTTCTGCCTTTTTTCTACTGAATTCAGTTTCTCTAACAGAACTTCTTAATAGTTCTAATTCATCTATAAGGTTCTGCTTTTCTCTCAAAGTTTTGTCCAACTGAATTTTCAAAGCCGCAATACCATCTTCTTTTTGTATACTTAGTTTTTCAACTGTAGTTTCTCTTACATGAATCTCTCTTTCAACCTGTGACTTCAACATCCTGTTTTCCTGCTCAAACTTATCCCTAAGCTTATCTAGTTCACTTTCAAACTGTCTCCTTTTTAAAGACTCTTCCTGCAATGCATTCTTAAGCCTTTCCATCTCTCTCTCTTTGTCTTTGATTGATTTCTCAATTTCCAACTTTTGCCACACTGTCTCATCCAGTTCTTTCTGTTTCATTCGGGAAATTCTGTCAAGTTCATCCATTTGCTGATCATACCGGTTTTCAGCTGCTTTTCTCTTTCTCCTTTCTTCATCAATTTCAAACGTCAGTTTTGTAATCCTCTCATTAATTTCTTTTATTTGAAGAAGGTACGCTTCCTCCCTCTGCCTTAAGGTATCACGGTCCATTTCAACATTTCTCTTCTGTTCCTCTACGATCATAATCCTTTTCCTGAAGTCTGAATACTCAGTTTGAACCTGGGTCAAATGTTGATCAAGAAACTTCTTCTGCTGAATACCATCAGCATTCTCATCTTGAGCATGTTTAAGTGCCTCTTCCAAAAGTTCTATTTTTGTGTTTTTCATCTGTATAATTAAAATTAGATGGAAGTGGCCTGTGATATTTTGCTTTGTATCCTACAATCTTAATACAAACACAATACGCAATCTAAAAAGTTGTTTACATTTGTAACCATAGTTACATTTTTATAGAATAAATGAAAGGCTGTTCAACTGGCAAATATACACTAGACTATATTACAAAAGAGAATATTTTTTACTTCCTATGTGAAAACAGCCAGCTACCATTGGAATATTTTCAGGAAAAGCTACAATGTGAATATTAACTTTTCTGGAACAGCAAAATAAAAATAGGTTCACCTTTACTTCTTCCATGTTCTTTAGCATCTCACTTAGATACTTGTAGTAGTCACCAGATCTTGTAAGAAGTTCTATGTAACGAGACTGCAGATCTGCAGACTAAATGAAAACGATATATGATTATATGGAAGCTTTCTTGACTCTTTCCAGAACTCATATTACAATGTTTATTGAATTCAGTACTTGATGAAATATTATTAGCATGACCTCTGGATAACTAATTTACTATCATAACCACTATTACTGATAGCAACGTATTTAGTACCAGAAGTTCAATAACTGCATGCTTGATCACAGCCTGCACCTGATATCACCCTCATCCTAGCATCTGGATTGCATTTCATAAAATGGAAAGCAAATTACTTCATTCTGCTTTCCTGTTAAAGCAGAAGATGACCCATAACCAGTGACACCTCAGTTTCGCAAGGTTCTGCCGGAAAGCACCAATTAGCCATCTCAGAATCTCCTACCACTGAGGAAGCACAAAGCAAAAAAGATTGGGACTGAAAGACACTAAGGAGCAATGCAGAAAAAAAAACGAGTAAGAAGGCAAATAGATTGTTTGACTTAAACTGTTTCTGTCACTGCCAGTGCATTTAGCTTCACAGGTCATTTATCCCCTCAAGCATGTTCTGCCATTCAATGGGATCACGGCTGCTCAGCATCTTATCTTTGGATAACGAACCTCTACTAATTTCAGATTTAAGATTTAGAATTGATCGAATATCAATTGCCGAAGAGTGTTCCAAACTTCACCACACTTTGTATGTAGAAGTGTTCCCTTGGTTGGAAATTTACTACCCCACTTTGACGGGACTGGAAAATCCCACCGGCAGTATAGGTTATAAAATACTGTCCCTAATTTCGCTCCTCTAAGATCTGGCTCTAATTTTTAAAAAATACAGAAGGACTTGTGCTCCTACTGTAAAGATATTTTCTCTTTATCCACCCTACCTGTTTCCACTTAATACCCTAAAAACTTAAATTACTTGAAAACCTAACTTTCCAAATTCCTATGAATACAACCCTAATTTATATTAGTCCCTGCACTCATTCCAGGCCTTCCCAAGGTGTGGTACCTGAACTGCTTAAGTACCTCAGGTATGATCTAACAAGAGCTTTCTATAGCTGACAAAGCAAAACTTCACCCTCCTTTCAATCTCATTTTCCAGATGTACAGGCTACATTCCATTATTTTTTAAAATTATTCTTTGCACCTGTTTGTGACACCTTAACAACCCACGTACCTGGACCATTACGGTTTCTGGCATTTAGAAAGCACCGTGTTCTATTCCATTTAACTCCAAAATGGACAAGCACCCATTTGCCTATTCTAAAATCCATTTGCTACAGTTTTGCCATTCAATTAATCTACAAATTATTCCACTGTAATTTTATGCTTCCATCAGCACCACATATAATGCTGTCTACCTTTGGATCATCGGTAGATTTGGACATGTGGCTTTCTATTCTACAGGTCCTTATGAGACAACGTTGGTTATGTCCTGCTGATTAGAAAATTTGCCTTTATCCTTTCTCTCCATCTCCTATCACTCAATCAATTTTCTAACCAGGTCTGTAATTTGCCTACAATTCGATTTATTTCAGCCAACAGTATCTAATGAGGAACTTTATCAAATGCCTTCTGAAACATCATACAACCACAGACATCCACAATTTTGTCGTTTCAAATAAAATCAATCATTGACCCACTTTTTACAAATTCATGCTGGTCTTCTGATCGACTGAAAACTTTCAAGGCGTTTAATCACTTTATCCTTAATTATAGAGTCCTGACAGTGTTAGGTCTACAATTCCCTGACTGTCCGTTCACCTTTGTTAAACAGTAAAGTAACATGTGCACTTTTACAAGCTAAAAGAACAGTTCTCAGATCGAGAGAGCTTTGAGGATTATGATTGGGGCATCTCTCCCCCTTCCTTAAATCTCTGGGATGGGAACCATCTCGTCCTGGAGATTTATCACTCTTTAGAAAATAGAGATTGTTTCCTTGTGCTGGGGAATCATCTCAGGATAAGGAGCCAGACATTCAAGACTGCAATGACTAGAAATCACATCACGCAGAGGATTATGAATCTTTGAGATGATCTATGCTGATAGATTCTGGATGCTCGGTCATTTTCTCTTTATTTGTTCAAGGGATGTGGGTACCGTAGGTTGGATCAGCATTTATTGCCATCCTGAAGGGCATTTAAGAGTCAACCATGTTGTTTTGGATCTGGAGTCACATAGCCACACCAGGCAAGGACAACAGATTTCTTCCCTTAAGCATAACAATGAACCAGATGGGATTTTACAATAATCAACAATAGCTTCACGGTCATCATCAAATTGCATCACCCGCCATGGTGGGATTTGACCCCATATCCCTAGAGCATTACACTGGGTCTCTGGATTACCAGCCCAGCTACAATACCACTATGACACTGGCTCCCTTAATATGGTATATTCAATGGCAATATCATCAGATTTTTAAGACTTTAAGGAAATGAAGAGATCGCCATAATCTTGTATTTAGCAGAGCAGGCTCAAAAGGCTATGTGGCCTATTATTATTTTATGCTCTTATTGACTGCCATGTTTTCTGCATGTGCTCAAAATTGCCCCCCTCAATTCATAAGCTGGAACATTTTTCTCTGGTTAAGGCTTAATTTTTCCAACGCAGAATCTACTTGCACAGTTCTATAACCACAGCATTGCTAATACAAGCAGCTATCACCTCTGCTCTAATCATCCTGTTTAATACAGGCATTTCTCAAACCTAAAAGGGGTATTTTCTATCCCCATTTTTGGTGAGCGGGCGGGAATAATGGTGAGGGTGGAGAATCGAGGGGGGAGGGCGGCAGGGTAGCACAGTGGTTAGCACTGCTGCTTCACAGCTCCAGGGTCCCGGGTTCGATTCCCGGCTTGGGTCACTGTCTGTGTAGAGTTTGCACATTTTCCTCGTGTCTGCGTGGGTTTCCTCCGGGTACTCCGGTTTCCTCCCACAGTCCAAAGATGTGCGGGTTAGGCTGATTGGCCGTGCTAAGAAATTGCCCCTTAGTGTCTAGGGATGCATAGATTAGAAGGATTAGTGGGTACAATATGTAGGGATATGGGGGTAGGGCCTGGGTGGGATTGTGTTTGGTGCAGACTCAATGGGCCGAAGGGCCTCTTTCTGCACTGTAGGTTTCTATGAGTCTCAAAACAGCTTTCACACTGGAGGAATTTTCATATTGATTGTCCATGCCCTTCACCATACAATGATGGCAACTCCATTTAAATTAACTGAAATATAATTGGGGAGGTCTTGTGTCCATGGTGGTGGCAATGGGGGATGGCGGTCCTTTTTTATGTTTTTCATCCAGGCACCCTTTAAAAATGGTTCCCCAATCTCTTGAGGACCAAGGTTGCTGACAGGATGGGTTCATTCAGAGCCAGTGTGACATCATGGAACCAGCTCCAAGATTTTTTTTTTGGAGTGACCTTCAGGAGTACTGTCCAATTTGGGAAGACCAGACACCCAAAGAGGAGCCAGCAGAGCCACTACGAATACCATCTACTGTTGAAGTGAATGGAGGAGAAATAAAAGATGGAGGTGCCATCTTGCTGATGGGATCAGAAGCTACTTGCTCACACAAAATATAATCTTCAATGGATCTGAATGTAGGTGACTGGAAACATCGCAAGCATTGGTTTACAGATATCCTGATTTGTCCTTTAAGGTGACCCTTGACATATATCCCATGGCACTCCAACCATCCATGCTGTTGTCACCTTCTGCGAGTAGATCCTATGCACACAGTCAAAATTCCATACCTTTCCAAAAATATTTGCTAATTACTTTATTGGCTTCCCATTGCTAGTGGGTGCATTGATGCCACTGATCTGAAGCCACTGTCAGTAAATGTGCAGGGAGGCAAGAACATGCCAGGGAGGCAGGACGACATTGGGAAGCTAGCCCAATACATTGTATGCTATTTTCCCAGCCTATCACCCTTATACCAAATATGTCAAGGATGCTGCAAAATGTCTCCCCAAAGTGTTCAAATAATTCTTCCCTTTCCTGATATCCCACAATGTCTGCACTTCAGGCTCCAGCACAACAACCTGAAGCTGAAGGTGTGCAAGATGGAAATACTTTCTGCCAATGTGATTGGCTAGGACAATGCCCCAAACTCCCACATGATATGCTGCCATTCATAGATAAACTCATATTATTTATTTTATTAATTAGCTTGTGTATTTAATTAATTAGGCAATAGTTTTTAATTTTCAACTAATTTTACTCGATCGACTTATAGGTAAAGCAAAGATTTACATGTAATATAAATCACTAAGTAATTGAGATAAAAGGAGCATCTCCTTCCCCCACTTCAAATTTCAAACTTTTTGCACCATGTAGACAGACATTATACACTCTGACTTTCCCTTCCACAACAGAAATAAAAATTATGCAAGGTGCACAATGTCCAGTTTTCTGCTTGTGCCCAAAATGAAAACTGCCACATGACAATTCCAATGAAATGGAATAAAAATTAATAACTGCCCACTTTAACTGGGCAGGCAGCACACAGAGGGAAACTTTCCTCCAAAAGCATTTGAGCATAAAGGATAACCTAAGTCAATAACATAGAAATTTTGGATGCTTGAGCGGGGGTGGGGAGAGGATCATGCTTTCACACCCTGTTGAATATAGGTAGAAAATTTGACAGGCTCCATTATGGACAAGCAATTATCCTTAGATTTTAACTCTGCAACTATAACTAGATGATAAAAGAAAAAAAATCCAATTAGTTCAGAGGCTGGAAAACATGGGGAACTTGTCAGCATTAATTAAAATATGTCAACACCTTTAATAGAGTTGTTAACCCATTTAATATTAGGATTTAAAATGCTGCATTGACTGAGAACACAGGAAGGTAAAGAGTAAGCATTTGTCTGCAGTTACCACCAGTAGTAATTGCTTTCTTACTGATAGGCATACAGCTTGACAGAAAATGTGATTTTACGTTATCTTTCAAGGTATATTGGGGCACTAAAGGCAAACTAAAGTGGTGCAACTTGCTTGATAACAGTGAACTCTTTGGTGTACATTTTAATGTGTTAATAAAACACTGGGATTGAGTTTCCATGGACACTTCCTAATCCTTCACTATAGCCTTTGTACATGTGGTACAAATCCTGCTGAAAGAGTGTTGACTAGTGAGCCTATCAGCAAGCAATGCAAAAGAGAAACAGTCTTATGATTGGAGGAGCAGTGAATAGTGTTTCATTCATTCAGCGTGTGGCCTGACCGTCAGCAGCAGTGAAAATAACTGGAAACCCCTGTTGACAGTTACAGGACCACAAGATCCTGTCACTAGTCAATGGCAGCTGCCTCCACTGCCACAAAACATGCCATGAGGGGAGTGGAACGTCCAACCCAATATTTTTGAGGCATAGACTAACATTCGAAAGACACGTTTTGCAGTTGAATAAATATATAACAAGGTTAGCAAAGTATTGTATGTTGTAGCCATGATGTGGAAATGCCGGCATAGGACTGGGATAGGCACAGTAAGAAGTCTCACAACACCAGGTTGAAGTCCAAAGTCCAACAGGTTTATTTGGTAGCACGAGCTTTCAGAACGTTGCTCCTTCATTAGCTGAGTGGACTCACTCACCTGACCGAAAGCCTGTGCTACCAAATAAACCTGTTGGACTTTAACCTGATGTTGTGAGACTTCTTATTGTATGCTGTGTTAGCAACCAAATGTTTAATGGGTTTAAATGAAAAGGTTTGATATGCCCTCATTCAAGTAGTGCACAATGTCACAAAGGGTTTAAAAATTCAATTATTACTTTAATCAGTCATAACTTTCATTCTTAACTAAGACAAGGAAATAGCTTACAGCTTTAGGAAGAAGTTTAGAACAAGAAAACATTTCCTACCTCATGAAGAATTGTACTGGAGATTGATTGTGCCAGTTGCCTTTTGATTGGAATATTAAGCAGAGTTTCCAGACCAGCACTGTAAGATGCTAGCTGTAGCTCATAATCCTGTTTAACAAACAACATTGTGTACATAAACATCCCATTGTATAAATATGCAAAAGAAAATTATTCATCTACGAGACCATATTTGAGTTTCTTACCTTTACTGACGTTGCACATAGGTCTGCATGCTTTTGGTACTCTTCAACACTGCCTCGTTTGCTCTTTATTTCAGTGTACAACTTCTATTCAACAGTAAAGTTAGCACTCAATTAGGAAAAAGAAATCTTCAATAAAGTCAATCCATCTCAGTTACATAATGAACCAACTCTGATTTTAATAACTCCTTCCTTGGTAGCCATGCCTCCATCTGCTTCAAAATTCCAGAATGACTCCCCTCCCATACCCCAGACATCTTATCATCCTTTGAAATGCTTGTGAAGATCTACTTTTTTGACCAGGCTTTCGGTCATCTGTCCTTTTACCTCGAAATTCTGTTTGATAATATTTCAATAATATGCATTAGGACATTATACCATATCAAATGTGCTGTAAAATGCAATTTGCTGGTGAAACGACCCTGGTTTTTGTTTTTTCCAATATTGGAAGCTTGAAAGGACACAACAGCAGGGAGATTTCCTTCACTATGCTGGGCCCAGGCCACTGTCAGGGCAATGGAGCACACTGGATTTCCCTTTAACCCAGCTGCACGTTGTCTGACAGATATTTGAGCCAAGTTGGGGGTGGAGAAGAGGAATATCAAGGTTCATATATTTCCACTTGAAACCTATCATAACAGTGAGTTTCCAATCTTATTCCCATCAGTAATCAGACTGAGCACCTTCCCAAGGAATGAGGTGCAATTAAGTCAAAATGATGGGTCTTGCAACAGATAGATAACAGAATCAGAGAACTTGGTCAACTGTGCACTGTTACCCAGAAAAGCGGGGAAAATAAAACTATTCAGGAAAGCACAACAGGCATGAGCTGTGATGATCCTATAACTTTTATTAAATATTACCAGTGTATAATTCATTTTAAAGGCCCAACTTTGAACTGAAAATAACAATAAGGCCATGAATGCTCACTCTTTTTATGAAATAAATTCAACAACTTCCAGAGCAGGCACATGTACAATTAAACATGGAAATTAAAGTTGTTTCTCAAGTTACCCTGCTCCTCCAAGAGAACTGAAATCCATGCAACAGTGTGAAGTTACTGTAATTGCTCATTAAACATGTTAGATGAAACTAAGCCTCGTACATTCAAGTGTAAATTAATTTTTAAACAGCATGTTAAGTTATAATTAATTCCAAATAACTCCTCTAGCATTGAACATTAACTTTACAAGTGTGGAGTCAGATGCCATCAGAATTTTTTAGCACTAAGAATTAAACTTTTTTTCTGTCCTTTATCTCTCTCTTAATCTCATCTGTCTTTCTCGTTATTTTGTTTTCAGCATCATTTAGATTTCCCAGTTTAGGCTGAGTGCCTCAGCAAGGGTTCTTCAATCTGACTGGTTTAAAAATCACACCGTTGCTTTTACACCTCATAACTCCTATGCATCCCGTGTGGAGCATGTGCCATTCTGGATGAGATGCCTAATAAGAATATACTGTCTCTCAAAAACCTCCCAAACTCCATAGGTAACTGTGTAAGAGAGTGAACTCAGATCATTTTTTGGCTCCAAGCCAAAAATTCAGGCCAAATAGATACTGTACGGTTATTGTTAACTTTGTGGAAAAATGCAATGCCACATTTTGTCATCATGTTTTTTGAGATAGCACAATATACAACCTGAAATTTTGCTACATTGGTCTATTTAGATTTAATCCTTTAAAATCTGTTTGCAATCAATACATGCAATTACTGGACAGTCACTTTTTATTTCAAAAATACTAAATTTCATACAAACCTTCTGCTCATTTAGCTGATCCACTAGGGCATTTGTATCCCCAAATCTATTAACCTGCAGTGCATCCTGTTTCTGTTTTGTCACATCGATCCACTTGCTCAGGTTCTGGAACAACTCTCCATAGTCTTTCAGCTGCCTATGTTCCTTATCTAGGTCAAGATACCTGCACAAAAAAGGAAAAAGATCCATCTAATTCCATGAGAATAATAATGAATTCATTGCAATGTTTTATGAGTTAACAACAAATTTAAAATGTGATGATCTTTCATGCAAATTATTAGTCAACCAAATTACTTGAACATGAAGGTTTCTAACTCCAACTTCAGAAATATTACAGGCTGTAGCAAGGAACAGCTACTGGAGGCACAAGTATGAGAGAAGCTATTTGAGTGAGTAACTTGGGGTGAAGTGAAAATGACAGCTATTTGAGTGAGTAACTTGGGGTGAAGTGAAAATGACAACCCATGACAATCAAGGCAGCATTTGGCTAAGGGCTGCATCAAGGGGCCTCAGCAAAACTGGAGTCAATGGGAATTAGGGAGAAAACCCTCCGCTGGTTGAAGTTATACCTACCATAAAGAAAATGGTTGTGGTTACAGGATGATGTGGAGATGCCGGCATTGGACTGAGGTGGGCACAGTAAGAAGTCTCACAACACCAGGTTAAGGTCCAACAGGTTTACTTGGTGGCACGAGCTGTCAAGAGTGCTGTCCCTTGATGAAGGGGCTCACCTAATGAAAACTCATGCTACCAAATAAACCTGTTGGACTTTAACCTGGTGTTGTGAGACTTCTTATGGAGGTGAATCATCTCAATTCCAGTGCATCACTGCAGGAGTTCTTCAGGGTAGTATCTGAGACCCAACCATCTCCAGCTACTTCATCAATGGCCTTCCTTTCCATCATAAGGTCAGAAGTGGGAATGTCTGCTGATGATTACACAATGTTCAGCGCCACTTGCAACTCCTCAGTTACTGAAGTAGACCATGTCCAAATGCAGTAAGATCGGGACAATATCCAGACTTGAAATGGCAAGTAACATTCATGCCTCACATGTGCCAGGAAATAACCACCTCCAACAAGAAATAATCTAAAATTCATCACCCTCTTGTCATTCAATGGCATTACCATTGCTAAATCCCCAAACTATCAGCATCCTAGGGGTTACCATTGACCAGAAGTGGAACTGACTAGCCATGTAACTATTGGGCAGCATTTTCTGGCCTTTCATTGCCAGGATTTTCTGGTCCGATTGAAGGTGACCCCTGCAGTGGATTCCCGGTGGTGGAACAGGCGATCCATGCAGAATGCCTTGGACTTCAGTGAGTCCAGAAGATCAGAGGCAAGGAATCCTGCAATGAGTAATTCACTTCCAGTCTCCCCAAAGCCACTTACAATGCAGAAGTCACAAAATGTGGTGGAATAATCTCCACTTGCCTGAATGAGTGCAGCTCCAACGACATTCAAGAACCGTGACACCATCCAGGACAAAACAGACATCTTGGCCCCCAACCACAAATATTCACTCTTCCCACTACTGATGCACAGTAGCAGTAGTGTATCTGCAAGATGAGCCTTGGTGAGCATAGACTCACCAAGACTCATTAGATGACACCTCCCAAATTCATGACCATTATCATTTAGAAGGACAAAGCCAGCAGACCCTCAGAACACCACTACCTGCAAGTTCCCCTCCAAGGCACTCACTACCCTGACTTGGAAATATATTGCCTTTCCTTCACTGTCACTGGATTAAAATCTGAGAATTGCACTGTGAGTGTACCTACACCACATGGACTAGTGGTTCAAGAAGGCAGGTCATCATCACTTTCTCAAGGGCATTTATGGATAGAGAATAAATGCTGGCCTGGCCAGTGACTCTCACATCCTATGCATGGATTTTTAAAAACATGAACATTACAATTATGCACTGCTTAATCCAGTATTTCAAATTTACATTGAAATCAAAATCTTTCCCAGAAAAAGACGACCAATGTAAAATTAACTATTATTAGCTAGCGCTGGCTGACACTAATCTTAAAATAGTCCTAAGAAACACCATTAAACATTATGAAATCTGTTATTAACTCATTTTGTCAATAATGGGTAGCACAGAACTAGAATCAGAATATTGGACCACTTCAACACCCTTTACATGCCCAACATCAATATACTTACGAGAACCTTTGGGAAGTGCCTTTGTGTTCATGCTTGATGCAAGTATATTGACGTTGGGCATACAAAGATGCTGAGGGGTGTCCAAGACTATAATGAAAAAAGCTATGCTGCCTGTGTCCAAATTAATTTCTAACCCTGGGGAAAAGAGTCCAAATCTTTGAAGAACACTGTCCCCAAGTAAAGGTTGTTGAAGTGGTCCAATATTCTGAATCTAGTTCTGTGCTACCCATTATTGACAAAATGAGGTAATGTTTAATGGTGTTTCTTAGGACTATTTTAAGATTAGTGTCAGCCAGCACGAGCTAATAATAGTTAATTTTACAACAGTCTTCTTTATCTGGGGAAGATTTTGATTTCAATGTAAATTTGAAATACTGGACTAAGCAGTGCATAATTGTAATGTTCATGTTTTTAAAAACCCATTCATAGGATGTGAGAGTCACTGGCCAGGCCACCATGGGATTGTCCAAGCTCTCTTTCAGAAGATTTAATACCTTTCATTCTGCTATCAAGTCATTTCTACTATCCTCAGCTGTAATGTTTCCCCACTACCATTTCAAGCTCCACGTTCTGTGCTGGCTCTACTATAATGGAAGAGTCTGGAGTTGTCTCAGCTTGTAGTCATTAAAGGAGACAAATGAGACCATTCTACCAGTAGTCTGGTATTTATCTGGTCAGCACAACTAGCCCAAGGCCTCAACACTTTGGCTCCAGAAGCTATTTTATCCAAGATGGAGGCCCTCCTTCAGGCAGGATTTCTTGCCTTTTGAATGACCCCAAAGGAACGTAAATTGAACTGCAAAGCCAATCTTACCAATTCCGTTATGCTTTCATTGAGCACATTCCTTCAATTACTACTTGTTTACAAATATTATCTTGTTATAGCAATTCAACCATTCAAAATGCATATCCTGAATTACCCAGCCACAAAGTCAGTGCTTGGAGACAACCAATTTTCCATCAGGATTTGGTACAGTTACTGTACATCTATCCCCAGTTACAATAAGCTGAACATGTTTGGCATTGTTTCTATCAATTACCTGACCTGTTATTGTGAACCCTCCCTTCAATTTACAACTAAAACCCAGTTCCATTTATAATTGACTAATTCAATCTTCCAAGCTTCTTGACATGAAATGTAAACCTATAATCTCTTCATTCAGGACAAGATTGCAACTAAATGAACTAATATACTTATTAAAAAAATTATAAATAGGCAATATCCAACCTGCTATCAATTTCCTTGTAAATTCTCTGCCATCGGTCAGCTAGCTGTGTGACCTTTTCATTGTATTTCGTAAGATCAATGTCACATTTGTAGAAAGATGGCATTATTTCATCATTGATACGGAGGGATTCCTGCATATTTTGCTGCATCAACATAATTATGTCTTTCTTCTGATCCAGTTCATTCTTCATTTTCTAAGAAAAAAGTATTAAAAAATTAATACAAAAAGCTACTTTTTTATAAAAGATAAACGGGTGGCACGGTAGCACAGTGGTTAGCATTCCTGCTTCACAGCTCCAGGGACCTGGGTTCGATTCCCGGCTCGGGTCACTGTGTGGAGTTTGCATATTCTCCTCGTGTCTGCGTGGGTTTCCTCCGGGTACTCTGGTTTCCTCCCACAGTCCAAAGATGTGCGGGTTAGGTTGATTGGCCATGCTAAAATTGCTCCTTAGTGTCCTGGGATGTGTAGATTAGAGGTAAAATGTGTAGCAATGTGGGGATAGGGCCTGGGTGGGATTGTGGTCGGTGCAGACTCAATGGGCCGAAGGGCCTGTTTCTGCACTGTAGGGTTCTCTGTTCTATGTTAAAATTTTCCATTTCTGAACAACCAGGAATCCGTTTTTCACCGTTTTTAAAGCGGATGCCTATCTCCAATAGGCAAAATAAGAACCCCTCACTCCCCCACCGCAACCCCTCTAATACAAGAAGGGGAGCCCCCCATCACCTCCTCTTCCTCCAACAGAATTCCTCAGCAGGCCCCCCGGCACCCTGACACTGCCCCCATCAAATTACTCATCAGACTTCCACCTTGCACAGTTTGCCTTTTAGCTCAAACATTAGTGTTGGCCAGGTGTGCCAGCATAATACTGGCAAGAGATATAGCCACCCAGTAATGTTGGAAGAATCTTGTCCCATTTTCTAGACTCCCCAGTCAAGTAAACTGCTAGCTCAAAGTTTGGTTCGCAGAGGCAGCTCATTTGCTATGGGAAATTTACTGATTCATAACTGCTATTGGAAAGTCTATGCATATGGAGGGAATGCAGGTCCAGTCTCAGGAGCGATCCTCTGCATAGCTGAATAACCTAACACTCACTGTTTAGATCTTCATCCAAAAAAATGATCCCTTTGTACTTCAGGGGGTACAAATGTTTACTGAGATGTATCTCAGTAATAATCTGAGTCGGTCACATGGACTTTGTAGAAATAAATGGGATCAAAATAGGGCAAGTTCTAGAATAGATGGACAGCAACTCCAACAAATTAACTATCTACCCCAGGAAGGTGACAGTTATCCCCAGTTTCTTCAGGGAGAAAACTCAAAGTAACGCAAGTGGTTCTGATACAGGGAGATAATGGTGCAGTGGTACTGTCACTGGACTAGTAATCCAAAATCTCAAGAGTAATGCTCTGGGGACTTGGGTTTGAATCCCACTATGATTGATGGTAAAATACGCATTAAATAAAAATTTGAAATTAAAAGTCTAATGATGATCATTAAACCATTGTTCAAACCCATCTAGTTCACTAATGTACGTTATGGAAGGAAATCTGACACCTTCACCTGACCTACATGTGACTCTGGACCCCACAGCAATGCGGTTAACTCTAAATGCCCTCTGAAATGGCCAAGCAAACCATTCAGTTCAAGAGCAATTAAGGATGGGCAATAAATGCTGGCCATGTCAGTGATGCCCATCCCCTGAAAGAATAAAAAAATTCTGCTTACCTTAAGATTGATTCTGTACATTTCTATTTTATCCAAACTCATTGGGACTGTTTCCTCTTCAGTTAGTCTAGCTTCATAAACTTTTATCACATCCTCCGCCTCCAGAATATTTTGGAAGAGTAACTTAAGTGCTTTCATTCTGAAAACAAATTAATGCAATCAGTGCATTCATGGAAAAGTAGAAATAAAGATTAACACAGACTCACAAATAATACTTCAACATGATGCCCTGGAACTAGCCATACCTACTGCCAAGCTTTTCCAGTACAGCTGCAACACTGGCATCTATCCAAATTGCCCTGGAAAATTGCCAAGGGAAGTCCAGTGCACAAAAGGCAGAACAAATTCAACCTGGTTAACTACTGCCCTACCAGTCTACTCTCAATCATTAGCAAAATAATGCAAGATGTTGTTGTCATTGCTATCAAATGGCACTTACTCTGCAATAGTTGGGCTCACTGATGCTTGGTTCCACCAGGGCTACTTTGCTCCTTACCTCATTACAGCTTTGGTCCAAACATAGATAAATGTACTGAATTCCAGATGTGAGGATGATTCAAGTAGTCCTGGCAAAATTTAAGTCAATGGGAATCACTGGGAAAATTTTCCACTTCACTGAGATGGTAATTGTTGTATAAGGCCAATCGTCCCAATCCCAGGATATCATTACAAGATTTTCTCAGGGTAATGTCCTAGGCCCAACCATCTTCGGCTGCTTCAATGATCTTCTGTCCAGAATGTCAGAAGTAGGATGATTGCAAAACATTTAGCTTCATTTGCAATGCCTCAGACACTGAAGCAGTCTGTGGTCCATCTGGACAACACTCAGACTTCAGCCACTAAGTGTCAAGTGATTCATACGATATAAGCACCACGCAGCGACCATTTCCAACAAGAGAGAATCTAACCATCACCCCATACCATTCGATGGTATTACTATTACTAAATCCTCTACTATCAACAACCTGGGAATTACCATTGACCAGAAACTTAACGAGACTAGTTATATAAATATTTTGGCTACAAGAGCTGATTAGATGCTGTGAGTTCCAAGGCAAGGAACACTTCCAATCCACAAAGCACAAATCAGGAGTGTGATGGCATGTTCTCCATATGTCTGGATGAGTACAGCTTCAACAACACTCAAAAAGCTCAAAACAATCCAAAACAAAGCAGCATGCTTTATCTGCACATCATCCCCAGACGAAACATTCATTCCCTTCACCAATGACACAGTGGCAGTAGTATGTAGCATCTACAAGCTGCACTGCATTAACTCACCAAGACTTCTTCAACAGCCCCTTCCAAACCCATGAGCACTACAACATAGAAGGGCAAGGGTAGCACAGCATTGGAATACTACCACCTGTTAAGTTCCTCTCCAAGTACATGGTATCCTGAGATGGAACCGTATCACTGTTCCTTTACTGTTGCTGAGTCAAAACTCGAATTCTTACAAAATGACACTAAGATTGTATCCACAGCATATGGACTGCAGCAGTTTGAGAAGGTAAATCACCAGAGCAATTGGGCACGTGCAACAAATGCTGGCATCCCACGAAAGAACAAAAGAAGACTTGTCACTGATTACGTAATCTAGCTACCAGCTTCCCATAGATCACTCAAAATGCTTCCTGTAAAAAAAAACAGCTGCTTCCCCCCGCCCTCAAACTGTAATTTCTAATGTCCAAAAATAAGTAAATGATATGTGACTATTTCTTTTGACAGTATGTTTCATTGTGAAGATTATCTTTGTGAAGAATGATCGTTGATACACCGTGGCACCACGGTTACCACTGATGCCTCATGGCACCAGGGACCCGGGTTCAATTCCGGTTTCAAGTCAATGTGTGGAGTTTGCACTTTCTCCCCATGTCTGCATGTGTTTACTCAAGGTGTAAAAGATGTGCAGGTTAGGTAGATTGGCCATGCTAAATTGCTCCTTAAGGTCCAGAAGGTCTAGCAGCATAAATACATGAGGTTATAGAGATAGGGTCTGGGTGGGATTGTTATTGGTGTAGGCTCAATGGGCCAAATGGCCTCCTTCTGCACTGTAGGGATTTACGAAGGAGGAATAGTATGGAAATATACAATGGCCAAGATTTTCTGCTCCTGTTCACAATGGGCAGGTTTGGTGACAGGAGCAGAAAATATCGCAAGACGGCCAAAGTTGCGTTTCACAACAATGTCAAAATTGAAAGCAATTTTCCCCTTCTCCCGTCAGTGATGGGCCACTTTCTCGAAGTTGAACATTGGAAACCTCACTATAATAAACTAACATGTAATTATCAGGCCCATAAACCAGAACCACCCTCCACATCCAAAAAATCCATCCACGGAGGCACGTTATGAAAAAGACATGAAGCACGACTGTCTCAAAAGGAAAGTGGGTCATGCCAGGATAGTGTCAACTTGATCCTACGTACTGCCAGGGGCACACACCTGAGTGAAGATTGTTTCCTGGTTTGCTAGCCGTGCACTGGGACCACCTTTAAAAATGACGCCCAGATCACTCAGAGTCTAGTTTGATGGCAGGAAGGGCAAATTAGAGACTGCCTGCCAGCAATAAGTCGTGGTACCTGTGATGGCAAGTTTTATTTTTCTACGTCCCAGATTATATGGCAGAGAAAGCCACCGTTGCTTTCAATGCTATTTTTCCCACCTGACATCAGCCTTTACGTTTTTCACATTTATACTATCCTGAAGTACATTTGCACATGCAGATAATCCATTGATGTTTCATTCAGATTAGTTATATTTATAGTTTTCATCTCTCTCTCACCTTTCCAAATAAGCAGAAGAAAAATCACTGCCATTCTTCAGTCTTTGGCCTATCAGGCCAAATTCTGTTTCGAAGAATGTTCTTGACTCATTTGGAATAGTGGTTGATTTATACCACCTATTCTGTAGGCTGACAAAGTCATCATCAATTGTATTCAACTCATCCTGTGCGAGCTGAAGTGAAGAAATAAAATAAATGAACACAGAAACAAAATGGCAACATTCAACATTTCTTTCAGTAAAACCTGAAGTTAAACACAAAATTAGCACTCAAAAATTCAGGACAGCTTTCAAACATAATACAGAAATCTGATAAAAGCACAATTCCTAAAAGATAGCACATAAACCAACCAGCAAAACAATCCATTACTTAATTTTCACGCACTAATGCCTAACATTATTTTGTGATAAAGGGGCACAGAACGATGGAGGTAATGGTGGGGATTTCTGCTCCTGTTTCAACTGGGGAATAAGATAGAGAGCAGAGAATCGAGTTCGAGTCCCAAAGTTGATTTCAGGCCAGTCAGATTTTCCCATTCCATTGTCTTCACAACCCCCTTTTTCCAACCCCGGTGAGGTAACAGTGTTCCCACCATGCAATGACGAGAACCTCTTTATAATATATTACCAGATACATAGCGGGGCTCCCTGCTGTATCATCTCCTTACATAGGGAATTCCCATCAAACAAGGTTTACAATAGGTATTGTAAAAACGGGGAACTGGCGAACAGAACCCACTGGCGGCATACAGGTAAGTACAGACCCTGGGAGGAGAAGGTGATGCCTGGCAGTGTCTGAGCACCACAGGATGGGGAGATGTCTTTTCATCTTTCAGAAATCTAATTTTCTGGCAAGCCCACCCCACCTGCGTGATATCGTGGAATCTGCCCATTCCATTTCTTTCCCCAAAGAATTGAAAATTACAGCAGAAAAGGCCAGCAGAGCCGGAGGGGAACTTGCTTTTCCTGTCTGAGACAACACTTTTTAAAAAAGAAATTGGAAAATTCTGCCCAATGAGTTCACTTTGTGAATTTTATACCCATCCTGATAAGCATTGTTTAATTGAGCACTTACCTATTTTGCACACTTTTGCTATGAAATCCTCTTTTGACATTCTTGGGCATATATTAGAAATTGTACAGCCTATGATTTCTCTATCCAGTAATTTGAAAACAGAATATCTAGCATTGGGCTTCTGAGTATTGTTAGATATTGATAAGGTTCAAACTATTTCAAGTGAACTCCAACAAAATGCCAAGTAAAATAAAAATAACTTGTTAGAGATGCAAATAACTGAAGAATCCAATTTCAAAGCATTCTCTTCAGCCCAGCTATGGTTGAATGCAGCAATCTCCAGCACAAAGATCCGTCTGTTCCACCTCAGCATACCTTGGGTCTAGAGAAAAGTACCCGCATAGCCTCACTAACGTACATCTTATTTCCCACTTTGAGACTAAAAGCTGGTGTTGAATAGAGGTGGTTTCTGCTCTAGGAGGCCTGCATGCATTAGGATTTGTTTCAGATTGACAAAAACCATTTCACATAGACCTCTGAACCTGGAGAAAGGAAGCCTTCATCCCATTTAGTCTGGGTTGGGGTTTGAGTGATTAAAAGATAGCTTTTTAATAATGCAGCTGGAGTGGCAGATTTTCAGTTGTTCTGCTTGAATGCAAATTATCAACTGGTAAGTGTGCATAAATGTAAATTAGGCAGGGTCAGGCGATGATGTATGCATAAGTAGAGACTGCCTATTTTACCTGCTATGTAAAGTAAAAGGGAAAGAAAATAGGAGATCTTCTAAACTGTCCCATTTTCTTCCTATGTGCTCTACTCAGCAAGTTATTTATCCCCAAAGCACAGAGGAAAATTTTCTTGTTAGTTTAAAAAAGGATTCCAACCCCTTTTGGATCTTGTAAATGCAAAAAAAAAATCCCTTTTCATTTCATATTAGAAGAAATATAGCATTACATCGCAGTGATGCAACATTATGAATATCTCTGATTCAATGACGAACTTAGAATCCTACAGCACAAAAGGAGGCCACTTAGCCCATCAAGTCTGCACCGAACACAAACTCACCCATGCCTATCCCCACAACCCCATGCATTTACCCTAGCTAGTCCCCATTACACTAAGGGGCAATTTAGCATGGCCAATCCACCTATCCCACACATTTTGGACTGTGGCAGGAAATCAAAGTACCCAAAGGAAACTCACGCAGACGTGGAGAGAATGTGCAGCCTCCGCACAGGCAGTGACCCAAGCTCGGAATCAAACCTGGGTCCTTGGCGCTGTGAGGCAGCAATGTTAACCACTGTGCCACGTTGCCACCCCTAATGAAGAGCTTTCTATTCCTGTTTTGTTATCTTCCATCATTTCTTTTGGCAGAATTTTCCAGCCCTTCCTGCTGGCAGGTCTTCCTGTCCTGCTGCTGATGGCAACTCCTCCTGGCAGTAGGTTTCCCGGTGCTGGCCACCATAGACATTGGTGGGACTGGTAGATCTCTAAGCTTGCCAATGACAGTTGGCCTCCACTACTGGAAAACAAGCCTGGAGGTGAGCAGCAGTGTTTGTGGGGAGGGGGAGCGGGGTGGAGGAGGGGAGATGGGGGTGGGGGGGGGGGGCGAGGTGGAGGAGGGGAGATGGGGGAGGGGAGGGCGGCGACATGACCCCCATCCTTTGACTTTTCCTTTGTGTTTTAAATACTCTTTAAGGGTAATATATCCATCTGGTGAACTTACCCAAGTTAATAAAAACAGAAACGTTAAGAAGAGATTTTTGAGTGCCATTGTCACTATCCAGGCACTTGTTAGACTAAAGATTAAAACATTCCTTAAAGCTCTGAGGCTCAAGTTCTTGAATGAAACAAGTCACACTCCCAAGTAATCTTTAATTCAGTTAGTTGTGTAGTGATCATTTCTGAGCTACTTTTGCATACATATTAACAGATTTCATGAAACAATTGGTATATGTTTATAAAATCTATCACTGATAACGGAAAACAAACATTAAAAATAACTGCTATTAACTTCAAATTTCAAAGTTAAGATTTCAGGTTGCTGATACTTCATGCTAACCTCCAACTCAGACATCCTTCGCGCAAAGTCCACATGTGCATTAGAATCAATGAGGAGATGTATTTTTTCCATCATTTTATACTCATTCTGTTCTAAACGGCGACGTATCTTCTGAAGTTCTTGTTGGAAACTCATGTCAACCTTTGATGGTGTTGGTTGTATTGGTATTGTTACTGGAACTGTATTTCAACACAACATAAAAGCTTAGGATTAGAAAAACCAATAACTCTTATGAAGACCACATAGAATTTGCTTCATCATGGATCCTCAGTTGCACAAAACACACACTATCCACAAAGAAGTAGTGCAACATTCTGAAATATGAATGTAAACTTTCAATATAATTGCATAGTCTGTCTAGCTGAATTCCATAGGTGATTCATTCAATTCCATTAACACCAGAGAACCCTCTTGTACGGTATTCAATTAATTAAGCCATTCTCACCATCATTTCTTTCAATTCCATTCTTAACCATGTAGTTATTCCGCTGTTTTATTAAGACAATCATATCATGACAGGAAGAGTGTGAGGGAAAGTGGGAGGGACAGCATGAGAGTTTGAGTGTGTCCCTTGTACCCCTGGTATGTTGTCTTCTTCTAATGTTAAATAAAATACAAATTACCCTTTTAACAAGTCTGTCACTTCCTGATTGCGCAATTATAGTTTCACTTTCATCTATCTTAATGGGCCCAACGTTCTTCTTTACCATACAAGCATAGAATTCCTACAGTGCAGAAATAGGCCAACTGGCCCATCAGGTCTGCACCAAGTCTCCAAAAGAGCATCCCATCCAAGCCCTCCCCTCATAACCCTACGCATCTACCGTGGCTAATCCATCTAACCCACACAGTCTTTGACACGGAGAGGCAAATTCGGCATGGCCAATTCACCTAACCTGCACATCTTTGGACAGTGGGAGGAAACTGGGGCACCTGGAGGAAACCCAACGCAGACACACGGGAGAATGCGCAAACTCCACACAGATGGTTACCCACGACTGGGATCAAACCCAGGTCCTTGCCGCTAAGGCAGCAATGCTAACCATTGGCGCCATGTCGCCTTTAGAATATTCTCATATATATTGATACATTGTACACTCTTTATGGAAACATAACAGCAAATATTACAAACCCTGTTCGTGAGTTCTTTCTTCCTCCAAAACAGTCACCAAGTTTAAGTAATGTTTCTTGCTTGAACCAAAATCAGATTCCAATTTTCTCTTGTCTGCATCAGTAAAGTATTGCGAATCCTTACTATATATCTGGAAAGTTTTAAAATTCTTTTCCAGGTTTCTTATGACAAGCTCATAATCCTCACGAGACATTGTCCTTAACTGAAAACAAAAGACAGATTACTTGCAAGGGATAATTTTTTTGTTACTTTAATTCCTTAGCATGTTCCATCAGCTCCCTGGGGGCGAGCTGTGTGAGATTTTCCCACCATTATAATTAATGATGGGAAAAACAGGTGTAATATAGGCCTGGATTTTCACAATGATGGGGAGCCTCTCAGTTGCAAAAATGACAGAGCTGCCAAAAAGCAGAAGTCCCACTCCAGTCCTGCACCAGTCATTTTGGCGGTGATGGGAAGTGGGATGGATTGCATTTCATGCAGGTGCATTTTGCGGAGGCAGCTACCCATACAAATTAACAACTGCATCCAGTCACATCAGCATGGCTCCAGAAGTCTACCCACGGTGGATACTTAATGCATTGCCATGGTAGGTGCAAGGTCAAAGGATGGTGAGTGGGTAGGAATGTGTTGGCATGAGTTAGTGCTTTTGGCATTAGGGTTATAAAAAGCCCTTGGAAATGAGCTGAGGGGCATAACTTGGCATGGAAGGTATGAGGAGCCATGAGGTGACTGGAGCAGACGGATTGTCATGGATTGGTCATGTGGGGTGGATGTTTCATGTTTTTTTTAAACTCCAACACAATACTGGAATACTGATACCGGCGTCTTACCCAACCCACTTCCACACCCAATAACCCCTGCACTTGAGGGATGCGAAGCCTTACTCCCAAGGAATCCCACCACCAAAAATCCAACTTGTGGGGCACTTTCTTTCAAGTCGAGTTTGCGAAGATGGGAATTGTCCCAGTTGTGCGCTTCTGACATAGGAATAAAAATTCAGACCATAATCTCAAGTTTTTGATGCACATTTCTGCAATGAGTGACTCCTCACTAGAACAGGACAAAAAATTGTCCAATAGCTCCCAACATTGAATAGACAGAAAATATGACTTTTTAAATGTTTCTTCTCATTTTTAAAATTTTACACTAATTTTCCCAATCTTTTAAGTCCCATGTATTGACAGAGAGCAGGCACACTTCACACTACAGGCTAATTCACAAGTCAACCGCGACAGCTGATTTACCACAGCAGGACAGGTCATTAGCCCTGGGGACTCACCACTGACCTCAGAAGAAAGCTGCCCACAAAGATCTAATAGAGTTTACAGCATGGAAATAGGCCCTTTGGCCAAACTTGTCTATGCCATCCTTTTTTTAAGCCCCTAAGCTAGTCCCAATTACCCACATTTGACTTATATCCCTCTATACTCATCTTACTCATGTAATTGTCTAAACACTATTTAAAAGACAAAATTGTATCTGCCTCTATAGAGTCATAATGATCCTGATAGTGGGAATTTCGCCTTTTCCAGTGGCCATTTAAATCTGATGTCAAGTCAAAAAGATAGTTTTACGTGGAGCAGCAGTGATACCAGCAAGCAGGTAAGCAACCAATAAAACTTAAAGTCTTCCTGTATCCATTTAAATGTTCGGGTACAAAAATCATATGACTGTATTCGGATAGAAGCTAAAATAAACAGACTGTAAAAATAAATTTTGTTTTTAAGAAAATGTGAACTTTTTGCTATCATGGTGATGAAATTAGATATCCCACCAATATAAATTCAGCTTTTCAGGGGTGGCAAGGGAAAACAGCAGCAATTATCAAGTTAAAAACCCAATTACACCTCATTCAACAAAGTGTAACTTTATATGGGTTTTACAAGACTAAGTGTAGAAGAGGAAATTTTCACCATAATTGCAACAGAGGTTGCATTCTGTAGGAACTTCTAAAGTGCACTTTATGGAGGTGGATATCCTGACCACAACCTTTGAATTTACCCTGCGGTCACCTGGACTCCCAAAGTTGCTGTCAGTTTCATTGAGACAATGATGCCAAATGTTGACGGCTTTTCCATCATAACTGCAACAAAATCCAAGCATTGGTCTTTCCTTGTTTCATCTTAAGAAATATGTTTGTCCCCAATAGAAGAGTTACACATTGGTAATATGCGACTTCAGTCTCTCAATTAACCAATGCACTGAAATGGCATACATTTTTGATATCAGTATTACATGCCTCATTTGCTATCACAAACCCCACCTCTCCCCCAAACCAAACAGTGGGATTTCAAGAACACACAAAAATTTATTCTGAAAGTTCCTTACCACTGATATGGTCCAACTGCGTATCTTTTCGACATCCATCATGCAGTATTGCCAAGATACCAAGCTCTTCATGTTAATGTACAATTGATTCCACAGAGCAAGGATAGCCTCATAGTATTGATCAATTCTGATTTCAAAAAACATAATAAAGCCCCATTTAATAATCAACAAAGAATCTGAATTGTATTTATAACCTTAAATAACAAATTACGGAACATCCTACTTGTTTGCAAGATCAACTGCGCCAGGATTTGGAGGTGGGATGAGAAGACAAACGGATGGAACCATCATTTCCATCCCACCAGGTCCTATCACCCTCCATTTGCTGCGTTGTGAGTTGTCCAACAAAATACATTCATTGCCCCTGTGGACAACCCGCTGAAAAACAAAAATGAAAGGAGAATTAATATATTAGAATTGTAGCAAAACTATTCAAAAGCATATGAATGTACGATTAAGTCAATTTTGTCACTATTTAATACATTGTGGGGTGGCACAGTGGCTAGCACTGCTCCCTCACAGTGTAAGGGAACCGAGTTTGATTCTTGTGTTCTTATGTTCTTAAGTTCTTGGCTTGTGTCACTGTCTGTACAGAGTTTGCATCTCTCTCAGCATCTGCATGGATTTCTTCCGGGTGCTCCGTTTCATCCCACAGTCTGAAAGACATGCTGGTTAGGTGCATTGGCCATGCTAAACTCTTCTTCAGTGTACCCAAACAGTTGCCTGAGTGTGGCACCTAGAGGATTTTCACAGTAACTTCGTTGCAGTGTTAATGTAAGCCTATTTGTGACACTAATAAATAAACTTAAACTTGATTCCAGTAAACTAGAAAACTTTTACTTAAATCAGGCAACACTTCAATATTCAGTAAAAGATTTCATAGAATCCCTACAATGCAGATGAAGGCCATTTGGCCCATCGAGCCTGCACCAACAATGATCCTACCCAGGCCCTATCCCTGTAACCACATGTATTTACTTGCTAATCCCCCTGACACTAATGGGCAATTTATCACTGCCAATTCACCTAACTCGGTGCAAAAACAGGGAGTATGTGCAAACTCCACACAGACTGTGACCCAAGCTGGTAATCGAGGCCGGGTCCCTGGCGCTGTGAGGCAGCAGTGCTAACCACTGTGCCACCCTGCTGCCCTAGGCAATACTTTGAAGTGACAGTCTCAAATTGTTCTCAATCACTAACATATAAAGTACCAGCGCAGTCAATTTCTGTTCTTTTAAAATTGCTTAATCTGAATTACTGGCTTACTTAATTTGGATTTTAAAGAAAACTTCAACATAGTTTTATTACAATTGCTTATTCAAACTGCTTGGAAGTTAAAAAGTTACAGTACAAAAAAATGTACTGCAACCCAATGTTATATAGAGCAAAAAAGACAACGGACATAACCTAAACTTAGCAAAATGAAATTTATAAATTCTGCTGTACAAGCCCACTTTTATCATTCACTAAAGTCTGACTCCTGTAAGATCAAGTCTTGGCACAACTCCTTCAAATCGACACTAATTTTGGCATAGGTGTGATCTCAGATTTAACAAATGTTTTTTAATGTCACAAAGAACTTTGTTGGTTTAAATCTGCGGATTGGTTACATCGCCACAATATCCAAAAAAGATTAATTGTGAAATCTGATTAGTCCAGTGTCACCATCGATTTTTTTGAAAACTCATATTACAGTTAAGTAAATTAACTAAACATGGCCCAGTGGCACAGTGGTTAGCACTACTGACTCACAGCGCCAGGGTCCTGGGTTTGAATCCCAGTTTGGGTCACTGTCTGTGTGGAGTCTGTATGTTCTCCCTGTGTCTGCATGGGTTTCCTCCCACACTACAAGGATGTGCAGGTCAGGTGGATTGGCCATGCTAAATTGCCCCTTAGTGTCAGGGGGGCTAGCTAGGGCAAATGCACGAGGTGATGGGGATTGGGCCTGGGTGGGATTGTGGTTAGTGCAGACTCGAATGGCCTCCTCCTGCACTGTAAGGATTCTATGATTCTAAATATGGGAAAGATAAAAAAAGGAAAGAGATACAACCCACAATTAAATTTTTTGCGGTGCTTAGTTTTGTAGTGTGGAAGGAAGTTGTTAACACCTTCGACTTTGCAGTTAACAAAAACTCACAATGCACACAAAAGATACAGAAGTGCTAGAAATGCCCTGCAGATCATGCAGCATTTGTGGAAAGGGAAAAAAATTAACATTTCAGCTCAAGATGACCAGCCATCAGATGAATCATCATCCTGACAAACTGTAAACGCTGACTGACCTGCTGAGTATCTGCAGCATTCTTTTGTTTCTATTTCAGACTTGCAGCATCCACAGTATTTTGCTTTTGCATACATCGGGGCAGTTTCTCATTTTGATTGGACATATCCCATATGTTCCAAAAGGACTGTCATAAGCACGGTGGCACAGAGGTTAGCACTGCTGACTCACAGCGCCAGGGACCCGGGCTCAATTCCCGATTTGGGTCACTGTCAGTGTGGAGTTTGCACATTCTCCCTGTGTCTGCAAGGGTTTCCTCTGGGAGCTCCTGTTTCCTCCCACAGTCCAACGATGTGCAGGTTAGGTGGACTGGCTGTGCTAAATTGCCCCTTAGTGTTGGGGGAACTAGCTTGGATTAATGCATGGGATTATGGGGATAGGGCCCGGTGGTCAGTACTGACTTGATGAGCCGAATGGCCTCCTTCTGCAATGTAGAGATTCTATGATCTTTCAATGAGTATAAAGCAAGTATATTCTTCCAATGTTTTATTGGTCCAATGGTACATAAAGTGTTATCTAAAATAGAAATCCCATTGTGTACTGGCTGTTTTAAAGTTCTGCAAATGAGTGAAATGACAAAACTTATTAGCAAAATGTTCAAAAGAAATTCTACCTGATCCTGTTTGTAGTCACAAAGAGCCTTCAGAACAATTTGGTTCTGGGCCCGATCAGTACCAGTAGAGGGGTTACGTGGTTTCAGCTGAACTATCTTCTTTGATTTGTTTACCAGGTTTGACACCTGCCTTTTGTATTCATGGATTTTCTCTTGATCTTTCTGCCAAAATAAAACAAAGAAAACATATCCAATAAATGAAAAATCCAAAGCCAAGTAGTAAAAAACAAGTCACTGGGGATTACGTGTACCTGTAAACGTGCCACTGCATTATCATAGAGATTGGGAAGTCCAAGTATATACAAATCATTCAATTTGTTTGCTTAATACTGGCTAATGTTTCATACATTAAACAAACCTAAACCTAAAAGTAACAACCCATAAAGTTAATGGCTCCCATTTTTCTAATACTGCCTCTTTCCCTGCCACCATGCACCACTGTTCAGTTGAGCAATGGTTGAATTTGGTGTTGCAGGCTGTCAATGACCTGGGCTTACCAGTGCAGGCCAGTGTCCTGGCAAGACCAGCACCAGAAAACAGAAGCAAAATACAGCTGCAGGTCTCATTATCAACTTTCAGGCGTTCTGCTGCTTCTGGACAATACCAGGCAGAGACACTGAGCTCCCTTCTCCCATGGAAACTCCTATGCACCATAGAGATGCAGGGGATGACATAGGTCTCCACTCCTTTACAATGGAGAAAGGTCGCTGAGGCAAAGCACAGGAATGTCACACTCAATGCTTAATTGTGAGATCTTAAGGAAACTGAACATATCTGATAATTCATCTAATGTTGGAAATCTGCACTTTAAAATTATCTATTAAATACCTCAGATTCTGCAATCATCTTCTCCAATTGTGGCAATGATGTTGTCTTATCACAAATGTATTTCTTTCTTATGGAGTCCTGCATTTTCTTCAATGAGTTTTCAGTTGCTTGAGCATCCTCAAAAAACTATAAAACAAAAAGAGCTTGGGAGTCAATATATAGGAGCATGAGCAGAATCACACAAACCTATAGTGAAGAGTGCAGGTTAGCCAGTTAATTGGAATCTCTTGACCACCTCACCATTTCCATAAACTGATGTTCTCCTTCCTTGGCGTAACAGTTAGAAAGAGTGAGTGTGCAAACCCACAGGGCAAAGTGGTTCTTAAAACATTACCTTTGCTTTCTTCCACCTCACTGTCCCAGCCAGGGAGACTATTAATCCAGAAACTCAGCTAATGTTCTGAGGACCTGGGTGCAAATCCCGCCACGGCAGATGATGGAATTTCAATGCAATAAAAAATATCTGAAATTAAAAATCCACTGATGACCACAAAAAAGACATTGTTGACTCTTGGAAAAACCCCTCTGGTTCACTAATGTCCTTTAGAGAAGGAGATCTGCCATCCTTACCTGGTCTGGCCTACATGCCAGAACCACAGCAACGTGGTTGACTCTCAACTGCTCTCGGGCAACTAGGAATGGGTAATAAATGTTGGCCAGCCAGCGATGCTTGAGACCCACAAATGAATTAAAAAGAACTACAGATCTACAAAGTTAAAGCAAGAAATGAGATAGCCATATCCCAACTAGTAGGGCACAAATCATTTTCAAGTTTAAGTTATATTGACTAATCTGCAGAACTGGATAGTTTACCTGGAAGTAATTGGAATTCTCTTTCAGGTGAACTTCAATGCATTTGGTAAGCTGGAGAATCCAACTCCATTGTGTCTGTAGAGTATCGATGTAGGCCTGTAATTTTTAAAAGAGTGCACAAAATTCTCTCATATTTTTCTGAAGATTCAGCAAAAAAATCAGATTGTGATGAAATAGAAATCTATAATTTGCAATGATGAGTATGACATTCTTATATTAGCTAAAAGTGATTAATATCGTTTTGAGCCCTGGTGTTCTAACGCATATTTCTGAAGGTCGTAAATATGATACATGTATACACATGCTAGATTTTACCATAGTGCTTTTTTTAAAATGATGTGCACCGTATACAAAGATACGCAGGTTAGATTGATTGGCCATGGTAAATTGACCCTTAGTGTAAGGAGAATAAGCAAGGTAAAAACGTGGAGTATGGAGCTAGGGAGTGGGTGGGATTGTGGTTGGTGCAGACTTCATGAGCCAAATTGAGAAAGGATATACTGGCACTGGATAGGGTGCAGAGGAGATTCACTAGGTTGATTCCGGAGTTGATCCGGATAAACGCGAGGTGATGCATTTTGGCCGGAATAATGTAGAGGGGAGTTATATGCTAAAGGGTAAGCCTATAAAGAGTATAGAAACACAGCGGAACCTGGGGGTGCAAGTGCACAAGTCTTTGAAGGTGGTAGTACAAGTGGAGAAGGTTGTGAAGAAAGCTTATGGTATGTTAGCCTTTATAGGAAGGGGTATAGAGTATAAGAGCTGGAGTCTAATTTTGTATAGAACGTTGGTTAGGCAGCATTTGGAGTACTGCGTCCAGTTCTGGTCGTCTTACTACCGGAAGGACATGGACACCCTGGAGAGAGTGCAGAGGAGGTTTACCAGGATGTTGCCTGGTATGGAAGGACTGGGTTATGAGGAAAGATTGAGCAAATTGGGGCTGTTTTCCCTTGAAAGACGGCGACTGAGTGGGGATCTAATAGAGGTATACAAGATTACGAAGGGTATAGATAAACAGTGGTAAGCTATTTCCTATGTTAGAGACACACAGTACGAGGGGCCACGTGCTTAGGGTGAGGGGGGAGAGGTATAACACGGATATTAGAGGGAGGTTTTTCACACAGAGGGTAGTGGGGGTATGGAATGCTCTGCCAAGCAAGGTGGTGGAGGCAGGCATGCTGGAGTTGTTTAAGAGTTACTTAGACAGGCACGTGAGTGGGTTGGAGATGGGAGGATATAGGAGATTGTTTTAAATAAGGTTCATTAGCATTGGGACATCTCTGGTAATGTATAAGGATGTGGAATGATACTAATGTTTTTCTCTTTTAATTCACAGGTTGTAAGTCAGTCCGCCTTGTTGTCCAACGAGGGGCATACATGCGATGGGTCGTACAAGGGCTACTCTTGGATGTTCGAGAGTAGCCTAGTACTTCATGTCGTTAGTGTATGCTTAAACTGGACCAGATGCTGGGCAACACGACAGCTCAGTGATTATCACTGTTTGCTGTGCAGACACATGGATTTGGGCCAGTGTCTGTGGGAGTTTGCGCATTCTCCCTGTGCTTGCGTGGGTTTTCTCCGGGTGCTCCGGATTCCTCCCACACCCCAAAGATGTGCTATTAGGCTGACTGGAGGTAATAAACTGTCCCTAAATTAGTTTTCCCTCAATGTGGAATGCCATAAGCATAGATGAAGGTCATGGGTGGAGGGGGGACTGGTAATGTAAAAATGGCAGCACGGGCTCATTGGGCCGAAGGGCCTGTTTCCCGGGCTGTTTTTGTTCTTTTTGTTCTTTTGAGCGGGTTGGCTTATGAAGACAGACTGAATAGACTGAGGCTATACTCATTGGAATTCAGAAGAATGAGGGGAGATCTTACGGAAACATATAAGGTTATGAAGGGAATAGATAAGATAGAAGCAGGGAAGTTGTTTCCACTGGCAGTGAAACTAGAACTAGGGAGCATAGTCTCAAAATAAGGGGAAGCAGATTTAGTACTGAGTTGAGGAGAAACTTCTTCACACAAAGGGTTGTGAATCTGTGGAATTCCCTGCCCAGTGAAGCAGTTGAGGCTACCTCACTGAATGTTTTTAAGGTAAAGATGGATAAATTTTTGAACAGTAAAGGAATTAAGGGTTATGGTGAGTGGTTGGATAAGTGGAGCTGAGTCCACAAAAAGATCAGCCATGATCTTATTGAATGTGGAGCAGGCTCAAAGGGCCAAATGGCCTACTTCTGCTCCCAGTTCTTACGTTCCTATCAATGGCCTCCTTCTGCACTGTAGGGATTCTATGACTATGTAACTGTCAGTTATAAAACGACACAAGTTTCCTTCCAACGTTAGATGGGGAAACTGCAGTTTATTTCCAGCTCTTCTGATTTTATTCATGTCTCCGCATTTGCTGGTTTTGAATCTTTGGGGCTTTTTACATAGAGAAAAATTCATAATCAGTGAACAGCTAGGTTAATTTTCTTATATGACAGCATTGCCAAAAAATGTGAAGCTAGCGCTTCCACATATCCAGTGCACAGGAGATCTAAAATATCTGGTGAAAAATGTGAACTGATAATTCAATGCCGGTTTAATTTTTTAAATCAAGATTTAAAAAAAAATAAGGGCAAGAAGGATGATAAAAAGATTACCACCAGGACAGCTACATTATTACAAATCAAATTTCAGAGTAAGTAATATCTGCAATCCTAAGAGATGGAATTTCACCAAATGTAGGCTGACAGAGTTTGTTCTATTGAAATTAATTGTAAATTATATTGAAAATAGTAAATGGGATTATTTGAATCACAGCTTCAGGCAGCAATTCTATTGCAAGGTGAAGCCTCTCTTGAAGATTTTTTTTTCAAATAACAAGCATGAAGTTTTTTTTCGGTCCATGCATTCTGACTCAGGACGGCACAACGGGTACCACCGCTGTCTCACAACTCCAAGGACCCAGGTTCAATTCCGGCCTCGGGTGACAGTCAGTGTGGAGTTTGCACATTCTTCCCATGTCTGCATGGGTTTCGTCTGGGTATTCCGGTTTCCTTCCACACTCTGGAAATATGCTAGTTTCGTTGATATAAATTGCCTCTTAGTATCCGGGAGATGGTAGAGGTGTGGGGTTAGGGCCTGGGTGGGATTGTTGTTGGTGCAGACTCGATGGACCCGAATGGCCTCCTTCTGCACTATAGGGATTAATTCAAATATAACATTTAATATTAGAGCCCATGTACTGGAACAGGTCTTACTCAAGCAAGAATGAATGCTAAGTGCTTATTTCTAGGATCTTCCCAAACATACACGTGGCACTTCTAGTTAGGAAATGACAGCATGAAGCTTCACATTTAATTAAATATAATACAAGATGGAAAATGAATGATGGAATATTGGGTAAATCCTTCATGAATAATCAAACAACACAATTTCCATCCAACAAGTGCTACAAAAGTGTTGTGCCAAATTCAGGATGCAAGAGTTCTGCAATTATTTTTGCCCTGCTTTTGTATCAAACTATTTCCCACTGGGAAATTAATTCATTTATTTTAATCACATCCATTAAAATAGCAAAGGGATTTGATGCAATTGCAGCACCCAGTCAAATTTTTAGGCTTGTAGCAATTATCACTAACATCTCGCACAGGTACCTAGACAATGAATAGTGATTGTGCTCCACATGTATTGAAGTGCTACTACTTCCCTTTATCTCTAAACCTGACAGTAAGCTTAATTGACAAGACTTAGTCAAGATCTACACTGCCCCTAGAGAATGATCAACCAGGCAGCCCCACCTCAATCTTGTCAGCTGCAGGATGATTATTTGCTACTAGCTGATCACCATCTTGTTTGAGTCTGTTTAACTGCTTTTCTTTTTCTTCCAACTGGCTCATCATCACCTAGCAAAAGTAAGTAAAATTTAAATAATTAAACATGGATGCACACAACCAATCATTTGATAGTAGAAAATTTGAATATTGATGAAAAGAGACATGTTGACAAAACTTTTTGTCTTGCATTCATTAGGACAAATGCAAGAATGCTAAATTTCAAACATTCATAACAATTTATACTCGAGGAGAAAAGGGTACTGATTAGTTGGAAAGTTGTGTCTGATTTGTTGAGGCATTGCCTCTGAACGTATTCAAGAGGCTGCCAGATATAGCGCTTGGGACAAATGGGATCAACGGTTATAGGAGAAAAGTAGGATTAGGCTATTGAGTTGGATGATCAGCCATGATCATAATGAGTGATGGAGAAGGCTCGATGGGCCAGATGGCCTCCTCCTATCTTGTTCAATGTTTCCATGTTGCCATGGAGGAAGCGAGATGGCATTATAGACTCCCCATGCAATTCAATAAGGTGAAGGCTTGAATACATTTCTCCTCTTTGCAGAGAAAACAGGGGTCAGTTTTCTGGCCCAATTTGTTCCAAAATTGAGGGCCATTCTTATTGTCTAGCTTATGGATTCCAAAGGGAATTAAAAGGGGCTATTTGCAAAACACAAAGTATAATCCTTCAGAAAACTTTTGAGCTTCTCCACCATACTCCATCGCTTCAATGTTCCACTTGTTGGTGAAATGCAGGAGTCTTTTTTTTTAAACTGCCAATTGATTTCTATAATTTCCTGTCCAATTTCCCCAATCCATTTGATAGTGGCTTACTATTGACATTCATATCATTTTGCATTCATTACCACAGGTCAATTATATAGGATGCGAATGCTACAAAAAGCTCCCTAAGGATACGTGAAACAGAACAAAAATGAAATATTCCCTCTCTTTCTTTTTCCCCTCTATACTCTTTTTCGGATTACAGAAGTTACGCAGAAAGGAAATCATCCATCCATACTGACCACCTCCACCCCAACCCCAAGTCTCATTTTTTAAAAGGTATTTTAGTTGAAATGTTACTATTTTTGAAGGCACAGATGGCACTAAAATTGAACAAAATATCTTCACATATAACTTGAAATGCATTGTTTAGTTAATTAAAATAATATAGAATATTTATTACCATGTTTTTCCCCTAAAAGAATTTAAGTGATTCTACAAAAAATTCTAAATATGTAAACCACAAAGATAAAGCACGTAGAATTGCAACAAAAAGAATGTTAATGTAGGAAGTGTATTAATACAAGGACAAATTCATCATAGACCAAAAAAGACAGATTTCCTTGCATATGGCTTTCCTTAAAGAATTTAAAATTCCCTAAAGTAAAAAGGTATTTATTGTTTGATTTTTCACCAAACTTGACAATGGGGTAAATCTTAACAAGTTGGTGCTCTTGCATTGGATTCTGACTCCATGACAGTGCAGATACAGTCAGTTCCAGAAGTACTCAGTTAAATCATACTTGGAAGTACTGTGTACCATACTGATTTTCTATAAACGATATAGAGGCAATGGAGAAGGTGCAAAAACAATATTAGAATGGAGAGATTATAACTTTCCGGAAAAACTGAACAGACTTTTCTCTCTAGGACTTTAAAGTTATGATGGGATATGACAAGGTGGACGTTGAGATTATGTTTCCAGTTAAACAGCTTCCAAAACTAAGGGACATAAATATATTCAATTATTACTAACAAATCCAGTTAAGGGCGAAGAAAATTCATAACCCCAAGTGATTAGAATGTAGAACTTGCTAGCACATGGAATAAGTGAGCTGAAAAGTATGGATGCTTTTAGGGGAACCTAGTTAAATACATGAAGGAATTGAATGGTATGCAGATCAGCTTTGAACGAAGTAGGGTGGGAAATGCCTCAGATGGAACATAAACAACAGCACTGACCATTAGGGTTGAAAGGCCAGTTTCTGTGCTATATTTTCTATGTAACTGACGAGGAAAGCAACACTTCTGATTTGCGGTTCAATTTCAAATTTTGATTTAAAAAAAATGGTCAGTAACGTTCGATGGCAGGTAGTAAGTATAACATTAAGGATCAGCCACATGTTATATACCTGCATTTGGAAAGGAACAAAAAACAGTAGCTTGTGTTGCGGCTTCAGTATCCAATCTTCCCTTTTTAAGCAAGGTTTCATGCAGGGAGTGCTACCTTACAAATTCATCCAAAACCATAGTAGCAATTAGAGATTAAGGATGACTGAAAACTACATCAAAACTTTGACTTAAAAGTAAACCTTTCCTATGACTGCCAATAGTTTGAAAGTTCACTGCCAGGAAAGGCGGTGATAAGAGCACGAAAAAGAAGGTGGAGTAAAAATAGAATATGGAAAGAGTAGTAATTGTAATTTCACAATTACGAGTGTTGGTCATTGTTTGAGTCTGGCTCAGTGAAGACAGATAGTTAGTAGCTACCACAACTTTTCAAAATGTCTGGCATCAACACATACGTGTACTGCTGAAGCAAGTGCAAAAATTGATTTCCATCTTCAGCATGCTACTCTCACCCAACCCAGCTGGTTCAATTTATGGGGGTGGGGTGGTGAATGACATAGAGGTAATTTACACATCAATCTTATATCTGTAGAATGGCGCTCGGGTGAGTTTTATTCCAACAAATACAGACTTACGGAAAAAGCTTCTTGTTTTTCAGCAATCTTTGTGTTCTTATCACTCCAATCGTGAACAAGTTCTTCTTCCTCACGGTCATTGATCCACATAATTTCATTACTTGTGGCTGAAATTATGTTCTGGAGCTTTTTTAGTTGATCAAGTCTATCCGCTGAAGCTTTCTGGCATGCGTGCAAAAATCAACACTCGTTATCTGTTCAACTAAGTTACCAAAAATATCTGCTTTCAGGTTTACCAAAGCCTTCACCTTACCAAAATGCTTTCGTAATGACTTTCCACTGCTAGCAAGTGTTCTCTGTTGCTGTCAGAATAGTTCCCCTTCTAGGAGACAAAGGGAAAGCAATCAGAATTTCCAAATGTAAAACCTTCATTAGATATTTGATTTTCAATGTCATCAGAAAAGTGGTACTGGAAGTTACACTCTGCAATTCAGATATGTTCAATTTGGCAAGCTGCACAAATAATCTATATCTAATTGAGCATTTACAGCAGCAGCCAAGCTTCTCGTGATCTTTAACTCCACATTCTGGAGTAAGTAAGCAGCAAATAATTTAATCAAAACTTTTATTTCACACAAGATCCTTGCCAACACCACCAGCTCAGTATATCCATGTCTTGCACAGTTTGCTCGAATTAGAAGTTTGAGTATTATGTCACAAACAGACTGCATTACACTACAATGAGATAGCAGGCTTGTTGGAATTTGCTACAAACTGCAAATCAAAAAGACCTCATTACTGTAATAGCTGGGCCTCCCAATAATAAACTTCAGCAAATCTCAAAGTTATTTCCGGATTCTGGACAAAAACATAACACTAAGAAGTAGGCAGGAGGGATTTTAACCTTCAATGGCAGGCAGTAAATATAACATTAAGGATCAGCCACATGTTATATACCCGCATTTGGAAAGGATGGAAAGGAAAAGGCAAACAAAACGAAGGGTTGAGCAACAGGGTTATATGCTGCCACCAGTTTCTCACCTGGCAGTGAAAGTTAAAATCTTATCCACAAGAGAGTATCACTAGCGCAAAGCTTAGTATACTATAAAGAGGCTTTCAAAAGTATCTTTCAATTCCTTACAACTTTAGCTGTTAAGGTAAAGCTGGCATCCGCAGGGCAGCATAAGTAGTAATTGAAGGTTAATATCCTAAGCTGCAATTGTGCCAACTGTTCATTGGGAAATTTGTCATATGCATTAGCCCACACTCTCAGTTTACAAATACAGTGGACTTGAAATTCATTTCATTCTGCTTGTAGATGCATAACTAATAGCATGGATCCAGTACAGAGCCAAACCAGGTCAGCGTGTCAATAAAAATTGTGCCTCGTTATAATATTTGCAGTGAGCTAGATGTGCCTGCTGCTCTTCCAAAGAATGAGGGGGCCCAAACAGGGGCCAGCAGTGGCCCCTTTATGGACTGCTGATTAGGTCACTGTAGAACTGAAAAATAAGTCTGGACATGCCTCATATTCGTGACCTCTGCAATTTAGGTAGACTTTACTTCTAGTGTGAATAAACTTTAATTACACAGCACAGCCAAGAACAATAAAGAACAAAGAACAAAGAACAAAGAACAACCCAGCACGGGAAACAGGCCCTTCGGCCCAACGAGCCCGAGCCGCCGCATCCTCCTACACCTACCCTGCCCTGTGTGTCTGCGAGTGGAACCCCTAACTTAGCCAGATTCAGGGGAGAATAGTGTCAATTTGGTAAACCAATCAGCCTAAGAGCACATCTTTGGGGTGCAGGAGGAAACCGGAGAGCCCGGAGGAAACGCACGCAACCACAGGGAGAATGCGCAAACTCCCACAGACACAGGCCCAAATCCATGTATCTGCACAGCTAACAGTGCTTGTCACTGAGCTGTTGCGGCGCCCGTCTACTGGTCCAGGATCAAACACACACACCGGCACGAAGTACTAGGCCACTCCCGGAACCTCCAAGAGCAGCCCACGCACGACCCACCGTGTGCATGCCCCTTGTTTGACAACAAGGTGGACCTCCACCTGCGGAATAAAAAGACAAAAACGTTAACATATAAGTCTGCATTTCCGGTGTCTCCCGAGGCTCTGACCCTATTTAATACCCCCTACTATAACCCTCCATCCTTGTTTCGCTCATGTGTCTAAGTAAACCCTAAACAAGTCCAACGTTCCTGCCTCCACCACCCTACTCGGTAGCGCGTTCCATACCCCCATGACCCTCTGCGTGAAGAACCTTCCTCTCACATCCAAATTATACTTCTCCGCCCTCACCCTTAGATCATGACCTCTCGTAATTGTACCCAGTCTAGGGAGCAGCCTCTCACTATTGACTCTGTCTATTCCCTTCAGTATCTTATATACCTCTATCATGCCTCCCCTCAATCTCCGTCTTTCCAAGGAGAAAAGTCCCAGTTTCTCCAACCTTTCCTCGTAGCTCAGTCCTTCCATGCCAGGCAACATCCTGGTAAACCTCCTCTGCACCCTCTCCAGAGTCTCCACGTCCTTCCGGTAGTAAGGTGACCAGAACTGGACGCAGTACTCCAAATGCGGTCTAACCAACGTTCTGTACAACTGAAGCATTAGACGGCAGCTCCTATACTCTATACCCCTTCCTATAAAGGCTAGCATTCCATAAGCTTTCCTCACAACCTTCTCCACTTGTGTCGCAACCTTCATAGACTTGTGAACCTGCACTCCCAGGTCCCTCTGTATTTCTATACTCCTAATCGGTCTACCTTTTATCACGTAGCTCCTCTCTGCATTATTCCTTCCAAAATGCATCACCTCGCATTTGTCAGGATTAAATTCCATCTGCCACCTATCTGCCCAATGTACCAACCTATCTATATCCTGCTGTATCACCTGACATTCCACCTCAGTATCCGCCAACCCTGCCATCTTGCTGTCATCCGCAAACTTGCTGATCACACCACGTACGCTCTCTTCCAAGTCGTTTATGTATACTACAAAGAGGAGAGGTCCCAGTACTGAGCCCTGCGGCATACCACTGGTCACTGGCCTCTAGCCCGAAAAGGTCCCCTCAACAACTACCCTCTATCTCCTATTGCCCAGCCAGTTCTCAATCCACCTAGCTACCTGTCCTTGTATCCCATGCGCCTTAACCTTTTCTACCAGCCTACCATGAGGGACTTTGTCAAACGCCTTACTGAAATCCATATAGATGACATCAACAGCTCCCCCATCGTCAACCGTTTTTGTCACCTCCTCAAAGAATTCTACCAGATTCATAAGGCAAGACTTCCCTCTAACAAAGCCATGTTGCGTATCCCTAATCAGATCGCAACGCTCCAAATGCTCATACATCCTACCCCTAAGTATTTTTTCCATTAATTTCCCTACCACCGATGTCAAACTCACCGGTCTATAATTTCCAGGGTTATCCCTACTACCTTTTTTAAACAGCGGTACCACATTTGCTACCCTCCAGTCTTCTGGGACCTCACCTGTGTCCAAGGAAGAGACAAAGATTTGCGCCAGAGACCCAGCAATTTCATCTTTCACCTCCCTAAGCAGCCTGGGATAAATACCATCAGGCCCCGGAGCTTTATCCGTCCTTACGCTACCTAAAAGCCCTAGCACTTCCTCCCTCGTAATAGATATTTCCTGCCACTGATCCACAGCTCCCTCCAAGACACTGCATGACACCGAACCCCTCTCCTTCGTGAATACCGACGCAAAGTATTCATTCAGGATCTCCCCCATTCCCTCTGACTCAATACATAACTCCCCACTTCTGTCCCTAAGAGGACCAATTTTCCCACAACTACTCTCTTGCTCCTAATATAGGAATAAAATGCCTTTGGATTTTCCTTAATCCTATCAGCCAAAGCCATTTCATGCCCTCTCTTCGCCCTTCTAACTCCCCTTTTTAGCTCCCTCCTACTCTCTCTATATTCCTCCAGCGCACTCTCCGTACCCAGTTGTTTCGACCTAACATACGTCTCCCTCTTCTTCCTTACCAAGTCTTCGATACCCCCTGTAATCCATGGCTCTCTAATCCTACCTTTCCCATCCTTCCGCTTAACCGGAACATGTCTCTCCTGCAACATTTTCAGTTTGCCCTTAAAAGCCTCCCACTTGCCAACTGTGGACTTGCCAGCTAACAGTCCCTCCCAATCAGTGTCCTTCAGCTCCCTCCTAATCCGGCTATAGCGCGCCTTCCCCCAGTTCAGCACCCTCCCGTTTGGCCGGCACTCATCCCTTTCCATTTTTATCCTAAAGTAGACGGACTTGTGGTCACTGTTAGCCACATGTTCACCTACCTCAACCTCAACCACCTGCCCCGGCTCATCACCCAACACTAAATCCAGTATAGCCCCTTCCCTAGTCGGGCTAGTTACATACCGCTTTAGGGACCCTTCCAAAACACATTTTACAAACTCCTCTCCCTCCGTACCCCCAGCTCTAGGCCCCCTCCAATCCACTCCAGGAAGATTAAAGTCACCCACTACAACCACCCTATTCTTCCTGCACCTATCCAAAATGCCCCTGCAAATGGCTTCCTCCACTGACCTCGGGCTGTTGGGTGGCCTATAGTATACCCCTAGCATCGTAATCTCTCCCTTTTTATTCCTCAACTCCACCCACAGCGACTCAATCCCTAACTCTTCCATATTGTCCTCCCTCTGCACTACTGTGATGTTTTCCTTAACTAACAGTGCCACCCCTCCACCTCTCTTCAACCCTCCTCTGTCACACCTAAAACCTCACCGTGCAGTAAAATAGCACGGTTAAGTGTATTAAAATGAATTTTATGAGATACACATAAAATATGATTGGCCGAGGGTTATGCTAAATGCCCATTTCTATAAAACTGTAAAATACATTGTGGCAAACATAAACCACTGGAACTCCTTCCTAACAGCACTGTTACATCACATGGTTCAAGACGGCATCTCACCATCTTCCCAAAAGCAAGCATACAAGAATAAAAAAAACTTTCATTTTTGATTCCAAGTAGATGTGCTTAACTAAAAATTACTGACAGAGGCCACTGTATCATTTATCAACCAGAATCTTGCAAATTTAACTTGTTTACTAAGATGGTCAGCTCCTGGTATAGGTTCTAAAATTGTAGTGGACCTGCAATAAAAATTCACTGATGGCTACAACAATAATTCCAGTTCTCTCAATGTTGGCAATTAATTTTCCAAGACTATGGGGCTATTTGCTAAGGCAAATAGGTGACTAGTGGAGTGCCGCAGGGATCGGTGCTGGGGCCTCAACTGTTTACCATTTATATAGATGATCTGGCGGAGGGGGCTGAGTGTAGGGTGACGAAATTTGCTGATGACATGAAGATGAGTGGAAAAGCAAATTGCGCGGAGGGTGTGGAAAGTCTGTAGAGGGATCTGGATAGGCTGAGCGAGTGGGCGAGGACCTGGCAGATGGAGTATAATGTTAGCAAGTGTGAGGTTATCCACTTTGGCAGAAATAATAGTAGGAGGGATTACTATTTAAAGGGCGAAAAGCTGCAGCATGCTACGGTGCAGAGAGACCTGGGGGTCCTTGTGCATGAGTTGCAAAAACCCAGTCTGCAGGTGATCAAGGTGGCGAATGGAATGCTGGCCTTTATAGCGAGGGGGATAGAATATAAAAGCAGGGAGGTCTTGCTGCAACTGTACAGGGCACTGGTGAGGCCGCAGCTGGAGTACTGTGTGCAGTTTTGGTTGCCGCACGTGCGCAAGGATATTTTGGCCTTGGAAGGAGTGCAGAGGAGGTTCACTAGGCTGATACTGGAGATGAGGGGGTTGGACTATGAAGAGAGACTAAATAGACTGGGTCTGTACTCGTTGGAGTTTAGAAGGATGAGGGGGGATCTTATAGGGACGTATAAGGTAATAAAAGGTATGGATAGGGTAGAGGTAGAGAGATTCTTTCCGCTTAGAAAGGATAGCAGGACTAGAGGGCACAGCCTCAAGATAAGGGGGCCAGGGGGGCAGTTAGATCGCAGTTGAGGAGGAACTTCTTCACCCAAAGGGTGGTGAATCTCTGGAATTCTCTGCCCGTTGAAGTGGTGGAGGCTACCTCGCTAAATATATTTAAGTCACGGGTAGATAGGTTTTTGAAAGACAAGGGAATTAAGGGTTGTGGGGAGAGAGCGGGAAAGTGGAACTGATCCATTTCAGATCAGCCATGGTCTTATTGAATGGCGGGGCAGGCTCGAAGGGCTAGATGGCCTACTCCTGCTCCTATTTGTTATGTTCTTTCTTAAGTTCTTATGGCAGTGGTCTTCATAACACAACAACAGCCTTCATACATTACTTGGAAACTACTTGCAGCCCACCTTATCCTCAACTGTGCTACGTGAACCATCTGTTGCATATCTTTGCTATCTATTCACAACTGGCTTAGCCATGGGATGCTGTCTGAACCAAGAGACAGCATTAGTTTCCTTCTCTCTTCCAACTCAGAACAAAAGCTAAGTCTTTGCTCCCAATGTCCATCCAGCTGTATTTTGAAATGTGGAATAAAACTACCCAGCAGCTCCATTCCTATGCAAGGAGTGGCACAGTCCACAATAAAACATGTTGGAACAATTCAACATGGCTTGAAGCAAGACACTTACTGGCCAGTAACTCTCAGCAAAATATGACATCACAACATCATGTGTTAAGTCTGTCATTCATTTTCAGTTTCAATTTTATAATGTGCCCTTCTTGCTCACTTTGCTGCTCTTCATACATGCTTCCAGCATAAGCTTAATACTTGTTAGATGATTTCTGGTAACATTATTGTGCTCCTTTTCAAGACATTAAAAATTATAAATCCGCAGCTTCACACATAGTTAATGAAAAATGGAATCTCCTCGTAACTAAAAATATAGGCCATGGATTTCCACTTCTCTAGTTCCATGCAGTAATCTTGAAATTATTTTCAAATGGGTTTAGATCATAAGACATAGGAGCAGAATTAGGTCACGCTGTCCATTGAGTCCGCTCTACCTTTCAATCATAGCTGATATTTTTCTCATCTCCATTCTCCCGCTTTTTCCCCCAATCCCTGATCCCCTTATTAATGTCCACAGCCTTCTGCAGCAAAGAGTTCCACAAATTCACCATTCTCTGGCTGAAGAAATTCCTCCTCATCTCTGTTTTGAAAGAATCATCCTTTTAGTTTGAGGTTGTGCCCTCTGGTTCTACTTTATCCTACTACTGGACGCATTCCACATCCATTCTATCCAGGCCTCACAGTATCCTGTAAGTTTCAATAAGATCCCCCCTCATCCTTCTAAACTCCAATGAGTACAGACCCAAAGTCTTCAGCTGTTCCTCGTACGACAAGCTCTTCATTCCAGGAATCGTTCTTATGAACCTCCCCTTGACCCTTTTCAAGGTTAGTATATCCCTCCTCAGATACAGGGTCCAAATGGGATCTGACCAGAGCCTTATACAGCCTCAGAAGTATATCCCTGTACTTGTATTCTGGCCTCTTGACATGAATGCTAACATTACATTTGCCTCCCTAACCGCTGAATGAACCTGCACGTTAAGTGTAATCTTGAACAAGGAGTCCCAAGTATCTTTATGTTTCTGATTTCCTAAGCATTTCCCCATTTAGAAAATAGTCTATGCCTCCATTCCTCCTTCCAAAGAGCATAACTTTCAAATTACAATACCCACTGCAGCAGCAGGCAACATTGGCCACTACTTTTCTAATCTCAGAAGATCTTAAACTCAAAGAGAGTGCAAAAATTTTGGGAAGCAAATCTTTCCAATTAGCTCAAAAACATTCCATGTTCAGCAGGGTCTCAGGTAACAAAGATCAGCTTGGAGAATATTTTGGAAGCATGGTCCTTCTTTCAGGAATATTGTCCCAAGTGCAGCGGTGGTCTTCCTTCCAAGTATGTTTCCATTACAGCAAAGCATAATTTTTGTGGGGAAAATATTCAAAGGCTTTATATAGTTACCTGTTCCGCTTTGAGCTTATCTATTTTCCAGCGAAAATCTTCTAGGCTCCTATGGTATCTTCTTTGCTCGTTTATCTGGTGCTCTACCGAGGCTGCATCTACTCCCCATTCTTGAGTGTCTAACAGATGCTGTATGGAAAACGAACAGATTAATTTAAGAAAATTTAAGGACTGATTAGGAACAGTCAGCATGGCTTTGCGAGTGGAAAATCATGTCTCACAAATTTAATTGAATTTTTTGAAGGGGTAACCAAGAAGGTAGATGAGGGCTGTGCAGTTGATGTTGTCTACGCGGACTTCAGCAAGGCCTTTGACAAGGTACCGCATGGTAGATTGCTGCATAAAGTTAAATCTTATGGGATCCAGGATGAGGTATCTAAATGGATACAAAATTGGCTTCTTGACAGAAGACAGAGTGGTGAAGAAGGCATTCAGCATGCTTGATTTCATCAGTCAGAACATTAACAAGACATCCCAACTCCTGTATTCAAAGTGGTACAAGACATTAGTAAGGCCACACTTGGAATACTGTGTGCAATTCTGGTCACCCTATTATAGAAAGGATATTATTAAACTAGAAGAAGTGCAGAAAAGATTTACTAGGATGCTACCAGGACTTGATGGGTTGAGTTATAAGGAAAGGCTGAATAGAGTGGAACTTTTTTCCCTCTGGAGCAGAGGAGGTTGAAGGGTGACCTTCCAGAGGTCTATAAAATAATGAGGGGCACAGACAAGGTAGATAGTCAATATCTTTTCCCAAAGGTAGGGGAGTCTAAAACTAGAGGGCATAGGTTTAAGGTGAGAGGGGAGAGATGCAGAAGTGTCCAGAGGGGCAATTTTTTCACACAGTGGGTGGTGAGTGTCTGGAACAAGCTGCTAGAGGTAGTAGTAGAGGCAGGTACAATTTTATCTTTTAAAAAACATTTAAATAATTACGTGAGTACGATGGGTATAGAGGGATATGGGCCAAATGCAGGCAATTAGGATTAGCATTCGGATTTAACAAAAAAGGGTGCCATGGACAAGTTGGGCCAAAGGGTCTGTTTCCATGCTGTAAACCTCTATGGCTATAAGAATAATTATGGTTGACTTTCCCTTTCTATTCTTTCCTATTACAGAAGGCTAATTGCCAATTATGGACTAAATTAAAATAATTATTAAAATAGTTTAACCTACGTTATGAATTAATATTTGACACAAGCATTAGGAATGACATCAGAGGGGAAAAGAAAACAAACCTTTGATACAATTCTGTCCATATGGTTTACAAAAAATCAAGCATAAAATCAATACTGATTACCTTGACTGTACTAAATATGCAAAAGCTGGATTTAGCTCCCATATATCACACAAGCAGAGAGGTCTATGGCCAGATGCCTACCCCTAAAACCAGCCATTGGAAATTTATCCTTTTCTCCCTTTGAATTTCCAATCCACTTGCGGCAGTGATTCCATCTGCCCTTGCCCCTGCCCCTCCCTTCCCCAGGAGGTATTTCAGCCCATAACTGAATTTTATTTTGAAATTCTTTAAACCGCTGCCATACGGCACAATTTTGGTCTCGTGCCACTGATACAGAACCACTTGAAGCAAACATATCACCCTGCACAACACAAAGCATGTCGCAAGTTATCGCAATATAAAACCTATCTATTTTCAAACTTTTCTGTCCATGTTACACTAGAAAATACACATCATTGTATAGTAGGTTAGAGAGCAAGAGTTCTTCATAAAGCAAAACACAACTATTCAATCAACTTAATTAGCCCAAGAGACTAATAAATATAATGAAGCTTTTTAAAAAAGTAATGAATTTATAGCTGAATAAATCATTATGTAGATTGGGCTTAGCATGACATGTGCACAGGCAATTGATGATGCAATGGTATCAGAAGGCATGTAGCATTGTACAACTGATGTTAATGATGATATTACCTCCTGGAATTCCATAATCTTCATGCTTGGAGTAAGAAGGTGATGCGGCTACATGGAGGGGAGGATGGAAACCAAGAAAGGACAGTATCTGGAGCACTGGCAGCACCCAAGTTGTAGGTACCAATACCAGATGGCTGACCAACCAAAATAACTCATATCTAGATTTTTCCTATTGGTATCATGTAATAAGATTTCCTTTTGTCCCAGAGCAGTAAGCAAGATGTACCAGCTGTTGGCATATAAACTGCAGCTTCTTGCCATTGGGGCACAGCTGTAAAGGTGACAACTACTCTAATGCTCACGCACTGGGTATTTCCAAGTAGCTTCTGATAATATTCAGCAATTAGCAGTGCAGTTGGCAAAATAATTGTCAAAAACCCTGCTCAGGCACTCATCAAATTCAATTCTTTTGCAAGTATATACCCAAATTATTGGGGTGTTGGTGGGGGACGGAGAAGGAAAACTGAATGTGAGGGAGAATAAAGAGAAATTAACAAATTTCAATGGGGAATGCTACAAGGACAGACCATATTCTCAAGGATGCTACAAGGACAGACTACAACACCAATGAGATAATAAAGGCCTTATCAGAACCTGCTGGATTAACAGTGTAAATTGTGAGTGACGCCAGCTACTTCATTCAGAACGGCTAAGCATTTTAGGCAGCAAATAGCTGCGATGCTTTTGTTCTCAGACAATCCACGATAATCTGATCTCCCTATTCACAGTAACATGACTGGAAATACCTGCTTCCCGGTCACATCTCAGTCAGCCAGGAACAAAAGCTGTAAATAGGTACAATGAAGTACTCAGTGCTACTTGATTAATAATTGAGATTCTGCCGACATTTTATTGCGATAATGCTTGCAGTGTAGGATTTCCTCGAGCTGTCACTTAAACATTGTCAGTCTTAGGCTTAGGAAGTGGAATGAGAGATATGTTATAAAGAAGGAAACTAATGAGACAATTCACATGTGAAGATTAAGAACAGAAGATTCCCAATTCTCTTTCAACCAAACCCACTGTCTTCTCCTCAAACCACTTTTTATAGAGCTGGAAATAGCAATTTTGCCTATCATCTCATTATATAATAGATGGCCTATCAGTCGACTTGCCCCATTATATTCACTTTGAAAAAATATATCTAATTTGTGTTTGACGGAATCTCCTGCAGTTTCAACAGCTGAGTGTCTAATTGATGTACACACCAACTTCACTTAACATCCATCACCACTTGAGTTAGAACTTCTTCCTGGTGTACTTTTCTCTAAAATCAGAAATGGTTTAGTGGGTAAATGGCAGAACTTAAGGACAAAAAATTGAAAAGAAAGAAAGAAAAGGAAACTTTGAATTTAGTTCTTAATTAATAAAGTCAATTCTTCTTTACACTATTCTATAAATACATAGTCACTTTTTTCCAAGTGCAACTTTACTTACCTTCTGTTGGCTTAACCAACTGTACATCTCACTAGTGGATCTTGAAAGCCCATCATCGTAGGAACCTTTGGGTTTTTGGATGCTGCGTGGCCTTAGAGTCCGGCTCCTTTCAATCATTCGCTCAGCGTATCGGTCAGTGATAGCCTTTGAAATGGCATGCATCTGAGTCCGAAGGCTAAGTAGCCTGCAGGAAAGTTTCAAATATAGTGACTACTGAACACGTCTAGCTGAAGAGAGCCCCAACTAAGTATAATATTCATTTTTCACTGTCAGTTTTGATTTTGGCATCTGTTATCCACCCTCATGTCATTATGTGGGTTTAACCCTCACATCCAGCAAATTTGTGGAATTAATCTTCACCTTTCTTGTCCAGATGAAGCCCAAAACAGGAAAATTGGAATGTCGTGTCCATAACAGAGCCTGATAGGACTAAATCAAGAGAGGCCGAGGGTCATTTAACAGTCCTAAAGATTCCAGCCAAAAGAAAGAATCTTACTCATCTTGGCGTCTTCTGCCTACTTGGATACCATTGGGATGAGACTTCTAAAGTTAAACTAGCCCCTCGTTTGTCTGCAGCAGGAACTTCAGCCGACTTCAAAGATAAGGCAAGATGTCACCATGCAATAATAGCACAACCTCAAGCCAGTAAGTGGACTCTGCTCGATCCTCTCATTGGGCAGGGGGGGTTAAAATTGGCCTGAAAAGGACACTACAAAATCTAATGAATCAGACCAATTTTGCAACAAACACTAAAAGTAAACAAGTGACTACCTGACCCACTTTGTTTTCTGCTCACCATTATCCATCATTATTCTGATTTGCAGTTACCTCACACTTACACAATTTCCATAACTTCACAATCACCCAACTTTTTTATTATCCTGGCAAATAAATTTAATGATGAGTTCAGTTAGGGAAAGCTGGACTTGTAACGAAAATACAACAAAAATTTCCTCATTTAATTTGAGGCAACAGAAAAAAAATGCTGCAAAAACATTTTAATTTATTTTAATAAGCTACTTCACAGGTGTGACAAATTGGACACCCAGGTTCTATCTTAAATGGCTTGTCAGAGGGGCAGGGGAAGATCTTTCGAGCAGCAGAGAATGTAAGCAAACTATTTTAACATGCTTACATGATGCCATCTCTGATCTGACGATTAATACTGATTCTATTCAAAAATACATTTTGGACTCTAATAATTCCATCATTCATTCGATAAACAAAAAAGTTGCTGTCCATTATATTTCCTCTATTACACATGCTGTTTATTTTGCCCCATGTCTCTGTCAATAAAACTGTCCTGATGTAGCGTGCCAGGTTGAGAGGAAAGGCACTGCCTCAGTGGGTACATAATGCCAAAATAGATAGACCCCCTTGCCCAATACCAGCCTAGGTAGCTAAAACTACCAGCCTACCCGCTTGCTGTTGACCTCTATCATGTGTAAAATAGTAGCGGGATGAGGCACTCAATTGGCCATTTGACAGCCTCAATAGGCCCAAGTACAGGGGGCTACCCAATGCCTTGTAAAATGGGAGCTAGATCTGGGATGAGCATTGCATTTTACAAATGTCCCTGCCTTCAAACTTGCCATCAAGGCACCATAAAATTCCAACTAATAAGTTTTTCATTTTGCAATATCTGATGGATACTTTCTGTTACAAGTCATGTAAAAATGTTATGAAGTATGGAGATGGAATTGAAGTTCAGATCAGCAATGATCTGATCAAATGGCAAAATAGGCCCACAGGAATGAATGGCAAACTCCCATACCTATGATTCAAAACTAATCTTCAATTTATTTCAGCTTAAACTTGATTAGAAGTAATTTTCCTTACTTGTTTTGGGTTGATTCAGAAGCCATGCCATTATGTCTCAAATCTTCAGCATAGTCTTCAATTTTTGCTAGCTCCTCACCAGCAATTTTCAACAATTCATCAATTTGTAATCTGTTTCTTCCGGGCATACCAGAATCAAAAGCATTCAGATCCTGAAAAGAAATAAGAGAACAAAAATGGCTCTTCACCAAAGAACATTCTATTCCACTGTAAGCATATGACATGATTTCATTTTACAAGCAACTAATGTTCAAGTATTCAAATAATTTTGTACAGAAACATGACAAATTAATGCTTTGTCTAAAATAAAACAAGTAATTTTATTTGAATACACTGTATTTCATGCAGATTTTCAATAAAGTTCAATTGTTGAATATACTCCAAATACAAGTTATCATTCATATCTCTCGGGATATCTGTAGCTTCCAACTACTCAAACTACACGTAACTGTGGTACACACACATCATAGGAATTTTGCAACAAGATGGAGATAATGCTTCCTCATATTCCTAAGTACAGTTGATGCTCCATTATAACCATACACCATGGTCTCTCTCTCTGTCTCTCCTGGCTCCCAATCACCGTGGTCTACAAGTGATATGTGGCACTTGGTCTGTGGCGCTTTTGCCCTCACGCTGGCAAACTGGTGGTGATTGTTGATATTATTGACCAAAACAGGGCACTGGTGGATGGCCCATGCAGCAGAGTGCGGAGACAAGCAAACCGCATTTAAATGTATGCAGCTCACTGATCTCAAGATTCAAATGCCACACAGTGTCCACCACAAGTCTCTGAAAGCTGCCTGGGCAAAGGAGAATGTCACCGAGTAATGGGAAGCCCTCCACCCACTGGGCAAAGAAAACTGAAGCCTGTGCAAAGAGAGCCAAAATGACAGACTTTGATCACTACAAAATCATGAAGGCCAAAACAAAAGAAACAAATCGTCTAGCACAAGCTGTCAAAACTGAAGGAGGAAGCTGACAAGAAAGCACAAAATGGTCATTGTTTAAATAAAAAGAATAACCAAGTAAATATTAGGCTGAGTTTTCCCAAAGAGTGTGTCACAGGGAGTTAAATTTTACTCCTCCTCTTCTGAAGTTGACAACTTGCTGGCTTGTAATTTTGTGGATGCCATGAACATCTTCAGCATCTTGGGCACAAATTGCATTCTACCCATCAGTGAGAAAAACTGAATATCCAGTGTTCAGCCCATCTCAGTCCTTATCCAACACTCATATACAAATTCAGCAGGGATCAGTGCAAGGATTCGATTCAATCATCTTCTCCCCAATCCAAATGCTACTCTGCACCCAATTTCAATCACCATTCCATCTCAAGGTCAGCTCTTCCAATAAAAATTAGCAATTGGATCACCTGGAACAAATGGTTAATGAAACAATTGTATCTGGTCAAAAGTGTGCCATGCTCTGCGTTTAATGGCAACTTTCTCTATGTAGCAATGAGGACAGATCCCAGCTGCACAAGCTAATATATTTCAATATGGGATTCATTGGAGGGTTTACAGTATGCAGGGGAAAGCTTGGTGGTGAGAGCAAACAGTTGAACTAGTCAGTCCACAATGCCTTGGAAAATTAACAGGTAATCTATAAATTGGTTTTTCAGTGGCAGAAGATGGGCAGGTTTCTCATCAGGTATGTTACACGGTGATGTGCTGCAAGAAGCAGGAGGACTCTATTGTGATCAACCTTGTAGTTGAACATGTCAATGTCTCCAGCCACTCAGATGCCCTGAGCAAAGGGACCCCAGTTGCAATTGACTGGCTCCAGTGCAGCTCCTGGCTGCCTTGGACTATTCCCATAATAACTGAGTGGTTGGGGTGGCACTGCTGTTTCACAGTGCCACGGTACCCTGGTTCGATTCCCGGCTTGGGTCAAGAGTTTGCACATTCTCCCTGTGTCTGCGTGAGTTTCCTCCAGGTGCTCCAGCTTCCCCCCACAGTCTGAAAAATGTGCTAGTTAGATGCATTGACCCAAACAAGTGCTGGAGTGTGGCAACTAGGGGAATTTCATAGTAACTTCATTGCGGTTGAATGCAAGCCTTACTTGTGACTAATAAATAAACTTTTTATAAAGGTCCTTACAAAAGTGGTGAAAAGGGGGATGTGTGGAGATTGGGCATCTTTTTGCTGGCTCTAAGGTTGTAAAGGAATACCTGATAACTGTGCCATGCAATCTCCCCAGCAATTTTCCAGTATTCCCTCAACAAGTAAGGTGTACACCAGAATGCTGCTATAACATGATTCATGGGCCTCATATCTCAGGCCTATGTTATAGGTGAGACCACGTTACTTACAGCTGGTGCCAAGTGCTGAGATTTGATCCTGCCATGTCCAGGATCAATACTGAATGCAAAAACACCGACAGAGTATGGGAGCTGCAATAGTGTAAGAGTCCTACATGCACGTGATGTTCCTGATGCCAATGTTACTTTCTCCTGGGCATGGCAGTCCAGTAGAAATGGATAACTGCAGACTTGAGTGACTTTCATATCAGAAGATTGAGGGGTAGAGACAGCCTGGCAGTAAGCATGAAAGGTTGATTCCTATCTTCCGTAGTGGTCTGTGGATAGCTGTTGTCCCAGTTCGATGTTGCAAGCTCTAACTGCTGTTGTGCACGCTGAGCAGTGTCACTCTGGGACTGATGCCCCACCATCTCCCTCCCCTCATCTCACTTGGGATCTTGTAGAGTTTGTAGCCTGAGCTTCGATCATCAGCAAGAGGAACAGCTAAAAGATGAACCTTGTGCGAGAGACTAGCTGTCCCAGGGGAACCAGTTTGGTTGTCTCATAGCTTGGTATGGCTCCTGCTCTGCCCAAGACCACAAGAAACTACAAAGAATCGCAAATGAAGCCCAGGCCATCACACAACCCTGCCTCCCATCCTTTTGTCTGCACTTCCTCGGAAAAGCAGCCAGAATAATTAAGGACCCTACACACCCTAGTCATATTCTCTTCCACCTTCTTCCATGAGGAAGAAGATACAGAAGTCTGAGGTCATGTACCAACTGACTCAAGAACAGCTGTTTCCCTGCTGCCAGACTTTTGAATGGACCTACCTTGCACTGAGTTGATCTTTCTCTACATCCTAGCTATGACTATAACACTATATTCTGCACTCTCTCCTTCTCTATGTACAGTATGCTTCAACTGTATAGCACACAAGAAACAATACTTTTCATTGTATATTAATACATGTGACAATAATAAATCAAATCAAATTCCTTCCAGCAGTAGCTCACCCAGCAACAAGGAGCAAATTGGCAATGCACTGGGAGTGCAAGATGGACTTACACAGGAAATTGAGCCATCAAGGGCACACAATTGTGCTGTGGAGTCCATTGAAAATCTCCTCTTTTACTTTTCTTTGATACCCTCCAGAATCACTTTAAGGAGTATTAATTAGGTCACTGTAAAACTGGAATAACCAGTCGCAGCATATACAACACTTGCTCCATCTTACTTCTTTGTGCATTTTGTTGAAGGGCACCTGAAAGGTGCAGGGCCATTCTTTGCATTTTAAATTGTTCCAACATCATCTTCAGATGGCCACCAGAGATAATGCCAAACAATGAAGGTCAACATAGTGAATGTTGTAAATCTAACACAGATTACAGACTAGACCTTAAACCCAAGCATTGGGATACATTCTGCTTGTTTTTTAACATGCCAAATGCTACACCAGTGTGTCCAAATGACGTGTTGAAAATGACCCATGCCAAATGTCAGGGTGAGGGATCAGGCTTGTTAAGGTGTCCCCAACCTAGAACGAGATGGAAAGTTGATGCATTGGAATACCATCAACTCCAAGTTCTCTTACATGCTCAGGTATAAAAAACTTATCTTTTCATTGCTGGGTCAAAATCTTGGAACTCCCTACCTGACAGCACCGCCATTGCATGAACAAGTAAGGTGTAGTTTATTGCATGTAGTTTAAGATGACCCATAGGACAACTACAGATAGACAATAAGTGTCTATCTAGCCAGTGTCTTAATGGAGCCAGCCTCCCTGTGATGACCAACACGGGGAGGGGTATAGCATCAAAGCCAGGGTTCTGTGGCCAAAGGAAGGCAGCCCAAACTGTACCCTGCAAACCTTAGCCCTCTTCCTGACTATCTTGTCAGTATCTACCTGACATGGTGGCACTGAGGCTTCACAGTTGCCAGCCTTCTGATTGAACTAACAGTATTAGGAGTCTGCCCACCGTCCCTAATTGAACGGTCAACTTGGAGGCAGCCAATCAGATAGCCACCTTTTGTAAAATTGCAGAGAAGGTCCAGCTGTTGGAACTTGGAGGCTCAGGACCTTTTTTTTGCACCAACACTGGGGTCCCGAATCTCACAGTAAAAGTCAAGCTTGTAGCTCTAGTTTTTGGTCATCAGGATGTGCACAATGTTGATCCACATTTATTGCCCAATTTTATTTGCTCTGTGAAGGAGACATCCTGTCTTTTGCTTTGTGTTCATTCCTTTCAAAGCCCTCTATGGGGGTGTGTTACAGTTCACTAAAGTCAGAGTTTCTGTGACAACAACTGCCGTCTGGAGATATGAATACAGGATCCAACATTCTTTCCATCACATGGCTGACCAGAAATCGCTCCTGGTCTTACCATTTGCATGCAGGAGAAGCATTTTCATGTTGATAGTCAGTCTATTTGGTTGTGTTATGTGCACACTTTCCTTGAGTAGCAAGTCCTAGGGTGGGATTTGAATCTAGAGCTTCTGGATCAGAAACAGGGTCACAAAGTCCCTATTGTTAGTGATGGTTAACTTTGAAAGGAATGTGGGAATCTTGTTCAATCAGTTTGAGAGAGTATGTGAAGAACTGGAAGAGGCCATTTACACTCTCAAGTCAGTTCTGCTATTCAGTAAGACCAGTACCTGGGACTTTGATGTTGTGGCCATTTCAGAGACTTGGATAGAGCAGGGTCAGGAATGGATGTTGCAGGTCCCGGGGTACAAATGCTTTAGTCGGAGTAGAGAAGGAGGTAGAAGGGGGGGTGGGGTAGCATTATTGGTCAAGGACTGTATATCACAGTGTCAGAGAGGAACTTTAATGAGGACTTGTCTGTTGAGGTAGTATGGGTGGAGATTAGAAATAGGAGAGGAGAAGTCACCCTGTTGGGAGTCTTTTATAGACCTCCAAATAGTTCTAGAGAGGTTGAGGAAAGGATTGCGGAGATGATCCTTGTTAGGAGTGAAAGTAATAGGGTAATTGTTATGGGGGACTTTAACTTTACTCATGTTGATTGGAATTGCTATAGCTCTAGCTCGTTAGAGGGGTCAGTTTTTGTTCAAAGTGTGCAGGAAGGTTTTTTGACTCAGTATATAGATAGGCCGACTAGAGGTGAGGCTATATTGGATTTGGTGCTGGGTAATGAGCCAGACTTGGAAGTTGGTGTGCATTTTGGGGATAGTGAGCACAATTCGATTACGTTCACCTTAGTGATGGAAAGGGATAGGCATGAACCTCGGGTCAGTGGTTTCAGCTGGGGGAGGGGTAATTATGAGGCTATTAGGAGAGAATTAGGAAGCATTGGTTGGACTAGGAGATTACAGGGACTGGGAACGTCCGAGATGTGGAGATTTTTCAAGGAGCAGCTACTGCGGGTCTGTGATAGGTATATCCCTGTCAGGCAAGGAGGATTTGGTAGGCCCAGGGAACCGTGGTGCACTAAAAAAGTTGATTCGTTGGTTAGGAAGAAAAAGGAGGCTTATGTTCGGATGAGGCTTGAGGGCTCAGGTAGTGCATTAGAAAGTTTTAGATTGGCTAGGAGGGAGTTGAAGAGGGAGTTAAGAAGGGCTAAAAGAGGACATGAGATGACTTTGGCTGATAGGATTAAGGAGAACCCTAAGGCGTTTTACAGGTATGTCAAGAACAGAAGGTTGGTTAGGGCAAGATTAGGGCCAGTTACAGACAGTAGAGGGAAGTTGTGTGTGGAACCGGAGGAGATTGGAGAGGCGTTGAACCAATATTTCTCTTCGGTGTTCACGCAAGGGGACATGAATGTAGCTGAGGAGGACACTGGGGTGCAGGGGTGTAAAATAGATAGTATTGCAGTTGATACGGGGGATGTGCTGGATATTTTAGAGGGTTTGAAAATAGATAAGTCCCCTGGTCCGGATGGGATTTACCCTAGGATTCTCTGGGAGGCAAGAGAGGTGATTGCGGAGCCTCTGGCTCTGATCTTCAGGTCGTCGTTGGTCTCTGATATAGTACCGGAAGATTGGAGGACAGCAAATGTTGTCCCATTGTTTAAGAAGGGGAGAAGAGACTTCCCTGGGAATTATAGACCGATGAGTCTTACTTCTGTGGTGGGTAAGGTTTTGGAAAGGATTATTAGAGACAGGATTTATAGTTATTTGGAGAGTAATGAATTGATTAAAGACAGTCAGCATGGTTTTGTAGCGGGTAGGTCGTGCCTTACTAACCTTATCGAGTTCTTTGAGAAAGTGACCAAAGAGGTGGATAGGGGTAAGGCAGTTGACGTGGTGTATATGGATTTTAGTAAGGCGTTTGATAAGGTTCACCATGGTAGGCTTCTGCAGAAAATGCAGATGTATGGGATTGGGGGTGATCTAGGTAATTGGATCAGGAATTGGCTAGCAGATAGGAGACAGAGGGTGGTGGTTGATGGTAAATATTCGTCATGGAGTTCAGTTACGAGTGGTGTGCCTCAGGGATCTGTTTTGGGGCCACTGCTGTTTGTAATTTTTATTAATGATCTGGATGAGGGTATAGTTGGGTGGATTAGTAAGTTTGCTGATGACACCAAAGTCGGAGGTGTGGTAGATTGTGAGGAAGGGTGTTATAGTTTGCAGGGTGACTTAGAAAGGTTGCAGAGCTGGGCCGCGAGGTGGCGGATGGAGTTTAATGTGGAGAAGTATGAGGTAATTCATTTCGGTAGGAATAACAGATGTGTCGAGTATAGGGCTAACGGGAGGACTTTGAATAGTGTGGAGGAGCAGAGGGATCTAGGTGTATGTGTACATAGATCCCTGAAAGTTAGGAATCAAGTAGATAAGGTTGTTAAGAAGGCATATGGTGTCTTGGCGTTTATTGGTAGGGGGATTGCATTTAGGAGTCGCAGCATCATGATGCAACTGTACACAACTCTGGTGCGGCCGCACTTGGAGTATTGTGTGCAGTTCTGGTCCCCACATTACAGGAAGGATGTAGAGGCTTTGGAGAGGGTGCAGAGGAGGTTTACCAGGATGTTGCCTGGTATGGAGGGGAGATCCTATGAGGAGAGACTGAGAGATTTGGGGTTGTTTTCGCTGGAAAGAAGGCGGCTAAGAGGGGACCTTATTGAAACATATAAGATGATTAGAGGTTTAGACAGGGTGGATAGTGATAGCCTTTTTCCTAGGATGGAGAAAGCTAGCACGAGGGGGCACGGCTTTAAATTAAGGGGGGGTAGTTATAGGACTGATGTCAGGGGTAGGTTCTTTACCCAGAGGGTGGTGAGGGACTGGAATGCCCTGCCTGCTGCAGTTGTAAATGCGCCTAGTTTGGGGGCGTTTAAGAGATCTGTGGATAGGTTTATGGACGAAATGGGATTGGTTTAGATTAGTGGGTTAGTGTTGTTTTTTTTTAAAAAAGCTGGTCGGCACAACATCGTGGGCCGAAGGGCCTGTTCTGCGCTGTAATGTTCTATGTTCTATGTTCTATATCTGATCTGCACTGCAACTACAATTACCTACTTTTGCTCTGTAGTCTCTGTACCTTATCTAACAAAAAGAAATCCAATCTCAATCTTGCTTAATTCAACAGACTCTAATTCTGTGGTTATGGTTTTTTAGGGAATAGATTTCAGACATCCTTTACTCTTTAGTGTTAAAGTGCTACCTAAATTCACTCCCAAATGGTTTAGCTTTAATTTTAAGATTGTGTCTCTTTATTCTGGATTACTTCAAAAAGACATAGTTTATCTGCAGATAAACTATCAAATCCATTTTGTTCATTTTAAAGCCGTTGATTAGGTTAGACCTCAGCCCTTTAAACTCAATATAAACTACCTTTATGCAACCTAGCCTCATTTTAATCCTTTAAGAGGACAATCCAGCTGTGCTTCGAGTGAGAGCTACATTGTCCTTGTGTTTTAAATCTGGGCTTCCCCAACTGACGATAACACACTGTTTAAGTCTTGATGAAGCTTCAACAATCAACCGAGATGGATTTTGTTTTGTTAGATGAGGTGTAGAATACAGAATACACATTCATGTATGCTAGAAAAGAACAGTTTTGCTGTTGAGTGTGACAGATGTCCAGAAAAATGGAAAGTATGACCATTTTTGGCATTTCTCCAGTTTTCCCCAAGCACTTACTGAAAAATGACAGGAAATTGGAAGTGCACTATTGGATTTCAGTACCAAATTAGAGTTCAGGTGGGAATAAAGGCTTCAGGTGAGGTATCAGCGAGCATCACACATTTCTGGAACCACACCCCATCAAAAATGAACATCTTTGATTGAAAACTGGGGTGAAGAAAAGCAGGGAGAAAACAGAATTTGGGGGGTGGGGAGCAAATCGCACAGCCACATGGATTTGCTCAACTATTCCAAGGGCCTTACGTGTGGGAGTCACAAACTTGTGGATTTTTAAAATTCATTTGTGGGACTTGGGCGTCACTGGCTGGCCAGCATTTATTGCCCATCAGTTGACTCTCAACTGCCCAAAGGCAGTTGAGAGTCAACCATATTGCTGTGGCTCCGGAGTCACATGTAGGCCAGACTTCATAGAAACAGATTTCATAGAAACATAGAAGATAGGAGCAGGAGGAGGCCATCTGGCCCTTTGAGCCTGCTCCGCCATTCATTACGATCATGGCTGATCATCCAACTCATTAGCCTAATCCTGCTTTTCCCCAGAACTTTTGATCCCATTCACCCCAAGTGTTATATCCAGCCGCCTCTTGAATAACTTCAGGCATCAACTACTTCCTGTGGTAAAGAATTCCACAGGCTCACTACTCTTTGGGTGAAGAAATGTCTTCCCACTTCCATCCTAAATGGTCTACCCCGAATCCTCAGACTATGACCCCTGGCTCTGGACTCCCTCACCATTGGGAATATCCTATCTGCATCCAGCCTAAAGGACACTAATGATTCAGATGGGCTTTTCCAAAAATCGACAAAGGTTTCACGGTCATCAATGGATTCTTAATTCCAGATAATTTTTATTGAAATCAAATTCCACCATTTGCCACAGCAGGATTCAAACTGGAGTCCCCAGAACATTAGCTGAGTTTCTGGATTAATAGTGTAGTGATAAACCACTAGGCCATCACTTTCCTTTGTGATGCAAGCAGATCTCATCTGCTCTTCAAGTGTTCATCTGTTATGGTTTGAAATAATTTAAATCCCAGCCCTTCAAAAGAAAGAGGTTATTGCAGAAGGTCAGGGGATATGGAGTTGGGGGTAGGGTGTTGGCGTGGATAGAGGATTGGTTGTCAAATAGGAGGCAGAGAGTGGGGGTCAATGGGTGCTATTCGGATTGGTGGATGGTAACTAGTGGAGTGCCCCAGGGGTCGGTGCTGGGGCCTCAGCTATTTACCATTTATATAGATGATCTGGAGGAGGGAACCAAGTGTATGGTGTCGAAATTTGCTGATGACACCAAGATTGGTGGAACGCAAATTGTGCGGAGGGTGTGGAGAGTCTACAGAAGGATCTAGATAGGCTGGGCAAATGGGCCAGGAAATGGCAAATGGAATTTAATGTTGGCAAGTGCGAGGTGGTCCACTTTGGTAGGAATAATGGTAGGAAGGACTATTTCTTACGTGGCGAAAAACTGCAGCAGGCGACAGTGCAGAGGGACCTCGGAGTCCTTGTGCATGAGTCGCAAAAACCCAGCTTGCAGGTGCAGCAGGTGGTCAGGAAGGCGAATGGGATGCTGGCCTTCATAGCAAGGGGGATTGAATATAAAAGTAGGGAGGTCTTGCTGCGGCTGTATAGGGCATTGGTGAGGCCGCAGCTGGAGAACTGTGTGCAGTTTTGGTCGCCGTACTTACGCAAGGATATTTTGGCCTTGGAGGGAGTGCAGAGGAGGTTTACTAGGCTGATGCCGGAGTTGAGGGGGTTGAGCTATGAGGAGAGGCTGAATAAATTAGGCTTGTACTCATTAGAGTTTAGAAGAATGAGGGGAGATCTCATTGAGACATATAAGATGATGAATGGGATGGATAGGATAGAATAGAGGTGGAGAGACTCTTCCCGCTCAGAAAGGATAGTAGGACTAGGGGGCACAGCCTCAAGATAAAGGGGGGGAGGTTTAGAACGGAGTTGAGGAGGAACTTCTTCACTCAAAGGGTGGTGAATCTCTGGAATTCTCTGCCCGTTGAAGTGGTGGAGGCTACCTCGCTAAATATTTTTAAGACGCGGGTTGATGGGTTTTTGATAAGAGAGGGGATTAAGGATTATGGGCAGAGGGCGGGAATGTGGAACTGAGCCACGACAGATCAGCCATGATCTTATTGAATGGCAGGGCAGGCTCGAAGGGCTAGATGGCCTACTCCTGCTCCTATTTCTTATGTTCTTATGAAGGCCAGTAGGCTGCAAATATCAAGAGGAAAAAAAGCACAAGCTATTGGAGTACATCGATCAACAGGCCACATGGTGTAATTTTATTATAGCCAAGTTTGTTGTGAATGCTTGGCTGAGTTTCAAAAGGCCAAAACCAATTGGATCTGTTCACATTTTGATTGAAGGGTTTAAGTGGATATTAAAGGATTAGCCATTTTAATGTGATTACTGAATTAAAGTTTATTCATTTTAAATTACAGATTTAAAATCTTCGAATGAAAGTTATTTTTCTGTATCAAGTGTACGTGAGTGAGAGCTCCACTGGATGCTCAGGATTTTTTTTTTCAAATCCACAAGGCAGTGGAGGCCTATCTACTGTGGATACTAAATAAATGACTATTGAGGAGGCATGGGAAAGGGGCTTGAGGGCCTAACAGCCTTTTATAAAATGGTTAGTGCTCATTATTGCCATGTGATTGAGTCTGTAGAATCTGATATGATTTGCAATTAGCAAGTTATTGCAAACAAGTGAACACCATAAATCTTCACATACACTAGCTTGGTAGCAAGTATCCGGCCCTTGGAATCACTTTGAACATGACAGACATAAAATGCAAATGGAATCTAATTCTTAATCTTCCTTCAAAATGGTGAAATTATTATTCTATGAGTCTGGTAATTCTGGATCCTTTTTTTTTCCTGCTGTAATGGTTTCTGTTGGCTCAGCCATTTTCTTGACATCAACAAACTGCCTTCATTTCAGGTATCTGAAATTTGAAGAACTGCTGACCATTACAACATAGGTGTAAAAGTAAAAATAGTAGGGAATTAAGTGCATCAAATTTGTACCCTCATTTTGTTAAGCCAAGTTCTTGTGTATTCTCCCTGTGTCTGAGTGTTTCTTCTGGGTGCTCCAGTTTCCTACCACAATTTAAAGATGTGCAGGTTAGGTGAATTAGCCATGGTTAATCCATAGGGTTACAGGGATTGTAGTGGGGGCTGGGGAGAGGGCATGGGTAGTATGCTCTTTTAGAGAGCCGTTGCAGATTTGATGGGCCAAATGGCCTCTTCTGCACTGTAGGGATTCTATGATTTTCCATATCCATTCTTTCCAACCACACATCTGTATAGCTTTTAAAGATATCAAATTACTTTGCTTTTATGGTCTTTCCCAGATAGTCTCTCACAATAGGAGTAAATTATTCCTAGAACCCAGAGTCAGGCAACCTAATAAAGCAAATCACTGTGTTCTGGATGTTGTCACATTTCTTTGTTGTTGGTGCAGCTGTACCTATCCAGGTTACATATGAATATTCTATCTTGCAGATGGAATGCTGAGACTCAAGACGACAGTTCACCCATCACCACAAATGCCGACTTTACCAGCAATAGCCCACATCCCGAGAATAAATATATAAACAAAATAACGGCAGGAAAGTTTCAGAGTCTGGAAGTGAGAAATTCATTGCATAATACCCAGCCTGGCCATGCTGTCTTGGACAAGAGCAAGTTAAACTTATGATCAATGGAGCCCCCAAGGTAAAAATGATGGGTTAGTATGGCAGGGTCTTGGAAGATCAGGGTTGAAAATAGTCATTACTTGATGGTGCAAATATTATCTACTACTTTTCAGCCCAGGTCCATCCCCTTCATCTGAAAAACGCTCTTAGTATGCAGTGAGACTTACAAGGAGATATGTTTTAAACATGAATGTCCCCTGCAGCACCTGAAGTTGACAACTGTTCCAATGTGACTAACTTATTAATGGCGTTGACTTTAAAACATGGACGATGTTGGATGGCAGTTTGGACAAGAATGTTAATGAGAAAACCAATTCCAACTTCAATACTTCAAGGATGTTTTTAATAAAATATTATGATAAGGTTCAACAAATTTTCCAGTTTTACCAGGGTAAATATTAATCTTATGCAACAGTGCAAACCAGTACTATTTCACAAACTGCCTGTTATATATAATGCACAATATACAGTTCTATTGAAGTCAACATAACTGGACATTTGACAGCAGGCAGCTGATACAATAAACTCTGTTTTACTGCTTCCTGAGACGTATTTCTAGCCCACTACTTCTACATAGCATCATAGCTGTAACGTTGATTGCTGTCTGAATCATATTAGAAGCCTAATGACTGAAAACCTGAGGTTACAAGGATAAAAATGAAATCAATACATAGCTGTTGGAAGAAGCTAATAAAAATGACTTTTTAATAAAACAGAAAACCCCAAGGCCAATGCACAGGATCATGAACTTTTATTTTAAAAATAGAATACATTTGCAAATCACTTTTGATCTTCGTTACATTGACACATCAGAAATATAAACACCACATTTCGTTGTTACATGCATGAAAGATGTTCGTGCATTCTAAAACTTTCCTTCCAATCTATGTAAGAATTTACCTTTTGAAGTAGAATCTCTGCATGACTGAGGTTCTTTGCACAGTCGTCTGTCATCTTTTGGATCAGGCTATGGTGTCTTTTTAATGAATCCATATTGCTTAAAGAGAAACAGATAGGAGTGTATGCAGTACAATTAAATGTGTTTATCAAAATCAGTTGATTCTGTATTGACACACTGCTGTAGTTCTTTTTAATTTCTCAATCTTTAGCCTCCTAGACACCTCTCTCCTGTCATCACACCTCCTTTCATTTATCCTGTGCATGCTCGAATCCCCAGCCCAACCTTCAGAACTGCCTGACTATTTTACTATACTGGTGCCACTCTGGACTCAATTCCCTTAGATAAGCCTACAGCTTCTCACATTGCCTCTCTTGGTATTCTCCAAAGGGTCCATCAAGACACTCATAATTGCAATCCTGCGAACAGCAACTACAACTATTCCTATTCATTGACCTTTTCGATCCATTGCATTTGCTAGGAATCAATTTTGCCAATTGATTATCCATCCGAATCATGCCTCCCAGGGCTGACCCTGTGGGCTTTGCCAATGGATCACCATCACCTGTCTCCACGTCTCCATCAGACTTATGTTCCCTTGTGAACAGGGATCTTGACGTCTGTGAGCTTATTGTGGATGATTACATCAAAATCATGGCCTTGACCTAGCTAGGAACAATGACGCCTTTCCCCTAATTGAGGCCTCACACCTGGCCATACTTTTCACCATCATGCAGGTGATGTAACTTTCATCAGCAGATCACACCTTGATCTTTTCCCTTAATTCTAACACTTTCACCACTTGAGCATCTAGCCCTGTTCTACCTCATCACCTTTCTTTTAAAATCCTCATTCTCTACCACCCACCCAAGTATAATTAAAGTTTTCTCACAAAGATATTTTCAGTGCTTCCTTTCCTCCGTCTCTGGCCCAAGTGACTTCTCACCCTCAATAATTTCACCACCATCTCAATTCTTGCTCTCTCCCTCTCCAGAGTTCACTGCCTTCCTACCTTCACCCAACGCTGCTCTCATGAAAACATCCCAAGTCATAATCACGATAACACTCTGAGTCTCGCCATCTCATTTAGTCCTGTTACCTCCATCACATCAATCAAATACAAGGCCATTTCTCATCACTTCCTTGTATCATTTTCCATCCACATCTACCTTCACTGTGTCCACAGGTTACGTGGGATCAAATCAGGCCATGACAGATTGTGAAATTTGAATTCAATAAAAGTCAAGAATTAAAAGTCTATCAATAACCATGAAACCATTGTTGATTGTGGTAAAAAAAAATCATCTGGTTCACTAATGTCCTTTAGGGAAGGAAATCCGCTGTCCATATCTGGTCTGGCCTACATATGACTCCAGACCCACAGCAATGTGGCTGACACCCAAGTGCCTCTGACATGGAGGACAATGAGAGACAGGCAATAAATGCTGGCCCAGCCAGCAATGCTTTTGCCCTGTAAAACTCCTCTCGCATTTCAGGTTCACTTTGCTGTCACAGTTTCAATTGCCTCGCCTTTGGTCCTCTTTACAACTAAACATTTCTGTACCTATAAATCACACTCCCACTTCTATTTTTGATGCCCCAGGTCTTATTAAAACCATTACGCTCTTGCACCCAGACTGTTCCAAGTCTGGCCCTCACCTCTAGTCCCTTAAGTTCGAGGAATATGAAATGATGCATAACTAGTTCATCCATTCATCAGCAGAACTGGCTGGATAGATCCTTGTGAGAAATGCTTACTCTATCAGGATCATCATGAAGTGTGAAGATTATCCTAGTTTTCTTTCTTTATCAAACCTCCGTCTTAAACATCTCTCCTCTGTCTCCTCCATACTTGCCTCCAACAAGTACAAGAAGTGCATGGGCATACTTTACTAAGATTGAGATCAGCCATCAGTTGCCTCCCAAACTCAATGAGTTCTCTCCACCGGAGCCCTGAACTCAAAACCTTGTCAGTGTGCTCAGATTTCCCCTCGTACCCTCTCAGAGCTCATCCTGCCCACACGACCCATCTACTATTCCACTCAACTCCATTCCCAAGGTGCTGACAACCGAATGTTTCTTTTGTCTCCCATGCTAGCTGATATAGTCATGGTTCTCTCTCTTCAAATGTTGTAACAAACACTCAGAATAATCTGCTGTCATTAACCCCTTGCTCAAAAAGCTAACTTTTGACCTCACCTTCCTTGCAATGTTACTACCCTATCTTCAACTTCCTTTTCCTCTCCAAAGTAATTTAAAGTATGATCACCTCGTGAATCTGTGCCCAGCTTTCGCAGGAGACAACATCTGAATTCTTCCCACCCTGCCACACTTCAAAAAGTTCAAAAGTCGCAATGTATATTTTTTGTGACTATGGTCATAGTAAACTATTCTATCCATCACAACCTGTCTGCAGCCTTCAACACAATAGCCAAATGATCTCCATCTCTTCACTGCCTCTTTAACCATCTTCCAGTTATGTGGAACTGCACTTGCATTCTCATCTCTCTAGTCATAGCCAGTATGCCTTCAAGTTCCCACACCATTACTCCAGCAGTTAGTGAGGGTCTAGCCTTGCCCCCATCCTTCATCTACCACTCAGTTTCATTAGAAAAGACATTAGTTTCTACTTGCAGGTTGGCATCACCCAGCTCTGCCACATCACCATCTCTCTCAGTACGTTTAATCTCTATAAATTGTCAGATTCCTTGTCTGGCTGAATAGAAATTTCCTCCAACTAAACACTGGGAAGACTGAAGTCACAGAATTCCACACCCTAGCTGCTGACTCCACCTCCCTCCTTTACAAATGTGAGGCCACACCAGACTGTTTGCAACCCTGATGTCATAACTGACCCTGAGATGAACTTCTGGTCACACATGCTTGCCATCACTAAGACCATCTGACCTTGCTCCTACCTCAGCTCATCTACTCCTGGAATCCTCTTCCCCATCAATGTTACTTCTCAATTTAATTATTCCAAAGCACTCCCAGTTGTGTTCCCTCCCTAAACTGAAGTCATTCAAATACTGTCTGTAGCCTAACTTATATCAGGCCTATTCACTGATCACCCATGTACGCAATAATCTACATTTGCTCTCAGTGAATGTCACAATTTTAAAATCCTCATCCTTGTTTTCAAACCCAGCCATGGCTTCACCCCCTCCCCATCTCTAATCTCTAGAACCCTCAAGGTATGTGCTCCTCCAATTCTGGCCTCTTATGGCTCATGAAAATCTGCTCCAAAATCTCCTTTTGTGGCTTGGTTGTTTAATGTTACTTGGGCTGGGAGAGGAAGGGGTGTGGAGATGGAATCACAATCTTTACAGCACAGAAGGAGGCCACTCGACCCCTCAAGTCCACTCTGATTCTCTGAAAAAGTGTTCTACCCAATCCCCTGCTCCTGTCTTATCCCCATAGCCTTGCACATTCTCTCTTTTCAGATAGCAAAAACTTGGAATACCATGGCTGAATCTGCCTCCGCCACCTTCTCAGGAAGTTTGTTCCAAATTCCAACCATCCTCTGAGTGAAAAGTATTTCCCTCACATCACTTCTACTCCTTTTACTCATTATTACAAATCTGTGCACTCTAGTTTTTGATGTATTCTTGAGCAGCAACAGTTTCTCATTATTTACCCTATCCATGATCTTGAGCTCATGATCTTGGCTCCCTTTATAAAGTCTCTTCTCAGCCTTCTTTTTTCTAAGGAAAACAGACTCAATCTCTCCAAATATGCTCACTGCTTCAACTGTTTATCCCTGGAATCATTTTTGTGAATTTCCTCTGTACTCTCTCCAATGTCTTCACATTCTTCCTAGAACCATAGACTATGAGCGGCATAGTGGCAGTGATTAGCACTGCTGCCTCACAGTGCCAGAGATCCAGGTTTGATTTCCAGCTTGGGTCAGTGTTCTCCCCACGTCTGCGTGGGTTTCCTCTGGGTGCTCCAGTTTCCTCCCACAGTCTGAAAGACGTGGGTGCATTGTCCCCAACAGGCAACAGAGTGTGGCAACTATGGGAACTTCGCAGTAACTTCATTGGTGTTAATGTAAGCCTTACTTGTGACTAATAAATAAACTTTAGTTTTAATTAACAGCAGAGAAGGGAGCCATTTTGCTCATCTTGTCCATGCTGACTCAAAGACATCCAGATGCCCTTTCTAATCCCGTCTTCCTGCACATGGCCCACAGCCTTGCAATCCAGGTGCTTTTAAAATGAGTTTAGGATCTCTGCCTCTGCCACCAACTCAGGCAGTGAATTCCAGATATCCAACACTCTGTGTAAAGAGGCTCTTCCTTATGTCCCCTGGCTTTTGAATTCTGTAAGTAGTCTCACAACAGCAGGTTAAAGTCCAACAGGTTTGTGTTGTGAGACTTCTTACTGTGTTTACCCCAGTCCAATGCTGGCATCTCCACATTTTGAATTCTGTGCCAAAGGAAACAAGTTCCTCCCATCTACTCTCTCCCTACCTCTCAATTTTGTACACGTCAATCATCAGCCTTCTCTGCTCCAGGAAAAGCAACCCCAAGCTCTTCAATCTCTCCTCGCAGATACAATTTTCCAGCCCTGACAACATAAATCTTCTCTGCACTCTCCAGTACAATTACGCTCTTCCCAAAATATGATGGCCAGAAGTGCACACAATACTCCAGTTGTAGCCTCACCAATGTCTTATGCAGTTTCAACATTATATCCCTATCTTCATAACATATCTCTACCTTTAGCCATAGAGAGGGTGGAGAGGAGATTTACAAGAATGTTGCCCGGATTAGATGGCATGCCTTATGAGGATAGGTTGAGAGAGCTCGATCTTTTTTCCTTAGAGACACGAAGGATGAAAGGTGACCTGATAGAGGTGTATAAGATGTTGAGAGGTGTTGATCAAGTGGACACAGAGGTTTTTTTCCCAGGACTGAAATGGCTGCCACAAGAGGACACAGGTTTAGGGTGCTGGGGAGTAGGTACAGAGGAGATGTCAAGAGTAAGTTTTTCACTCAAAGGGTGGTGGGCGCGTGGAATCGGCTGCCAATGTGGTGGTGGAGGCGGATTCAATAGGGTCTTTTAAGAGACTTTTGGATAAGTACATGGGACTTAGTAAGATGGAGGGTTATAGATAAGCCTAGTAGGTAGGGATATGTTCAGCGCAACTTGTGGGCCGAAGGGCCTGTTTGTGCTGTAGTTTTTCTATGTTCTATATCCTATACCTCTGTCAATGAAGGAGAGCACTCCATATGCCTTCTTTACAACCTTATCAACCTATACTGCTACCTTTGGGCATCTGTGCACTTGCAAGCCAAGATCTCTCAGTTCATTTACCCCTCTCCGTATATTTATTGTGTATTCCCTTTCACTGTTTAACCTCCCTCACACTTAGAGTTGAACTCCATCTACCACTTTCCTGCCACTCCATCAACCTATCATTTCAGCTTACAGCTATCCTCTACACTATCAGCTACACAGCTAACTTTTGTGTTCTCTGCAAATTTTTCAATTGTGCCCCACCCATGACTTTGGCAGACGCAAGATTTCTAACTAAGCTTCATTTTACTCTCATTGTTAGATGAGGAGCATTTCACTTGAAAGAAATCAGCAAAGATGACACTGTATTCCTCTTATTAGTTTGAATAATATTCTCAAAACATGTCAGTATTTGAAGAGCACCCCCAAGGCATGCAAGTAATTTGTGGTTCTCATCACCCAGCTCAACATAAAGTGTCAAAGAAAAATCTGCATATATATAACTTTTACACAATTCATTTAACATATCCCAAGGCACTTCATAGGACAATTGTCAAATGTCAATGTAAACATTCAGACAAGATGATATTAGAATGGGTGACTAACAACTCGGTAAGAATTAGATTTACAGTCTAGAGGAGAGTTGGAGACGTGTAGAATGGAAATTAGAGTTTGGCACTTGGGCAATAGAAAGAATTGTTGCCACTGATTGAGCGATTAAACTCAGGAATGTGTAAAATGCCAGAATTGAAGGAGGGTAACGATCTCAAGCTTGTAGGGGAGGAGACTCAAGAGACAGGGAGTGGTGACATGGAGGGATTTGAAAACAAGGATAGGAATTTTGAAACAGAGGCGTTGCCAAAACAGGGGCTAATGTAGGTCAGTGAGCACATGGATGATGGACAAATGGGTCATAGCATTAGTCAAGATACAGTCATGAACTTTGTTTTGGATGAACTCAAATTTATGGAGGGTACAAGGAAGGAGGGCAGCTAAAACTGCCAAGAATAAGTTTATTTCTCAGCGTCACAAGTAAACTTACAGTAACAGTGAAGTTACTGCACTGCAAAATCCCTCCATTGCCATTGTACACTGAGGGAGAATTTAGCATAGCCAATCCACCTAACTAGCATGTCTTTCAGACTGTGGGAGGAAACCCATGCAAACACGAGGAGAACATGCAGACTCTGCACAGACAGTGACCCAAGCCAGGAATCAAATCCAGGTCCCTGGTGCTGTGGGGCAGCAATGTTAACCACTGTACTACCATGTCACCCTAGTCTACAGGTGAGAAAGGCATGGATCAAGATTTCCACAGCAGATGAGCTGTGGTGAGGTAGATGTGGGCATTGTCACAGAGGCGGAAATCAGTTTTCACAGCTTCAAGATACCCAGAGCACCTAACAGCCGATTCATTACTTCTGAAATGCAGTCACTGCCCAAAACAAATTTTACATAGTGCTACGCAAATTATCTTTCCGTCACGTGGACATGATTCAGACCTTGGGGCTAAAGGGATATGACTGGGGAGGGGAGGGGAGGGGAGGGGGGCAGGATATTGATTTTGATGATCAGCCATGAATAAAAATAAGTGGTATACTCCTGCATCCATTTTCTGAAGAAATAAAGCAGCCAATTTTCATATGGCAATGTCCTACAAATAGCACTGTGATTATATCTACATAACCTGTTGTTATTGAGTTGAAGGGTAAATACTGTCAAGGACACAAGTCCCACAGCAAGTGCATATATGCCTCTTGTTCAAAGTTGTACAACGACTTAGAAGTCTGATTCTCAAAACTGTCAGAGAGGCGGGGTTCCACTGCAAATGGGCAAACTGTTGAAACACTGCTCTCTCCTCTCGTAAGTTCATTTTGTATTTTTTTAAAAAGAAGGTGCGGCAAAGGCTTGCCACGCCCAATGCAGGTGAGACTCTGAAACCTAAAGAATCCATTTTGAGGCACTTCAGCAACTACTTTCAGATCACACTGTACACGCCCAGAACTTGCCCTCCAGTTCTCCCCACACCCAATGCCTCTTCTCCCACCCACCAAAAAGAAATAGTTAAAAAAAACCAATGCCAAAACACTTTTAAAGACATTAAAACAGAAACCAAATTAGAAAAAAAAATAATTTTGCTACAAAGCTGATTAAAGGAAGAGGGAGCGGGGAAGAGGAAATCAGAGAATCCCTACAGTGCATAAGGAGGCTATTCAGCCCATTATCTTTACCTGGGGTACTGACTTGGATCAAAGTCGTGGCCTGACATCCGACGGTTTCTGGTGATTTGCATCATGTGGGTCTGGGTGACCGTGGGCAGCTCACCACCAGCCCCGATGGTGTGGTGCAGCTGCCGGGGCAGGTGTTGGCCTGACAGCTGGATGTCACCTCCTCCGTACTGGTAATGGCTAGCTGGCCCGAACACGTCCCCCGCTCCATCGCTGCGGGTGGAATAATCTCCGGACATGCGACCCGTGTAGGATATGGGGCGGCGATTCAACGCGGTCTGTGAGCCGTGTAAACTCATCGCTGCGCCGGCTCTCTACCCCCGACCCCCCTGCACAACTCAATCGACTCGCTACTGCATATACATTATTGCATAAATCCAGCCGGCTGCACGGGAGGGGAGTTATTCCAACACCACCTCTACACCCTCCCGCAAGACTGTAAGCAGACTGCAGGAAGAATTCCCCCTTTGGTTCCCAAAACTCCTCCCCAAAGTTTGGGCGCAACGCAGTTACACCCTCAGCAACCGCCCACACCTGAGTAACGCAGAACTGGCTGGCTGGCTTCTGTGTTTTGAAGAGTGAAACGCCTCTTAGCCCGCAGCGACCTAATCCAGGGTGTAGGTTTTTTTAAAATGTATTCTAACCAGATAAAGATCACACCCATCCCATTTTGCTGACTTTTCTTTTTAAGCAGGTGGAGTGTTCACATTGGAATAAAATCTGTGCGTGGCTGATTTGTTGGTTCGTGTTGAGTTTAAAAGGAAGTAGCGTGTGTAAAAAGAAGCCTTTCCCCTTATCTTTGTGACTCATCTTTCATTCCCTCACCCTACAGTGTAAATATCTTCCACTTTCTATGCCTTTTAGCTTTGACAAAGGGTCACCGGAACTCGAAACGTCAGATTTTTTTTCTCCTTACCAATACTGCCAGACCTGTTGAGGTTTTCCAGCATTTTCTGTTTTTGGGGCGGATTGTGTGTGGCTGCCGATTGGTATGGCTGCAAAGGAAAATGATTAAGTGTGTCAAACATTAAGCCTGATGAAGGAGCAGCCTTCCCAGAGCTCATGATTCCAAATAAACCTGTCGCACTTTAAGCTGGTGCTGTGAGATTCTTACTGTGCCCACCCCAGTCCAACGCCAGCATCTCCACATCAATATTAAACCTGAGCTGACACTGCGTTTTTTGTAAAAGATGAAAGCATTCATTTCAGCCAGGCTTCCACAGCACTCTGGACCAAATAAAAACTATTTGTAATAATCCAGATGTGAGCTCCAGCTCACTAAAACTGGAATTTGAAAGTTTGAGCTTATATTGCGCATAATGTTTATCAATTGTTAAAGTTTTCCGTGATTAACCTTTATAAATATACAGTATTTGTTTTAATTAAGTGCAAGTGCGGTGTCAGACACTGGAAACATAGGGAAATACTCAGTTTGGTTTGATTTATTGTTGTCACAAGTAATAACATACAGTGAAAAGTATTGTTTTTGCGTGCTATACAAACAAAGCATCACATTCATAGAGAAGGAAAGAATAGATTGCAGAATATGGTGTTACAATCATAGCTAGGGTGCAGAGAAAGATCAACTTTATGCAAGGTAGGTCCATTCAAAATTGTATCAGCTGGGTTTGAATCTGAAACTAGTTTTCTTGTTTATAATGTAACATTAAAAGTGGAACAACAATTGCACATCTGATCTTTCAGGCCAGATGAATTTTTATCTTGTCTGGCTTTTTTATTTTATGAAATGACATGCCTGTAGCTGATCCAGGCCAAACAGTTTTTGGGGAGGTGATTCAGTGGGGTGAGGTGAGACCAGTCGTGTTTCAAGTTTGCATGCCTTTCTATTTCCACTTTCAGAGACTTGCAAACAATTAGGCACTTTGAACTAAAAGGTGGAATGCTTTAAAATAACAAATGTTGGGCTCTTTAGTCTGAAAGATGTCTTGCTGCAAATTTATAGAACTTTTTCAACCACCATGGCTTCCATCTGTCATTATCACACAATCTTATGTCACAAATAGGGGAGAGTTTGATTAGATGGAGAGGAAAAGTAATTTGACTGTGAGGGATAAACAGGTTGGTGTGGTTGAACTCTAACATTTTCTAGGCAATACTCCACTCAATTTGTCAAACCTCGTCTCATGAGTATGTGCCCAGCATCATTCCACTGTCCACAGCCTGCTTCCTACATCCTCTCTGAGTGAGATTTGCTAAATGAATACTAAGTTTTGTCCTGATCATGCATGCCTACTTCTAACTTCAATGAGACAGATTAAACTAATTTTGAGTACTTTTTTTTAACCATCTGCAAACAGAGGTGTTGTTCATCCCATGAGTTTGGATTCAATTTGAATGCGTTCTTCGGTGGCTATGGTCCCCTTTCCATTCCTAGTTCATCTGAATTCATATCAATGTGGCTGAACTTTAAACTGCCGAATGCAAAGCAGATTTGCAGATAGCTAGAAGCCTTAGGGTAAATTTTCAGTCAGTTTTCTGACACGGAATTGAAGTTTATGGAATTGTCCAAACTGTGATGGCACAGTGGTTCGCACTAGTGCCTCACAGCATCAGGGACCCGAGTTCAATTCCTGGATTGGGTCACTGTCTGTGTGGAGATTGCACATTCTCCCCATGTCTGTGTGGGTGTCCTCCCATTTCCTCCCACAGTCCAAAGATGTGTAGGTTAGATGAATTGGCCATGCTAAATTCTCCCTCAGTGTACTTGAAAAGGTACCAGAATGTGGCAACTAGGGGATTTTCACAGTAACCTTACTACTGTGTAATGTAAGCCTACTTGTGACTCATAAATAAACTTTAACTTTTTACTTTAACACTTTGATTAATATCCCTCAAATAGCAGCATTGCCATGCAATCCTGTCCTCATGCTAGAAAACAGCACAAGCAAACAGCACTAAAATTTGCTCCAGAGATCCAATTGGATTGTCACTTTGTAAAGTATAACTCCAATCCATGATTGCAGCCTCTGTCTTAAATGCCCATCAATTTCCATTTTTGTGCATTCCTCTGCACCCTTAATTGTGCACAGATGAAAGCCTGAGCAAGTTTTATATTTATTTATCCTGTTCTAAGGTCTTACAGGCCCTGCTTCCAATCTGAAGCATTGCCCAACATGAGGCAATGAGCCAGATACTGGCAACATTTCCTCACAAAGGCTACTAAAATCTTGATCAATGAGAAGGCAACAAATTGATAACTGCACAGAGAAGAAGCTTAATCAATGGACATTTAAGTCAGAGGCCTAGGCAAGTCTAAGCAGGCCTCAGGAGCCATTTGATTTTGTTGGGTTCTGGACTGAGAATAAGATTATAATAGCAATGTTTCAGTTTATTGGTGTCATAGGTAGGCTTACATTAACACTGCAATGAAGTTACTGTGAAAATCCCCTAGTCACCACACTCTGGCACCTGTTCGGCTACACTGAGGGTGAATTTAGCATGGCCAATGCACCAAACCAGCACATTTCTCAGACTGTGGGAGGAAACCAGAGCACCCGGAGGAAACTCACACAGACACGGGGAGAACATGCAGACTCCGCAAAGACAGTGACCCAAGCTGGGAATCAAACCTGGATCCCTGGTGTGTGAGGCTACAATGAAAGCAGAATTAATAAGAGTATCATAACAAACTTCATATCCACATCAGAAAATTGATGGTTAGACTTTCAAACTGTATTTTGTTCACCGGTTTCATGCATGTTCATATTTACATAAGCTAAGCCAATAATGTTTGCAGATGCAGGTCATTATTACAAGTGAGTAAACCTGTTCCTGTGAAAGTTATCAAGGATGGAGTCAGATACTGAAATCTGTCACATAACATTACTTTATTAACATGAATGTGACAACAAGATTATTACAAGTATTAAACAATACATAAATGACTTCTTACATTTAGTTAATTAGTGAAATTTAAGTTGTCACTGGGATGAATGTAGTTTAACTGTATGGCAATAACTCAACATCAGGTTTGATTTCACACAGGAAAAAATTACAATCAGTGCCCAAGATTAATGTAGTTAGCTGAACTATTTTAATATGACATTCATTGTTTAATTATCTTCTCATTACCTGTGTTGTCAAACTTGGGGTCAGAAATGGTGCTCATGTAACAAAGCACCTTGCCCATTTTATTCTGGTGTGCAAAAAAATTACATGCATGCATTTCATAGAAATAACAACTGGGCATGAGTTCTTTCCATGGAGCATTACAAAAGATGGTGTAACTCAATGCTGAGAGAACCAAGAAGAAAGAAAATTCGAGATCTGAGCTGCCACCAGCCCTTAGGATAACATCACGTTAGCTTTTCAAAGATTGTCACTGAAGCAGCCAACAGCATTGAGATGAACTAGCTATTCTGATTATATTGCACTACTGAGTTCCTAGTTACATCCAGGGTGCATCTAAGAAAAAAGAGGCATCAGAGATGGTGCAAACAAAGATTCGCGAGTATGATACTAGAACTGGCAGGTTATAACTATGACAAGAACTGAACGGACAAGGGTCATTTTTCTAGAAAACAGAGACTGAGTAATGACTTTGTAGAGATCTTCAAGATAATGAAAAGATTCAAAGCAGCGACGAACAACCTAAGTTAGTGAGTGGTCTGCAAGATTGAAATTGAGCTTGTTTACTAATTGTGACCCCATGAATAAGATTGAATGCATTTAATACATGCAAATATCTCATAACAAGTTATAGAAAATGCTTAATCATTCGTATACTAATTGAGCTGTCATCAATTTCACAGTGGTAAAAGCAAAAGAAATGTTTACACTTTGGACGCAGAGGGAGTGCACAGCTCTCACAGTCAGTGTGGTGTGCAATCAGCATGCACTTCACTTCACTTGCCCTTGCTTTATGTACATATCACTTCAGGTATACCGGTAGGAAAAAGTTATGTGGATGGAAACCAACAGAATGTGGCAACTCTGTGCAAGTTGCCCACCATTGATTCAAAGGTAGGTGTGGAGAAAATGCTTCCACTTAGTGGAGGAGACAAAATACAGGAGCCATCAATATAAGGCAGGCAGTCGCTGTTAAATCCAATAAGGAATTCAGGGGAATCTTCTTTATCCAGAGAGTGATGAGGATGTATAGGTGAATAGTATAGGTAATTTAAAGGGGATGCTACATGACTACCCAAGAGAGAAAGGAATGGAAGAGTATGCCAATTAGATGGAGCAGAAGCATAAACTTCAGCATGAGTCAGTTAAGTCAACCCATTGTTTCAGTGCTGTAAACTTGACATAACTAGATGTTATAACTTAATCTCTCATTTTCCTTCCAAAGCCAGTTGCCACTGGAGTGGACTCATGTAAGTCCACAGTACACTTAAGGCTTTGGTGAAATAAATTAATTAAGATTTAACTTTATTTTCACCTTCACATTTTTCAGAGGCACTTTTTATATTTTTGTTCAGATGGTTATCCCAACGTTACTCCAATGGTCAGTTCAGATGGTCCCAAAAAAAATCCAAGATGGTGCTGAGGCAACTTCTTGCAAGCTGTGCCCAGCATATCTTCTAATTCTATCTTTTACTTTTGTTCGATACTTCTAAAACTTCATTCTATCTTTCTCTACACCCTAGCTATGACTGTAACACTACATTCTGCACCCTCTTCTTTCCTTCTCTATGAATGGTATGTTTTGTCTGGATAGCACACAAGAAACAATACTTTTCATTGCATACTAATACATATGACAATAATAAATCAAATCAAATCAGTACCCAGTTTAACTGAAGCAGCAGTGAGCAAAGCGTTTTTATTTTTATTTTTAACTTATACTTTTAATGCCTGTGCTTACTCAGGTGGGTGTATGCACTTTTTGGTTGAAATATTGCAGCGGAAACACTTTTTGTGTCTTGAAATCCAATTTCCTGTCATCAGCCAATCATCTTGACTAACTCCCTTCATCACCCTATCCACACCTTGCTGCCTCAACATAAAAACTTTACCCCACCCTTCTGGAGTTTTCTGTTTGGTTTGTTTTGACTTATTGAAATCTCCAAGTCAGAATTTGGAGCAGGAAAGTTCCCACAGATACAGATGTTATGTGTACTGGAATTTACAAAGAGCTACCCAGAAACACTGTGGTATCCACATCGAAGATAGTTGAAATGTAGGTTTCTTTGTAAGAATCAGCTCAAACCAGTTTACTAGTTAGCAAATAATGCAGATTTTTTGATGGAAACCTGAAATAAATCAGCTAGTATTCTTTTGATCAAGTTAGTGATTACTAGGGGCCAATTAATGAGTGAGCAGATAAAGCAGGAGATAAATATAGTTGCATTTCTTTCTATACCGCTGTATAATGCTGACTGCACACTAATGTAGTATTTCTGTACACCTTCGTTATTGAAGAGCTAGTTAATCATTCATCTAACGTATTCAAAGTTGTTAAAACTACTTATTAATTCAATGAAATGACAAAATGAAAAAGGGTAAACCAAACCTCAATTGCAATCCAGGCCAAATATTGACCATACCTCACTGTAACAGAGCCCAAACATGAATCAAACCCTAATTGTACACCAGCCCAAACTTGGACCAAACCCAAACTTAAGTCCAACCCTTGCTGAACTATATTCCAAATAGTGCCCAGTGTAACCCAATTTCCTGCTTCCAGCACAATTTTTCTTAGATATCTTATGTCTAGAATGGATATCAGCATTTATTAGTGAACTAATCTTTGCAATTTGGACCTCTAACACAAGATAGAATTTCTAAGCATTTAAGAAATTAAGCAATATGAAACTGAGAATTTAGATATATTTGGCAAGATTGTGAAAAATCTAGTACATAGGAAGACTTATGGAAAATCAAAGAATTATTATGTAAACACTTTACTCGGAACCATTCTTTGTTGTGAATTAGGGTCACGATTCTCCCAAAAGCACTGAATTGGCAGGAAAACTGTTCTAGATCCCAACTGTTTTCACAGTTCAGCTTCCCACCCGAATATCCGCACTCTGCTCACTGCAGAGGCTCCAAGCGTGAATATTATTAAAAATTCGGCGGGGGGGGGGGGGGCGGTGTGGGCCCTATTCACATCAGAGTTTGGCAGTTCTGGAACTCCCCATGACTCGATCGCAGCCCCCCACAGCAATTTCCAAGCCAGTCCTGACCCCCCACTTCCCCCCCATCCCAGAGTGCCCTGATGAGTCCCTGAACATGGGGAGCCGGTCTAAACCCTGCCAAAATGAAGTACTCCTGGCAGCGTGGAAGATTCAATTGGGGACCAAAAGGTCCCGATAATTAGATTTAAAACATATTTAAAATACATTTTAAAAAGATTCAAATTACTTACCTGGCTTCCCACCGGTTTCCAGCGTGATCTGACCGGCGACTATTCGCTGGCTCTGGGAGATGAGCATGCGTTCCTGGCGCATGCACAAATCCCAGTTCAAGGCCAGTGACGCGCATCTCCCACCGCGAGCCACCATAATAGTTGTGGGTTGGGATGGGAGAATCGTGACCTCTAAGTCATCAATTTATGTTTGTTTTTAAGCTTCTGTAATTTGAATCTGTCTTAATTAACATAATCTCAGTTGACATGGGACTTAACCTTTTGCTAATCATCACAACCCAAAATTAATGTAAATAGATCTTCATTTCCACCCTATTAAAAAACATGAATGGATCATTTATTCTTTTTCTGGCTTTTTTTGTATGTTTGCATTTCAACAGCAACAACTTGCGTTTGGATCAGCAAAGTTAATGGGTGGGATTTTACAGCCTCGCTTGGGTGAGACCATAAAATCCTGCCCGAGGCCAACAGAAACTTATGTTGTGGGAACCTTGCCCGCCCTGATTCTGGATGAAGACAAGTGAAGTTAAGGAGCAGGAAGTAGGAGGTCATGTTGGTTCAGTAAATATGTGGTTGGAAGTTGACCTTATGGCCAGATAGCATGTGGAGATTACAGATGGTCTAGTTTGGCGTCAGACATTGACCAGGGAGAGGGTTTGGAGTTGATGGCTAGAGTTGTGACAGAGGTTGAGAACAATGGCTTGAATTGGGTGTCATGGTGGCACAGTGGTTAGCATTGCTGCCTTACAGCACTAGAGACCTGGGTTCAATTCTGGCCTTGGGTAACTGTGTGTGTGAAGTTTGCACATTTGCCCGTGTCTGCATGCATTTCCTTTGGGTGCTCCGGTTTCCTCCCACACTCCAAAGGCACGGGTTAGGTTGATTGGCCATGCTAAATTACTTCTTAGTGTCCCAAGGTGTGTAGGTTTGTGAGATAAATATGTGGGGTTGTGGGTTTAGGGTCTGGGTGGGATACTCTGTTGGAGAGTTGGTGCAGACTTGATGAGCTAAATGGGATTCTGTCTCCTCATTATTTAGTCGGAGGAAATTATTGCTCATTCAGGACTAGATGTTGGTCAAGTCTTGTTACAAATCAGATATAGTAGAGGGCTCATGATGTAAGGTAAAAGCTCAGTGTCATTAGTGGAGTTGTATTTATGAATGATAAAGAAAGTGTTATGTGGCCTTGGTATTTTCTGTCTTGCAACATATAACTGTATGTGCACTATTGTGGTATTGTTCCAGTGACTGCAGTTTATGCTAAATGCCAGCTGAAACCTCATTGTGTGTTCATCTTGTTGTGGTGAAGGTGAATAATCTGATATTAACAAAGAAAGTGATTGCATTTCATTTGCATCTTTCATGACCCCAGGATGTCCCAAAGCATTTTACAGACAACGAAGTGTTACTGAAATGTAATTACGATTGTAGTGTTGTCTCTACTTCACAACTTTCCTGGCTGCTCACTCAACCTGAATAAACCATAGCAACCTTAGTGTCTGGAGCTGATTCTTTCAAGTCCCATACATCCATCATCAAGAATGCTAATTCTAAGTCAACAGCATTGTTGGCCTACACAATTGCGTTAACTCAATCAAAACGGGAACACTTATCTTTGGTATTATTCACTCATGACTCAAGACTTTGACTGCTTCCCTCAAGTACTAACTTGTATGAAACTCTGCTGGTTAATACCTTGCAGCGAACACAAAGAGACAGCCAATGAACCAGAAAAGCCGACAGAGAAATAGTTGGATTTTAACCTAGTGTTGTGAGACTTCTTACTGTGTTTACCCCAGTCCAACGCTGGCAACTCCACATCATACCTATGTCTTATCTGAGATTAGTTCCCACTGCCCATCTTTTCTCATCTCAATTAATTCCCTATCTCACAATGTGACAAATTCAAAATCTTAGTTCTTTTCTACATCCTTTATGATTTAATGAGTTACATGTGGCCTTGGCAAAGTCAGCATTTATTGTTCATCCTTGCTCATGAGAACATGATGGTGAGCTGCCTTTCTTCAATATAATGGAGTGGCTTGCTAGGTCATTTCAGAAGCATTTAAGAATCAACCAATTGCTATGTCTGGAGTCGCATGTAAGCCAAACCAGGTAAATATGGCTGATTTCCAAGTGAACCAAGTGGATTTTTACAACAATCCAGTTGTTTCATGGTCATCATTATCTCTGGGTCATGAATCCAGCTGGTGGGATTTTAATGCAAGTCATTAGATCATTAGTCAAAACCTCTGGATTACTAGTCCAGTAACCATGATGTGACTATTCCCCATATTCCGTCACTTCTTTGTGCCCCATTAGTTTTGCATTATTCTTTAGTTCAATTCTAATCTGCATTCCATCGTCCCTTGACAACTCCTACCAGCATTCCTACCTTGTTGGCAAAGCTCTCAACATTCTATGGTCTATCTTCTGAAATACCCTCATCCAACCTCTTTACTTGGGCATTTTTCTTTGCCTTTAATTCCACAAAACAAAACAATCTTTTGGTCAGTTCTCCCATAGTTCTATTTGTCTTTGTGTGTAAAGCATCAAGGAGCATTTTATGATATTGATTGCGCTATATAGTTTTGTTGCAGGGGCGGGTTGTGATGCAGTGGGTGATGTCCCTACCTCTGAGCAGAAGCTCCACAGAGGTTTGAGTTTCACCCCAGGACTTGATGGCCGGGGAAAGTATATTCATAATGTGGCCTAAGAGGTTGAGTATTACCAAATCCTTCCAAAATATGACAGTAAGAATGGGAGAGAGTCCAGGTTATGTGATGGAAAGAACATCGAAGCCCCTACCATTGTCATCCATTGCTACAGACCACAACATGCATGTGCAAATGCATGTTACCACAGCAGCTTGGACTTACTGAGAGTACTTTAACACACCACCATGGATGTTGTGAGGATTGTTTCAACAGACAGCCCCTGCCTATGAGATATTTCACTACACAGAACATTGTATTGTAACAATACAATGACATTTCCAAAATGCATTGATCTATTTAAAGTAGAGTTTATTTATTAGTCACATGTAGGCCTACATTAACACTGCATGACGTTAATGAGAAAATCCCCTAGTCGCCACACTCCAGGAGCTATGCGGGTACACTAAAGGAGAACTTATCATGGTCAATGCACTTAATCAGCACCTCTTTTGAACTGTGGGAGGAAACCGGAGCACCTGGAGGAAACACACCCAGACACAGGAAGAACATGCAGACTCCACACAGGTAGTGAACCAAGCTGGGAATCGAATCCAGTAAACCATATCAGACACACTTCATCTTTAACGCAATTCATGTTTTCTTCAAATGAATCATCTCTCCTACTTAATAGAATTATCAGTTTCTAACTCTGCAATAGGAAATGCTCACAATGGCACACAACGTCATTGACATTGAAGGTAGTCATAAATTCAACATTCAGCTGAAATATTGTTTAAAATATTTAGATAGGTATAAAAGATTTGTTGAGAAAAGGAACATTTACTAGCACATTCTAGCTGTCAGAAACATATCAGTGACAGTAGATTATATTGTTGGAACATGTTAACACTTGTGCAGCATGTCATAAACACTCAGTATTTGATCCTACACTTATCTCTCGTTATAGGATTTAGCACCTCAAAAAAGCTAGCTGGCAATGCCACTCAAGTGCATAGGAGTCAGGCTAGATTGATGAGAAGTTACACTCACAGCACAAATTTAACAACAAAAGTAAGAATGGCAACACGAGTGTGTTCAGTAGGACGCAGCTCAAAATCTCACACCGTTAAGAAAATAGGTCAATATATGGAAGCAAATATGTCAAGTTTCAATTAAGCTGTTTTGAACATCAATATAAAAGAGGTTAAAAGGAAGGAACAATGATGGCATTACATCAAGACTGTAACTATATTTTATTCCTAAATGAGTTAAATGTGCAACAAGCTATTAGCATAGTCTTCTAATAAGTTTCTTGAACATTGACGTCGAGTACCATGGCTTTATTTAGCATATATGCAAAGTTACTAAAAACATGCACTTGGAATTACAACCGCACCTGAAGATGGTTTGATTGGAGATTCAAAGATTGGCCAAATTTTCCGACCACATTGTGCCTGGCGCAGATTGTGTTAAACTGGGAAAATTGCTTTCGGTTCCAAAGATGGATTTTGCCCCAAACTGTTTGTTTGCAAACTTCCCAGTCCCTTTCTGCTGGTGCAAACTGGATCGCGCCTAGAAAGGGCGCAAGGATGATTAGCATGAGGTTGACTTGATTTCAACCTCATTATTGAGTTTGGCATGAGACCATCTCCCAGAATGTTCCCACCTGTTTCCCACCTCCCCCCCGCCACATCCCAAGCAGGAAGTTACATGGGCACAAATCACTACTGGTCCCTTAAAGTGTGGACCAGATAGCGAGAGCAAGTGAGGAGGTGAGTACCACACTGCACTAACCTCCAGGGTGCAAAAGGGCAAGTCAGCTGCTACCACTGCAGGGTGCAGGGTGCAGGGGCTTGAGCTTAGACTCAGGCTGGGCTGGAGGTCCTCAGGTTGGGGTCGCCGCTGGGTTGGGGCTTGTGTGGTGAATATTCTCTTTGCCTGCTGAAAGACCTTTGAGGGATTTGATATGAGGTCAATTGCAAAGCCCACTAAAGTCGCACTGGTTGCTCTGCCTTCTGTCTTCTTGAAAGGTTTATTTTTAACATTCCATCCCAGGTCCACTAACAGTTACAAGCACCAGGTCTGGCAACTGTTGCCTCAAACAAGGGAGCTTGTCAGATATTAAAACAGTTCTTCACATTGTAGGAAACACTTTAGAGTTTATGCAATGAGCACCAAAATATCTAATTGCGTAGAAGTTAGAGGGTTTTTCAATCTTCTGTCTGAATTACATGCCTTTCCTGGAAGCTAGTTTTCACCATATGTCCAGATGGTGCGTTCTGAAATTATACTGCAAGGGTCCCTTCTTCTCACAACCACACCTATTCTCTATGCGAGCAGCACAGAGTTCAACCCAATCTGCTGTCAATGGGCAGGGGTATCAGTGGCCCTCACCTGGATGGGAGAGACTCCTACCACTGGAACGTGCTAGCCCAAGGGGCTGGATGCATGTTGCTCAGAGAGAGAAAGCGGGACAAACATCTGATTCCCTGTCGGGCTATAAGTCGCAGTTCATGCACTGACTTCCAAGTGCATTGAATATGATAGCATGACAGCAGGAAGATCATGAGACGTGCAGTCCTGGCTATCATGTCTGTGCATGTTAGTCTGGCCCTATTCTCCCTCAAAGTACTGGTGCCCTCTCACAATCTAGTGAATTATACTCATCCAAGCAATTGGCCATCATTACCTAATCTTAACCACTCTCAGCTGGTCCAGTTTGAGTTACAGTGAATGTCAGAATCCATAAGATCATAAGACCATAAGATATAGGAGCAGAATTTGGCCACTCAGCCCATAGAGTCTGCTCTGCCATTCAGTCATGGCTTTTTTTCTCTCATCCCCATTCTCCTACCTTTTCCCCATAATCCCTGATCCCCTTTTTGATCAAGAACCTATCTATCTCTGTCTTAAAGACACTGAATGACCTGGCCCCCACAGCCTTCTGCGGCAAAGAGTTCCATAGATTCATTACTCTCTGGCTGAAGAAATTCCTCCTCGTCTCTGCTTTAAAGATTCGTCCCTTCAGCCTGAGGTTGTGCCCTCTGGTTCTAGTTTTTCCAACTAGCAGAATCATCATCTCCACATCCACTGTATCCAGGCCTTGCAGAAATCTGTAAGTTTCAATAAGATCCCCCCCTCATCTTCTAAACTCCAATGAGTACACACCCATTGTGTCCTTCATTGTCAAGTGTTTAAATTTGGGGGCTGACCATCTGGAGAGGTAGCATTGTACCTCATGCCAACGACCATGTAACTGCACTGGGGATACAGAGACATCTGGCATGAGCTGGTGCCTCGTGGAGAAGGAGGACACCCACTCCCAGTGGCCGTACAAGTCATGGCAGCCCTGAACCTTTTTTGCCACCAGCTCATTCCTGGGCTCAAGCTGGGACTTGTGCAGCATCTACCAGTCACCAGCCCACACATACATCCAGAAGGTCATGGATGTGCTGTATGCCCTGGCATCCCACTATATCAATTTTGACCAGGGCCATGCACAACAAGATGCTTGGGCTGCAAACTTTGCCAGTATGTATTGGGTTCAAGGAGCTATAGATGACATGCATGCTATTTTGTGTTCCATTGCAGCAACGAGTGCCCTTCATCAACCAGAAGAGATCCCACTCCCTGAATGTCCAAACTGTGTGCAACTACCAGCTCAACATCATGCACGTATGCACGCCATCTGGGAAACTCACATGACAGCTTCATCCTGGGGCAATCGGATATCCCTGGGGTCTTAGAGGACTGCCGGGATTGCTCATGGGGGACAAGGGCTAGCCACTGAGATCATGGCAAATGATGCCAGTGTGGAGGCCTGAGATTAAGGTGAAGACCAGTTGCAGTGAGGCCAATTCTGCCATCTGATCCATCATTGACCAGTGCGTTGGCATGCAGAAGATGCAGTTCCTTTGCCTGGACCATGCTGGTGGTGCTCTGCAGTACATCCCCCAGAGGATCTCCCATATCATGGTGGTGTGCTGTTCCCTCCACAATCTGGTGCAGCAGTGGGATGACATTCTGGACGAGGAGGAGGCAGACCAGGAAGGAGGGGAGGATAAGCCTGAAAAGAAGCCTGAGGGTGGAGGACAGGTAGCGATAAGGGCCCAACATGCCAGGAGGATCAGGGGACCTCATTGCTGCAAACTCCAACTAGGAGGCTTGTGAGCTGGACAAACCTTGCCTACCCATTCAGAACCCTTGTCCATGCTTCCCAAAATAGTGCTTCCCCCATCCCCCTTTCAAGGGTCCCATTGACATCACACCAGGGTGATGGGCCTGGGTTGGTTGTGTCAGTGAGTGTTTGTCATGGCAGGAGGTGATGATGACTCACTGTGAGGCAAGTTGTAATGCTGCTCTGGTGCTGTCTAAGTCTGATTCCTGTCTGTCTTCTGACTAAACACAAACTTCTGGGCTCATGCCTGAGTGAGGATTAAGGGCACCAATGTTTGACCCAATACTTGGAGGGTCATGGGGGCAAGACCTAGAGTTCAGTGAGTGATGAGCCTGTTGTTCCAGGATGCCTGTCGCCATGGGTATCAATGGCTCTCACTGTCGGGGTGCTGGTAGAAGGTACTGAGTACAGATGGGGAGGTGAACTCCCTGTGGGAAATGAGATAAAGACAGTGGAGTTGTAGCTTTGAGGTGCTATATTCTTTAATAGTGAATATTTGCCATGACAATTTCCTATCCCTAACAATGGTATCTGCCTTCACCAGTGCCCTCTCAACTTGAGATAATTTTTTTATTAGAAAATGGTAGTGTTTTTCACTTCTGTTTACACTGCTCACGTGGTACAGGAAATGCAGGGATCAATAGCTATAAACTATCCTGACTTACATGCATTCTTGATGCTTATTTGTTAAGTTGACCAACTAATGCTCAATTTGTGAAGCTCATCCACAGCCTACACACAGCTTTAGAATGAGTTACATTCCATTTTCAGTGGTTTTATGTTGCCACTTTCCAACTGCCCCAATAGATGGATGTAAAAGATCCCACACAAAGCAGAGCAAGGGAATAATCCAGACGTCCCTGACCAAAATCAATTCCTGATGAAAGGGTCACTGATCTGAAACTTACACGGCGAACCCCTGGCCTCCCCACACATGATTAATTTCTCATCGATTCCACACCATGCCACTGGCAAACACGTGGCAGAGTGTGCGCCATTGGTGGAACCAGATGATCCCAATGGTGTGAAGAGCCAGAAGATCATGCCTGTTAACTCTGTTTCTCTCCACAGAGGCTGCCTGACCGGCTGAGTATTTACAGCACTTTCTGTTTTTATTTCAGATTTTCAGAATCTGCCACTGTCTTTGGATTTTGTGTCACAGCACAAGTAGATGTCTGACTTTCACAGAGGATGGGGACAAGACCAAACTATAATCCTCCTCTGTACTAATATGAGCTCTTCCATTACCTATATTGCTGGCCAACCTCCCAATGCCATCCCCCTGCCACCCACCCCCATTCACCCACCCCACATTGCTGCGGTGGGTTTTCCAGCGATGGAAGTGGCTCGCCATTGGACACCGGTGTGATCTTCCAGCCCTGTCGAAGACAATGGCATTTTGCATCGCTCACCAGTCATGCACTGGGAAACCTGCCGGTAAATGGGCAACCAACATCCACCATTGCTAAACACACTGCAGGAGGGCCAGAATATCCTCACCACTAATCCCTATGGCCTCTTTAGAGGAAAAATTCTCATTAAACGTTCATTTCTACCAAATAATTGACAATTCTTTGCTATGGACAATAATGTTTCATGCAGGAAACCTGGCAGTGAGCAGACACTTGTGATTATCACCTGAAATCTTAACCTGTTTCCCATTCCACTGATGCTGACTGACCTGCTGACTGTGCGCAATGTTTTCAATTCAGATTTTCAGTAACTGCAGTATTTTGTTTTCTATTCAGTGTTTAATTCTTTGTCAGGAACACCCACTGCTCTTCTCTCCAACAGGATTTCCACTTCAATGGCTTATTTCCCTTCTCATTGTTTGATTAGGTAACCGCTGTTTCAGAGAACTTCCCTTTTGTTCTTTATTCTCCACCTCCACCACCTGTGGTCCCAACCCTGTCCCTGTGCTTAAAATCTGCCACATCCCTTAAGACCCATTCCCCCTTTAGACCTGAAACATTCAGTAGGATTTTACAGTCTCCTCATTGGCAAGCATAATCCCAGACTTGGAGGGAAAATTTGGGGGAGCGGCCAAATGATTTCTGACAACTCTCCAAGTTTTCCCACCCCACCTGCAGCTTCACCCGTTACTGGCTAGACTGGAAAATTCCAACCATTAACTCTGTTTCTCTGTCCGCAGATGTTACCTGACTGGCTGAAGGTTAAAGTGTAAAGTTTATTTATTAGTCACAAGTAGGCTTACATTAACACTGCAATTAAGTTACTGTGAAAAATCCCCGAGTCACCACACTCCGGTGCGTGTTCGGATACACAGAGTAAATTTAGTATGGTGAATGCACCTAACCAGCTCATCTTTCGAACTGTGGGAGGAAACCAGAGCATCTGGAGGAAACCCATGCAGACACGGGGAAAATGCACAAACTCCACACAGACAGACAGTCACCCAAGTCAGGAATCGAACCCGGGTCCCTAGTGCAGTGAAGCAGCAGTGCTAACCATTGTGCCACTGTACCAACACCTTTGTTTTTACTTATGATGATAACCCCATCAGCTCTAAATTAGTTTCAATCTTGATCCCCCAAAAGTGAGCAGTCATTGTTGGAACTCCATTTTTCCTCCCTTATTTTTGCACAAAGGTTAAACATGTTTATCCACTTTACTGACAGGTTCAAAGCTGCCGCTTCTTAAGGACCTAGAAAAATGATAGAGACCAGACCTTGCAAAGATGAGTCACTGATGTTATTAGTTTGGTTGTGATCTTATACTAGCTATTTCCCTGCTGTGATGTGGTAAAATCAGTCTGTTTGCACATTAGAGGCATGAAGTGATTTTAATATTCTAGGGAGGGCCTGGGTTTCTCAAACCCCACCTTTACCTAGGGCACAGTACAAGGTTACAGTTGTTCTTGGCTCTCCATGAGTGCAGGCTCTTACTTGTCCATCATGAAGTGCGCTCCCACACAGTTCAGAATTTTAGTTGCGTTCAAAATATTTGTCGGATTTTATTGTAGGTAAAAAGCTACTTCTGAGACCAGTTGTGAGTCAAAGTATAGCAAGTTGATTCAAAAACTTTTGGGAGATACACTTGGTACCTAACAGCGGTTCCCCAGACTTCTGTCCGAACACAATTAAAAGCACATATTTATTCCCCGCCCCCATCACGTACGCATCTTCTCATTCTCAGCAGGTTCCCAGGCTGTGGGTTGTCCTCCATCATGGGAACATGGTTGCCTCGGTGGTTTCTTCATGGTTATCTCAAGGCCGCAATTGTCGGCGGTGTGATTAGCCCTTAGCTAACATACAGGCCATTAAAACAAATTAAAGTTAACGGGACCAGTATAATAATTTTATTGTCATAGGTTGTATAGCATATAGTATGTTGGTACATGACACATAAGCAGTAATATATATTATATATGAATATATATTTATAGCATGCAAGCTTCACTATATTAGGCAGAAGTCCATAATATTAAAGACATAAACATAGATACGAGCTGGGCCAGCTACATTTCTGAACGGACTATCATAAACTTGTGTACAACAGCAAGGACAGCTGCAGTCTTATCTGTCTGGGACACATGAAAACAAGTCTTACAATACTTTTTTTCACCAATCTCCAAGTATTACAAAGTTCATTAACCCAGTCCCTAGTGCAAATTCTTTGTAACTAAAAGAATCTTAAACAATCCAACATATTTTGAATTGAATCCACAAAAGTTTTTTTTTAAGTGTTTTCAAATAGATTGAGCGGGGACTTTTTTTTTCCAGTTAACATTCTGTTTTGAAGGCAACAACTAACACAAGGCTACACTTCCACCAGCATGGACAGCCTTCAGTTATCGTGCTAGACCTAGACATCTTGGAACACTAAGGGGGAATTAAGCATGACCAATCCACCTGACTTGCACATCTTTGGACTGTGGGAAGAAACTGGAGCACCCAGAGGAAACCCATGCAGACATAGGGAAAAAATGCAAACGGTCACCAAGGCTGGGTCGAACCCGGGTTCCTGGCACTGTGAGGCAGCAGTGCTAACCACCGTGTTGTTGACTGTTGGGGAAATTGTTATGGTACCTAGGAAGCCCAACTCAAAAGGAGCAATTCTGGCTTTAGTTTTAGGGAATGAAGCTGGGCAGGTGGAAAGGGTCTCAGTGGGAACACATAAGCTGGCAGTAGTCATAATTCAATTACACTTAACATCATTATAGAATAGGAAAATAAGTTTCAAATCAATTTTAGTGCCAATGTGCTGCCAGGTACTGAGGTCCCAGTGACTGGCTGATTGAATCAAACAGCAGGTTCCTTCGATTGTTCGTAATAGGCAGAGTACAGATTGTAAATAACCAGCCTGCATTCGCAAAACCTAAACATGATTCTGTGATTGGTCAGAACCTACAGAATAATCCTGAATACAGTAATAGATACACTAACAACCAATTCAAAATAATCATTCTGGCTTGTAACCTGGTTCATATACTCTTGGTAGAAGTGACGTACATCCATACATCATGGGACCTGTTCTCTGCAAGAAGGAATATGTCCAAGCCTAGTGCTTTTTTAGAATTACCCAGGAGCTCTGGAAGCCAATAATTCCCCATTGCTTCCTCCAAGGTACTGCCTCAACCAATCACAGTCAACCTGCCAATAAAATCAGCCCCATTTTTCCTGTATAAATTGTTATGACTGATTCAAATTTGGTATTGTCCTGATGAATGCAAGATGAAAAGCTTCAGCAACATATGTCTCTTTTCAGCAATATTCAAATCATTTTATCTCACTCATGGGTGGTTTTGTAAGTCATGCCTTTGAGGATGAAGGAGGTTGGAAGTTCAAGAAAGACAGCAGCAGCATGCTGGAAGACCTGGGAGAAGATGGAGGAGGATGCCCCATTCACAGTAGATCTTCAAGGAGCGTTTAATGTCTTAACCTGGCTCAGGAGCGATGAATGAAATGTCTATGCTTTACTAGAGAGACTGAAAAGGAGCCTGAAGCCACAGCCTAAGCTCCAAACCAAGACAACACTGCTCATGGCTTTCAAGGTCACTGCAACTCTTAAAACTTGAAGTCATCGAATGATTCCAGCAGCAGCAACATATGCCAGTTCTCAGTCCACCATTTTATTATGGAGTTGAACAGTTCTCTCTACACCAAGAGGAAGATCTTTTTTCCTATGGATCTTTTCCATGTTTCCCTTGAGTCCAAGATGCCAGAGACTGCATTCAAATTGCACTGTGTGAACCATACCACCAGACTGGCATCTTCCTCAACAGAAAGTGATACCATTGCTTCAGTATTCAGCTTCATGCTACCACTGGTGGACACAATGGTCATTTCATGACATGGGATATTGACTTCTGGCCTTACCTCCCTGCCATCTCCTCCAGACATGCCTTATGACTCCTGTCGAGCACCCAGGACCTGAACTGGGCCGCCGCCAGAAATAGTATTGAGGCTCATTGAGCAAATCATTGCTCACGTGAAATTCCACTGTCAGCACTATTCTGGAAAGACTCTGCAGCACTCCTCCGACCGGTTTCCAGTTTAATTGTGATGTGCTGCGTTGTTTTGCTAAGTCAGACTGACACGCCCTTACTATCGCTTAGGAGGGAAGAAATGTAGGGGAATTGAAGGATAGACATTAGTCACCACTTTCTCAAGCTACCAGAGCTCTGAGAACAACTAAACCAAGAACACTTTAGCCAGACCATCCTTCCCCTCCCTACACTTATCATTATAATCACCATCAATCACCATTAGGTATCACCTCCCCTCCACCCTAACTAGTACCCTTCCAATGCCTCCCACCCCCAGCCTCATGGATCTTTGCTTAATTCGACTACAAATATTAACACTATATCCAGAGCAAAACACATTACTCCAACAACTCAATAGGACAGCAATATCATGCCAGAGAAATATGATTAAAAGCAGTAGATTGGTGACCCATGCTTTTGAACCATTGCAGTCCATCTGATGAAGGTACTGGACAAAATTGTTATCAATCTAGTAATCCACAGGTCTAGGCTAATGCTCTGGGGTCACAGATTCATATCCTATCATGGAAACTGGTGGAGTTTAAATTCACTTAATTAATGTATCCAGAATTAAAAGCTATTTCCAGGAGTAGTGACCATAAAAGTATTGGATTGTTATAAAAACCTATCTGATTCACTAATGTTCTTTAGGGGAAAAAAAAATCTGCTGTCCTTACCTGGTCTGACCTTCATGTCACTTCAGAGCCACAGCAATGTGGTTGACTCTTAACAGCCCTCTGAAATGGCCTGATAAGCCACTCAATTGTACCAATCATGAAGACATTGGTGTCAGGTGGATGAGTCAACACCAAAATGCAGCTAGAAGAAATAAGGGTATGGCCAAAGGTGTCCTTGAAGAGATAGATACATTTGAAGGTAGGGAATGGATGCAGAAAGATTAAGTGGTTTTGGAAAGAAATATCACCGAGCAGAAACATGATGGTTAAAAGCTATGCCCCTGAGGGAGAAGAGGTATTGTAGAACAAAGTTGAATGGATGAACATGTGAATATTGGGGTAGAAAACAGCAGGACAGATTTGATTGATGATCAGGAGTCAGTATGATATGGATGTGGGCATGGAGTTTTGAACAAGATAGTCTCTATGCAACTTGGTGCACCAGTGAGGAGAATACTGAAGAAGTGGGGCCTGGTAGTTTCAAAGCTGTGGATTAAAGCTTCATTGGTCATTTGCAGCAGGAAACATTACAGAGGTTGAAAAGGCAGTGGAATGGATAAGATGTGACATTTGAACTGCAGCTCATGGTCAAATATGACACCAATATTGGAAAACAGCATATTCACTCTGGAAGCAGTTGGGGAGAGAGATGAAATCAGGCATAAGGCAACAATGTGCCAGAGTCTTGAGTTAATTAAATCCCACATTGGCTATTATTTAACACTGGTGCAGTTTTTGTTCAATAGTTTGCTGGCTATTAAATGGAGTCTGGACTTCAAACCCTAACTTGGCTAGCCTGAAATGGCTGCCTGCCTCATTCTTTTTCCATGTTTGTCATTTTTGTACTTAATTTTACTGATCCCCACTTGAAGATTGACTGAAAAAGAAGCTAGTGGAAAGCAACTTTGTTTTTCTGGGGTTTTTTTTAAGTTTGTTAATTAAGTTATGTTCAGCGGTGCAGTCGTAAGAATGAGTTGAAATTTGATCAGGCAAACTCTCAAGATTATCCTGGTGTGCACATACCTCTTTCAAAGTCCTACTTGTGCACATACTATCTCACTGGTGTTGGGTAACATAAACAGACACAAAACATATGCTACCGCCAGTACAAAACTGGCTGTGGGAAATAGCTGAAGGGGCCAGAGCAGAAACAGACCACCTATTTATTGCATACCTATAAATCAATTATCATTGTTTGCTCACTCCTCAGCTATCACTGCCCTGGATTTATCAGAACTGGTGCACGTAGGAGGCAGCAAGCTGTAGCCTTCATAGCTGAGCAGTGAAAAAGGTTATTCAACCTCTGACTCAGAAAGGAAAGCATTCCTTTCTGTTTGAACATTTAAAGGGGTATTGTCACTCTGCAGAGTGAAGGGGTTGGTAATGATGCTAAGATTTGAAATTGTTAGGATCAGTGTTGAGTGCAATACAAGTACAATTGTTAATTACTGGATTACTTTTTTTAAAAAAAATTTGAAGTTTAAGTTTAAAGCTTACGTTTAAAGCTTACTTATTAATGTCACAAGTAGGCTTACATTAACACTGCAATGAAGTGACTGTGAAAATGCCCCAGTCGCCACACTCAGACATCTGCTCGGGTGCACTGAGGGAGAATTTAGCATAGCCGATGCAATTAACCAGGTCATTTATAACACGCTATTAGATGTTTATGAAGTAGATGATTTTACTTTCTAAGTGGATATGCAGCACAATACAGCTCGAAGATCAAGACAAACAAGGCTGCATTGGCTATTCTCAAAATTTGTTCTTGAGATATGAACTTTACCAGCGTTTGTTACTGATCCCTAATTAATCACTAGAAGCTGATAGTGAGACACCTTCTTGAACTGCTAACTCTGTGCTGTAGGTAGGTGCACCCACAGTTCTTTTGGGAAGGGAGTTCCAGGATTTTGATCTAGTGACAGTAAAGGAGCACCAATACAGTCAGTCTATTCCACAACTGTTATCCCCCTCATCGTGCCCACCTCCTCAATGAGACCCTCACCTGTGTCCAGCTTTTCCATCCTCACATAATTTTTCACCAGTCCACTATCTCCTTGGTCCAAAGCTCAATAAATTATTAACTGTTCCCTCACCTCAATCCCTCTGCCCTTCAATACTTATCCTGAAAAGCCCATCCTCAGCCCTTTATTCTATTCAATTACTCTTCCATTTTCTTTAAAATGCAAAATTGTGCAATTACTACACAACTTCATGCCTGTATATCAATTCAGTCCCTTTTCCAATCTGGTCAGTGCTGTTTCTGCCTTGCCCATATTAGCAAGATTAAATGTAAATTTTTAAATATGCTTGCATAAAGATAATTTGAAAATGAAAGTATATCTTGTGATGCTAGTGTATCTTTAAGAAATGAATTTTTTAAAACATGTTCTCTGCATTGTAAGCAGCTTTTGTTTTTTTCATTGTTACTGAGCTGTCTGCTTAGAAGTTCTTTTACTGCTGCTTCAATAGTTCAAATGGGGTTTTGTTTATTTTTACTCTGCCTTCATACAGTGTCCAGGATTTTATGATCTTTTGCATTGTTAGGAGAAGAATGACTGACAGATCAGGTGACAGGAGTTTTTTTTCAAAGCTTGGTGGGTGCTGGGGCAATGAGTAAATTTTAGGAGGAGTTAGACAGATTTTTAATTTGTAATGGGTTAAAGGGTTATGGGGAAAAGGCAGAAAAATGGGGATAAGAGGCATATCAGCCATGATCAAATGGAGGCGCAGACTCAATGGGCTGAATGGCCTAATTTTACTCCTATTTCTTATGAATTTATGAACTTTCATTTTCAGCTTTGGATTGCTGGTGTTTTTTTAATTTAGAAGGTGTTCGGATGTCAGACTGAAAAGCAATGTTTCTGTGTTTCTCTCTCCTTGGTACTATAGATTCTGCTGGCCAGCTGGAAGCAGGTCTTCTTGCCTTCCTGGAGTGAGAATTCTGCCTCATGTAGTGGTTCGCTGGCTGAAAGCTAGAGGCTAGCAACGGCAATATTTCTACCTTGAGGGCTCCTGGAAGTTACAAGACTAGGAAATCAGAGTTTCAATCTTCCAACCAAAGGAGTAAGTTCCAGCTTCATGTGAGCATTTATATTTTCTGTGCTAAACCTGTGGCGGAGTGTGTTTTAAGGAGGCTTGTTTGGTTGGAACATTTCATATAGTTGTTAAGGTCTATAAACATCCTGGTTGTTTTTTTTCTTGTCTGTAATTGGTAAAAGTTATGCTGGATATTAACTGCATTCTTAAATAAACTTTTTTTGATAAAAGCTCCCTAGTGGGTCATTTGAATTGTACCTGAAGTGAAACATCTCATGCTTACACTAGCCAAATTCTAAATGTAACACTTACAGTCTGGGTGGACTTCGTAAACACTTTGGTGCTTCTGACCTGAATTATAACTATCTGTACTAATTTGGAAAGCAAATACAAAACACAGTATTCATAATTAGGAAATGCAGAAGGCCAGTGTACAGAAATATGGGCCCCATGTCTATACTGTCATTATGCCATTAGAATTGAAGCTGGCAGGATCTTCAGCCCACATTCAGGCAACCATGAGTTAACTTGAATAATCAGAGCTGTGAAGGCTGTATAAGAATTCAGAAATGGCTCAGGCATAACATATTGCAGGAGGGATGAAATATTGTAACATGGGTGCTGGTTATGCCCCAAAGAGGCCACAAGAGACTGTGGACCTGAAAATATCTGGACGCAGAATGGGAAAGGGGATGGGGTGTGTGCTGAAAATAAAGGACTATGTCCTGGTGCAGTGCCCAAATGATAAAATACATTGCTGCTACTTTGCAGGCCAATGGAGGGAACAGGCAACCTGGGAAGTGGAAGGCAAAATAATAAGCAGAGAACTTCAGGATTGCCCTGTATGTCTTCCAAATGAAGATAAAGTTTTGTCTGGAATAGGGCTGGGACTGGAAGACTTGACCATGGTGTGCTGTGTACTTTGTGGAGGGAGCTGACTGTGACAATAATTGCTACTTCCTTAAACTTGCAGTACATGGATTCTACACCAATCTTGGCTGTGCAGGAAGAAATTTAGTGACCTAGCTGCAGCCACAAAGATCAGCAACCTTCTCCCACTTCCTTGCAATCCCTTTGTTTGTGTGCCATTCATTCATTTAATTTGGTTAGCTCAGTTAGCTGGACAGCTGATTTGTCATGCAGAGCAACAGCAACAGTGTGGGTTCCAATTCCTGCACCAGCTGAGGTTATTCACAAAGGTCATACCTTCTCAGTCTTGCCCCTTGCCTCAGGTGTGGTGACCCTCAGGTTAAATCACCATCAGTCAGCTTTCCCCCTCAAAGGGAAGAGCAGCCTAAGGTCATGGTGACTTTTCCTTTTACTCTTAATGTCAGATATTGAACATTTTAAGATTAGAAATTTGCCAGTACTGATAGATTGAGAAATAACCTAAATAAATAGATTATGTAAACATGTGGTTGTATTCTGACCTCATAGTTCAGTCACGCTTGGAATGTATCTGTTACTGTGGTAACGCCAATAACTTTCCAAGCCTTCAACGGTGACTATTTGTTTACAATTTTGAAAATAAGATTTACGGTCCAATTGAATTTTACTATCCAGTAATTATCAACACACAATATGAAACTGTAATATTCAGAAAGAACTAGATGAAATACAACTAATATTTATATGACTACTGCAAAATACTTAAGGCTCCTCAGAGAAGCTGTATCAGGAAAGTACCTGAAAATGACCATTTTAATCATTTAGTTTGATTGCAAATTAAATATTAGAAGCTGAAAAAGGATTAGGTAGCAGTAGGTGATGTTTTTTAAGTTAACTTAATTTGAGCAGACTATTTTTCCAGCTCACTTACCAATATTGTTTTGCAACCAGTTACGGTGGATCAGTGAAGCTCTTTGCCCCTCCTGTGCTGTTAAGACAAGAACATGGACTGTACACCTGTCACAGCTGCAGTCAAAAATTACCAGAACCAACATTACCACAAATATGTACACTGAAATTCTGTATCCCTGGTATGCCACTAAAATAAAACACTAAACCAAATGAAGAATTAGTTAACTAATACCAATTGACAACAGTCTCGGATTTTATTAAAGATAATTCATAGAATCCCTACAGTGCAGAAGTAGGCCATTTGGCCCATCTATTCTGCACTGACCGCTGACAGTATCTGGCTGAGGCCCTCTGATAGAGTATGTTACCCAAGCCCTTCACCACCTCCGCCCACCCCCCCCCCCTCCCCCACCCCCCCCCACCCCCCCCATCCCCACAACACCATGTATTTACCATGGCTATACATCATGGGACACTAAGGGTCACTTTAGCATAGCCAATTAACCTAGCCAGCACGTCTTTTGGATTGTGGGGAGAGACCAGAGCACCCGAAGGAAACCCACACAGGCACAGGGAGGATGTGCAAACTCCACACAGACAGTTACTCGAGACTGGAACTGACCCCGGATCTCTGGTGCTGTGAGGCAGCAGTGCTAATCACTGTGCCACCATGCTGCCCCTGTGGGCCCATCTGTTGGTAAACTCAACCAAATCAACAATGCACTTAATTCCAAAATATTAAAAAGGGAGTTTGGCATTTAGCAAACTCTCTACACTTAGAACATTAATTTTTATTTCTGTTTTATCAAATGCTGACGGTCTCCTGTATTTTCAGGTTTTATTTCAGATCTCCAATAGTTTTGTTTTAGATTTTTGTTTCTTTTTTTTTAAACTGTGCTGAATTCAAATGACCCTGAATTAAGCAACAATAAATTTTACTTCTTCCAATTTTCCTTGAGAAGCGATAAGTTAACTGCCAAAAGGTAAAGTTCACACCACTGTATAAAATCAAACCCTTGAGCGTCCTGTTAGCAGTTGCATAGCAGAAGAAATTTCCATTCTCCACCCTGAATCACTCACTGTGAGTGTTAACACACACTATCTACTCATTGGTTTAAATGCTGTATTGTTTTGATAAAGATAAAAGTGAACATGGAATGCAGTGCTAAGTTGACTTGCAATAGGGAGTGTCCTGCTGGCATGCATTCCTCAATCTGTTTTGAACAAACTGCAGAGTTGAATGATTCTCACTTTGAATCTTTTTGCAGAACCTAACCTTTCCCCCACTGAATTTCCTGTGAAGTCATTATGCATCATTTTGCATCAATGGGAAAGCATAAACTCAGAAATATTCAATGCAAAATGCTTATGCACATTGGGATAAATTTTACCGTCTCGCCCACCACAGGGATCAAAGAGGTCAAGGGGCAGATCATAGAATCCCTACAGTGCAGCAGGAGGCCATTCGGCCTTCCTACTTTGGTAGGAAGAATGGTAGGAAGGACTATTACTTACGTGGCGAAAAACTGCAGCAAGCGACGGTGCAGAGGGACCTCGGGGTCCTTGTGCATGAGTCGCAAAAACCCAGCCTGCAGGTGCAGCAGGTGGTCAGGAAGGCGAATGGGATGCTGGCCTTCATAGCGAGGGGGATTGAATATAAAAGTAGGGAGGTCTTGCTGCAGCTGTATAGGGCATTGGTGAGGCCGCAGCTGGAGTACTGTGTGCAGTTTTGGGCGCCGCACCTGCGCAAGGATATTTTGGCCTTGCAGGGAGTGCAGAGGAGGTTTACTAGGCTGATACCGGAGTTGAGGGGGTTGAGCTATGAGGAGAGGCTGAATAAACTAGGCTTGTACTCGTTAGAGTTTAGAAGAATGAGGGGAGATCTCATTGAGACGTATAAGATGATGAATGGGATGGATAGGATAGAGGTGGAAAGACTCTTCCCGCTCAAAAAAGACAGTAGGACTAGGGGGCACAGCCTCAAGATAAAGGGGGGGCGGTTCAGAACGGAGTTGAGGAGGAACTTCTTCACTCAAAGGGTGGTGAATCTCTGGAATTCTCTGCCCGTTGAAGTGGTGGAGGCTGCCTCGCTAAATATTTTTAAGAAGCGGGTTGATGGGTTTTTGATAAGAGAGGGGATTAAGGGTTATGGGGAGAGGGCGGGAAAGTGGAACTGAGCCACGACAGATCAGCCACGACAGATCAGCCATGATCTTATTGAATGGCGGGGCAGGCTCGAAGGGCCAGATGGCCTACTCCTGCTCCTATTTCTTATGTTCTTATGTTCTTATGTTCTTATGAATCTGTAGTAACCACAATCCCATCCAGGTCCTATTCCCACAGCCCCGCATATTTACCTTGCTGATCCCCCTGACACTAAGGAGCAACTTAGCATAGCCAATCCACCTAACCTGCACATCCTGGACTGTGGGAGGAAACTGGAGCATCTGGACAAAACCCAGGCAGACACGGAGAGAAAGTGCAAACTCCACACAGACGGTGATCCAAGGCTGGAATTGAATCTGGGACCCTGGTACTGTGAGGCAGTAGAGCTGACCACTGTGCTACCCATGTAAAGGTCCATTGACCTCAGGTGGGATTTTCCAGTTTCAGGCCGAGCAAGGCCAGAAAATCCCACCCATAGATTCCCTACAGTGCAAAAAGAGGCCATTTGGCCATCGAGTCTGCATCAATGCTCTGACAGAGCATCCTACCCAACCTTCCCACTCTATTCCTGTAATGCCAAACACTTACCCTTTGGATCTCCCTGACCTTAACATCTTGGGGCACTGAGGGGCACTTTAGCATAGGCAATCCACCTAACCTGCACATCTTTGGATTGTGGGAGGAAACCGGAGCACCCAAAGGAAACCTACGCAGACACGGGGAGAACATGCAAACTCCACAGTGACCCAAGGCTGGAATTGAATCGGATCCTTGGCGCTGTGAGGCTAACCACTGTGCCACCATGCCGCACATGTTTTATGGGCATCTGAATTCAGGAATGTGACAGAATCAGCAAATAGTCAAGACAATTTCAAGCTTAACTATACAGATAAAATTATATTCTTTCATGTGTTTTTTGATAAGTGGATATTTCAGCGGAGTTAATGTAACAGTATACTAGAGATGGAATGGGAGCCTGAACATTCTGAGAAAGCTATCCCATGATATCATAAGATGTGAAGTAACACATAGCCTTATAAGATTTTGACCCAACAACAATGAAAGAACAGCGATATTATTTAAAGTTAGGATGGTATGTGACATGGAGAGGAACTTGCAGATAGTTGCATTCCCATGCATATGTTCCCCTTGTTTGTCTAGATGGTTGAGGTCCTGAGTTTGGAAGGTGTTGTTAAAGAAGGCATGTCAAATTGCTGCAGTATATTTTGGAGATGGTCCATAGTTGTCACTGAGTGCAGGTGGTGGAGGGAGTGAATACTTAAGATGGTGGAATGAGCACCAATCAAGCAGGCTGCTTTGCCCTGGATGATGCCAATCTCCTTGAGTGTTGTTGGAGCTCCATGTATCCAGACAAGTGGAAACTATTCCACCACACTTCAGACTTGTGCCTTGTGGGTAGTGGGCACTCTTTGGAGAGTCAGGAGGTGAGTTACCCTCTACAGACAGCCCAGCCTCTGACCTGCTCTTGTAACCTAAGTATTTATGCGGCTGATCCAGTTACGTTTTTGGTCAACAGCAAACCCCAGGTTGTTGATGGTGGAGTCTCGATGATGGTTATGCAGTTGAATGTCCAAGAGAGATAATTAAATTTTCTCTTATTGGATGGAGATGGTTATTACCTGGCATTTGAGTGGCAAAAAATGTTAATTATCGCTAATCAGCCTGAGCCTGAATGTTGTCCAGGTCTTGCTGCATGTGGACATGAACTGTTTCGGTCTTCGAGGAGTTGTGAATGGAATTAAACATTGTGTAATCCACATCTATCGACTGCAGTTATGATATTAAGATGGAGGGAGGGTTGCTGATGGATTAGGTTTTGACGAATAAGCTTAGGACTACCCTGAGGAAACTCCTTTGGTTACGTCCATGGACTGAGATGATTGGCCTCCAACAATCATAACCATCTTTCATTGTGTTAGGTATGACTCCATTCAGTGGAGATTTTTCCATTTGATTCCCAGTTACTTAACTTTACCCAGGCTCCTTGATGCCACACCCTATCAAATGCTGCCCTGAGGTCAAGGACAGTAACTCTGAGCTCATCCCTGAAATTCAGCTCTTCTATCCACGTTTAAAAAAAAATCTGCAATGAGGTCAGGAACCAAGTGATTATGGCCAAACCCAAACTGACCATCAATGTACAGGTTGTTGGTGTGTAAATGCTGCTTGATAGTGACACCTTCCATTACTTCACTGATTAGAGTCAGCTGGTGGGAGCTAATTGGTTGAATCAGTTTTTGAGGATAGGACTACCTGATTTTGATTTGATTTGATTTATTATTGTCACATGTATTAGGATACTAGTGGAAACTATTGTTTCTTGCGTGCTACATAGACAAAACATACAGAGTACATAGGGGAGAAGGAAAGGAGAGGGGGCAGAATATAGTGTTGCAGTCATATCTAAGGTGTAGAGAAAGATCAGCTTAATATAAGGTAGGCTCATTCAAAAGTCTCATGGCAGCAGGGAAGAAGCTGTTATTGAATTGGTTGGTACATGATCTCAGGCAGCCTCCAGTTTCTGTATCTTTTTCCAAACGGAAGAAGGTGGAAGAGTGTATGTCTGGGGTGTGTGGAGTCCTTGATTATGCTGGCTGATTTTCCAAGGCAGCGGGAAGTGTAAACAGGGTCAGTGGATGGACGGCTGGTTTGTGTGACAGACTGGACAATGTTCACAACTCTTTATAGTTTTTTGCAGTTTTGGGCACAGTAAAAGCCATACCAGCTATGATACATCCGAAAAGGATGCTTTCTATGGTGCATCTGTAAAAATTGGTGAGAGTAAAATTTCCTAAACTTCCTGAGAAAGTAAAGGCATTGATGGGCTTTCTTAACTATAGCGTCAGCATAAAGGGACTATGACAGGCTGTTGGTAATCTGGACATCTAGAAACTTGATACTGTTGACCATTTCCACTTCACCACTGTTGATGTAGACAGAGACATGCTTTCCATTACCCTTTCTGAAGTTGATTACTATGTAGGCAATTTTCTACTTTTTTGGGTAGATGCCAGTGTTGTAGCTGTACTGGAACAGCTCAGCAAGAGAAGTAGCTGGTCTCAGGCACAAGTCTTCAGCAGTATAGTTGGATATTGTCAGGACCCGTAGCCTTTGTTGCACCCAGTAGACTCAGTTATTTCTTGATGACGCACTGAATGAATTGAACTGGCTGAAGATTGGTCTCTGTGATGGTTTGGAACTCAGGAGGAGGCTAAGAGGGATCACCCACTTGGTATTTCTATCTGAAGATGGTTGCAAACATTTCAGCCTTGTCTTTTGTTGTATTATGCCATCATTGAGGATACGAATGTTCAGTGTACTCTGTCTCCGGTTACTGTTTAATTGTTCACCACTAACTATTTCTAGATCTGGCAGAACTCCATGGCCAGAATTTAATACGTTATTTTCAGGCAGAAGGTGAAATTGCATGAGAGAACATAGGGTGTGCGTCCCGATGTCATCACAATATTAAGTGATATGAAGTGCTATTTCATCAGTGGGCACGCAAATGGGTTGGCAGAAAGTTAAATTAATGAGGCAATTAAAAGGGCAATTGATTGGAATTTTACATTGCCCGTGCAATTTCTAGGTCAGTGGTCAGTATATGGGCACCACGGGCAGGCGGCCATCCCGTTTTTCTCACTTTTCTTATCAAGGTGCTGGAGCATTAGTTGTATGAGCCGTTAGGAGTTCGATATTGCTTTTCATCTGTTGTCTTCTGAAGCAGCTGTTTTGCTAACCTTGTTCTGAGGACTCTTTTATTTTGTCAGCTCTGTTAGAACATTTCTACCCATTTCAGCGTTCAGTGCACAGGGCAGTGTTATCTACATTTCAATGGATGGGGATTGTTTACTCCACTGGGGCACCTCATCTGAAGAGGAAGGCAAAGCAAGAGGAGGCCAGATGTCCACAGGTGGAATCACAGAGAGAGACAGCTAGGAGGAGACAAGAAGGCACAGGAAGTACAGAACTAGCAGGGTGAGCAAGGCAGGTGGCACTGCAGAAGGCACCACTATCCTGCTGCCGGAAAGTATGGGCAGCGATCTAGCTACCTCAACATGTCTGGGGTTCGGTGCCACAAGAGTTCCGCCTCTTCAGGGACACTGTGACATCATTGTGCTGTAGGATTGGGTCGGAGATCACCTCCAACTGTGTGGGTGGTCGCCCAATGCCTGTGACTTTGAAAGTTACCACAGCCCTCAATGTTTCTGCATCTGGATCATTCTGGGTGTCAGTGGGGATCTATGTGCAGTGTCCCAATCAGCTGTCTATAGCTGCATCAAACTCATAACTGAAGCTCTATTCAGATGGGTCCACAGATTCATTCAATTATTACTGGACAGACCAAATCAGCCAGGCTGAACAAATCAAAGGCTTTGCAGCTACTGCTGGGCTCCCCCACATCTAGAGTGTGATAGATTGCACTCAAGTCTCCATCATGTCTCTCTGTAAATAGGAAGAGTATCAAGGTACAAATAGTATGTGACCACAGAACCCAGTTCTTCAAGGTGCAAAGACAATTTTCATGATGCATCCACACAGGTAGCAAGGCTGAACATGGCTTCAGTTCAGCTGGATGGTTGGCTGCTGGGTGACAAAAACCTGGTGTTGTCAAACTTTTTACTGTGACAAAAGGTATCCATTGAAAAGGTGGCTTAGCGCACTATTCCGGCACTCTAGGTCAGAGGCAGAAGGAAGGTACGATAGGAGTCATGTGGTGGTTGAGAGGATAATAGGGCTACAGAAGCTGAATTTCTGCTGTCTGGGCCATTCTCGATTGCCCTGCAATGCCCTCCTGAGCTAATGGTGCTTATCATTGTGCAGAGTTCAGCAGGCTGCAATCTGACACTGGCAAGGAGGTTCCTATTCAAGGGTGAAGATACCAAGGAAGCCCCACGTGCCTCAGAGGAAGACTCCACAGATAGATCTGATGAGGAGGCTGGCCCACATAGGGTGAGAATGAGGAGGTAGATATGATGAACATTAATGGGAGATCTTGATTCAATGCTCCTTCAGCCAGGTTGCTAATTCTTGTCTTCCATCTCAGTGCAAGGACATCACCACCTTCACATACATTTCTGACAATACCATGACCCAAGTGTCAGCTCATAATCTGTGTCATTAAACTTTGCTGCCTCTGTCGTCTATCATAAGGCATTGATGAGGCCTGGATATATGGAAAATATGGAGGACATAGAGAAGACTGAAACAAAATCTCAATTGGTATCTTTACCAGAGATGCATCAAGGAACTAAATGTAAAATGGGTGCCACAGTTACATAAAAACATACTGATGAAATGAACGAATGTCACCCATGAAAACCCTACCTTGTGCTCACAGTCCCTTAAACTTACAATTGCAAGTGATGCATCTCACTGCCCCAACCCACCCCCCCCTTCCCCACCCATCAATGCTGGCAGCGGCATTGAAGGCTGATTGCTAACTTTGCTGTCATGTTGGCCCCAATTACTTTGGCAGTTGTCCTCTGAATGGCAGTGCCTGAGCAGGTTCAGGGCAGGACTTCCTGTACCAGGGGGTGGGATGGGGGTGTGCGCAGTTCCATACTTAACTAGTTAAGGCTGCCCTAAGTGTAATTAATATCAATGCAGAGCAGCCGGAGCAAAGCAGCAAAATGCTGATCAACATTTAGGTCAGGTAGCAGATAACCTGCCCCCTGTAAAATCCAACCCTCCATGTATGTTCTATATATTTGCAAACAGTATCCTACAATGGGGTTGGCACAGTGGTTAGCACTGCTGCTTCACAGCGCCACAGATCCGGGTTCAATTCCCAGCTTGGGTCACTGTCCATCCAGAGTTTGCATGTTCTCCCTGTGTTTGCATGGGTTTCCTCCGGGTGCTCCAATTTCCTCCCACAAGATGTGCTGGTTTGGTGCATTGGCCATGCTAAATTCTCCCTCAGTGTACCTGAAGAGGCACTGGTGTGTGGCGACTAGGAGATTTTCATAGTACCTTCATTGCAATGTTAATGTAAGCCTACTTGTGACTAATAAATAAACATTGAAACTGCCATAATACACCTGAGAACAGCCTCCTGCTGGTTTTAAAATTCGTATTTAGTTTCTTTCATCTGAGGTAGCAAGATGAGGAAGAACATTTCACTGTCCACGCCCTTGTCTTTAGAGACAGGATCATTCTTTAATAAGAACCTTTGCCTGAGGGGGAGTTATCACCAGCACAATGAACTATTTATAAGTTCCACCACTCCATTGCCCTGTTGCAACATTGTGTAAAGATAGGTGTAAGGATTCACATTCTAATCAGTAATCTCTAAACTGTCTGTGCTTTATATGCTCTGTCTGAGGCCAGAACTCTCCATTCACCTGACGAAGGGACTAACCCCGAAAGCTTGTGAGTCTATTATCAAATAAATTGGTTGGACTAACACCTGGTGTTGTCAGACTTTTTACCCTGTCTACATCAACAGGGACCAAGTAGAAAGGGTCGAGAACTTCAAGTTTTTACGTGTCCAGATCATCAACAACCTGTCCTGGTCCCCCCATGCTGACACTATAGTTAAGAAAGACCACCAACGCCTCTACTTTCTCAGAAGACTAAGGAAATTTGGCATGTCAGCTACGACTCTCACCAACGTTTACTGATGCACCATCGAAAGCATTCTTTCTGGTTGTATCACGGCTTGGTATGGCTGCTGCTCTGCCCAAGACTGCAAGAAACTACAAAAGGTTGTGAATGTAGCCCAATGCATCACACAAACCAGCCTCCCACCCATTGACTCTGTCTACACTTCCCGCTGCCTCGGCAAAGCAGCCAGTATAATTAAGGACCCCACACACCCCAGACATTCTCTCTTCTACCTTCTTCCATCAGGAAAAGGATATAAAACTCTCAGGTCACATTCTAATTGACTCAAGAACAGCTTCTTTCCTGCTGCTGTCAGACTTTTGAATGGACTTACCTTGCATTAAGTTGATCTTTCTCTACATCCTGGCTATGACTGTACATTCTGCACTCTCCCCATCCTTCTCTATGAATGGTATGTTTTTTTTTTCTGTATAGTGTGCAAGAAACACTATGTTAATACATATGACAATAATAAATCAAATCAACTTTATATTTGTGGCCTATTGTTATAGTCTCTCCAACAAATGGAAATATCTTCCTGCATCTATCCAGCTAAACTCCTTCACAATCAAACACCCTGATCAGGTCACCACAACGCCTTCTCCAGTCTTTTGAATCTTTCCCAATGTAACCTTTCAGCTCTGGTATCACCTTTGTAAATATTTGTCTTCTGGGAAAAAAAATTATCTGAGGAATGTTATTTCTTATGTTCTTAGGAGTGGGCTCGTTGTTTATGACAACATATTGCTCAACAATTTTCAGCCTTCAGCGTTTAGCCTGCCAAGTTTTAAAAAATCAATGATGTCACAACTCTTCACCCTGCAAAATACTGAATCCTGAGCTTTTAAAAGGCTCACTGGGTTATGGGGAGGCAGTGGTGTAATGGTATTGTAATTGGACTGTAATGAACCTGGGTTCGAATCCCACCATGGCTGGTAGTGTAATTTGATTCCAATTTTAACAATCTGGAATTAAAAGTCAATGATGACCATAAAAACCCATCTAGTTCACGAATGTCCCTTTAGGGAAGGAAATCTACCATCTCTATCTGGTCTGGCCAACGTATTACTCTAGATCCATAGCAATGTGGTTGACTGTGGGCAGCACGGTGGTGCAGTGGTTAGCACTGCTGCCTCAGCACCACAGACACAGGTTCTATTCCCAGCTTGGGTCACTGTCTCTGTGGAGTTTGCACATTGTCCCCATGTCTGCGTGTGTTTCCTTTGGGTGCTCCGATTTCCTCCCACAGTCCAAATATGCGCGGGTTAGGTGGATTGGCCATACCAAATCGCCCCTTAGCGTCAGGGAGACTAGCTGGGTGATGGGGATAAGGCCTGGATGGGACTGTGGTCAGTGCAGACTCGATGGGCTGAATGGCCTCCTTCTGCACTATAGGATTCTATGAGTCTTGAAATGGCCTAGCAAGCTCCTCAATTCAAGGGCAATTATGGGTGGGCAACAAATACTGGTCTAGTCAGTGATGCCTACATCCCATGCATATTTTTTTAAATCCCCTTCCAGATCACTGAGTACATAATCCAGGACTCATCTTTAGGATGAGATATTTAACAGAAGCTTTATCCACTCTCTTAGACCGACATTAATCATCTCGTGGCACTATATTGAAGATCAGCAGAGGAGGCCCTCTATTTTTCACAAAGAACAAAAGCAGAGACATTGTGAAATGTTAACTCTTTCTCCCTCCGCAAATGTTACCTGATCTGCTGAGTATATTCAGCACTTTGTGTTTTAATCATTAAAAATAAATTATCAATTGTTATCACATTGCTGTTTGTGGGAGCTTGCTGTGCACTAATTGGTTGCCACTTACATGACAACAGTAACTATACATGAACAGCACTAAACTGGCTGAAAAGTGCTTTGCATATTCTGAGGCTTTAAAAGACATGATAAGAAATGTAGGTCTTTTAAAATCTCGGGATTTACATTTCGGATGCTAGTAAAGATATGTAAATAAGATCTGCTTAAGGGAATAAGTGGTATTTCCATAGCCTTAAACAGAAGCCATATTAAGAATATTTGGAAACAACAATGACTGTCTGATGAGGAAGAAGTAGGAATATTTAGCACTTGATAGGTATGGATAGATAAACTGGAAAAGATGAAGCAGAGGAGATTAAAAATCCTTACAGTGCAGAAGGAGGCAATTCAGCCTATTAAGCCTGCACCAACTCTCTGACAGAGTATCTTACCTGACCCTCTCCCTTGCCCTATCTCCATAACCCCACATATTCACCCCATTAATCCCCCAACCTACACATTTTGGGACGCTAAAGGGCAAGTTAGCATGGTTAATCCACCTAACCTACACATCTTCAGACTGTGGGAGCAAACCAGAGCACCCGGAGGAAACACGTGTGGACACAGGGAGAATGTGATTAGAGAGTGACAATGGCATAAAGTGGAAGAGACAAGTTACGCATAATTCTAAATATCGCAGTGATAAATTAAGTTGTAGGGAAACGTATGAATGGTAGGAAGGATTAAGGAACACATAGAAGGAGTTAGAACAATATATTTCAATATATATAACCTTTGTCAAACTCATGAACTCCTTCTGGCTACAAAGACAAAATATCATGGATGCTAGAAATCTGAAATGAATGAATAACATACTCAGCCAATCTTACAGCATCTGTGGGGGGAGGAACAGAATTAACAGTTCAGTTCAACGACTTGTTATCAGACCTAGGAAAAGTTAGAAATGTAGGCTGGAATTCTCCGGCCATGTCTGCCAATGGTCACCATTACTGAGACTGGCTTCCCATTTAGAATTATTGATTAATTGCATTCAATTTCCACCAGCAGCTGCCATGGTGGGATTTGAGCCAATGTCCCTAGACCATGAGCCTGGGCCTCTGGATTACTGGAACATTTCCCATGTGTCCAGTAACATTTCCCACCAACCCCCCCCAGTATACTTTAGGTATGGCTAACATTTCTTCACTCATACCATAAACATAAAAAAAATGGGGGTGATCTTCCCAAAAAAATTCCAAGCCCAAATTTGCCTGAAAACTGGAGTAACTCTCAATGATTTTTTTTAGTGTGATTTTCAGAATGAATCTCCAACTCTCTGAGCACTAGAGTACCCTAGCGTGAAATTCGGGGGGTGGGGGGGGGAGACCTCTCTGGGCAAGCCTATATGCCCATGCCTCTTGCCACCCCCAGCAGTCCAGAACCCCCTCCCTGGCTGCCCGACCCCACCCTCACCACTCCTGGATAGCCAGCCCAGATTACCCACTTCCCTCCCTCTCCCAGTGATCCTCTGGCAGAGAGGCAACACCCCACCCACTCCTACTGATCACCCACTATAGGCCCCACCCCTCCAATAGGCCCTGCCCCCTTGGCACCACCCAGTGCTTGGTGAGAAGTGTCAAGGTGCTCCTTGGGCATTGCCAGTTTTCCCTCTTGGGCACTGCCAGGGATGCAGGATGGCACTGCTAAACTGGCACTACCCCAGGGTCACCCCCTCCTTTCCCCCAGCCTCTTGGGGAGGGTGACAATGGCCTCTGTTCCCTCCAGCCTGTTCACCGTTAGCAGGGAGCTGTTGTAAACCCTGCTGCAGGGAGCTACTCTGGGCGGTGAAGAAGACACCAGCGGCCCAGAGACTTCTGTTCTGAGCCCACTAATATAAGCAAATGTTAATTTAAGTATTTAAGTCGGCTCTGAGCAGTTTCCGGTGCAGACCTGATTACTCTGAAAAGCTTGGCCCTGGATGCGTGCGGAGTTTGTGGCGCCAGAGGGGAGTCCACTAAATGGTCTCTGCTGATATCTCCTGGCCCATTGCATTGCTGGAGAAACGCAGCGGACTGAGCAAAGTGCTCATTTAAGAAATCCTAAATGAGAAACAAGTAGTGAAAGTAAAATATTTTTGGACAATCTACAAAATATTTTATGACCCTCCAGAGCATTTTGATTTGGACAATTATTTGTATAATTTCCTCATATTTTAGAAGAAGCAACAAACAGAAACATTGATTTTGTTATCAAATTTTGATAAATTTACTTTGAAAATTATGCTCTATTTGCCATTTAAAAAACAATTATTTTCTCTTTAAATCTCTCCTATTAGGAGAAGATTATGGGACAAATAAAGTTAGAACTATGTGAGCTTTTGAAACAGCAACCAAAACATTCATATCCGATGGTGACCTACATTGGCTTCTAGCCTGGCAACATCTGGATATTAAAATTCTCATCCTTGTTTTCGAATACCTCCCTGACCCTCTCTATCTTTGTAGCTTCTCTCTGCCCTACAACCCTCTGGAGATTTCTGCTTCTTCCAAATCTACCTTGTCACACATCCGCTTTTTAACAGCTCCTTCATTGGCTGCCTTAGCTGCCTAGGCCCCCTGGCATTCCCTCCCGAAACCTCTCCACCTCACTATCCCTCCTACTTTTAAACATTCCTGAACAAGCCCTGTCCTATATTACCTCCTTCTGTGGCTCAATGTCAAATTTTGTTTCACAGTGCTCTGATGAAGCACCTTGGAAAGTTTTACTCTCAAGGCGCTGTATAAATACAAGTTGTCATTTTAGTTTTTGGTCATGAAATGTTCCTTTGGTAATGGTGGGGGGAACGGGGGAGAGGGGCAGCACAGTGGTTGGCACTGCTGCCTCACAGTGCCAGAGACCGGGGTTCGATTCCCGACTAGGGTCACTGCCTGTGCTGTCCATGTGGAGTTTGCACATTCTCCCCATATCTGTGTGGGTTTCCTCCAAGAGTTAAGGTTTCCTCCCACAGTCCTAAGATGCTACTCCTGCACCATAGGGATTCTATGACTCTATAAAATGGCATTGTTCGGTGTTAAAGGTACTGAAGAAAGCACACCAACACAGAAAATCAAGGCTACTACTGAGCTCTAATTTTGAGATTTAAATACTAGTAGCATTTTTACAGCCTCAGCCTGTTCCTGTGGCTTCGAGTTGTAACTTGGGTTTGGTCTAAGAGAAAGAATTTACGTGTTTGGCTTTTTATCTCTTGTCACAATCACAAAAGAAGCCAAAAAGAAACATGACTGACCGGTTTGAACCCTCAGACTGCACTCACAGCATGTTAAAGCCACTGCAGTCTCTCAGCATTTCATTTCAGAGAGCTACCTAATCGTTGGTTGAAGATTTCAGCTTTAGATTTCAGTGATGATAAAGTTTATCATCTGTAACAGGTCAAAAATAAACTTTCAGAACAAAATATCAGCTATCGCCACTGTTCCTTTCGAAATTCTGATATACCCAAACAATAAAACACACAGAAAAGATATTAGCAGCATGCCTGTATTTAGACTATCTTTTATAGACAGATTATGAGATACTCCATATTCAGTTTGTTGATAACCAGGGAGGCAATTCTCCCAAAAGCGCTGAATTGGCGGGAGAATTGTTCTAGATCCCAACTGTTTTGTCAGTCCAGCTTCTCACCCACATCTCCGCATTCTGTGCACTGCAGAGGCCTCAGTCGTGAATCTCATTAAAAAACCCGGGGTCGGGGTCAGGGTTGGGGTGGGGCGGGGGGGGGGGGGGGGGGGGGGGCGGCGGGATTCTCCCATAAGTGCTGAATTGGTGGGAAAACTGTTCTAGATCACAACTGTTTCGTCAGTGCAGCTTCATACTCAAATCCCCCCACTCTGTGCAATGCATGAATCTCATTAACAACCTCGCGGGGGATCAATTCACGTCAGAAGCTGACAGCTCCAGAACTTCACGCATGCGCAGTGGTCCCGATCAGTCAGTCTCCCAGTTTGTTGGCCAGCCTGGGACCCCCGCAGTGCTGCTCTTCCAACCCTTCCCCCCGTGGCCGATTCACGACCCCCACGACAATTCCCGGGCCAGCCCTGATCCCCCTCCCATCCCGGGATGCCCCTATGTACAACCCCACCCCCCCCCCCACCCAGGAGTGGCGATCCCCCTCCAGCCTCCTCACCCTCACCCACCCCTCCCCCACACTGATCCCCCCTGGGGCCAGACCCCCCCCCATGGTCAGACCATCTCACCTCCCGGGAGCCAGGCCCCCCTCCAGCATTCCATCAACCCCCAACCCCACCCTGCCCCAATCACTGCCCTTCCCGCAGCTCAGTACTGATCGCCGTGTAGAATGGCAATGGGACCCCCCCCTTCCCCCAACAATCACCCCAGGCCCTGCCCACAATAGGTATTCACCCCCTTGGCAATGCTCAATGTCCAGTGGACAGTGCCTAAGTGCCCGCTGGGCATTAGCACCACCACCCCCACACCCCGACCACCTGGGGAACCCCAATTGCGCCCCCCCCGCCCCCCACTTCATTCCAGCGAAGTCTCCTGCTATTTCACCGAACACGGACAGCTATTCTGAATCTCGCTGGAACGAAGTACTCCTCGTGGGGTGGGAGGTTTTATCGGGTCTGGCAAGTTCCATGCCGGGCCCGATAATGACGTGCAAAACATATTTAACATACATTAAAAAAAATTCAAATGACTTGCCTCTCTTCCCGCCGGTTTCCAGCACGTTATCGGTTGTGACAGTTGTCCAGCTCTGGGAGATGCACATGCATTCCTGGTGCATGCCCAAATCCTGGAAAATGGCTGACAATGCGATTCTCCCGAATGGACCTGCCAGAAGACTTGTGGGTCGTAATGGGAGAATCAGGCTCCAGATTTCAAAACAATCCTGTTAGATCTTTCACAAAACTCCGAGGCAGATTTAGATGTGGAATACTGGTCTGCCTGATCACCTATAAAGATAAAGTTTTAAAGTTTGTTTATTGTTGTCGCAAGTTGGCTTATATTAACACTGCAATGAAGTTACTGTGAAAATCCCCTAGTCACTATACTCTGGCGCCTGTTCGGGTACACTGAGGGAGAATTTAGCATGGCCAATGCACCTAACCAGCACATCTTTTGGACTGTGGGAGGAAACCAGAGCACCCAGAGGAAACACACGCAGACATGAGGAGAACATGCAAACTCCACACAGACAGTGACCCAAGCCAGGAATCAAACTCCGGTCCCTGGCACTATGAGGCAGCAGCACTAACAACTGTGCCACCATGATCCAGGAGTTAGTCCTGTAATCCCTACCTCCTGAATGATCCCAGAATTTTAGATCCATTAATCCACCTGGGTGTTTATCTCTGAAACCATTCTTCTGAATCTTCCCTGTACTTTCTTCAACATCTCCACATCCTTCATCAAGTGTAGCACAAGATGTCAGTTCTTAGTTTGGAAATACAGGCACGGGATACAGCCAGATTCTCCGTCCTCACCCGCAGCTGAATCCTGAGATTTGGCTGAGCGCCAAGTTCACCGTTTTTGCTGGCTATGGCAGCAAGGCGTGAACAGCTAAAGAATTCCGGCCTACCAGTGGGTTTTAGAAGCACTTCGACACTTGCTGCAACACCTCGTTCTCTAAGAGGAGAACAGGAGCTGGTGAAACTGCCCTGTAACGACTCACTGAAAATTAAAATCCAGGATAAATACCCTCCCAATTTTGACCACCTGATGCCTCCCAGAATTGGTAAAAGCAGCAATGAAAGTATTGTTGCTTTTTCCAACAGCATGCATATCTGAGATAATATTTCCTGCTGCAGCCACAAGGAAGACAAAGCATAGGTCCATCTGAACGGTGAGAATGATTTATGAGTGTCATTGTCAAACATCACACTGAGAATAAGCAGACCACCGATCTGATTAAATCCTTCTTAAAACTTTCCTTACAAGCAGTACTTTTATAATCAATATTATGTAGTATTGTATTACAGGTAGGGGCTGGGGAGTGGTGGGGGTAGTGGGGGGGTGCGTAATGACTAATCCATTTGAAAAGGCTCCTTCAGCCAGAAAACCTTGGAGAACCATTGTTTTATGTCACCACATGGTCCTGTTTCCGAGACCTTCCCTATGCTCACTGACTTCCTTAGAGTAGCCATCAGCTTTTTTGAGTTTCATATATTATTGTATAGAGATTCTGCTTGCTTGGCACGCTGAGTAGTTCCAGTATTTTCTGCTTTAACTTCTGATCTCCGGCAACCACAGACTAATTCTGCTATACGTAAGAACATTAGCAACATAAGAACTAAGAGCAGGAATTGACAATTCAGCTCCTCGAGCCTGCCCTGCCATTCAATATGATCATGGCTGACCTCATCTCAACTTCATCTCCGCCTTCCTGTCTGCTCCCCATTATCCTTTATCCCATTACTAATTAAAAATATATCCATCTCCTCTTAAACCTGTTCAGTGTTCCAGTGTCCACTGCATTCTGGGGTGGAGAATTCCACAGCAAAGGTGACAGCCTAGTGATTTTACCATTGGATTAGTAATCCAGAAACTCAGCTTATGTTCTGGGTTCTCAGGTTCCCATGGCAGATAGTGGAATTTGAATTCAATAAATAAGATGAAAGAATCTATTAATGACCATGAAACCATTGTCGATTGTCGGAAAAACCCATCTCATAGAACATAGAACATTACTGCGCAGTACAGGCCCTTCGGCCCTCGATATTGCGCCAATTTGTGAAACCAATCTAAAGCCCATCTAACCTACACTATTCCAATATCATCCATATGTTTATCTAATAACCATTTAAATGCCCTTAATGTTGGTGACTCCAGTACTGTTGCAGGCAGGGCGTTCCACGCCCTTACTACTCTCTGAGTAAAGAACCAATCTCTGACATCTGTCCTACATTTATCACCCCTCAATTTAAAGCTATGTCCCCTCGTGTTAGCCACCTCCATCCGAGGAATCATCTCGTTCACTAATGTCCTTTAGGGAAGGAAATTTGCCATCCTTACCTGGTCTGGCCTACATGTGACTCCAGAGCCACAGCAATGTGGTTGACTCTCAACTGCCCTCAGGCAACTAGGGATGGACAATGAATGCTGGCCAGCCAGCAACGCCCATGTCTGATGAATGAATAAAGAAAAAAAATTCACGACTCTTTGAGTTAAGTAATTCCATCTCATTTCTGTTTTAAATCTGCCATCCCTTAGCCCAAAGCCATGGCCTCTTGTTCTAGAATGCCCAGCAAGGTGAAATATTCATGCTACATTTACCTTTTAACATCTTACACACCTCAATTAGATTTCCTGTCATTCTTCTAAACTCCAATGAGTATAGGCCTAAACTGCTCAATTTCTCTACATAAAGCAAGTCCTTCACCCCTGCAATCAATCTAGTGAATCATCCCTGAACCACTTCTAATGCATCTACACGCTTGTGTTCATTGTTTATGGAACTGAGTTCTGAATAAACTTGGAAAAGACCAGCTTTTTAAGAATACTTTCACTGCTTATTTCCTTTTTCAGGAATGATTTTCTAACTTTCTCACTGCATATTCCAGTCTGGGTCTTAGGAAATGAATGACAATGTTTCTTCTCTGACTCCCTCTCTCTTGTGGGTGGAAATGTCATTACGTTGTGGGCGATTCTCCCCCAGAAATTCTAAGTATCAAATTCATGTAAAAACGGGAGTAAATCTCGCTGGTTTTCTCAGCGGAAGTTTCAGAATGAATCTCCCACACTCTGTGCACTGCAGAGTGCGCAAGCGTAAATCTCTCAAAGTATCTGTGGGTGGGGCCCATTCCCACTGAAGAGGGGAGCAGCATAGTGCTGATTGGCCCACTGTGCATTTGCTGATCCAACAGCACTGAGATGGCGCACGTGCAATAGCCTCCCACTGCCGGCCTCCCGATCGTTGGTCAGCTCATTGCTGGCCAGCCCCACAACCCAAATGTATCTGGGCCAGCCTCAAACCCCTCCCTCTGCTCGCAATGGGACCCCCCACTGATCTCCCTCGCGGAGGCCCCTTCCCCCATTAGGTCCCACCCCATTAGGTCCCACCCCCTTGGCACTGCCCAATGCCCTGTGGGCATTGCTAAGGTGCCCTCTGGAAATTAGCACTTTGTTCTTTGGGCAGCGCCAGGGAGCCAGGCTGGCACTGCCAAGGGGCACCACCCCCTCATCCCTGACCCTCTCATGGGCCTCAATGGACCCCTTCACTCCAGCAGGATTGGGCTGCCAGCTCCCCGCAAATGGGGAGCTATTGTAAACTCTGCTGGAGTGAACACTCTGGCCAGAGGTGGGGGCAGATTCTAGTGGATTCTCAGTCCCCGACCCACTAATTATATATCAAAAACATTTAAATTCTTGCTTAAATAATTTATGCAGTTCCGCACTGATTTCTGGCGCAGAGCTGATGGTTCGTGAAATCGGGCTGCCGGAGACTCACGGAGGCAGTGGCGCCCAACAGGAAGCCTGCTAAATAGCACCCATTGTAGATTTCTTCAGCACTATCATATCGTTCATGCACTGTTCAGGTATCAACCTTGGGCTACTGAGAGTTATGGGAGGAAGCAATTAATAATTTCATTATTTTTTTCCTGTCCATGAGAAAATATTACTGGTTGGCCAGGGCAGGGAGCCAATGAAGAAAGAGAAATATTAATCCTGTTAATGAGATGTAGACCGCAAACAAGAAGCAACTAAGGACTTGAAACTACACGTCCCTTGGTGAAACTGCTGGAAAATTGGGTGTTGACATGAGCCAGTGACGTAGGATAGGATTGAAACACAAAGGTCACAAGTACTTAAGGAGGGGACGTTCATGCTTTGCTGGATTGACCTTTCCAGTGAAGTTTTGGCAAAGCAGCGAGAGATATTCTTGGCCATGGCCTATTATGAGAACAGCTTCACTCTGATTGCTGGGAGAAAGGCCAAATTTAAAATCATAGAATCTCTACAGTGCAGTAGGAGGCTGTTCAACCTATCGAGTCTGCACTGACCACAATCTCACCTAGGCCTTATTTCCATAGCCCCAAGCTTTTACCCTAACTAGTCCGCCTGAAAGTAAGGGGCAATTCAGCACGGCCAATCCACCTAGCCTACACATCTTTGGAGAGTGGGAGGAAACCAGAGCACTCTGAGGAAACCCATACAGACACAGGGAGAATGTGCAAATTCCACACAGGCAGTGAGCCAAGCCAAGAATTGAACCTAGGTATCTGTGAGCACTGTAGCACTGTGAGGCAGCAGTGCTAACCACTGTGCCACTGTGCATATGATATAAATTGGCTGTGATCCAATTAGCCAATTGGACCAAATGCACTTCACGGAAGGTAGGAAACAGACAATTGAATCTAATCCTGTAAGCCTGCACCACCCTTGCCCAAAGCTATATTGAAATGTTTTCCCAGCTCAATAACAAATGAGAAACCCGCAAAATTGTTGATGAAGAGGATTTTTTAAAAGTTACTTCATCTTCCTATTAACAGTGAAAGCCTTGACAAGCAGGGGAGGGCAAACTGAATCAATGTAATACTGCCAAAACATTTTGATAAACTGCTTGATTTTTTTTAAATTCAGATCAAAAGATGTTAATGTTGCTGGTTTATTTTTCCCTTTCTCAAAATGTCAATGTTGGTACTTATTTCCCATGGAGTCTATAGGTGGTTTCAATGAATCCTGTGGACACAGTTTGGGTTTTTTTAAAGCATGCGTACCGAATATGAAAGTTGCAGAGGAGATAAAACCTGGGGAGATGCCAAATTTGCTGACAGGATCAGAGCTCAGGATGAGACAACCAAAGTATTACTAAAAACTCTTACATTGTCTTGACTTAATGGAAAAGATTTGATCAGAGCCTCTTCAAAAGCTGTGTTGTATGTAATTTTGCAGTCACTGTAACTATCAGTACTTGTCTAAAACTGTCCCTGTGGTCCAATGTCTTGTTACTAGTAATTAGCCAAAGGGCCTAGGCATCTGTTGCCATGAAAAGGAGACAATTGGTTACAAATAACTTGAAGGGCATCACTTCGACAAGCGTAGGACAGGCCGTGCAGTTTTGGGCGCCGCACCTGCGCAAAGATATTTTGGCCTGGAGGGAGTGCAGAGGAGGTTTACTAGGCTGATACCGGAGTTGAGGGGGTTGAGCTATGAGGAGAGGCTGAATAAACTGGGCTTGTGCTCGTTAGAGTTTAGAAGAATGAGGGGAGATCTCATTGAGACGTATAAGATGATGAATGGGATGGATAGGATAGAGGTGGAGAGACTCTTCCTGCTCAAAACAGACAGTAGGACTAGGGGGCACAGCCTCAAGATAAAAGGGGGGGGTGCGGTTTAGAACGGAGTTGAGGAGGAACTTCTTCACTCAAAGGGTGGTGAACCTCTGGAATTCTCTGCCCGTTGAAGTGGTGGAGGCTGCCTCGCTAAATATTTTTAAAACGCGGGTTGATGGGTTTTTGATAAGAGAGGGGATTAAGGGTTATGGGGAGAAAACGGGAAAGTGGAACTGAGCAGCGACAGATCAGCCATGATCTTATTGAATGGCGGGGCAGGCTCAAAGGGCTGGATGGCCTACTCCTGCTCCTATTTCTTATGTTCTTATGTTCTTATGTGAGCTACCAGGGTTATCTGAATATAACAGCAGTTTAACAGTATATTACAAAAGGGTGACAGTCTTCACCATTTTTGAGATATTACCTACATTAGTGTTTCCTGAAATAACAAAGGGAATTTTCAGAGCAAAGGATATCTATTGTGTTTTTGTCCATATTGGCCTTGGTTCTCGCTTCCCCAGGTGCTTTCCGAACTTTTATCCAATCCACACCACCTGGCCCCCCCTTCCTCCCAGTCAAATACTTCACAGCACTCTTTGTGGGCTGGGGAAGCAGGTCACTGAAGATTCCCCACCATTAGATACACTCCCCTTATACTGTTGCAACTCAATAAAAAGACCTCCCATTCCATCCTCAGTGGGCTCAGGGAATGGACCCTCCAGAGATCAGGATTCAGATCTTCCTTTACGGTTGGATGCCTCTGGAGTTTGCACCCCCCCCCTCACTTTGAGATTGGAGTCCCCTACTCCCTGGGTCGAGGATGCCATTTTCCTGATGCTGCAGCCTCTTTTGGAATCCTTCCACATGACTGGAAACTAGTCTGTCAATCGGGAAAGTCCAAAGTTGTTTGTGGTAGAGTTAAAAACTTACAGCATTTGGGGAAACTTAAACTTCCAGATTTTTTACTGAACTGTGGTGGCACCACACCCCCCCACCCCCCCAACTCCACCACAATTCTCCAAACACCCAGCAAATTTAAAAAGAACCTCTGACTGTGGGGAAGAACGTGTAATGTGTGTATTTCTTCCTACTACCAGCACAGTTGAAATTAGAAGAAAAGGAAAGGAAAAGAGAAAGAAAAGAAATACTTTGAGGAGCAACCTAATAGAAGTCTACAAGATTATGAGGGACATGGACAGAATGGATAGTCAGAAGCTTTTTCCCAAGGTGGAAGGGTCAATTACTAGGGGGCATAGGTTTAAGATGTGAGGGGCAAGGTTTAAAGGAGATGTACAAGGTAAGTTTCTTTACACAGAGGGTGATGGGTGTCTGGAACTCACTGCTGGGAGACAAATACATGAATAGGTTGGGTATAAGGGATATGGTCCGCAGAAGGGAAGGGAGTTTTAGTTCAGACAGGCAGCATGGTTGGTGCAGGCTTAGAGAGCCAAAGGGCCAGTTCCTGAGCTGTAATTTTCTTTGTTCTTAATTCTTATATTTTTATGGCACCTCTCATGACCCTAGTATATCTTAAAACTCTTTACAGTCAATGGAGTACTTTCGAAGCACAGCAGTGTTGTAATGGAGGAAGTGCAACAGGCAATTTGCAAACAGTAATGTTTGTTTAGTGATTTTAGTTGGCATGAATCCATCTTCCACTACTTTAACAATTCAGATGCCATGCTATCAGTAGTGTAGAGTCTGCATTTGCAGTCCCACTGGGACCATGCCCTCTGCGGGACTCCCCCACTGACCCAGTCAGGTGTGCACTGTGAATGAATAGAGCAGGTTTTGGGTGATGTTGTCTATACCCTATTCATAAACAGGTGAGCAACCAGACTACCAGATAAAAGATGAGAAAGCAGCTCCAATTCAGAACCAAAAAGATATAAAGCATGAGGGAGAAAATGGCAGGGAGATAACTCAATTTCAAATTGCTAAAGCTATTGCCCAGGCCAGTGCTGGCACACAGGCGAGGATATCGAACTCTGTTTGATTGTTTTTCCTGCTCTCATAAAATTCCATGTTTTATTATTAAGACATAGTTCTGAATTTCAGTAATTCAGAGCAGAATGAGACAAAGTGTGCTGTTGAACATTCAGTAATTTGAGGAAGACACTCCCCATACTGCCATTGAGTGCTGCTTTGATGACACACCTTTCACAGAAAAGTTTTAACTATTAAGACTTGTTTCAGCTTGTTTGGTATTCTTTCGCAGACCACAGCAACACTGAACTGGAAAGGGAGGACTGGTCCTGCTCCATTGAATGCTGGGATTGGCAGTCCTCCAGGATTGGCCTGGAGTCTCCAGGAACTGAGGAACAATCCCCAGCACACTGCTGTATGTGACCCTGGAGAAAAGTCATCGGAACATTAAAAAAATGATTGGGTTTTGTTTGCTCATTTTCTTTGAACATTTCTCTTTACCAGTTATAAAAATGGGGGGCAGACAGTCAAGTGTCGTTGGGTAGTGAGCCTTTTTGCTTTCCAATTGGAGTAGGAAGCCAGTACATCACAAGGATGTAAGTGCTGGAGAGTGGAGGAATGTCATGTGATGAAATCTCAGAAAATATATTTAAGCACAGTTAGCATCACTATTGAAAGCCTGTCCTTCAAGGCCTCATTCACTGACCCCAGTTATACCACCCCATTTTGCTTTGTAACTGCACACCCCACTTTCAATTTCATTCTCATTCTCAGGACTGTCTCTCAGCCCCTCTCTTCCAACATACTTGCGCATAAACAGGCGCACAGGAGTAAAGAAGGGCTGGTCAAAGGTAAAGAAAATCAATGGCCCTGAAAGGTGACTTTAAAGCAAAGATAGATAGATTTTTGAACAGTAAAGGAATTAAGCGTAATGGCGAGCGGGTAAGTGGAGCTGAATCCACAAAAAGATCAGCAATGATCTTACTGAATGGCAGGGCAGGCTCATGGGGCCAGATGGCCTATTCATAGAATCTTCAGTGCAGAAGGAGGCCATTTGGCCCATTGAGCCTGCACCAACAACAATCCCTTCCAGGTCCTATCCTCATAACCCCACATATTTACCCTCCTAATCCCCCTGACACTAAGCAGTAATTTATAATGGCCAATCAATCTACCCCGCACGTATTTGAACTGTGGGAGGAAGCCGGAACACCCAGAGGAAATCTACGCAGACATGGTGAGAATGTGCAAACTCCACATAGACAGTGACCTGAGGCCAGAATTGAACCTGGATCCTTGGCGTATGAGGCAGCAGTGCTAACCACCGTGCCACCATGCCGTCCTGCTCCTAGTTCTTTTGTTCTTATGAAATTCCTTACTGTCTTCAGCATTTCTGTTGTTGTTATGTTCATCAGATACAACTCTTCCCAACATGTTGCACAAACCCTACCAATATCTCTATTAAAGTGCCATTGAACAACATTGCCAATCTCATCAGAAAGGTTCACAGTCTTGCTCCTTTGGCACAACCACAGACATGGCAATTAAAGTGATGAAAACCCTCAACTTCTATGGTTTCAAATAATTCCAGCCAGCCACAAAGTATGTGTGCTATATTAAGCAGCAAGTTGTCCTGGTCAAAGTGAAATATATGATAAATTCACACAAAATAATCTAGGCTGACACATACATAAGAACATAAGAAATAGGAGCAGGAGTGGGCCATCTAGCCCAGTTTTTCGCCACGTAAGTAATAGTCCTTCCTACCATTATTCCTACCAAAGTGGACCACCTCACACTTGCCAACATTAAATTCCATTTGCCAGTTCCTGGCCCATTCGCCCAGCCTATCTAGATCCTTCTGCAGACTCTCCACACCCTCTGCGCGATTTGCCGTTCCACTAATCTTGGTGTCATCAGCAAATTTCGACACCATACACTCGGTTCCCTCCTCCAGATCATCTATATAAATGGTAAATAGCTGAGGCCCCAGCACCGACCCCTGGGGCACTCCACTAGTCACCAACTGCCAATCTGAATAGCACCCATTAATCCCCACTCTCTGCCTCCTATTTGACAACCAATCCTCTATCCCCGCTAACCCTACCCCCAACTCCATGCCCCCTTACCTTCTGCAATAACCTCTTGTGAGGTACCTTGTCAAACGCCTTCTGAAAATCAAGAAAGACCACATCCACCAGCTCTCCTCTATCCACCGCCCTAGACACATCCTCATAGAACTCCAATAAATTTGTCAGACGCGACTTCCCCTTAACGAAACCGTGCTGCGTCTGCTCAATCAAGCAATTCCCCTCAAGATGCCTCGCTATTTCCTCCTTGATGACGGATTCTAACATTTTACCTACAACAGACGTTAAACTAACCGGCCTATAACTCCCTGCCTTCTGCCTGCCACCCTTCTTAAACAACGGCGTAACATTAGCTGTTTTCCAATCTTCCGGCACTTCCCCGGAATCCAGCGACGCTTGGAAAATAACCACCAAGGCATCCACTATCACCTCCGCCATTTCTTTCAGAACCCTTGGATGCATTCCATCCGGTCCTGGGGACTTGTCCACAATCAGTCCCTCCAGTCTGTCGTAAGTCCAATGCTGAAGGACTACTGCACTGTCAGATAGGACATGAGACCAAAACTTCACCTATCTCCTCAAATTGGAGTAAACATGCCATGATACTCTTTCAGAGTATCAGAGGGTGATAAGAGAGTTCTCATGATATCCTAGACAATATTTATCCTTCAACCAACATCACTAAAATCAGATTATCTGGTCACTGATTTAATTGCTGTTTATGCACTTGGTTGCGCCACATTTCTTAAATGACAACATTGTTTGCATCTCCTAGAAACAAAGAAACATTGAAACTAGAAATAGGAGTAGGCCATTTGGCCCTTCAAGCCTGCTCTGCCATTCATTATGATCTTTCACATTGAAATTACATAATGTTTTGGCCTCTACTACTTTCTGTGGTAGTGAATTCCACACATCCACTATTCTCTGGGTGAAGAAATTTCTCCTCGCTTCAATTCTAAAATGTTTACTCCTTTAACCTCAAACTATGACCCCTAGTTCTGGACTCCCCCACCATTGGGAACATTCTTTCTGAATTTACCCTGTCTAATCCTGTTAGAAGTTTAAAAGTTTCTATGAGATCCCTTCTCACTCTTCTAAACTCTATTGAATATAATCCTAACTGACTTAGTCTCTCCTCATATGACAGACCTGTCATCCCTGGAATCAGCCTGGTAAACCTTTGCTGTACTCCCTCTAAAGCAAGGACATCCTTCCTCAGATAAGGACACCAAATCTGTACACAATACTTCAGGTATGGCCTCACCATTGCCCTATCCAATTGCAGCAAAACATCTCTATTTCTATACTCAAATCCTCTTGCTATGAAGGCCAACATATCATTTGCCTTCTTTACAGTCTGCTGTACCTCTGTGCTTACTTTCAGCAACTGATGCATGAGGATACCGAGGTCTCGCTGAGTATCCATCTCTCTCAATTTACACCCATTCAAATAACCTGTCTTTCTATTATTGCTACCATGTGGATAACCTCACATATATCCACATCATACAGCACCTGCCTTGCATATACCCATTCATTCAGCCTGTCCAAATCATGCTGAAGCATCTCTGCATCCTCCTCACAGCTCACTCTCCCACACAATATTGTATCATCAGCAAATTTAGAGACAATGCATTTATTTCCCTCTTCCAAATCATATTATGTAAACAGCTGGGAATCTAGTACAGATCCCTGCAATTCCCCACTAGTCACTGTCTGCCTATCAGAAAAAGATCCATTTATGCCAACTCTTTGCTTCATATCTGTTCATCCATCTCAAAAGATTACATGCAATCCCATGCATTTTAACTTTATATAGTAGTCTGCTATATGAGACCTTGTCGAAAGCCTTCTGAAAGTCTAAATTAACCACATCCACTCATTGTCCCTGGTTAACTCTACTAGTTATATCCTTAAATAATTTGAATAGATTCGTCAAGTATGATTTCCCCTTTGTTAATTCATGCTGACTTTTTCTGATTATACCATTGCCTTCCAAATGCTGAATTATGAAATTCTTGGTAATAGACTCTGGCGACTTCCCTAGTACTGACATTAGGCTCACTGGTCTATAGTTCCCTGTTTTCTCTTTACCTCCCTTTTTGAATAATAGGTTTACATTAGCTATGTTTCAATCTGCAGGAACCAGTCCAAAGTCCAAACAATTTTGGAAAATGATCACCAATGGATCTACTATTTCCAAGGCCACTTTCTTAAGTACCCCGGGGTGAAGATTATCAGGTGCTGGAGATTTATCCTCCTTTAATCCCATCAATTTCTCAAAACCATTTCTCTACTAATGCTGATTTCCTTCAGCTCATCACTAAAACTTTTTCTCTCAGAGCCTCCTTTGTGAAGACGGAAGCAAAGTACAAATCTACTTCCTTGGCCATTTCTTTGTTGCCTATTATGAATTCTCCCATTTCTGACTATAAGGACTTTACATTCATTTTTGTTAATCTTCTTCCCTTTACATGTCTATAGAAACTTTTACAGTCAGTTTTTATATTCCCCGCTATCTAATTTTCATACTCTATTTTCCCCTCCTTAACCACTCCCTTAGTCCTCCTTTGCTGAATTTTAATCTGCTCCCAATCTTCAGGTCAATTGCTTTTTCTTGCCAATTTGTATGCTTCTCCCTAATACTATCTCTAATTTTCCTCATAAGCCCTTCAAAAGTACTTAATTGGCTATTTGAATGCTTTGGGAGATCCTGGGGTAATGAAAAGCATGATGTAAGTGGAAGGTTTTTAAAAATTACATAGAATTACATAGACATGAGGATATTGGATGAAGGCCCTATCACACCAGTTATGGTGTATTTCACACAAGTAACTTACCAACATTCTCCCAAGAGGTTGCACTTAGAGGGGTGGACCAGACACAGTGACCAACAAGCCAATGTTTTCCTGGCATTCAACAGGCTACTTGATTTTCTGAGCGATTCCAGCCATTTCTCCTGTGTTTGTGGATTATACAAAATTAAAATCCTTTTGATTTCTAGGGAGTAGTGAACTATCAGAGAGTAATACTCTTATGGGAATCAGAGAGTAACTCTGTGGGTGTCACAAATCAGAGAATAACTCTCGGACGGGGATAGGGAATAATTCTCAACTGAGTCAAAGAGTCTTGGGGCAGTGGCACCCAGGGAATTTCTTGATTTCTGTTATCAGTTTTTCCTTATTAGTTAGCAAAACCATTTTATTTGGCTTACTGGGAGAGCAGAGACAATCAACTCCGGGGTCCCAGCCTTTGCAAGGTGAATGAAATAGGATTTGCAATCTGCAGACAATTGTCATATGATCAAATACTACATGATCAAAAATTCCTCATCACACCTCAGAAAATAAATTGGCAACTCTAGTACTCAGACTGGCATAGAACACTATTACAATCGTGATAATCTGCAGTGGTTCATCAGAGAATATTAGGTCAGTGTGCAACGATTGAGGTACCACCAAAAGTTGCCTTTGTATCTTATCTGTAATGTTCTCACAATGACTCACTTGTATTCTGTGGGTTACTGGTGATACAGGTTTGTTTAATCCTTTAGTCAGATTGCATTAATGTTGACTATCAATGCCTATCCCCACCCATGGGTCCCTGATCACACCCACATTCAACTTGATCACCCAACCAGCAATTATCTAATCAAATTTAAGTCAATATGTCACCTCATAAATCATAAATTGCGGTGAAACATCTCCAGATCTCTTCTGGATAAAAATATTTCTTGACATGCCTTTTGGGTTTCTTTAACTCTGTCTTCATCAGCAAAACAGCTGCTATTAGTAGCTTACAGGTAGAAATTCTGTCGATCAGAAAAGTTAAGACCTTCCCACTTCCAGATTCCTATGTCAGCTGAGTGTAGTGACTCATGCCAGGATGTGATTTTATTGGCTCCCTTCTGGAATCTTCTCAAAATAGCCACTTTCATATGTAAGTCTGGATAGTGAGTGCTGTCCAGTTGCCTAATGTTGGGACGGCATGGTGGTACAGTGGTTAGCTGCCTCACATCGCCAGGGACCCGAGTTCAATTCTGGCCTCGGGTCACTGTCCATGTGGAGTTTTTGCACTTCGTTTCTACATGGGTTTCCTTCCGGGTGTTCCGGTTTCCTCCTACAATCCAAAGATGTGCGGTTAGATTGATTGGCCATGCTAAATTGCCCTTTAGTGTCAGGGGGATTTGCAGGGTGAATGTGTGGGGTTATGGGAATAGGGCTTGGGTGGGATTGTGGTCGGTGCAGACTCAATGGGCCGAATGGCCTCCTTCTGCACAGTAGGGATTCTATGGAAGGGGTATCATGGCTAATCCTAATTCTGTGTTCACACAGCAGGAATGACCAGATGATCATCAGCAGTTAAAATTTTGGCTAATCTTTACCCTCCACTCCCAGGTTTAGGTGTGTTGAGACCACATTTACTGTCATGAGGGGCAATCATTTGAAATTGGCTAAATCACCAAAGCTCAGGAACTGAATAAGAGACTTTTCTTAGTCCCCGTGTTTCAATACTACACAGCAACCACAAATATTATCATAATGCCTCTGTTAGGTCAATAAGGCATGGAAAGAAATCCAAACCGTATGTATCAAAACTTGATTTCTTTTTTGTTGCTATTTTTAAAATGGACTTTCTGCCAAACCAAAAAGTTAGCTGCTACAAATCACATGATCATAAGATTGGCGCTTTGTTTTAGAAGCTACCAACAGTACTTACAAGCACTCTTCTAATCGTCATGGGATCTAACCCAATTGCAAGGAAATTGTAATCATAAAGCTAAGGGACTCACGGATCAACTTTCATGATGCCTGCAGAACTGTTAATAAACACACTTCACACTAGGGACTATCCAAATCAATGTCAAGAGGGGACCATTAAGGGGACAATGGATGTCATTCCATCTTGATAAGCCTGCCCATCCAGAGGCGTCAAAGGGTCTGCCTAGACAATGGCTTCCTGATATAAGAACCCCAAAAGCTAATGACCAGGCTATCATCAGTCCTGAAATCAAAACCAATCCCAGATAATAAATAAATATCCCTTTTGACATCATTGTGTGAAAAAAGGTCACATGACATGGGTGACTGTTTTGAAACCTTTATATTCCATTGATGATAAGAAAGTCTCAGTCTGCTGATTGAACACCAATTAGAAAGAACATCAAGTGATCTGCTGGAAAGTCAAGCAGTCAGCCACACTTCTCAACTCCTAGGAGCCTTTCTGCTTTTAAACATCTCTGATCCATACCTGCCGAGTGCTGTATCATCATTCATTTTAAGGTTTTTTTGTGCTATTGTCTCCAATCAGGAAATCATCTGGACTGAACACTATCACAAAGGAAACAACCTTTGGACTTTTTAAAAGCAAATTACTGTGGATGCTGGAATCAGAAATCAAAAGAGAAAATGCTGTAAAATCTCAGCAGGTCTGGCAGCATCTTTAAAGAGAGAAAAGAGCCGATGATTCAAGTCCAGCTGACCCTTCGTCAAAGCAAAAAGACTTAGAAATTGGGAGGTATTTATACTGCAGGGTGAGGGAATGAAAGATGAGTCACAGCCACAAAAACAAGGACAAAGGCTGCTGATGGTAGTCCATAGAGAAAGTCCTTTGAAATTTGACCTCTTGGCTTCTGGAATTCACATGAGTTGATATTTGTTTTCGTGGCTGTTTAACTGTTGTTATCCATAGTTGTAACTTTGCCTTTCTTCTATGCCCTCTTAGTGTGTGAAGTTGCACCCCTAGCCAGCACCGCCGCCGCCGTGTCGTTTCCCCCCCCACACCCGGCATTTCCTTTAGGCTTAAATGTGAATAAAGTAACCTTCTGAGTTCATCATAATATGAGTTTTCTGTGAGTTATTATCAAATAGGCTCACATAATCAGGTTTTGGAGAAACACACCACAATCCAGTTTAAAAATAATTCAAAAGCTCCTCTGTTTACAAATAGGTAGGGAGAGGATAAAGAAGTTCCATTTGTTTCTTTCCTGTCTGTAATACCTTCAATGTAGCAATATATCCCAAGGTACTTAATAGGAACGCGATCAAACAAGGGCTGCATTTTTACTTTAAAGGTAAGAAAGAGGAACCAGGGCTGTTTCTGGGTCCTGAACTCACCCCTCCTGGAGAAACAGTCACTGGCCTGGAATTTTCTCCTAATTGGCATGAAGACAATTTCCTGTCTAAATGAGGGCAGAAGTTGTGTTCCTGAAGCGGGATAACCAGTCAAAGGCCCGGCTGTAATATATCCAGCTGTATTATGGTGATAGCTGATTGTGTGTCCGTGTGTATGTGTGTGTGTCTATGTGCGTTTGTGTGTGTCTGTGTGTGTCTGTGTGTGTCCGTGTGTGTGTGTGTGTCAGAGAGACAACTTGAGTAGTAGATACTGTATGATACTTGGATAAGATAAGTTAAGACAGAAATCAGGAGGGTAAAAAGGGGACATGAGATTGTTTTGGCAGATAAGACGAAGGAGAATCCTAAGAGCTTCGACAAATACATAAAGGGCAAAAGACTAACTAGGATGAGAGTTGGACTCTTAAGGATCTAAGAAGTCCAAAGTTCACTATGCGGATCCACAAGAGATGGGTGAGATCCTAAATGAATATTTCCCATTTGTATTCATTGTTGAGAAAAGTATGGATGTTAGGGAACTTGGGAAATAAATAGTGACGTCTTGAGGAGTATATATATAATAGAGAAGGAGGTGCTGAAAGTCTTAAAGCACATCAAGGTACATAAATTTCAGAACTTGATGAAGTGTATCCCAGGACATTGTGGGAGGCTAGGGAGGAAATTGCAGAGATATTTGAATCATGGATAGTCACAGGAAGTGTGGCAAATGGGCCTTTGTTTAAGAAGGGCTTCAGGGAAAAGCCTGCGAACTATAGGCTGGTGAGCCTCACATCTGTAGTGGGTAAGTTGTTAGAAGGTATTTTGAGAGGCAGGATCTACAGGCATTTAATGGTGCAAGGACTGATTAGGGACAGTCAGCATGGCTTTGTAAGTGGAAAATCATGTCTCACAAATTTGAGTTTTTTGAAGGGAATAACCAAGAAGGTAGATGAGTGCAATGCAGTTGATATTGTCTATATGGACTTTAGCAAGGCCTTTCACAAGGTACCACATGGTAGGTTGTTGCATAAGATTAAATCTCACAGAATCCAGAGTACAGTAGCCAAATGGATACAAAATTGGCTTGATGACAGAAGACAGAGGGTGGTTGTAGAGGGTTGCTTTTCAAACTGGAGGTCTGTGACCAGCAGTGTGCCTCAGGCATCGGTGCTGGGACCACTGTTATTTGCTATTTGATTTGGATGAGAACCAGATGACACCAAGATTGGTGGCATAATAGAGAGTGAGAAAAGTTATTTAGAATTGCAATGGAATCGTGATCAATTGGACCAATGGGCTGATGAATGGCAGTTGGAGTTTAATTTAGATAAATGTGGGGTGATGCATTTTAGTCAATTGAACCAGGGCAGGACTTACTCAGTGAATGGTAGGGTGTTGGGGAGAGTTACAGAACAAAGAGATCTAGGGATACAGATTCATAGTTCCTTGAAAGTGGAGTCACAGATGGACAAAGTGGTGAAGAAGGCATTTGGCATGCTTGGTTTCATTTACTGAGCATTGAATACAGGAGTTGGGACATCTTGTTGAAGTTGTACAAGACATTAGTAAGGCCACACTTGGAGTACTGTGTACAGTTCTGTTCACCCTATTATAGAAAGGATATTATTGAACTAGAAAGAGTGCTACTAGGATGCAACTGAGACTTGATGGTTTGAATTATAAGGAGAGGCTGGATAGAGTGGGACTTCTTTCTCTGGAGCATAGGAGGCTTAGAGGTAATCTTATAGAGGTCTATAAAACAATGAGGGGCATAGATCAGCTAGATAGTCAATATCTTTTCCCAAAGGTAGGGCATAGGTTTAAGGTGAGAGGGAAGAGATACAAAAGGGTCCAGAGGGGCAAATTTTTCAGGCAGAGGATGGTGAATGCCTGGAACAAGTTGCCAGAGGTAGTAGCACACCGCAGGGGCTGGGGTGCATTATCGACCCTAATAATCACATTTTAATTTGATGTTTTCAAGTTTCTTTTGTGCTTTGATTTTGTTCGGTCTGTTCCCCCTCCTTTTGGGGAGCTGCCCCTTTTACTTTGTCCTGATTTAACTTGAGTTTGTTTATTTGGTTTGACTTTAAAAGAGGCCAGAGGTAGTAGCAGAGGCAAGTACAATCTTTTAAAAAGCATTTAGACAGTTACATGAGAAAGTTGGTTATAGAGGGATGTGAGCCAAATGCAAGCAATTGGGACCAGCTTAGGGGTTAAAAAAGGGTATCATTGACAAGTTGGGCTCAAGGGCCTGTTTCTATGCTGCAAACATCTATGATTCTATGACTGTATGGTACACTCTGTACTACATATAGGGTTGCCTAACCTAGGGGTGGATGGTCAGATGGCACACGTTTTGGTGTTAAGCGGCATGATTGAGTAAATTATGTTGCTCATGCAATTAAACCTGTGAATTCAAATTTTGTTCTTTCAGCCTGAGATGTGACAGGCAGCAGGAGAGGGTAAGTAACTGAGAGGATGACTCAACATGGAATGCTCACTCAGAAATATTGAGCATCAACTAAGTAACAAAAGCAGCCAGGACACCAAAGAGGAGGTGGGGGCTAGAATTACAGGACAGCCTGCTCCCAGATGGGCAGGGAGATTCTGTGGGTCTGCTTGAAGCACTGGTTCCCCAGCACTATGCACAGACCTGAAGGTATGAACTGTCCCAGTCTCATTGTTGAGCTGGAGGCTAATTGAAAAATCACAGGCAGCTGCCTGTCAGTGACCTTAACAGGGCTCTTAATGAGCTGAACAGGAAGCTCTGCTGGATCCCAAACCCTACTCCCCCTATAAAGGCCAGCATCAGGAATGGGACTGACAAATCTGTATAACAGTCAGCTCCTGTATTCCCCTTTCCTTTTTGTGGGGGGCTGCCCCTTATAATTTGCCCCTCAGTTAATTTGAGTTTGTTTACTTGTTTGGCATTCAAAAGAGCATAAGCAGCTCCTATATTTTTGGGTCTTGTCCACCTCGATGCCTAATCCTGGAAAGAGCTTGACATTCTGCCCCCAAGCCCCACAATAAATGACCAAAAACTTGGTCCAGAAGGTAGGTTTTAAGAACTGCCAAAGGAGGAAAGATAGGCAGAAAATGTGTAATAGACTTAATTTTGAATAGTGTTTATTTAAATTGCTCTCTTTTTAATTGGTTATATAGCTTGTTACAAATGAAGGATTGTATCTTATGTTATGCCTTAAAATGTCTCTTAATATAAAACATAATATTCTTGAGGGGATACAGATTTTGGTGCTCTAACCAAAACCTATTGAAAACCAGGTGACAGGTTTCAGGCTGTCTGCCGAAAGGCTAGAAGGAACTCAGAAGTAGAAATCTTTCATAAAGCATTATTCAAGGCAAAACCACTTTTTCTTTTTCAAAGGGTTAACCTGACAGAGGTTTACAAGAGTATGAATGGCATGGACAGAGTGGATAGAAGGATGCACTTTCGTAGGGTAGAAAAGTCGAGTGCAAGAGGACATAGGTTTAAGATGCATGGGGAAAAGTTTAGAGGAAATGTGTGGGGTAAGTTTTTTTTTACACAGAAGGTGGTGAATGTGTGGAATGTGCTGTCTGGGGGAGGTGATAAAAGCAGATATGATAGGGGTATCTAGACAGAAACATGAATAGGATAAGAATGGAAGGATAGGAACTCCATAATTGCATATGGTTTTAGTTTTAGGCAGGCATCATAATCAGCACAGGCTTGGAGGGCTGAAGGGCCTGTTCCTGTGATGTACTGTTCTTTGGTATGTTATTTGTAATGTTTGGTGTACATATAGTTTGCTTGTTACAGTAAAAGTCCCAAACAGTTTAAGTCATGACCTTCAGGTATTTTTGTTAGTCATGGAAAATAAATTATCAATCTCCATGGGATTGTAACAAGTTCAGGATTCTATTAGTCTCCATTAGGATAATTTCCAATCTCAGATTGTACAGGAGGAAGACTTGAATCAAGAGGAACAAATTGTCCAGAAACAAACAAAATTTCTCACAGCTCTAATTTTGCCAGAAAAACTTTTAATTACTCAGGTAAGGAGGAGTTGGTGGCATAGTGGTATTGTCATTGGACTAGTAATCCAAAGGCTCAGTTTAATGCTCTGGGGACATGGGGTCAAATCCTACTATGCCAGCTGGTGGAAGTTAAATTCAATTAATAAATCAGGAATATAAACCCAGTCTTATTAAGGAAGACCATGAAACTATCATTAAAAATCCATCTAGTTCACCAATATCCTTTAGGGAAGGAAATCTGCTGTCCTTGCCCAGTCTGGCCCACATGTGATTCCAGACCCACAGGAGTGTGGTTAATTCTTAACCACCCCCTGCAATGGCCTATTGTGCCACTCAGTTCAAGGGGCAATTAGGGATGGATAACAAGTTCTGGCAATGTCCACATCCCATGAAAGAATCAAAAACAAGACTCAGCTAACACAAGACACAGCCTGCTACATCCACAGATTATTCAATCAATGTATTATACTGAGAGTTTTTGCATTAATAATGAGGCAATTTGGCATCATTGATTCTGTTAATCATCAGATAATGAGCTGAACTGCATTTGTTTCCATGCCAACAAACTCTTAATAGCTTGGGATTGACACCAGGATCAAATAACAGGAGGAACATTTCAGAAGAAATTCTTACCAACGCTGCTTGCGTTAAAACATTTAAGAGTAAACTCAGTTTTAATATATGAAATATACCATACCCACAAAAACATCACAGATACTGTAGACAGAATGCTCCAATTTTAAAATTTAAGTTTTATTTATTTGTGTCACATGTAGACTTATATTAACACTGCAATGAAGTTACTGTGAAAATCCCCTAGTTGCCACACTCTGTCACCTGCTCAGGTACAGTAAGGGAGAATTTTGCATGGACAACGCACCTAACCAGCATGTCTTTCGGACTGTGGGAGGAAACTCACACAGACGTGGGGAGAACGTGCAAACTGCACGCAGACCATGACCCAAGCCAGGAATCTCTGGCACTGTGAGGCAGCAATGCTAATCACTGTGCCATCATAGAAACCCTACAGTGCAGAAAGAGGCCATCTGGCCCATCAATTCTGCACTGACCACAATCCCACCCAGGCCCTACCCCCATATCCATGCACATTTACCCGCTAATCCCTCTAACCTACACATCTCAGGTCACTAAGGGGCAATTTTAGCACGGCCAATCAACCTGACCTGCACATCTTTGGACTGTGGGAGGAAACCCATGCAGACATGAGGAGGATGTGCAAACTCCACACAGACAGTGACCCAAGCTGGGAATGGAACTCGGGTCCCTGGAGCTGAGAAGCAGTAGTGCTAACTACTGTGCCACCATGAGACTAGCTGTGGTGGTGGACAGCTCTGGCAGTGCTTTTCCTGCTGGCCAGAATGACAGGATCCCACATCAGATTCAGCGCTTGGAACCTCATTAGTTATGCGTCCTCTTACGTGGTATCCCTTCGACCCACTTGGCTGTGAGCTTTTCGTGCATCCTTGTTGGGGTCCAGCTTCCTTCCACTCAATCCTTCCTCCATCCATCCTTGTTCACCTTCTACAGCCACCTCCTAGCCCCTCTGCCTGCTGACGTGAGCCCTTGTCCCCTTCCCCCCACCTCCCATCCCTTGCACAGCTCTCCTTCCAAATTGCTGCCCCTCCTTGTCCGATTCCAGTGGGCAGCTGTTTTAATGAGAATTCATAAGATGCAAATGACATTCACGCCGCCAGCCAGTGAGAAGACTGTTCCATCATTAATCCGCCATTGAGAAAATTGCAAAATTACACCAGTGGGTTTTTTGTTTCCACTAGATCAGTGGTCTCCAAACTCCAATACAGATGCAGCCCCACTGCAGGCCAGATGTGACCCGCGGGCCGTAGTTTGGAGACCCCTGCACTAGATTCTCCTCCGTTCCCATCTGCCATCGAACTCGCCACAGGCGAGATGGGAGAATTCTGCCCTGCTTTTCCATATTGTTCGAATGCTGAACAGAATGCAGTCAGATTGTCAAGCTCCCACACCCCTTCTGAGTGGAGGGAAGCTGGACCCCAACAAGGATGTGTGTAAAATTCACAGCCAACTGGGTCAAAGGGATGCCACATTGTTTACTGGAAGGGGACTCGAGATCCAATTATTTTGGAATGGAATATGGACAAAAAGTGGGGGTGTGGGATCATATGTGACCAATCTTTCAAAGAACCAGGCACAGTGGGCTGAATAGCCTCTTTTATGCTTTAAGATTCTAAGGAGGTGATCCTTCTGCCTCGTTCGTGAATCCTGTTCTGGCCGGAGACTCTTGCAAGAGTAAAGGAATTTGAGATGGGGAGATCTCGTTTTGAGATTCACCTTGCCCCCGGCTGGTGACATAATCTGGTTCCTATCCAGTGAGAGTGTGGGCCAGATTTGCATATACAAATATTAATTTAAATATTCAAAACTCTCTAGCTTCCTTAAATTGCCTCACCCACTAGCATGACGTGAAGCCTGCGGGAATCACCCCTGGTCTCCAGAAATGGATTCCAGATGGGATGACCACACAAGGGGATTACGAGGCCATTGTAGCCCCTGAGTGGTCAGTTGAAATTTAGTAAGGTATATTGATGCTCCAATACTAAATAGAAATCTCTTTGTGTTTCTAGTTGACTTCATTTTGGTAGTTTAGCATTTATTGGGTATTATTTTGCTAATAAACATTAAAAACCATTTGGTCCTAAAATCATCAATGGTTCTTAATGAACATTAAGCATTGACACCCACCAATGATGTGAAAGATGTTTCCTCGGATTCACCTTCACATTTATTTCACTTTCAAATCCTACAAGAAATCAGCTGTTGTGCTTCCTGTAGGAATTCATTGTCAGATCTGACCTATCCTAGATGTGTCTGGTGCTATGGTTACTCATTAAGATAAGTAAAACAAGATAAGAGGCTTAAAATAGGTTACATGACTAATGTTGTATATTGATAACCTGTTTTTTAAAAATGGATGATCGGGTTGGAAATAATTTGAACTGCAACAGTCAGCTTTGTCTGAAGTATCATAGAATCCTAGAACTGTACAATGCAGAATGAGGCCATTCAGCCCATCAAATCTGCACCGACAACAATCCACTGAGCCCTATCCCCATAACCCCATGTATTTACCTTGCTTATCTCCCTGACACTAAGGGGCAATTTAGCATAGCCAATCCACCTAACCCGCACAGGAGGAAATCGGAGTTCCCAGGAGAAGGTCAGAATAGAACCCGGGTTCCTGGCACTGAGGCAGTGGTGCCAACTACTCTCCCACACTAACCTCCATACTAACAATCCAATAGTTTAGATGTCATTGGCCATTCTCTATGAATTTATTACTACTTACTGTGGGAAAATGCATGTGTTATATTCACAACAGCTACATTACAAAGCATTTATTTTTTGAACATGATTTAGGAAAATAAGCCATCTGATGACATTATCTATATATTTATACGCACAAATGCATGGAAGTGCATGGTATGGCAGTATTGTCATTGGATTAGTAATTCAGAGTCCCAAAGTAATGTTCTGTGTTACCTTCATTAAAATTCCACTATTGGCATTTGAATCCAGTTAAAACATCTGTAATTAAAATCTAATGGCAACTGGAAATGATTGTTGTAAAAGAAAAGAACCATCTGCTGGAAATTTGCCGTCTTTATCTGGTCTGACCTACATGTGCCCCTAGACCCACAGCAATGTGTTTGATTCAGGTCAATGGCAATTAGGGATGGTAATAAATGTTGGACTTGCCAGCGAGGCCTACATCTGTGAATGAATGAAGCTAAATCCTCCTTTTGCCAGCTTAATATAAACTGATGTATTTTAATTTTGCTTTTGGCCAGAAGGTAGTGTAGCTCCATAGGCACTGGCATTGTAGAAGGGCACCAACCTCAGGCTCAAATGATGATGCTTTAAAACAGAGATGAGGTGGAATTTCTTTAGCCAGAGGGTGGCGAATCTGTGGAACTCTTTGCCACAGAAGGCCAGGTCATTGAGCACCTTTAAGACAGAGATAGATGTGTTCTTGATTAATAAGGGGATTGGGGTTATGGGGGGCTCTTTTAAGGCACCAAACAAGTAAACGAATTCAAGTTAACTTAGGGACAAATTAAAAAGGGCAGTCCCCCAAAAATGAAGGGGGGGATGGCCCGAACAAAAAAAACAAAGTCGAAAGGAAACTTAAAACATTAAATTAAAATGCGATTGTCGGGGTCTTATAATACACCCCCGCCCCTGCGGTGCCCAGCGGGCACAGAAGGTGTCAACTGCACCTGTGGACACCGCATGCCCGCTCTCTGGGGACGCCTGGCCGCGAATGTACAGGGGTTATGGGGGAAAGGCAGGAGAACGGGGATGAGAAAAATTTCAGCCACGATTGAATGGCGGAGCAGACACGATGGGCTGAGTGCCTCATTCTGCTCACGCGTCTTATGGCCGCCTTCTAGTACCCCATCCAAGTGGCTGCTATTCCGCATACAAGCCAGGATATTGCACATATTCAAATGTGCTGGAGGGGTTTAGAGCCACGCCTGCTATAATTTCGAGATGATATCCAAATATGCATTTCACAGAAGAGATCACTGAATAGTGTTCAGAGTGGGAGGCTAAGCTAAAATTCTTCTTCATACATTTAGGTCATTGAGGAGCCCAAATGAAAGGTAAACAAGTGAGACAGAATGAAACCTGAAACTTGCGTATCCAAGTGCCACATCATTTACCTAATTACCAATCAGATAAGGAATATGAAGCCTGGTTTATTCGAGCAGAACCTTATTACAGGAGAATGTTGCACCATTCCTCTTTTTTTTTAAGCTGAGAGTGAATTATACTTTGAGCCAAGCACTTGAATGTGAATACAGTAAAGTCCAATGTTGGGGCATGCATGATTTATTATCTCATTTGGCTGAGTTTGCAGTCTGGGCCACACCTGCACAAGGAGGGGCTGAGAAAAGATCAGATGTCTCCTCATGCAGGGAGGAAACGTCGAGGGATGTGTCGCCACCGACAGACTGACTCAGAGAGAGCAAATCAGTTGCTTCCAAACTGAGCTGCATTTGGCACAAATCCTGATGGGCCGGAAGATTAAAAAAAACTTTGTTCTGGTGTACGTCTTCGACATTTCAGGTTTCACCCTTTCAGTGAGTCAGAAGAGGAATATAAAATAAGTGATTCACTTTCTTACCTCTTTCCTATCTTAACAAATTGCTTTCTTTCCAAGGGCAGAAGCTGAGGTTTTGTAAGCAGCTCCCAATCTACAAAAAGCTTGACTCAGAATGAGCTTAATTCCAAGTGTTAGCTATTTTTCAGTGGTCTAACCTTTGCCCCTACCTCAGTGTAGACACGTGAGGACATAATCCAAGTTATTACTCCCAGTGCAGTTGGGAGGGAGGGAGTTGTGGCTGTGCTGCTCTGTTGGATTTAAGACCTTGTGGATGAGGTTTCAAACCAAAGACACAACTATCCTCTCAGGTGGATATAAAAAATCCTATGGCAATATACAAATTAGAGTGAGCAAGCTCCCCCGGTGCCATATCATTACCTTAAAAATGTGGGCCTGAATTTTCACTCTCATGGTGAATACTCAGGTCAGAAATCTTCTCCACTCAGCGAACCTGCCTCTGGAAAAACACAACCACAAATGGCTGAATCTTTGTTCTGGGGAAGGTGGAAGTAGGTGGGTGCATGCTATCATTAGGCCACTTACCCCAGAGACTGTTCAGAGGTGCCCACAGGAACTGCTGTGTTGCAGTGGGCTGGTTCAAAGGCCAACATCAGTATTCTGGGATTTCTTCCAGATGTAACCAAAAAAGCTAGGCCTTCTAGCTCTCTCCCCTCACACTCCCCTCACCCACTCTCATATCCCATCCATGCCATCTCATGCCAGCACCCTTGCCCCTTCAAACATCCCATGCTAACCTATCGCCCTCTACTGACCCCCACAATCCCTTAATGCCTTATGCCAATTAATACCACAGCTCATGCCAACCCATGACCCTCACTTGCCACAATGGCCCCTTTATAGCCTTATACCAATTTAGTGTCAAATCAAGCCAACTATGACACCCATCCATGGCTCCTCAATCCTTATGTTAACTCAGTGCCAACTCAAGTCTCTCTCTCTCTCTTCTCCTCCCCCCCCCCCCCCCCCCAAATCCCACCCAACATCCTTGTTCCCTTAGACTCTCCATATCAACTCACCTAGCAACCCCCCATGGACAGATCTCAGGGGCATGGTGAAATGAGAAACATCTAAGTATTTATTACTGGCTCTACCACAAGAAAAATACTCTAATTGATGAAGCCATTTAAATCTATTTAAGTACTTAATTGCATATAAAAACAAACATTTGTATTAATCACCACACAATAAAAATAGCTAATCCCTTAATAAATGATTGTGGAAGTAATCAAGCAGTAATAATACTATAATAACAACCCTTAGACTTATGTCAACAAACAACTATTAAAATTGCAAGCACCAATTCTTTTCAACGCAGGGACAACATTGCTGTTTTTCCCCCAAATTTAAAGACCTGGAGATTTAAATAACTTGATTGTTTGATAGTTCCACAGGCCTTATCTGTCGTTAACGCACATTCCTCTTAAAAATCAAATGTCACGTACTGCAGTAAACGGAGTTCACTCCAGCAAAAAATGGGGTCTGTTTGTATTTAGCACTGAGTTCAAATCACCCTGCTGAGTTTGCAATTGCCCCTTGTCTGAATGAAACCCCACCCCCATTCCTCCACTGACATAAATAGCATCTATTGGAAATGGGAATGGGACTTTTTGGATTTTAGATAAGGTACTGAGTCTCTATAGCCACCAAAATCGAGGTTGTTATCTGGTCATTTATCTCATTGGCGATTGTGGGACAATGCTCTGTGCAAATTGCTGCATTTCCCTTCGCTGCAGCAGTATTTACACTTCAAAAGTGGTTGCAAAGCACTTGGGGACTGTCATGAATGGTCCCATATTAATTCAATCTCTTACATCTTAAGTAAAAACAGAAGATACACCAAGGAGGATTGTGCAAGAAAAGCCATTCATTTAATAATGCGACTGATGGAGAGCAAGACATTGGGGGAAAAGAACAAAACGTATTTGCATCTAAAGCTAGATTGATAAATGGATAAGCAAATAGCAGTACAAATATAAACTTCAATATAGATGAGTGTAAGATGGCATAGAATCATAAAATTCCTACACTGCAGAAGGAAGCCATTCAGCCCATCAGGTCTGTACCAACCACAATCCCACCCAGGCCCTATTCCTGTAACCCTCATTTACCCTGCTAATCCCCCTGACACTAAGGTCAATTTAGCATGGCCAATCAATCTAACCCACATATTTTTGGACTATGGGAGGAAACCAGAGCACCCAGAGGAAACCCATTGGGCGAACGTGCAAACTCCACACAGACAGTGACCCAAGGCTGGAATTGAACCCGGGTCCCTGGTGCTGTGAAGCAGCAGTTTTAACCACTGTGCCACCAAGCCACCCAAAAGATGGAGGTTTCATATTGCTTGGACAGTAAATACTTCAATGAGGCAAGAGGAGCAGAATGGGGATACGAATGCAAATTCACTCAAAGTGGCACTGCGGGTTAGTAAGGCCATAAATAAAACAGAGCACTGGAGTTCATTTCTAGATCTAGATAGAACTGAAAAGTAGAGGATCCATGTTTAACTTGTTTAAAGGCTTGATTAAACAATATTGAAATGGGTTCTGGGTTCCATGTTATAAAAATAAAATAAAGGTTGTGAGGTAGTTAGAAAGGAGCGTGACTGACTGAGAAGTTACATCCGTCAAGAAAGATTGAACACAATGAGGATCTTTTCTACAGAATAAAAAATTGAAGAGACACCCAATAAAGACCTTTACATCGATAAAAGAGTTTGATAGGACGATGATAGAGAAAACACTTCCACTTCCAGAAGGAAAATCTATTCTAAATGTAAGCTGGTCACTCATCAATCTGATAAGGAATTCAGGAGAACATTCTTTATCCAGAGGGCAGTTGAAATGTGGAACTTAACACCACAACAAATAGTTGAGGTGACTTATATCCATGCAGTTAAGGGGAAACATGAAGGAGAAAGGAAGAGAAGGACATGTTGATGCAGATAAATGAAGAAGGGTGAAATAAGCGTCCTGTGGAATATAAACCTTGGCATGACCGTGTTAGGCCAAGTGGCATCTTCCTGCTCTGTCAGTTCTAAGTAATTCTTTCTAATTAGATCTGTTTTTCACATGGTGTGTCCGGATAGTGTCGTTAAAGAAACATTCTGGTCAAAAACAGTATTGTATTGAGTGTTGTAACTATTATCCAGATCTGTCATAAATAGTGCTAAATCACATCAGTTGGTAAACCCAGTGGAAAAGTCCCATGTTTTCCACTGGAAAAACTTGCGTCTTGGTAAAAATGTAAAGGCAAGTTGGGAGAGTGAATGTGCAGTCCTCACCATTAGCTCTTCAGCTTTCCTGTACAACAAACTGATGGAATAAGGATCTCCTTTGTGTGCCAGACAAAAGGTGGAAGTATTTGCATTGTATCAATTCCATTGTCAGTGAGTTTGGGTTTATAACAGACGACTGCTTAATTCAACATACGATTGTTGATTACAGGGTGATAAATGTGTCCCCCTGGATCATATTGTTGTGATGTGGAGATGCCGGCATTAGATCTGGGTTCAATTCCATTTCTTCGTCCTCCCAATTTTCACTCCCTCAAGACACAGGGAGCAGACTTCAAAATATCTTTTTGATTTGATTTATTGTTGCCACATGTGTTGATACACAGTGAAAAGTATTGTTTCTTGTACGCTATACAGACAAAGCACACAGTTCATAGAGAAAGAAATGAGAGAATGCAGAATTATTACAGTCATAGCTACAGTGTAGAGAAAGATTAAGTTAATGTGTGGTAGGTCCATTCAAAAATCTGATGGCAGCAGGGAAGAAGCTGTTCTTGAGTCAATTGGTATGTGTCCTCAGACCTTTGATTCTTTTTCCCGACAGAAGATGGTAGAAGACAGTATGTCCGGGGTATGTGGGGTTCTTAATTATGCTGGCTGCTTTTCCAAGGCAGTGGGAAGTGTAGACAGAGTCAATGGTTGGGAAGCTGGTTTGAGTGATGGACTGGACTTCGTTCACAACCCTTTGTAATTTCTTGCGGTCTTCAACAGAGTAGGAGTCGATCCAAGCTTGATAGAACCAGAAAAAATGCTTTCCATGGTGTATCTGTAAACGCTGGTGAGAGTCGTAATGGACAAGCCAAATTTCCTTAGTTTCCTGAGAAAGTAGCAGCATTAGTGGGTTTTCTTAACTATTGTGTCAGCATGGGGGGATCAGGACAGGCTGTTGGTGATCTGGACACCTAAAAACTTGAAGCTCTCAATCATTTCTACTTAGTTCCCATTGATGTAGACAGGGACATGTTCTCCACTACGCTTCCTGAAGTCGATGACTATCTCCTTTGTTTTGTTGACATTGAGGAAAGATTATTGTCGTCATACCAGTTGATCTATCTGAGTGCAACTGGTTGAGCTGTACAATGCCAGATGTTGCTGTACCACATCAAACACAACTAGTTCTCACCCTCCATTTCTCAACATAAATGTCTGGGTCCTTCTGGACTCTGCTGCCTCACCTTGCCCCTAAATTAAGCCTTAACCCCAGGCTCCCCTAGAACTAAGATTTCTTTCTCCAGGTTCTAGCCTCATACCTATTCTGAGTTCACCTTGTTCATGAGAATCAACTCCTGCTGCTTTGAAACTTCCACTCAACCTGACTTTATGGTATGGCCCCTCCCTTCACTTGATCAATGTTAACTGTGCTTTTAATCATTAAGCCCTGTGCTCTGGGATCTCCCCCTTAACCATTCCATTTTTTTAAAGATATTTCTTTGTAGAACATCTTTTTTGACCCAACTTTAGGCCACCTTTCCTGGTAGGTCAGATTGTCTTCTTGTCCATTTTTGTCTTATTATGCCTCTGATAAGGGTTTTTTTTTGTCCTTTAGGGTCTGATAAGGGTTGTGTTAACACAAAGTAGGTAGTGTTAAAACTGCTACAAAAGTTAAGGCAAGGATGTAGAAATGTCTTACCAACACTGCCACATTGTGGCCTTGAATAGTCAAGCAATCCACAACTTTTTTTTTATTCATAGGATCTGGGTATCACAGGCTAGCCGGTATTTATTGCCCATTCCTTGTTGCCCTTAAGAAGATGGTGGTGAGCTGCCTTCTCAAATCACGATGTGGGTATGCTGGCGTTGGACTGGCGTAAACACAGTAAAAAGTCTGACAACACCAGGTTTTAGTCCAACCGATTTATTTGATGATAGACTCACAAGTTTTCGGGGTTAGCCCCTTCGTCAGGTGAATGGAGAGTTCTGGCCTCAGACAGAGCATATAAAGCACAGACAGTTTAGAGATTACTAATCAGTAATCTCTAAACTGTCTGTGCTTTATATGCTCTGTCTGAGGCCAGAACTCTCCATTCACCTGACGAAGGGGCTAACCCCGAAAACTTGTGAGTCTATCATCAAATAAATCGGTTGGACTAAAACCTGGTGTTGTCAGACTTTTTACTGTTCTTAAATCACTGCAGTCCATGTTCTGTGGGATGACCCACAATGCCATTAAGGAGGAAATTCCAGGATTTTGACCCAGCGACTACAAAGAAACAGCGATGTATTTCCAAGTCAAGACGATGAGTGGCTTGGAGGGGAATTTGCAGGTGGTGGTATTCCCATGAATATGGAAGTGGTCATGAGTTTGGAAGGTGTTGTCTAAGAATCTTTGGTGATAGAAAACAGCTGGTGCCAGTTCTTGTAAATGGTACACACTGCTGCCACTGAGCACTGGAGGTGGAAGGCTTGAATGTTTGTAGATATGTTGCCAATCAATGGGCTGCTGTGTCCTGGATTGACAAAAGCTTCTTAAGTGTTGTTGGAGCTGCACCTATCCAGGCAAGTGGAGAGTATTCCATCATACTGCTGAGCTGTACCTTGTAAATGGTGGATAGGTTTTGGGGAGTCAGGAGATGAGTTACTCACCACGGTATTCCTAGCCTCTGACCTGCTCTTGTAGCCATTGTGTTTATTAGTGAGTCCAGTTAAGTTTCTGGTCAATAACAACATAAGAACTAGGAGCAGGAGTCGGCCATCTGGCCCCTCGAGCCTGCTCTGCTGTTCAATAAGATCATGGCTGGTATTTTCATGGACTCAGCTCCACTTACCCGTCCATTCATCATAACCCTTAATTCCTTTACTGTTCAAAAATTTATTTATTCTTGCCTTAAAAACATTGTGAGGTAATCTCAACTGCTTCACTGGGCAGAGGATTTCACGGATTACAACCCTCTGTGTGAAGAAGTTCCTCAATGGTACACACTATTCTCATAATTATATCCTATAATTTAGAGCCATTCACTTTCTCCCTAAGAGATTTAAAAAGAGAAGTCAGTTGTTCCAGAACTGGCAACAGCTGTTTTCTATCATATCCAGTAGAAATACTGCCTTGGTGGTTCAAAGATGGTTACTGAGGTGGAGGGGTTTAGGGGAATGGTGTGATGAGAATTTTAAAAAATCTTGTGGGCAAATTAAATGAAAGGTTGTTGGAAATATGGAAATTTATTGCCCTCAACAAAGCTCAAATGTGGCAGGAGAAAATACAGAAAATTATTAGAAAAATCAAGCATTTATAAGTTTTCCAATGCACTGTACTTGTCCTAGAAGTGTTACAGTATTATTAAGATGACATTGATTCATCCCTCCTCGATTTAGATTTGATATTTCTCATCAAATATGGTTATATACTTTCAACTTTGATGCAGTACTGTTGCCCTGTTTTGTTTTAAGAAAATCAATAAAGGAGGACACTGATAAGATTAAAAACATTTTTAATGACCAAATAAGCTTGAATTTCAAAGGGGTTGCTTCACATCCTACACTCTCAAGCAATGTGACTGAATGAATCTTCTACTCTGCTGATTTTGTAATGTGTTACAATTCCACTGATGTTAATACTGGACAAGTCAGATTCCCAGAGTGAAAGCTGGCTTGTTAGATCCTAACTTTCTTAGTTTCCAAAGTTTTAAAGAAACATAGTAACAAATTCAAAGGAGTTTGCTGACGAACTTTTAACGCTAAGAATATTTATTGAAACAAGAAAAAACAAAATTATATTACACCAGGCAAAACGGTTGGAAAGGTCTCAATACAAACACAAGATGGTCATTCAATTTCCCAATGTTCCTTTACCAATATCTTTAGACACGTAGACCATAGAGTTACCATTAGCTTGACAAAAGGCTCCTTGCTTGGGACTGGCAGACATTAAAATAGTTTTATTTCAGTGAATTCTTCAGCACTCATTTGATGCTTCTCACCAACTTGTATCTCTCCCCAAAACACCTAAATCCACATTCTAAACTCACTAATCCTAAAACTGAAAACATGAATTTCTTCACCTCAATCTCTTAGGAACCTTGTGGCATTTCTCTTCTCATGAGAACTGAAAATCCCAGTCTTCACTCTGACACACAATTAACTCTTCCATCCTTCTGTGTTCCTGTATCATTTGACCATTGTTGCTAGGCAACAGCCCAGTTTTTCTCTACTTAGTTTATTTTCCAAAATCATTAAACTTCCAATGCCCTTTTAACGCATCTCTAACTTCAGGCATTGTATGACCTCAAAATATACGTATATATACACACACAAATCTAAGACTGACCTTTCAGCTGTTTCTCTACTCAGGACTTCCAGGTACCAAGGCTCATACCAAACCTACATGAAACTGAAACACATTTTACTGTAATGCACAAATACACAAAAATTAAACCTGGTTCCTAACAAATGGTTGAAGTAACTGCTTCTGATTTATTTCCATAGCTATGCTTATTTTTGAAATTAATACTTTGCTATGTCATCAATCAGACTCGTTTTGGAAATTTTGGATTGCTGCTTGATAATGTTGGACTAATTTATTGTCATCATTCCCCACCATTACTTCTCCTCCAGAGTCAGTGACTCACACTGGGAAGCCACTCCATAGACTAAGACAACCCCTTGACCAGGAGGACATTTTTCATAATTGATCCTAGTGAGTGCATTCTAGTAGACAATTCAACTGTGTCGAGCTTGGTGTTGGGTGGAGGGCGAACATTGGCGTCTTCTCATCTTTCTGCAGTTTTAAGCTATGAATACTTTTCTCCTTGGCCAACAGGATAAAAACGTGAATAAGGTAGCAAGTAACTGAAGGAAGTAATTTTGTCAGTACGGTATGCACGCACTGGCAATTGGGTGATTTGTGGCAGTCTTTTCATTTGTACTTGTTCCCAGCAAAAGCAAATATGATTGACAAAGAGGAACATCCCCACAATACATTTATTAATTGAAGAATTCACCAAAACAAGGTCTTTTCCACATCAAGACATGGGATATATCTCTCCAAATAAAATTTGATTGCTAGATTCCTAAAAACTTAAATTCATGTAGTGCCTTTAATCTAATAATTATTTAGTGGCAAACAGGAGCATTATAAAAAAATGACATTGAGCAACACAAAGATATTAGGTCCGATCACCAAAAGCTTAATAGAATGTCTTAAAGGAGGAATGTGAGGTAAGAGAGCCATGTAGGTGTAAGAGTAGAACTCCAGAACTTAGGGCCTAGACAACTGAAGGTATGGCCACCATACATGAAGAGATTAAAATCACAGATGTTCAAGAGATCAGAATTACTGACATAGGGAGGAGGGAGGTAATGGAGTAATTTGAAAATAAAGAATTTTGAATTTAGGACATTTCTTGGCCACGGGGCCCATATGGGTCAGCGAACGCAATAGTGATATGTCATCAGAGATTTGGTGCAATTTAGAAATGGGCAACAGAGCTTTGGCTGACCTCATGTTTACAGAGAGTACAATGTGAGAGAGTAGCCAGGTGGAATAGTGAAGTCATGAGGTAGAAAAGGCATCAAATAAGCTTGAAAATTGGATAATGAAAATAGGTGACTTTGGTGATGGCACAAATGTGGTTGAAAGCTTAAAGTAGCGTTTTGAACAGCAGTTTCTGGGGAAAGGGATGGAGTTTGTAGCTGGGAAAATTTCTGCTAATCTAACACGGGATGTCAAACAGTCGAATAACTTAGCAACAGTACAGATGAGAGAGGCAATGACAAAATTGTCAATGTGCAAGTGCAAACTAACAATGGTATATGTCCTTGAGGGCTCTCATTCTGTGCAGCATTTCTATGATTTGCAGTAGCCAACTTCACACTTCTTTAGTTCAAGCACATCCTATAAAATTGGGAATTAGAAGTTCTTATCTCAATTTTAGTTGTCTTTCACCCACCTGATAGTTATTACCATAGTTATGCTGTCTTCACAGGCAACTTTGCAAAGATTTTGAAACAAAAATGGGGTTAGGTCATCAAATTAATTCAAATTAAAAGTCAAGAGGATATTATGAAAACAATGTTTGTGAACACAATCTAGATCTGGAGAGTTAATTGAGTGTTGCATTTCACCTGTACATTCAGTATTGTTTGCTATAAAGCTGAGACAATAAGGCACAGTTTAGAAGTGATCTTATGTTCAAATAAAAGAGGCACACATGCTATGGTATTAAGTTTTATTTTGTAGAGGCACTGGTTTACAAAGAAAAAGCTCGATAGGCAATGTGTATAAAGCAAGAATAATGACTCTCCAATGTTCTGCCGAGCAGCAGCATTGGGTCGATTAACTCATTCTTTATCAATGTTTGAACTGCAGGACGTATTTCAAAATTCAAAAAGTAAATCATTTGTTCCTATACATACACAAGATTTACCAAACTGTGTTGAATTTTTTTCTCCAGTTATAGTGGCTTCTTGTTGAGAACACTGACAGATTTGCTGGGTTGAAGACACCATAAAGGTAACAGCATGGACATCACCAATGAAGGGAGAAACAAAAACTGCATTCATAATAAATAAGTCGTGATTATTCAAAACGTTGAGAAACTCGTATGTGTTCTCATACGTGTTAAAAATGCACCAAGGAAACGTCAGTCATTTGGAAAGATGAGCATTTACCATGGGAACATCATGAAAGCATGAGGTGTGCCTCTGGCAAATACAACATAGTCAAAAGCAGAGTAAAGAACTCCCTCCTGCTTCATCCAAATTATAAATTTTAATCTCCATTTGAAAGGGAGAATTCCACATTAGAGATTTTAATATTCCAACCAGCTATCCTTCAGGTTCCTTGACCGTGATTATCAATTTGTGTTGCATTTTTGGGAAATTCTTCCAACGTGGGGTGCAAACTCATTAATTTGATTTGGATAAAGTCAGCCATCCTCTCAGCTTGAGCTCAATGTGAACCTAACGTGGCCTCCTATAACAATACTCGTAAACTTTGATTCCTGCAGTCTTTATTCCATTTACTTCAAAAAATTTTTTAATTGAACACATTTTCCAATACATGTATCACATTTAAAATTAAGGGAGTTTTAATTTTGGTGACAATATATTCAATGTACATATTCTGTTTAGGTCCACACAGTGTTACTTAGAAATGACTATCATTAAAATATGCATTGCTAAATTCTGATCACAGGTGCCTTTCATCAATATTTCCCAGTAAGTTTGTCCAGTATCACATTCCTTCTAGTTGCACATGCATAATACTGACATGTGCTTCACTGGTTCATGGATAAAATCTGAAGATGCTGTCCTGTCTAATCAAGTATATAACATTTAAATTGCAAAATTAGGATCAGTGAACACATGTTTAGGTTGGTCAAAGGAAAATTTAGGACAGCTGTAAGAATGTTCTGAAGTGTAATCAATACATGGAACAGACTTCCAGATATAGTGGGTGAGGAAGCCCAGGAACTGTTCAAGAAACAATTAGGCACTGCAATCTGGAAAACTGTAGGGCCTTCCTAAAGGGCCAGCACTGACTCAGTGGGCTGAATGGCCTCTTTCTGTGCCATAAATTTTCTATGGCTCAGTGGGTGAAACAAGAGGCTGAATTTTTGTAGAGATGTGGAGGGCAGGTTGTTGGCAATTTCCCTCCAAATTGCTCAGTGACAGGATGCTGCACTGGGTGGGTTGGTGGGGGGGGGGGGGGGGGGTGGCTGCACACCAGCAGCAGGTAGCCAATTATAGTGCCCACTGAGGGCACTGATCAGTAGTTTTCTGGAAATTTCTTGACATCATCCAGGCCCCATGCTGAGGATGGAGCCACTTAGTTTGCCCCTTCTCCAAAATCTTCCTCTGTGTCACGCCATCAGGATTTGTCATGTAATAGGCACCCAGGAACAAAAGTTCTGCTTGAGATGCACCAAATGGCTTTCCTCATTTAATAACCTTGTGGATTGTTGTCAACCAGTAAACTGTGGCACCAGCTTCTTTAATACAAAACGTTATTCAAGTTTCTACACTTTCCCTTTCTTTGTTTTTGCAACCTTCTCTTTTCTTTTTTTGATATGTTTGGGCACTTTGTTTTTCCGTTTCTCTCGCTGAGCTTCTTTAACTATCCTTTTCTTGTCCTATAAACAGAAAAACATTGTTCAGATGTGTGTCATAAACACAGATGAATCAATACTATTTCTACTTTTCTCTCTTGTATTCATTTCCAGGCAACTTACTCAATTTACTGCATTAAATCATTGAACAGTACAGCCAATGAAACTGACAATTTCATCTACTCAAGTTATGTTTTCAGGAATATAATTTCACTGTCAAAAAAATTACGTTAGTTATAAAAGCTAATACTCCACTAGGTTCACTAGTCCTTGCAAGCAAGCAAACCTCTATCATTTTTTGCTGGAGGCCTGTCTTCAAAACTTACTCCCTGATAGTCCTATAATATGACCCATCCCCTGAACACACAAAGGGAAAGAATCAGGCCCACCAAGCTCACCTCAACCAGTCAATGGTGCAATGTCACATCCAACCACTCTCATTCTGAGCAACACTGACAAACTCAACCCCCACTTACTCCACCAACCTAGAACATAGAACATTACAGTGCAGAACAGGCCCTTCAGCCCACGATGTTGCGCCGACCAGTTAAAAAGCAATGACCCTCTAACCTAAACCAATCCCTTTCCATCCATAAACCTATCCACGGATCTCTTAAACGCCCCCAAACTAGGTGCATTTACAACTGCAGCAGGCAGGGCATTCCAATCCCTCACCTCCCTCTGGGTAAAGAACCTACCCCTGACATCCATCCTCTAACTACCACCCCTTAATTTAAAGCCATGCCCCCTCATGCTAGCTTTCTCCATCCAAGGAAAAAGGCTATCACTGTCCACCCTATCTAAACCTCTAATCATCTTATATGTTTCAATAAGGTCCCCTCTTAGCTGCCTTCTTTCTAACGAAAACAACCTCAAATCCCTCAGTCTCTCCTCATAGGACCTCCCCTCCATACCAGGCAACATCCTGGTAAACCTCCTCTGCACCCTCTCCAAAGCCTCCACATCCTTCCTATAATGTGGGGACCAGAACTGCACACAATACTCCAAGTGCGGCCGCACCAGAGTTTTGTACAGTTGCAACATGATGCTGCGGCTCCTAAATTCAATCCCCCTACCAATAAACGCCAAGACACCGTATGCCTTCCTAACAACCCTATCTACTTGATTCCCAACTTTCAGGGATCTATGTACACATACACCTAGATCCCTCTGTTCATCCACACTATTCAGAGTCCTACCGTTAGCCCTATACTCTACACACCTGTTGTTCCTGCCAAAGTGAATTACCTCACACTTTTCCGCATTAGACTCCATCTGCCACCTCTCGGCCCAGCTCTGCAACTTGTCCAAGTCTCCCTGTAAACTAAGACACCCTTCCTCACTATCTACCACACCTCCGACTTTGGTGTCATCAGCAAATTTACTAATCCACCCAACTATACCCTCATCCAGATCATTTATAAAAATTACAAACAGCGGTGGCCCCAAAACAGATCCCTGAGGCACACCACTCGTAACTGAACTCCATGACGACTACTTACCATCAACCACCACCCTCTGTCTCCTATCTGCTAGCCAATTCCTGATCCAATTTCCTAAATCACCCTCAATCCCATACTTCTGCATTTTCTGCAGAAGCCTTCCATGGTGAACCTTATCAAACGCCTTACTAAAGTCCATATATACCACATCAACTGCCTTACCCCCATCCACCTCTTTGGTCACTTTCTCAAAAAACTCTAAGGTTAGTAAGGCACGACCTACCCTCCACAAAACCATGCTGACTATCTCCAATCAATTCATTACTCTCCAAATAACTATAAATCCTATCCCTAATAATTTTTTCTAAAACCTTGCCCACAACAGAAGTAAGACTCACCGGTCTATAATTCCCAGGGAAGTCTCTGTTCCCCTTCTTAAACAATGGGACAACATTCGCTATCCTCCAATCTTCTGGCACTATACCAGTGACCAACGATGACCTGAAGATCAGAGCCAGAGGCTCTGCAATCGCCTCTCTTGCCTCCCAGAGAATCCTAGGGTAAATCCCATCCAGCCCAGGGGACTTATCTATTTTCAAACCCTCAAGAATATCTAGCACATCCTCCTTATCAACTGCAATACTGTCCAGTTTACAACCCTGTAACCCAGTGTTCTCCACAGCTACATTTATGTCCCCCTGCGTGAACACCGAAGAGAAATATTGGTTCAATGCCTCTCCAATCTCTTCCGGTTCCACATGTAAATTCCCACTGCTGTCTCTAACTGGCCCTAATCTTGCCCTAGCCAACCTTCTGTTCTTAACATATCTATAGAACGCCTTAGGATTCTCCTTAATCCTATCAGCCAAAGTCTTCTCATGTCCTCTTTTAGCCCTTCTTAACTCACTCTTTAACTCCCTCCTAGCCAATCTAAAGCTTTCTAATCTAAAGCTTTCTGAGCCCTCAAGTCTCATCTGGACATAAGCCTCCTTTTCCTTTTTAACCAGCGAATCAACTTTCTTAGTGCACCACGGTTCCCTAGCTCGACCAATTCCTCCTTGCCTGACAGGGACCTACATATCAAGGACTTGCAGTAGCTGCTCCTTGAAAAAACTCCACGTTTCGGACGTTCCGAGACCCTGTAGTCTCCTAGTCCAACCTATGCTTCCTAATTCTCTCCTAATAGCCTCATAATTACCCTTCCCCCAGCTAAAACTACTGACCCGAGGAAATTTTTTGGCCCTGCTGGCACAAAGCCACCTTTTTCTTTATGGATCGGGAGGAATTCGGGTAAAATTAAGTTATTCAAAATGACTTTTTTGTATTGTCTCTAAATCTCCCACTAATATCATCTAGTCTCCATCACTGCAGTTCTTGCTGAGCCCTGCTTAAATCATACCCTGCCTTAAACATTTGGACTAATTCCAGATTTCATTTTTATTCGCCATGATTATCAAGTAAGGTTAAAGATATAAATTGTCCAAGATTTCTAACACTAGTTGGCACAACTTTACTTTGCACAACTACATTGAAAGTGTGCAAAAGCACTAAAACCTAACTTGCTGCATTTATCAAAATAGTTAGTTGCCTCACAACATCAGGTTAAAGTCCAACAGGTTTAGCTGGTAGCACAATTTCATCTATGCCTGATGAAGGGGCAGTCCTCTGAAAGTTTGTGTTACCAAATAAACCTGCTGGACTTCAACTTGGTGTTGTGAAACTTCTTACTGTGCTTACCCCAGTCCAACACCAGCATCTCCACATCACGTTTATCAAAATACCATAGAATCCCTTCAGTGCAAGAGGCCATTTGGCTCATCGAGTCTGAACCGGCCACAATCCACTCAGGCCCTATCCCTCTAACGCCACGTGTTTATTCTGCTGGTCCCCCTGACACCATGGGGCAATTTAGCATAGCCAATCAATCTACCCTGCATATCTTTGGGCTGTGGGAGGAAACTGGAGCACCTGGAGAAAACCCATGCAGACGCAGGGAAAAAGGTGCAAACTCCACATGGTCACCCGAGGCTGGAATTGAACTTGGGTTACTGGCAACGTGAGGCGGCAACGTGAGGCAGCAACGCCGCCCCAATCAATCCGTTGTCAGCTGAAAACTTCAGTGTTAAATCACTGGCTGATTTTAAATGTCAGGATACCAAAAAACTGACCAAGTGCCCCTCAGTACATGATTTTCAAATGCAAGTTAACCTTTCTGCTACTTTTGTCTGCCTGCTCATTTTCTTTAGGATGGATCCTTTGTCCTTCTTCAGAACCAAGCTCTGAGTCAGAGCTATCACTATCGGAATTAGATTTTTCTTCAACTTCTTCTGAGTTCTCAAGAAGAGCAGGCATCTGTTATAAATAAGAATGAATGAATTTGGATTAACAGGAAATAATATGTCATCCAGAATCCGTATGATAAATTAATAGCACAGGGCCCAATTTACTGACAGGTTCATTATTGGTGCAGTCAAGTGCAGAATTGTGTATCTTCTTTGTTCTTTTTAGAAACAACAGGAAAGTCTAATTGGCTTAGCGAGCCTAAGTATCTTGTCTCAAGAAACTGATTCAATGAGCTCAAATCCGCTTGTATTATTTATTTACTGAGCTTTCTAGAAATTTAGTCCTTTCCCCAAATGAACATTTTGCCCAGATCAACTTAATCAATCTCCTGTTTGATTTTCTCATTTCAAAATAAAATAGGTCCAATTCCACTCTCTCTCACAAACTCTCTCTCTAAAAGAGAAAAAGGAAGCATTTATCAAAGTTAAGAGACCGGGAACACACGAAGCAAGTGTGGAATACAAGGAAAGTAGAAAGAAACTTAAGCAAGGAGTAAGGAGGGCTTAAAAAGGGTCATGAAAAGTCATTGGCCAGCAGGATTAAGGAAATTCCCAAGGCTTTTTATACATACGCAAAGAGCAAGAGCCAGGGAGAGGGTTGATCTACTCAAGGACAGGGGATCATTTGTAGGCTGTAATAATGTTGTAGTTCTCTACGGTTCCGTTGTCCTTTTTTAAGTTTTCAAAGTTATTTTTCTCCCTCAATTTGATCCAGGGACAGGATTCTCCGGTCGTTCATGCAAGAGGGATTCTCCCATCTCGCTGCAGTGAACAGATTTTGCCAAGCACCAAAGTCTCTGTCGTCTCTGGCAACAGGATGCAAACAGCTGGAGAATTCCCAAAAAACTGCTAGAGGTGTAAGATCCTTCACATCTGAATTTATTTGGTACAGTGAACTCGAATCTTACCTGTTGAACACCAGTTAAGTCTTTCCTCATTCCTGTCACTGTCTGGTACAGAATCTGAGCAAAAACAGAAGTTCAGTTTTGCGGTTTAAGATCTATTAGTGTCAAACATTTGTAAACATCATACTTTAATGATGGCATGCAACGTAATAAAAGATGGATACGAACACGGACATATTGAGCAATTCTACCCATGCAGTATTTTCTGAACAAAGGGTTTTGATCCATTAAACATGTCATAGTTCTCAGAATAGATTTTGGCACTTATAAAAGGATGCATTTTAAATAAAAAAAAATTTAAATAAATACACTTAAATAAAATTAAGTAATTTAAAATATAAACAATCAGCACTAAAGGGAAAAATTGCACAATACTCTCTTAACTTGGAACGATTTGAGAATACTCAAGTCCACAAAGGTTGTTTCAAAGGGACACGGAAATTCGATACTATTGCACTTTGTTAGGTTAGAATTGAGGAAAATCAATTCTTCAGCTGGTGTTCTAAATCCTACTTGATGCTACAGGGGTGCCTGAAGTAGGAAGGTGCCCCAAACAAAGCACCACGGTCCATATAAGAGTACACTTATGCCTCCTAATGCATGGCCTACTGTTTCAGAGGCTGGATGTGCAATCAGAATTCTCTTTGTTGAATTTCCTCACTTAACCAATTCATCTCAAAAATTAACTAAAAGACATAATGACCCAATTTTCCTCTCAGTAACAAAGGAACTGTAGCTGCTGTTCCCCACAAGTGCAGTTGCCTACTGAACCTTTGCGGGCTTCTCGTCAGCTAACTCTATTAACCCAGTGCCTGATTCAATGTAACGCACTCTACTGGGAATCGGTGGCATTTATGAACAGAACAAGCAAAGAGAGGTTATCCTCACTGAGATATAGACTGCAAACCAGGAAATTAAGAAAGTTTAAAGTTTATTTATTGTCACAAGTAGGCTTACATTAACACTGCAATGAAGTCACCTGTTTTAGCTACACTGTGGGAGAATTTAGCATGACCAATGCACCTAACCAGCACGTCCTTTGGACTGTGGGAGAAAACCGGAGCACCTGGAGATAATCCATGCTGACACAGGGAGAACGTGCAAACTCCACATGGACAGTGACTCAAGCTGGGAATCGAACCCAAGTCCCTGACACTGAGGCAGCAGTGCTAACCACTGTGCCATCTGGAAATATACAGTAAATTTATATTTAAATTATTGCACAGGAAGTGAAATTAAAGATTGGCAATAGTGGTGGGATTATGTGTGAGAGATACAGAAAAGCAGAATTAAAAAAGTTACAACATTAATTTTCTTCTGAAGGAAAGAAGTTCCAGATATTTAAATAGCTTTTCCAGTGATGCACAGAAAAAAGTTGGACAGTATTTGTCACTCGGTAAATTTCCTTACTCCTGAATATACAAGCTCCTTTTTTTTAAAAAAGGACTGGCACAGTGGTTAGCACCACTGCCTCACAGCGCCAGGGACCTAGATTCATTTCTGGCCTTGTGTGTGTGTGTGTGTGTGTGTGTGGGTGGGTGTGTGGAGTTTGTAAGTTCTCCCTGTGTCTGCATGGGTTTCTTCCAGGTGCTCCGGTTTCCTCCCACAGTCCAAAGATGCACAGGTTAGGTGGAGTAGCTATGCTAAATTGCCTCTTAGTCTTCCAAGATGTGTAGGTTGGATGAATTAGCTATGGTAAATGCATGGGGTTACAGGGATATGATGGAGCAGAGGGTCTGGATAACACAATCTGTCAGATAGATGATGCAGGCTCAATGGGCCAAATGGCACTGTTAGGAATCCTATGATTCTTTCATTTGTATAAAACCTGTCTTTAGTGTGGAACTAGTGGGTAAGTAATACAAGTTCATGCCGTTAGTGATTTAAATGCGAAGTCTGGCAGCGAGTCGTGTAACAGTGAATCCTGTGCAGGAGCAGGGCATCTCTGACCACAACCTATGGTTATCTGCCTTTAACAGTGCATGTGTGGATAGTCAAAATTGTCAGCTAGTCTCACTGTTGCTATTGCAGAAAGAGCCAGACCAATGAAATGACACTCTCAGCTAATTGCCCTTCAAGGGTTGGACAATAAATGCTGGCTTAGCCTGCGACATCCACATCCCACGAATAAATTTAAAAAAGTAAAACAAAGACCAGCTGGACGAGTGACAATAACAATTTTTGTTAAAAAAACAGTTTCAGTTCAGAACATGTATAATTAATTGTTAGAAGTAATAGGAAGATTTTCACATATGACAATGATAAGACCAATGCCTTTCCCTGGAACATTCTTTTCATTAGCAGCAAATCTTTAGAATAATTTCACGCTAAACTCAATTTTTTTTTCTAAAGTAGATCGTATGGATAACCACTTACATTATCATGCTGTTTTTCTGTGGTCACATCTTCTTTCTTGAGTTGCATCATTATTTCAACATCTCGTTCATAATGTTTCACTTCATTCAGCGTCCTGGGAATGTAGGCTTTTTTGAACACCTACAGAAAGATTAATAAATGTATTTAAAATAATATTAATCAAGAATTGTCCAACACAATTCAATATCAAATTAATACTGTCTTGGTGTCAAAGTGCACTCTTCTACCTCTCCTCATTCCACCCAAGATTATAATTGTTAGAAAGAATATTTAACCTAGAAAACAAAATATCAAGGATTACATTCAATGCCTTTTGTTAAAGTATGTTTATTTTATCGATTATATATTCCACACCTTCCTAATTTTATTTTACACAAAATTATTTCAGTGACAGTTTGGGCAGGAGTAGTACTTTTAGCTCCAAGTCAGAAAGTTGCAGTCTTAAGGCTCACTTTAGGACTTGTAATGTTGGCTGCTGCAATATTAGAAGGCAGAAATTTTAAACTGAAGCACCACCTGAAATGCAACTTCCCATGCACAGTAACAAAATCCAGGGAATTTTTCAGTGTTCTGAACACCACCATGGGAAATTGGTATTTTGCAACCAGTGCAGTTTATAGGTCTTACTGTGCGCAACCGGGCTGCTTAAAATTTTTTTTCATGAGACATCGGGATTTGTTATGGATTAAAAATCTATGAGGGCTGTTGCCATCAAAAAGTGTTTGGCTCTGAATTTATTTAATCCAAAATCTGTTAGAAACCATTGGTAGAATTACTTTTAACACTGTAAAGATATTCTTTTGTTTTAAGTGTCATTTTCTTTTTCTTTTAATAAAATGTTGAACCTTACTGTTTAAAATCACCACAAGTGGCCTGAGAGTTACTTATCTTGAAGTTCAAATAACTCCTCATAATACATAAATTGCAAATCATTGTGGCAGCTGACTCAAGTTTCCCATTGGGATTTGGGCAGTCTGGTACTTACCAACAGCTGTCCCATAACAAAAGGCACATGTTGTGCCCAATGGGAACCATAATGTTACTGGAAATATGTTAAAAGTCTCTGCATGAAAAACATCAAAATATAGGCAACAAAATTCCAATAGAAGACGCTTACCTCTTCATCTACTTTGTCCTGGTTGGATCTTTCTTCTTGTGTTCTGCCTGCAGCTATTTCCATTGCCTAATTAACATAAATGCAACAGTGGCATTGATAGAGATAGGCAGTAATCTTTTAGTTCTTGGACTTCTGAAACTCCTCCCTTTGTTCAGTAAAGTTACTTAAGACCGGAAGGATTTTACACCAACAGTTATTCAAAAGTTTAACATTTGTAATCAGTTCTACTTTTTTGAAAAGATGGAGAGAGAAACATGCCATTGGTCACAAGATGACACCTGATTCAGAGATACAAAGTTATGAAATTCATTAAATAGTGAGGGCATTGATAGGCTGATGAATACGTACTCAAATGGCAGATGAAATTTAATACAGAGAAGTGTGAAGTGACACGTCCTGGAAAGCGCAATGGTGATTGGCAGTAAAAACTAAGTAGTAATTTTACAAGGGATAGAGGATTAAAAAGTTAAGGTGGCAGGATTCTTGACTCTATAAAAAAGGGACAACTCATGAAAGCAAAGAAATTTTGTTAAATCACAGGTTATTCACTTTAGTAATCAATGCTTATCTATATTAGTATGAAATCTCACAACAGCAAGTTAAAATCCAAGAGGTTTATTTTGAATCACAAGCTTTCAGAGCACTGCTCCTTCATCAGGCGAGTTGATGAAGGAGCAGCACTCCGAAAGCTCATGATTCCAATTAAGCCATTTGGACTTTAACATGGTGTTGAGACTTTGCACTGTGCCCATCCCAATCCAACGCCAGCATCTCCACATCATAGCAATATTAGTATATCCATTTCTGGGCATCACACTTGAGAAAGATCATCAATGACTTTGGATAGAATGCAGAGCAGATTTACTAGAATGGCACTAGGCAAGAGAGATTTCATTAACTGGAGCAGTTAGAGAAGCTGAGATTGTTATCCTTAGGCAGCAAAGTAGGTTATGGGAGGATTTGTAGAAATGTCCACAATTATGAAGGGTTTTGATAGTTTTTCACTAACTACTCTATTTCCACTGGCTGGAGGGTCAGTAATGAGAAGATACAAATTTTAAATAATTGGCAAAAATGCCAGTAGGGAGATAAAGAAATTTTTCTTTACTGAGTTATGATGATCGTGATTGCATTATCTAAAAGGATGGTGGAATAGTGGCTTTCAAAAGGGAAATGGATCATTTCTCAGAAAGAAAAATTTGCAGGGTCATGGGGAAGTATCCAGATTGTGGGATTAATTGGATAGTTTTTTTTAAAGAGAGCATGATGGTACAGGCAGCCTCCTTCTGCGTGGCATGACTCTAACCCTAAAAGCAAGTGACACAAATGTTAAGTACTTAGGCCTTGAAGCATTCTAAGTACATTTAACTCAATCATGACAGTCATATAAGTCATTACAATAAAACTTCTAGAATGATTGGAAACATATTAGTTAGGATTTGCCTTATATCAATTTTTCTGCTATCAATATTTGATAAGATTCACGTAGCCACGGGACTCAATACCTCCATGGGTATTATGACACTTTGAATGCATATAATGCAACAGTATCTAATGTTATAAAGAGGTCATTACTTGAGGATAACAATCAGCACTAAAGTCTTGACTATCCATTTCACTTTTATGCATGCAATTTTGAAGTTTCCACAAAACTAAGTATTAAAATATCTTAAATCAATTCAAACTTTATTTTATTGATCACGGAATTCAAATCAAGGAAATAAAAGCTCAAACTGTACATAATGCAGATTGATGTATTCAGATTGCAGTGCAGAAATTCAATATCTGGCAAGTCTGCTCAATTATGTGCTTAGGGTCTCTCTTTTTACAACATCAGAAAACAGTTCAGAATTCCAAACATTAACGGCACTGTGATTTGTACTCTAAAAAGGTTAAAATTTGGCTACAAGACTTATCGGATTTAAGAGTACATTTAAATCGAAGGGTAAATTCGTCCACCAGTATATTGTTAATATTGGGCTTTGCACTCCATGATGTAGCAAGTAAAGATCTTAATTCACCACAGTGACTATTGTGTTATTTAGCCTGTTTGTAAGCCGTGGCCTTTCCAGTCTTAGTTTTGCACCAGACAGGAACGCACAGTTGTTGCAGTTCACCCATGCACTATTTGAATGCTTGCCGTTGCCTATCCACTCTCAACCCTGTTCCCCAACCATCATAGCTAACTCGTACCATCATAGTTTCCTTTATTTAGATTCAGGACAGAACTCTCAGAATTAACTGCGCCACTTTCCATCTTGATGATGAATTCTATCATGCTATGGTCACTCATCCCCATGGGGAAATCGCACGGCTAGCTTGCCAATTATTCCTTTCTCATTACACAACACAGCCTGCTCTCTAGTTGGTTCCACAATATATTGGTCCAGAAAACCATCTTGTACACACTCCAGGAATTCCTCCTCTGTGGTATTGTTATTAATTTGGTTTGCCCAATCTATATGCAGATTAAAGTCATCTATAATTACAGATGCTTCTTTATCATGAGTATCTAATTTCATGTTGAATGCTATCCCCACCATCACCACCACAGTTTAGGGGTCTATAAACAACCTCCATTAACGTTTTTTTGCCCTTGGTGTTTCTCAGCTGTACCCATACAGATTCCACAATGTTGGAGCTATTATCCGTCCTCACCTACATTAATTTCCTCTTTAAGCAACAATGCAACCCCATCGTACGCACACGCTTCAGTCAGAGGGTTGTGAATCTTTGGAATTCACTACCCCAGAACATGAATACATTTAAAGCAGGGATAGACAAGATTTTTCACGTCGGGGAATCAGAGGATATGGGGAGGAAAATGGATTTGAATCCCAAGATCAGCTATGATTGTACAGAAATGCAGAGCAGATTTGAAAGGCCACATGGTGGCCTATTTCCTGCAAAATTAATCCACATTTTGAAATAAATTATATTAGTTAAAACCACAGAACAACACAAATATAAATCAACTCCATTTCCACAAGCTAGCAAAACAAAGTAAAAAGCTGCCATTCAGGCCAGCACTAAAGTTGTGCAGTTGGAATTGAATAGCAAACAAGGCTCATTTCTCTATTTGAGTTAAACCAGACTGCCTATTTCTCCCCCAGAAAACATGGCTTAATATTTTTATAACTTCAGCAGACAGGGAAGTTATATGTAAATCCTTGTTTATGCACAGGGATTTTTTTTTCAATTGTAGGCACTCAATAGTGCTCAAGAATTTAACTGCAACAGGACTATAATTACCCCTAATTATAGAGAAAATTGATCAAAAATTGGCAGAATTTCCAATAACAATATAGGAACTCGTTGATGTATTTCATGGGTGGATCATGTGGTAATTACTTCTGCAATCAATTTTCATTTGTCCTACCTTCTGAAGGTAAGCATCAAGATTATCTTCCATAATTGAAAGGTCTGTGACAAATTCAAAAAGTTCTCGCACAGTCATCACAGCAACATCATGTTTGCGGAAAAATTCTATCAAGAAAAAGGACACAATAATGAACTACGTTTCAATATTAATGGAAAACACAAAATTCTTTAAATTCCTTAAAGTCTGAGCATGTAAATCCAGAATATTCTGCAAATCTAGGTGGTCTGCTTTAAATACTAAATTAGGTGATAGTTTGTTTTTCTAACGATCAAAATGTTTAGCTGGTTACATTAGCTATTGTGTATATTCAATGCTTAACCTACTTAAATATGACAGATTTACTACATAACTATTGATCATTTTCAGTGGTTTAACAAGGAAAAGATCTGAGCAAAAACTAAAATAATTGTTGTTTTTGACTCACCATTAACGTTGAGACAGTCTTTTCGGAGAAACTCCAAGGCACAAGGGTGATCGTGCTCCACTGACTGTGATACATCAATTATATAAATTCCCCCATTGTGGTACCTGCAGGATACCACAAAAAGGAAGTCCATACCAATCACCACCTCCTTCAAAGTCTTGACTTTGACTTAAATTCCAAAACCCGGAGCATGATTTCACACAACTGACAATAATTTCTGCACCATACCGTCCTGTGGGATAGGATGTGCAATAAATGGGACCGAGGTGCCCTACCATACCTTTACTTATTAGATTAACTAAACTTAACAGAAATAAGCTGAAGGATGCAAGACTTATTTTAAGAAAGCTTATTGATGTAACTAGTAAGTTAGCTTCTTTATTCTGAGCTTGACACACCTCCCTAGTTCAACAAGCAAAAGTACAACTGCAAAACTCACTAGCTAATCAATCCTGCTCTCCTGTACTGCCATTTCTCGATTTTAATTGTTAATTTTGAAGGTTCTGGTTCTCCCACAAATCTGTTCCAAGGCCTGGATCTATATCCAGCCATTTCCTTGATTCTAAATTCTGTGATTTACTGCCATCATAGTTGAATTTCATTACAGTTGATGAACTGAATTAAGGTGTGCAGATTAGGTTGGGTGGGATTGTCATCAGTGCACGCTCAAATCGGCCAAATAGCCTCCTCCTGCACTATAGGCCTTCCGTGATTTTATGATCTACACCTCCTTCTTCAGTCGTGTGACAATTGTTGACTGATTACACTTTTGTGAAATGCCTGGCTATATTTTCCTACATGAAAACAGCAATATAAATGCAAGTATTTGCTGCTTCAGTTATTATACATGCCAAAACATTGTTGTAACGTTGGGTGTAAAGGAATATGGAATTACATACAATATATAACAAATGTTATAATAAACAGGTAACCTGATAACAATGCACATTTATAAAGCGTTCTTAACATAGAAAAATGGGCAGGGCATAGGGGAAAGTCTGAAGGAGAAATTATAAAGGAACAAATGCATTAGAAACTCTAACCACTGTCATGATTCAATAGACAAAACAGACAGACATCAGGGCACGACTTACAGCATGTTAAATTCACTGAGATCAGCGTGAACCAGTCTGGCATCCTTGTACATTCTTCGCATGTACTGAATCACAAGGAGGTATAGCTCACAGGCCTTGGATTCAGACAAGTGAGCATTTTTTAACAGTGGTGCTGGACTAAAGAACAAAAGGGAGGTCAGTTAAATCACTGGCTATTAATTCCTTTAACTTCAAAACATTTGTGCAGGAAAATTGGAGCTGAAAGAATTCAAATCTTTGATAATTTCTTTTTAAACTCTAAGTAGAAATTTGTAGTTTTAAAGTGAGATCTTGGTGTGCAGATTGCAATGAATCTACAATTTTTTTTCTCTAATACAGCTACTTAAATCCAGATACATACCTGTACAAAATTTCTAAAACTCCTTCTTTAAAATAGGTTGCTATCAAGAAATGAAAGAAAAATGGATTTGATTTTCCCATATAGACAACAAAATAAGGGAAGTCAGGTTGTGCATCCAACACAAAGTGGGCAGGTATATGTGACATGATCAACAGGAAAAACATTAGATTAAGAGCTCATTTGAATTATCTTCAAATATGCATAAATATGCAATGTTCATAATTAGGCTTAATTTGTGAGATTTTGATTATGTTTTAATATGTCTTTCATACTAAAGGTTTACTCTGCAATTCTACAACATGTTTATTTTACATTTTAAAGGAGATTATGACACAAAGGTTGAAGTAAAGCTAGTTGATGTTTAACTTACAGAAAAAAATATTTTGACAAAATATTCTCAAGACATTGACTTTTTTTGACTTGTTCCAGGGTGCCAGAAATTCTTTGCTAATTTGTTCAAGGTTCTGTGCTTTGAGCTCAGTCTAAATCTCACCTAGACCAAATGTGATCACTATTACCAATGTTCAACTATATGCATCCTATGCCGATTTCCCCCTCCTTGATGCCTCAGCTGTTGCTGTCCTATCTGGTACAGCCTGAGAACAAAATTGGAACTTTGCCGATTTGTGTAGTTCAGTTATTCACTGAGTAAACTCACCTGGTCTCTGCGGGAAACCAGAGTATCAAATTAAAAATAAATGGGGCATTCCAAACACTTAAAAACTACACATAATTAGTTAATTTAAATAACTCATTCTTATCAAGAATCAAAAGGCAGATTATATACAGATCAGGGAAATCATATTTTTGTCGAAGAGATTTGGAACACAATACAAAAATTAGACCTGGTAAAGTAGAAGATAAACCTAGGGAGTAAATTTTACAAGAATATAATTTTTTCAAAAAGGAGTAGACCCTCATGCTTATTAAGTCTTTTTTTGAAAGATCAACATTTATTCTTTTTCGCAGAATATTCCTTTACATCCGCTCACAATTTCCTTTCAAACCTACTAATTTTGTTCTGTTATCCTTAGAATGAAAATGTTCCAGAGATATTTTAATTATTAATCTGTTTATACTGCTCAGCGGGACTATCCCTGCCTGATGCCACTCAAACACTCACTCACCCACTCAGTCAATGAGGGAATACACGGTGGCACTGTGGTTAGCACTGCTGCCTCACAGTGCCAAGGATCCGGGTTCGGTTCTCGGCTTGGATCCCTGTCTGTGTGAAGTTTGCATGTTCTCCCCGTGTCTGTGTGGGTTTCCACTGGGTGCTCTGGTTTCCTCCCACAGTTCAGAAGATGTGCTGGTTAGGTACATTGGCCATGCTAAATTCTCCCTCAGTATACCTGAACAGTCACCGGAGTGTGGCGACTAGGGGATTTTTACAGTAACTTCATTGCAGTGTTAATGTAAGCCTACTTGTGACGCTAATAAATAAACTTTAAACCTTTAATTTCCTGAAATGATTTCTCAAAATGACCCCTGCACGGTTCCTCCTGGAGTATCCACGAATCTATCGTTACCCTAATTCTGTTCCTCACCAATACCATCCAAAGACAACAAAGTCAGGTTCCATGTGCATGCTGAGACATCAGCTCTATTTCACCACTAATTCTCTAAACACTTCCACTGCCCCTTCGTTATCAGGTTGTCTGTCCAATATCAAGGCCTGAATGAGTCACAATTTGTTCCAATTAATTATGGGGAAGACCACTGCTTTGGATTTTGCTACGATCCCCATTCCCTCGCCATCAGTTACATCACCTTCCCTCACCACTGTCTTGGGCTCAACCAGGATGTTCACAACCACAGCATCGTGTATGACCCCAAGCTGAGTGCCCAACTCCTCTCCTTCACAAGGACTACAGTTCAATAATATCACCAGCATCCACCCCTGCCTTACTTAGCTCATAGTTGCTGAAACATTCATTCACACCATTCCAGACTCATGTATTCCAATACTTTCCATGCCAGACACCCAGATTCCACCATGATAAACTTGAGCTCACCCAAAACACCACTGCCCACATCCCAACGGATAACATGTGCCATCCATTCATTCATCATCTCTGCAAGCTGACTTGCACTGGCTCCTGATTCACCAACATCTCAATTTTGAAACATGGATCCTTTTGTTCAAATCCCTCCATAAACTCACCCTTACCTACTTCCCTGTTGTTTGAACAGACAAGGAAGTAGCACTCGGTACAAGTTTAAAAATGCTTTTCTTTTACTGAACAGAACTTAAAAGATTAACATGACAGAAGCAGTAAAATAAAAGTGAACTTGAAGACTGGCTTCTCAAGTCAGTCCCTGTACTAAACTTCAACACACTGAACAGAGTTTGAAACAACTGAACACAAAACTGTAAAACCAAAATATATCTCAACCCGTATCTCGTTATTGGAAGTGCCCTTCACAAGCTGTCCCCCACTTAGAAAAACAATCCTTGTGGCTACTGTAATGCTGAGGTTTGCCTGCATTGTGTACCCTTCAGGAATGCAGTCAATTTCTAGTTAACCTTTAGCCTTCTGATTCTACATGTAGTCAAGTTAGTTACAATTGTTCAGCAGAGTTAGTTAACCCCTACAGCCTAGAATTTAAATGTGAATGTGCAAAGGCAGAAATATCTTAAAATGAAGTCTTTGCATAGACTGAAGCAAACAGGGATAAGCAAATACAGGATCTCTCACTCCCTAACCACCTCCAACCCTATAATTTTTCAAAAGCTCTGTATTCTTCCAATTTTGATCTCCAGTGCCTTACCCACTTTCAATATCACGTCACTCATGGTCACGTCTTCAGCTGTGCAGGTCCCAAGGTCTAGAATTTCCTGCTTACGTTCCTTTGCTTCTCCACCTTTCGTTCTTTCTTCAGAATGCTCATTTCTTTCACTTAGCCTCCAAATACATGTCCTAATATTTCCTTTGTTTGGTGTTAATTTTGTTCAATTACCTTCCTGTAAAGCCCCTTGAGACCTTTTCCTACACTGAAGTCTCTACATAAGTGCAGGTTGTTGCCTAAACTGGTGTTCCCTGTTAACTGAATCCTTTAACACACAATGTTTATGAATTATTGTAGCATTTCCTTTCATAAATGTCCAAATTCAATTAAGTATAAAGCCTATCACGTAATTGCAAGCACTACCATTGAAGTTTGAAGTGATTGACTTCCACAAAAACTAAGGGTTCGTTCTAGAGCACACACAAAGGGAGTGGTGGTGTAATTGTGTTGTCATTGAAATAGTAATCCAGAAACTCAAAGTAAAGCTTTGGGGACCAGGTTCTAACCCCAGTAGTTCAATAAAAAAAATCTGGAATTAAAGTCCAATGATAACCAAGAAACCATTGTCAATTGTCGTAAAACTCATCTGGTTTATAAATGTCCTTTAGGGAAGAAAATCTGCTGCTCTTACCTGGTCTGGCCTATATGTGACTTCAGATCCTCAGCAATGTGGCTGACTCTTAAAATAGCCTTTGAAATGGCCATTTCAAATCACAGGCAATTACATATAGGCAATAAATGAATTTAAAAAAACAGTCACCACTATAATCTCCATTTTAACCATTCTACCTTCTTCCAATCCTAGATGATTAATACATCATGTGTGTGACACATAGTTTTGTTAGCTAAATTATTCCTTACAGAATATCACTTAAATAAAAGGCACTGATTTGAATTTAATAAAAGGAAAAAAAAACTCACATATCATCTTTACCAATAAAACCCATAACAAGCACGTGACTCCTGAGCATGATTGGCTCTGGACAGGGTATTTCTGCTGTTTGTAGCCTATATCCAAAATAAACAGAATTACATTTTACCATTGTAAAATAAATGACCTGGCATTTGCATTTTGCTGTCACATAAAATTTATCATGTTCGCATAGTATATCATCATCAGCTATTTTAATGCATTAAATCTGTTCCATTTAAGCAAATTTATGGAGATGCATTCAGGTGTTCAAATGCTAATGTCTGACAGCTTATTAGTTCAAGAGAACATATAATTGAAGAGTCAATAGTGTTTGCGCAATCATTTCATTGTAATTCAGATCTAAACAAATTCCTTTTGATGGTGTAACAGGCAAGTATCTATTTCCTTTAAGGTTGGGAATTATGTTGATTTCTTATTTTCATTCAGCAGAATCATTTGCCATTTTAACATATAGACTTTTGGAAATACGTGTTGGTATTTCTGAAACTGGTATCTAAAGGGGTCACATTATTCAATTTGAACACATTTTGGGATTGTTTTTCAGCTATGTTATGATTGACATTTATTTGGTTTCACTGAAGTTATTTAAAGGAATTCTTCCACATCAAGACAACCTACATCATGACAAGTATCAGTCAAACTATACAGCTTTTTTAGGTGATAACAGAAGAACTTGGACATAAAAATTGAGATGACCATTTTATCACAAAAATTGCAAACTACTTGAGGAGCCACCCAAGCTTAAACAACTAATTAAAGCTTATATCATCTAATCATCCTAATTCACTTCGTTTGCTAAATCGATTGGGCCCAAGTCACAGTCTGGTGCTTGATATCACCTTCTGATGACAGCAAAGGTCACTATTGGGAGATGTGATATGAGTAGTAGCTAAAATAAAGTGGAATGTTCTAAGTTTCAGTCATGGATCTGTTACAAATTCAGTTCAATATCTGGGCAGAGAACCATCTGAGACATGGAAACCAAAACAGAATCCAAGGTTGAAAGAAATCTTCAAAACTAAAGATAAGGGGCGAGATTCTTCAGCTCTCAGCCATGAGTTTCCCGCTGGTAGGTAGTGGAGCATTGTTTGCTAGCAGCGGGATTCTCTGGTCTCTTGGCTGTCAATAGGAATTCCCACTGACATCACCCCATGCCGGTGGGGAATCCACGGGCAAGTGTGTGCTGCCAGTAGGACAGTAGAATTCCACAGGTGTGAACGGCCGGAGAATTCCAGCCATGCTCTCAAATACTATTGCTTTAAAAAATGTCTCAAGAAAGGAGAACAATAATTTAGGATTTAAATCTTGTACAGTATCTTTACAAAATAATTGGGGATAAACGACCTACATGATTAACCAATATTATAATGCGAATATGACCAAAGCTCCCAAAACGATTCCTTTTCACTGTTTAGATTTGCAAGGAGGTTCCACTCATGTTCCATAAAGATTTATCTTTTAACCACATTTATTTTACTGCTGTGAGGCCATGCTGTATAAAAATTGGTTTGTGTGCTTACACAAGAGTGATGAATACACTTAAGAATGAGTGAGATGAATATTACACCATGCAAAACGTGCTCTGAAAAGAGCAGCTGTTGCCGTAAAAGATTTCCTTGGAAAGAACTGGTAAACCTTGCCGATTATGGCAATATATTCTGCCTGTCGTCCAAAGGAATGGCTGGATTAGATGAAAGAAGTAGTCACATTTAATAATGGAGATAGGAATAGGGGCACGATTGTTCAAGCCATTAGGCCATAATTTCCAAGCTCTCCAGCATCAGATTGGGGATGGTACACCAAACATGCTCCCAGGAATCCTCCTCAGAACTTCACAGGAAAGGTTTGCACGGCAACTGTCCTGTGCTGGCAACTAGCTGAAAATGTGATTTAAATTGCAAACTGCAAATGGCTCTGCCAGGGTTACGTCAATAGTTACCCAGAAAAAGTTGAAACAATTAAAACCTCTTAACCTCTGGGTAAGTATTGCACAGACCAAACTCCCATGTGACTGCATCCAATAATCCTGACACCCCAGTGGAATCCCCCACCCTGCCACAACAGGATGCCCCAACCCCTACGGGTCTCCTCCACTCCCTGGCTACTGCCTCACCTACACAGTTCCTCTCAAACCATCAGATCTGACCAGGCCATACCCAAGGGCTGAATCCCACTCCCTCACCCAAGCCTGACTGGTTAGTTATAAAAAGTGTCATGTCTGTTATCTTCATCCAGCTCCAAATAAAGACAGCAAAGCAAATAGAAAAGGTCTAACATGTTACTCGTGATACCTGATTAAATTTCGCATTTCCTTCTCTGCCCAAGTCCTCACCATTTTTCTTGGATTTCCCTTACAATATCCACGGCGGAACCTAGAAAAGAATTACTGCTTCTTTCAATGTTTTAAAATGTCTAGAAAGGACATGACATTCAACAAGTTTATTAATAGGAGAGACACTCTGCTTCCAAAAAAATCAATACTTCCATCTCACTACTTCAACTATCAAATGAATTTCTTTTAATTTTTTTTTGCAAGTAATGACAATTCTTTTACAGACTTTAAAACACACACTGGTATGAAATACATAAACAGCATTATGAAATAGTGAATAATAAATAAAATATAGATTCTACTGTAATGAAAATGCATTGGGTCCATAGATCATTATAAATAGTTTTGAGAAATATTGAATGTCTAACCACTGTTAGGAATGGGTTAACTGCAATCTTCCACTTTAGACCCAATTTGTACGTTAATTGATTAATAGTCCTTGTCGGGGTATATAAAGGGGTTACAGGTGGTACTGGGTGGTGTGTGTGGAATTGTAAAAGAGAATAAAGTGAGTTTGTGAAGAAGCTGGACTTGCATCATCTTTTATTACTGGACTGTAACTAGGAAGCTTAATACCACTCAGGATGGCACTAAAGATGATCGGGAAAGGACAGAAGACTTACCTTGATTGAGGATAACAGTTACTATGTGGTCCCTACCACATCAATTTGCAGACTCTATTCAAAGATCTGATGATAACTCTGAATTTGTAGTGTATCAAAGTTTTTAATTCATATGTTACACTCGTGGTTTAGTGAAGACTGGTTACTCTATTTTCAGGTTCCAGTCACGTAGCTTTCACATATTTGTCTATAGCATGTGGCTTTTACTTAGGGAATTTTTGTTGGGGGTAGGATGGGGAGTGGCTACAATCATTGAATGTTTACAGTACGCAAAAATAAATGTAATCTTGGATATGTACAGATATATGCAAATCACAGATTGCTGTAAACAAGTGAGGGACAATACACATTCCTCCTGTTTATGTGGTTTACAAATCCCATTTAAGATATGGAGCCTATAAACTAAGAGATTTAAAATAAAGAAAACCTTACCTGAATTCACCACTAACATATTTATCACGATCTTTAAAAATTAAGATTGAAGTTTTGTAGATCTTTATTGCTCTGCTTTCTCCAGTGTTTGTCGTCGCATGATAGACATTTGCCTGTTAGTAAAGAGAGACAAAAACAACTGTTGAAGGGGGCTTGAAAGAATAAGTTGGATAATGACCATGGACTGTATTATCAGGATGCTGGGGCTCTGATGATGAGCGTTGGTTGATAGTAAGCCCTTTTGTCGGAAAGGAGCTCAGTCTTGGAAACTGCTGTGGCTATGGGCAGACAGGGATGGGGGATGGAGGGAGGTCTGGAGGTTATTGGGGTCTTAAAGGGATTTTGATTCCTGGCCTCAGGTCACTGTCTATGTGGAGTTTGCAAATTCTACACATGGCTGCGTGGGTTTTCTCCTGGTACTCCAGTTTTCTCCCACAGTCCAAAGATGGGTGGGTTAGGTGCATTGGCCACGCTAAATTGCCCCTTAGTCCCAAGATGTGCAGGTTAGAGGGGTTAGCAGGGTAAATATGTGGGGTTACAGGTATAGGGCCTGGATGGGATTGTTGTCGGTGCAGACTTGATGAGCCAAATGGCCTCCTCCTGCACTGTAGGGATCCGATGAACAACCTCCAATATGAAGGGGCTTCTGATGGAGAAGGCCCCCCTCTGCACCCCCTGCCTCTTCCCCCTTGAAATCCAGTTATGTTCATTTATGCATTTTCCCCCAAACCCTCTGCCATCACCCACTGTGCTGTCATCTGCTCATTAGCCCAAAAAGAAAGGTCGGACGGCCACTTACAGGCAATAATTGGGGCAAAGGTAGCTCCCCTTTCGAGGACCTGCCCACCACTGCCAATTATTAGTACTAACCATACAAACCCAAAAGTTTGAGGTTTGTTTCCTGATTTGTGCTGACCTAACCACAGTGATTATCTGATAGCATTTCCAAAGTAGCAGATAAGACTGTTGCTGGGAAACAATGAACTGAGAGTTAAATAAGCAGCCTGATGTGTGGGAAATGGGAGGGGAGAGTAGGGAGGAATGGGCTTCTGAGAAAGATGTGGTGGGAGAGAAAAAGGAGGTGAAGGAGGAGGAGAAAATAGGAAAACGGTAGGTTGAGGTGGTTATGTGAGCTATTGGGTTGGGGGGGGTAAATTCTGCCTCAGCAGGGTCTGTAAACTAATTTGCTTCCAAGTATGGATGCGAAAGTGTTAAAGATGAGAAAGCTTCAATGTGAGCAGTGGTCAATTTAATTTTGGGAGTGACAGGGGAGAGGTTTCATTGTAATTATACTGGTTTATTTCCCGTGCAATGGATCAATTCATTGTTAATTTTCTTCATCCCACTATCTTCTCCTGCCTTTAGGACCCTCATCAGCAGGCTACATTTTGTTTGCCATCAATATTTTCCATGTCAACAGATTATATAAAGTTCATTTATTAATGTCAGAAGTAGGCTTTACATTAATACTGCAATGAAGTTACTATGAAATTCATCTAGTCGCCACACCCCAGTGCCTGTCTGGGTACACCAAGGAAGAATTTAGCAAGGCTAATGTACCTAACTAGCATGTCTTTTGGGTGGAAGGAAATCGGAGCACCCAGGAAAACCCAAGCAGTCAAAATGCAGCATTAGGAGTGTGCTACTGCATTATTGACTGACATTTCTGGGGTTTTTTTTAAGGTTGGTATTTGGCCATGGCAAGTTACAACTCCCAAAATTTATATCAATATTCCTTCGCCAGTTCTAACAGCCTGTATTAGATTTCCTTATCCTTTGTGATTTTTTTCTGTTTATTCAGTTAAGAGTGATTTTACCATTAGATGGCCCCATCCCATAACCATGGTTACCATGCCATCTACAAGCATATTGACTTTGTAACACTGAGAGGGGGGGGGGTGGTACATATTTTCCATTGCAAAGTGACTCTCATCACCTTCATGTAGTACTTACCTCCTTGCCTGTACTGATGCATCCATGGATTTGTGAGATCACTCCTCTGCTCAGCATTTTAAACAGGATCATTCGTGTTCTTGGATCTAATACCTAAAAAATTATAAGAATTTAGTTAAAAAAAAATGGTGGCTTATATAAACTGAGCAGATTTTTGAGCGATGTAGAAGACACATCAAATGTGCACCGATTGCAATCTTTCCAAAAACACGTGCATGTAACATCCATCATAGAGCAACTGGAGGACAAGAGGGAGAGCTGGGAAACTCAAAGTCCATGAAATGTCACATCAGAAAAAATACCACAGAATAAAGATTTTATCTAATTTTATTTTGGAGATGGTAGTGTTTTCGAGCAGATAATAATCCTCCAACTTTTCATTTCCTTTAATACTAATTTAAAAAAAAGCATTTGTCAGTAACCTAATTCTGAATATGTTTTATATTGAATTACAAAGCAAATCTGCTCCTGTCATTTCTGCTACTGCTTCAAAATGGCCAGACAGTTCTGTTTTTTTCAAACAAAGAAAACTGTATGCGGCAGATTAAAAAATGTCAGATAAATTAACTGTGAAGGCAATTTTTCTGCCACAATATTTGATACTTAATTACCTTCACATTTCTGTGCTAGGTGCCTAAAGACTTAAAATTATACATGAAACTAAAATGGCAATATTTTTCATAAATGCACAATATATCATGCCTTGAGATGTTTGTTAATTAAAGATGGGAGCTATATAAATACACGTTGCTGTTCTGTTACAAGTCTTCTTTAAACATTCATGGATTTACTGAAACTGCTTACCAATATTATGCACATCCTGGTTAAAAGTAACATTGCAAAATACATCATTTCCCAGAGCTACTCAAGCACGTGTGTTTTTTTATTAGCATAACTGATCATTACCTGCTCTACTGTGGCTCGGTCAGATTTATCTTTAACTCGAAACCTGAAAAAAAAGGTTAATAATGAAGAAAGCTGAACCAGTTCAATTCACACTTCAGGTCATGATCAGAGGGTTAGATAGGGTGGATAGTGAGAGCCTTTTTCCTCGGATGGTGATGGCTAACACGAGGGGACATAAATTTAAATTAAGGGGTGGTAATTATGGGACAGATGTCAGAGGTAGGTTCTTTACTCAGAGGGTAGTAAGGGCATGGAATGCCCTGCCTGCAGCAGTTGTGGACTCGCCAACTTTAAGGGCGTTCAAATGGTCAGTGGTAGGCATATGGATAACACTGGAATAGTTTAGGTTAGAGAGTCATTAGATTGGTTTCACTGGTCGGCGCAACATCGAGGGCTGAAGGGTCTGTACTGCGCTGTAATGTTCTATAAAGAGTCCTGTGCAGATCATGAATGTTGCTATGCAACATAATTACGATAAACCACAGATTTAAAAACATGTAAAAGGAAAATATCCCATTTACCTTATTAATTGCCTTATCCTGTCCTGTCGCCTTCGAAGATCTCTGAATATGCATCACAAAGTTCTTCTACATTTACTGTATGTTCCTTTGACTTGCTGACCTCCCCAATGACCCATATCGTCTGATGTTGCGACACAACCCTGTGGAAGTCCCAACACTCTGACTCTGTGGGAATTGCCTGGGAAGTTTGATGAGCAATTCCCCTGCACGACAAGACCCTCCAGAAATTCTATGGCTCTGAGTTAAGAATCCAAGACTTCGGACAGGTCAATTTTACTTATCTGGGTGGTTATGCAGGAAATGTTAGTTGGAAAAATCCTAGTCTATCGCCTAGGTAACTAAACAACTGATTCCCTCCCCCACCCCTACCCACTCCTCAGATATGGACGCCACTCCCTGGCTACCCAGCTAGCCCACCTCACCTACCAACTCCCTGCCTGATATTCCAACTATCCCCGATCCAACATCCAACCTGACAACCCTTTCTAACCTAACTCAATTATCCCCGCCCATCCTGCCACCCTGCCCACCTACCCAAACCAACCACCCTTGCAGTTACATACCTACACATTCACTAACTTGCTAATACACTGAACACTGCTTAACTGTCCCAAAGTTTTTCAGTGCATTAGTGGTCACTTATCAGAAGACAGCAGCTGGAAAATGGGGCCATGTCTTGCCACCCTCCCCACCCTGACAATCTTTGCACGGTGAGAAAGCAGTTTAATGGAAGACCGCTCCATGTTTCTGAAGAAGCTGGGGTCTGAATGCAGGAATGCATACCTCCGCTGTGGCACACAGAAGGAGCGCAGCAACAATCTAACGGTAATTGCCGCGTCCTGGAAAATTCGAGTCACTACCTCATGTCTCTCAATTAAATTCCATTTGTCATTTTTCCGTCCACTTGACTAATCCACAGATATCTCCAGTCTTATTCTTTATTGTCAACCACATGGCTAACTTTTGTACCATCATACTACTGCATGTGCAAATTTTACAATACCTTGCCACAAAGTTGCTGAAAGTACAAGCTTACAACAGTGTTGCAAGGGCAACAGGGACATAGTCGTACTTCCTTAAGCAGTGAAATTAACAGATTGAGAATTAAATAGTGTAAAACCTGAGAAGGGTGAATTGAAGCGAATAAACTCCATGTTTTATCAGGTACAGAAAGAGAAATAAAGAGAGGGAAATAAAAGAGAAGACCAAAAAAAATGACTGTCTTTCTCTCTTTCAATTAAAAAAAAGCAAACTTAAAATTTCCAACAGTTCACTATTTGAAGGGATGAGACTCCCACTTATTATTGATCATTTTTTGGGTCAGAGAGGTTGATTGGCAATAATTAAGAAGTAACACATCGCTAAAATGGTATTTAGGTGATTAGTTACTAAAAAAATCCTTGTGCTAAATTGAATGAACAATTATTGTGGAAATGCAGCAATTTCGCGGATATTACCATGTGGATGCTGTGGGTGAGGAACTATCTTTGCAAAGCAAACTTGTAGTGGGAGAAACATCACAAATAGCTAGCAATTTACAATTCATAGGCTATCTCTTCCTTGCCATAGACAGAGGGACAACTTCCACATCAGTGACAGATAGCACCTGAATGATGCAATCACTATTTTACAGCAATTCTTTGGTGATAATTCAGCCTCAGAGATATTAGACATTACCTAGAGGCTGAAAAAAAATGCCAGGATTCCTTCGCTAAAAAAAGTCACCATAAGAATCAAAGTAGTTCAATTGTAAGTCCTACGGGAACCGCATCGAGGGAACTGCTGACAACAATTAACATGGTCATGCCAGCAATTCACAGAACCAGAGAACAAATTAAAATAAAAAGCTCAAATGCCTTGTTTTTCGTCTATTTTTCCATGTTGTTCTTCTTCCCTTCCTCAAGGGGTTTGACTTATTTATGGGCTCTGTTCCACGGATAAACTTGCCTGTAATGCTCATTTAACATTTGCAGGAATCAATGAGAAGTAGGAGCTCTGACTGAATCACTAATCCTTAACCACTTGGCACAGGAGATCAATTAAGGCATCTAGATTGCTGTGCCAGTTGACATCACCTAACTCATCACAGACTCGGGACTGAACCTGAAATCTGATAAAATGGCTCAGTTACTCACTGGATAAACAGGTTCAGCCACTATTGGAACTATCTATCTTTAGTTATCAATAACCGCAATGCAGTAGGAATCCATTTTTTAAAATAAGAATACACATCATATTATTTACATTAACAAAAACTGCTCAATGTGATACTTAGCTTAAAATTTCTACCTCTCCAGAATTTACTTACATGTCTGTATGTTTCTGCCTTGACTTTTCAGTTACCCTGTTTATCACAGAGTCATCAAAATTTAGTTTATCTAACAAGAAAAAGTCGAAAGATCAGAAATTATTCTTTAGATAAGACAATTCTGTTCCCAATTCTGAGACCTATCTTCTTGCAATGATGGTAAAGTATATGCTGTATCAGAGCTTTTAGACACTTCATCACACCTAAACAAATGCCCCATTGCAAAATGAAATAGGCAGGGAAGTGGCCTATCTCTCGACTTCTGACAATATTACGTTGCGATTGGCCACTTGGAGACACATGACACCGACCCAGTTTCCTTCTCGCACATCCTGTAAAGTTGCGTTTCGGCATCACTTAGTGCGCTGAGATTTGAAATTCAACTTTGCAGGAAAAAGTAACTGTGAACTCTCATCCTACTAATCTGTAATGTGGTGCACTGACATTCCAAATTCCTATGCTACAGAGATTTTTCAATGCATAATAAAATAACAAGAGGTCAAAAACTCAAATGAAAATGTTTGCATAATTTTGTTGAATTTGAACTCAATTAGATACCACAGATCAAATCCTCATTTTATGCAAAATGAACAAATTTTAGGTAGCATTACAAAATAAATTTGTTGCTTTCAGTTTTAATAGGATTTCAGTCTTTTGCATTTGCTTGACAAATAATTTGTGGTTACAAAACCACTGAAACCCCACTCATTTAGCTGCTGAATATTACAGATAATTTAGCTGAACTTAAAACAACCAAATATTTTATTATATCTATTACGAACAGGGTCTTCCCAATAAACTCACCAAGATTAATTTTATGCTCAAATCTTCTCAGAACCTTGTCCGAGGGAGTGGACATCTTTGCCAAGTTACAAGAAGTCTGTCTATTTGCCTGAAATGACACAATGTTGTGGAAAAAACTATGAATCACATTTCATCACAAGATTGAAATTAATCAAGGGAAGTTAGATCTTAGGTGGCACAGTGGGTAGTACTGCTGCCTCACAGCACAAGGGACCCAGTTTCGTTTCCAGCCCTGGACGATTGCCTGTCTGGAGTTTGCACATTCTTCCAGCGTCTGCCTGGGTTTCCTCCTGGTGCTCTGGTTTCCTCCCACTCCAAAGATATTCAGATTAGGTGGATTGGTTATGCAAAATTGCCCCTTAGTGTAAGGGGATTTAGTAGGGTAAATGTGCAGGGGTGCAGGAGTAGGGCCTGGGTGGGATTGCTGTTGATGCAGGCTTGATGGACTGAATGGCCTCCTTCTGTACTGTACAGATTCTACGATTCTACATGCATAGATTAATATTAAGAAACAATAACTACAGTACATAAGGCAAAAATTGCCTGCTCAAATATACAAAATTGATAAAAAAAAACAGTATCCGCTATAACAAGTTTTAAAACAAAGGAAATGTATAGATGAACTTTGCTAACAATTAAAACTCAAATACCTATTGCTTTATTTAAATAGCTACTAAATGCAATGTTATTAAACAACATAGTTTGCTTAAATTTGTTTTCAATTAACACAAAGTTTCTCACATATGCAAGTTCGACATTTGGAAGACACAGAAGCATTCAATAACATAACGTACTATAAGCAAAATCGTTCTTGGTTAACTTCATAAATGAATATAGTACAGACTTCAGAAAAGTGAATTTAATCAGAATTCTTCAAATCTGATAGCAGCAGAATCATGCATCTAGGCTGTTATATAGGTTATATAGGGAATATAGGTTATAGGGAATAATTCTGTCTTCCATTTTCCACTGTAAGCAATTCAAACGAGTGATCCCAACACATTTCATAACGTGTTGACAACGTAATTTCAAAGCATCGGACTACCTGTTGGTTGTAACCCCTGGAAGCAGTGTAGCGCTTGGTGAGGTCTCCAGCACAATCACCCCAGTCCCAGTCTTCACCATCGTCACTCTCAGTATAAGTTTCTTCTTCGTCCGAGTTGTTCAGATGCACACTCTTGACTTTTTTCGCTGCCTCTTTTGTTTGCTCAGGACAGCCACCATCACTAAACAATAAAAATGTGCATTTGTAGAGCACCTTTAACATGGTAAAACATCTCAAAACACTTGACCAAACAAAATTTAACACCATACCACATAAGGAGACACTGGGGCAATTGGCTAAAAGCTTGGTCAAAGAGGTAAGTTTTAAGGAATGGCTGAAACATACAAGCCCATCAGGTCCCTGGTTCAATCCCCCTTGTCTCTTGAATTAATTATGGAGAGCAGAAAATAAAAGCAATGAAAAAAATTCAGTGAAGACAGGACACAAAAAGCAAAATACTGCATACGCTGGAAATCTGAAATAAAAATAGAAAATGCTGGTCTGACAGCCTCTGTGGGGAGAGAGAAACAAAATTCATGTCTTAAATTGAATATGATTTTTCTTCAGCAAAGTAGAATAGTGATGGGTTTTATGCCATCGAGAGGGGAAGAATAGATAGAAGGGACGGTCCGGGATAGGGTAGAGAACGGGAGTGTTTTTTATTTGTTCATAGGATATGGGTGTTGGTTGGCTGGACCAGCATTTATTGTCTATCTCTGAGGGCATTTAAGAGTCGACCACATTGCTGTGGATCTGGAGTCACATGTAGACCAGACCAGGCAAGGACAGCAGATTTCCTTCCCTGAAGGACATTAGTGAACCATGTGGGTTTTTGCGACAATCGACAATGGTTTCATGGTTATCATTAGACTTTTAGATTAAATGACAAAGATTTCATGGAACCAAAAACAAACGAAGTGACAACAAGGGGGATTGAATATAAAAGTAGGGAGGTTTTGCTGCAACTGTACAGGGCACTGGTGAGGCCGCAGCTGGAGTACTATGTGCAGTTTTGGCCGCCATACTTACACAAGGATATTTTGGCCTTGGAGGGAGTGCAGAGGAGGTTTACTAGGCTGATACCAGAGTTGAGGGGGTTGAACTATGAGGAGGGGCTGAATAAACTAGGTTTGTACTCATTAGAGTTTAGAAGAATGAGGGGCGATCTCATTGAGACGTACAAGATGATGAATGGGATGGATAGGATAGAGGTGGAGAGGCTCTTCCTGCTCAGAAAGGACAGTAGGACTAGGGGGCACAGCCTCAAGATAAAGGGGGGGTGGTTTAGAACAGAGTTGAGGAGGAACTTCTTCACTCAAAGGGTGGTGAATCTCTGGAATTCTCTGCCCGTTGAAGTGGTGGAGGCTGCCTCGCTAAATATTTTTAAGACGCGGGTTGATGGGTTTTTGATAAACGAGGGGATTAAGGGTTATGGGGAGAGGGCGGGAAAGTGGAACTGAGGCACGACAGATCAGCCATGATCTTATTGAATGGCGGGGCAGGCTCAAAGGGCTAGATGGCCTACTCCTGCTCCTATTTCTTATGTTCTTATGATTGTAGTAAAAAAATAAATATTTCTCCAGGTGAGCGTGAATGGCAAAACAACGAATTGTTCTTTCTGAAGGCAAAAAAAAATGAAAAATCAAGATTCAAATTGGGTTGCACAGTGGTCAGCACTGCTGCCTCACAGTGCCAGGGACCTGGGTTTGATTCCCAGCTTTGGTCACTGTCTGTGTGGAGCTTGCACATTCTCCCCACGTTTGCATGGGTTTCCGCCAGGTACTCTGGTTTCCCCCCACAGATGTGGATGTGCCGGCGTTGGACTGGGGTAAACACAGTAAAAAGTCTGACACTAGCTAGTAAGTGTACTATCAAATAAATCGGTCGGACTTAAACCTGGTGTTGTCAGACTTTTTACTGTTCCTCCCACAGTGCAAAGATGTGCAAGTTAGGTGGATTGGTCATGCTAAGTTGCTCCTTAGTGTGAGGGCGACTAGCTAGGTAGATGCATGGCGTTAAGGGATAGGGCCTGGGTGGGAGTGTGGTCGATGCAGACTTGATGCGCCGAATGGCCTCCTTCTGCATTGTTGAATTCTACGTTTCTTTTATGATTCAGTACATAGCAAAATATCAGATCAAAATGGCAACAGGGTAAATGATGAAATTGCTGCACTCAATACTGATTCCAGAAAGCTGAAGGGTGCATTGGGATTTGCTGGAATACTGCAGCAGACAAAGGACAGAAATGTGAGCATGAGAACAAGGTAGCGAATTAATATGGCAAATAACTGGAAGCTTGCAGGGTCACGCCCGAGGACTGTTCAAGAGGTGTTGCAAAAAACAGTAACCCAATCTTCATTTGGTGTCCCCAATTTATAGCAGACTGCATTGTAAGCAGCTAATACTAAGTAAGTAGACTAAACTGAAAGTACAACTAAATTGCTGCTTCACTTGGAAGGAGTGTTTGGGATCTTGGACAGTGAGATGAAAGGAGCCAAAAGGACCGGCCTTACATTGTTCCCTTCCCATGGAGTCATAGGCAAAGTGTTGAAGATCACTGAGGAGTGGACTAGAATGTCACAGAGTGAATAGGTTTTTCAGAATGCTCTCGGGGAGGGGAGGAGAGGAGATGAGGTGTTGTGCTGAAATCACAATTGTTATGGCGTAGGGGGAAGCATTTGGACACTACAGGGGAGAGGACTATTTGGCCCATCATGTCTGCACAGCTTGCCAAATGAGCATCCTGACTTAGTCAAACAAACATCAAGACTTAGAGGTGGGAGAAATGGTGGTGGAAGATGGTTCTTTAGAAAGCCAATCCTCTGTTAAGGAGAAAGAAAAACCTTTCAAATTCTCCCTTTTTCACTGGCTGAGGACTCATCCCGCGCCCCCCCCGCGGTGGACAGGGCCCCTCAACCATATAGGACACTCATCACACACTTGCCCTCATCCATAGCACCTCCAGTACGATTCTTACAAACTTTTACAGATACACCATAGTAAGCATTCTCTCTGGTTGTATTACAGCGTGGTATGGCTCCTGCTCTGACCATGAACGCAAGAAACTACAAAGAATTGTGAACATAGCCCACTCCATCACACAAATCAGCCTCCCATCCACCAACTCTGTTCACACTTCCTGCTGCCTTGGGAAAGCATTCAATATAATCAAAGGCTACATTTATCCCAAACATTCTCTCTGCCAGCTTTTTCCATCAGGAAAAAGATTAAAAAAAGGTGCGAGATCACGTACTAACCAACTCAAGAACTGCTTCTTCCCTGCTGCCATTAGAGTTTTGAATGGTCCTATCGTATCTTAAGCTGACTTTTCTCAACTCTATCGGTAACTGTAACACTATATTAACGGTGGCACAGTGGTTAGCACTGCTGCCCCACAGTGCCAAAGACCCAGGTTCAGTTCTCAGCTTGGGTCATCGTCTGTGCACAATCTGCACGTTTTCCCCATGACGTGTGGGTTTCCTCTGGGGTGCTCTGATTTTTTCCCACAGTCCGAAAGATGTGCTGGTTAGGTGCATTGTCTGTGCTAAAATCTCCGTCAGTGTACACAAACAGGCGCCGGAGTGTGGCAACTAAGAGATTTTCACAGTAACTTCATTGCAGAGTTAAAGTAAGCCTACTGCGACACTAATAAATAAACTTAAACTCTCCTCTCCTCCTCCCCTACGTACTCTATGAACGGTGCAATTTATCTGTTTAGCGCACAAAACAAACAATACTTTTCACCGTATCCTAGTACAATCTCAACTTAAGATGGTGCCGGAGTGAAGCGATTTCTTGCAAGCTGTACCCAGCATACTTTCTATCTTTTACTCTCACTTCTAAAACTTCATTCTAACTCTGTTAAACTCTCCAACAATGTTATACAAAAGTCTAAGGTCACATACTAATCGATTCAAGAACAGCTTCTTTCCTACTGCTATCAGACTTTTGGATGGATCTACCTTGCATTAAGCTGATCTTTCCCTGCACCCTAGCTATCACTGTAACACTACATTCCGCACTCTCTTCTTTCCTTCTCTATGAACAGTATGCTCTGTCTGTATAGCGCGCAAGATACAATACTTTTCACTGTATACTAATACATGTGACAATAATAGATCAAACCTCCTACATCCCAGGACTATGACAGGGATTCCCCCTGCCCTCAGCTGCCACTCTGGGGAGCTGCACACTGATGGAGACCCAGGCGGTAGCAGGCCCAGATGGACACGAGGGAAGGGGAAAGGAAGGAAGGTGTCCAGACCCGGAGAGGCACCGTCACCGCTTATTAGAGCCGCTCCCCCGGCTCCTCACCTACCTGTGATCGGACTCAGCATCATCAAACTGCCCGGGAAGCGGAGAGAAGTCCCGGGCTGCGTCGCAGCTCAACCCCCGGTAACCGGCAAGGCTCCGGACCGCCATGTCCACAGCGACGGCGGCCGCCCCGCACCAAAGCGCACCGCCGGCAGCAGCTCCCTGGCTAACGCGTTTCCGAAATCCCACCCACATTCACAACTCCGAACACAGCCCCTTCCGCTCAGCATCATCCACCGTGATACAGAGCAATTGCAATGCTTGTTTTCTTTAAAACAAAACATTTCCCAATTCAGCCAAAGTGTTGACAGATTAATTTAAAAAGATTCCACTGTATTAGAAACATCTGCCCTCTTAACATTTCCATTTCATTTCACTTATTCCATTCCCAGCCAAGGTGTTGACAGATTAATAAGATTCCACAAGTTAGAAAAATGTGACAATAATAAATCAAATCACATTTGTCCTCATAAAATTTCCATCTAATTTGATTTATTCCACCCCCTCCCCCTCATTTCATCAACAAATTACATCTATTGTCAGACAATAGCCCAACTCCACTTAAGAAGTTCAGAAATCAAACTAAAAATGATATTTTACAACAGAAGCATAAAATGCTGGAAATTATGTTTATGTCTATTTATCAGTGTCAGAAGTAGGCTTACATTAATGCTTCAATTAAGTTACTATGAAAATCTTAGTCACCACACTCTGGTGCCTGTTCGGGTACACTGAGGGAGAATTTAGCATGGCCAATGCGCCTAACCGGTGCGTCTTTTCAGATCAGCAGGTCTGAATTTCCAACATTTTCTGTTTTTGTTTCAGATTCCAGCATCCACAGTATTTTGCTTTTATGATATTTTTCAATATCTCCCTAACAGCCATCAGATTATTCATTGTTTAAAATCTGTTGCTTGTAAATTTCTTTTATGGGTTTGGAATGGTAACATTGAATTGACTTTCATTGGTTTATAAACACACAACAATCATATATAAATATATAGATAATGTTTGGAAATATATATTTTTAGAGAAGATTGTAGCCACGATTATAGAAAAACAGGTAATATAAATGTTTGGAAGGTTACATTGAAGTACGTGTTGTTATATATAATGTATATATATGAAGTAGAGAAAAATACCGTTGAACTTAAAGAAATACAGGTAAAAATAATGTGATAAGCAATAAAAGTAATTTAAATTATTTTGGATGGCAGCATTGAAGTTGCCTGTGTTGTTTTATATACATATATATAATATGTTTATATATACTTTAAGAATACAGCTGAAAATATAGAAATACCGGTAATAAAAGTAATGTGATAAACAATAAAAGTAACAAAGAGTACTTTTTGGATAACAAGATTGAGATCATCTGTACCGTTTTATATACACACATGTATAATGTGTTTATATACCTTTGAGAGAAAAAATACAGCTGAAATTATAGATATACAGATAATAAAAGTAATGTGATAAACATTAAAAGTAATTAAAATTATTTTGTATGGTAACAGTGAAGTATTCTGTCGTTACATCTAATGTGTTTTCATATATATTAGAGGGAAAATACAGCTGAAATTATTTTTTAAAAAGGTATTAAAAGTAACATTGTATACAATAAAAGTAATGAAAAATATTTTTAGATAGTAAGATTGAGGTTGCTTGTATCGTTTTATATACATATATATCTTTATATACATATTAGTGAAAATACAGCTGAACTTATAGAAATCTAGATAATAATAGATTTATTATAGATGGTAACATTGCTGTCGCCTGTGCCGTTTTTTACATTTCTTTTATGTATAAATATATATACAATATGTTTATATACTAAAATAGAATCCAGCCTGGATGATAGGAATGCAAGTAGTAATAAAGGTGACATATATATATAATGTGTTTATATACTAAAGCAGAATCCAGCCTGGATGTTAGGAATACAGGTAATAGTAAAGGTGACAGCTATATATGTAATGTGTTTATATACTAAAGCAGAATCCAGCCAGGATGATAGGAATACAGGTAATAATAAAGGTGACAGCCGGCCCTTTCCCGCCACGCACAGTTGCCAATGGGGTGACGTCATGGAAAGCGCAAGGTTTCAAAGAAACGGGAAGGTATTGTGACGTCACAGAGGGTGGGCGGGGTGAGTGACGTCAGTGTGGTCTGAGCCGCATGGCGCGCCGGCGGGGCCGCATGGCCCCAGGTGTGAATTGATGAGACAGCAGGGCAGGTACCAGTTAGCAGCTGGCAGACACAGTGCGGATGGACAGGAACACCTGGCTCTCCTCCTTCTGCCTCGCTGACTATGGCACCATGAAGGGCAACAGCAAATGGTGAGTATTTTCACTTGAGCTGCCTCGCAGAGTCAGCTGGCCCCACTCCCCGCGGGGGTAATAGTGCAACACTGATGATTTAAGCCATCCTCTTTTTGTTCACTCGTGACTCCACTGTTGGGGCTGTCAACAGTGATTAAATGTGTTCCTTGGCGGTTTTCTTTACTTGACCTGCCCTCCATGCTCTAGCCATTACTGGGTCTAAAATATCCATCCTTGTGAGGTACTGCCTTCCCATGCCAATTGAAAAGCAAGTAGACTCATTACTCAGTTGGATGATGCTTGACTGTTGGCCAAACAGTTTTTTTAAAAACCCCATTCTTAGGAAATCCCCTAAGGAAAATGACAACAGAAATCCTTTTTTAATGTCCCGGTGACCTTTCTCCAAGGTTGCACACAACAATATCCTGGGGATTAATCTTCAATTTCTGGAAACTCCAGGCCGATCCTGAAGGACTAATAACCCTATTTTCTAGGGTGGTACAGTGATAATGTCACTGGGCTGGTAATCCAGATGCCTAGGCTAATGCTGTCGGGACATAAGTTCAAATCCCACCATGGCAGCTAGTGGAATTTAAATTCAATTAAGAAAATCTGGAATTGAAAGCTCGTCCCAATACTTTAATGGTGACCATGAATTTGTCATCGATTGTCTTAAAAACCCATCTGATTCACCTAATGTCCTGTAGGGAAGAACATCTGCTGTCCTTATGTGATCTGATCTACATGTGACTCTCATTCCACAGCAGTGCTGTTGACGCTTAACTGTCCCCAACTGGCCTAGCAAGTCACTCATTTTGAGGGCAATTGGGGATGGGCAACCAATGCTGGCCTTGCCAGTGATGTCCACATCCAATGGAAAAATTTATGTTTCTACGCCTGTGGATATGAGATTGCCTATAGTCAACCTGAGCAGGCAGATGGGGCTGTATTGTTTGAGATGTCACCCACACTGCTCCCCCAAGCAGTGCCACCTCTGACAATGTAGCTTCTCTCAGTGCACAGAATCCTATAATCCCTAAATGCAGAAGGAGGCCATTCGGCCCATTAAGCCTGCACCTACAACAATCCCACCCAGGCCCTGCAACCCCATGTATTTACCCTGCTACTCTCCCTGACACTTAAGGGGCAGTCAACCTAACACCTACCCCCCGCACATCTTTGGAGTGTGGGACGAAACTGGAGCACCCGGAGGAAACCTGCGCAGACACGGGGAGAATGTGCAAACTTCACACAGTTACCCAAGGCTGGAATTGAACTCAGGTCCCTGGCTCTGTGACCCAGTGGTGCTAACCACAGTGCTACCATGCCACTTGCAAGTGAATTGGAAGTGCATAGTGGGTGAAAATTCAAAACCTCCTAGCTCAGAGATCAGTGGACTACAAACAAATTGGCAACTATATTAAAGATACATTTTGAAACTTAATGCCGGTTTGGATAAAACCACGAATATTGAAAGGCAGTTTACACATTATTTGTTTGCCCACTTTCCTTAAACATTGAAAAGTCCCATAATAACCCCTGCCAACTTGGTCCTCCTTGCCTGTGCAACTGTCTTGAAAATGACCTTTTTTCCTCAGTGCCAATGATATGCTGATGCCTGAGACCACCAGTAGCATTGCAGAACAAAAGAAGCCACACGGGATGAATATTGGCTTTGCTGAGGGTAAGTCTTTCTCAGGATTCAGTTGACCTCTAAGGATTCATTTCAGAAAAATCTGCTGAATTTTTTTAAAAACCAATGTACCAGTTGTGCACCTCATGTGAAAATCCTCTTGTGGAAGACTGCAGCGAGAAACCTTGTCAATCACCAGGGATCACTTACTTGCTTTGCAATTTGCCTGGTGACAACTTGTACTCATTCTGGGAAGAAATCTATCCTTTGTTTTTAATTTTCCTAATGTATGGTGGTTTCTTTGGTATCTTTATGCCCATGCCCACCATAAGGGTGGTTAGCATTATTGCCTCTCACTGCCAGGGACCCGGTTCAATTTTGGCCTTCGGTGACTGTCTGTGTGGAGTTTGCACATTCTCCCCATGTCTGCGTGGGTTTTGTCTGGGTACCTAGTTTCCTCCCATACTCCAAAGATGTGCAGGATAGATGGATTGACCATGCAAAATTGCCCCAAGTATGTAGGTTAGGTGAATTAGCTATGATGGATGTGTAGAGATGCTGGGATGGGGCAGGGGGGTGGGCCTGGGTAGGATGGTCTTTTGGAGAGTTGGTGTAGACCCGATAGGCTGAATGGCCTCCTTCTGCACTGTAAGGATTCCATGATTTTATAGCACTGTGCATTGATGTTGTACTTTTAATAGCACCATAAAACACGAGAGCTTATAGATGCAGCAGTCTTGAAAAGAGAACATATGCTAAAGCATCATGAGGATACTTTCATTTGTCCCTTCCTCTTGTCCACTTCATGGTTCTATCTCCTTGCTTGTTTGCGCTCGCAATTTCACGCTCACTATTTCATTCAAGATGTCAGAGAGAGTGACCTAGAATTTCCTTATAGCTGCTCCAGATTCACTGCCAGAACTTTGTGGGTAATGTGATGGAAGAATAACATGTGCAAATCAAATTTATGCTACACCAGCAAAGGAGTGGTCTCAGCTCAGAGGAAAATCTGGAGCAATGTTTTATCTTGTAACTGAGACGACAATCCTTCCTCAGACTTCCCACTGAGATAGATAAATTAATTGTTTGTCCTTGAGAGTAGGCAGCTATTGTTTATCTCCCTCTCGCTCGGGGATAAAGTTTAAGTTGTTTAATTCAGCAGTAGCCAGTACAATACAGTAACTTTGGAATTCTACAGATGATAATCTGAATAGTTGGGCTGAAATCACACCTGCCATTCCCCTCCCTTAGTCAAAGGAGCAGACAGGTGCCAATGCCACTTGTTTATGTCTTTGGCACCTGCTTTCCCTGTACCAATGGAAATCATGCCCCAGCCAACCAGGTTCTCCCCACCTCCCCTAATACTCCAGGTTGGCCCATTTTCTCAAGCATAGACCCCACTAGTGGGGTCAAACATACTTTCATGAAGACCATTACACCTTACCAATCTCCCATTAATTGATGAACGTCAGGGGCAAGAATTCTAAATTAGGGAATCCTCAGCAATGGCTCAATCTGCCTCCTCTCCTCACCACCCCACCAACCCCATGCTCCACATATCCCCCATATAATCTAACCCGACCTTACCATTTTGCTCTTTAGGGGAAGATTTCTTTGGCAGGGTGGGTGTCAGTGTGTGTTGTCCTGCCAATTTTACAATGGAAAAACCAGAAGAACTTTCCAAATTTGAGGCCAATGAAAATATTATGAGAAGAAAAAAAATAAAATTTGTTATCCAAAGTTTTTGGGCATTATTTGGAAGAAAGAAAAATGTAATCAGAGGGCAAACAGTAATAAGAAAGTCCTCTTGATTAATGGTAGGGATCTGTATTTAATGTATAGAATTAGACTCTGGCTTCTCCCTGGAGCCAACAGACTGAGAGAGAGCACAAAGTCAAAATATCAAATTCTAATTGCAGGCTTTTATCAGAGGCTGAGGTTATTAATGAAGCTACTTAAACATGCATAGGACTTTATAGATACAATTAATCATGTTGTGGCATGCAATTTTTCATCTTTTTAAATTAAATTTAAAAACTTATTTTGAATTTTAAAAATTTTTGCAATTGAGAAGAAGATAGCAAATTGAAGAATATGGAAATTTCTGAGTAGTTTGGATTGCTTAGCTAAGCTGTTCTAACCAATGAATAAATGTGAGAACCATGAAGATTTATTCCCTAGGATTCAGTGAACTAGATCTCAACTTAGTTGAGATCACTGTATAAGTCAAATGATTACAATATAAATTAATAACATTAATATGTTTGAATAAATTTGACTGTGATACAGTGGTATAATGCAGAAACTTAGCATGAATATAACAGGAAATGTGTTTCAATAATGTCTCACAACATCACGTTAAAGTCTAACAAGTTTATTTGGAATTACAACTTTCAGAGTGTGCTCCTTCATCAGGTGAGTGGATCTGATGAATTAGCAGCACTCTCAAAAGCTCGTGATTCCAAACAAAACCTGTTGGACTTTAACCTAATGTTGTGAGACTTCTTATTGTGCCCACTCTAGTCCAATGCCAGTGTCTCCACATCATCAATAATGTGATGGCACCACTGGGAAACAAAATTATGGTGCTACTTTATCAAGGAGGTGCAGGAGAAGAGTGGCTCTAAAGCTTTAGTTCTGATATCTTTGATTCTGATGAAAGTAATTGAAAGCTTAACAACTTACCCATTTTGTGACCCATGGAGGTGAACAAACTGAATTTTGGGTCAGATGCAATTGGGCGATGTCCCAGTCACATAACGAGATACACAAACTTTTCAAAACACCTGAACTGCTTTCTGATTATAGACCTTACTGTTGTTCTGATTTTTGGGAATGAATGGACTCCATTCATTTGGTGGGATCAGGTTTTGTCTTGCTCTCCATTTCACTATTCCATTTGAAATATCGTTCCATAATTGTGAATGGAAAAAGATAATTTTCACTTTCTTTGTATTGCCCATGTTTCTTTTATTGCTGTATGGTGCAGTCAGTATTTTCCAAGTTTTATGGGTTTTTATAAACCATTCTTTCTAGGAGGACTTAAGGGTTAATTCAATCAAGTTTTGGTGGCAAACTACAACAGTGTACAGGGTGACCAATCCACTTGTATTTTACGGGATTGTCCTGTAACTTTGTATTTTGTCCCATGTCGCATTGGTTGGCTCCCCAGTGTGCCATTTGTCCTGTATTTCTCAGTCAGGACTGAGAGACTTCTGGGTAGTGTCCTCTTACTATAGGACACAACTTTGTATCTTTGGTGCTTTGGAACAGTTCAGTTGAGAGACCCAACTGCACTAGGTAGTACCTACAGCAAAGCGTTAGACTATTTGCTCCAATAGATCCATGCTAATATTTATGTTCCACATTAGCATCCCCCCCGCCGCCCAACTCATCAACTAATCCTAAGAACATAACCCCCTATTTATAACTCCCTCGTATCTATCTAGATTCCCTTTTGATGTATCTGTGGTCATCGCAATCACTCCTGTAGTGGGGGAGGGGTGGGGGTTGGTTACTTCAGTTGGCTAGATTGATAAATTATCAATCAGATTAACATCAACAGCACGGGGTTGAATCCCTGTTCCAGCTGAGATAGAGTCAGGGTTGTCTTCCGGCCCTCCCCACTGTTTTAAAAAAAATCACAGCACTCTGCCAGGGTTAGGTGAAAAATTGCCAAGGACTTGCCTTCTGATAGAGAACTCAAGAAGAAGAACCTTATTTTAAATTGTCATTTAAAATGTGCATCAAAGCTACCCTGATCAGATCATTTTGTGCTATATATCACATAAGCCGTGAACGGGCACAGGCCATCACTTTCGGCTTTGAAAAATACCCAGTCAAACTCAGATTACTTTGGAAGGCAGGGTATCTCATAAATGTGAGCAACAGGTGAAGCTGCCTGTTCCATGCTGCTACTGTGCAGTAGTGACATGAGTGGTAACTGGGTGCTGCAATCAAACCAAAATAGTTCTGCCTGTCATACAAATACATATCATGGTATATATGAATTTCAGTACCAGTGTGATGTCAGGTATGTAGGCCGTATATCCAAAAGACTTGTGGATTGTATTAGCAGCATGTCCCAGCTGCTCTTTGCAATAGGCAAAATATAGGCTGTACCCAACCCTTGCTTACAGAGCTCCAAATATAATATCCAACATTAAATGTGATTCTGCAGTTGGACAACATTTTCTAAATAGTCCACAATGTGCTAAGAATTACGCTGACAACCAATTTAAAATTATCATTTACATGTACTGGAAGCTAAATATATTAATACACAGGATTCTGTTCTTTGCGGACAGAAAGTAAATGTATACAAATCACACCTGTTTCAGCTAAACAAAATAACAAAATAAGTTATTCCTATTTTTTGTTTTGTTTCGGTCTTCACGGAGGAGGATGTGAATAATTTGCTGGGTGTTAGCGATGGAAAGATGGTAGGAGTGGAGGGCCTGAATGACATTATTGTTACTAGAGAGGCAGTGCTCGAAAGACTGGAGGGACTGATTGTGGACAAGTCCCCAGGACCGGATGGAATGCATCCAAGGGTTCTGAAAGAAATGGTGGAGGTGATAGTGGATGCCTTGGTGATTATTTTCCAAACCTCACTGGATTCTGGAGAAGTGCTGGAAGATTGGAAAACGGCTAATGTTACACCGTTGTTTAAGAAGGGTTGCAGGCAAATGGCAGGGAATTATAGGCCGGTTAGTTTAACGTCTGTTGTAGGTAAAATGTTAGAATCCATGATCAAGGAGAAAATAGCAAGGCATCTTGAGGAGAATTGTTTGATAGAGCAGACGCAGCACGGTTTCGTTAAAGGGAAGTCGTGACTGACGAATTTATTGGAGTTCTATGAGGATGTGTCTAGGGCAGTGGATAGAGGAGAGCCGGTGGATGTGGTGTTTCTTGATTTTCAGAAGGCGTTTGATAAGGTGCCGCACAAGAGGTTATTACAGAAGGTCAGGGGGCATGGAGTTGGGCATAGGATGTTAGCGTGGATAGAGGATTGGCTGTCAAATAGGAGGCAGAGAGTGGGAATCAATGGGTGCTATTCGGATTGGCGGTTGGTGACTAGTGGAGTGCCCCAGGGGTCGGTGCTGGGGCCTCAGCTATTTACCATTTATATAGATGATCTGGAGGAGGGAACCGAGTGTATGGTGTCGAAATTTGCTGATGACACCATGATTGGGGGAGCGGCAAATTGTGCGGAGGGTGTGGAAAGTCTGCAGAAGGATCTAGATAGGCTGGGCGAATGGGCCAGGAACTGGCAAATGGAATTTAATGTTGGCAAGTGTGAAGTTGTCCACTTTGTTAGGAATAATGGTAGGAAGGACTATTACTTACATGGCGAAAAACTGCAGCATGCGACGGTGCAGAGGGACCTCGGGGTCCTTGTGCATGAGTCGCAAAAACCCAGCCTGCAGGTGCATCAGGTGGTCAGGAAGGCGAATGGGATGCTGGCCTTCATAGCGAGGGGAATTGAATATAAAAGTAGGGAGGTCTTGCTGCAACTGTACAGGGCACTGGTGAGGCCGCAGCTGGAGTACTGTGTGCAGTTTTGGCCGCCGTACTTACACAAGGATATTTTGGCCTTGGAGGGAGTGCAGAGGAGGTTTACTAGGCTGATACCGGACTTGAGGGGGTTGAACTATGAGGAGAGGCTGAATAAACTAGGTTTGTACTCGTTAGAGTTTAGAAGAATGAGGGGAGATCTCATTGAGACGTATAAGATGATGAATGGGATGGATAGGATAGAGGTGGAGAGGCTGTTCCCACTCAGAAAGGACAGTAGGACTAGAGGGCACAGCCTCAAGATAAAGGGGGGGCGGTTTAGAACAGAGTTGAGGAGGAACTTCTTCACTCAAAGGGAGGTGAATCTCTGGAATTCTCTGCCCGTTGAAGTGGTGGAGGCTGCCTTGCTAAATATATTTAAGACGCGGGTTGATAGGTTTTTGATAGGCAAGGGGATTAAGAGTTATGGGGAGAGGGCGGGATTGTGGAACTGAGCCACGACAGATCAGCCATGATCTTATTGAATGGCGGGGCAGGCTCGAGGGGCTAGATGGCCTACTCCTGCTCCTATTTCTTATGTTCTTAGTTGCTGATTTATTCCCCTGGGCAGTGCCTTAACCAATCGGGGTGAAGTGGCCAGGTTTAAATTTCAAACAGTGCTTGGCAATTATCTGTCAGTCCCTCCGACTAGTGCATTCTTCATGGCAACACCCCTACCAATTAGAGTCCACTTGCCAACCAATCAACATTCTCTTCTCATACAGTTTAAATTTTTCTTGTGAAATGCCCTGGTGAATGCAGGATGCAAAGCTTCGACACATCTCTTTTTCCAGCAACCTTATATTTATGACCCCTAGTTCTGGTTTCATCCATTAGTGGGAAGATCTTTCTGTTTACCCTATTAAGTTCCTTCATTGTCAATTGCATGCAAGAAAAATCAAACTGAGAGCGACTCCTGGATTTCTGTATTTAACTGTGCATGTGTAAGTGCCAGAATATGTTGCCTACTTCAGAATTTTAATGACTGTGAATGCGGACAGTTTTGCCATCATCACAACTACAAAATTAAGCCATGGGGTGGAATTTTCCATTTTTTATTCGCAGTGTGATTGTGGATGGGTTTCATGGTGTGTATCCTGCTGCTCGGAATGGCGGGAAATCATGCCTGATTTCGCAATCGGAGTTATGCACAGGCAAGTATCTGTCCAAATCACCTGGCGGGTCAGGAGTCACTTGTCTGTGCTGCAGTTACATGACTGGATTGAAGTTCTGGGTGCCACACCTAAATGCTGCCCACTTACAACCATCTGACTCTCTCTAAGCCTGCTGTCTCCAGGAGTCTGTTAGAGATGACTGTCAACAAGAGGAAGAAGGATTAAAACCACAAGGAGAAAGCTGCACTCTGCTTCAGCCACAATGGTCTCCAGGCTTTGATCAGAGGCATGCATGAGCATAGGGATATGCTTCACACCAGGGAGGGCTCCAGGCAGCACACCAGCCTCAGCTGTCCTGCCTCACCTCTCCTGCCTGCAGGTCATTGAGGCTGGCCACTGAACCCAAAATGCAGGAAGAGGATGAACAATGTAATCTGCTCTGCCCAGGTAGGTCATTCTTCAATTTCTTCCAATATCAAACTCTAATCATGCCACCTCTTCAGGGAATCAAATCAGCCTCCTTGAAAGTCAATCCAAGGAAAATGACTGGCCTAGATGGGGTACCTGGACGAGCACTAAGAACCTATGTGAACCAGCTGGCAAGGGTATTTGTTCCAAGACCAGGTGGTGTGCCTTAATGACTATCACCCAGTGGCTCTGACATCCATCATTATGAAGTGCTTTGAAAGGTTAGTCATGGCACAGATCAATGCTGGCCTCCCAGAATTCCTGGATCCGCTACAATTTGCCTATCACCACAATAGGTTCACAGCTGACCATCTCTCTGGCCCTACACTCAACCCTGGAATACATGGACAACAAAGACAGATGTCAGACTCCTATTAATTGAGTACAGCTCAGCCTTCAACACCATACTCCTACAAAACTCACCTCCAAAGTCCAACAGCACTAGCAATTGAATGGATCTTCAACTCTCATTTAAAATGTATAAAATTCTGATAGGGCTGGATTGACTGGTTAAAGGGATATTGTTTCCTCTGGCTGGGGCTGTGGTCTAGAACAAGCAGTCACAGTCTTGGGATGCAGCGTAGACCATTTAGGACTGAGATGAGAAGAACTGACTTGACTCAGAGAGTGGTGAACCTGCGGAATTCTCTACCACAGAAACTGATATGTTTAAGCAAGAAATAGATTTCTAGACCCAAACAGCATCAAGAGGACATGGGGAGAGCATGGGAGTGTGGAATTGAGATAGATCAACCATGATCATTTTGAATGGCGAATCATGTTCAAAGGGCCGAATGGTCTCCTGCTGCTCTTATTTTCTATGTTTCTGTGACCTCTCCCATGCAGAGTGGCTGGTACTTTAGATTTACAACTTTGCTAACTTTCATAATGCAAGAGGGTGATTCTGTGCTATTACTCCGAAATCAGCTTTGATGCTCCCTTCTCACCGTCTGTGTCCAAGAAATTTACCTGGACTTTCATGATGTGAAGGTAGAGAGAGACACCCCCCCCCCCCCCGCCGTGTGGTTCTGCAGCCTCCCCTAATAATACTGGATCCCATTTGTGCTGGGTTTAGCATTCCTATCCTGCTCCCAAGGTCATTACTGTTGATGTTTTCGTGCCCCATGTCGACTGCTACCTTCCCCCTCAAGAGGCTGTGTGCACAGTCACTTACAGAGGACCTCCCGTACCCCGAGAGATGTTTCATATGGCCCCCCCCTTCTTTATTATGTTATCCCCATTACAGACTGCAGATTCCTCCCGTAACCATTATTTTTCTATATAGCAAAGCTATATAGAGACAGACAAGCCTATGGACAGCAGCCAATGCACACCAATTTGTGCACGCAGCCCTGGCCTCTCCCTAAAGTGGGACTACAACATGGGTGCCATGACTACCCCTGCAGCCTATCCCCATGCGCCATGTCTCAACTCTCTTACTTGACAGAACCCCAGAAGTTTCTCTGTTCTCTGACTTTGCCTGTAAGCCCCAGACCTGGGAATTCCCCTTGACTGAAGATTAAATTTTCTCCTTTCCCAACCCTCATCAGTCTCTGAGCGACAACTCCCTTTTGTGCTGCACTGACATGCCTCCCCCTTTTCCTATTTTGGGGTCTGTGTGCATCCACGCCTAGCCATAGAAATGGTATCACAGTCACCCCCTTGTTTGTTAGCATTTCAGTTTCCCTTGTTGGTCTCCAGCTTCCAACCCTTTGATCTCCGCTCTGCCTGTATTGTTTCCCCCTCCCCCAACCCTTTGCGAAACCTTCCTGTCCCTTTGCATCCCCCACTCTCACCACCCCCACCACGTGCTTACCTTCCCCCTCCAACCCCCATACCCTGTGAAAATGCTGGTCTCTGGATGATCAGGCCTGCCTGAGTTCTGTTGAACATTTGTATTCTTCAAGATAATGGTGGCCCCTTTGGATTGGGCCAGTCCCACTCCATAACCCTGATTGCATAATGGTCTCTGGATGCCAAATCTTGCCTGAGTACCAGTGGTGTTCTGATAACCTTAGAAACAGCCAACAGGAGCCAACTGACTCTAACCTACCAGGGCTATTCTAACATTATTACACTGAGACTGACACAGCGCTGTGGTAGTTAAGTTATGTATGTTGCACTTGCCTTAAGTTGCAGCGAACTGATGTCTGACTTGCGCAAAGTATTCTTTTTCAAACGAAATTCAGACTGATATGTGGATGGCTCGGTGATACAGTGCTCAGCACAGCTGCCTCACAATTCCGGGGACCCGGGTTCGATTCCCGGTTTGGGTCACTGTCAGTGTGGAGTTTGCATGTTCTCTCTGTGTCTGTGTGGGTTTTCTCCGGGTGCTCAGGTTTCCTCCCACAATTTGAAAGATGTGCTGATTAGGTACATCAACTCGAACAAATGCCGGAGTGTGTCAACTAGGGGAATTTCTCCGTAACTTCACTGCAGCGTTAATGTAAGCCTTACTTGTGACTAATAAATTAACTTTATTTCCCACAGGCAAGATTGGAAGGCACCACATCATTCTGGCAAGAAGCTAATTTAATGAGCATTCATGAGTGGTAGTGAATGCGAAGGGCGTTCCTGTCATGACTCAGCAAGATACTCGACCCACCATTAATCCACCATCGGGAAAACTGCAAACCATTTTACACTGGTGGCTTTCTAGTTCCGCTGAGAATCTCTGCTCCTGCCTGCCATGCTACCCGCAGTGGGATGTGATATCCATAGCTATAGGATAGGAAAATTCCACCCATAGATTTTATTTTAACCCTTTTAAAATTTAAATGACCTGTCTACCTGGAGGGCATGAGAAACCGATTTAGTGTTGTTTTGTCAGCGTGACAGGAAATACAATATTAGTTGATATTTTATAATATGCATAACTTTACACTACAACTGCTCTTATGTGTTTTAGGTGAAGTGTATATCTCCATCACCTCCAGTGAATGCTGGAAAATTCAGCAGATTTGACAGCATCTAGGATCCAGACTCAAAACGTTGGCTCTATTCTCTCTCTAGAGATGTGTCAGACCTGCTGAGATTTTCCAGCATTTCCTGTTTTTGTTTCAGATTTCAGCAACTGCAGTATTTTTGCTTTTATAGAAGAGAGTGGGGATTTGGCGGAATGGTTCCAGAAGACATTTCTGCCGAAGACCACTTATGTAGCACTTGGAAGCCGACACAACACAAGTGGAAAATCTAGGCCATGGTATTTTAAATATGGTCTTATAACCTTACCATGTATTAGAGGGATGGGGACAATAAACTTGGAGCCCTTTAGGAGTAGAAAACAGACTGGGAGATGAAGTAGTAAGCCCTATACCACAGTTTGATTTTATATGTTTGACATAGATTTTTGGGAGGTTTTAGGCTGGGAATTGAAGGAGCCATCAAATCATGTGTGTAACGCTGTTCTGTACATGTGGTTAAGCATTTGTTGGAAGATGTGTACACGTTTGCTGGAAGATGTGTACACATGTTCCATACTTTGGAACAATTTTGGGCAGCATGGTAGCACAGTGATTAGCACTGCTGCTTCACAGTTCCAGGGACTTGGGTTCGATTCCCGGCTCGGGCCACTGTTTGTGTGGAGTTTGCGCATTCTTCACATGTCTGCGTGGGTTTCCTCTGGGTGCTCCGGTTTTCACCCACAGTCCAAAGATTAGGTTGATTGGCCATGCTAAAATTGCCCATCAGTGTCCTGAGATGCATAGGTTAGAGGGATTAGCAGGTAAATGTGTAGGGATATGCGGATAGGGCCTGGGTGGGATTGTGGTCAGTGCAGAGTTGATGGGCCAAATGGCCTCTTTCTGCACTGTAGGGCTTCTATGATTCTATGAAAATGTAATCTATTAAATTGTATATTTGATATTTTTGCAGAAATTTTCTTGCAGTTGGGAATGAGTAATGAAAACATTCAAAAGTGCAATCCTAAAATGGATAACTTAGAGACAAAGGAAGCTAGTTGCAACCAATGTCAGTTTGACAATATTTCTCCACTGGACACTAGCTCAATCAGCAACACAAAAGATGAGCTGTCATTTGTAACTGAAACTATTAGTGCATCTTCAGAACTGTCACAGGTAAGAGCACTTGAATTTATATCGTACCTGAGTGGAGGAAGCACAGATATATACAGTGTTTGTAATATTGATTATGTTTGCACTTCAGACTGGATTCATGAACGTGGATGCGTTAACATTATGACAAGTTTTGCAAGCAGAGTATGGGTTGTATTTCACATTCTATGAGATACATTAGCTGGATTTTTGCCATGACGGAGAGTCTCTCTATCATGGTGAAAATCCCAGAAACAGCTGGAAATTCTGAGTCCCCCACCCCATTGTACCTGGCATTTCGTATTTGGACTGGAGCCTGGCTGGGGCTCACACATGCGCAATTCACAGAAGCAGCTAGCTATTTAGTCACCAGCTGCCTCTCCTGAAGTGGGATTTTGGAAGGAGTGTGGGATCCGGAGTGTGCTGAATAGAACAGGTAAGAGGAGTTCTTGGTGGATTCTAATGGAGAGCCAGATAACCCTTTGTAGAGGTAAGTTACAGCTTTGGATAGGGTCTCTGAACACCTTTGAGAGATGTAAGGAATGTTTGTTAAGATACCTTTTGGGATTGTTAAAAGTAAGCATGATTGTGCAATTCTTATGTGCAACCTGATTGGAACTGTCAAGTTATCCAGCTGTAAAGCCTGTCAAAGCTATCCAGGAAGTGTCAAACCTGTTAAAGCTGTCAAGGAACTGTCCAAGGATACTAGGTGAGTTGACATTAAAAAGGGTTGGCATAAATGGGCATCAGGAGTTGGGGAGAGCGGACGAATTTTTTTTTTATTAATTTAAACCATGTTGTAGCACAGACACAGACCTTGTGCCCAACCCACCTCCATATTTGACAACCTGTGCCTTCTTTCTGGAGATTGCTCGCCCCAAGCTCTGTTTCTGAGTGCAATTTGCAAAGGTTGAGTTCGCAAACGTGAGAAATCTCCTGATGTGGTGAACCCAACCTGAAGACAAAAATCTGAGGCATTCACACCACTGACCAGGGAGGGTTGGGAACCTGACGCCTGAATGAATTTTGGTTCCTGACCCCATACCTTAACAGTAATTACCCTATTTAGGCAAGAGATGACCTCGGTGTCCAATTAGAGACAGGCCTAGCACCAGCAGCCGAGGCAGACCAGTCAGCTGCTCAGAGGGCCCGCAGCATTAGTGTAGAAACTGCAGTGTGAATGAGGTAAATTGCACAATCCACTGCAGGATACCTGTGGGTTTGATAATTTTAAATGTCAATTAGAGCAGAATTAACCCCCCCCCCGCCCCAAAAAGGGTCATAACAACAAGAACTATGGAGCAATCCACGCTGGTCGTTCAGTCATGGTCCAGACTACAATCGTCCCACACACAGTCATTCTTTGGGAGAGTGGTGAGTTGCGTACCTGTTTGGGAGGGGGAGAGGAGGGGAGATGGCTGGGGTGGGGGGCCGCGTGGGGTGGGGAGGGGTGGCTAAACGCGCCAGTGAGCCTGGCTGCCAATGATCGGGTACCATTTAGAAAGGATGCCCCGATCTCGCAGTGCACTGATGTATAGGGAGACCCCCCACCCCCACGGACACTAGGATGACCACCATGTTTCCCCACCCTCTCCCCAAGATGGTTCACCGGCATTGGGATCCCATATACCTCTTCATGACCCCTGACATGCCCTCCCCCACATTATGTTGACACTCTGCGCAATCTCCCCTGCATAGCTCCCACTGCATGCTCCCACTCATGCCTCAGACCTTGGCACTGCCAGGGTGCCAAGTGGGCACTGCCCAGCCATGTCCCCAGCCACCAATGGCCTCCAAGTCACTAGGGCATGGCCATCGCTCCCGGTCTCTGCTATTGGAGGCCAGCAGTGATTCTCATCGCTCTTGCCCGAAGGTCAGAAGGTCTGTGGAGCTGGAAGACGGCTATGCATATTTAAATGCTACTTTAAATATGTTAATAGACTTTACACCCTTTCTGTGCACAATCAGGTTTGTGCCATTAAAAAGATACTGGGACGAATGCAAACCGTTTAGTGCTGAGCTCAAAGCCTAGTTTTAGGTCTGAACGCTATTCTCCAGGATCAATGCAATCTGCACCAGGCACGGCAAGGTCAGAAAATCACCCCCACTTGATAGCTGTGATTGTTCAATTTCATCTAAACCCCCTTGAAGATACAAGTCCCAGTCTACCTCGCCTAGTAACAAGACCCTGAAGGACTCTAATGGACTGTGAATTGGAAATGAAAGGCTTCTCTGTGCACTGTCTGCCTCACCCTCACTTTGAAAGTTGCAGGCTGTCCCTGAGGTGTATAAAGAGGCAGCCTCAGGGACTATTATTTTGAAATCACGTTCACATGAAGTTTTGTCCCAGCAATTGAAAATCCAGTCCTATTTCTTTCAGGTTACATGTTTAAACTAGCATCTTGTTTGTATTTTCATTCAGTCTATTTGTAAGGAGAGCATAATGGAAGTAGTTTGCAATTTCAAACAGAAGATCTCTCTCTACGTTTGGCTTGTTCCCTATCATGCATATATTTATCATTTATACCCATTTATTTTCCACTGCACTTAACCATAATGAATTGAAAATCAGTAATTTTCCAAGTATATCATGGTAATTTATATAATCATAGAATCTATAGTGCCAAGGAAGCCATTTGGCCCATCGAGGCTGTACTGACAATAAGCTCACTAACAACTATCCCTGTAACCCCACACCTCCTAGGTGCACCTGCCACTAAGGGGCAATTAATTTATCATGGCAATCAACCTAACCCGCACATCTTTATCTGTGGGAGGAAACCGGAGCACCCGGAGGAAACCCAAGCAAACAGGGGGAGAATGTGCAAACTCCACACAGACAGTGATCTGAGGCTGGAATTGAATCCATGTCCCTGGCACTGTGAGATAGCAGTGCTAACCACTGTGCCGTCGTGCCGTCCTGTTGCATAATGTTGCATACATATACCATGTGAAGAAGCATGCAACAAAAATCCTGCATGAATTGGTTCCCTTGTATCCAAGATATTGGCCCGAATTTTCCAGCCATTCATACTGACGGTATTCTCTGGTCCCGCTGCAGTGAATGGAGATTTGACTGAATGCCAAGTTTTCCCTCCTCGCTTGGAGCAGTGGCAAGGTGTGAACAGTTGAAAAATTCCAGCCATTATTCATACATCTGGTGCTTCTCTGTTTCTGCTTGTTTCAAACCAGGATAAAGTGAATGGTAATGATTGTCCAGAGGAAGCAGTCTTCTTTGCTTGGATGCTTTCGAACAATTATGTAATCTGGGTTTAAGGACAGGGTGCAATATCTTGGGAACCGTGGACCTCACCATTCGTGCAAAGGGAATGCACCCTGTGCCTCTTGGTAGCTGTAAAGAATAACACAGCTGAATTCCCCCCGGCTATCAGAGTTTAGTGGGACATGATTCCAGTCACCCACCCAGCCTTTAGCTGAGCTTCCTTTAATTTTGATATGTGCGCCTTGATGCCACGTGTCAGTCAGTAAGCTGTTTGTCTGCAGGTAAAACCAAAACTTGCTCAATGAGCTTCCATAGAAATCAGAGGTGGGAACACTGTAATGCCCGATCTATGTTAGGGATTGTGAGTTTTACACAGAAAGAAAAGATCTGGTTGGCACATGTGGGTTATTGAAAAGGATGTTCTCTGCACTGCACAGATACAAAACTGAAAGTAAAACAGCAGCCTGTGGCAAAACCGTAATGACATTACCATCAAATCACAAGATCAGCTCTTAAAGCAATTATTTTAAATATATGACAGAGACCCTTGCTGAACCTAAGCCAACTGTGGAGTCAACTGTAACACCAATTCATTTAGCCTATTCTAAATTAAGTTTGGTGTAGGCTGAGCATTCACAAGGAGCTTCCCTGGCTTGTATAGCTGAGTTACTTGTGAAATAAACACAAGTTAACAAATAGCATTATTTTTAATTAAACTGAATGCTGTGGTATAGATAGAAAAAGTCCGGGTGAATTTCTCTGTAATCAACATGCAGCAAATATTCATTTGTCAGTTAAATATACTGACTTGGTAACAGCATAATTTACCTGTATACTTAGCTAAATAATGGTACTGTTTGGATTGGTAATTGTGGTATGCTTAATGATCAAAATCAGAGCAATCGTGAAAGCAAATTTTTTGACATGTTTTCATGTGAGTTGTTTATTCCAACACCAGTTTAGAAAACTAGAACCACAACCAAATTTCAACATTTTGACAGTACAGTGCCAATGATGGGACATGTGTGAATTGATATTAAGATATTATTTGTACAACTGGTGCATGTACTATCTCTCTGTTTCTCTGTTTGGGTTTCAAACCAGGAAGAAGTGAATAGTAATGCATACCCAGATGAAATGAGGAAAGCAAATTGTAGCAGCAGTCTTCTTTGCTTGGATGCTTTGGAAGAGTTTTCACAAAATCTGGATTTATCATCTTTTTCTGAGACATTTTCCTGTGGTAAGTTTACTTAACTAGTGGATCCTTCTTATTATGGAGTGATGGTGGCTTTGTGGTAATGAGGCCCAGTCTAACACTCTGAGGGCACGGGTTCAAATCCATCCACCACCAAAGCCCCGCACCCCCCTCTCCCCTTCAAATAGCTGGTAGAATTTAAATTAAACTGTTAAATTGAGAATTGGAAACTAGCCTCAGTAAATGTGACCATGATAATGATTATTGAGTCTCGTTCGCTAATGTCCTTTAGGGAAGGGGACCTGCTGCTTTACCCCAACCCACAGCAGTGTGGTTGACTCTTAACTTCTGTCTGAAATGTTCCAGCAAGACACTCGGTTCAGAGGTAATCAGGGACGGGCAGCAAATGCTGGCCCAGCCAGTGACACCCACATCTTTGACTCTAACTGATGAAAGAGCTATGAGGTTGGTGGATCTGTTTATTCAGATGCTTTAGTGTACTATACTCAAAATATTTAGGCCAGAATCTTACCACTGTTCACACCGGCAGTATTTTCCCATCCTACTGCAGTGAACCAAGATTTGGCTGGGTGCCAAATCCTTCAACCTTGCTGCAGCAGGAGGCTGGCATGAACAGCCACTAAGATTGTGCCTATAGAATTTTCACAGAAAAAGTTAAAGCAATTGAGCTAGTTACTTTAAAAGAATGGTTTCACACTAAATTCTATTGAATTGCTAATGCTAAAATTGGAAGCTCCATATAGGAGGAGCTCTTCAAGGTGCTGTTACTATTTTTGTCCCTCAGTTTTTGTTTGTTTCCGGTGATTTAGCTGGGAGATCTTTTGGAGCGATTTGTCAGTATGTCTTTCTGCTTCAGGTGTTTTATTGTTTGTTTTTTTAATCATCGAATTAGATAGTCAACTTGATGTTGAGAGAAAGGAAGAACTTGTGTGGAACTTAGCAAACTGAGACATTTGTGTTGTTTGAGCCTCATTTCATAAGACTGTGTTTTAAATTCTTGAATATGCTTCTATTACTATTTCAGGCAGGATCCAACTGTTCTGCACATTTCTCCCCCTTCGTTTTTCTGCCACAAGCAAAATTGTTTTGCAAATTGACTGCAAAAAATGGCACCCATCACACTTTCAATTGTCAATCATTAAATCTGACCAGAATTAAGGTGTTTTTGTTTAAAAAAATATGTGAATTCTGTTGTGAAGAATGAGTGTGATGATGGGATTTTAAGATGGCCAGGCTCCCTAATAAAATTCTGTGCCTTTCCTAGGAATAGGGAAGTGTAATATGTAACGTGTGTTGTATTTTTGTTTTTATTCTCAGATAGTGACAGTGAAGAATCCATAATGAAGGATGAGATTTTCAGCTCAGACAAGCTATGTGACGCTGCTAGAGAGGCGGTCAGTTGAAGACATTATTTAGATTTGACTCATGAGAAAAAATATATCTGTAATTCCATATTATAGAGTGCTAGCACATTACCAGAAATGAGATTGCAAAATCTACGCAAATTGGTGTAGATTTTGGTGCTTGTTAATGAGAGAGTTGCAATGTTATAATGTGCCTTCATCTTCCTTGGCACTCATATCCCGTTGATCCAACCATCGCAATCATCAGAGCTAAATATAGCTTTGTGATCATTGTACATCAGTCTGGTTTCCCGATAACTCTCAATTTCACTTCCATGATTTGGGGATACCGCAGTGATTGACCAGGAGTGTTGTGGCTGAGCCTAACTGGTGTATGTGAAGTTCGGAATGACAGAGGTAAGGTCTCTCGGAAGCAATGAACCCCTTTATAATAAAACATACCTATGGGCGCACAGATTAGGAGCAGGAGTTGGTCACTCAGCCGCTTGACCTGCTCTGCCATTCAATAAAATCATGGCTGTAACCTCAACCCCACATTCCTGTATACCCCCGATAACCTTAGTCAAGAATATATCAAGTCTGCCTTAAAATGTTCAAAGACAATGGGAGCAATCTTACCAGAATTTGATGAAGTGTCAGGCTCAGTCTGAAGAATGGCTTGTAACTCTCCAGTTGCACAGACTAGTTTTCTGTCCAGATTTTGAGTCTCTTTAAAGGAAAAAAAACACATGGGTGTGGTTTATGGTGTCACTCTGGTGGGGCAGGGATTCTTTGATCTAATAACAGGCTCCACGGAGATTGAGACACCATCTTTGAAGGGCACCCCAACCAAAAATATAATTAAACCCCGTTCCTCCTTGACAATCATCACCAACGTAATCATGACCAACATTTCAACCAAACCAACCCACCTGCTTCTGCTCAGTGACCGCCCCCCCCCCCCCCTACCCTTGCACACTCCTCCCCTTCCCAACGCACACAGTTCATCCCACCACTCCATCAAATGGTGGGGCTCCCACTAGGGTCTGGCAATATCCCCTGGCACAGATTAGCATTGCTGTCACGTTGGCAATGCCAGCCTGTGCCATAGGCATTGCCAAGCATGTCCATCTCCCTCCCCCGAGGGTATACTTACCTTTGTGGCCCCAGAGAGATCCCCTTGACAGGTTTATAATTTTGAAAACTTGTGGAGAATCTTGTGGACATGATGTTGGGTTGGTGACGTATGAATACACTGAGGGGACATCATGTGGTTGGGGACTAGATAATTAGATTTCAATTTATTAAAATTAGGTTCATGTCCATAATCTCCGGACTTTGCGCCCTCACTGGTGATCCCGCACACAGTGTCTGGGCTCAAGATCCTGCCCTCTGTTTCTACAGCCTTTTAGAGGAAGAGATTTCCAAAGACTCTGAACTTTCTGAGAGCAAACATTTTTCATCATCTCTATCTTAAATGAGCAATCCTTATTCATAAACAGTGACCCCTAGTTCTAGATTTTCCCACATGAGGAAATGCACTGTTCAAATCGATCCTGTCAAGACCTTCAAGATATTAAAGATTTCAATCATGTCATTTTTTGTTCTTCGAAGCTTCAGTGAATACAAGTCCGACCCTATAGGACAACCTGCCCATTCCAGGCATTAATCTAATAAACTTGCATCGCTTCTAACACATTTACATCTTTCCTTACATAAGGAGACCACCAGTACAGTACACAATACACCAGATTTGATTTGATTTATCATCACATGTATTAGTACACAGTGAAAAGTATTATTTCTTGCGCACTATACAGACAAAGTGTACCGTTCATAGAGAAGGAAATGAGAGAGTGCAGAATGTAGTGTTACAGTCACAGTTAGGATGTAGAGAAAGATCAACTTAATACGAAGTAGATCCTTTCAAAAGTCTGATGGCAGCAGTGAAGAAACTGTTCTTGACTCGCTTGGTATGTGACCTCAGACTTTTGTAACTTTCTCCCGACAGAAGAAGGTGGAAGAGAGAATGACGGGGGTGTATGGAGTCCTTGATCATGCTGGTTGCCTTTCCAAGGTAGTGGGAAGTGCTGACAGAGTTAATGGATGGGAGGCTGGTTTGCGTGATAGACTGGACTTCGTTCATGATCCTTTGTAGTTTCTTGCAGACTTGGTCAGAGCAGGAGCTATACCAAGCTGTGATACAACTAGAAAGAATGCTTTCTATGGTGCATCTGTAAAAGTTGGTGAGAGTCTTAGCGGCCATGCTTTGCTTTGTCACTCAGCCCACCCTCCACTTTACCTGCTAAATTTCGTTTCTTAGTTGACAGTGAGGAACATTCTGCATTTTCCTGCAGATGCATCGTCGCTTCTTGGCCTTTTGGCTAAAATCAAGTGTAGTATATGTTCATATCAGTAAAGGATCAGGTTAAACCAAGGCTTTACCTGGTGCAATTTTTCAAAGCCTTTTGGCTAAGATGAGCGTTGGATTAAGCCTGTGTTGGGGCGCAATACCTCATCTTGTCAGCTTGGATCTTGGTTGTCCCTCGTGGGGACCATGAATTGGATTCAATTTGAATTTGGTTTTTTTGGATGGAATAATTTTTTTTTAAATCTGTTTAAAGTAGAACAGCAACTCACAAGATGAGGGGAGAATTTGCCTTAACTTTTCTTCCAATGCGAAAGAAATTATTGATTTTGGTGAAAGAGCGAGGTCAATTTTCTCCTTTCTACTTTTTTAAAATAATCCCAGAAATGTGTCATTTGGCGATAGGAGAGTGTTTTTTTCATGACATTTAGATTTCCATTACAGTTCTGTTTGCACTTCATTACTTACCTATGAAGTGTTCTGGAATACCCTGAAAACAAAACCTCAGGTTCCTGATTTCTATATTAATGCTGTGATAATCATAGAATCCCTACAGTGCAGAAAGAGGCCATTCAGCCCATTGAGTCTGCAGCGCCAACAATCCCACCCAGCCCCATCCCCGTAACATGTATTTTACACTGCTAACACCCCTCCCCCTGACACAAATGGTGAATTTAGCTTGGTCAATCAACCTAACCCACACATCTTTTGTGTGTGGGACAAAACCAGACTACCGGAGGAAACCCACACAGACCCGGGGAGGATGTGCAAACTCAGCACAGACAGTGACCCAAGGTTGGAATTGAACCTGGGTCCCTGGCGCTGTGAGACAGCAGCTAACAACTGTGCCAACATTCTGCCCCAAATAATCACCACTCTTTTTTGGTTAAGCAGTTTATCAAATTGGATATGTTGTACTGTTCCAATAAAAAGAAGGTATTGTCAGGGTACTTTTATTTCCCCTCCCAGAGGATTCCATTTCTGTCAAGAGGGTAATTTCCCCTTTTTAAAGGAAGAAGGGTGGCAATTAGAAACCTATCAGTTTTTCAGTATTAAAAATGTACAGATAAAGTTAAAAAAATCATAAGTATTAGGAGTCAAAATTACTGGTTATTACAATGTTAATTAAGGTGAATGGAGCTGATTTGTGTATGTTATCTTTCACAACTGCAGGGTTTAGCCCATTGCATTCAGATCATTCTTCTTGAGTTAGTTTCGTTATTAGTGATTTTACTATTCAAACTATTGTTACTCCATGTTATCACTAGCAAGATCGGTTATTACTCACGGCGACCATCCAACGAGTAAAAGAAAGGCAGGTTGCTGTCCCTTCTGAGTGAAGTTTACTGTTTAATCTATGAATGATCAACATTGATTATTTGAGTAAAACTATATGAGTTGGGGAACATAGGAGTGGGGAGAACCTTAGCAGCTGTCCTGCAGAGAACTCAGAATCCCTCAAGTCACAAACAGACAGGTGTGGCACAGTGGTTAGCACTGCTGCCTCACAGTTCCAGGGATCTGGGTTTGATTCCTGGCTTGGGTCATTGTCTGTGTGGAGTTTTCACATTCTCTCCATGTCTTTGTGAGTTTCCTCCAGATGCTCTGATTTCCTCCCACGGTCCAAAGATGTGTGGGTTAGGTTGATTGGCCATGCTAAATTGTCCCTTGGTATCCCGGGATGCGTAGTTTAGAGGGATTAGTGGGGTAAATATGTGGGGTGACAGGGATCGGGCCTGGGTGGGATTGTTGTCGATGCAACCTCAATGGGCCGAATAGCCTCCTTCTGCACTCTAGGGAATCTATGATTCAGAGAAAGAACTGGGAGACCTATACTAAAATCTTGCTGGGATCCTATGGTCCCGCCAGCGATGCACCCCTGCCATGGGTTTGCCAGTAGCCTGGGAAGCATTCAATGGGAAACCCTGTTGACAATGGCGGAACCATAAGATCCCACTACCAGCAAGTGCGTGCCACCTCCTGCTGCTGCAAAACGTGCCAAGGAGTGGAAGAACATTCCCACCCCCAGTCAGCGCTAATGCTGATATTTTTACTTATTCTTTATGCACTTTTCAGCAAAGTCAAAGCATTAGTTCCTCCGCTTTCATTAATTAGAAACCTCTTGGGTCCTTTAGCTCCTCACTATTGGGTTTTACGAAAACCCAATTCACCAATCCCAATTATTACAACTAATTAAAAAAAAGAGTGAAATTATCCCTTTATTGTCAATTTAGTGCTGAATTATAGATGGTTTTGTGCCTCTGTCTTTTGCCCTGTGGGAGCTGGATTGCATCTTCAAGTGAGAAGCTTACAGTAGATAGAGGAAAAAAAATCAATGTGGACCCAGCATATACCCAGGTGCCAGGGATTAAAGCTAAATTGTATAGTCATGCAGGAATTGTGAAGGGCTATTAACTTTTGTCTGTTCAATGCAACACAGGCAGCATGGTACCTTTAAAAATAATCTTCTCTCCTTACAGATGCTGCCAGACCTGCTGAGACTTTCCACCATTTTCTCTTTTGGTTTCAGCATGTTATCTTTGTTGTGTCTGTTCATTTACTGTGCATGATTTCTGCATTTAGCCAACAATAACTGTAAATTGGCTGTATATGCATCGGCATAGTTCCCTGAACTCAGACTTGCCAGCACAATTTAAAGCTAGCCATCATTTCTTAAAGGGAAGGCACACGGTTGCTGCTGCAGCTGCTGAGTTCATTCAGAGTGATGTTATGTTCGCTGACCATGGGTGAGAACCTACGCAAAGATTTTCAGATACTGCACTTGAAGTCTTGGGCGAAGTGGAAACAGAAAGATGTCCTACAATGCAGGAAGCAATGGGGCTTTTCAGACACACAATGGGAGGCCAATTCCAGGAATCTGGCCCCCAGAATATGGATGCTGCACCAGAGGAAGTTTAATGAACTCACATGTGTGTCAAAGTGATTGAAAGTGTTTTCAAATGTTGTAGTTCACCAGCTGTACCACTGGCCTCACACAATGTTCATTGCCATCGCTTACCTATCAATAATCTCTAGAGATCAGGAGTCATACCTAACATTCATTTGCTTCACCTCAGCCTCATCACTTAGCACAATTGCAAGCCTCACTGTCACACCTCACAACTTGCACGCACTATTTTTTAACTGAGTTTTGGCAATACTTAGTCTCTGAAAAACCCCCACACAAAGACCAAGAAGAGAGTGATGATGAAGACACAGTACCGTCATTTGTTTTCACACTCGCAGTCATCAACTCATATACTGGAACTGTGCTCGCTTTAGGGGAGGATTAGAGACAGGATTTGCACTTGATGAGACACCTGACCTCACCAAAGGATAAGGGAACACATGGGTTCTGCTGCACTGAACTCGGCTGAGGAGTCTGAATGGGAAGATGACAGGAGAATGCTGTTTTGTGGACACAACTAAACGCTTGTTGTGCTGGGGAGCCTGGCTGAAAGCCGATGGACAACATGGAGGAATTTGGTTTCAACACAGCACAGGGGTTTTGCACTTTGCTTGGTGCCTAGCGTTTTGAGCACGTAAGCGGTGGCCAATTCCAGTCACCCATCCAGTGGACCCAATTGTGATGTAGTCTATACTCATTGATGGCTGATGTTGCAGGTTTCATTGCAACCCAAGTAGCAGCTACTCAATGCCTGGATCCTGCTATAGAAAGTCACATCGCTGTCAGTGTGCTGACACACACACCCATGCTGCAATCATTTTCATTCTGCAAAGGGGCTCGCAGGATGTCACAGCAACCTGTCAAATTAGCAGTCTGTTCTCTGGCAGATTACTCGGACTGCTGAGGTACTGCCCTGGGGCAGTGTCACTGCTTTAATGGAACATGAGCCTGCTGTTCTGTCTTGGGATGACAGCATTTGCCCTCCCACCCCTGCCGGTTACCATGCAGTTGCCTAACATCCAGATTGCTGCCTCCCATGCAGAGGTGGTCTAGTCTGACACCAGACCCTCTATAGGCCAAGGGCTACGCAAGGTCATCTTCCAAGACTATCTGAGAGTTAGCAGCCTTCCACCAGCCATGCTACAACAGCTAAATAACACTGCGTACCAGGGCAGGCAAAGGCGCATGGTACACGGATACCAAGGGAGTGTACAAGGGTGATTAGTTAACATATGTATGCAATATGGATTAATTTAATTTATAAATTTGGTTTGAAATGCTCATTTTCAAGTGACTAATATTTTTCTAAGTGGGTTATATAAAGGTCAGTGTCTGAGGGAATGTAAAAAATGTGGATCTGTTGTTGAATGGGGAATTGGGGTTATGATTTTTGATATCTCAGTTGAACTAGCTTTTGCCACACACACCCTGGCCAGAGAGGGACTCTTAGGTTGGTGCCTACTTTCCTCTTCCATCACTTCCTCCTCATCCTTCTCTTTCTTCCGGCAGTTGTCATGCTCTGTATGACCTCTATTCATACTCCCACTCCTTCTCTATTCTGAGAGGAGTAGTTCACCCATGTCTGGGAGTACCTGGTTTGTTCAGAAGCCTTGATTAGCAAAACAAAAACTCCACTGCCCGCCCACCACTCCCTTTCACTCATAAATTAGAAACTATTGTGAAAAAACACCGCAAAATGTGTAAAATTATGGTGACAAACAGAAGAAATCAACTAACCACTAATCTGTAACCTGTAAGTAGTTGATGAGGCTTCAGCTTAGGGGTGTCAGGGGTGAAATCATGAGCAGGCAGGGGACGAAGCTGGCCTGGAGGTGTGCTGACTCCCGCAATCGTGGTTTGGTTAGATTGGGATAGAGTAAAGGATCAGGGTAGCCAATGAGGTTAAACCGAGGCTTTACATGATGCAATCTCTCCAAGCCATTTTGGCTAAGATGAAGCATTAGATCAGGACTGGGGGTGGGGGAGAGTGTGTGCGCAATGCGTCATTCTATCAGCTTGGATCTTGTTTGGTTGAGTCCATGATGGGATGCAATGTCTGGTCTTGTTGGCTTGGACCTTGTTTCTCTCTTACATGGGGATCATGAGTGGACTTAATTTGAATTGACTTTTTTGATAAGAAATAGAGTATGAAAGCTCCAATAAATAAAAAGGTGCTGCTGGAGTGGGATGGTGAGGGTGGTAGTTGTCAATGGGGGAGCCCTACCTGCAGCTTAAAGTTTATTCAGCCATGCAGGTTAAAGGGGAAAGACATCAGTTGAGCCTGGGCAGCATGGTGGCCCAGTGGTTAGCACTGCTGCGTCAAAGCACCAGGGACCTGGGTTTGATTCCTGGCTTGGGTCACTGAGCAGAGTCTATACCTTCTCCCCGTATCAGCGTGGGTCTCCTCCGGGTGCTCCAGTTTCCTCCCACAGTCAATGTGCTGGTTAGGGTGCATTGGCCATGGTAAATGCTCCCTTGGGGTACCCTGAACAGGTGCCGGAGTGTGGCGATTAAGGGATTTTCACATTAACTTCATTGTAGTGTTAATGTAAGCCTGTTTGTGACACTAATAAATAACCTTTAACTTGAGCTACAAGACTGATGTCAAATCGGTTTTACATGCTAATTTACATCATGATTTTGTGTGTATACCAGCTTAGTGTCCAGCAGTCTTTTTACATCACAAGTGTCTGTTTAAGCCGTACATGCCATTTTGGAACTCTAAAGGACAATGCGGGGGCCCAAAATCTTTGACACTATAGAGCTCAATTTCTTGCCCCTTGTAAACTGCCAATCTTGACTCGACTGAGCAACCCTCTGCAACCCAATAGCAGGGCTGATCATTTAAAAATATGATCTATGTTTTAGAAGGCAAATAAGCCCAAAGAAGATGAGCTGAAGAAAGGACCAGAAGAGCTCGGTGCAGGAATCACTGAAAATTCTCCGATGCAGCAACAACATGACACTGTGGCAAAACAGCTGGATCATGTTAAAGCTTTAATGCAGGCGAACCAATTATTGACAGAGGGACTTCGAAGCAAGCTGCTTCAGATATGGTGCCACATGCCAAAAAATGAAGTAAGAAATACATTAACACTCTTTTTTTCCTTATTTCCTTCACAGCAATTGTATCAGCAATGAACAAAAAGATGTGAATATTCAGTACATAGAATCCTACAGTACAGAAGGAGGCCATTCGGCCCATCGAGTCTGCACCGACCACAATCCCACCCATGCCCTATCCCCATAACCCCATGTATCTACCCTAGCTAGTCCCCCGACGCTAAGTGGCAATTTAGCATAGCCAATCCATGTAATCCACACATGTTTGCAGTGTGAGAGGAAACCGGAGCACCCTGAGGAAACCCACGCAAGTACGGGGAAAATGTGCAAACTCCACACAGACAGTGACCCAAGGCTGGAATCAAACCCAGGTCCCTGATGCTGTGAGGCAGCAATGCTAACCACTGTGCCATCGTGCTGCCTAAGTTCATCAATACAGCGGTACAGTGGGACAGTAGTTAGTACTGTTTCCTCACAGTGCCTGGGACCCAGGCTCAATTCCATTCTTGGGTGACTGTGTGGAATTTGTATATTCTCACCATGTCTGTGTGGGTTTTCTCTGGGTGCTCCAGTTCCTCGCACAGTGCAATGATGTGCAGGTCAGGTGGATTGCCCATGCTCAATTGACCCCTAAGTGTCCTAAAATGTGTAGATTAGGGGCTATAGCAGGTAAATATGCGGAGTTACAGGGATCTGGTCTCGGTGGGATGCTCTGTCGGAGAGTCAGTGCAGACTCAATGGGCCGAATGACCTTCTTCTACACTATATGGATTCTATAATTCCCTCATTTACCCAATGCACAATGAAACTGTTGCACTAAATGTATAGTTTCTTTCCAGGATGAAACTTAGAGCGGGATTTACCAGTTGCTCCCCACTGCTATAATCTTCCAGTCCCATCAAGGTCAGTGGAAGTTTAAATAGCTTGCCCCATATGTCATGGGGAAGTCCGCTGTGGTGGGGCTAGAAAATCCCAGCCCTAGTACACGTAACACCCCTGCTACATTATGTAGAATTATCTAGTGATAGGATGTGCACCACAGAAATGGGCCATTCAGCCCAACTGGCCACAGATTTTCTAGTCATTAGCCATTTAACGCACAGTTAGAATATTGTGTCCTATTTGGGTAAGATCTGATGGCCTGTTTGGATGTCCAGAAGAAATTAATAACATTGCAACAGTAATAAAGAGAAATAGGAGAAACTATGGGCCTGATTTTACCATTTTCATTTTAAGCGCTGAATCTGGGCGCAATTCAGATCCGACTTGGAAATCTGCTTTCAGGCGCCCCCATTAGCACTTTGCCTGGAAAAGAAATTGCGAGTCTGAATCGCACAGTGGGCGGGGCTTAGTGTGTGTGAAATGATCGGAGCTCTGAACTACACATGTGAAGTTAGAAAAAAATTGAAAATCTTGCCCCTGTCACATCGCTCCCAGGCCATAAAAAGCAGATATAGCAGCCCAAGAGCGATGGTCTCCACAGACATCATCCACAACCATACAACATAATTTTCCCCCTTATCCATCCAACCCCCCACTACCCAGACTGATCATGACCCTCTGCACCCACCCCCACCACCACCACCACCAGTCACTGCAATGGTAAAGGGGGAAATGGTGATAAAATTGGATGGGCAGTTCATTAATTTAGTTTAAATGCATGCAAATACATTTAAATTGCTGTTGCGCCCATTTTGGGCACAAATTGGATTGCAGCCATTTTTGGACTTTGGTAAAGTGGGCATCTGCATTGACGTGGGCACGAATCACATTAATGGCCTCACACCAGAAAACTGGCACAACGCAATGGTAAAATCAGGCCCTATGAGTGGGATGTTCTTGCTAGCCCACGGCATTTTCCCATGTGGGAGGCGGCTTGAGGCAGCCCACCAGTGGGGTCTTCTGGTGCCACCAAAGTCAATGACCAGGGGAGCGGGGGGCTGGGGTCCGGGGGGGGGGGGGGGGGGGGGTGCAGTCACTTCTAGTGGGATGGGAGGATCCTGCCAATGGGAAGGATTGGAAATTCCTGCCTTATGGCTGTTTTCTTTAAAGCAGGGAGGACTAAGGTTTTGGATAGAAGTATCCACAGTAACGAAGAACTTTGACAAAGTTAAAATTGGGAAAACTGTTGCCAATGGATGATGAGTCGGTGACCAGGTCAATGGAAAAGGGAGAATTTGCCATCTAAATCGGGAGAAAGCAGAGTTCATGATGCCTTATAAAAGAAAAATAATTAAGGGTGCAATCTTACCGGCTGTTCATGCCATACTCCCACTGCAGCAAAGTCGGAGAATTTGAAGTGATAACATTCACTGCGGCGGGATGGGAAAATCCCATCAGCACAGATGATAGTAAGATTCCGGCCTAAGTTTTAGAAAAGAAAATGGAAGAAACTTCTATTGCAGCCCTAACATATTTTCTCTTTTCCTTTTGAAAAAAAGGCTAGAAGATTTGAGGATGATGAGATTAGTGAAGTTGACAGTGAGAGTCTTCACATGTTTCCCAGGGAGGAATCATCTGTGGCCAGTGTTTGTAAAGACGATCCGAACTTAGTGACGGAGCAGCAAAGCAGTTTGCCAAAGGTACCGATGGCGAAGACACAGTGTGAGGAATCCAGTGGGTACTCTGAAATATGTCACTCGACATGTGATGTGAATTGTCTTAATGACTATCTTCATTCTGTAAAGTCACAAGAAGGAGGCTGGTGCCCGGAGGAGAAAGTGCCAGATCCGGGAAAGGACTTGGAACAGCAAAATGAGGCTCTTCGGAACCAAGTCTCAAGTCCCAAGTGCGACCATTCCGAAATAGAGCTGGTGGGAAAAAGCTCATCACAAAAGGAGCAGCTGGTCATAAGCTTAAAAGACTTGGAAAATGCTGCAGAAGAAATGCATCGGTATAACCAGAAGATCATGCTGGCAAAAGACACGATTGAAGACACTGCAGAGACGGTGAAGGTTAGATTGCAAAAAATCCAGTGTCAGTTGACAGAACTGGAGGCGGCTAACAGGAATCTGCACTTACAAATTGGAAAGCTGAATGCTGATTATAGTCAAATACAGGAAAACCACCAGTGCGTGGTTTGCGAGAACAAGAATTTGGCAAATCAGTGTGTTGATCTGCAAGCAAATCTAAATAGTACGGCAGCGGAAAATGAGCAAATGCTCGCTGTTATAGCCAAACTGGAGAAAAAGATAGAGGCGGCCCTCGTGAATTTAGCTGAAATCAAAACAGAAAAAAATAAATTGGAACAACAAGTCCAATCCTTAAAAGTAAGAAAAAATTAGTTTATTTTAAATGTTATCCATTTTTCTTATTTTTCCAGGGTGGGGTGTCATATAGAATTGTAAAATTATATTAACAGAACATGCCTTAGCTTAGAATCGGGATAAATTATGATTATCCACCAGAATTGTGTTTCATTTCTGCCTATCATTGGATAGCTTTAGTAATTGTATTTGAGTATGCACGCATAAAGCTGTGTGAGTTAGTCAGCGCCCTAAGCTCTGCCATGCTGCTGAAGATTAATGATGTTGATGCTGCAAGCTGAAAATTGTAGGGCGATAACTATCCAGTTGATCATCAGGCTAATATATTGTGAGCACAAAGTAATGATCTAGTCCCCTAAAAGAACTATAATTACATAATTTTATATACACTCTAAATTTGTGCAGATTCAGGGACGGGACTGGGATCCTTCCCCCCATCCCCTCTTCCTCACCACAATTTCCAACAATAAAATAAATGCAGTGTATATGCACCTCATATCCTGAGCTTGTTTATTGCAATCTCAGGACCTCGAAAGGAAGTGATGTTTCTTTGTATAGCACTTAGCCATTCCGTGAGTTTATTTCTTATTCATTGAATGGAAAGAATAGAACCTGTGGTCAATTCTGAACAGGTTACAGAAGAAGCCGGTCAAACTCAACTGTATCTGTCCACACTAACGTATAGCAGAGTTTCTATAGTATGAAAGATGGAAACATAGCTTGGTCCCTCAGTATGCAGTGGTAGCCTCAATAAATTTAAGTCAAAATTTAATATTATCATAGAATCCCTACAGTGCAGAAGGAGGCCACTCAGCCCATTGAGTCTGCACCAACTCTCTGGCATCTTGACCAGGCCCATCCCATGCCCTATGCTATAACCTCACACATGTACCACGGCTAAACCCCCTAATTTACACATCTTGGAGCACTAAGGGGCAATTTAGCATGGTCATTCCACCTAATCTGCACACTTTAGACTGTGGGAGGAACCGGAGCACCCAAAGGAAATCCATGCAGACACGGGGAGAAGGTGCAACCTCCACACAGATAGCCCTCCATGGCCAAAATTGGGGACCCTGGCACTGTGAGGGAGTAGTGCTAACCATTGTGCCACCATGCCACCTACTGTGAAATGAAAGTAGCATTAATCTAAAGAACTATAAAAAAAAGAAATAATTGAAGAACATTAACCTGTCTTTTGTTGTCAGTGAAGCATGACCCTTGTTGGATACCTCCATTTGTTATTTGCAACCCTTCAACATGAACTGGGTTGATGTTTTCTCACAATATTCTCAATGAAACTAATAATTTTTTCTTCTTGCAAGGACGAGTATAACAAACAGGAGGAAGCAAGGGTTTCAGAGAGGGAGCAGATGAACATAAACTACAGCAAGCTGGTTGGTGAGATTGAAGACCTCCGCATGCAGTCGGAAAAGGAGCGTCTCAACACACTAAATCTGAAGCAAGAGATCTCCGCGGTGAGAAATGAGAACCAACGTCTACAACAGGTTGCAGAGGAGGAGACCAAAAAAAAGAAATCTGCAGAGCTGGATGCCAGGAAGTGGAAGAAAGAGTTTCATCTACTGGCTGCAGGGCAGCAGGAGAAGGTATGTCCTCACTAAGTGACTCCATGCTAGCAATAGATTTGCTCGGGAAATGAATAAGGATAAGGAAGACATATTTATTGTTAGTAACTGCTGAGCGTAACCTTCTGACCACCGCTCCCCCCCCCCCCCATTTTACAGTAACTGTTTTGTCTTTATCTATGTGTTATTGCCATAATAAATTCCTACATCCTCATTTCTGGCAATTGTGCAAAGTTGCCAATGCCATAATTACACCTACCGGCCAGCGATAATCCAGCAGGTGTTCCACTAATGAGAGGATACCATTTCAGTGTCACAAGGTCAGGTAGGTGATTTTTAGAAAGAACATGGGCAAAATTGTTTACAACGGACTGGCGAATAATTGGCAAGCATGCAAATGTGCAGCCCCAGTTTCAAAACATGGTGGAAATTGGGTGAGGGGGATCCAAATTGTCCTGACCTCATTATTATGAGGCCCGAATAATTTGGACACCAGATTCTACATCTCTACACCCGCTCAGTTGCTTGAAGCTGGCTGGTATCAGCAGATAGGCAGGAGCAGATTCACATTTGCTGCCAGCTTGCATTTGTAAGTAGAAGTGGGTACAGTGTCCTTGGCAGTACAACAAAGTAAGATGCATGCAAAAGCTAGTCACAGTCTGTTATGAGCAGTTGTTGGCTACAAATCTGTTAGCTATAAGAGGACTGTTGACAAGTTTTGTTTAATAGAACAATGTGTCCATCTGTATAATGTGTACCAAGAATGTGTACCAAGGCATTGGAACACAAGCTTGACAGATTTATCGCTCCCAAACTAAATGTGAACTGCCATTATAACATAGCTACCCATAGAAGGTCCAGACTGGAATTGGCACTCAGAGGATTAGCTTAAAGGCAACTTTAGAAATCTCAGAAGGTGGCTTGGAAGAGCTATGCAGGCTAAGAGAATAATTAAACTAAATTAGTACCACAGAGAGAGATTCACTGACTTGAGATATTCCAGTGATCCAATGGTGCTCCAATTTCACAGCGTTTCTGTATTTCCCAAGGGCGTTTGGGGTGAGTTATAAAAGGTGGCATCGTGCCTTCTGTTTCCTGGTCCTTTTCTGTCTTGCCTCTTCACAACTTGCTACTCCTCACCAGTATACACCTCTCTGTATTGCTGGTTGCAAAGATTAGTGAGGGGGGAGTTGCCTTTTCATAACACATTAAACCAACATCACATCTCTGAAGTGAACATAAAAGATCAAATGGGATTGATGGGGTAAAATCTGTGGGGTTACAGAGATAGGGTGGGGGGAGTGGGCCTGGTAGGATGTTCTTTTGGAGAGTCAGTGCAGACTTGATGGGCCAAATGGCTTCCTTTCATACTGTAAGGATTCTAAGATAAGAATGGGGGAGTTTTTCCTGTGTTAAAGACAAAATGTATTCCTCAACTAAAATCACCAAAAAGGATTATCTGGCTAGTTATGCTGCTGATATGATCTTGACATATACAAATTGGTTGCTCTGTTTTCCTAACTTACAATGGCTAGTGCACTTCAAAAGTAAGCACATTGGGATGTCCCAAGGTGGTCATGAAAAGTTATTATTTGTGTATGTTTGTTCTGACTTATTGTGTGATGTACTTTGTAAGATATTAGCATGCCCAGGCTTTCAATTGTAAAAGCTCGAATATGTGTCAACTTGAACATAGGCATGCCTCGTGTAAAATCAAATATAAAGTGGCACTCTAACCTATGAATTGATGAATCAGAAAATCATAACTTCAAATGCCACTTAAGGATCTGAGTGCATCTTCTAGCCTGACACTTCAGTGCAGTACAGCAGGAGTGCTGCACTGTTGGAGAAGTGGCGATGAAAAGTTAAATTGAAGCACTATCTGCCTACCATGGTGCTATACAAAGATGGGCATGGCAGTGCGGATGTCCTTGCCAAAACTGATCCCTTGAACAATACCGCAAAAGCATTCCTAACTGGCCATTAATGGCAACACCATTTATTAGAGCTTGCTGTGCAAAAAATGGCTGCTATGTTTATGGACGAAACAGTGACAGGAGTTTGAAAAGTAATGTTATTGTCTGTGATGCACTTTGAAATGTCATCAGGATTCGAAAGGCCACTGTTTCCTTTGGTGAGTATCAGAGTTGTCTCCGTAAGGCAGCAACAAATGTGTAACAGTTTGCTGGTCACAACTTTGTGGCATGCATACTTGGGAGGAACTACAATACCTCTTCTGCTTTCTGAAGGTGTGCTGTCTCCTTCTCTGTCCATTCACAGCTGTGGACACTGTAGACAGGGTTTTCTTTGATACTGCAGCCCTCCCCCCATCCCCCCAGAAACCAAATCTTCCGTCCTCCTTTGTACAAGATGATTGGACTGCCAAAGAAGGCAGATGTTTCATGTACCTTCATGTGTCACATCCTGTCACAGTATCCACTTTATATCTCCTACTAGTGAGAGCCTTTCACAGGAAAAGACAATGTTTGACCCCACATATGGTATCTTACCAGTACATGACCACATCCCTTCGAAATGCAAACTGCAGTCCCTTCAAAGCCATTACTGTGGCAGATAATCTGCTCCTCTACATTGCTGAGTTGACAGTGGAAGGCCCTGTACTAAGTGGGAATTTCTTACTATGTACACTAAATTAGGATTGGCAGGGTTGGCTCTGCACAATTTGAGCAGGGGCAAAGCCTATGGGAGAATTTTCTCATTGAGAAATTGAAACAATGAATGAAACAATGCTTAAATGAGATATCAGCAAGTACCTTTGAAATTTGAACTTATGAAATAGGAGCAGAAGTAGCCCAGACAGGCCCTTCAATCTTGCTCTGCCATTCAGTAAGATCATGACTGATCTACCTCTACCTCACTTCCCTTAACTCCACACCCCCAAACTATCCCCATATTAGTATTGCTTCTGTTTGCAAAAATCTATTGTCTCTGAGATGACTCTATTCAACGGCTGAGCATGAGCAGCTGTCTGTGGTCACAACCTACCGAGTGAACAATTTCTCCCCCCATCTCACCCCTAAATGTTGTCAATTCCTCCTGAGACTGACCCCGGTCCTATAGTGGGATCCTCTGGTGCCACCTACCAGTGGAGTTTATCAGTGCCACTAAAGTCAACAGACGTTTGGCTGGCTCATTACAGCATCTGCCACAACAGGGCTGAATAATCCTGGCCCAAGACACACCATAAAAAGCCTGACAACACCAGGTTTAAGTCCAACCGATTTATTTGAAAGTAAATCAGTTGGACTTAAACTTGGTGTTGTCAGACTTTTTACTGTGTTTACCCCAGTCCAACACCGGCATATCCACACCTAGACACACCAACAGGGGGCAACATCCTTCCATCACTTTCCATGTAAAAGTCTCATATAACTTCCTTATGTTGCTTTAGGTAACTTTTCTTTCCCTTCCTGAAATGAAGTGACTGGTTGGCAACTCGGTTTCTTTGTCCATGGATTCCATTTAGCTAAGCAATGATGGGAAGAGGCTGGAATGGAGCACAAGCACCAGCATGGACTGGGTTGGACCGAATGGCCTCTTTATCCTGTGAGGTAGAACTGAAGTTTTAATAAAAAGCTCAAAAGGCTCAAGTTAGAACTTTTTGCACCTGAATTTAATGAGAAAAAGTACCTTATGCCCCCTAAAAGGAGCAATCACAGCACTGATGTGTTTTATAGTAGTCTGTAAAGTTAAGACTTTCATAAGCTGTTGGCTGTGGCTTGTACCACAATAGATTAATGAAAGATATTCAGCAAGATGTGTTGAAACTGAGATTTACAATGAAAACCTGAGAAACAAAATCATTTAATGACACAAAACTCTGTTGAATTTTAGTATATGTTACATTTTTATATCGCTGTGAATGAGTCTATCCCCAAGTGCCTCTGGATGTTAACTGGACTCCTAAGTTAATTTTTTATCTCCCTACAGATTCAAAAACAAAAGTAAAAAGTTTCACACATATGCATTGTTTGCAGAGAGAGTCAAAGAAGTGTAGTAAATACAAGAAGGAAAGAAAAGTCATATGGAAAATGTAAACAACTTTTACATTTCTTCCTCCTCCCTCCTTTATTACGTTATGTTTTTGGTTAGGAAAGGCAAACCAATATTGTGGTGCAGACGTTGAAAACTGAAATGAATGCATTGAAAGATACTTCCAAACAGAAAGAAAAAGAAATCAGACAAAACATGAAAATGCTGACTAACATTATTCTGGTGAGATGCTAAATATATTTCTTCCTTTATAAAAAGTGCAACTGGGAGTTTTAGGCAATGGATGTTTGATACTCTATACTTCATTCCAAAAAAAATGTTTGTTTTCCTACATGTTAGAAGAAACCAACGACAACAAATTGCATTGATGTAGCAACTTCTGTGTAAAAAGCATGTCTCATGGTGCTTTGCGTAGGGGAACATCTGAAGACACCAAACAAATTGATGTAGGAGAGTTAGGAGAAGTGGCCAAAATAATGTTGGCAGAAAGCAATGGGTTTTAAACAAGACTTTTGAAGATCTGGAGGAGTGGAGGGTTTAGTGAGGGACTTTCGGAGAATAGCATCAAGGCAGCCAAAGAAGCCATAAATGATGAAGGTGGAGGTATATACACAGAAGGCCGGACATGCAGGACCAAAGGTTTTTGGCAAGTACGTTAAGCCTGGAAGCTTTCAGCTGTGAAGGAATTTGAAAATGAGGATGATGACCTTTAAATCGGGAAAGTTGGGAAACAGCACATGATGGGTGAGCAGGACTTAGATAAAATACAGTTGAATTTTTAATGAGTTAAAAGTTCATCAATGTAGGATTTGGGGTAGTCTTCATTTGGAGAAATCAAGTACAGTGATGAACATGTACATCTGTGATGAACAGTAAAGAAGAAATGGAGAGGTTGATGCATATAATCACCAAAATGTTGTTCCCATGTCCATAAAGAACCTCTCTGATGAATTTCCTACCTGCACCATGTGTTAGTCTGTGGTGCAACTAGATGTTATTTTCTAAAGATGGAAGGATCAAGAAGTTCTAGTTTTTTACTAGTTAAGTGACAAAAGATATTAAAGAAGTACTTTCATTGGATAGTATAGCTTTCTAGTGGTTCTAAAGCAGATTACTTTGCAAGGCATGGTTACTGTTGGTTACCAACTATCCATAATTATTCTGTTTACTTGATCATGTCCAAATGTTATAACTACGGCTTCATTTCCAAAAGGTTCACAGTGTATACTAGATTAGCAATTTGTAAACCAGGGCTGCGATTTTCTGGCTGCATTGTGCCTGGTGCAGATAAAGAGCATTGCGGGTGAGGGGTCTAGCATGTTCAACACTGGTGCAAAATCCCATTGTGATGATCCTAGCCACCATACCTAGAAGTAATCTGGTTCTCGCCCATTTAGGACAGGAATCAGATTAGCATATCTAAACAGGCATTTAAAAATGCTCGGTCGGTTTGAGGCTGAATTCTCTGTGTTCTCGGGATTCTCCGCCCTTTGGGACGATTCTCTGACCTCGCGCATATCGTGCCAGTCCAGGGGAATAACACATGGGCCTAAAAATTGGTTTTTCTCCCAGCGCCAAACAGTTTGCAATCCTATGAACTGGATGGCGCCCTACCTGGGTCGAGTAGTATTCTTAAAGTAGCTTTTAAAATATGCATAACCTGTTCAGCAGCCAGCGTATGAAATTCTCTGACCTTTGGATGCGGTGTGAGACCGGTGAGAATCATTACTTGTCTCCATTAGCAGAAACCTGGCGCGATAGCCACACTGGGAGGCTTGGAGGCCATTCAAGCCCCTGGGTGGTGAGTAATATGGCTGGGCAGTGCCCATCTGGCAGTGCCAACTGACACCCTGACAGTTCCAGGCTGGCACAGCCATGGTGCCAGAGGCATTGCCAAGAAGTGGGGCCTAAGGTTGGTGTGTCCTGAAGAGGGTCGTCAAGGAGATGAGGAGCCGTGACGTGGTACGGAGCATGAAGGGTACCCAGTGCCAGCACTCATTGTTGGGGAGGGAGTTGGGGAAACATACCTTCAGTACCTGGTGTGGGAGCATCCCAGATATCTGTGGAGGGAGGGAGTAGGGAAGGTCTTCAATTTCACTTTGAGATCAGACATGCTGATGCAAATCCTACCTGGGGAGGGATTCTCCAGCCGTTCATGCCAATGAGATTCTGAGCGTCAAAATCTCTGTCCTCACTGGTAGCGGCGGCTGAGCATGAATGGTCGGAAATTCCAGCCTGGTTTTTTTCCCCATGGCATGCTCTGAAATTGAATTATCAAGATTTGGTAAATTGTGGATGAGCACCAGTTTTTATTCATTTGCAGGACAGGGGCATTGCTGGCTGGCCAGCATTTATTGCCCATCCCTTGTTGCCCAAGGGCAGTTGAGAGTCAACCACATTGCTGTGGCTCTGGAGTCACATGTAGACCAGACCAGGTAAGGACAGCAGATTTCTTTCCCCTAAAGGGCACTGAACCAGATAGGTTTTTCCGACAGTCGACAATGGTCTCACGGTCATCAGTAGTTTCTTAATTCCAGATATTTATCATTGAATGCAAATCCCATTATCTGCCGTGACGGGATTCAAACCTGGATCCTTAGAACATTAGCTGAGTTTCGAGATTAATAGTCTCGCGATTATACCACTAGGCCATTGCTTCCCCTTAAGGGAGAAAAAGACAAAGAAAACGGATTCATTAATGACCTTCAACACAGGGATGTGTCACCTTCACCCAGTCTGTCATGTATGTGACTCCAGACCTGCACTTCACGATTTCGAGTCATGCAATTGCTTTCACCGAGACATCCAAGCATTCGTTTTTCAGTCATGCGGTTTTGCTGTGCAGTTTGATCACACTTGAGAATTAACAAAAACAATATGTTACCTGCTTTCTTTCCTGCCGATGTTTGGCTGCCCTGCACGAGTACATTTTCAAAAAAGACACTTTGCTTTGAACTGTAACTAAATTTGTTTAATTATTACTACATTTTCACCTAGGACATGAAGTTGGTGCACTCTGATTTATCTACCAAAGGACCATCTGACAAAGGAGATTGTGCCAATTCTGTCTGCGTAAGGAGGACTAGCCAAATACTCTCCAAAATAGGTGTCATCCTTTCATCAATGGAAGGAATAATTACTTGCCAGGTAATTAAAACCAACATTTGGAATTTTGTTTGTTACACCAATTCAAATTGTACATTTGGGTAAACAAGTGTTTAGATGAGATACATAAACCCATTCCTTGAGTAACCGGGAAAGCGAGTCCTCAGGCAGCCTGACTGCCCTTACATCTTTTGAGACTCTTGAGTGGACGATCAGTTGTCATTTACGAGAGCTAATTCCTCAATTTTTCAGCTGGCGGGGGGGTAGATGGGGTGAGACTGGAACAAAGCAAATAGCTCGGCATCACAGGCTGCTGTCAGCAGGAAGTGGGGGGAGGGTGTGCAAGAGGGGCCCTACCTTCTTCCAGGGATCACCCATTGGAGACACCTCATCCAAGTTGGAACCCATCGTTTTGTTGCTCCCCACCCTCAACCTCTTTAACATGACTCCTTACCCCCAAATTGCTGGGGTCTCCCAGCTGCATCACACCTCCTCCTCCTCCTCCACACCTCTCCACGCACCCCCCCCCCCCCCCCCCCCACCTCATCAGATTTCAGAACTTACATTCTGTTCTTCATGGGGGCTGATTGCAGTTACAATGGTGGCCACTACTACTGTCTTCTGGCACTACAGATCTGCCAGCCACCCCGATGGTACAGCAAGATCTCAAGGAATGAGGGACCCAGACTTGCACCAGATCCCAGAGAACAAACTACTTCGTCTACCTTAACGGTGTCAGCTGTCTGGACCTTACGCAGAACAAAAAGTGCACAATGAGGCTTACCATTAACAAGAAGGTTGCAGTGAATCAGTCACTGGGTCAGTAGGCTACTGAAGGCCTATCATGGTCTGGCAAATAGGGTGTGGACCTATAATTGGCTCTCCCCCCAACCCCGCCAAACAATTTGCAATCATCCTGGTCCCTATCCATTGGTGCAAACTGGATCACGCCCAGTAAAGCGCAAGGCTGATTGACCTATTTAAAGTAGTTTTTAAATATGCATAGCCTGTTTGATGCCAAATTCTCCTAACTCCTAGAATGTTCTGACCCTTGGGCATGGCAAGAAAACAGCGAGAATTATTACTGGTCTCTGCTGGTGGAGAGCAGGCACAATGGCCATGCCGAGTGGGCTCAGAGGCCGTTGAAGACCCGCAGATGGTCAGGGCATGCCAGACAGTGCCCACCTGGCACACTGGCAGTGCCAAGGTGGTGGGGCCTGAGTGGGGGATGTGCATGGGGATTGTGTTGTAGGGGGAGTTTGAGGGGATCAAGATGGAGGAACATGTTAGGTGGGTGGTCATGATGGGGGTGTGTTGGATGGATGGTCATTGTGGGTGGGCATGTTGGATGGGGGTCATAATGAGAGGGTCATGATAGGAGGGCATGGTGGAGATCAGGAAGTATATAAAACACTAAAATGTTTTTTAAAAATTGATTCAGCTGTTCTCCAAAGTTGTAATTTTAACATTCCCCAATCAGGGTCTCTGTCATCCACAAATGTGGTCGGGTAGAAAAAGTGCTAAGTTGTGTTATGTAATTCTGTTCCAGGAATCCACCAGCTGTTCTAATAGTATACCTCCAGGTGGGAACAGTGACAATAAAGAAATCATAAATTTGATGGAAAAAGTACCTGCGACGAACAATAAAATCAAACATTCAAAACAAGAGGTGAACATTCTTAGTACGTGTTTTAAGGATGTGACTTGATTAACCATGCTCAAGAAAATTTAATCCTATCATTTTAATTGAGAGCGTATCAATAAGAACTGAAACTGGTATCAACTTCAGTCTCTAATTCTTGGATTTTGATGATTTCTGCTTTGTTTTCTATTTGAACGTGTGTATGAGTGGAATTCTCCCAAGACCCCACCAGCATGTTGGAAGGTGGTCATGGGGAGAATATGGCAGAAGGCCCAGAAATTGGTTTGATGCTGGCGTGAATTTACAGCAGGATCTTCTGTTGGTGCCCACCATGGTGGGTCAGAAAACCCACCAGAGACCGGCGTGAACCATATTTGCACCCATTAATGGGAAGCAGATGAAGGCCTGACCCTTCCACACCCCCATAACCACTCCCCCCCCACCCACACCTCCTCCCCACCGCCCCCCCCCCCACACACACACACACATACACACACCAGATTTTCCACGATTCCAGTGGGAAAAGGCACTGGCATGGAACATCATGCCCTCCAGATGTCGGGACTCAACAATGCCTGGGGCTGCTGCCTCCAGAGTTCAGGATGGAGACTGCCTGCAACCCTGGAATACCACAGCAGCGGGTTGGGTAGGCAGGAGTTGGGGGTGGCGGGATGAGGTGGTCACAGGTGCAGGAGGGGATGCATCTGCCGGTCGACCTTCTAGATTAGGCATCTGGGAGGGGGTCCATCTTCCAGCTTCTGAATGTCACAGGAAATCCAGCTTCATTCTCTGGACGTCCATCTTCTGGCCTCTGATCTCTGCCAGAGAGCCATCTCCATTCTCCAGTTGTCCATCTTCTTTCTTCAGTAGTGGGCTAGTGATATTGGGTGCTTTTTCCAGATGATAGTGTGACTGAATGTGGCATAAACCGCCCATAATTAATATTGCATAATTGATAAAATTGGGATCGGAAGATTTGCCATCTTTTGCATTAAGTACCACCTTGGGAAACACTCTGTATTCCTGCTCATGAGATACAGATGCCATAGTGGTATATCTACATCATAACAGCAAAATAGTGCAATCAAACCTTACTAGTTGCGGCTGGATCAACATCTCCTATTGCGTGAATGCTTAACCGACTCGTATCAAATTCCTGCTCTGCTATTTTCACAAAGAATGTTAGCCATTGAAAAACAATTAGTCCAATAGCTCCATCATATATGGAGTATCATAGAATCCCTACAGTGCAGAAGGAGGCCATCGGCCCATCGAGTCTGCATTGACTACAATATCACCCAAGCCTTATTGCCATAACCCCACATATTTACCCTGCTAATTCCCCTGACATTAGGGTTAATTTAGCATGGCCAATCAACCTAACCCGCACATCTTTGGACTGTGGAAGGAAACCAGAGCACCCAGAGGAAACCCACGTAGACACGGGAAGAATATGCAGACTCCACACCGATAGTGACCCTGGGCCGGAATTGAACCCAGGCCCTGGTGCTGTGAGGCAGCAGTGCTAACCACTGTGCTGCCCAGTGGTAGTTTATAAATTAAGGGGAATTAAGGTTGAAGAGCACCAGACATTAAGATGGGAGAAGCAATTCATAAAGAAACATTTGTTTGTTTGCAGGAATGCGCAGCAGTTGATTCAAAAGTGACAGAATCTTTAGGCAGCCCTACATTACCCCACAAAACTAGCAAGGTTAGTGTTGTTGAGAAATAAAAATAGAAGGGTAAGTTTTCTCTGTCGACAGAGGCATCTATTAATTAATTTGACATCAGTCAATTTTATGGATGGAAAGACAGGGCTACAAGTGTGTAATTTTTATCAGTATTGCATGTGAGTGTGGTTCTATGCCAGAAACACAAAAGCAGGATGTTTAATCTGTACTTTCTCTAAGTATATTTTGATTCCCATTGTGGAAATATTTCTCCTTCCCCTTTTCTGTGATTTTATGAACCATACATCATTCTAAGAGAGTGAGTAAACCATGGGCAGAATTTTCCCCAAAGATGTCGTAATGGCGGGAGTACAGGAGTGATCCGCACCAGTCCGTCAGGGGCATTCTGGAATGCAATCGGCCCACACTTAGTCACCTTTTAGTTGTGCACTAGCACTGAGCGGGGCGGGTTCCAAACACGCCAGTCAGCCTGGCTGCAGAGAGCTTGGGTGCCATTTCACTAGGGTGCCCTGATCTCACTGCACCATGAGACCCCTTCCCTCAGGGTCTTCCCTCCCCATTTCCCATTGGCAGCATTTTCCCCTCCTCATGGGGCCCCTTGCATGATCCCCTGATACCCTTCATGATCCAGCCCTGCATAACCCCCTCCTCCCCCGACCCCCAACTCCCACATGACTCCCCCATCATAGCTCCCACTCAGGATATAAATAAACCTGTTAGACTTTCACCTGGTGTTGTGCGACTTCTTTTGTCCCCTGATATTAGTATCCTTGCAAAATGTCCTGATGAGTGCAAGACAAAAAGCTTTGACAGAAAGTGTCTAATTTTTTTCAGCAGTACTCAAGTTTTGTATTAAGAATTGGCTCTTCATTTTTACAAAGTTCCCTTCCCAATGAATTTTGAAATGATTTTCTCCATGATCACTTTCACAGAGACCTTTGTTAGCTAAATCACCAGAGTTTGGTTCCTCTCCTTTCATTTTGTCTTACAAGTTCAATTTTTCTGGTTCCTCTGTGCACTTTTCTAAAACAAAAATACCTGTGCTTTCTGTTGTGAGGGATTCTGGACATTCTGGTAACCATTTACAGCTCAGTTATTTCATTGCAATTTATGTTTTAGAGTGAAGCAATGCAAAAGCGTATTGTGAAGAAGAATGAAGAGTGTAAGATGCTTGCAGTGGAAAATGTAAAACTTCACAAATGTGTGAAAGAGTTAACATGCAAGGTATTTAGTGTCTCATTGCATTTGTTAATGATACCTTTCATGTACTTACTGTAAACTCCCGTCATTCACAACCTTTTTTATTGTGAGTTTGTTTACCCGCACAAATGTATGTGTACATGTAATCACAGTTCGTGGCCCCAAAACCCATCCATCCACGGTTTAGAATGTTGAACTCTCACCTTTCCTATGCAGAAAGTGTGCACTGCATATGTGCAGACTCTGCACGTGCACAGGTTCACTGTTTGTGGTTTCACATATCGTGAGAATTTGTGGAAACAGAAACCTGCAAATGGGGGATTTTATTGTATATCAAATAGTAAATTAGTCTATATATTAAATCCTTAATACAAATAAAGTGAGAAAAATTTTATCTGCTTTCTTACATTGGAATAATTTCAAAGTATTTGCCATACCCTGCCATTATTCTAAAAATAGATAATTTTCAGCAAGGTTCTAGATTAATATTGCTAACATTGTTTAATGGATAATTGTTCTGCTTTCATACACAATTGTAAGCAAATAACATCTGGGGAACAAAAGTGCCACTTGAGTGCACTGGCCCTAAAAATATATACTTCATGTTTCCTCCACATTAGGCATTTAGTAGCATTCACTTGCTCCCACATATTGCAATGGCAAAGCTGATCACACTTATGAATAGATTGTGGCACAAATGAGGCATAATTTTCAAATGTCTATTGAAGTGGGACCAAAGATAGACGAGCCCACAATTTCCTGCAAATGGCCAGAAAACTGAACTCCTGCCCTCATCCTACCTCAAGAATGATTTTCATTCTCGGAGGATTGGGGGCTGTGAGAGTGGTGGCAGCTACCTACCATTAATGGTGTATAGCCTATCAGGCCAGTTATTTGGCTTGCAGAGCCCCCAGTAGAATTAAAACTTGGCCAAGGGATGGAGGAGGTCTCCTGGCAGCTAACGAGGGTGAGGTGGGTTCCACCTACCTAGGGAATCACCCACTGGACCCAGCATGGCCAGTGGGCTAGAGCTACAACCATTAGCTGTCCAGAGGAGGGGTTGCCTTTCCATGCTGCCTCCTGATATTTGTGATCTTTTTTATTGATCCAAATTTTTAAAATTTTAACATCTTGAGGCAATCTCTTGTTCTTACCACTTGCTACATCTACCCAACTTCCCCTCTCCCTTCCTCTCCTGTCTTACCACATTAGCAGCCCTCATCCCTGACAGTAGAGATGATGTCATTACTGGAGAACCCCCTTTAGGCACTCTAGCCTCATTTTCCTATGGACTGTTTTCTTTCATATTTTTATTAATTAAGATTAGTTTGTCACGTGTGCTTAGAGGAAACAACATTTAGTTTCATGTAGTTATGACAGCAATGAACTCTGAATAACCATTGGACTTTCGTATCCCTTTTAATAACTGATTGGATGATTGTAATAACCGTGGGTTGTTTTGCATTATTTGGATGTCAAGTGTATAATTAAATTAGCAAACTTCACAATTTTAAAATTTCAACAGGTTAATGGCTTCAACAAAATAATCCAATTTGCTGACCAAAGACTCCAAATGAATAATTTGCACATTTTAAGGTAATGCATGCTATTCAGATCTTCTTGCAACAATAATGACGATCAGAGATCTGTTAAGGACATCATAGCAAATAGGCAGGTGGATAACATGCATGCTTTCACTAAGAAAAAAAATTCATCATTCAAGCCTTTAGTTATACTGCTAGTGCAATTTGCAATTTCATAAATTTTGTGGCAAAAAAGATCCACTAGGGGATCCAACTTCTCTAAATTTAGAGTTTATAAATGGAGCCAAAATATCCAATACAATAAGACCATGTGACGATGGCTGTTCTAAAATATTTTTGGGATTTTGGTGGCATTCTGTAAAGAGTTAATCAGGAGTATGTGGGTGGGTCCGTATTACTAATTAAACTGGGGAAGGTTAATAGAGACAGCTTGTCTGTGAGAGCTGAGAGATCAAAAGGATTAAAAGTCTAAGGTTCATGCATTTTTAACGGGAGGTTATGGTGAGGTTGAATTTACAAGCCAATAGGCTGGATTTAAAATTTGCATAATTATATAGGCAGAGTCTTGGCTCTTCAGCTGTTCAATTTCAGAGATGTTCGGAGGTGGCAAGGAATCTACAGGCTGGGCAGGAACACCCGAGGCTAGCTTTGCTTTGGGCACATGAGGGTTAGAGAATGAGAAGGCCGGATCAGGTCAGGACAGATCAAAAGGGACTTTTATTTATCCTCTGCAGGAGGGCCAGAAAAATAAACGAGTTTAGTTTCTGAGCAGTAGGACTCACATGGATGAGGGCAAGCGTAGTCACAAAAATTAAAGATAACCAAACGGTGTTGTTTAATATTCAAGCAAACGCAATCAGCGTTACCCTTGGAAAGTTTTGATCCAAAACTGTGCTAAAGCTGCTCCAGGATTCTCCCAAACACAAAAATGTCTGAGAGTGCAGGGCAGCTATTTTCCTTCTGTGCTTGGCCGTTGAGTAATTACCTTGGTGAGTTTTGAAGGGATGTGCATCACAGAACCTGATTTTCACCTAATACTGTGGATAAGGTAAAGGGAAAATTCTACCCCATCAGACATAGTGAAGCACGACTTTACAGAGGGGTTTGTCCAGGTTCAGGCACATAGCTGAAGATTGGATGGGAAAGGTCACTTGCCCACAGTGGAGTCTACCCTATTTGCTGCCCACTCGTTGAAATTGGTGTAAAACTGGACAGGCTCTGCTACACATATGTTCCCGAACACTCAATATTACAGTACAAGCTCAGACAATCTCTTACTTCCACATGTCATAAGAAAAAAATCAGTCCTTTTACCTCTGAATTTTATATGCTAGATTTTAAAACATTCTTCATTCCACTCACAAAGAGAAATGCATGAGGCAAATTAAGCGCACTTATGTTTGTTTCTGCTGCTGATTTATTCCTGGAACAGTCGCTAGCCTGTCTGTTGTTAGAGACTATAGATTGAGGGGTGTTACTACACATTAAGCATGGCTGACCAGGAGACTCTCCCACTCTCACCACCTGATAGAGGCATATTGAGGGGGTTTATAGGTCCATAGTCAAGCCACATTATGAACAGACTTGCCATGGCTGTGAAATCCTAGAGGTGGCCTTGAACCCAGAGCTTCTGGCTCAGAGACAAGGGCTGGAATTCCCTAGCACTGACATCCCCCCTCCCCCCTGCTTTCCCCGCACCACAGGTCTCTCCATGGCGGGCTCTCCATCGTGGGGCCAGCAATCCATTAAAACCTCCATTTGAAGACACCCCAGCAGCATAGCTGATGGGCTAGATAACTCTGGCCTAGGACATTACCCACTGCACTTTAAGACCCCATTTAAAACATTAGACAAGTGTAAAATGACTTCCATACTGATGAAGTTCAGAGGATCCTTAAGGCACCACCACTGAAAATGGAAACCATGATGAATTCTTTTGTTTTCTTTTATAGGTTAGAAAAGAAAAATTCCATTTTGTTAGCTGCCTTAAACAAAAGGCCCAGAAAAAATGAGCTGAGAGGAAGGTATTGCACTGATGTTTTATTTAATTAGCAGCATTTTGGCACATAAATAGAAAACCCTGCATTTCTATGGCACCTTCTGCAACATTGCTACATCTCAAAGTACTTTACAGTCAATGTTGTACTTTAGAAGTGTGGTCAGTCTTGTACTTTCATGTTTTCATCTGAATACATTAGTAAATCATTGTTTTAAACCCTCAGATGCTTGTTTGTTGCATAGATGACAACAGAGGAAATGTGGACTTCTGCCTTCTCAAGGAATTTGCCAAAACGTTTTGGTAGTGAGAGACTTTGAGGGTATACTGGAAGGGGTTTGGGGCTGAGGGGGATTGGTGGTGGGCTGCTGTAGTGGATAGGAGAATAAGCAGATATGAAGTGACAGTAGTTGGTGAGTCCACCTTTGTCAAAGGGCGGCACAGTGGTTAGCACTGCTGCCTCAGTGCCAGGGGCCCAGGTTCAGTTCCTGGCTTCGGTCGCTGTCTGTGTGGAGTCTGCAGTTTCTCCCCGTGTCTGCATGGGTTTGCTCCAGATGCTCCAATTTCCCCCCACAGTGCAGAGATGTGAGGGTTAGGCTGATTGGACATGCTGAATTGACCCTTGGTGCCAGAGGATTAACAGGGTAAATACATGGGGTTACGAGGATAGGACCTGGCTGGGATTGTTGTCAGTGCAGGCTTGATGGGCCGAATGGCCTCCTTCTGCACGGTAGGGATTCTATGATTCCATGAAAAGCATTGGGCTATTTGTTGTGTCCCCTTTTCTCTACGTGTTGTCTGTCGTATCCCCAGTGAACACACCTCGTAGTGTCAGGAAGAAGGACTCTGCACCCTCTCCTTAGCAGCATCAGTTTTAGTTTCTGGAGATTTCCCTGTCATATCGAGCACAGAAAGTCAAAATAATTTTTGAGATTTTCACTGGATTGTGTTACAGGGCTCCATCAGGTTCATACAAGCACCAAAGCTTCCTTCAGTCTCCTTTTTGACACATAGGCCGCAATTTTCCGGCCCTTCACACCCTGCTGCCAGCATGGATAGAGGATTTGGTGCTCAGCCAAATCTCCATTTGCTGCAGCAGGACAGGAGAATCCCAGCCCGGAGCTAGGTTGGAGAATCCGGTCCACAGTAGCAGAGGCTTGATTTTCATCTTTCTCCAGTCTGCCATGGATGACATGGCTCCAAGGTACGCTGGTATGCTGGAACGCTACAAGTCAAAAGCATTCTGGCACCAGTAAGCTGATTGATATTGCACCCTATCTGGGCATTAAGAGAATGAAAACCTTACTTAGTAATAAAATTGAGGGGGCTGTCATTCAGCACATCAAATGATCCATTCCAGCTGTAAGAATCCCTGAACTATCAACAGACCTGGGGAGCGTTGTCTCTTAGTCTGCTGTCAGTGGGGAAGTGTAAATAGTGGAATTAGTGGCCTTTTTGATGCAGTGATGGGAAGCTGCCTATTTAATGTGACAAAGATTGCCAGACCATTTCTGCAATGACCAAAAAGAAATTCAAGGTATGGGTGACTTTGTCTGGTACAGACAATGTTGTTCTTCTGGTGGAAGTGGGCAGCAGGTTTTCAGCCAGCAGTTAGGCATCTTTCTGGATTTATCCAGCTTCTGGTGGAGAGCAATGTTGTTTGAAGTAGTAATGATCAGAAAAGACTAAGTATTGAGCCCCATTATCCTACTTTGCTGTAATCATTAACGCTTCCAGGTGGCTTCTGTGAAACCCTATTCTAGAAGCCATCGGACTTATCTCTTCTATGTCCCCATTCTCTTTCTCTTAATAGCAAAACAACAGTGGGATTCACAATGGTATTTCACAGGAATCCTCTCCTATAGCTTGTATAGTCATACATAATGATTATTTGGGGAGGTCTGGGACAAACATTGGTGGAATGGGCTGTAAAAGTTAACCACACCTTCTTAATACCTTACTACTTTTTCTAAAAAGCTAGAAACAGTCCAGGGTTTTCGACCTGTTCATGAATATTATAGTTATCCTTAACTACACTGTCCAGACACACACACACACACACACACAGACAATAGGATTTGCCATTTTCCTTCCTCAGTTTATTAGTTGAAACCCTCCAACCCATATAACAAATACTAAATGTACAAATAGTTCCTCAAGAGATATCACGGTGTGGTTATCGAATTTCATGGGCACTCTTTTTTTGCACTTTTGTAAGGTGTAAGTGCTGCCGTGTCACTTCTTCAGGGAACCAGCATATATTAAGAATAAGAAGAGTGATAGTCAAAAGATCACCACCAACCTCTGGCCCTCCTAGAAGGTTATGCCAGTGGGGTTAGATGAGGAGAGGTAGCTCAAAGTAGGAGCATGGACATCAGCATGGATCAGTTAGGCTGAATGGCCTATTTATGTGCTGGACATTTTAGGCAATTCTGCTCCAATCCTGGCTGATTACGAATACTCCCTACTTCCCAAATTTAACATCATAACAAAGCACTCATTTTAAGTTTTATTTAACTTTCTCTTCCCGGCAGCAATGTTACCTATCATTTAGTCAATTGATGTTGACCCAATTTCTGGTAATATGATTGGGATGAAATCAGTCCTATATGTGAATCTCATTGATCCCATTCTGAACTTGAGGGGTAGTGTTCATTGCAGTAATAAATATCTGTATTAGGGGATAGGTTATGGAACTGTGCGGTAAATAGAGTTAAGACATGTGTCTGTGATTTAATTGAATAGTAAATCAAGTTCAAGGGGCTGAATAGCCCACTCTCGTCCCAAAATAATTCTAAGATTGACTCAAAACCTTGATGTCATCATTAAAATGTTCCACTCTGCCAAAAGCAGTTCTCCAGACTCCACAAGTTGCAGCAGTAATGCAAGTGGAAGGCCTTATCGCACCAGGGCAAAACAGAATAACCACAATGAATCTGATTCTTGCGATGCTAAAGGTGAGCCTTTCCTATTTAGTTTCCATGTTTCATATTGGTGTAAGAATTGTTTTCAAAGTGTGGGGTCAGCCATATGCGCTGAAATGACTTTCTCCAACCTTGAACCTTCCTATGCAGTCCCTAATTCCTTTAGATAAAGGTGGGATGTTTGAAATGCTTGCCTGAGGGCAGGTGTTCCAACTTCCGACTATCAATTAACTGAAGAAAAACTATGCCATCATTACAGTTACTCGGTAAGTAATGTAGAGAATGTGCTACTAACAGGCAATTTGTATTTATTTAGTGCCTTCAGCATAATGAAACATCCCAAAGTGCTTCGCATGAGTGTTATGAACAAGTATACACTGACACCATAAAGAAATATTAGATCAGATGACCAAAGGTTTGGTCAGAGAGGGAGATTTTAAGGAGTGTTTTAAAGGAGAAATGCAAGGTAGAGAAACAAAGAGGGGTAAAGAGGCTATTCCAGAGCTTGGGGCATTGGCAATTAAAGGCATGGCCACCGATGGTGGAGCAGTTAAAATTGGGGTGCACAAGTGCTTGGACTTGGAAGAACACACATATTGTGAGGCTGGAGGGGATTACAAACATAGGGAGCACGCAGTACCATAGAGGGGTTTGAAAATGAGGATGCAAATTTTAAAATCACGACATTGCTTGATTGGGAGCTAGTATAGGTCAGCGTGCACTGAGGTATAGGGACTTGCTGTGAGTAAAACACAGGCAGCAGAGACTTGGATGACCTCAAGTTTATGGGAGGTAGAATATAGATGACCAGTAAGGAGCGTGTTGAATAGGAAGTTCATTTGAAGCTAGGAAGTACAGAGGACCAGAGGGAGCTTGAGCACATGTCTATAGGTCCCTGAAGGCAGCAGAACAGGTAGATTAAGAAGTTCAGAAGGTACATGGGTTACTAGCCTTTATTCGCCAAGGCATAGAATATAAGGGCAGGGTGATTATGATGGAGCTGTATACAATGTGCATTAGTATACAGCTGGAATACTGTGTGCAGTTTAGTCACCACGAGATAGGAAGGATGTGATTGTAGTAGAGAGGGTGCAGAGGAGATTCATCAGGATGTTGCGTGGGCTGCAGCATTTCAGCGATGGAGAGAGGCTGGTTAGGCTTGGATTGTTTTCTTTCAAACAGAAAAGGCTGAGAGGGGACCTGATTGAGGTATACAAAATTAGGAAGGGTAGGGTAGAAAGGAAGATATGTTTCCCCATAGTGGAGGGTTCAATAATCAGGGGACATAGATTTAAGGAGTGGGGCAGGAGATTTGGAGGGGATTTGAGGAAAAACTTCTTCCACCAGAGAGTGGTGGGAACCTGGAACTCACTACCTGAAAGGGGGTAGAGGCAGGGATTCTCACAACATTTAAGAAGCATTTAGATGAGCACCTGAAATGCCATGGCATTCAAGGCTATGGACCAAGTGCTGGAAAATGGGATTAGAATAGATAGGTTTACCTCGAGAGTTTTCGAGGTTTACCTCATTCTTCCAATGGAGCAGGCAGAGAGGGGAGCAATTCTTGTGAGGAGAGCAGGAAGGTAAGAGTTTTTGATTTTTAACTTTTTTCAGAGTTTTTTTCCAGAACAGCAGGAAACCGGAAGTAGGCATTGGAGAGACCTGGGAAGGTTTTTGTTTTGCCCAAAAGATTTGAACGGTGAGGAAATCTGAGACACTATATGTTTAGAGTTTCCCACCCTCCCTCCTCCTCCACTAATCTAAAAAGACTCAGTGTGAGAGCAGGTAAGCTTTTATTTTCTCTTTTTCTTCTTTTCCTTTTTCTAACTCTTACCTTGTTGGGAGTTTGGGTGGAGAGGATGGCAGTTAGGGCAGTTCAGTGCTCCTCTTGCAGGATGTGGGAGGTAAAGGTCATCATTAGTGGCTCCGCTGACTTCACCTGTGGGAGGTGCACCCAGCTCCAGCTCCTCAGAGACCGCCTTGGGGAATTGGAGCTGGAATTGGATGAACTTCAGGTTATCCAGGAGGCAGAGGGGGTGATAGATAGCAGTTATCAGGAAGTGGTAACACCTAAAAGTGAAACTAGTTGGGTGCCAGTCAGGAGAGGGGAGGTGAGGAAGCAGTCAGTGCAGGGTTCCCCTGTGCTTGTTCCCCTCCAAAATAAGTATACCGTTTTGGATACTGTGGGGGAGGATGACCTTCCAGGGGTAAGCCATGGTGACCAGGTCCCTGGTGCCGAGTCAGGATTCTGTGATTCAGAAGGAAAAGGGGGAGAATCAGAGAGCAATAGTAGAAGGGGACTCAATTGTTAGAAGCACAGACAGGCGGTTCTGTGGGTGCAAACTAGACTCCAGGATGTAGTCCGCCTCCCTGACACTAGGGTCCTGCAAGTCTCTGAGCGGGTGGAGAGCATCCTAAAAGGGGAGGGTAATCAGACAGAAGTCATTGTCCACATTGGGACAAATGACGTACGCAGAAAGAACAATTTAGAGAGTTAGGTAGAAGGCTAAAAAACAGTACCTCTAGGGTGGCAATCTCTGGATTGCTCCCTGTGGCACGTGTTAGTGAGGCTGGGAACAGGGAGTTAGTGCAGCTGAACACATGGCTAAAGAACTGGTGCAGGAGGGAGGGTTTCAGATTCATGGATAACTGGAAAGTCTTCCAGAGAGGAGGGGACCTCTACAAGAAGGACGGGTTACACCTGAACTGGAGGGGCACCAACATCCTGGCTGGAAGGTTTGCTAGTATGGTTCAGGTGTAAACTAATGTGTCAGGGGGGTGGGAATCAGAACAATAGGTCAGCAAGTGTAGAGACTGGGGTCAAGCATGGGGCCAAGGCAAGGCTACCTAAGAGGAAGAGCAATCTCAGGGAGGTTGAACTCAGTGGGCCTGGAGGTCTGGAGTGCATCTGCTTCAATGCAAGGAGCGTAACGAGCAAGACAGATGAACTTAGAGCCTTAATACATGCGTAGAACTTGGATGTGGTTGCAGTGACGGAGACGTGGTTAAAAAAGTAACAAGACTGGCAGCTGAATATTCTGGGGTATAAGTGTTCTAGGTGAGACATAGGAGGGGCTAGAAGAGGTGGGGTAGTAGCAGTACTGGTTAGGGAGCATATTACAACGGACAGAGGGTGGACAGTTTGGAAGGATCATGTAACAAGACACAGTGGGTAGCGCTGAGAAATAGGAAGGGCGCAGTCACTTTGCTGGAGATATACTACGGGCCTCCTAACAGCCCACGGGAAGTTGAAGAATGGATATGTAAGGAGATCCTGGACAGGTGTAGAAAAAATAGGGTTGTTATAGTGGGAGACTTTAATTTCCCTCATATAGACTGGAAATCCCTTAGGGCTAGGGGTCCAGATGGGGAGGAATTTGTAAAATGTGTCCAGGAAGGTTTTTTGGAACAATATGTTGCTAGCCCTACTGGAAAGGGAGCTATACTGGACCTAGTACTGGGAAATGAGCCCGGGTAGATCATCGAAGTTTCAGTGGGGAACATGTGGCAAACAGTGACCCCACTTCTGTAAATTTTCAGATAGTCATGGAAAAGGATAAGTGTTGTCCTATGGGTAAGGTGCTGAATTGGGGAAAGGCTAACTACAGCCAAATTAAGCAGGATTTGGTGACCGTTGACTGGGAGAGGCTGTTCGAGGGTAAATCCACATCTGGCACGTGGGAGTCTTTTAAGGAGCAGTTGATAGGAGTGCGCGGCAGGCATGTGCCTGTAAAAAGGATGGATTGGAAAGGTAGGATTCGAGAGCCATGGATAACCAGAGAAACTGTGAGGCTAATCAAAAATAAAGAGGTATACGTAAGATCCAGGTAGCTAAAAACAGATGAAGCACTGGAGGAACACAGAGAAAGTAGAAAAGAACTCAAACAGGGAGTTAGAAGGGCAAAAAGGGGTTATGAAATGTCCTTGGCAGACAGGATTAAGGAGAATGTCAAGCATTTTATACATACGTTAGGAACAAGAGGGTTGTCCGAGAAAGAATTGGACCTCTCAAGAACAAAGAAAGGGAATTATGCTTAGAACCCAAGGAAGTAGGTGAGATCCTGAATGAATACTTTGTATCAGTATTCACAAAGGAGAGGGACATGTTGATTGGAAGTCTCTCAGAGGGATGTGTAGACCCGTTAGAACAAATCACAATTGCAAGGAAAGCAGTGTTAGGTGTTTTAGGAAGCATTAAGGTAGACAAATCCCCAGGACCAGATGGCATCTGCCCTAGATTACTGAGAGAGTCAAGAGATGAAATTGCTGGGCCTCTAACAGAAATCTTTGTTTCTTCATTGGACACAGGTAAGGTCCCAGAGGATTGGAGGATAGCAAATGTGGTCCCATTATTTAAGAAGGGTAGCAAGGATAACCTGGGTAATTATAGGCCAGTGAGCTTGACAGGTGTGGTAGGGAAATTGTTGGAGAAGATTCTTAGAAATAGGATCTATACGCATTTAGAACAGAATAGTCTCATTAGCGATAGACAACATAGTTTTGTAAGAGGGAGGTCATGCCTCACAAATTTGGTTGAGTTTTTTGAGGAGGTGACAAAAATGATTGGCAAGGGAAAGGCCGTGGATGTCGTCTGCATGGATTTTAGTAAAGCGTTTGATAAAGTCCCTCATGAGGGGCTAGTGCAAAAGGTTAAATTACACGCGATCAAGGGTGAATTAGCTAGATGGATTCAGAACAGGCTTGGCCATAGAAGACAGAGGGTAGCAGTGAAGGGGTCTTTTTCTGATTGGAGGTCTGTGACTAGTGGTGTTCCACAGGGCTCTGTACTGAGACCTCTGCTGTTTGTGATATACATAAATGATTTGGAAGATGATGTAGCTGGTCTGATTAGTAAGTTTGCGGACGATACAAAGATTGCTGGAGTTGCGGATAGATCGGAGAATACAGCAGGATATAGATAGGCTGGAAAATTGGGTGGAGAATTGGCAGACGGAATTTAATCCGGATAAATGCAAAGTAATGCATTTTGGTAGACCTAATATAGGGGGAGCTATACAATAAATGGCAGAACCATCAGGAGTATAGACACTGAGGGACCTGGGTGTGCAGCACAGGTGGAGAGGGTGGTGAAGCATATGGCATGCTTGCCTTTATTGGATGGGGCGTAGAATATAAAAACTGGCATATGATGTTGCAGTTATATAGAACGTTGGTTAGGCCACATTTGGAATACTGCGTCCAGTTCTGGTTGCCACACTACCAGAAGGATGTGGAGGCTTTGGAGAGAGTGCAGAAAAGGTTTACCAGGAAGTTGCCTGGTATGGAGGGTCTTAGCAATGAGGTGAGATTGAGTAAACTAGGATTGTTCTCCCTGGAAAGACGGACGTTGAGGGACAACCTGATAGAAGTTTATAAAACTTTAAAGGGCATAGATAGGGTGAATAGTTGGAAGCTTTTCCCCGGGTCGGAAATGACAAACACAAGGGGTCACAAGTTCAAAGTAAGGGAGGGGGGGCGGCGAGGTTCAGTGCTGATATGTGGGGGACGTATTTTACACAAAGCGTGGTGGGGGCCTGGAATGCACTACCAAGCAAAGTGGTTGAGGCAGACATGCTAGGATCATTTAAGACTTATCTAGATAGCCACATGAACAGACTGGGAATAGAGGGATACAAGCAGATGGTCCCGTTAGGAACACATGATCGGTGCAGGCTTGGAGGGCCGAAGGGCCTGTTCTGTTCCTGTGCTGTATTGTTCTTTGTGTTTGATGGCCAGTGCAGACACGATGAGCCAAAGGGACTCTTCTTGTGCTGCACACACTGTGGCTCTAACTAGTTGTATCCTCTGGACTCAAAGGCCTGAATAAGTGTTTCAACAGCAGCAGAGCTGAAACAGGGCAAAGTCACTCAATTAGAGAGGTGAAAATAGGCAGATATGAGTTTGGAAGCTCTTCTTGGGATCAAATCAGATACCAAGATTGCAAATAGACTGATGCTGGCAGGGAGTGGGATCGAGCTGGTAGTTAGGGAACAGAGTTTGGAGCAGGTTCTGAAAACAATAGTTTCAGTCTGACCTGTAATATAACTGGAGGAAATTTCTGCTCATCCAGTACTTGATGTCAGAGAAACAGTCCAATAATTTAATAACAATGGATGATTTGAGAGAGGTGATAGTGAGGTCAAGGTAGATGTTGTCAGTGTACACGTGGAAATAATGCTGTGTCTTCAGATGATGTTGCCAATAGATGAGAAATAGAGGGCCAGATCCTTAGGGAGCACCAGAGCTGACGATGCAAGAGCAGTGAGAGAAGTCATTGAAAGTGATACTCCTGTTCTGATTAGACAGATAGGAATGGGAGTATATGAGCATCAGTCCATCCAGCTGGATGGCAGTGGAGGATGGTGAGGCCACCCTTGTCAAAAGCTGCAGACAGGCTGAGAAAGACAAGTTTACCCAAGTCACAAGTCACTTAGGACGTCATTTGTTACTTTGATGTGAGCTGTTTCAATAGTGTGGCAGGGATGGAAAACAGGTTGGAGGGATAGAGGCTGGGACTTTCTGGCTGTTCATGCTGGCAGGAATTTCTGGTCCCACCAACACTGCATCGCCATCACGGAACGGGGAAGTGTCAGTGGAAAATCCCATTGACAGTGGATGGACTAGAAGATCCTGCCATGAGCAGACCGCATGCTGCTTCCTGTCATGGAAAAGGTGCCACAGAGGGCCAGAAAATCCCTGCCAGAATTCTGGGGAAAATGGATATGGATTTGAGAGACAAAAGCATGTTCAAGGATGGTTAGAGTTGAGACAATAGTTTGCAAGGACATTGGGATCAAGGGTGTTTTTTTTTTGAGGAGAGGATGATGTTGGCAGATTTAAACAACACCTAAAGATCGAGAACTATTTCCACATATGGCGAATGATAATGGGAGCCAGGAGGGGATTATAGAATCCTTTACAGTGCAGAAAGAGGCCATTCGGCCCATTGAGCCTACGCCAACAACAAACCCATCCAGGCCCTACCCCGATAACTCCACGTATTTACCCAGCTAAACCCCCTGAGGAAGGGACAGTTTAGTGTGGCCAATCCACATATTGTGTACATCTTTGGAGCGTGAGAGGAAACCAGAGCAAACCCACACAGACGCAGGAAGAGTGTGCGAAGTCCATACAGTGACCCAAAACTGGAATTGAACCCGAGTCCTTGGCATTGTGAGGCAGCAGTGCTAACCCAATGCCACTGTGCCACCACCTAGGATGGTGGATGATCATTGGTTTATTGGGAATTAGATAGAGGGAGCAGGAAGTGGGGTCGCATGGACAGGATTATATGTATTCACAATTATGGAAAGAAATAAGACAACTGATAAAAAAGGAACACAAATGTGATTAACCCAGGAAGTCCCAAGACCATCTTATGGATTTCCATCGGTCAAGACTTCAGTTTATACTTAAGGTTGATGTACTTGAGGAAATCAGCTGTGTGCCATAAAATTGCTGGGAAAATGGCCAAACTACAGGAAGATCAAGCTAAATCCAGCAATCTTACACAAGTTGTGGTTTTTCTGTGTTACTTTCCAGTTAAGAGTTCTGACAGATTGTGATAAAATTGGTATTTGACTCAGAATCACAGAATGGTCACAGCATAACCAGAGGCCATTTGGTCTACTGTGTTTGTGCCAACTCTGCTAAGGAGCAATTTACCTAATGCCACTTCCCCGCCTTTTCCCCATAGCCCGTCAGTTCCACATTTTCAAATGATAATCCAATCCGCTTTTGAATGCCTCGATTGAACCTGCCTCCATCACACTCTCGAGAGCAGCGCATTTCAGAATTTTAACCACCCTCTGTGTGAAAATGATTTTCCTCACGTTTCCACTGCTTCTTTTGCTGGTGACTTTAAATCTGGACCCTTTTTGTTTATGATCCTTCCACCAATGGTAACAGGTTTCGCCCATCCCCTCCCTCACCCTGTCTACTTTGTCGAGACTCCTTGGCCAGATCTTACCATTTCACCCTGCCGGTTAATGGGCGGGGTGAGCTAGTGAGATCGCACAAGAGCTGAAAAATCAGGTTCGCATCCGATTTCCTGCCCCTCACGAGCTTACCGGCACCAGATACCAGCAGGAGCAGCCTGATTGTAAGATTTAAATTCAATTCAAATTTAAATAATAATACAAGACAGTCCAGGACACAATATTCCTGGCTCACTTGCCCCTGTGGCCTCACCGGTGAAAGTCCTCACCAGCCAGGATCATATATGGTTCCCATCAAAGGGTACCATACGTGAAGGCCTCACTGGTGGGATCAGAGGCCATTGAGGCTCCTCCCAGGAGATCGGGGACAGGAGGTGCCCTTTGGCTAATGACAGTGCCAGCCTGGCACCCTGGCAATGCCAGTCTGTCCCACTGTCAGTGCCCTCAGGGATGGGCCAGTCGGGGGGAGGGGGGGGGGGGCTGCGGCTGGAATATTGTGCGCTGTGCAACCACAATCAGGGAGGGAATGCTGCACACTCTGCAACCGGCAATCAGCCGATCCATATGCCGGGGGAGGGGATTAGCTGCGGAGCCCTCCCCCAGTAGAGAGATGGGGGGATGATCCATGTGGAGATAGGTAGATGGGGAGCGGGGGGGAGGGCATCGGTTGTGGAGGGCAACAATAGCGGGGAGTGGGGGGAGGCGATCGGCCGCGATGGTCAGCAGTAGCTGGGGGAGGCAGTGGCTGACAGATCTGTGTTCACAGAACACAGAGATCTGAGCATACACAATGGCACCCTCTGCTACAACCTGCTGGCTTTCGGTGTGCATAGGCCCCGCCCCTTCCCTACTAGTAGGAACCAGATCTTGCATTATTTTTTCACAGTGAGGTAAGATTCAATTTTTTATTCTTCCAAAAAACAGCATAATTCTCTCCCATTTTCATGCTTGTTCAGCACTTAGAATTTTTTTGGTAAGATCTCAACCCACTTTTCCCCCTCCTTACGATTTTGTGTACCCCTATAAAGTCTCTTCTTTCTCTTCTCCAAGGACAATAATCTCAAACTTTCCAATCTATCTACATACCTGAGGTATCCTTACTTACTGGGAGATGGTGGCAAAGTGATAATACCACTGGACTAATAATCCAAAAGTGCATGTCAATGCACTGGGGATAACGGATCAAATCCCACCATGGCAGCTGGTAGCGTTTAAATTTGTTGAAAAATAATCTGGCAATCAAAAGCTAGACTCAATAATGGTAATCATGATCCTATTTTCGATTGTTGTAAAAACCCAAGTGGTTCACTTTTGGGAAGTAAATCTGCCATTCTTACCTAGCCTGGTTTATCTGTGACAGTGTGGTTGACTCTTAACTCAGTTGAAGGCACTTAATGATAGGCAGCAAATGCGGGCCTTGCCAGTGATACCCACAGCCCATCAAAGAAATTTTAAAATCCACATACTTATCCCTGGTCTCATCAACTTGGATTGGAAGGAGAACATATACTGAATTTTAACAGCAGGAGTCATGCAGGTGGGGAACAGGAAGCCATCAGACCATGTTGTAGTGTGAAGCCCCTGAGAGTTTAACTCTGGTCTTATCTGCATGGGTCTCGTTGGTTTCCTAGTGGGAATCATCAGCAGTGCATCAGTATATCAATGGTGTAATAGATGTTACTTTTTATCAGATGTTAGTACCTACATCCCGTTCCCTTTACATCATCAGTGACAAAGACAAATGCTTTCCCTTTCCAAAAAAATGACATTTTTCATGGTGAAGGATGTGAGGGGAGGAGGAGGGAGAGGTGCACATTCTCAAGCATTTGGGATTGGGGCAGAGGGGCACTGAAGGATGCTATATAATCAGAGAGTACTGGGAAAGCAGTCATGGAATTGGGGACTCCAGAAATGGTAAGGTGATGAGAAAGATCCTGGAGTGCACCAGGACTTAGAAAGGGCTTTCGCGAAATCACGAGTTGTTGGGAATTTAGTGGGTGGGGAGGTGAGGGAGGGGCTGGAACCTGGTCTAGAACCTTGTAATGGAGACCAGGCCTCAATCTCTTTCTGACCTCTTTTGAGCTATCTGGTCCCAACCTGCCGTATGTTTCCAGATGCTTCCAATTACAATTACAGAAATAAAACGTACATTGGGACAATGAAATAGAAAAGCATGTCCAGATCCAAATCTTTCACCCTGCAACTCAACCTTGGACTTGGCTGCCAATAACTCTCTTGTCCACAGATGTTGCATCAGCTTTCAGAGAGTTTTTGCCCATTTGTGCAAGCCTATTACCCTCCCTGTCACCGCCCAGCTGCCTTGTAAATAGACCTTTTGATTTCTGCACATTTTGAAATAATGATTTCTGATATTATGCAGGTACGATGCAACATTTGAAAATGTGTAACAAACAGAATCAGAAACACAGTCAAGGAACAGACAACCCCGAATCTGAGGACTGCATCAGCGGCCGCTATCATTTAGGCAGCACTTCCCCACTAGACATTTATTCAGTCTGCAACAAGAAAGATGAGCTGTGCTTAGAAACTGAAACCATCAGCTCAGCTTCAGAAACATCACAGGTACGCAATGTCAGGGCTTAATGCAATGATAACTTCTTCAATATCAAAAGTTGATATATTTTCTGAAGCTCTTGTTTATTTTTTATCTCACATTACTAATTCATCTGTCAGCAACTTACAGAAAAGAATGGTGCTATATTATTATAAAACAAAATTCAGAGTACAACTGCTGCTTAGTACATATGATGGACTCAGTTATTATGGGGTGGGGGGGTGGTGGGGGAGGGGAGGAGATGAGAAAGGCGTGAGTGAGCTTGGTAATAGATGGTGAACCGAGTCAGGTGGGAAACATGGATGCCTAGGTGATCTTAATGTCTAGATTGAATTCTGTTAATCTGAGAGTCGTCCCCTTCCTGCTCTGGCCATTTCTTTAAACATCACAAAATCAGAGCCACTCCAACAGCCTCATATAATCTCCAATCCCTTTTACAGATCAAAGCCAAAAACCTCTTTCACCCTTTCTATGAGTTATCAGGAGACTGGTCCCTTTGAGAAGCTGATGGTTAAACATTATGTTGAAGTGGAAATTTTCCTGCTCCTTGACTGTGATAGTAAGACTCAACAATAGTAATTCCGACAAAATAACTAATCTTTATTTACGAAAGACTGCACGCAGTATTGGCAAAAATTTGAGTTTGGAGAGCAGTCGTTACAACTTGCTAATTCCTTCTCAAGTCCACGCTTACATAAAGAATCAGTTCAGTATTTATACATAATCATTATCAGTTTGCGTGACCAGAGCTTATTCAGGAATTTGATCAATGGTAACATCATAAGCGATGTCATAAATAATGGTACAACTTGCTGACCTCCTAGAATTCTTTGCTGACCTTGTAGAACTCTTCGTCTCATTATTCATACCTTTACCTTGTCCTTTTGATAGAACAAAAGAAGGCCGATGACTTCGTCATCTCTGACCTTAGTTTGTCTCACTCATACAGCCCTAGATCATGTGAAGTCAGCCTTATCAGGCCTTACAGAGGTTAGGCACAGCTTGACTTTCTCTGGTCTTATTCATGTCTTAAGTTATGTGGAGTCAGTCTTATCAAGTCTTACAGGAGTCTGGCATTTTGGAATAACTTGGTCAGCTTTCCTTATTTTGTACCAAATACTTGACCAATTTTCCCATCATACGACTACTTCATTCGTACAACTTCACAATCAGTCCAGTCTTGCATGGGAAGTGAAGGGGTGTTCACAATGCACACCACTATTAACATGCAAATCCACAGGCAAATTCTAGGAGGGGTGGGAAAGTGACTTGTGTGAGTAGCAAACCTCCGGAGTTTGTTGGTTAATTTCTGCACAACTCAAATTACATCTCGCCCTTAACCGTCCCTTCATTCTTAAGAATGTCAGTTGTCCATTAAGCTCACCATAATGTTAAGTATCTTTCTAATGATGTGATCATTGTTAATGACTGACAGTCACTCTCTCTGGTCAGATATTGAACACTTAAGTTGTGGAGTCTCGTTCACTCAGGCTCTGAATTGTTCTTAGAGATCTTAGAAATATTACATTTAATTGTTTTAATTCTTTTCCTCATTTCCTTTCTGTTTCTCTGCTTTCTCTCTCGCTTCAATCTTTCATTACCTCTATTCCACTTTGGGTACCTGATCTGACTCTAATTCTTCTTCAATTCCTTTCTCAATTCTAAAATCTCATCAAAGGGAGACATCATGGGTCCTGCCATTTATCAAGGCTCCCGCAGGCATGCTTCCCTTGCCATGCCATTATCAACTCACATTTTCAGCAAGTCACAAGACTGAGCTGAAGATTGAGAAGAAAAGTTTAACTAACGGGGACACCATGAGATGTTCTCTTGCTTTCAGTAGGATGTAGTGCAATATATCCTTCCTACATATCATTCAACCTGTTGGCCACAATTTTATACGCCTCCCTCAGCCCCAACCAGGGATTATAAAATAGCATGACCAGATTCCCTGTGGGATCTCACCCTACCCAATAGATCCCAGAGGTGATTTTACAATTGGGTAGACAGGATTTTGGACAGAAAACCCATCCATGCCCCAAATAAGGCCTTTAAGTGGCCAAGGTCCTTTTCCCAAGCAGCATCAATTTTTAGGCTGGTGGTTGCTTGATGATTGGGGTGGGTAACAGCACAGGTTCTCACCTTCAGTTTTGAGTGGGAAGGGGGGAAGTCCCCTTCAAACTGGGGACACCCTCCCCTCATGGACCAGAGAGCTCCAACCCTCTCTTCCAAACCCCTCCCCCCCACCTTTCAAGGATCCTGAACTTGCCAACTCACAGACTACAATCAGTAAGAATAGGCAACAACACATCCTCCACGATCATCCTCAACACTGGTGCCCCATAAGGCTGTGTTCTCAGCCCCTACTGTACTTCGTATACACCTATGACTGTGGCCGAATTCCCCTCCACTTCAATTTTCAAGTTTGCTGATGACACCACCATCGTGGGTCGGATCTGAAACAATGATAAGACAGAGTACAGGAATGAGGTGGTGAACTGGTGCAACAACAAGAGTCTCTTCGTCAATGTCATCAAAATGAAGGAGATTGTCATCAACTTCAGGAAACGTAAAGGAGAACATGCCCCTGTCTACATCAACGGGGAAGGACCCCACACACCCCAGACATTCTCTCTTCCATCTTCTTCCTTCGGGAAAAAGATATAAAAGTCTGAGGTCTGAGTACCAACTGACTCAAAAACAGTTTCTTCCCTGCTGTTGTCAGACTTTTAAATGGACTTATCTTGCTTTCTCTACACCTTAGCTATAACTGTAACACTACATTGTGCACTCTCTTGTTTCCTTCTCTATGAATGGTATGTTTTGTCTATATAGCACGCAAGAAACAATACTTTTCACTGCATGTTAATACATGTGACAGTAATAAATCAAATCAAATCAAAACCCGGCCAATGCAAGATCATCTCTCCCACACAATCCACCAGGGCGGACCCTTCCCTCCCCTTCTGAGACTCCTGGTACTTACCAGAACTGCGGTTCCTGGGGCTTGGTCTTGGCATGGCAATGCAGTGCTGTATCCAGATGGACTGGAGAAGTGTCGGCAATCTGATAGAAGTCCTGCCTGCTGCCAATCAATGCTCATTTAAACCTGAAATGGCAGTGGGTTTGACAAGTACTTGCCATCCTGAAACTCCAGGCACTGAAACATTCTTCTTTTTGTTTCATACAATATTTGAGTTGGGTTTTGTCTGCAATTATAAATGACTTAAAACTCGTGCAAATCCTCCCAGAAATGTCAAGTGCTAATGATACTCAGTTCTGTAGGATTGCTAGTTTGAATGATTTTCACAGTATTGTACAGATTTAGACAGCTCTTAGGCTGAGTGTAAAATTAGGTGTAACTTAGTCAGAGAAACAAATCGAAAACAGAATCCTCCCAAAAAAACAATACATTCCATTCTGTGTCCTTCTAAATGAACTTCTATTCGATGTGCCAACCCCTCGCAACCTAGTTTGGTGGAGAAAGTTTTCTGTTAAAGACCTAACATCCGCACAATGGGAAACTTGTACGTAGGACATCTCAGCCCCACATTTCAATACAGAATCACAGAATGCTACAGTTCAGAAGAGGCCATTCAACCCATTAAGTCTGCATCGACGCATGAAAGGCTCTGACCTACCTACCTAATGATGTGGAGATGACGGCATTGGACTGGGGTAAAAACAGAAAGAAGTCTCACAACACCAACTTAAAGTCCAACAGGTTTGTTTGTAGCAAATGCCACAAGCTTTCGGAACACGCTGTCCCTTTGTCAGGTGGGTGGGAGTTCTGATCACAAACAGGGCACAAAGACATACAAATTCAATTTACAATAATAATGATTGGAATGTGAATCTTTACAGCTAATCAATTTTAAAGGTACAGACAATGTGAGCGGAGAGAGCATGAAGTACAAGTTAAAAGGATGTGTATTGTTTCCAGACAGGAAAGTTAGTGAGATTTGACATGAACCCAAGATCCCAGTTGAGGTCATCCTCGTGTGCGGAACTTGGGTATCAGTCTCTGCTCAGCGACTCTGCGCAGCCATGTGTCGTGAAGACCACCTTGGAAAATACTTACCCGAAGATCAGAGGCTGAATGCCCGTGACCGCTGAAGTGTTCCCCAGCAGGAAGGGAACAGTCTTGTGTGGTGATTGTCAAGCGGTGTTCATTCATCCATTGTCGTAGGGTATGCATGGTCTCCCCAATGTACCAAGCTTTCCCGCAGCGTATCAGGCAGACAACGTTAGCCGAGTTGCAAGAGTATGTACCGTGGATGGTGTTCTCACATGAGATGATGGCATCCGTGTCGATGATCGGGCACGTCTTACAGAGGTTGCTGTAGCAGGGTTGTGTGGTGTCGTGGTCACTATTCTCCAAGGCGGTCTTCACGACACGCGACAGCGCAGAGTCACTGAGCAGATAGCCAAGTTCCGCAAACATGAGGTCGGCCTCAACAGGGATCTTGGGTTCATGTCACACTATTTGTAACCCGCACAACTTACCTGAACGTGCAAAATCTCACTCATTGTCCTGTCTGTAAACAATACACATCCTTTTAACCTGTGCTTAATGCTCTCTCCACTCACGTTGTCTGTACCTTGAAGATTTGATTAGCTGTAAAGACTCACATTCCAATATTATTCATATAAATTCAATTTGTGTCTTTGTGCCCTGTTTGTGAACAGAACAACCACCCACCTGACAAAGGGACAGCCTGTTCTGAAAACTAGTGGTATTTGCTACAAATAAACCTATTGGGCTTCAAGCTGGTGTTGTGAGACTTCTTTCTGTTTCTACCTACCTAATCCCAACACTTGACCTTGAATGTTATAGCTTTTGATACATTAATGAATCTCCTCCTTTTGATCTGGAACATCTTCAGTGCTGACTGAAACCATACATGGTGAATAATCGGTCCATTCAGATTATATTTTGTATTCTGCGTCAGTCTTGGGAAGTGAAAAATTGTTCTCATTTGTGTGGCAAGTTTATTTCTGGGATTTTGACTGCAGTGGAATTCATTAGGTACTCCAAAGTCTTACTTAATTATCTTTTTGAGGTTAATCTCTTTCTGTTTAACTTTCAATTCAGAACAATGTGAATGATACCAACGATGCTGAAAGGGATGAAACAATTTGCAACGCCAGTTACTGTGGTAAGGACAGATTAACGGACTTTAAGAAAATTAACTTACTGCAATCCCAGCAGAGATTATTTTTAAATTGAGGTATTTTAGATTATTAAATGATTTTATGGAATGGACGTGAGTAACTAGACGAACATGTAGGTCTTTAGCAGGTTAGTAACAGGACTTTGTAGAAATTTATTCACACCTGAGTATGTACATGTGGAGTGTTTGGGACAAATTGCATTGATGCAGATATTCAAAATGTTATTTTGTTATGAGAAATATAACTTGGTTTTTGATTGAAAAATTTTTATTACAGGAGGCTAGAGTTGTGATGAGTTGTTTGAGGATATTACAGAGGACCAAAAGTCTGTGGGGTTGGGCATGTGTGGTTCAGAACAGGCCAGAAATATGGGTTACCCAGAAGTTCTACTGAATTGAACATGGAACCTTGGTTTGAACTTCATTTCTCCATTTCCTATCCAGCAGCCAACCGGATTGAAAAGTGGAACACCGGTTGGGTGGAAAGGCAAATGTTGGAAGGCCAGAGCTGGATGGTGGGGCTGTGTGAGAAGGAAGTTGGGAAAAGTGGTTTGAAGAGATTGCAGATCACGGTGGAGGGGGAAGTTATTTAGTTGGGGAGGAGCTTCAGGATGCAAGTAAATTGGATTGTAGTTAGGGAAGAGAGAAGCAGGTTTGCATGGAGAGCTGAAGTGGGAAGCCCTCCTGCTCCTCCTGGCCATAAGCAGTGCTGGAAACCCATATAGCTAGGGCATCCAGCTGTCCCCATCACCGCTCAACTGCTAGGTTTCCCAAACTCTGGGAAACTGGGTCCAGCTGCTAATTTGAAACAGTTGAGACATGCAGCCTTATTAATATTCTTAAATAACAGATTTGCCCCTCAAGAGTTAGTTGTCCAGCCCTAACTTGCCTTCGCTAAAACTGAACATGAACACATTTGAGTTGGATTTCGGGTTTTTGAAATTTTAACCTACACCTGCCTCCCTTCTGCATGTTGAGGAGCTGAAACTTTCTTTGCTTCCACCAGCCCCCATCCAAGTGTAGTTTACATTCCAAAACAAAAACTCAATACAAAATATGGACAATATTTATAGGAAGGATATGGCAGCTTTGGAGAGAATGCAGAAGAGGTTTACCAGGATGCTGCCTGGATTAGAGGCTATGAACTATAAGGAGAAGCTGGATAAACTAGGGTTGTTTTCTCTGGAGCAGTGGAGGCTGAGGGGAGACCTGATAGAAGTCCATAAAATTAGGAGAAATAGATAAGGTTGACAGCCAGAAAGTTGAAATGTCTAATACTAGGGGGCACACATTTAAGGTGAGAGGGGGAAAGTTCAAAGGAAATGTGACGGGCCAGTTTTTTTATGATGTGGAGATGGACTAGGGAAAACACAATAAGAAGTCTCACAACATCAGGTTAAAGTCCAACAGGTTTATTTGGTAGCAAAAGCTACTAGCTTTCGGAGCGCTGCTCCTTCCAACCATTATTTTGTAAATTGAGTTTGTGTCTTTATATGTTTGTATGTTTGTATATTTGTCTTTATATGTTTGTGAACAGAACTCCCACTTTCCTAACGTAGGATCAGCGCTCCAAAAGCTAGTGGTTTTTACTACCAAATAAACCTGTTGGACTTTAACCTGGTGTTGTGAGACTTCTTACAGAGTGGTAATTGTCTGGAAAGAGCTGCAATGAGTGGTGGTGCAGGCAGATTCGATAGTGGCATTTAAGGAGCTTTTAGATAAGCACATAAAAATGCAAGGAATAGAGAGATATCCACGAAGGGCAGGCAGAGGAGATTAGTTTAATTTGGTGTTATGTTCAGCATAACCTCATGGACCAAAGGATCTGTGCCTGTGCTGTACTATTCTATGTTCTAGGAAATATACAAAATCATTCTTTCTGTCCTGATCCTTAGATACCAGTATTGACAAATCTGTCCCTAAGGAAGATACCTTGAATAAGAAGACAGCTATTAAGTGTGAAGATGAGGTTAGATGAAAGTACTTTGTTACTAATAAGTACAAGTTGTTCTTTCCTCCCCAAAGGTTTGCTTTATAACAAATTGTTTATTTTAATGATGAGGATGTCATTCTGATTTATCAATCAAAGGAGCTGTTAATAAAGTATACAGTGATAGTTCTATCAGTTTGCATCAAGCTTCTTGTCCGCCATGTAAAATGAATCTGCTCCTTTCTTTAGTGACTGATCCGTCAAGTAACTCAATATATAATTTAAAATTTTTCTAGTGTTGTTTACAACCAGTGCAGATTTTCCATGACTTCTGTGGGGCTGTTATTTGGCTTTTGTGTCCAGTAAGGTTAACACCCCTGTCTAGCCTTCCTGGATCAGGTCTGTTCTCCAACTACCAACTCCTGGAGGTCATGATTGACCAGAAACTTAACTGGATCAGCCATATTACATACTGTGACTACAACAGTAAGTCAGATGGTGGGGATTGTACAGCAAGTAACTCACCTCCTGACCCACCAAAGCCAGACCCATTGTTCACAGGGCAAAAGTCAGAAGTGTGATAGAGTACTCTCCACGTGCTTGATAAGTGCAGCAACACTCAAGAAGATGGACACCATCCAGGACAAAGAAACCTGATAATTGACACCCATCAACCAGGTTAAATATTAACTCCCTCCACCATTGATGCACAGTGCAGCAGTTTATATCATCTATAAGATGTATTAAAGAAACTCAGCAAGTCTTCTCTGATAGCACTTCTGAAAGCCACAACTCTACCACCTAGAAGGACAAGGGTAATAGGTACAAAAGAACACAACCACCTTCAAGTTCCTTTCCAAGCATCCTAATCTGGAACTATATCATCGCGCCTTCACTTACACTGAGTCAAAATCCCGGAACTCCCTTCTTAATGAACCTCCATCACACGGGCTACAGCAGTTCAAGAAAACAGCTCATCTCACCTTTCCAAGGGCAATAAATGCTGGCCCAACCAGCAAAGCCAATTCCCATGCAAGGATAAATAAAGTACTAAACTCAGCAAGCTCCCAGCGTATCATATGTCCTACAGCAGAAGTTTAGACAGAAGGCATTTCTTAGTGGTAAATTAATTACATCACAAATTATTGTCACAAATGAAACAGCAGTATTGTTGAAACTCCAATTTATGGATGCATCATTGGTCAAAGTATTTTTGGAAGAATGAGGAGTGCCCTACATAGTGAGTTAACAAAATATTGGTGTTATTGAATGTAAGGTTTTATAAGATGGTTATGTTTTAAACAGTCTCCTTTAATACAAGGTTAAATTGAATAATGGAGAGAGGGATGTGACTTCCTACTAGTTCAGCCCAGAGATAAGCAGGAATTTGCAGCAGTGAGTGGCCGTGGGGTGCACGACAAGTGCAAATCTGGAAGCACCTGCTGGATCAAGGTCCCCACGCTGGTTGCCAAACTTCCCGTGTTGGCTTCAGTGCACTTGCACGTTAGAATCAAGACATCAGGCAGAACATGGAGGGACACCTTCATCAAGTGATCTACTCTTGATAAGTGACTATCGAATCTTTCTGCCTGATGCCTGCCACTGCATCACCACCAGGGAGCTGGCAACTGCTTCCAGAGGCTCATTAGCCAGCTGAGGCTGAGGAGGTGGCTGGTCTCCAGCGGCCTTCTGAGTGCTGAAGACCTGGGCTGTCCCTGCCCCAACTGTTGTGGTGACATGTCTATTAGGTATCCTTCAGAAAGTGACCCAGAATCTAACCTTGAACTACACCTCACTGAGGTGTGTGTCTCTGCACTGGTGAGTACTATTACTGTTTCTCCTGAGCCCCTCATTCTCAAATGTACTCTGGGGACTTGCAGAGCTGCTGGGCTGGCTGGCTAGCTGCTTGCGGTCTGCTGGTACCTGCAAAACAAACAAAGGAACAGTATTAATGGAGGAGCTAAAGGTAATTCAGAGTATATTGCACTGAATTGCAGAATTGGGTGAAGTGATGGGATGGTGCAGAAGCCAAGCACTGCGTCACCAGAGGAATGATCATGGTCCTCACCAGCGAGCTCTGCAGCAGTCTCCACAAACTCAGTGAAGCTGACCCCCAGTCCGGGCTCAAAGAAAGAGATTTGATCAGAGGGAATGGAGCAGAGATGTGTGGTGAGCCTGACCCAGAAGGAACAGAGGTTGGAGTGTGGGCATCAAAACAGATGCGATGGTGGTGATGTCAAAGTCTTGTTAAGAGAGTGATACGTGTCCCCCACTAATGGATGTGTGAGATCTGCGAAGAGAGTTACTGTCTATCATGCTGAGAGTTTGGTAGTTGGGGTAGCTGAGAGATGACTGAACCACTTGCTGCATTGGATGGTGCTTTGTGGGTGGGTGACAGCCACGCTGATCTCCTGATCTACAATCTCCCAGGCTGGAGAGTAAGGTTGGTGTGTTTCTTTGAGCCATCCCTGGGGTAGAAGACATGTTGATGGCCTCAGATTCCCCAAATGATGGTCTGGCAGGGAAAGCCAGTGCTGACTTTTCTGGTGGCTGCAAACCTTTTCCCTCTGGGTTTTGGATACCCTGCATGGTCTGCTGAAGACAGATGGGCCGGAGAGAGTGGTATGAGTGTGCTGGACTGGAGTTTAAATATGATGCTGGGACCTTTGAACCTATCATCTTCTGGCTCTGAGGGCAACTTGCCTGTGCATAATTAATGAGATTCCAAGTGCTGAATCCCATTATTATAATGTGCTGGACAAGCACTGGATCTAATTATCACCATAGTCTCAAAATGGTGAGACTATATTAAATTGCCTCCTCAAATGTGCCATGTTAAAAATCCGTTAAATCATGTGCTGTGGCTGTACCTTTATTTATTTCCTTGATTCATTCATGGGGACGTGGGTGTCACTGGCAAGGCCAGAATCTGTTGACCATCTAATTGCATTTGAACTGAGCATAGAAACATAGAAAATAGGAACAGCAGGAGCCTGCTGTGCCATTCATCACGATCATGGCTGATTGTCCAACTCAATAGCCTAATCTTGCTTTCTCCCAATAACCTTTGACCCCACTCACCCCAAGTGTCATATCTAGCCCCCTTCTGAATACATTCAATGTTTTGACACCAACTGCTTCCTGTGGTAATGAATTCCACAGACTCACCACTCTTTGGGTGAAGAAGCCTTTCAGCTTCTGAAGCAGCATCCTAAATGATGTACCCTGAACCCTCAGACTGTGGCTCCGAATCCTCAGACTGAATGGCTTACTAGGTTATTTCAGAGGGTATTTAAAAATCAGCCACATTGCTAAATCCTGCTGTAAAGACAGCAGATTTCCTTCCCTAAAGGACATAAAAAACCCCAGAGTGGTTTTGTTGATGATTAAGTTTCATGGTCACTATTACTGAGACTATGCATTAGTGGAAGGAGTGAATGTTTAAACTGGTGGATATGGTGCCAATCAAATGGGTTGCTTTGTCCTGGACTGTGCAGAGCTTCTTGAGTATTGTGGAAGCTGCACTTATTCAAGGAAGTGCAGAGTATTCTATTGTACTCCTGACTGGTGCCTTGTAGATAGATGGTGGGCAGCTTTGAAGAGTCAGGAGGTGAGTTCCTTTCAGCAGAATTCCCAGCCTATAACCTGCTCTTGTAGCCATAGTATTTATATGACTGTTCCAGGTCAGTTTCTGGTCAATGGTAACCCTAGGATGTTGATAGTGGGGAATTCAGCGATGACAATGCCATTGAATGTCAAGGGGAGTTGGTTAGATTCCCTCTTGTTGGTGATGGTCATTGCCTAAATATTTGTGGCACAAATGTTGCTTGCCAATTATCTGAATGTTGTTCAGGTCTTGCTGCGTATAGACCTAGACTATTTCAGTGTCTGAGGAGTTGTGGATGGTACTGAACAGCCCCACAGTTGACCTTATAACAGAGCTGGGAAAGGGCATTGATGAAGCAGCTGAAGATGATACGACCTAGGACACTCTCCTGAGGAAATCACCAGTGCATGTATGTGAGATGCTTCTGTCAATTCTGGAGGATAAAGAATAATTCAACATTTACCTTCAGTGGGTCCCTAGTTCCAGTATTATACTAATTGAGACAATCCTATACAGTCCTGGCCTTTCGTTCCAATCATCAGAGAACCCCAAATCCTATATTAAAAGGGACTTATCACAGGATATGGCAAACACTTCAGACACTCAACAGTATAGGCCCCTTTCAAAATCGAGCCAGGCCCAGGACAGAACCATTTTGAGGTTGTTACTGTCTGTTAAACCCCAGACAGCTGATTGTAAGATTTCTCCTTTTCCAGTGAAAGAACTCCTGATCGGGATAACAGGTTAGTGATCTATTCCCTGGTTCCTATCTATACTTCTGAAAGGCCAAAAGACTGAAGGGTGACCTGATAAAGATCCTTAAGGTTATGGAAGTGTTTACAGGATAGACATGGAGATGGTTTTTGCACTTTGGGTAAAGAATTCCCTCTTTGATGTTACCCACGATTGTGGGTATTTTCTCCTAGTTAAGACCAATAGCATTGGGGCATTTAAGGGGGAGCTAGATGAGAATGTGAGGATGAAAGGAATAGAAGGATATGTTATGGAAATGACGATGAGGGTGGGGAGTCTCACATGAGGCATTAACACTGGCTAGGAAGCTTAGCAACACAGAATGCAAATGCTTTACAATTTTTTCATACAAGATCACCTCAGTGCTTCAGTTTTCCCATCGTTGCTGTGGGACATAACTGGGTTCCGCCAGACAACTGCACATTGACAGAGTTGAGGGATTGCTGGCCCCTTGCAAACACTTACCAGCTTTTTCAAAAAAAATGAAGCTTCAATGCAGTCTCAGCACACCACCTTCAAAATATTTATTGGAGAATGGCTTATATTATGTTGGAGGGCCTGCTAAAATGAAAAGCAGCAGCAAAAATAGTAAAAGGATCTTCCAGCAATAATTACTTTGTTTAGTATCACCACGTGAATCCATATGCCTCTGTTTCTGTTTAGCTCATAAACACGAATAGTTGGCACAGATTGATCCAATTCCTCTTCTTGTCTTATACCAAATTCACTTCACAAAGTCAAGTTCTCCTACCTACTGTCACCATCTACTAAAGAAATATCGGGCTAAAAGTCAATACCTAGGGAAAATGGGCATGGCAATTGTGATGTCTGATTAGCCTTGTCTTGTTGTTCCACTATACTCCAGCTTTGTCCCGCCTACACATTTTCATGATTTCTGCATAGACGGTGCTGAATGTGCTGTTGAACGGCTGCATACCTTAGCACGGGGGCTAAGTTTGTGTGAGGCTAGCACCACTTAAAGTTAGTCTACATTATTAAAAGCCAGCCTGCATCTCGAGGAGGGACGGTGCAATTTGGTTAAAGCATGTTTTGGAACAGTGTGCAATAGAGAGACTTTGCAGGAAGAAGGGTGAATCATGGCCCTAACAGGTGAGAGAGAAATCCCCAAGCTATCTAACACCTGACTGGAGACTTTGGTAATGGAGTTGGAGAGGAGAGAGTCTGATCTCTCCACAGGGGACCAGGATATTCTTCAGGCAAACTTTACAGAAGTAATGGGACTAGATAGCCAGGAGTCAAGCCCTAAGGACCATGATGCAGTTCCACAAAATGGTTAGTGACCTCACACGTGTAATCAAGATTAGTGAATGCATCTTCAAACACCACATCTTAGCAACTGCATCACTAGCCCCAGTCACTGCTTGCACCCATGTCACTCACTTACCAACAATCTCTGTCAATCATGACATATCTCACATTAATAACAGATCTCACACCCACACTTCTTAGCTCATGCAGTGCCAGCTATTCAATTATGGCAGCCAAAGCGACCACACTCACTGACACATTTTTACTTCTCTTGCAGAACAAGTTGGTGTCTTATAAGAACATAAGAAATAGGAGCAGGAGTAGGCCATCTAGCCCTTCGAGCCTGCCCCGCCATTCAATAAGATCATGGCTGATCTGTCGTGGCTCAGTTCCACCTTCCCGCCCTCTCCCCATAACCCTTAATCCCCTCTCTTATCAAATCAGACACAGAAACAACTAATTAGCAGATGACTGATGGTATCTTCATGCAACATCCTCTTTCTCATAAACCACTTTCTCCTTAAACTTGGGACCCTGAGAGAAGGAGACTTTCTATCCCAGAAATCTAGTAACACTTTGCAGAGCAATCTACATCCCAGCTCCAAGGTTCTCAGTTCATAGAATGGTAGAATTCCTACATTCAGAAGAGGCCATTCAGCCCATCAGGTCTGCACCAATTCTCTGACAGCATATCTTACCCAGATCCTCTTCACTGCCCTATCCTTGTAACCCCACACGTTTACTATTGTTAATCCATCTAACCTACACATCCTGGGACACCAAGGGGCAATTCAGCATGGCCAAACCATCTAACCAGCACATCTTTGGACTGTGGGAGGAAACTGGAGCACCCAGAGGAAACCCATGCATGGGGAGAATGTGCAAGCTCCACATAGACAGTCACGCAAGCCCAGAATCAAACCCAGGTCCTTGGAGCTGTGAGGCAGCAGTGCTAACCATTATGCCACTAAGCCACCTATTGGTAAATGGAAATGTTAAAATCAAGCAATGAGTTATGGACAGAAACGGGATGAATTTAAACAGCCCTTATTTCTCCTCTCACTACCTGCTTGTAAACAGAAAAGTGTTTGTGATTTCCTTCTTTATAAGAGATGGTTGTTTAAATATGGATATAAAATTAAAGTGTTTTAATTAAAAAAAAGAGGTGGTGTATTTTCCCCGATCCATAACTTTGGAGTGTTGTAATCGAGTATGAGTCAATTGCACAGCAAAGATCAAATAAAAGGCTTGATTACACACACACACACAATTTACGGGAAAGGGGTTTTGCAAAGTCCACCCTTCTTGCACTCCCGCAATATAGGAAGGATAAGGGAAAGAAAGAGGTACAGGGTCCGACCAGAATAAAAATACAAGTTATGGTTTTACAAAAGTACAGAATCAAAACTCTAATGGAGTTTTTCTTCAAAGGATACATTGGTTGACTGTCACAGGACAATATGTTTTTCCCAATGTGAGACTTCCAAAAGAGAAGAAGGAACGTAAAGTTGAATTAGGCTTGAAAGCACCAGTTGCAATGTTTCCAGACGGGGTGGGAAGGGTGGGCAGGCAAAAGAGGGCCTGAGAGAAGCTAGAGCCTCGAGTCTCAGAGGATGGTGAGTGAGGGTGTGGGTGAGCGAATGGGTGAGGGCAAAGGCATGAGTGAGGGTATGGGTGAAGGAGTGTTTGTGAGAGTGGATGCTCCTACTAAAAACGACAAAAAGGTAAGACTTGGAAGTATTTATTGAATAACAGAACTTTATTAGAATAAGTATATACTTAAAAGACGTAAAAACATCTTTTAAGTTTATTTTTATATGTTTGTATATTGCACAATAATCTTTTTTTTGGTTCCTTCAGTATTCTTCAGAAGGCAAAAGAGTTCCATGGCTGGAAACGTTTAGGGAACCTTGTTCAAGTAGTTCACAATATAGATGAGGGCCGGGCAAATGTATCTGGACAGAGTAACTTTTGCTGCTGACCTGTTTGATGGTAAAATGGTAGACAAACAGTAACTCCAGGCTGTTTGCCTGGAGTTACTGTTTGGAGGTCATACTGAAGTTGAAGATAAAGTCCAACAAGTTTATTAATTAAAGGAATTTAGACAGTTCACGTTTCAGTCCTGTGTCTGTGTGCTGTCAGATTAACTAACGAGGCCCCTGATTGAAACCCATTGTGTTTGGGAGCAGGTATTAATGAGGCCATTAACATCACATTAGATATTAGAAGTAACAAAGTTGCCTTTGTCCTTAGAGTCACAATGTCTCTGGTAGCCAGAACTCTTCTTTAGAAAAAGCAAAGCAGCTTTGAGCACCTCCAGAAAGAGACATTGGAGCTTACTTTTTTAAAGATAATGAGACTCTGCTAGTTTGCCTAAAGGTTAGAAATTTCTTTAGCATGAGTCGAATTATAATTTGTACAGGGTTGACATAGGTATGTATTTATTTTCCTTCCTGTCTTAACTGGGACAAATGTGTAAAGCTTGTGTATTCTCTGGGTATGACTGGTGACAAAACAATATTATTTTGTAAACAGTTGCAATATATTACTGGACTATTTCATACAAGGACTGATCAGTGAGTTCCTGCAGAAGAGTTATTTGAATTGAAACATTAATTCTGTTTTCTGCTTTGCAGATACTGCGAGATCTGCAAAATTTGTCCACACTTTGTTTTTATTAAGGACTATTTAATGTTTGGCTCTCGTATTGGGATGTGAGATTTAGAATTAGGATGTGGTGGGTAACTGCAAAAAAAGAATTTTACTGAAGACCAATGAAAGGGTAGTGAGAAGAGACATCTTTGAACTAAGAGTTCCAAATATACTGGTGAATTTATTAATAAAGATATTGTTATGAAGATACATAAATATTAATGTCATTGACTGGACATACTATATTTTTCTGAAAATAACACACATTGCTCAGCCAAGGACACTGGCCTACAGTAGCTACTATGCTTTTGTGAAGGACAAACTATTTTATAAGCCCCGATTGAAACCAGAGAAGTCACATGATCCAGCTCTTGGATGAAACAACAGCCTTTCCCTTTCACTTTCTTCTGAAACCTCTCTCAAAGCAGAACTGTTTCTGGTTGGGGGGGCGGTGGGGGGGGGAAACCCACCAGAAGGCCTGATTGCTACAGACCAAGAGCGCTTCAAGACAAATTCCGAATCAACAAGCCACAACTGCAGACTGACTGCTCAGATGTGGAAAACAATCCTTTATCTGTAAACAAGCCTCTGGATAATCCGTAGATTTATTTTTCCCAACCTGATACTTGGCCAAGTTTTTTGAGATCTGGTATTCAGCAGATTTTTTTTTGTTGTTGCATTCTTGTGAGGGGAATTTTTTTTATCATTAGTGGGTGGTTGACATATTGTTCATTTTAAACCTTTGGTTGATTTCTGCATCTTAACCAGAGTGAGTTTCAATAATAAAACTAACTCTACTTGTTGAAGTAAGGAATCTGGTGAGCTTATTTCTTGCACCAAGCTATACACAGTTGGATGTCTAATGAATCGTCAATATCACCTCCCCTTTAAACTCAAACCATTATAATCAACTTAGAGGTGGGATAAAGAGAGAAGTCAAGTCTTCCCCTGCTAACCTGGTCAGAACAATAAGCTAAGTGAGCCCGTCTCTCAGTTGTCCAGAAACTTACAAAGTAAATCAGGTCCATTATTGACATTTTACAGGTTGTGAATGCACACAAGCATATCCTGGGAGAGAGCAATGACTATTCAGAAGATTACCTTCAAACGCAAGCTACTACAACATGTAAACAGGACCAGGTGAGATTGCACACTTCCTTTGTTCGAAAGGAAGATATTTTATACTAAAAGTAGTTTATGCTTTACAGGAAAATTGTGATAAATTTGAAGATGTTAACGGCTGTAATATGTATTAAAATAATCTCACTTTCACATCTATACTTTTAATATATTTATATACAGTGTCTATTGTAAAATCCAGGATGTAAAGCACCCTGGTGTATAACCATCTTTTAATTGTAAGTTTAGATAAAATATTTTTGCCACATGCGCAAGTCAACTTAATAAAAATTTTCTGTTTATAATAAAATGCCTGCGGTGTAGCATACTTTATTCTCAGCTTCACTTGCCACATGGCACTAGTTGTTCTATCTTCGTCTTTGTTTCTTTTCTGACTTTCTATCCTTTCTACTCTGGTTGCTCTCTGACCTTTCCTTCTGCTTCTGAGATTGTTTTGTGCACAGATAATACTGCAGGAACAAACGTCCACAGGAACAAATTTGCCCAATGCCAGATAAGGATTTGGTCCACTACTTTGTTTCATTCATATCCAGGCTGTTTCCCAGATTGAACTGAAATAGCTCTAAACTATGACACAACCCCATTGTTAATTTCAAAAATATAGCAATCAAAAAACATTACAGCACAGGAGCAGGCCCTCCAAGCCTGCACCGATCATGCTGCCTGTGTGAACTAAAACCCCTTACCCTCCCGGGGACCATATCCTTCTATTCCCATCCTATTAATGTATTTGTCCAGATGCCCCTTCAAAGACATTATCGTATCTGCTTCTATTACCTCCCCCGGCAGAGAGTTCTAGGCACCCAACACCCTCTGTAAAAAAAAACTTGCCTCTGTAAAACTCTGTTTAAAAAAAAATCTTCTTTGAACCTTGCCCCTTGAACTTTAAAGCTATGCCCCCTAGGAATTGACTCTTCCACCCTGGGAAAAAGCTTCTGTATCCACTTTGTCCATGCCCCTCATAATCTTGTGGACTGCTATCAGGTCACTCCTCAACCCCCGTCAGTCCAGTGAGAACAAACCAAATTTCTTCAACATCTCCTCATAGCTAATGCCCTCCATACCAGGCAACATCCTGGTAAATCTTTTCTGTACCCTCTACAAAGCCTCCACATCCTTCTGGTAGTCTGGTGACCAGAATTGAATACTTATTCCAAGTGGGGCCTAACTAAGGTTCTATAAAGCGGCAACATGACTTGCCGATTTTTAAACTCGGTGCCCCAGCCGATGAAGACCACTTTCAGTGAGCTGTGTACCTGTACACCCAGATCTCTCTGCTTACCAATACTCTTAAAGGGTTTTGCCATTTACTGTATATTTCCCATCTGTATTACACCTTCCAAGTCACAGCCCTCCATTCAGAAACGCACCCTTCCATTGCTACCCTCTGTCTTCTGTGGCCGAGCCAGCTCTGTATAGAGGGGCATATTTTCTCATCGTTATTAATGTTGTCAGAACAAGGATAAAGTTAAGGTTACATCATTTTACTCATCTTTGTTTTTATTTTGTTGAAATAAATAGTAGCCCAAGCTTTTATCATCTTTCCTGTAACACTGAAAATAATGCAGTTTAATTCTGCAACAAAATTTTGTGGACTGTTGAGCTTTTCCTAATTCTTTGAATGATATTCTGAAACATTGCATCAATTATTAGTAATACTAAATGACCATAATACATCTTCCACTGTACAGTTAATTTTCAGAAAAATATATAACTGGAATCCATTGCATTAAATTTTCAGGCAATGAAATCAAAGTATAAACGAGGGAAATCGCCTGAGGATTTTAAATTGCTTGCATCAGAAAATACAAGGCTCCACACATGTGTGAATGAACTCCAATACAAGGTACTCAGTATTGTAAGGATTATATTAATATTTAATTCTACATTCTCATTTTTTCCTTCAGCACTAACGTGTGCCAATCTTAGATTTATTTGAGCTTGTATCAAAATGCACCTCCTAGAGAACCGAAGTGTTGGATTACAATTTCTTTGTATTCTTCCTTGGGGTTAATTATTCTCCTCCTCTCTGTTGCAAGTTTCTACTTTTAGCATCCTGACAAAGTTTCACGTGTTGAGGACATGTTAGAAATTTAGACAGACACTTAGACTTAATAGAAACTTGAACAAGGCATTTCCCAATATTGTTTTAAAATAGGATACTGGAATGCATGCAAAGAACCTATGCTGATTTTTCCTGTGATTTTGTGTCTACTGTGAAGAAACACCTTGCCCCTTCTATGCAAAGCTGTAGTGGAAATTTCTATTGTTTCAGAATGAGGAAATAGCAGGTGCAACATATTGGCATAAGTCACAATCTGCAAATTCATGGCCAGAGTTTTATGGTCCCCTGGCACATTAAACTCCTGGGAGTCCTCCTGTGCCAACCCACCTGTCCTCCTCTGCAGTTTTATGGAAGTGGCTCAAGTGGAGAAGCTCCAGTTGAAGTACATACATAACAAATTATTGGCCACTAAGGGCCACTTCCTGCCCAGCCAAAATTTTGACGTCATCCAGAGGGGTTCAGGGATAGGATGAGGATGCTCAACAGAGAAGCCTACTTGTGCCTCAGATGCAAAAGTGGGGCTAGGCCTACAGAACCTTCTGTAATCAGTCCCTTTTTAAAGGTAAGACATCTTCCTGAGTAAGGAGTGAAACTCCCACCTCTCTAACCAATTAATGTTCCTGAATGGTGGAGCGGGGGTGGGGGGGGGCATGTACGGTTTTATGGGGAATTAGTAGCTCTATTCACTTGTCCCTCTAGTTTGATACTAAGGCAGTTTCCAGGAAGATCAGTTTTAATACTAGAAAACTGGCCTGAATGCAAACAAATTGCTGTAGCAAACAATAAATAAAAATATATAGTTCCCCATCTCCCCATAAAAAGAATCAGAAATTATTTTCTTTACCCTGCACTAGTGTTTTCAAACCGCTTGTAGAATCTGTGGTAATTGTAACCCAGGGCCAAAATTTTCCAGCTGTTCACACTGATGGGATCTTTTGGTTTGATTGGCAGCGTGGGGTGCAGTTATTGACAGTGGTGGAACCAGAAGATCCCACCGCTGGTGAATGCGTGCCACTTCCTGCCATGAGAAACATGCTGCAGAGAGGCCAGAAAATCCCCCACCAGATTTCATTCCAAGAGATCAGCTTCCATAACTTGAAACTGTACAGTAGTTGTGGGCTTAGTATAAAATTGTTTCATGTACAAATGAGAGTTCACAAAGGGCTTGCAGGAAAAGAAATTGCATTTTATGTGTTTGTTCCCAAGAGCTTTGCAATTGTAATTACATTTGAAGGGTAGAATTTTCGTGGACCTATAAGCAGGAGTTGTAGGAAAATAGCAGGGAGGCCCATTGGGACAGCTCTGTGACACAATCCTGCCATCAGGGAGGTTTTCCTAGGAAGAACCAGGAATGCAGATCAACTGTCTGGTGCCTTGCAACGGGCAGCCAATCTGCAGACTTACAGGCCCACTGCGGAGCCATATATAGAGCAGTCTCCAGCATTTTGGGAGTGGCAGATTGGCCCCTGCAACTCTTTCCTTCCCCACCTTCCCTCTGCTCTGTGTGGAGGTCACCAGCTTAATGGTGGCAGCCTCCTCACAGGATTTTGAGGGGAGTCATCATAGCCAAAGGCTCCAGCTGCGCCCCCCCCCCCCCCCCCCCCCCCCCAGTTAGTAAAGGCTTGATCTGGGAACATGAGGCAGTTTCCTAAATGTTGGCACAGGTTCCTACATTTCAGGGAGGAAGACTTAGCTGTGTTGACTCAGCTGGTTGTGCATTTATCATAAAAAAACAAAATACAGCAGATGCTGGAAATCTGAAATAGAAAATGCTAGAAAAACACAGCAGGATGGCAGCATCTGTAGAGAGAGTGTCAGCATTTTGACTTTTTCAGAGCCAAAGAGAGAGAGAAGTGTGATGGATTTTATGCTGTTTGAGTATTATAGTGCCTTCTGGCTTCAACAGCTTTAGATAATGAATACTCATGGTCCCACATTGCCCCTTTTTTTTTAATCCAATATTTTCCAGAATTTCCCACCCATCCAGGGCCATCAGTTCTTAAGTTTGCTTTCACAAGTGCTGACCCTTGTTCTGTTATTAACAAATTCAGCCATCTTGCCTTTAAGCCACTATTAGCACCTTCTTTAGTCTTTAACACTGTGTGTAACAGTTGTCAAAGTACAGTACTCATCGTATATACTTGGAGATAATTGTGGTGGTGACCTTCTTGAAAGTCATTTTCTATACTATTTACAATGATTCACCTGAACAATGCCTGGGGCTGGCTCTGAATTCAGGATGGAGGCTCCAGCAACGTTGAACCCTGGAGCACCACAGCTGTGGGAAGGAGGAAGGGGGCCTTCTGCATGTGGACTTTGAAGATTTGGTGCCCTGGAAGGGGTCCATCTTTCATCTTCAATGTTCCTGGAGATTTACTTTCTTTCTCAGGAGGTCCACCTTCCAGATTCAGAGTACTCTGTGTTCCATCTTCATTTTCAGGAAGTCCACCTTTTTCCATCGCGGATCAGTAATGTTGGGCATCTTTTCAATGTGGTGCCTGGATAGGATGGTGGACTGTGCTTCGTCAGGCCTGTCTCACCATGAAGCACCCGGTTGCATAATTAATGAGGTCAGCGCCAGAAGATTTAGTGTGTTTTTTTCTGCTCTCCTCTCCAGCGGGCAACACAGAAAATGATAAAGTGCAACATGCATAAACACAGATTAGAAATTAGAAGTAAGTCTAAGAGTATGAATTGGTCTTTGATTTGTCCATGAGACGTAGATGGTAAAACATTGCAGCTGTTAAGTTGGATGATTCCAGTAGCACTGACTTTGGCAGCTGAGCAATTGGTTTGGAGATTCTTGATTCTGCAGATCAGCTGAAAAGAGTTGTCCTTCCTTCTTTTGAAGTGTGGATGGCTTTGCTGACTGACTTGCTTCCAGAATTAGAGAGCGCAAGGCACCTATGAGCAACAGGGGTACCTGGTAAATGTTTTTCAGCAGTGACCCACACAGCACACACTAGCACAGTGAAACTATCACAGAGATCAGAATTTCATTTGGTTTTCATTCTTTTTTTCCCCTCATGTAATCATGGAAGAGGAAAATCACAAACATGTCTAGGATATAATTCACAGAATGGTAGTAGTTTCTGCTGATACAGGAATCAGCTTCCATTATCTCCACAGGAAATTGTAATTCAGTTTCTGCATTGTCTATTCTGTTGAAATGCATCTGTCTGAAAAAGGTTGCAACATTCCATTGTTTTCCTCGGGACTGAGTATGATCCCCTTAGGAAAGCCAGCAAATGGTTACTCTGCAGTCTCAGCCAGTTACGTCTTGTATGTCCTTTTTTTATTAAAAACACATCTTATTTGAAAGTTCAATATGTATGTACGTAACTCAGGAAAACGACTGTCGTGACAGTCCAACTTAAAACAAAATGCTGCCTGCGGGTCTCGCTTGCCCCGAGGAGCTCCTCAAAATTTGTCAGACAGCCAATGGCAAAAAATTTGAGAGGCAATCCTCCTACGGTGCCCCATCAGCGGACTGGAAGAGTTAGCCAGTAAGATCATGAGAGAAACAAGAAATCAGGTTCGCACCCAATTTCTCACCTCTCGCAATCTTACCAGAAGTGGATATCGTTATGATCAGCCTCGTCTATTTCCAGCATAAGGCTGAATAGATTATTTCAATTGAATTTCCTTAATTTAAATGAAATTAGTGAGCCTGGGACTCAACTGTTTGGGCTCACTTCCCCCTGTGGCCTCATTAGGAGAAGTTCACTATGGCAAGAATCACAGCTGGTCCCCAGATGTGATGGTCTCGCCAATAGAACTGGAAGTCATCAAAGCCCCTCCTGCTCCCCTCCCCCAGAGGTTCAGGGCAGGAGGTACCCCTTGGACAGTGCCAACTGGGAGCAGGCCAATCAGGGATTGATCAGTCAGGCTGGGAGTGGGGGTTCGTGATTGGCTGCAGGGTCCCATGATAGTGTGAGGGATTTGCTGGGTTTAAGCATTGAGACTGGCTGAAAACAGCAGAGGCTGTGTGGCAGATTTCTGCTGCTCAAAGGAGACAGACCTGCAGATGTGCAATTGTGCTTTCTGCTGCTTTCAGCCAGCTTTCTGGTGATTTAAGCCCTGCTCACTCCCCCTCTAGGCAGAAATCAGATTTCAGGATTTTTTATGCAATAGGTGCCATATGGTGCCAGATTTGAACTTGTTGAAAAAAATTCTCCTGTTTTCACACTAGTTCTGGACTTAGAATTTTTTTCATAATGTCTTCCTCAAAGAGTCAGTTTTGGGCTGTTCAATGTCATGACCAAGCCAGGCCCCAAATTGAACACTGCAGAAACCTGGGTATCAGTTTCTTCCTGACATCCACATCATTGGCTGCAGGGGAGTGAAAACCGCACAAAATTTGGCAGTGGAAGCAATTTTTAGGGTATGTGGGAGATATCACCCAAACAATCCCAAGATATGCTTATTGGATCCCTTCTTGGGAGTACAACCAACATTTGCATGTCCCATCCAATTTTCTCCCATTCCTGACTTCCCTCAGCTGTTTTCAGTCACTGTTCAAGTGCAACTTGAAAGTGCAAGCTAATTCTATCCCACTAGGAAGCTAGCATTATTTGAAGATTTAGGGCCCAACAAAGTCAACAACCTATATATTTATTTAATGGTAATTTTAGTTTTGCATTGGTTAACATTTAAGTGTTTCATTGTTTTCCAATATATCCTCAATTCTGTGCATTTTTAATAGGTTGATGGATTGAACAAAATAGTGCAGTTTGCTGACCAGAGACTCCGGATGTTTAATTTGCAGATTCTGAGGTAACACTGATTTCATATATACTTTATAACAGAACTGGACACAAAGTTTAAAAAAATGCAGTCTCATGAGAGCACTTTGATCATGGTTTCTTCTGACTTGCATGCTATTATTTCAGATATGTGGTTCAGCATTCAATTAGCTTTCTTGATTCTGGTCTGCGCTAATTATTTAGTGTTGAAAATATGAAAGCTCCAGGGTCTCTTTAAACTTCATCTTTATACTTCAACACCATCTATGGAATATGGATGCATTATTCCTTCCCATTTGGGATGCTTTACACTTGTCTGAATGAAATATTACCAGCTATTTTCCTGTCCACGTATGTATTTTGTCTAATTCTAAAAATTGTGCTTCACCCTTTCATTCCAGTGTCCCTCCCAGTTTGGCTGTGGTTACTATATTACTCTAGTTTATTTATTAGTGTCACAAGTAGGCTCATGTTAACACTGCAACGAAGTTACTGTGAAAATCCCTAGTCGCCACACTCTGGTGCCTGTTCAGATACACCGAGGAGCAATTTAGCATGGCCAGTGTACCTAACCAGCGTGTATTTTAGACTATGGGAGGAAAACTGAGCGCCCTGAGAAAAGTGACGCAGAGACTGGGAGAATGTGCAGACTCTGCACCAACAGTGGCCCAAGCTGGGAATTGAACCGGATCTGAGGTGCTGTGAGGCAGCAGTGCTAACCACAGCCAAACCACGCCAACCCAAATGGCTTAAACCCAGCAAACGCCCACATCACCCATAAATAAATTTTAATTCCTTCTTATTAGTCTCACTTCTTTTAAAAAAAAGAGTCTGTGGCCAGAATTCTCCACTGCTGCTAGTGAGAACGGAGAATTTAGCACTCAGCCAAAAACTCCATTCACTGCAGTGGGACCAGAGAATTCCAGCTGCCAGTAAGGTCGGAAAATTCCGGCCACTGTTTTCTGAACCTGAAATGTAAGTGAAATTGGATGATGCAAATTATAGCTGAAACAAAATTCTGATTAATTACATTAATTAATTAATTTTTAGCTTTGGTTACCATATAAATGTGGTGGATTTATTAATGGGAAGGGGAAACTATATGATTGGCCAAATCAAATTCAAGTTTCAATTCCAGCCTCGGGTGTCTGTATGGAATTTGCATGTTCTCCTCAAGTCTGCATGGGTTTCCATGATGTGCGAAGTTAGGTTGATTGGCCATGCTAAATTGCCCCTTGGTGTCAGTGGGGACTAGCTAGCATAAATACATGGGGTTATGGGGATAGGGTCTGGATGAGATTGTGTTCGGTGCAAACTCAATGGGGCAAATGGCCTCCTTCTGCACTGTAGGGTTCTATGGTAACAAATCACATTCAAAAATCCTATTTATTTTAAATCCAAGGTTAGAGAAGAAGAACTCTGCTTTACTAGCTGCTTTAAACAAGAAATCCAAAAAGAATATTGAGTCATAGAGGTACAATGTAATTTCTTTTATTTAAATTTTAAATATGTTGTTAAACTATTTTATTGTTATTTTTGATGACAAATGGCTGCTTTTACAATGGAATATTGTGTTTAAGACGATCTTATTTCATAAATTCCATAAACAGTGAAATCTATTTTTATCGGGAGAGGCAACAAGCCAGGGTTTCTGTCCCATCTATTTTCAGTCCACCTTTTATGTAATTAATGACCTTCATTGATATTCAAGCTGATTAGTATCTTAGAAGCATGATTATTGCCTGTGCATGGATTTAGGGGTCTTAAGTAATGCCCTGATAAAGCATTGACAATTAAGATCTGTCCCACTGGAAAGAACTCCAGCAGTTTAACAGAGAAGAATATAAATTTGAAGAAAACATAATTTGTAAGAAGATTATGGGTAGATTTAAATTGTAATTAACAATGCTCATTAATCATTAAAATGCAAGTGCGTGCCAGATACCAGCAGCCCTCCATAATTAGTATGAAATGTCCACATGATTCATGTTATTGTACATGAAAATTAATATCTGACACATGAGACTTGGGTCTAGTACATGCATTTAAAGTAAAACCTCTGATTACCTGATTGAAGATGAGTGAGCAGAAAAATCTCAAATTCACTTGACCCTTGGGCAGATTCTCCAAAGCCCCCGCTGGCACAAAACACATTTGAAACAACGTAGCGTGCAGATGTCAGGACTTACCTGAACAATGCCTGGGGCTGCCTCAGGAGCTCACGATGGAAGCTGCCTGCAAACCTGGACTGTGGAACACCACAGCAGTGGTTGGGGAACATCTGCACGTGGACTGGAAGGGCGTCTACCAGCCTCAGAATGTTCCTGGAACTCCATCTTCTTTCTCAGGAAGCCCATGTTCTTGCCTCAGAGTGCTCCCAGAAATCCATTTTCAATTTTAGTAAGTCCAACTTCTTTACTCAGTAATGGGCCAGTGATATTGGGTCCCTTATCTATATGGTGGCCAGATACAATGGTGGACTCTGCACCACCAAGCCTGCCTCACCACAGAATATGGCCCAAAACACCCAATTGTATAATTAATGAGGCCAGAAGATTCAGCATGCTTTCCCACTGGCATTCATGGGAAACAGTATGTTCACGTCCTGCCATGGCACTTAGTCCCAGGATAGGAGAATTCTACCACTATTTTAACTCCAAAGCTGATTCTAACAGCAAAAACATCTACCAAAGGAGACTAACTTCAAATTGGGAGTCATATTGCAACATAAGATTTCTCATGTGATTTTAACTTAATGGGTGAGATGTTGTCCAGCAGAAAACTGACAGTAAAACCACACTGGACTAGCTTCACAAACTGACTAATATGACTGAAGGGTCACTGATCCACACATGGTGCATTAGAAGCTGTATGCTGCTGTGAAGGCAGTTTTGTGCTTCCAGATGGTTTTCTTCTGATTTGTTTCCCCTCATTCAATGCTTATCATGGGTGTAGCTTTTTTTCACTCCCTTGAATGCGTAAACAGTTGTGAAATGTGCTAGTTTTCACCTAAAGTGACGTAACATACAAGGCTACAGACCAAATGAAAGATTAGGCTGGGTGGCTCGTTTTTTGTTTAGCACAAAACCAAATGAGCCAGATGGCCTCTTTTTGTACTGCAAACTTTCTGTGATTCTAAGGAGGGCCAGCTGAGCTTCAACAATTACCACTAGCAGCAAGTAGGCCTGTTGCTTCAAGGTGTTTTTTATAGTTTCTTGGACCTTTCTGAGGAGCAGTACATGAGGATGCTATGCTTCACCAGACTGTTGCTGATTTAAACGGCTTGTTGTTATAGAATCTGCTGTCTGTTACACCCGGAGATCATGCTTTGCCAGTGACTGTCAAAGTTACTACCATCCTTTTTAGTCACAGGATCCTTCTGAGTTGCTACAGGGGACCAACCCTATCTCTCATTTCACTGCAGTGCAGAGCTGCATCAATCAGGTCACCAATGCCCTTCTTACAAGAGCAAGCCAGCACATTACCTTCCCAATGAATACTAACATCAAGATTGAGGCAGTTCTGGATTTGCAGCTGAGGCTGACTTCTTGCATAGAAGTCATATTAAACTGCATTCATTTAACTGTTGAAGCAGCAGAAGACAAGCCTGCAGTTTTTGTTAACAAGGAGGACTTTCACTGCCTCAATGTTCATCTTGTGTGTGATCACCACAGAAGGGTACTACAAGTCAGTGCTTGTTTTGCTGGTCTATGGTGTCATCATTCTGCTACACTCATCCAAGGTTAATTTAATTCCAAAAACAACAGTAGTGAATTATTTTGTCAGCCAAATAATCAACCCAATGTTTTTCTAAAAAAAAAGTCTACTCCCAAAAGATGCTTCCCCAGTGGCCTCAGCTGCTGCTTGTTTTGGGAACCCTTATAGTTAATGATTTATTGAAACTCGAGTCTCTGAGGACATGAATATGGACTTCAGTTGTTGATGTGTCCTCTGGCTTTGCTATCTGGGACGATGGCTGGTGTTGGTTGAAAGATTAGCAAGAGGACAGAAATGATATGCTGAGATCCTGAGGGCAGCGCATGCTTTTCCTGTTGTTCCATTGCTACTTTCATGGAACTGAGATTTAACATTTCCTCTGATCTTTGAAAAAGCCAGTTGCAGGAAGCTATCAAAGCACTAGTTTGAGTTCCAAGCTTGTCGGGCAGTCATTTGTAGTTCCACCAATGAAGTTTTGGTGGAACCATAACGCGAATTAAGAGGACAGTCCTTCAAAGCAAATTGCAAAGTAGTGATGTCCTATAAAATGACATCACATTAGCAGGGAGCGGACTTTTCCATTCTGTCACCCATAATGGTGAAACTCCTTGGCAAGCCTTCAAATATCTAACATAACTGTGCAAAAGAGACAACTTTCTTTTCATAGTTGGGCCCTTAAAGTTGTCTTTTTGTTCTCTGCAGAGCTGGGAGAGGTGCTCATCCACCAGAGAGCTGTCTTTTGTTTTGCCTCTTTCCTGCTGCTCCTCATTAGAGCTGTATGTGTTAACATGGACTTCAACCTGGTGTTGTGAGACTTCTTATTGTGTTAACTAACTTACCCAGCCAGAGAGCTAGTCTCTGCTGGTGCTTGGGAATGACACAGCTTATGACAATGTCACTTCTGGATCCTGTGACCCAGAGAAATGTTTGCAGCTGCTGCAAAGACCCTGAGAGAAAGAGATAAAAATTAGCATGGTGCTGAGAGGCTGGGGATTATTAATACAGTTGTTGCAGTGTCATTTTGAGTCCAAAGAGTTCTTAAAAGCCTTTTCACCCATGTAATTGTTCAGCTGGAGTCTGTTGGTGGTTCTGAGCATGTGCAGTTTTTGGAGGACATTTCAGCATGCATGAGCGTTCTGCAAGCAAGATTTGTTTTACTAATGCTCCTGTTTTCATAGTTATTCCAGTTATTGCTATTCTGCTGAATTACTGTTACACTTTGTTATTTTATTATGAAAAGATCCTTCTTTTAAACAATGCATTTGACTACCTTAATTGTGGTTTAAAGTTACCATAACATTGAAGGTAGTGGAGACATTACCTTCTAATGTCTCCACTACCTTTTTTGGAGCTTGAATCACTCAAGGTATTACACATACATAGTAATTTCAAATACATTCACATTTTGTGAACTGTACTTTTTATTTTGTAACTACTGAGGTAACTATACATTCTTTTTGCAGATAAGACAAATACTACAAGACTACAGATGACAGTTAATGCACTTTGCATGAGTGGAACAAGAAAAGCTGTTGTTGATCATAATTCAGCATAAAATTATTTATAGAACTGCTTAGATAAATACTTTTTACAAGAATGGAATGTATCAGTGTACACTTTAAAATATATTAATGTAGTGAGTGATATATTCTAGCAATAAAATTGTAAACGGAGTTTAAATGTAGTGCATATCGTTTTAATGACAGAAGGTCAAGAAAATCTTTTGTATCAAACTGCAGAATTTCCTTTAAAATGTGTTCTCCAAGATGAAGGACTCTATGAATAATCAAATTTACATATATAATTTGCTTAATGGACATTGGTCCAAGGTACAAATGTAATATTACAGAGTGGCTAGAAGCAAAAGAAAGACATTTCTGTTTTGAAATATGAACTTAAGCTTGTTTTTGTAATCTAATGAAACATATTTAGTTTGCTCTTCTAATTTTATTTCTTAATAAACATGATTCACAATTTGTAGAGTGAGATACATAGTAATTTGTTTGACAGTTAGAGTTACCAGGAGAGTTTTGACAATTGCTGCAAATATAACAGTTGCAAAAGTGACAACAGTTTATTGTCAGATATACTGCAAACTAATATTATGCTTAGTTCAAGCTATAAGAAAAAAGGGATGAAAATACTGGGCTCAGCTGGTGTACTCTAACAATATATGTAGCTTTGGCAGAGCAGCAAGTCCAAGGCAAACACCGTTCCAGCATGATAAGTAGGACACTTTCTTTCAAAAATAAATTGACCTCAATCCATTATTTAAAATAAACAGATTGGTATCTGCAGTAGCGAATGGGTTAATGAACTTTGTAATACTTGGAGATTGGTAAAAAAGTTTTGTAAGATTTATTTTTGTGTGTCTCAGACAGAGACTGCAGCTGTCCTTGCTGTTGTACGTAAGTTTATGATAGTCCATTCAGAAATGTAGCTGACGCAGCTCATATCTACATTTGTGTCTTTAATTTCGTGGACTTTTGCCTAACATAGTGAAGCTTGTATGTCCTAAATATATATTCATATATATATATATTCGTTATGTACTGCTTATGTGTCATGTACCAACATATTATACATATTATATGCTATACAACTTATGAATTAGATTGTTACACCAGTCCCATTAATTTTAACTTGTCGGCCAGTATGTTAGCTAAGGGCTAATCACGCATGTCAATTGCGGCCTTGAGATAACCATGAAGAAATGCCGAGGCACCCATGTTCCCATGATGGAGGACAACCCACAGCCTGGGAACCTGCTGAGAATGAGAAGATGAGTACATGACAGGGGCGGGGAATAAATATGTTCTCTTAACTTGGGTTCGGAGAGAAGCCTGGGGAACCGCTGTTAGGTACCAGGTGTATCTCCCAAAAGCTTTTGAATAAATTTGCTGTACTTTGACTCACAATTGGTCTCAGAGGTATTTTTACCTACAACAATTGGTGCCGAAACCCGGGATCTGTTTACGGGTCCGGTTCAATGGCCACGATTGGAGTTCCGGAATAGATTACCAAACTTAAGGGAGTGAGTCAAAGTACAGTAGGTGCTCATCTGTGATGAAAGAGTGTGAGAGTGTGTGAGAAGTCTGAACTGAACACGTACAGACAAGGAGGCATCTGTCTTTACACCCAGCCTTAGACCGGTTGTTAAGAGGGGTAGCCCCCCCACACAAAGGTCAGGATTTTGAAATGGGTGTGAAGGCTGGAGAAAGATGCCTGGGATGTGATGTTCAGATGTGAGTAAGAAAGAATCTGTCTGAGTTATCGCCGGAATAGAAGGAAAAGCCGGCTTAATAGTATGAGCCGAAGGTTGTAAGCGATGGTACAGAGGGCACTGATCACCCCTGACAGGTATCACTGGACTCTGATAAGAGCGACCTAGGAGTGGGAGAGCGAGAAAGGAGAATAGAGGACTCCAGGTGGTGAGTATAAACTTGTCAGTGTTATGGTGGGACAAGGACAGTGGGGACCCCGGGATCCCTGATAAACGAGTATACGATGGAGAGGGACAAATTCGTTAAACAGATGAGGAAAGAGGGGTGGGATCCATCTCACCCGCTAGACCAACAATGGAAATGGTTGAAAATAAAAAAAGGACAGAACTAAAAAAACTGGAGTTCTCTTAGTTCAAAATTGACCGGATTAATTGAACTGGCCTCAGTCTTGGGTAAAAAATGGGCTGACGACAAGGAGAGAATTAAAACATTGGAATCACAGATTAGGGAATTAGAATTCAGAGTAAGGGAACTGGAGAAACAAAACAAGTGTTAGAAGACTACTGCAGGGGGACATTACCTCCCTACCCTGACAGTATGACTGTGAAACTCGCAGCACCTGGGGGCAACTTTGATAGTGAGGAAGAGGTCTGCGACCTTGCTCCAGTGATGAGGGGAGGAACAGTAAATAATCCCATTGGCCGATTTAAATCCTTCACACCAGGGGAAAGACATCAGATCCTAGTGTCGCTGGGAAAACTCCAGCCCTGGAGTGCAAATGCCAAATTTTGGTATTATCATTGTCCCACAAGATATTTACGGTATTAGATATAGCTAACAAATTCTGGTCCATCCCCTTAAAGTTTAACTTGCAGGATAAATTTGTCTTCATAGTAGGCGATATGCAGTACACATGGACTAGACTCCCACAGGATTCCATGATAGCCTGGTCATATTTCACCAAGCAATGAGCAATTTCTAGAACAGTTGGAACTCCTGAAAGGGAGCACAATCTTATAGTATGTAGATGATATTTTGATAGCCTTTGAAACTAAAGTGAACTTCAGACAGCATTATACTCGATCTTGAAGCACTTAGAAGATCAAGGGTTAAAGACAAATCTGGAAAAGGTCCAAATAGGAAAGACATAGGTGTTATATCTGGGACATTTAATATCCCAAGGGATCAAGGAGATGCCTGTGGACAGGAAAGCCTCCATATAGCAAATGCGTAGGCTGGTGACTGTCCAAGGGGTAAGGAAGGTTTTGGATTTATTTAATTATAGCTGCAACTTTATGTCAGAATTTGCTAAATTGGCTGAGCCAATGAGAAGAGTGAAGTGGGAAGCACTCTCCTCCCCTTCAGCATGAGAGAGAACCCTGCCGAAGGAAGGTTAGGTGACGGAAGACCACATACATGTGGGAATGTAGATGAGGGAGCAGAGGAAAGTAGAATAAGGGAGGTGCCCATAGAGGCACCGGAGGAGACCCTGTTTGCGGATGGGTCACAGAAGTATATAGATGGGTCACCATGAATGGGATGGACCTACAAGTGGTCCAAGCAGGAAGAGTAGAGGGAGGTATGTTAGCACAAGTGGCAGAACTGGTAGCCCTGATGTAGGCTTTTACTGAGGTGCGGGGAGAACATTTACACCGATAGCGGATATGTATTTGGAATTGTGCATGACTATATAACTGTTTAGGGGAGAAGGGGATTTATCACAACAGGAGGCACCCGAATCAAACATGGCCAGATTTATTAGAGGCCAGTGAGCTCCCATCAGTAAAGGGTTAAAAAGAAACAAGCAGGCTGACTCTGTATGGTACAGAGAGAGAGAGAGCGTAATTGTGCAATCGAGAGCCTCGTGGTGTAATAGGGTATAGCCAATCAAAGTGAATTGCTTCAAGTTTAATAAATTACGTAGGGATCGGACAGAGATTTGAGCTCTGCCATGTGGGAAAGGTGGCATTACATTACGTTTGAAAAGTTGTAAGGAGAGTTAATCATTTAGGCACACATTTGATTTTGTACTTGCCTGTGTTGGTTACAAAGGCAGAGCGGTAGAAATAATTAATCATGTAGATTGCTGCACATTAGAATGCTTTCAGTATTTCTTTGTGTATCCATGCTCCAAGTGATAAGATCCAGTTGTGTGGTCTTGTAAAATGTTTTGTTTTACTGTGCCAGAATTGTAAGAATGTGCGAGGGTCTTAATTTAGTAGGGATATTTAAAGGTGATAAAAATAAATCTTATTTTGGATTTTCTGAATCAGGCTTTTGTTAAATTTAAAAACGTGTTCTTGATAGAACTGACAATGAAATAATTATTCCAAGTGTTTGAAGAGTCCATCTGAGTGAACTTACTCCCCCTGCTCTTCTGCTGAAACAAGCAGAGAATTAAGCCATTCTGTCCCAGACAGGATGGATCTTAGTGTTATAAGACTTGCAGTAATTTTAGGACATAAAGTCAAAAAAAAACTAACAGAAAAGGGAGTTACATAAGGTAGAATAAGAGCGCGTGTTTAAACGTGTGCAAGTAGTGAATCAACTACAAACCTGGAGTGAAGCTGATCACAAAGCACATCCAGTTATAATCTTAGTTTTTGTATTTCAGTGTGTTTGTGTAGTCTGGTCACTTGTCTTTTTGTGGAGTATTTATTGCAGGCAATAAATGCAATGCTTTACATTTCAGTTTAACTTCAACAGGACTGAGAAATTGTTAAAACTGTTAAAGTACAAGATTTCTTGAATTTACTTCTGTTTTGAGTTTAATTAAGTTTGGAAGAAAGACGAATGAAGGCAACTTTATTCATTTTGGAATGCATGTTGGAAGCTTCCATGTGTGTCTGTGTGTTTAATAAATTGGTTGTGTGGATATTTCCTTATTATTTGCTTTAATGTTCTTCCCCTAATTGTGATTTTACAACAGTGGGTTTGATACAGAGTTTAAATAAAAATTGTGAAGTAAATTTGAAGTTTAAGAAAGGATGTAAACCTTGGAGGGAACCATGCGCTCTTTTCTTTGTCTTGAAGTAGAAATTACACGAGAGTTAATTGAGAAGTTAAGAGAACAGAATAAGTAACTTTGTGGAAAGGTAGAAAAGTAGGAACAAAAGGAATGATTTTGTAATAATAATGAAATAATAAATATACTGTCTTTGAGTCAGTTTAAAATATATCAAGTCAGTGAAGTCCGCAGCGTATCGCGATTTACAAATGTCTGACAATTATGTACTGCCATTGGAATTTCATGTGCCATCTAGGTTTGCCTTGAACTGCAAAACTTAACTCAGTTTAAAAATAGAAACAACTTAAGTTAAAAGGGTTTGGATATCATGGTTTTGATATGTAAAGTGGTATGATACAACTGTCACGTGATTATTTTTATTATACAGTATCACACTGCCATATAGACCCAAGAATAAAATCAAATCCTGAAAAGCCTTAACCAATTTCATTTAACATGACAGGAAGTGAAATCAGATTACTTATGAGAGATAGAGAAAGAGTTGGAGACTGACTATGCAGCCAGGCTCAAAAATCTTGCAGCATTCGGCTGAACACAACGGATAGCTCATTACAACCTTTCGGTTATCTGTGCTTTTAAAGAGCTGGGTACAAACTGTGTCTGGCTGCATAAACAATTGGCATCTGTGACTACGAAACACTGCTATTTACCTCATGAGAAAATCTTCTATAGAAGGATCATTTCTGTTTAAACATCGCACTTTCAAATGTGGTCAAACAAATGATCAAATTAGATGTAATGTAAGAGTATATCGTATAAAGTTTGGAGCTGTATGGTATGTGATTTTAATGGGAAAAGCGATGTCTTTTGATGGGATTGCATACAAATAAATGGATGTCCAGCTGCAGCCAGTGCAAAGTATTATTTGATTCACACTAAACTTTTTATGGAAGGGGGGGTATGTAATCAAACGTATAATGCATTGGCTAAAGCCATACAGACATGGAAAAAAATGTGAACAGAGATATCGCCCACTATACGAGTGAGGCTAAGAGCTATCACAAACCGGAATAACCCTTATGAGTTAATGACCAGAAGGGCTATGCAATCGCACAAATCCATAATTACCAGGGGGACAGATGTAGGCTCTCTACAAGATAGAATTAGACAATATATTTTAGAGTTAAGCACCCAACTGAAGGGTATGCAAAAGACAGTAAGGGAAAACCAATTAACCAGTGATGAGCAAATTGAACTAGAACAGACCCCTGAGGGTACCCCCTGTGGTCAGCAAGGTTATGGTAAAGACATTATCCAGAAAGCCCGGGTTTGCCCCCAGATGGAATGCCCATACGAGGTTAGCATCAGTGGTGACACCTGTGCCTGCATAGTTATACAAGGCAGAGGTGTCTGGAAACACTGGATTCAATTGAAAGAGTATGCCAGTCCCAATTAAAAATATGTAACGTGCTCAATTCACAGAGATGGCTGACCTCCAAGCAAGCTGATCAGACTCGCGGGAAGTTGCACGCGAACGATTGGGTTTGTGCGAAGTTGCACGCTAGCACGGGTGACTGGGTTCACGGGAAGTTGTGCGTGGATCTTTGGATCATTGTATAACGGTCATGCGGATTATAATTAAGTAATATGATGATTCTCCTGCTGTTTCTCACGACCTTGGCCCTGTTACCAGCCTAGCTATAACAGATCAGACTCTCCACCCCACTTTGTTGTGAAAAATCAACAGAGAGATTCTATCTGCCTGGTTGGCCGCTGCTACTATATTCAGCAGATTAACGTTACCAGTAGCACCTGGACTCTGGTACAACAGGTCGCAATCACTGCCCCACAGCCAACGTCTCAGTTAGTCTCTCCTCTGCTTATCTGAGTTGCATGACTGCCTAAAATGGCACCTATTTTGTTTGCAGAAACAATGCCTATCCTTGGCTTCCGTGCGACTGGTTGGGGTCATGTTTTCTAGCATATGTGGTACCCTATATTCACCATTACACCAACTTACGGAACCAGCCCAAGATACACCTGCTCAAGACCAAGTGAGCCATTAGTGGAACAGAGCAATTCCTCATGCTAACATACCCAACTCTTACTCCTCCCCAAGTCACAATCCTGTGGATTCAATCTCCCACAATAGCCTTGGCCCTTAGAGATGATGTCTTGGAGACCTACAAAACAGTTGAAAAAATTCTTGCACTTTTAAAGATTTTGAAAAAGGAAACTTACGGACCAGAAGATAATAAAGAACAGTATCAGTGAAATGCAACGCTGGTTGCTTCTAAGTTGAAGTCTGAGTTTTATAAGCACTCAAACACACTCATTTTATAATGAGGAGCAAAGATTTTCTTCCAAACTAAAACAGCCACAATCAAATTCTAAGTTCACTGCACTGCAGGACAAAAAAACACTGCATGCATTGAATGTTTGTAAAACACGACACCCTGTGGAGTTTTTCTTTGCAAAGATCTGCCTGGAAGCAAAAATTCAAAAATGAGAGAAGCCAACTGTGTCCAAACAACTGCAGTCAAAGTCAAAAAGGTTACTGTCTTAAAGCAGCAATACATTTAAATCGGTAAATAAAATAAATAAGCATTTGCTGTTGGGGATTTGAAATAAGCTGATACAAGTGCAGAGCAAGAGTCGATTAACATTTTATTCTGTTTGCTCAAATTACAATTCCAGTGCAGTAAATAAATAATTTAAGGTGGGGCAGCTCAAGTGCATAAGTTCTATCACGTGGGGACTCCAGGATGCTATCCATGCCCTAGACAACTACATGTGCAGAAAGTCCCACCTAATGGAAAAACTCGAGCTCCGTATCTTGGTGTCACTGAGGTGCACGCATGAGGATGAATGCTACATGGATATCACATTTTAGAAGGTGATCACCCCACACATTCTTTCTTAAAGAGCAGTCAGAGAGGGACTGAGTGACCGAATGTCTGATAGACAAAAAAGACAAAGTTTGTAGTACAGCAAACCCCTAAGGACATTACCCTGTCCGTCAGTAATGGGCAACCTAAGTTAGTGAACGTGAGTTCATGAGTATACTTTCATCAAGCCGCAAGATTGAAATCAGGCTTGTTCACTAATCATGACCCTGTGAATAAGATTGAATACATTTAATGCACAGCAAATATTTCATAATGAGTCATGGAAAATGCTTTATTATTTACATATTAATAAAACTACCACCAACTTCAAATGGTAAAAACAAAAATATTTTCACTTTGGATGCAGAAGGAGCGCACGGTTCATAGTCATTGTTGTGTGCAATCAGCATGCACCTCATTTAACTTGCCCTTGCTTTACATACTTATCGCTTCAGCCATATCAGTATGAAAAAACTACAAGGATGGAAATCAGTGGAATGTGGTAACGCTGCACATCAACAACATGTCTCATGGGCCACATTCAGAGCAGAGATGGGCTGCATGTAACTCCTGGGCCACAGGTTGTTGACCACTGTTCTAACAGATGATCTGTTCTGAGTACCAACTGGGGAGATGGTTCCTCTGGAGGGAGCAATGACAGCCATGACCAGAGCACAATGAGTAGCTCAGCTGTGCAGGAGTTGGGTGGGGTGAGGAGAAAAGACAGGAGAGCAATAGTGGTAGGGGATTCTATAATTAGGAAAATAGGAACTTATGTGGTCAAAGACATGATTCCAAGATGTTATGTTGCCTCCCGGGTACAAGGGTTATCTATATTACTTAGAGGGGGAACCTTAATAGGTGAGTAAGATTTTTTAAACATTTCACATTAAGGCACTGAAAGAATTACCAGTATTGAGTTAAATGACTTTTAAAACAAGCATATGAGATAACAAGAAAACAGTTTACACATGAGATGTAGAATGAGATTTAAACAAGTGATTATGATTTTAAAACACATGCTGATATTTTGAATGTGTTAATGCATTGTTTAAGATATAGTGTTCATTTTAGCCAACAGCAATTTGCTGCAAAGCATCATGGTAAAAAAGCATTAGGGCAAGTCATGTTCCAAGACAATGTTTAGACTTTGGGGATATGCAAGATTTATCAATAAAGTTTTGGTCAGGAAGAACATCTTGGACACTTAACTATGTATAGGGTTTATTCACTGTTCAGACGAGATGGATGCATGTCCAGATGCAGGGTCATATATTAATCTGGTTGGCTGTGACATTTAAGGGAATCCATGGGAAAATTCATTTGAACTTTGGGCTGGCGTCAGAGGTTACTAGCAATACAGGAAGTGGGGTCAGTCAAAACAGGAGTTAGCATCTGAATTCTATGGACTAATAAAATGGCATTATGCCAGAGTGTAAGATACAGTTGAATAAGATTTATGACAGGTACTATTGTTGATTTGTGTGTATCGAAGATGATTGATTTTAAGCTAATGTAAGATGGGAATAATTGATAAGAAAACATATAATCTGTTTTGAATTATATACAGCAGATTTCATTGGCGAGGTCTGGCTGTTCTAACTCAGACCAGCCCTGCTGATCAAATAAAGTTATGTATTTAAACAGAGACACTGGTTTTGTGAGGCTGGTATTGTCTAACATTAAGGCAGTACTGGTCATCTTGGATACCCCACCAACAATCACCAAGTGGCTAAAGAGTATTCTGGAGGGTGAGGGTGTACAGCCAGAGGTCACAGTTCACACTTGTACCGACAATATAGGTAGAAAAGGGAATGATGTCCTGCTGGAAGAGTTCAAGAAGATAGGAAAGGGATTTGCAAGCAAGACCTCAAAGGTTGTAATCTCTGGATAATGTCCAAGCCTATGTGCTAAGGAGTATGGAAATAGGGAAATACACCAGATGAACCTGTGGCAGGAGGAGGGGGTCCAGATTTCTGGAGAATTGGAACTGTTTCTGAGAAAGGTGGGATCTATACAAGCCAGATTAAATAGGGCTGGGGATGGATGTCCTTGCTGGAAGATTTGCTCTTGAGATGGGGTTAAATTACATTCGTAAGAAGATGGGGACCTGAGGGCAGATTTAAATAGGACAAATTCAGAGCAGGAGCCAAAAATTAGCAAGTGACTCTAAAAGACATAGGTTATAATGTTTATAGCATAGGGATTTGGCAAAATTAAAAGGTATATAAATGCAAGGACTATAGCAAACAGGGCTGAGGGCACAGATAGACATGTGGCAGCATGATATCATTGCTATAACAGAAAGAGTGGCAATTTCTATTTTCAGGTGGAAGAGAGAGGAGGTTAAAAAGGTGGGGGTGTAACATTATTGGTCAAATAATCAATTACAGCTGTGCAGTGGGATGATATACGCAGTGAAGCATTGAATCAGGCTATATGCACTGATCTCAGAAATAAAAAGTGGGCAGCCACACTACTAGCAGTGTTCTATGGACCTCCAACTACTGAGAGGGAGATATAAAGAGCAAATATGTGGGCAAATTTTTAGTGCAAAAACAATAAGGCTATAATAGTTGGGGACTTATCTACCCTAACATCAATTGGGTTATGAACAGTGTAATAGGCACAGAGGGCATAAGTTTTTTGAGCTTTTTAAGCTGGTATGTAATAAATCCAACAAGAGGAACTGCAATTTTAATCTTAGGAAATGAAACTGGGCAAGTGGATGAAATAGCAATGGGTAACCATTTTGTAGATAGTGATCATAATACAGTTAGATTTATATAATCATACAAAAGCATGAATGGAAGTTTAAGCTCTAAATTGGGGAAAGACAGATATTACAAAACTGAAATGATCTGTGAAAGTGGGCTGGTTACAACTGCTTGAAGGGAAATCAATGACAGACCATTAGGAAGCACTCACAAGAGTGATTCGACAAGCACCATGTATAATTATCTCCACAAAAGGAAAGATGGTACTGCCAAATCTAGAGCCCCCGGTTATCTAGAAACATACAAGGTAAAATAAAGCAGAAAAAGAAAACTTATGATCATTACAAAAAGCTTAATACTAAAACCTAGCACGAACAGAAAGTTCAGCGATGAAGCAAAAAAAAATTAGGAAAGCACAATGTAGATATGAAAAAGTATTGACAGGTAAAATCAAAGAAAACCCTAAGATGTTTTACCAGTAGATTAAGAGCAAGGGAATAACTAAAGAGAGGGTAGGGCCTACCAGAGATATCTCTGGTAACTTGTGCACTGATGCAGAAGATGTTGGCAGGATTCTCAATGAGTACTTTGTCTCTGCCTTCACTAAAGGGATGATGCAGATATGCTAGTTAAAGAGCAGTGTAAAATATTAGATGCGGTAAGTATTGTGAGACAGGAGCTAATAGAGAGACTGACATCCATGAAGGTGGATAAGTCACCGAGACGAAATGGATTGTAACTCAGGTTGTTAAGGGAAGCCAGGATGGAGGCAACAGATGCTTTGTGGGTCATTTTCCAGTCCTCACTAGATACAAGTGAGGTACCAAAGGATTGGAGGCCTGTGAACTGATAATTAAGAAGGGAGTGACGGATGGACCATATAATTATAGGCTGGTCAGTCTGACTTCTGTGGTGGACAAATTATTAGGATCTATTCTGAGAGGCAAGGTAAATTGTCATTTAGAGAGGAATGGATTAATCAGGGATAGTCAGCATGGTTTTATTAGGGGAAGGTCAAGTCTTACTAATATAATCAAACTGTTTGAGGAAGTATGTCAGGAAAACAAAGATAGTTTCGAGGGATTTATATTTGTATTGTTAAATATTAGAAATAAGGCATCGTTTTAAATGGGTGTAATTTACTGCTTCTGTTTAGAACGGAGTTGAGGAGGAACTTCTTCACTCAAAGGGTGGTGAATCTCTGGAATTCTCTGCGCGTTGAAGTGGTGGAGGCTGCCTCGCTAAATATTTTTAAGACGCGGGTTGATGGGTTTTTGATAGGAGAGGGGAGTAAGGGTTATGGGGAGAGGGCGGGAAAGTGGAACTGAGCAGCGACAGATCAGCCATGATCTTATTGAATGGCGGGGCAGGCTCGAAGGGCTGGATGGCCTACTCCTGCTCCTATTTCTTATGTTCTTATGTAAGGAAGGGTAAACCTATAATTAGATTTGTGCTAGACAAAGATGTTTGCTTGTGTGGGGGTTTGCACAATTAAATCTGTGCTTCTGTTGTGCTTAGAGAGGGTTATGGCATGAGAAGTAAATAGCTGGCAGAAGCATAAAGTCTTTGCTCAACAATTGAGGGCACCTTTAGGGTAGGTACACTTTTTGAGTTTTAGTTTTAGTAGGATGTATAGCAGCTGGAGATAAGTAGTGAGAGACAAGGCTCACAGCTCTGCTAAAACTTTAGAAGCAGTTGGTTTTAGAAGGCTAAACAGCAAATATATCTCTCAGCCTTGCTAGAAAAAAAGCCACTTGAAAATTAAAGAACAGCTAGTTAACAAAAGTAGAAAAATGAAGATAAGTTTCCAAGAAGTCTGAGGTTTAAGGTACTAGGACAGAGTGCTGTTCAGTAAAGACAGAGAGCTGAGAAGTTGATCAGTGAAAAGTTTGAAAGATGTCTGAAGTGATTTCAAGGTTTGTGAGATTTTACTACAGCAGTGTAATATGAGTTGAAATAATTGTGGTAATTGGGGCTTGATCCTGGAATTTGTGTAAAAGCACTTAAAACAAAGGAAACCAAAAAGGAGAGATGGAAAACCTGGAGGTGTGGGTTCCTTGCTAAAAATGAAGAAGAGATTTTGAGTAAGAGGCAAAGTGGAAAAAGCCTGAATGGATTCTTAATGCAAACAGCTGATGGAAAGCATCGTGTTACAGAAGATTTTAAAGTGTTTCTTTTTGGAGGTTTGGAAACACTCATTTGGCAATCATCTGGTGGATTGCAGGAGAAATTTGTAGAAAATCAGTTGAGTTGGCATCAGCGGTTTGGTTTCAGAGTGGAGCGTGTCTGACCGCAGCCAAGCTGTGTGTTTAAAGGGACTGTGTGTTACTGATGCCATTGTAGACTAAGATATATTTTGTAACCCATGTTAACGTTAAAATCTGTGCATATTGTGAAGATAAGTGGAAGTAAGGGGGTATTGTATCATAATGAAATTTTTTATGTTTAATAAATGTTCCTCCACATTACTAAACAATAAAACATTACAATCTTTTGATCATGGTCATTTTGGGATCTTCCCATCCAATTATAATATTAACTAGGGTAGTAACAAATAACACGGAGGATTGATGAGGTTATCTCACATTTGTTGACGTTATACTCCATCTGCCAGGTCCTCGCCCACTCACTCAGCCTATCCAGATCTCTCTGCAGACTTTCCGCGCCTTCCACACAATTTGCTTTTCCACTCATCTTCATGTCATCAGGAAATTTCGTTACCCTACACTCAACCCCCTCCTCCAGATCGTCTATGTAAATGGTAAACAGTTGAGGCCCCAGCACTGATCCCTGCAGCACTCCACTAGTCACCAACTGCCAACCAGAAAAGCACCCATTGATTCCAACTCTCTGCTTCCTCTTAGACAGCCAATCCTCTATCGACGCTAACACCTTACCCCCAACTCCGTGCACCCTAACCTTTTGCAGCAACCTTTTGTGAGGCACCTTATCAAACGCCTTTTGGAAAACTAAAAACACCACATCCACCAGTTCCCCTCTGTCTACCGCACTAGTCACATCCTCATAGAAATCCAATAAATTTGTTAAACAAGACTTCCCCTTCACGAATCCGTGCTGCGTCTGCCTGATCAAACCGTTCTTTTCTCAGTGTCTCGCTATTTCTTCTTTGATGACGGATTCTAGCATTTTTCCAACTACGGATGTTAAACTAACCGGCCTATAATTCCCTGCCTTTTGTCTGCTACCTTTTTTAAACAGCGGCGTAACATTAGCCGTTTTCCAATCTTCCAGTACTTCCCCAGAGTCCAGCAAATTTTGATAAATAATTACTAAGGCATCCGCTATCACCTCTGCCATTTATTTCAGAACCCTGGATGCATTCCATCCGGTCCCGGGGATTTGTCTACCTTCAGTCCCATTAGTCTATCAAGCACTACCTCTCTAGTGACAGTAATTGCATTAAGGGCCTCATGTCCTACCATCCTTCTATCTTTAATATTCGGCAAGCTATTTGTGTCCTCCTCCGTGAAGACTGACACAAAAAACTTGTTTAAAGCCTCAGCCATTTCCTCATCACCCACCGCTAAATCCCCCCTCTCGTCCTCCAAGGGTCCAACATTCACTCTTAGCAGTCTCTTCTTTGTATATTTGTAAAAACTTTTACTATCACTTCTTTATATTTAGAGCTAGTTTAGCTTCATACTCTATCTTTTCTTTCTTTATCGCTTTCTTAGTCATTCTTTGTTGTTTTTTAAAATCTTTCCCAATCTTGTAATCACCCACTATTTTTAACCTCACTGAACTCATCAGCTTTTAATTTAGTACTCTACTTTATTTCCTTCGATAACCATTCAGCTGATTCAGCTACTCAATTTGTTGATCCATCGCATAATTTTTCATTTGCTTTATTCATTGACAATTTTGTAACTGAATGAGCGTGCTGAGTAATTGGTAAAAAACAGGTCCTTAATCATGTTTGGTATATTCTGCATTGCGTTCAAGATGATATAATTACAATGCTATGGGGTTTTTATGCCAATACAAGCACACTATGTGTCTGAATCTAAACTGTAACAATGTGTATTATGAGATTACTTAATTAAAATCAATCACAAAATATAGTTAATATCAATTGACAATTAATAATCCATCAGATGAATGGTGTTGTTGCTTTCAACAGGCAGCCTGTCACTATTTTTATGCCAGTTTACATGGTCCATTGACCAATAGAACAGTAACTTTAAAATACCTAATATAATCATCCAGGGACATCCTTGGCTATAAAATCTTGAAACTTTCTACCATCAGGGGAACAGCATCAGTGCAAATTATGCTATAATTTCACAAAAGGTCCACCACCATCACATTTTAGACAACTAGTGATGGACAATGCAAATAGCCTTGCCAGCACCACCCACGTTTGAAAACAAGTAAAATAAGTTTGCTGGAGTGCAGGGGACCAGCAGAAATTATGGGCATAATGAGGCTAAAATTTATTGATAATAGCAAAATAGAAAGCAATCAGGAGCTAAGATAGGGGACATGAGGATGTAAGCAAAGGTAGAGTTAGCTGCAAATCCCTCAAGTACAAAATACCAATTGAAAGAAATAAAACTTTAACAAAAAGCAGCAAAATGCCAGGCATGATTGCATCAAAATGCAACAGAAAATTTTAAAGAAGGGAAGCAGAGATTATGAAATTTCTCACCAGCTGGAATACATCACTGCAACATCAAAACGGTTAGAACAGTAAAAATAATAGTGGAGCAGGAAAAAGCAGAAAATAGCTTTCCAAATCCAGTGAACTGATTTCAAAGTAGCAAAACTCTCAAGATGGAACTAATCAATAAAGAATGATTTTTAACTTCCTCTACTCAGTATGAATAGGGTGGTAGTAAAGATAAAATCAAAACCTGTGTTTTACCTTTCTGTTCCTTCTTTGATACAATTATCTCCTCAGCCCCTCAGGACAATTGAGCAGAACACTCAATCACCTGAATCAAGTGGCAGCCTCGTTCATCCATGAAAATTGAGATATCTCGACAAGGATGAAATTTTAGCAGCCTCCGGGCAAGAATAAGCACTGTGGACAATCTTCTCAATGGAATTCAGGAAGAAAAAGTGTTCCCCCAATATTGTTCTCCGGAGCAGTGTACCTGGTGGCTGTGATGAGTGTTTGATTTTGCTTTGGAAGCTTTTGACTGCATTTCTGGTTCATGGGGTTTTTGTGAGCACTTTTTATTTCCGTAGCGGAAGTCAGGCGAGGGGCTAGTTGGGAAGGGAGAGCGGGGGGTATAAATCAGGTACTCACCCGTGGATCCACCTCATTGTTCTCTGGAGTAGTGTACCTGGTGGCTGTGGTGAGTGTTTGATTTTACTTTGGAAGCTTTTGACTGCATTTCCGGTTTGCGGGGTTTTTGTGAGTACTTTTTATTTCCGTAGCAGAAGTCAGGCGAGGGGCTAGTCGGGAAGGGAGAGCGGGGGTATAAAAAGAAGGCCGTAATAGACAGCGGGCAGGGTCAGGAGCGGGCAGCGGAGTGAGTGGGAGCTGAGTGAGAGCTATAAGGGCTTTGGCTCGCTGGGCTTAGGCGAGAGCAGGCTTAGGCAAGGTGAGTTGCTGGTTCCACCTTTCCTGTGTTCCATTTCGGTATATATAATTCCAAGGGAGGTCAGGATATGCAAGGGCTATGGGGAGATGCTTTAGCTGTGTTAGGTGCCACATGTGGGAGTTCTTGGGGGCATCACGTCTCCCGAAGGCCCACGTCTGCGTCAAGTGTTTAGAGCTGCAGCGTTTGAGGGCCCGGGTCAGGCAACTAGAGCTGCGCTTAGAGGATGCATTTCTAGTCAGGGAGAATGAGGAGATAATGGCTATGAACCATGGACAAGTGGAGGTCCCAGGGCCTAGGGGACAGGATGGGTGGGTAACTGTTAGGAGGGGGAAGAAGAAGAAGAATAGTCCTGGTCTAAAGACCACCCCAGTGGCCCCCCAAAAGGCATCGACAGGGGTACAAAAGGAAAGACAGGAGGGCCAGAATGACTCAGAGGGAAGGAGGGGGGCTGGCAATGAGATAGTGGTGGGGGATGGGAGGGTCAAAGGAATTGATAGGCGGTTCTGTGGGCATAAGCGTGACTCCAGGATGGTAGTCTGCCTCCCTGGAGCAGGGGTACAGGACGTATCAGAGAGGATAGAGGGAATTTTGAAGGGTGAAGGGACCCAGGCTGAAGTAATTATACACATAGGAGAGAAGGATGTAGGAAGGCAGAGTAGGGGGGATGTACGTAGGCAATTCAGGGAGTTGGGGACCAAGCTGAACAGCAGGGCCTCCAGGGTGGCATTCTCTGGGCTGCTGCCTAGTAACAGCAGGGCTAGGAATGAGATCATGCAGCTGAATGCGTGGCTGAGGGATTGGTGCAAGGTAGAGGACTTTACTTTTGTCGATCACTGGGAAGTATTTGTGAGAGAAGGGCACCTGTACAGGAGGGATGGGGAACATTTGAATGGGAGGGGGACAAATATCTTAGCTGGGAGGTTAGCTGGAGTGTTTCGGCAGGGTTTAAACTAATAGGGAGGGGGGGTGGGGATGAGACTGATAGCTATTAGGCACTGGGATCGGGAGCGAGTTGGGTGACAGGGTAGGTTTGGTTGAAAGGAAAATTATCAGGGGGAAGGAGGATCCGAGTGGGCCTGGAGGGTTGGATTGCGTCTGTTTTAATGCGAGGAGTGTAACGGGTAAAACGGATGAGTTTAGGGCCTTGTTGTTCGTGAGGAATTTAGATGTGGTGGCAGTGAAGATATGTGGTTAAAGGAAGGGCAGGACTGGCAGCTGAATATTCCTGGGAATGAGTGTTTTAGGTGTGACAGAGGGGGGGTTGAAGAGAGGTGGAGGGGTGGCACTGTTAGTTAAGGAGCACATCACAGCAGTGCAGAGGGAGGACAAAATGGAGGAGTTAGGGATTGAGTCGCTGTGGGTGGAGTTGAGGGATAGGAAGGGAGCGATTACTATGCTAGGGGTGTACTATAGGCCACCCAACAGCCCAAGGGCAGTGGAGGAAGACATTTGTAAAGATATTTTAGATAGGTGCAGAAAGAATAGGGTGGTTGTAGTGAGTGACTTTAATCTTCCTGGGGTGGATTGGAAGGTGCCTAGAGCTGGGGGTACGGATGGGGAGGAATTTGTAAAATGTGTGCTGAAAGGGTCCTTGGAGCAGTACGTAACTAGCCTGACTAGGGAGGGGCTATACTGGATTTAGTTTTGGGTAATGAGCCAGGGCAGGTGGTTGAGGTTGCAGTAAGCGAACATGTGGCTAACAGTGACCACAAGTCTGTCTACTTTAGGATAAAAATGGAAAAGGATGAGTGCCGTCCGAAGGGGAGGGTGCTGAACTGGCGGAAGGCAAGCTATAGCCGGATTAGGAGGGAGCTGAAGGACACTGATTGGGAGGGACTGTTAGCGGGCAAGTCCATGGTTGGCAAGTGGGAGGCTTTCAAGGGCAAACTGAAAATGTTGCAGGAAAGACATGTGCTGGTAAAGAGGAAGGATGGGAAAGGCAGGATTAGAGAGCCATGGATTACAGGGGATATTGAGGACTTGGAAGAAGAGACAGGCATATGTTAGGTCTAAACAACTGGGAACAGAGAGAGCGCTGGAGGAATATAGAGAGAGCAGGAGGGAGCTTAAAAGGGGAGTTAGAAGGGCGAAAAGGGGGCATGAAATGGCTTTGGCTGATATGATTAAGGATAATCCAAAGGCATTTTACTCTTATATTAGGAACAAGAGGGTGGTTAGAGGGAAAATAGGTCCTCTTAGGGACAAAGGAGGGGAACTGTGCATTGAGTCTGAGGGAATGGGGGAGATCCTGAATGAATACTTTGCGTCGGCATTCACGAAGGAGAGGGGCTTGGTGTCTTGTAATGTCTTGGAGGGAGCTGTAGATCAGTGGAAGGAAATATCCATTATGAGGGAGGAAGTGTTAGGGTTTTTAGGTAGCATAAAAAATGATAAAGCTCCAGGGCCTGATGGCATTTATCCCAGGCTGCTTAGGGAGGTGAAAGATGAAATTGCTGGGCCTCTGACGCAAATCTTTGCCTCTTCTTTGGACACAGGTGAGGTCCCAGAGGACTGGAGGATAGCTAATGTGGTACCGTTGTTTAAAAAGGGCAGTAGGGATAACCCTGGTAATTATAGGCCAGTGAGCTTGACATCGGTGGTAGGAAAATTGTTGGCGAAAATTGTTAGGGATAGGATGTATAAGTATTTGGAGCGTTGCGATCTGATTAGGGATACGCAACATGGCTTTGTTCAGGGGACATCTTGCCTTACAAATCTGGTAGAATTCTTTGAGGTGGTGACAAAAACAGTTGACGATGGGCGAGCCGTTGATGTCATCTATATGGATTTCAGTAAGACAAAGTCCCTCATGGTAGGCTGGTAGAAAAGGTTAAGGCACATGGGATACAGGGACAGGTGTCTAGATGGATTGAAAACTGGCTAGGCAACAGGAGACAGAGAGTAATAGTGGAAGGGTCCTTTTCCAGCTGGAGGTCTGTCACCAGTGGTGTGCCACAGGGCTCAGTACTGGGACCTCTTCTCTTCGTAATATATATAAATGACTTGGAAGAGGGCGTACGTGGTGTGATCAGCAAGTTTGCAGATGACACCAAGATGGCAGGATTGGCAGATACTGAGGAAGACTGTCAGGTGACACAGCAGGATATAGATAGGCTGGTATACTGGGCAGATAGATGGCAGATGGAATTTAATCCTGACAAATGCGCGGTGATGCATTTTGGAAGGAATAATACAGGGAGGAGTTACATGATAAAAGGAAGACCAATTAAGAGTATAGAAATGCAGAGGGACCTGGGAGTGCAAGTGCACAAGTCTCTGAAGATGGAAACCCAGGTGGAGAAGGTTGCGAAGAAAGCTTATGGTATGCTAGCCTTTATAAGAAGGAGTATAGAGTATAAGAGCTGGCGTCTAATGCTTCAGTTGTACAGAACGTTGGTTAGGCTGCATTTGGAGTACCGCGTCCAGTTCTGGTCACCTTACTACCGGAAGGACGTGGAGACCCTGGAGAGAATGCAGAGGAGGTTTACCAGGATGCTGCCTGGTATGGAAGGACTGGTTATGAGGAAAGATTGGGTAAACTGGGGCTCTTCTCCTTAGAAAGACGGAGATTAAGGGGGAATCTGATAGACGTGTATAAAATAGTGAAGGTTATAGATACAGTAAACAGTGGCAGGCTTTTTCCTAGATTGGAGATAAATATCACGAGGGGTCACGAGCTAAGGGTGAGGGGGGAGAAGTATAATTTGGATACTAGAGGGAGGTTTTTCACACAGAGGGTCGTGGGGGTATGGAATGCGCTACCGAGTAAGGTGGTGGAGGCAGGCACGCTGGACTTGTTTAAGGTTTACTTAGATAGGCACATGAGTGAAACAGGGATGGAAGGTTATAGGAGACGGTTTTAAAAAGGGTCAGAGCCTCAAGACGATACTGGAAATGTAATACTACATGTTAATGTTTTGCCTCTTTTAATCCACAGGTGTGTCGGTCCACCTTGTTGTCAAACGAGGGGCATGCACAAGGTGGGTCGTGCTGCTCTTGGATGTTTCGAGAGTGGCCTAGTACTTCGCGTTGTGGTGTGTGCTTAAACCTGGACCAGCAGATGGGCACCACAACAGTTCAGTGACTATCACTGCTAGCTGTGCAGATACATGGATTTGGGCCAGTGTCTGTGGGAGTTTGCGCATTCTCCCTGTGGTTGCGTGGGTTTCCTCTGGGTGCTCCGGTTTCCTCCCACACCCCAAAGAGGTGCTCTTAGGCTGATTGGTGTTCCAAATTGACCCTACACTATTCTCCCCTAAATCTGGTTACAATAGGGGTACCATTCGCATATACACGGGGCAAGGTAGGTGTAGGAAAATGCTTTGTTAAGATGGCGGTGCGGGCTTGTTGGGCCAAAGGGCCTGTTTCCCGTACTGGGATGTTCTTTGTTCTAACACCAACCCCCCCCACCCCCTCCAACCCATTTCCCCCCCCCCCCCCCAAAACCGCATCCCCCCCCCCCCCCCCCCCCCCCCCCAAAAGAGCAAAAGGCTCCCATGCTCCCACAGAATAATGTGACATGTTCATTTAGGCTCCCCCTACTTGGAAATCATAATATCAACCTCCAGCACACCCTCCAGCACCCCCCCCACCACCCACACCCTCCACCCCCAACCAGCCCATAACTTCCATCTCACCACACACCCACCTACACTCTGCACCCCCGCAGCCCTGCCACCATCCCCTCCACCCCCAACCTGCACCCTATCCCCACAACTCCACCACTCACACCCTGCAAAAAAAGTCAAAAGCTTTTTAAGACATTGGTTTGGACTTTGCTGTGAGTGACAAAGGAACAGCACTCACTCTTCGCCTTGCTGAAAATTGCCCAGAGTTTCTGCAGGCTACTTATCATAGAATTTCTCAAATATCTTGTATTCTCCAGTGCAGTACTCACTAAAACTCATCAATGGCACCTGGGACCAGGACAAGAAACAGTGAGTTCTTCAAACGATCAGGCTGAAGAAAATTCACTTTACTCATTCCTGAGACATGGGCGTTGCTGGCTGGCCAGCATTTATTGCCTATCCCTAGTTGCTCTTGGAGAGTAGTTGAGAGTCAAGTGCATTGCCACGGATCTGAAGTCACAAGTAGGTCAGACCAGATAAGGATGACAGAGTTCTTTACCTAAAGGACATTAGTGAACCAGATAGGTTTTTCGGACAATCGACAATGGCTTTATCATCAGTAGATTCTTACTTCCAGATAATTTTTATTGAATTCAAATTCCACCAACTGCCATGGCGGGATTCAAACCTGGGTCCCCAGTACATTAGCTGAGTTTCTGGATTGGTAGTCTAGCGACAATACCACAAGAACATCACCTCCCCATAAGCCTCCTGAGCCATAATATTTATACCAGACTTAGGTCATAGAATCCTAGAACCTCTACATTGCAAAAATGGCCATTCAACCCATCAAGTCTGCACTGACAGTTGCCCTAGGCCAGAATTGAACCCAGGTCCCTAGAGCCATGAGACAGCAGTGTTAACCACTGCGCCACCATGCCAATTTATAGAAAGCAAAATAAATGTTGAGAAATACAGATAGGAATAAGGGAGAGAGGTAAAAGAAAAAAAAAACTTGCATTTATAAAGGACCTTTCACAACCATGGGATATCCTAAAGTCCTTTACAGACAGTGGAGCAGTTTTGAAATGTAGTCATTGCTGTAGTGTAGGAAATGCAGAAATAAATTTGTACTCCCACAAACAGCAGTGAGATAATAACCAAGTAGTGAGGTGATAGCCTAGTGGTATTATCATTTCACTATTACTTCTGAAACCCACATAATGTTCTAGGGACCTGAGTTCGAATGCTGCCGTAGCAGATGATGAAATTTGAATTCAATTAAAAATATCTGGAATTAAGAGTCTACTGATAACTATGAAACCATTGTCGATCTTCAGTAAAACCCATCTGGTTCACTAATGTCCTTCAGGGAAGGAAATCTGCTGTCCTTACTTGGTCTGGCCTACATGTGATTCTAGAACTACAGCAATGTGGTTGACTCTTAACTGCTCTCTGAAATGGCCTAGCCTATCATTCGCTCCAAAGTCTCTACAAAGAAATGAAACCAGACAGAACATCTGGCATTGAACCTAGGCAGCGGAAAAGACAAAGGCAAAACAAACAGCCCTGTTGACCCTGTAAAGCCCTTCTTACTAACATCTGGGGGGCTAGTGCCAAAATTGGGAGAGCTGTCTCATCGATTAGTCGATCAACAGCCTGACATAGTCATTTCCATGGAATCATACCTTACAGGTAGCCAACCTGGCTGCCTAAAATGGCGATTTGTAAAACACTTTGGGACAATTGGGCAAGAACTAAAACAGCAAGCTGCAGCCTAAAAGACAGAGATAAACAGGTTGCAACTCAGACATAAGAACATTAGAACATAAGAAATAGGAGCAGGAGTAGGCCATCCAGCCCTTTGAACCTGCCCCGCCATTCAATAAGATCATGGCTGATCTGAAGTGGGTCAGTTCCACTTTCTCCTCATAACCCTTAATTCCCCTGTCTATCAGAAATCTATCTACCCGTTACTTAAATATATTCTGCGAGGTAGCCTCCACCACTTCAATGGGCAGAGAATTCCAGAGATTCACCACCCTTTGAGTGAAGAAGTTCCTCCTCAACTCTGATCTAAACTGCACCCCCCCCCCCCCACTTATCTTGACGCTGTGCCCTCTAGTCCTGCTATCCTTTCTAAGCAGGAAGAACCTCTCTACCTCTATTCTATCTAGCCCCTTCATTATCTTATATGTCTCTAAAAGATCCCCCCTCAGCCTTCTAAACTGTAACGAGTACAGACCCAGTCTATTCAATCTCTCTTCATAAGCTAACCCCCTCATCTCCGGTATCAGCCTGCTGAACCTTCTCTGTACTCCCTCCAAGGCCAATATATCCTTTCTCAAATAAGGGGACCAAAACTGCACACAGTACTCCAGTTGCGGCCTCACCAGTGCCCTGTACAGTTGCAGCAAGACCTCCCTGCTTTTATATTCTATCCCCCTCGCTATAAAGGCCAACATTCCATTCACCTTCTTGATCACCTGCTGCACCTGCAGATTGGGTTTTTGCGATTCATGCACGAGGACCCCTAGGTCCCTCTGCAGTGTATCATGTTGCAGCTTTTCACCCTTTAAATAATAATCCCTCCTATTATTATTTCTACCAAAGTGGATAACCTCACATTTGCTGACGTTATATTCCATCTGCCAGGTCCTTGCCCACTCACTCAGCCTATCCAGATCTCTGCAGACTTTCTGCACCCTCCATGCAATTCGCTTTCCCACTCATCTTCGTGTCATCAGCAAATTTTGTTACCCTACACTCGGCCCCCTCCTCCAGATCATCTATGGAAATGGTAAACAGTTGAGGCCCCAGCACCGATGCCTGCGGCACTCCACTAGTCACCAAATGCCAACCAGAAAAGCACCCATTGATTCTGGGCCATCTCCAGGCTGTTTCAAACATGACCCCATTAACAGTGGCACAATTGGCTGAGATTGCAAATAAAATCACAACCTTTGAGCCATCGGTTGATCCACAGTTCCTTTGAGGATGTTAGGCAGCAGAAGATAATGCTTGGGCTAGATGAAAGGGAAGAAGTGAAGCTGATAGTCATGTGCTTAAGCAAGTCTGTATGGTCTGCCCTGCCAGCCCCTCAAAATGTTGGGGAAGGAACCTTAAACGAAATTAAGGAAGTGATATTGACCACAGTAGGGTTTAATAAAGAGGATCCTGTAGATGGTTAAATAAATGTAGACAGAGGAAAGGGGAACATCCAAATGTCTTTGCCAGTTGTTTACAGATCCACTTCACGGGAGTATATGGGGAATTAGATCGGGCTAGATTAAATGAGGCTGACTCACCCAAAAGAGCTAGGACATTAGTCTCACACACCACAGAGGAAGGCAAGAAAACCTGTGCTAATTTTGACCCCGCTGAGACCACACACAATGAAGCATGGGTTCTCCAACAGTTAGGTTGAGTCTGGGAGCAGGAAGCCCCAGTGTCATGGTCAGAAAGGGAAGCGAGAATGCTTCTGGTGTGGGCTAGCCTGGGTCCAGTATGGAGAAACGAGGGTAGAGGACATCTCCAACACCAGAGAGGTAGGTCTCCACCTTACACAGCAGCCCCGGGGAGAGATAGAAGGACATGTTTTAATTGTGGGCAGCCAGGATACTTCGCCCAAGATTGTAGGAGACCCTGCCGCCATATACACGGTCCCTGAGACTACCAGGGCAACCAGCTCCACCAGTTAGGCCAAGTCCTAGGTACAAGTGAGAGCACCACCTACCACCAATAGAAGGTCTCGGTCACCCCATGCATGCCGTAAGCACTTAGCCCACCACTGTATCCAACTGTCCCCGCCTATGGAACCCTAGATTGATAGTGTCCAGCCTTCCTAAACTGGGCCTGTAGCACAAGGTGGGATAGCACAGGGAGACCTCTAGTTAACGGTGAGGCAAGAGGCAACTTCATAGAATTCCTTTGGGACACTGGAGGCTCCTGAACTACCCTGAATGTATCAAAACATGGTTTTGTAAGAGGGAGGTCGTGCCTTACAAATTTGGTGGAGTTTTTTGAGGAGGTGACAAGAACGGTTGATGAAGGAAGGGCTGTGGATGTCGCCTATATGGATTTCAGTAAGGCGTTTGACAAAGTCCCTCATGGCAGGTTGGTGAAAAAGGTTAAGGCTCATGGGATACAAGGAAGTGTGGCTAAATGGGTTGAGAACTGGCTTGGCCACAGGAGACAGAGGGTAGCAGTCGAAGGGTCTTTTTCCAACTGGAGGTCTGTGACCAGTGGTGTTCCGCAGGGTTCTATACTGGGACCACTGCTATTTGTGATATATATAAATGATTTGAAGAAAGAGTAACTGGCGTGATCAGCAAGTTTGCGGATGACACGAAGATGGCTGGACTTGCTGATAGCAATGAATATTGTCGGACAATACAGCAGGATATAGATAGGCTGGAAAATTGGGCGGAGTAATGGCAGATGGAATTTAATCCAGATAAATGCGAAGTGATGCATTTTAGAAGAACTAATGTAGGGGGAGTTACACAATAAATGGCAGAACCATCAAGAGTATAGAAACACAGAGGGATCTAGATGTGCAAGTCCACAAATCCTTGAAGGTGGCAGCACAGGTGGAGAAGGTGGTGAAGAAGGCATATGGCATGCTTGCCTTTATAGGACGGGGTATAGAGAATGAAAGCTGGAGTCTGATGTTGCAGCTGTATAGAATGTTGGTTAGGCCACACTTGGAGTACTGCGTCCAGTTCTGGTCGCCACACTACCAGAAGGACATGGAGGCTTTGGAGAGAGTGCAGAGGAGGTTTACCAGGATGTTGCCTGGTATGGAGATCTGGTTGCCTGGTCTTAGCTATGAGGAGAGATTGGGTAGACTGGGGTTGTTCTCCCTGGAAAGTCAGAGAATGAGGGGAGACCTAACTGAAGTGTACAAAATTATGAAGGTTAAGATAGGGTGAACAGTGGGAAGCTTTTTCCCAGGTCGGAGGTGACGATCACGAGGGGTCACGGGCTCAAGGTGAGAGGGGCAAGGTATAACTCAGATATCGGAGGGATGTTTTTTACACAGAAGGTGGTGGGGTCCTGGAATGCACTGCCAAGTAGGGTGGTAGAGACAGACATGCTGGGATCATTTAAGACTTACCTGGAAAGTCACATGAGCATACTGGGAATGGAAGGATACAAATGAATGGTCTAGTTGGACCAATGAGCGGCACAGGCTTGGAGGGCCGAAGGGCCTATTTCCTGTGCTGTACTGTTCTTTGTTCTAAAATTAAAAACAGACATCCCTTGGCAAACTATGGGCACAATTACACTCAGTGGATTTACAGGACACATGCAGAAGGGACGCATTACGGTCCCCATACAGGTCCACCTAGGTAACATGGCGTGTGACTATCTGGTGGTGTTAGTTGACCTTCCCGCAAATGCTGGACACATCCTTGGGTCTGATTATATGAATAAATGTAATCTTTCATTTGATCCAGCTAATTGATGCATTTGGCAGATAGCTACGATTAGCAGAGCACCATCAATCATCCCAGTCAGGACATATGCTAATAGGGTTAGCACAGTAGGGGATTCTGGTTTGATCCTTTAACGATTAGCAGTGACCCAGCCATTAGGAAGGTGCTTCAAAAGAACAATGGGGTGTTTGCGCAGCATAAATATGATCATGGCCATACGCCTGGGGAGGTGTTAATTGAAGGGCCGGACCCGAAACCACAGAGACAATATGGTTTCCCTACTCAGGCAGAGGGGAAGGTGGCTAAAGTAATTGATATCTATTACAGCAGGAGGTTTTGAGACAAGTGGCATCCACAAATAATGTGCCGATATGGCCCGTGAACAAGATGGATCATTGAGGTTAACAGTCAATTATCGGGAATTAAATAAGGTTACCCAACTCACGGCCTCCACAGTAGCCACAAGCCCCATCAGCTTGGTGAGACAGGGAGCCCAGGCAAAGTTTTTCATGGTACAGATATCAGTAACAGCTTCTGATCTGTCCCTTTAAATCAGTTCTGCCAGTACAAGTTTGCCTTTATCTTCCAGGGACAGCAATACGCTTGGACTCGCCTACCACAGGGTTTCCATAATTCCCCATCCATCTTCCATACGCAACTAGCTACCAGGCTAGAAAAGTTTTCCCGAGTGCTTGGTCCAATATGTAGACGATTTATTGTTACAGACTAACACCAGAGAGGAGTATGTAACATTTTGCTGGATGAATTACTCGCACTGCTCCACTCATTAGGCTGCAAAGTCAAACCAAAAAAGACTCAAATTCAGCAACCCAAGGTTATATACCAAGGCACAGTGATTACCCATGGGAAGGGGGAGATCAAACAGAAAAGGATAAACTCCATAGTGCACCTCCCACTGTCCTGGGATGTGAGTGCCCTCCAATCTTTCCTAGGATACTGTAGGATACTGTCGGAACCATATAGATGGCTTTGCCACCAAGGCAGCCCCACTTTTCAATTTGTTAAAGAAAAACGCGACCTGGAAGTGGACTGCGCAACACACAGTTGTAGTAACCGATTTAAAGCGCGCCCTCGCCACAGTGCCAACCTTATTAGTCCCCCACCCAGATCTACCATATGCCTTAGAAGTTGCAGCCACCGACCACATACTTACAGCAGTATTATTACAAGAAAGACATGGAAGGCCAGGCCCGTAGCCTATGTCTCACGAGTATTGTTCCTTGGAGCAATTGGAGCGGAGGAGCGCTTGTGGCTGGCGGTAAGAAACTCAACCTCTTTTTTTTTGCGCGTTTTTTTTCCTTTTTCCAGTTCGTGGGGACTTTAAAAAATAACGGAAGTTAGGCGCAGGGTAAGACGGGAAGGGATTTTTTAGTATAAGTTAGGTACTCACCTACAAATCCCCCTCATTGTTCCTTGGAGCAATTGGAGCGGAGGAGCTCTTGTGGCTGGCGGTAAGACACTGAATCTCTTTTTATCTTTCTGCAGGGTTTTTTTTCCTTTTTCCGGTTCGCGGGGACTTTAAAAAATAGTGGAAGTTAGGTGCGGGGTAAGTCAGGAAGCGTGCGCAAAACATAAAAAGAAGGCCGCAGTAGACAGTGGGCAGTGTCGGGAGCGGGCAGCGCAATGAGCAGGGAGCAGAGTGTGAGCTGTAAGGGCTTTGGCTCACTGGGCTTAGGCGGAAGCAGGCGGAGGCGAGGTAGGTTGTTGTTGTTGTTATTGTTTTTTTCTCTCTCTTGTTTGATCTCCCAAAACAATACAGTAAATGGCAGGTATGAGTGAGAGACCATTTTGTTGCATTCAGTGTCAGATGTGGGAGTTCCTGGAGGAAATTTGCCTCCCGGAAGTCCACATCTGTGCCAGGTGTGTGGAACTGCAGCTTCTGAGGGACTGTGCCAGGGAGCTGGTGCTGTGGCTCGATGATCTAATTTTAGTCAGGGAGAACGAGAAAATAATAGATAGAAGTTATAGGCAGGTGGTCACACTGGGGCTTCAGGAGGATGACACGTGAGTCACAGTTAGGAAGGGCAAAAGTCAGAAGGGTGATGTCCCAGAGAGGACCCCAGTGGCAGTCTCCCAAAATAGTAAGAGATGGGTGACAGATAGGGGATGGGAGGGGAGTGATCAATCAGTGGAGGAATCCCCTGTGGGTATCCCCCTCCAAAATAGGTATATTGTTTTGGATTCTGTGGAGGGAGATGACCTTCCAGGAGTAAGTCATAAGGACCAGATTGCCTGCACGGAGACAGGCTCCGTGGTCCAGAAGGGAAAGAAGGGGACTAGGAGAGAAATAGTGGTGGGGGATGCGATAGTTAGGGGCACAGGCAGGTGGTTCTGTGGAAGCAAATGAGACTCCAGGATGGCAGTCTGCCTCCCTGGTGCCGGGGTCCTGGATGTCTCATAGAGGGTAGGAAGTATATTAAAGAGTGAAGGTAATCAAACAGATGTGATTGTACATATTGGTGAGAAGGACGTAGGTAGAAAGAGCAGGGGGGGGTAATACGAGAGCAATTCAGGGAGATGTGTGCTAGGCTAAAGGATTGCAATCTCTGGACTGCTCCCAGTACCCAGTGCTAGTGAGGCCAGGAACAGCGAGATCCTACAATTGAATGCATGGCTAAAACATTGGTGCAAGAAGGAGGGTTTCATATTTGTAGATCACTGGGAAGTCTTAATGAGAGGAAGGCACCTGTATAGGAAGGATGGGGTACACCTAAATGGGAAGGGTACAAATATCCTGGCTGGGAGTTTAGCTGGAGTGTTTTGGCAGGGTTTAAACTAATGTGGCGGTGGGGTGGGGATCAAAACAATAGCTCAGTAGGCACTGAAGCTGGGGACGAACTGGTTGCCGGGGTAAGATTAGATAAGAAGAGGAGCATTCTGGAGAAGGAGGGCCTGAGTGGGCCTGGAGGTCTGGAGTGCATCTGCTTCAATGTGAGGAGCATAACAGGCAAGACAGACAAACTTAAGGCTTTAATGCTTACATTGGTTAAAAGAAGGACAGGACTGGCAGCTGAATATTCTGGAGTATAAGTGTTTTAGTTGAGACAGAGGAGGGGCTAAAAGAGGTGGGGGAGTAGCGATATTAGTTAGAGAACATATTACAGCGGTGCAGAGGGTGGACAATTTAGAGGAGTCATGTAATGAGTCGCTGTGGGTGGCACTCAGGAACAGGAAGGGTGCAATCACTATGCTGGGGGTATACTGTAGGCCGCCCAATAGCCCACGGGAAGTGGAAGAACAGATATGTAAGGAAATTCTGGATAAGTGCAGAAAAAATAGGGTTGTTGTAGTGGGAGACTTTAATTTCCCTGGTGTGGATTGGTAGGTGCTTAGGGCTGGGCATCTGGACAGGGAGGAATTTGTAAAATGCATACTGGAAGGTTCTTTGGCGCAGTATGTAATTAGCCCAACTAGAGAGGGGGCTATACTGGACCTAGTTCTGGGAAATGAGCCTGGTCAGGTGGTCAAGGTTTCAGTAGGGGAATATGTGGCAAATAGTGACCACAATTCTGTTTACTTTAGGATACTAATGGAAAAGGATGAGTGTTGTCTTAAGGGTAGGGTACTAAATTGGGGGAAGGCTAGCTATAGCTGGATTAAGCAGGAATTGGTAGCCATAGATTGGAAGAGGATGTTCGAGGGTAAGTCCATGTCTGGTATGTGGGAGTCTTTTAAGGGACATCTGATAAGGCTGCAGGACAGACATGTGCCTATAAAAAGGAAGGATGGGAAAGGCAGGATTTGAGAGTTGAGGATAACCAGGGATATTGAGGACTTGATCAGAAAGAAAAGAGAGGCGTACGTTAGGTCCAGGCAACTGAAAACGGAGAGAGCTCTGGGGGAATACAGAGAGTAGGAGAGAATTCAAACAGGAAGTTAGAAGGATGAAAAGAGGTCATGAAATGGTCTTGGCAGACAAGATCAAGGTTAATCCAAAGGCATTTTATTCATATGTTAGGAACAAAAGTGTTGTTAGAGAAAAAATTGGACCTCTCAAGGGCAAAGGAGGCAAATTATGTTTCGAGCCCAAGGGAATAGGGGAGATCCTGAATGAACACTTTGCGTCAGTATTCACAAAGGAGAGGGACTTGTTGGTTGGAAGTGTCTTAGAGGGAGTTGTTGACCGGTTGGAGAAAATCTCCATTACAAGGGAGGAAGTGTTAGGTTTTTTAGGGAACATTAAAACTGACAAATCCCTGGGGCCTGATGGCATTTACCCTAGACTACTCAGGGAGACAAGAGATGAAATTGCTGGGCCTTTGGCGACAATCTTTGCCTCTTCTTTGGACACAGGTGAGGTCCCAGAGGATTGGAGGGTAGCGAATGAGGCACCGTTGTTTAAAAAGGGAAGCAGGGATAACCCAGGTAATTATAGGCCGGTGAGCTTGACATCCACGGTAGGGAAGTTGTTGGAGAGGGTTCTTAGAGACAGGATGTATACGCATCTAGAATGGAACAATCTCATTAGTGACAGACAGCATGGTTTTGTAAGAGGGAGGTCGTGCCTTACAAATCTAGTGGAATTTTTTGAGGAGGTGACAAAAACGGTTGACGAAGGAAGGGCCGTGGATGTCGTCAGTATGGATTTCAGTAAGGCGTTTGACAAAGTCCCTCCTGGCAGGTTGGTGAAAAAGGTTAAGGCTCTTGGGATACAAGGGCAGGTGGCTAGATGGGTTGAGAACTGGCTCGGTCACTGGAGACAGAGGTTTGCAGTGAAAGGGTCTTTCTCTAGCTGGAGGTCTGTGACTAGTGGTGTTCTGCAGGGCTCCATACTGGGACCTCTGCTATTTGTGATGTATATAAATGATTTGGAAGAAGGAGTAACTGGTGTGATCAGCAAGTTTGTGAATGACACGAAGATGGCTGGACTTGCTGATAGTGATGAACAGTGTCAGACAATACAGCATGATATAGATAGGCTGGTAAATTGAGTGGAGAAATGGCAGATGGAATTTAATCCAGATAAATGTGAAGTGATGCACTTTGGAAGAATTAATGTAGGGGGGAGTTATACAATAAATGGTAGGTCCATTAAGAGTATAGAAACACATAGGGACCTAGATGTGCAAGTTCACAAGCCCTTGAAGGTGGCAGCACAGGTGGAGAAGGTGGTGAAGAAGGCATATGGTATGCTTGCCTTTATAGGAAGGGGTATAGAGTATAAAAGCTGGAATCTGATGTTGCAGTTGTATAGAACGTTGGTTAGACCACATTTAGAGTACTGCTTCCAGTTCTGGTCACCGCACTACCAGAAGGACGTGGAGGCTTTGGAGAGACTGCAGAGGAGGTTTACCAGAATGCTGCCTGGTATGGAGGGTCTTAGCTTTGAGAGATTGGGCAAACTGGGGTTGTTCTCCCTGGAAAGACGGACAATGAGAGGAAATCTAATAGAGGTGTATATGATTATGAAGGGTATAGATAGAGTGAACAGCGGGAAGCTTTTTCCCAGGTTGGAAGCGAAGATCATGAGGGGTCATGGGCTCAAGGTGAGAGGGGCGAGGTATAACTCAGATGTCAGAGGGACATTTTTACACAGAGTGTTGTGGGGGCCTGGAATGCCCTGCCAAGTAGGGTGGTGGAGGCAGACACGCTAGGGTTGTTTAAGACTTACCTGGATAGGCACATGAGCAGACTAGAGATGGAGGGATACAAAAGAATGTTCTAGTTGAAGATCAAGAGCCTCAGGACGTTCCTGGGAATTAATAGATTCCTATCAGTCGTCCAACAAATTTTAAGGCTCACCTTTTCACTTACGTTGGAGCTATTGGGGATCTTCCATTAATGTCTGTATAGCCTGTTGTATGTCTATTTATGTTTATTGATGTCTCCTTTTACATCCACAGGTGATTCGGTCCACCTTGTTGGCCAACAAGGGGCTTACACGTGGTGGGTCATGCCAGGGTTGCTCTTGGATGTTGCTTCGAGAGTTGCCTACTGCTTCACATCCATTAGTATACGCTTAAACTGGACAAATTGACAGACAACACATCAGCTCAGTGACTATCAGTGTCAGCTGTGCAGCTACAGGGACCCGGGTCAGATCTCCGGCTTGGGTCAGTGTCTGTGGGAGTTTGCACATTCTACCCGTCCTTGCGTGGGTTTTCTCCGGGTGCTCCAGTTTCCTCCCACATCCCAAAAACGTGCTTTTTAGGCTGATTGGTGTCACTAAATTGTCCCTGAATTAGATCTCCCTTAGTCTGGCACACATATAATTCCCTAAATTCGCACCCCCTTTATTGTGGAGTTCCACTAGAGGTAGACAAAAACATCGACGATGGACGAAAGACTTGAATAAGGCACTCATTGAGTGTTAAAATGGGTGGCGCGGGCTTGTAGGGCCGAAGGGCCTGTTTCCTGTGCTGTGCTGTTCTTTGTTGTTCTTTGTATTAGACCAGTCGAACAGAGCTTCTCCAGGTGCAAACGACACCTGTTTGTGGTATTTTGGGCCATGCAGCATTTTGCCTATATCACCAGATTGAACCCAATAACCATTCTACTGAACACACCCCAACCCAGCTTCTGCTGGATGGCTGCCTTAAAGATGGCTCAGTGAACCAGAATCACAGGATGTGGTATTTATGTGGAAAATCAACAGGGACAGCCACTAATAGAACTTGCCCTCAAACTACCCAGCCATTTGAGTGCTCAAGCTGCCGGACTAACAGCAGTAGTGCGTCACCCAGACCTATTTCCAACCCCCGCCAACATACACTCCGATAGCATGTACGTGTGCAACTGTCTGACTGAGTTCCTACCATTATGGGAAGCTAGAGGCTTCGTTTTTGCAGATGGAAAGCCCCTACCATCAGCCCCATTATTAACATACGCCCTGCAAGCCAACAAAGGGCGCATATATGGAATTATTAAGGTTAGAAGCCACCACAGGATCTCCCCATCTGGTAACAGTAAGGCTGATGCACTAGCCAAGGCTAGTGCCCATATGGGACAGTTTTGGCAGCTACCTGTAGGAGAGCAAGTAACTGCTGTGGCATTCTGCCAAACTAATATAGCTGACCTGATCTAGGTGCAGCACACTGACAGTTCCCTAAAACAAATTTTAAAAGGACTCTACCCCCAGCCTCATATGAGAAATGGAAGGACAAAATACAGTTTCAGGATGGTTTGATATTAAAGGCAGGCACATAGGTAGTCCCTACTCAGGACAGAAATCAGTTCACCTACCAGTACCATGACCAATTTGGATATCAGGGCATAAAGGCAACAATCAAGCGATTAAAAGAATTCTGTTGGAGACCTGAACTACATGATGACGTTGGCCATTATATCGACAATTGTTTAATTTGTGCCCAGAACAACCCCGATAGGTATGCCAGAAAAGTGGAGACAAGGCACACATGCCCAGTAGAAGGCCCCTGGACAAATCGCCAAATTGATTATATCGACCTATTGTCGCCATATAGAAAAGGATTTGAATACGTCCTGGTAATAATAGACACTTCCACCAAATTAGTCGAGGCATTCTTCACTAGATTCAACATAGCTAAGGCCACCACAAAGATATTAGCCCAGCAGGTGTTTACACAATGGGGTCTTCCCTGCAGCATAGAGTCTGACCAAGGGACACATTTCACCAGTGGGTGATGCAGAACGTTATGGCTATGTTTGGCATCAAGCAGAAATGCCACATCATCTACCATCCACAATCCAGTCGAATTGTAGAGTGCATGAACTGAATGCTAAAAGGGATTATTAATAAGACAGTGTAGCAAAACAACACATGGGATACAGAAATTCCCTTTACCCTCATGATGGTACGCAACACCGTTTCCAGTTCTACTGGATTCACCCCCCACATATTAATGACTGGCCGACATATGAGGGGAGCTGAATATTTATTGGGGTTTGACTTAGCTGAGCCTGCTATCACAGCACTCACCCACAGGAAGTGTCCAGCAGATAACAAAAACATTAAAGCAGCCCAGTAAGCTGCGGCTGTCTGATTAGGAGTTAAAAGGATGTGGCAAGGCATATTTTGATAAAAGAGCACACCCGGTAGAATATATGGTTGGCCAGCAGGTAATGATTTCCCTCTACAACCCCAGTAATTTCTTGTCCCCAAGATATACAGGTCCATATACCATCACCAACATAATAAGCCCCTCAGTGTATAACGCCATGATCGCCAAAGGACAAAGCTAGCAGATGCCTGGAAACACCACCACATTCAAATTCTTCTGCAAGCCACACGTCATTTTGACTTGGAACTATATCGCCATTCCTTCACTGTCAAAATCCTGGACCTACACCACAGGGGCTGCAGTGATTCAAGAAAGCTACCACCATTACTTTCTCAAGCGCAATTAAGGTTGAGCAATAAATGCTGGCCCAGCAAGTGACACCTACAGCCCATGAAAGAATAATATCATTATCAATGTAATATGCATAAATATACCAGCTTTCACAACATAAATTTACAATCATATTTACACATAGCAAAAATACAATACAAAACACTTTATTATTGTATAATTCCATAAATAACTTTTACCTACACATTAAAATATTTAGTTCTCCACAAGATGAAGTAATTCTCCCCATCACTATTGATATTGGGAAGCACACTATTTGTGTAGTCATATGTTGCCCACTTAGACTTTGCAAACTCAATAACTGAAGGCGGAGTTCTCCAATGTCATACGCCACACCAGAGCTGCCAGCAAGAACAGAGAATTTGGTGCTCAGCCAAATCTCCATTCACAGCAGCAGGACTGGGAATCCTAGCCACAAGGAAGGTCAGAGAATCCCAGCCCTAGTTAAATGGATGATGGTGGAATACAGGTGCCCAAATATATAACCTCTTCTGGAAAACACTGCTATTTTTAAAATGGATCATATGGAAACTATATTTTCTCACAGATCAACTCTTACTGACACTTGGAAAAATATAACTATGGGAACTACACCTTTAATAATTAAATGATAACATTGAGAAAAGAAATCAGATTGAATCTTATCCCTTTCTTTACATCATACTTTATGATGCTGCTCCTCTTCATGGGTGGATCTAAATATAAATGCACAAATGTATAAGTAAGAAAGTTAATGAAAATGAGCAATTGTACAATATTGTATGATGTACTACATTCATCACTGCCTTTGTGGCTCTGTTACTAAGTTGCAGACTACTGTGTTGCCTTTTACAAAGAAGCTCGAAAATGGTACTGTTGCAATCAATACGTGCTCAGTAGCTCTAAGTTGCACAGCTAGCTTTATATAACACTCTGGTCAAGAAAGTGGAGCTTAGTTGAAATAAAAAGGTCAGTTACAAATGTAATAGTTTGCCAACTATCATGGTGTAAAATGGTGAGCAAGCATTCTCACACTACTTGCCAAAATTTGATGTACCACCTAATCAATAATTCACTCAGTTGTACTTCAGTTTTGTGTCAGTGCAGCATGGAATTTCATTACATTGACACAAAAGATAATCCAATTTGTGGAGTCTTCTTCACTCTTGCAAGAAGCCATCTACCACATAACAAGGAATTAATGAATAAGAAATTATGGTCTCTGGAACTCAAGTCACAGAAACAATGTGGATTGTGCAGTATATTAATTTATTTGTTCAAGCAAATTTAGAGAAAAATTCTTAATGTTGTGTTTATATTCTAAGTAACTAAGTGTCACGTACCTAAGAGGCCAATTCCTCTTTATTGACTTCAATAATGGTGTTGTTTGATCTTCAGCTACATTGCGAACAGAAATACATTTTGATTCCACTTAGTATTTTTGCAGCATTTATCATCCACCTAGTGCATTATTCTTTCGTATTTGGTTCACTAGAGCATGTGCCATTTCCTGCTTGCTCCTTCACTCTGTGCTTTCCATTAATATTGCTCTGCAGAAACTTATAGGAGATAAGTGAGAAAGGACTGGGCAAGCTCCCTTTCTGCTTTCACTTCCTCACTTTCAGAAAGTGCCCCCAGCATATGTTCTTCAAGGTATAGTTGAGAGTAGAATCTCAGTTTGAGGAGTGTTATTAGTGTGAATAAGCAGTCCAAAAAAGCAATTTCATAATTCTTGAAATTCACGTGCCAAATTTTATGAATTTTCATTCATACCCATCGGGATTTCATATCATGATCCAGTACATCCATCAGCCAGCCATGTGTCTTAGCGAGAACAAAATCATGGTCAAATGGATCATAATTTTGCACCTTTAGTTTTAATTTTATTGGACAGAAGAAAAATGCCTGTGTTCCCTATTGTATGCGCTGGTTGATAGGAATTGGATTCACACTTCCATGATTTTCCAACATTTCCCATAAGCATACCTGGCAGATAAATTGCATGCTAGGTTCCTGGATTCATAAAACTATCTCTTGTCTAATATATGAAAACAACAGTTCCACAAATTTAAATCATTAAAAGGAGAAAGCATGAATGATAAGCTATTTAATTTACCTTTTTGAGATGTCTCTTTTAATTCAATTTCAAATAGTTTACACAGCTCCTCAATTTTAGGCTTGAGGTGAGCATAATTTTCATCTTGTTGTTTGTGGAGCACCATGACAGCTTTCTGCAAATTTGTTACATTTTTCAGGATCACTTCCGCCCTTTCCTCACTGACAGAAAAGAATATAAAATAATACATTTAATTTTTAATTATTCACAGATTAATGTCCTACATCCAACAGTAAGAAAATTCTGTTAAAACTGTTGGCTTGCTCACCTGCATGACTAAATGTGCATAACTAAGTATCTAATCTTTACTGTCATCTATTATCAAAACCATTGATGATTATTATGATATATCAAACAAATAAATTAAATTTCTTGACTATGTAACTGCTCAATATTAACTCTTACACAATCCCAAGAAGCTATTTGCATATGATAGTATTCTGTAATCAGTGGGAACAATGTCTCACCAGCATCTCTTCAAAGACAATTACAGATGTTGGTCTTGCCAATGACGCTTACATTTCATAAACAAATTATTTCTAAAAATTTCCTGGGCAAAAATAATACTTTAGTCATTGGAATAACATCTTAAGCAGTACTGTTATTTAATGTACAAGAATGTATTAATGTTTATTACCCAATTATGAAAAACTCTATTTGCAATGAGCCCATTTCTGAATATTAATTATATTTTTACTCGTTGTTTACTTACTACCAAGTCAGACATTACTTCACTTCATTGATACATTTGTAATTGATAGAGCTTAAGTTATTCAATTGCACTGTACATAAGTTTAGTGATGAAAAGCCTTGTATGTACTAATGAAATGTTGTTAAGGAACCTTTAAGTTCAGTGTAAAATACTGTAATGAGCTTTAAGGAGAACAAAAACTCAGGAGAGAACTGAGTTTCTAGTTGGGACATGTTGCATTTGGGTTCCAGATGATCTAGCATTAGCAGTAAACAGAAGTCAAAACTGAGATACTGATTGGTTAATAGGATGGCCGGAGGGCGAGAATTTTAAGAAGAGTACTAGTTAAAATTAGCTCGAAGTAGGGAAGGCATAAGTATTTCCCCCATTGGTATACTGTAAATATGGAGTGCAAGTTGAGGTTAGGTTGTTGTAGGGGGTCCATGAATTCACTTCCCATTGGTCAGTAGTTACAAATATTTGAGAAAAATTATTTGTTTTATTTAAATACTCAGACTTGAGTTGAATGTTGCAAAAGCCACCTGAATAAAGAATATAACAATACGGGAGCAGCACTGGGATCTTTGCATTTGTCAGAAGGAGCATTTGTTACAGGAGATTTGTTAAAGGGTGATTTTTACCAGGAGAGAGTTAGCAATTAGTCATGTCATTTGACAGGCAATGTTTGGGGTTGACAGCAAGAAACCCAGAATTAAATATAAGTTTAAGGTTTGCTGCAAGAAACCAAAAGGTAAATATGAGCTAAGTCGCCATAACAATCCAGAAGTATAGGTGAGAGATTGCCATAACCACCCAGAAATATTGGAATTTGTCGACAGAAGTCCGAAGTATTGGTGTTAGATCAGTTTTAGAATTTAGTATTAGAATACAAGGTAAGCTTTACGAAGTCAGGGAGAGTCAAAGTTGCCTTCAATACTCAGCAACAGTTGTAGACTGGGAGAATGAGAGAGAGAGAGAGAGAGACAAAACAGAGAGAGGAAATTCAGCAACTGAAATAAATAGGTTGGGAAATTTGGAGTCTTAGGTTCCAAAGGGGGTTTGAATGTATATTACAAATAAATTAACTAAGACAGAATCTTCAAGATTTTAACAGTGAAGAGACTAACTCTGAGGGACCAGGAAGTTCCCAAAAGTCCCAGGAACCAACAAGAAAATAACCCAGAAGTCCTGGAATCTACTGGAAAGATATTATATCATGCCATACCTCAACTAGTGAAATGCTAAATATTAATTGTTATTGTACAATAAACCTTATTTGTAGGCATTCCAAATTTGTGATTATTCTTTTTACCAATAAAGTTATTCCCTGACAAGAATTTTCTTACTCTGGGATTTAGGACAGAATCCAAATCTCAGCAACTGACAAATTCAATTATTTTTCATTATTGAAAACACTTATTTATTAAACATGGTGGAAACCCAGTTGGACTTCCTGAGTCATTACTTTGGTAACAAAGAACAAGAAAAATTTTGGACAGCCTTGCCTTTCAACAAACCCAGCAGGATAGTGACGGGGAGATATTGAAAATGTCGCTGCTTTGGCAACTGGAAACATTGACGCATGTGTGGAGGATTGGCCCTAAAAATGAGATATTTCTTCCTGGTAAATGAGATAGAAGGGGACAACCAGCAAAAAGGCATCCTCCTGACCACCTGTGGGTCAAAATCCTTTGACAAATTGGTAGATATAGGGTGAAATTCTCTGGCCATGAATGGCTGTGTTTAGGGTGGAGGCTGGAGAAGTGGAGCATCGTGAGATTGCCCACAGGCTTGCGGTACAGTGAAGTGTTGAGGTGATCGTCCTTGCTGGAGATGCAACTGATTCTGGAGAGTAGTCCATGGTAAGTCTGATGGTGGGATGGAACTTGTTGATATCATCATATAGTTGTTTCAGTGATTGTTCACCATGAGTCCAAAGAAAGTAAATATTATTGATGTATCTAGTGTATAGCATCAGTTGAAGGTCCTGTGCAGTGAAGACATCTTGTTTGAACCTTTGCATGAAGATGTTGACGTGCTGAGGTGCGAATTTGGTCCCCATGGGTGTTCTATGTGTCTGGATGAAGAACTGGTTGTTGAAAGTGAAGACATCGTAGTCCAGGATCTAAAGTTGGTTTAGCCACAAGTTCCTTTGGATCACAATATTAATTCCATATGTCAAACGATCCCTTAACAATCCCGAAGTGCTAGCATGTACTCATAGTATTCCACCAATTTCCACAGTACTGTCAAGAATTCAGTAACTAGTTCCCCAGGCTTCTAGTTGCTGAGTTAAGCCTGAAGCATTGCAATATGACAGACAGTTACATCGTAGTAGTCAAATATCACAGCCGGAATTCTCTGGCCAGTCATGCCAGCGGGATTTTCCGGTCCCACCAGCAATGCATCCCACTCGAGCATTTCCCACCGGCGTGGAGTGACGTCAGTGGGAATTCCCATTGACAGCAGCAGGACCAATGAATCCTGCTAATAGCAAACAATGCTTCATCTCCCGCTGGTGGGATACACACAGTTAGGACGCCAGAGAATTTCACCCGGAGAGGTTCTCGCACAGAGTCCCATTGCCTGATACGATGGGATGGCTGGGTGTGTTGGCCTTGTGTTTCTACATCATGGCTTTTCATAGGGCTCAGAAACATGGGGTGTACAGCATTTGCTATTACAGATCTCACATCCAGGGTCTGTTCACACCCATCTTACAGCCAAGGTGTGCAGCCTGTTAACACCTCAATGTGGAGATGCCGGCATTGAACAAGGGGTGGGCACAGTAAGAAGTCTCACAACATCACGTTAAAATCGAACAGGTTTATTTGGAATCACGAGCCCTCGGAACACTGCTCCTTCATCAGATGAGTGACCTGGAGGCCCGTGATTCCAAATAAACCTGTTGGACTTTAACTTGGTGTTCTGAGACTTCTTACTGTGTTAGAACCTCAACAGCCCTCGGCCTCATGATCACTACACAACACTGTTAGACATGAGGGGGGGGGTACTTTGATGGCGGGGGGGGGGCAGGGGGGGCAGGTGCAGGTGTTGTTTACCTTACCATGGGTGGGGATGGGGGATGGGCTCAGGTGGGAGGCTGACTGCCGGTAGCAGCGCCTCCTTACTGCATTGGAGTAGTACCAGTATGGGAGGGACATAGCGCTGCCATTCTCACACTCCACAGGGATGGTGTGCTGCGTGAGCACAGTTGTTCCCCAAGCTTGGTAGCTTTAACAGAACTGTGAATTTTAATACCAAACTTTCAATACATTGGTGACCTATCTACTTTAGTGCTTGTATTCATCCGTGCCCACTAAATGCCTACAGTTTCTTAATCTTCCTGAACCTCATACTACATTTAGACATATCCCCAGGATCCACAGCTGTCCTTGAGACATCCCGTTGACTTCAATATCCTGTTGCCTGAGATGACCTTGGTGGGCATACCCTGGGGGAGCAGGACTTTGAACATTTAGGCCTGCTTTGGGACAGCATGGATCTTTGACTACTGTTTTCTTCGGTGTTCCAAGCTGGAGATGTGTCACTCACCGGGAGGGAGGTGTCAGACAGACTGGAGATGCGTAGGGTCTGCTGGCTAGAGGACGCCAGGATATACTCCTGCTGATCCTTTTCCCTTTGGGCAGCTGGGGGCCCCTGTGCTCCTCCTTGGGCCAGAGGGGCAGGTGAAAGGAAATTCAGAAGCCACACCATCCTCTGGCACAGACACTCGTGAATTCCCACCTGTGTCTGCATCTTGCAGTCAATGTTCTGCACCGTGGAGTTCATGCCCTCAGATATGGAAGTCATGAGCTGAACCATGGTACAGACATCTCCTGCCATGGAGTGCATGTACCACACTGAGGTCTCCACTGTGGGCACTATCCTCGCAGTGTTGGCCTCGTTGTGCTGAAGTGATGGCACCACCTCAAAGAACAAAGAAAATTCTACCTCATTGGATAGAAGTTGATGGAACAGCTTTGCAGTCTGAGGAGAAATGCTGGTATTCTTTCCTGATGCTTATGACTCTACTTCTGAAGCTCTAGCAGCTGTGGGATGACCAGACTTAGGGACACATCATCAGCCAGAGACTCAGCAGAGGTCTGGGCTACAGCATCCCTCCAAGTGCTGCAGTCCTAGGATATCCTTGCCTCTACCTTTGTGGATCTTCAGCTGTGAGGTGTTTACCAGTGAGTCACCCTGAAGCCTGCTACTTAGTGATCCCACTGAGTTGTGAGTATCTGTACTGGTGCCCAGATGTAGGTGACAGCTGAGATGCCTCTTCCATTGTGGAGTTGGATAAGACTCCCATGAAGTCACTTGTGTTTGATGTGTCCAGAGGGCATGAGGATGGTCCAGCCTATAAGAGAAGGGAGATGGCATCAATGCACTACAGGGAGATGGAAGGAACATTGTTTATTCCGTTGAGACTTGGGAAATGACAGCATATCTTCGGGTTCTCACATTTGTCTGCTGACCCCACTTCACCAGCAGCAAAGGTGCAGTGTTCCTCCTCCTCAGCCAGCTCAAGGGCTCACTCCTCAAAATACATGAAAGTTCAGAGCTTGGGCATGACTCCTGCAGGCTGCCCCAACTCATGCTTGTTGTGGATGAGTTTGCCCTGCAATGACACAGATAGAGAGAGTTTAGGTGTGAGATTAAAAGATGGTGATGAGCTGTGGCATGTGTGCAGCTTGAATAGGAGGCTTGAATAGTATGAGAAGCATAGCAGCTTCTGGGAGGAACATTATGATTGTCGAAGGGGAGAGAAGGGCCTTGTGCCTGCTGCTGAAAACCCTCAAGATGGCTGAATAAGAGATAGCATTGGAGCTGCAAGGGGCGTGTGAAGGGATCCAGACAGAGAGTTGGGTGATTCACTTACCCTGGCTGAGGAAGAAGATCATTCATTTCTTCCCCATCAGACGTGCCTGTACATTGGGAGCCAACAAACAATAAACCATTCCTGTACTATATATTACCTAAATCTTGTTGATATATTTCCTATTACTTCTTCCTCTCCATACATTTTTAACAATTGCTGCAGAAAGATATTGTGTTCATCCGTTTCAATTTTTTGTGTAAGTTCTTCTAAACCTGTCTGCAATGGAAAACACAATAAAATTTATCACTAGAGTTCACAAGAAACATATATATTCTCCATGTATATTAAATTTATTGATACAAAGATCTAATCCTGTACTCAATAATTTTGTTTAGATGCATAAAAAACTGTCAACCATTTTTCAATCACATTCAAGTGGGAGCTAATCCAATTTGCTTCTGAGAAACTCACAAGAATAAAGATCCTTAAAGATATGTTTGATGCCAAGACAATAGTGTTTGATCATCTTGTACTTTTTATATGTAACATAATTTGACAAAATTGGGTGGTGGAAATTTGTGTTGTGCCATGGCTGAAAGGATGCAGTATTGGATCAATTGACTGTTATACGCAACACCTGATATTCTGTTACGTTGCAATCAATGGGAATTTGATCATGCATTTCCATGATTTTTCCATTCGTTGAGTTCTGCTGCTGAGAAACACAAATTCTTAAACATTATTCTTTAGTTCTTTTTCCACAAGTTCTAATTTAACAGAATTGAAAGTTAAAAATATTTATACAGTTGCCTAGAAAATCCATGGGGTAATCATAGCTGCTGCTATGACCACTGTGGAAATGAACAAATTACAAAAAACAAATTTGCTGAATGGTCCAGCAAAATAAGTAGACAAGAGTTTACTTTTTATAACTTTTATTTAACAATCAAACCAAAATCAACATATATTAAACATGATGTAGCTGGTAAATTGTGGTCAGTATAAACTACGTATGATACTTAAAATAGCCGACATAACAGCTAGATCTCATGGATTAACTATGCAGCCCACTCAGCATACGTGGTGCTGGATACAAACATGATGTTCTTCAAGGCACTGGAATTTCTCTGGTATAATTTCAGCTTCTTTTCTTCAAGGATTTAATCTAATCCCCAGTTGACAGCAAGACCAAATCAACCAGAGTTCCATGGGTCTTCACAAAAATGGCAAAAGTCTGTGGAGACTCTTCAGCTCTGCTCACAATGGTCCTGATGGCATGAAAACTGCTGTGGCAACTTTGTATTTGCTCATTCTTAGCTCCTGGATCCATACTCAATAGAGACTTAGTATCACTTTCAGTTGGCTGAAGTTTCCACTCCAGTTGCAGTTTATGTCTGTAAAATTTTGATAACACCACTAAATTTTAAAGTCCTATGTTGGCTTGAAATAACAGGCAGGATCTTGAGACCAGACTCAGTCACAGGAGGAGCTCCAATTATTCTCACATCAGCAGTATTCTTGACAGGTTCGCCCCCAAATTCAAACCTTTTGAGGGATCCCTCCGCGGGTGCAAAGGTCAGTATAATGCCAGAGGAGGGGGACAAGAGCAGGCAGTGTGGACATGGATGGAATGGCGATGCCAGTGATGATGAAGGGGGCAAATGCAGTTTCGAGGGATGACTGGGGGTCTGCCAGGGATGATTGGCAGGGGAAGTTATCAGGCTGATTGCAGGGAGCAGGATAGCTGTGGTGGTAAACCTGGGGATGATCAGGAGTGGCGGAAAGGGATGGTGGGATGATTGGGAGCAGGGAGATAGGGATGCTGGCAATGATTGTCAGGGGAGGAGGAAGGGGAAGAGGACTGGAGGCCCCAGATATTGCCATTTGGATGGAAGGGTGGGGAGCTATTTCTCAGTTGTGATAGTGGCAGCCTAAAAATGATGCCCTGATCTTTGTGGAGTTGGTTCCCGGCTCTTTCCTGCCCCAGAAGATCTGGCGAGAAAACGGACCAATGAAGCTAGAAAGTTTCACATCAATTTTGTCACCAAAGCAGACACTTTTCCAAATTCTGATAAGAGCACCCACAATATCTATCGATTTTATCTTAACTATCTTTCAAACAGTTCAGCTTGGATTTCAGCTAGTGAGGCAATTAATGGAAGAGGAACTGTTCTTGATAAAATAAGTTACTTTAAAGAGGTCAAAAAACTCTGGATTCAAGGAACTGTGTCTGTTTTAATTACACTGTAATCAATTAAGGACATCTTTGTGAGCTTTACAGAAAGAATCAAAATGTAGAAACAATAGATATGAGATTTTACTGATCAATCATTTTGAGTGAAATGCTAGAAAAGCTTGTTCATTGAATGTTATTGAATAACCATTCTCTATATGATAATTTACATTCAACAGAAAATGTGACCAAGAAAAGTTTAAGGAGTGACCTTGCAAGTATAAAATAAATGTTAGAGCAAAAAAAAGTTCTCTAAGATAAACTGGATCAATGCAAGTGATCAATTATCAGACTGCCTTACACAAAGAAGTAGAAACATAGAAACATAGAAAAATTACAGCACAAACAGGCCCTTCAGTCCACAAGTTGCGCCGAACATGTCCCTACTTACCAGGCATACCTATAACCCTCTATCTTACTAAGTTCCAAGTACTTATCCAAAAATCTCTTAAAAGACCCTAACGCATCCATCTCCACCACCACTGCCGGCAGCCAATTCCACACACCCACCACCCTCTGAGTGAAAAACTTACCCCTGACATCTCCTCTGTACCTACTCCCCAGCACCGTAAACCTGTGTCCTCTTGTGGCAACCATTTCAGCCCTGGGAAAAAGCCTCTGAGAATCCACTCGATCAATACCTCTCATCATCTTATACACCTCTATCAGGTCACCTCTCATCCTTCGTCTCTCCAAGGAGAAAAGACCGAGTTCTCTCAACCTATCCTCATAAGGCATGCCACCCAATCCAGGCAACATCCTTGTAAATCTCCTGTGCACCCTTTCTATGGCTTCCACATCCTTTCTGTAATGAGGTGACCAGGATTGAGCACAGTACTCTAAGTGGGGTCTGACCAGGGTCTTATACAGCAGCAGCATTATCTCCTGACTCCTAAACTCAATTCCTCGATTGATGAATGCCAGTACACCATATGCCTTCTTAACCATAGCCTCTACCTGCAAAGCTGCTTTGAGCATCCTATGAACCTGGACCCCAAGATCCTTCTGAACTTCCACACTGCCAAGAGTCTGACCCTTAATATTATAATCTGTCATCCTATTTGACCTGTCAAAATGAATCACCACACACTTATCTGGGTTGAAGTCCATCTGCTACTTCTCCACCCAGTCTTGCATCCTATCAATGTCTCACTGCAACTTCTGACATCCCTCCACACTATCCACAACACCTCCAACCTTTGTGTCATCAGCAAACTTACCAACCCATCCCTCCACCCCCTCACCCAGGTCATTTATAAAAATCACACAGAGCAAGGGTCCAAGAACAAATCCCTGGGGCATTCCACTGGTGACCGACCTCCATGCAGAAAAAGACCCAACTACAACCACTCTTTGCCTTCTGTGGGCAAGCCAGTTCTGAATCCACAGAGCAATGTCCCCTTGGAACCCATGCCCCCTCACTTTCTCAATAAGACTTGCATGGGGCACCTTATCAAACGCCTTGCTAAAGTCCATATAAACTACATCTACTGCTCTTCCTTCGTCAATATGTTTAGACACATTCTTAAAAAATCAATCAGGCTCATAAGGCATGATCTGCCTTTGACAAAGCCATGCTGACTATTCTTGATCGTACTAAGCCTCTCCAAAAGTTCATAAATCCTGTCTCTCAGGATCTTCTCCATCAACTTACCAACCACTGAGGTTAGACTCACTGATCTATAATTTCCTGGGCTATCTCTTCTCCCTTTCTTGAATAAAGGAACCATATCCGCAATCTTCCAATCCACCGTAACCACTCCCATTGATGATGCAAAGGTCATCGCCAGAGGCTCAACAATCTCTTCCCTTGCCTCCCACAGTAACCTGGGGTACATCCCATCCGGTCCCAGTGACTTATCTAACTTGATGCTTTTCAAAAGCTCTGACACATCCTCTTTCTTAATGTCTACATACTCAAGCTTTTCAGTCCGCTGCAAGTCTGCATTACAACCACCAAGATCCTTTTCCACTGTGAATGCTGAAGTAAAGTATTCATTGAGTACGTCTGCAATTTCTACCAGTTCTATACAAACTTTCCCACCATCACACTTGATAGGTCCTATTCCTTCACGTCTTATCCTCTTGCTCTTCACATACTTGTAGAAAACCTTGGGGTTTTCCTTAATCCTACCTGCCAAGGCCTTCTCATGACCCCTTCTGGTTCTCACTAATTTCCTTCTTAAGTTCCTTCCTACTAGCCGTATACTTTTCTAGATCTCTAGTATTACCTAGCTCCCTGAACCTTTTGTAAGCTTTTCTTTTCTTCTTGACTAAATTCATTGCAGCTTTCGTGCACCATGGTTCCTTTAGCCTACCATAACGTCCCTGTCTCATTGGAACATTGCTGTACAGAACTCCAGACAAGTATTCCTTGAAAATTTGTCACATTTCTTCTGTACATTTCCCTGAGAAAACCTCTTTCCAGTTTATGCCTCCAATTTCCTGCCTGATATCCTCATAATTCCCCTTACTCCAATTAAACACTTTGCTAGTTTGTCTGATCCTATCTCTCTCCAATGCCAATGCAAAGGAGATAGAGTTATGATCACTATCCCCAAAATGCTCTCCCACTGAGAGATCAGACACCTGCGCAGGTTCATTTCCCAATACCAAATCAAGTACAGCCTCTCCTCTTAGAGGCTTATCTACATATTGTGTCAGGAAACCTTCCTGAACACACCTAACAAACTCCTCCTCATCTAAACCCCTTGCCTTAGGGAGATTCCAATCGATATTTGGGAAAGTAAAATCTCCCATCACGACAACTCTGTTATTATTACATCTTTCCCGGATCTGCTTCCCTATCTGCTCCTCAACTTCCCTGTTACTAGAGAAAACACCTAGTAAAGTTAATGACCCATTCCTGTTCCGAACCTCCACCCACAGAGATTCCATAGACAATCCTTCCATGGCGTCCAGCTTTTCTACAGCCGTGACATCTCTGATCAACAGTGCCACTCCCCCACCTCTTTTACTTCCCTCCCTGTCCCTTCTGAAACATTTGAAACCCGGCACTTGAAGTGTCCAGTCTTGTCCCTGAGTCATCTAAGTCTTTGTAATGGCCACTACATCACATTTCCAAGTAGCGATCCACACTCTAAGCTCATCCACTTTGTTCACAACACTTCTTGCGTCAAAATAGACACATTTCAAACCTTCGGTCTGAGTGCTTCCCTCCTCCAGCACCTGCCTATCCTCTCTCTCACACTGTTGACAAGCTCTCTCTATTTGTGAGCTAAACTCCTTTCTCCCAGTCACTTCACTTTGATTCCCACCAATTTTAAAAAAATTATTGGTAATCCTACAAGGATGTGTTGTATTATGATGCACCATCCAAAATGTGGAAAATTTTTTTTTTGATTTGTTTTGAAATTATTTGATTGTGCTATTAAGCTATTGTTTAAAGAAAGGGGAATCTGTCAATGGTATGGTAATTGCAAGGGTGATTCACCGAGACCGCTGCACAATTCTAGCAACCGTTTAGCGGGCTCCCCTCTGGGCACCATGAACTTCGTGCGTCTCCAGGGCCCAGCGTCGTCAGCTCTGTGCCAGAAATCAGCGCAGAGCTGATTTAAATATTTAAATTTGTATTTGAATCCAATTAACAGGCTCGGGACTGAAGTCTCTGGACTTGCTAGCCTCTCCCACTCTCACCAGGAATAGTTCACTCCAGCAGATTCTACAACAACTCCCCACTAATGGGGAGCTGGCGGCCAACTCCACTGGAGAGAATGGAGGTCACAGAGCCTCTCTAGATGTTTGGGATAAGGGGAGTGACCCCTGGGCATTGCCAGCTTGGCATTACCTGCCTGGCCCCCAGTACTGCCCAAGGGGCACCTTGGCATTGCCCACCGGGCATTGGGCAGTGTCAAAGGATGGGGCCAAAGCGGGGAGAGAGCCTATTTTTGGGGGGAGACTGGTAGGAATCTGAGGACACACTACCACTGTGCAGTCAGGATCAGTGGCAGGGAGAGAGAGAAGGGGCTGATCAGGGCTGGCCATTGGAGTTGGGGGGACTGCCGGATGTTTGGGAGAAGGGCTGAGTTTGCCGGAGGGAAAGTTAGGGAGATCGGGACTGCCAGGGGAGGGGGTGGGGGAGACTGGGGCAGGTGGATTGGGGAAGGGTTACATTGGCATTGGCCTGGAGACATCCAGTAGGCCAGTAGAGGGGTGGTTGTTCAACAAAGGCAGCTTTATGGGGTTACAGGGCTGGCCAGTGATTGAGCTACCAGCCATCGGGAGACTAGCAGTGCAGGGCTCTTGAGCATGTGTCGATCTTGGCATTGACAAATCAGCGTATGCACAGTGGCATGCTCAGCGCTATGCTACCTGCCTCTCCAACAGGAATAGGCCCCACCCCAGGTTTCCAGTGTAAATCTAGCTGAGACACTGCAGTGCACAGAGTGTGGGAGATTCATTTTGAAAATTCCGCTAAACAAATCGGCAGGAGTTATTTCAGTTTTTATCAAATTTGGCACTTAGAATATTTTGGGGGGAATCCTGGCCTATATTGCTAAAATACACAGATAAAGGGCATTTTTAAATTAAGTACTTTCAGCATATTTAAGGAGAGGACCGACGCCACATTCAGATGGGATTCCACATTGGTCCTGTATCCCAAAACCTCCCTAAGAGCTGCAACTGCACAATTTGAGCCACCTTGCAGAAAATCCCCCTGTTCCTTTCCATTTAGCATAGAGGGGTTTCCTGCATGGCCTGCTAGTGCACAACCTCCACCCTCTGATCTTCTTCCACCTTTAGGACTCGTTTGGCATTCTGATCCACTGTCATGGCAGTTGGAGAAGTCCCCAGTGGCAGAATGCCTCTGTCGGAGTCCTGTGTTTTCCCATTTGAGACTTGGCGTGCTGGGTGTTGTATGCTGCAGGACTCCACATTTATGTAGATTGCCTGAGGTTGCAACTCCTTTTTACCTACTTGAGGAACTGCTCCTCAAGTTTGATTGAATTTAAAGTCCGTGCTCCTCATCTTTAATCACCCAGTGCAGAGGGAGGGGGGGAGGTGGTGTGTGGTTGGTGTGTGGGTTAGAAGGAGGCTTACCTCGTAAGTCATCCCCTAGGCCTGGCCAAGGTTGTCATTAAAAGATCCAGGCAACATACGGTTAAGGGGGTCATCCAGTCCAACTGTCTCCCCCTCTACCACTGATATGTTTGTGGGCAGGTGACCTTGGAGAGGAAGCATGCAATGACACTTTGATTTAATTAGTTAAGTTTCATTGTGACGTGTTAATTCACTTTTCTTTTAATATCTGTGATTTTTGTCTAATTTATTGATTATTGTTTTACTGAAAGAGTCTACAGAGGACAGGTGTGTGAGGAGTGCTGAGACTGAATAAAGCTAATAAACTCTCTCAGTAAAAAAAGTTCTGTGTCTTAATTTTGACATCACCAACCAGGCAAGCATTTCGAAAAGGCCATTCCAGAAATATTGTCCCATGGCTAATTCCTTTGGACCAACAAAGACATTTTCAGCCTGTATATATTTTGTAAGTTCTTTTGTAAGTTGCAGGATGAAATTGGGAAATTGTATGAAGAAGAAAAGAAGTTATATGGAATTTTCTCATTCAAAAGATACCTGGGAATGAATTACACTAGAAGACCACTGGAGCAGACGGCATAGGCAGCTGCAGTAGACAAGTACATTTGGTTTCAGAAAGAAAATAGATTATGGAATATGATAACAATACAGGTAGGTTAGATTTGTTTAGAATTAATTTTTTTCAGTTGTGGGATGCAATAACTATTATGAAGTATAATGCAAGGGGTAAATAAGATTAATGTGTAATACCATTTGCTATAAACTACTTACCTTTATTTCTAATACAACAGTCTTTAAGTACTGCTCTTCAGTATATCTGTTCTCCTCCATGTAAAAAGGTTCTACAATTGGGTCAGCGATGGCATAGATATAATGGTGCACTTCATCATTCTTTGCAGAAAAATATGGATACTTCTCTAAGTAAAGCAGGATACTTGCCCTTTCCATGTACAGTTTTTCTTGCAAATGATCTTTATCACTGCATAAACAAAAAGAAAATCAAACTTGCATCAAACATTGCAATAAATTATTTAAGGGTATAATTATATTACTATATATCTTACATGATGAATTTACTGTTAAACAGCTTTGTTAATTTTGAAATGAATATTATGTTTATTTCTGTAAAACTAAATTAAAGTAGAATTCAGCTATTGATTTTTCAAATTTTCTTTGGACTAAAGTAAACGTGTTCCTAAATTGAATGAACAATTTTTAAAAGATATTTTTGGACTATTTTAATCCCATTAATGAAATCTCTATCAAGAGATTCATTAAACAAATGAGCTAATGATCTTTATGACACACTGTAATAAGTTTCTTCCTTCTCCACATGGATTCAAAAGAATATAAATTATAGCAATTTGCAAAATGGGAAGGTGATCCAGATTGTAACCCAAGATATTGAAGATGAAAATTTACCTTAAATCAGTCTAGACTAATGTTCTAATCGCATCAAATACAGTAAACCATCCAACATTAACACTACAGTTCTAGGATCAAGTACCAAACCAAACCAATCTATGTCTCAATGCATGATGACATAAGCTTCTTGAATTGTTAATCTTATTTCATTAATGAGACATTATAAACAAGGACACCACTAAGGTAAAATAGTTCAAAGTGAATCAGTTTCTATTTAAAATACATATATGTTCATATCAATTTTACATCTGTGATCCAAAATTTCTGTCGCTATGAAGGTTTAGCTGGCTTTCTGGTGGGATGGGAGTGGCAGGGGAGGTGCAGGCCATACCACCGGCTGCGGCCTGTGAGGTCCTAGCTGTGATCTCTAATGATATGGACACATGCAGTCATAGTCCCTGTGTGTGCTCAGCCATTGAATTAAAACTATCCTGATGTCACACAGCTCTACTGACTGATAAGCCAGGTTCCCAAATTTGGACAATGCAGGTCTTAGCAACACCTGTGTTGTTCACTGTTGAAAAAAAACCAAATCAACACACTGTAAGATTGACCCTGTAGTTGACTTGATTGAAAGGCCTGACATCAAAACTGAAGTTCAGATAATTTTTTAGTACTTTATATTGCAACATATCTGAAAGTACTCTGAAGTACTTTTTGAGGTGTTTTAATGAGCTGCTGAATTTGTCTGAGAGTGTTATCTCATTCTCACAGGAATGACAGAAAAATGGGCGAGCTAGGCACACAAAGGCTTAAACAGATATGAGCACATTAGTGCCAATGCCTCTGATGTAGCACAGCAAGGCAATGGAACAGAGATTGCAGAGAGGACAAGCCTTATGATATACCTTTTGCCAAGCTGGACACCTCCTTTCAGCACTCTCCTCTATGCCACCCCATTAATGTTTTCATTTGAGTCTCCTGCAGCAGTACTTAGGAACTAAACATAGAAACTGAGAAATAGTTATGGCATAGAGAAGACCATCTGGGGTGTGTCCATGCTTGCTGTTATAAAGTTGTCCAATTAAATTCCACATACCACTCTTGGTCCAAGGCCGTGTGGGTTACAAACTTCAAATGCATATCTAAGTGTTTTTAAATGCAATGACAGCTTTTGCATCTACTACACTTTTAGTCACTGAGTTCTAGGCCCCCTCCAACCTTTCAGTGAAAATAAAACACTTCTCAACTTCTTTCTAATCCTTCCACCAATTAAATTTATCCCCAAGGCCTCTCTGCTAACATAAAAGGTACTTCCTATCCACTCTAGCGTTCAATCAAGGCTCCTTATAATTTTGTGTAACTGAATTAAATTTCCCCTTAACCCTCTCTGTTCGAACAAAACCCATCCCAGCTCATCCAATGTTTCCCCTTAACTAAAATTCTTCATTCAAAACACATCTTTAGCGCGATCACATCCTCCCTGTATGATTAGAACTGTAGGCAGTAGCCCAGTTGATTAACTAGTGTCATATACATAGCATAACCTCCCTGCTTTCATACACTCTGGGCCTTGGCCAATAAAGGAAAGGTAACTCTTACGCCTTGAACACCTTGTCATGCACCCTGCTACCTTTGGGAACCTATAGTCATACCCTCCAAGGTTTGCAGTCCCTGTATATTTCCAAAATTCAGGTAGTATTCATAACCAAGCAAACAAATTGATAGCAACAAGTTGAAATAAATAAATATGAACAAATGACCATTACAGAAGCCAGGCTGCAGGAGGGCAAGGAATGGGTCCTGAGTATTAAATGGCATATGAAATTCAAGAAGAGTAGGAAGCTAGGGAAAGATGGAGGGGTAGCACTGTTGATTAAGGATGACTTTGGTGCAATAGTTTGAGGTCTCCTTGGTTCAGGAGATTCGGATGTGGAATCGGTTATAAGTGGGAATGAGGAATAGTAAGGAAAAGAAGTCATTAGTGGGAGAGGTCTATAGGCCTCCTAACCACAATGCAGCGCAAAATATACAAGAAGAAATATTGGGTGCTTGTGATAAAGAAACGGCAGTGAACATGGGTGACTTTAAATCTACATATAAACTGAATAAATCAGATTGGCAGTAGTATCCTAGATGAGGAATTCTGAGAAGTGGGGTATACATTTTTGGACAACACGGTGGCCCTATGGTTAGCATTGCTCTCTCACAGCACCAGGAAACCCAGTTCAATTCCAACCTCAGGACATTGTGCAAACTCCATGCAGACAGTGTCCCTGTGTCTGTGTGCGTTTCCTCTGGGTGCTCCGGTTTCCTCCTACATTTGAAAGATCTGTGGGTTAGATTTATTGGCCATTCTAAATTGCCCCTTAGTGTTAGAGGATTTGCAGGGTAAATACATGCGGTTACAGGTTGGGATTGTTGTCAGAGCAGAATGGTCTTCTTTTGCACTGTAGGGTTTCTATGATTCTTTTATTCTTAAGGCCATTTGAAACTGTTTTAAAGTATTGTTAATTGTTCGAAGCTATTCTTGGGTTTACATGTATTTGTTTTATTTTCTTTAATTTTTAATAAATGTTTAAGATAAAATCCTTAGAATTTGGCAATGTTGTCTCCTGACTTCAGAATAAATTAAACCACACTTAACCTTCTCTTTTCTGCTTGGCAGCAGTTCTTACAGAGTTTTAAATCTATAGAATTCCAGTAGTTTGACCATGCAAAGCCATTTTTCTCTTGAGGTGTCCTCTGTGGTTGACAGCAACTGGTTCTGCAGGTCTCGCCTTATCCTCATTGTCTTCTAGGAGATCTGACCAGCTACCATGCTGCATTCTGGGAGAACCAGGTGGCAGCCCCGCATATAGGCTTCAGTGTTTTCTTAAATGCATTTCTTTCTGATGATCTCTCTATCCTTTATGGTTCCAGCCAATCTTTAAGAAGCTCCCTTTTTCCAGAACTGATCAAATTCCTTCCTTTATTTTAACTCATATATTTTAAGAAGTAAACTTATGCTATCTTTGCCTTACTTACTTATAATTTTTATAACTTGTATATGTCCTCTATCGAACTAAACAACCTACTTCAAGACTACTTATTTTGTTACTTTATGTAAATTATTATTGAAGGTTAAGAACACTTCTTATATTTAGATGCTTGCTTAGTTTCTTAGTCCAATTACAGCAACCACACCCCCACCAGCATCTTTTCCAGTACATGAGAAATATGACAGTGATATTACCAAAAGAAAGACATTATAATTCCTCATTTTTCAATGAGGATGGGCAGCCAAATGCCAGATGCTGCCCCTAAGAATGACTTTCCTACTGTCAGTGGCCCTTAAATCTTGGATCTTCTGTTTCAGAACTTGGTTCTGCCAAAGTAGGATGCCCCTCCCTAGGCTACCAATTTGCCACTAGCTTGGCTGGCCAGTTGCTAATTGGTTGGCAGTGCCACTGCTCAGCCACTAATTGGCTGCATTTAATCACAGTCGAGAAACTAAAATGGATAGAAACAGCATACATTCACTTCCTTTGATCTGACCCCACCATGCACTATAAAATGCAAACCATAATGTATTGCTTACCAAGTTTGATGATTTAAACAGAACTTGAAATATTCACTGCAAAGTTTGAGTGATGGCATACTGAGCAGCCTGAATGAGGGGAAATGATTCACTGAAGTTTGGCTAGGGTTACAAATGTGAATAGTTTATTCCCCAATGCAGCCATCGATAGGAAGTGTTTTGTTTGTAATATAAGATGCATTTAATGGAAAACTGCAGAGTTATTGAAACCTAGAATCCAGATTCCAGAATCTCTGGAATTCTCTGCCCGTTGAAGTGGTGGAGGCTACCTCGCTAAATATTTTTAAGACGCGGGTTGATGGGTTTTTGATAAGAGAGGGGATTAAGGGTTATGGGGAGAGGGCGGGAATGTGGAACTGAGCCACGACAGATCAGCCATGATCTTATTGAATGGCGGGGCAGGCTCGAAGGGCCAGATGGCCTACTCCTGCTCCTATGTTCTTATGTTCTACATAATTCCACAGAAAATGAAAGGGGAAGATTATCATAATACTTTTCTTTGACGGCCAGTGTTCTCAGGTTTTTTTTTCACAAACTTTCAAGTAAATATAAAACACGTAAAAAATAGTAATCATTATACGCTACTGCAAATGAATTGCAAGGTTAATATTAATTACCTGCGAAGTGCTTGACTTAACATGGCTATAAGAAGATTCACAGCTAGAATTGCTTCGAGTGCAATGAATGATCCTACAAGTATAAATGTCATCACTGGATCTTTCTCATGCATTGGCTCGTAATTGTAATTGTCAACAACACTAATACGAAACATAGTGAATATACATTTTGAGACATTACTGAATTCAGGTATGTAATCGAAACCTTCAAAGTAATCAAAAAACAAAATTAAATAAGGATTTTTACTTACGAAAGTATAAACTGTATTAAAATCTAGAAATGTAATGCAATGAAAAAGGTTAATAAGGCAATGACTACTTTAGAATGAAACTAAAATTTAGTTTGGAAATGCAATAAATGGCTAAACTCTACAGCCTACATCATAACTCACACCAAATCCATTCATCTGTCATCATAGTGCTTACTGGCATACATTGGCTTCTGGTTAAGCAGTTAGTGGGATTTGTTTCAAGTCAAGCAAGGTTTTGATTTTAAAATTCTCTTCCCTATTTTGAAACTCCTCCATGGACTCATCCCTTCCTATCTCTAGCCCTGAAACTCATGAAGTTCATGAATTCTGAGTTCTTTGACATGCCCAAATTTAATTACTCCATGACTGGTGCCAATGCCTTCAATTATGTACACCCCAAATGCTGTCATTCCCTCTTTAAACCCCTCTGCCTCACTACATCTCTTTCTCCCTATGAGATTCTTCTTAAAACCCATTTCTTTAGCTAAAGCTTTTGTTACCTGCCCTCATATCTCCTGATGCTGCTTTGTTTTAATTATTTCACTTATGAGGTATCCTGAGACATTTTACTGTTATTATTCACACTAGAGGGCGATCTTGAGCCCATTCCTACCATCTGCAGAATTGCCAACCCGAGTTCAAGATCTGGAAGTCGCAGTTCTCGTCGACAAGATTGCAACTTTGATAATGGGCGTGAACGAGGTTTACATACTTATCAATATACATTTGAATGATTAATCTACCTCATCGCCAGATATTGAATCCCCGCTGCATTTTCAGGCCACACTGACATGATGTGAAGATGTCATGGGGACCTCCTGGGGGCACAAAGTTGAATATAACCCGTGGGGGCAAGAGACATGGCCAGGCACTGGCCTGACACTGCCCCCTAGCACTGCCCCTTGGCACAGGTTTGTACTGCCATGTTGACACCATGCCCATGCCATCATGGCAATGCCAACCTGTGCCAAGGGGTGGACCCCAGTGGGTCCCTCATGAGGGACGGGCAGATTCATTTATATGTGCTGGTAAGTGGGAGTCGATAGGGGATGAAGGGACGCTGGCAATGGCTGTTTGGTGGTGGAGCAGGAAGGTACCATGAGAGTGGAGGAGAAAGAGGGCTATAGTTGGTGGGACAAAGGGATCGATGATCACGGGGGAGGGGCTGATGTTTGGGTGTGGGTCATTAATCAGGGGTGAGGGGCCAATGATTGGAAGGGACGGGCTGGTGATCTGTGGGGAGGGACCAATGATCACAGGGATGGGGGAAGGGACCGATGATCGGAGGGCAGAATGGGGTTGAATGCTAGCTCCAATTGGAAGGATGGTGGAGCCCTCAGTGGTGTGGTGTGGTGTGGGAAAGGTTTATTGCTATTTCACTTGGGATTTCCTTTAAACATGGTACCCTAATCTCAGTGCAGCCAGGCTTGTCCGTCATGTTGAGTTCCGCCTCCCTGCAGACAGTGTGAGATATGTTCCCATGGTTTTTTTTGAGTGTCGTAAGATCTGCAGAGACACTGACCTGTTTCCCTGGAGAGAAACATGCCAATTTTCTTGTTGGAAACAAAACTCTGCAATATTTTGGGAAGATTTAATTTGTTTTGATTTATTATTGTCACATGTATTAGTACACAGTGAAAAGTATTGTTTCTTGCATGCTATACTGATAAAGCATAGTGTTCATAGAGAAGGAAAGGAGAGAGTGCAGAATGTAGTGTCACAGTAATAGCTAGGTTGTAGAGAAAGATCAACTTAATGCGACGTAGGTCCATTCAAAAGTCTGTTGGCAAAAGGGAAGAAGCTGTTCTTGAGTTGGTTGATACATGTCCTCAGACTTCTGTACCTTTTTCCCAACAGAAGAAGGTGGAAGAGAGAATGTTCGAGTGCTTGGGATCCTTAATTATGCTGGCTGCTTTTCAGAGGCAGCAGGAAATGTAGACAGTGTCAATGGCTGCGATTCTCCCACAAGTGCTGAATTGGTGGGAGAACTGTTCTAAATCCCAACTGTTCGGTCACTTCAGCTTCTCACCTGAATCCCCACACTCTGTGCACTGCAGAGGTCCCAGTTGGGAATCTCATTAAAAACTCAGGGGGGCGGGGCCTATTTGCACTGGAGTTTGACAGTTCTGGAGCTCTGAGCGTGTGCAGTGGCCCCAAACTGTCAGCTTCCCACTTGCTGGCGAGCTTGCTCTCTGGCCAGCCCAGGGCCACTGCAGTGCTGCCCCTCCAGCCCTCTTCACAGCTCGATCACGCCCTCAGAGCAATTCCCATGCCAGCCCTAATTCCCCCCTCTCTCTGTACACCCTGATATCCAGGCCCCACCACCCAGCACTGACGATCCCCCCCCCCCCCCTTCTCTGTACACCCTGATGTCCAGGACCCACCACCCATCAGTGGCGATCCCCCCACCCTCCCCTCACTCTGGCAGATCTCCCCCTCCCCAGCATGCCCCCTGGGATCAGGCCCCTCCCCTCCCCAGAGACAACGCCTCTGGCAGACCAACCCCCCCCCAGCCCACACCAATTGCTGCCCTCCCTCCATCCCAGACCAATTCTGTCTGCAGTATGGCAGCAGGATCCCTCACCCTCACTGATTGCCCCAGGCCCTGCCCCTTTGGCAGAACAATGCCTGATGGGCAGAGCCAAGATGCCCCCTGGACATGGATGCTTTGCCCCTTGGACAGTGCCAGGGCAACAGGCTGGCACTGCCAGAGTGCCCATGCCCAGGGGACACCCCCCCACCTTCCGACCCTCTGGAGAGCCTTGATTTCCCCCCTTCACTCTGGTGGGTTCTCCTGCTAGTTCCCTGAATGTAGGGAGCTAGCCTGAACCCCGCCAGAATGAAGTATCCCTGGCGAGGTGAGAGATTCAAATGAAACCTGAAAGGTCCCTATAATTAAATAATATGCATTTTTAAAACAGGTTAAAAACAGATTTAAATGACTTACCTGCCTTCCTGTTGGTTTCCATCATAGTCTGACCAGCAACTGTGCGCTGGCTCTGGGAGATGCGCACGCGTTCCTAACACACGCGCAAATCCCTGTTCAAGGTCACTGATATAAGTGACCCGACAGAAAAGTTGTGTGTCGCAATGGGAGAATCGCAGCCAATGGGTGGAAGGCTGGTTTGAGTAATGGATTGAGTTTCGTTCATGACCATTTGTAATTTCTTGTGGTCTTGGACAAAGCTGGAACCATACCAAGCTGTAATACAACCGGAAAGGATGCTTTCTATGGTGCATCTGTAAAGGTTGGTGAGAGTCGTACCTGACATGCCAAATTTCCTTAGTCTTATGAGAAAGTAGAGGTGTTGTGGGCTTTCTTAACTATAGAGTCAGCATGGAGGAGCCAGAACAGGTTGTTGGTGATCTGGACACCTAAAAACTTGAAGCTTTTTGCTCCATCGGTGCAATTCACGAATTAAGATTAAGTGCTGATGCCAATGGAGAAACCAAAATGTTTCCGCACCTGAAAGATGCAAATCAGCCCATCTTGCAAATCTCGCTGGCCAGCATTCTGTCCAGAGATTGGGGGATTAAATTTAAAGAGCACTCCACATTTGGAAACAGTACTCCCTTCCCCAAAAATGGAAATGGCAACTGCCCCTTCACCCCACTGGCACCATCCCCCACCCACTGACCACTAATCTCTCATCACAGAGAGGCATCTTCCCTGCCTCTACTCAAGTAACAAGTCAACCTGCCCCGCCACAGTCCGTAGACATGGAAGTGACCTAAGCTGACTCCCCCAACTGATTTCCCACCTCAGACCCCCTCAGCCGCACCCGCCCCCCTTCCCCCTCCCCCCACCCCCCTACCCCCCACCCCCCTACCCCCCAACGCCCCACCCCCCTACCTCCCCACCCCCAGACCTCCCCACCCCCAGACCTCCCCACCCCCAGACACTCACCACAGACCTTCCTCAAAGAAAAAGGGAAATCCCTGCTACAGAATGAATGCTTCTGTGATTTAAAAGTCTGAAAAGTCTGACAACACCTGCCAGGTGACCGGGAGCATGAGAGTTCAAGTGACCAAGCCACTTCACAGCAGACACACAGGAATGAAGATGTTGATCATAGAGCTGCAAAATGTCCTTGCTGGGCTGATCTTTATGTCTGCCAAGGCTAGAAGGGGCAGTTCAGCCATGAGAGCCCATCCTAGAGAAGAGTGGCAAAGTAAACCCCTTGCCACCTATCCAAGCCCACCCAACCTCCAGGACCCTTGAGGAAACCCTTCTTCATCAGCCTGGCAGTGACAGAGGGCATATGAGCTTACCTCCTTGACCCCTCCATGGGCCCATGGCAGTAGGCCAGGGTGTCAATGGTATGGTGGCAGTGTTAAAATATAACCAGTGACAGCTTTGTATTGGTTGTAATGTGACCAATGGGAACAAGATGTAAGGGTCAGCTGACCCAGTAAACCATGGAACCAATTACAGAGTGATGAAAAACCAGCTGATTCGCTATAAATAAGGAACTATGTAGAATTGAGGAGAGCTTGGAATGGCCCAGAGCGAGACCCCAAGTTTGGAGTAACGATGTTTCTTTATTAAACCCTTTCTTTGATTTATAAGTTGGAGTAAGTTTTGTTGTATTTCCATTAGCTGCATTTTGAACAGTTCCTTCTGAAGAAACAGCCAGGAGGCAATGCACTATTAGCATTGCCAAGGCACTTTACCTTAAGATGGGCCTGAGTGGGGGGTCTGAAGGGGGAAGAGTACTAAGGGGGAAACTGAGGGGGGGGGAGCTGAGGGGAGGAGAATGAGTGGGGCTCTGAGGGGGTAGTAGACTGAGTGGGGGTCTGGGGATAGGGGAGGGCTGAGGGAGGCCTGAGGTAGGAGGAAGGTTGGATCAGGTCACCCTCATGCACAGTTTTCATGGATGTGACCCATTATTTTTGTGGGGTGTGGGTGTGTGGGGAGTGGGGGGAGTGGGGGGAGTGGGGGGGGTGGGGGGTGGGTGTGAGAATGCTCCTCTCTGCTGTGGGGGTTGGTGGTTCTCTCCTGGAACGTCAGGGTCTAGCACACCAGGGGCCCGATTTTATTAAAAATTCGCGTCCATTTTCAGATGCAAAATCGCAGTAAATTCGGGCATCAGACCTTTAACACGATCTGCACCCGAATCTGAGCAGATTGTGGCTTTACTGACATCCAATTCGGAATTGGGCGGCCACCTAACTCTTCCAAAAAATCCCACTTTACCTTCTTCTGGTCCGTTCCGGATCCGCACTATAAGCAACCTGCAAAATAAAAATCTGAAGCCGATTTTTATTTTGCAGGGGAACCTCTGAAGCGGCTTCAGACCTGCAATGGTTCTTTGACCCAGATCATCCTCTGGGGGGTGAGGGGGGAGCAGGAGGAGGAAGTGGGTCAGAACATCCTCTGGGGTGGGTTGGGGGGGGGTGACGAGAGGACTAATCGTTGTCTGGTGGTGGGGACAGGGGTGGGGACAGGGGTGGGGGTGGGTGGGGGGGACACCGCCCCCACCAGAGATCCATCCCCCCACCCTCCCCCTCCCCCAATCAGTGAGCGATTGGGCCTCCCCCCACCACCAGACAGCAATCAGCCTTCTCGTACCCCAGAGGATGCTCTGACCTGCCTCCACCCCCACAGAGGATGATCTGTGTCAGAGAGCTGCTCTCTCTGCTTTTCTTACTTTCCCGCCCGGGCATGCTACTTCAGATCTTTTTCAAACTGCGCATGTGCAGTTCAGAGTTCCGATCGTTCTGGCAGCGCTAAGTCCCGCCCACAGCATGGATCAGACCAGAACCGGCAAAAAAGCATATGGGCGCACTGCAAAGAGGATTCCAGGCTAGGATCTGTATTACGCCCGGATCTGACCCTTAGACTCCAAATGGTAAAATCAGGCTCCAGGTCCACATTGGTGATGACCGACACCAAAGCCCGCCCGGTGCATTTTCTATTGGAGAGGCAGATAAATGGTGGTGGGGGGCAGTGAAGGGGCCATCAAGTCTGCTAATTCTATTACAATTAGTGGGTTTGCATATTAATGGGATTCCTGCCCTCTCTGGGCAGGAACTGATTGGGGCCAGTGGAGTTAGTCAGGTGAATCCCAATAGCCTTTGCTCCCAGCAGGAATCCCATTTTAAGCTCCAATACCTCATTCAGTGAGTAATCTGGATTTCCAGAATCAGTGAACAGAGCTGGAAAATCCCCCCCACCCCCACCATATAAACACAAATATATATAAATACTGTTGCTGCTGTGTTTTAATTATAAATAGAGAGGAATGTGTTTATAACAAGTTGTTGGTATACTACTGGGACTTGAATGATGGAGCTGTAGGTTCATCAGTTGGATAATAGTATATACGGAAAGATCTTGTGTACAATTCAGCAGTGCTTCAAGAAGAATGCTCACCACCACCTTTCCAAAGGCAACTAGGGATAGGCAATAAATACAGGTCTAGCCAGCGATGCCTACATCCCATAAATGAATCATAAAAACAAATTGGTCACTTGGTCATAACCTCCTAGACAAAGAATGAAGAATAAAGAAAAGTACAGCACAGGAACAGGCCCTTCAGCCCTCCAAGCCTGTGCTGATCATGATGCCCTGACTAAAAAAATCTTCTGCCCTTACTTGGTCCATATGCTTCCATTTCCTTCCTATTCATGTACCCATCCAGATACCTCTTAAATGTTGCTAATGTGTCTGCTTCCATCACATTCTCTGACAAGGTGTTCCAGGAACCCACCACTCCCTGTATGAAAAACTTTTTCTGCACATCTTCCTTAAATTTTCCCCCTCTCACTTTGAAACTGTGCCCCCTTGCAATTGACACTTTCACCCTTGGACAAAGTCTCAGACTATCCACCCTGTCTATGCATCTCATAATTTTGTAGACCTCTATCAGGTCTCCCCTCAGCCTTTGTCGTTCCAATGAAAACAATCCTTGTTTATTCAATCTCTCCTCATAGCCAATACTCTCAAGATCAGGCAACATCCTGGTGAACTTTCTTTGCATTCTCTCTCCAAAGCTTCCACATCAGTCTAATAGTTTGGTGACTAGAACTGCACGCAATACTCCAAATGGACATCCTTGCCTCCTTTACTAAGGCACCTGCAAGTCAGCTATGAAGATGATAGCTGTTGATATCTAGAGACTGACTGCTTGGGAAGGCATTGGGAAAGATGAGCAGAAACGTAAAGCTCAGCTGGCCGAAAAGAGGGCCCAGAGAAAACAGGGGCCAGTGAATTGTCTTCCTCTACAGCAAAAGTAGCAGAGATTGCCATTCCAAAATAGGGTTCTTGAGTCACACCAGGCAATGCTTAACATAGAACTGGCTACCATTGCACAAACCATCTTCTTATGAGTTGGAAAGCTTCCACAAATAAAAATGTAAGATCAGAATTAGGAGCAAAAGTAAGCTATTCTGTCCCTTAAACCTGCTTCACCATTCAATAAGATCACAGCTGTTGTTCTACTTCAATTCCGTCTTCCAGCTTCATTCCCAAATCCCCTGGTTTTGTTAGATTCCAAAGAATTATTTTAATTTAGATAGATACTGTACAGATTGGTTCAGCCTGTAGAGTCAGGAAGAAATATTACAGAACTTTCTCCCAATGATAAAACCAGTGTCCTACAATCTGTGCCAAAGAAGGATTTCTTCAGCCAATTGGCTTTTATTTTCAAAGCAATAAAGTTGCAAGAACATCTCAAAGATTCTAGAGGCTATGCACTCCAAAGAGCGAATAATGGAGGTGTCCATCTAGGACATGAGTGCAACTGTGACTCTGGCATGTGCACACATGGCATCCTCCATCAAAAGATTATAAAGGTATTTCCAACATACCACCTTGTAACTTATGGAGATATACAATGACCTGCATGCTTATGTCTCCTCTTTGAAATCTCTGAAGCAATGGTGAGGCAGGATGTGGGAAGGGAAGTCTGGATCCATCATCAGATCCTTGGGACCCCTCAGGGAAGCTTGGAAAGAACAGTGTACATTAGAAAAGTGGAGGAGTGGCTGTCCACAGCATTGGTGAGCACCTCTCTGGATGCTAATCGAGAGGGGAATGATTCCTTAGTCCCTCTGATGGTGACATCAGTGCTTCACAAAATAGTGGAGACAGAACAGTATCCTGTACCTCTGGAGGAGGCCTTTGATATGCCTACAGAGGCCTCAGACAACCAGAAAATGGCTGCCATGGCCACTGGAGCCTTGGAACAGAAAGGTTAACAGCCTGTCTCCACACCAGTTGACAATGCAGGTGGAACATCATAGAAGAGCATCCACAAACACATGAGAAAATCCAAATAGCTGCATTTGGATTTGTACGGTTAGATTCTGATGTTAGATGTTACTTTGATGTGTAATTGTCTGAAATAAATAATGCATTGTGCACAACTGAAAGAATCTTTTATCTCTGGACCATTCATAATTTGCATGTTGCCACAAATTGTGCAATGAGAAGGAATACATTGAATGGCCTCATGTGATGAACAGTGCAGGATATTGCTAATGGCAATCAAAGAGAAAGTTTATTTACTGTGTGTTACAAGTAGGCTTACATTAACACTGCAATGAAGTTACTGTGAAAATCCCTTGCTCGCCACACTCTGGCGCCTGTTTGGGTATAAAGAGGGAGAATTTACGTTGGCCAAACTAGCACGTCTTTTGGGCTGGGGGAGGAAACCAGAACTGCCAGAGGAAACCCTTGCAGACACAGGGAAAATATGCAGACTCCACATAGACAGTGACCCAAGCTGGGAATCATACCTGGGTCCCTGGCATTGTGAGGCAGTAATGCTAACTACTGTGCCACTCAGGCAACAGGGGCAACAGAAAACTTTATTGCATGTCCAAAGCTTTATTGGATTGAATGGATCAGTTGTAAAGTTCATGCAAAATGTGCCTGTATTAGCAATGCTCAAGACTCCCTTGTGCATCTGTCATTGTACCTTGCCTGCTGCCCCTTGTAGTCTTTATCCTGGTGTGCCTGGTTGTTATCCCCTTCCATTATTGCCAGAGATGATTCAAGATGTTCAAAACTTCTTCCCTATGTAGTGCCTGGTTGTGCAGATCACAACAGGCCACAATATGTGAGATCCTGGCTGGGATATACTGAAGGGCCCATGAGACCTATCCAGACATCTCACCTTGAGAAGACCAGGGCCTGCTCTATGTCATTCATATTGTCCAATTGCAGGTGTGGGCCCAATTCTCCTGTTTTCAGGCTAATTGCTCCTGCTGGTGGGAAAACAGGAGTGAATCGTGCTGACACCGGGAGCATCTGTTAGGTGGGATTCACCCACCTGAGGAATGCAAATTTATGATCCTGCAATTTGTGCACGGCAGCCCAGCTGTCAATGATCAGGACAATGATCAGGAAAATCCTGGATTTTCTGCATTTGTGGACAGGTGACCCTCCCCAAAAAAACAGAAGTTGTTCCCTTGCTGACCAGAAGAGCACCACCAGCCCCTCAGCAAAAAGGAACATCTCTCCCACCATCACACATTTATGAGAGTGATCAACACCACTCTCAGCCCTCCACTTAGTCCCCTTCCCCTCAGGCCCCTATTCAGGTCCACTTTTAGGCCACACACAATGATGCACTGTCCCCAGCCCCCGGTACTGGAACCTTGGGCTGGCATCTTGGGCCAAGAGGGGTCAACACTGCCCTACAGAAATCACAGGATGCATAAATTTGCATTGTTTAGGTGGGTGAATCCACTAACAGATGCTCCCAGCATCAGCACTATTCACTCCTGTTGCACATTTCTTCCTGCGACCATGTGGGTTTCCTCCAGGTGTTTCAGTTTCCTGACACAGTCCAAAGATGTGCAGATTAGGTACATTGGCAATGTTAAATTGCCCCTTATTGTCCCAAACTATGTATGCTAGGGGGATTAGTGGGATAAATACGTGGGGTTTTGGGTATAGGGCCTGGGTGGGATGCTCTACCGAAGAGTGGGTACAGATTCACTGGACCAAATACCCTACTTCTGCACTGCAGGTATTCTACGATTCTGTCAGTCAGCACTCACCCTGAACTGTTTGTTTCACTTCTCCTCTCATCTGCAGCCAACTTAGAACATAGAACATAGAACATTATAGTGCAGAACAGGCCCTTCGGCCCATGATGTTGCGCCGACCAGTTAAAAAACAATGACCCACTAACCTAAACCAATCCCTTTTCGTCCATAAACCTATCCACGGATCTCTTAAACGCCCCCAAACTAGGCGCATTTACAACCGCAGCAGGCAGGGCATTCCAATCCCTCACCACCCGCTGGGTAAAGAACCTACCCCTGACATCCGTCCTATAACTACCCCCCCCTTAATTTAAAGCCATGCCCCCTCGTGCTAGCTTTCTCCATCCGAGGAAAAAGGCTATCACTGTCCACCCTATCTAAACCTCTAATCATCTTATATGTTTCAATAAGATCCCCTCTTAGCCGCCTTCTTTCCAGCGAAAACAACCCCAAATCCCTCAGTCTCTCCTCATAGGACCTCCCCTCCATACCAGGCAACATCCTGGTAAACCTCCTCTGCACCCTCTCCAAAGCCTCCACATCCTTCCTGTAATGTGGGGACCAGAACTGCACACAGTACTCCAAGTGCGGCTGCACCAGAGTTGTGTACAGTTGCAACATGACGCTGCGACTCCTAAATTCAATCCCCCTACCAATAAACGCCAAGACACCGTATGCCTTCTTAACAACCCTATCTACTTGATTCCCAACTTTCAGGGATCTATGTACACATACACCTAGATCCCTCTGTTCATCCACACTATTCAAAGTCCTCCCGTTAGCCCTATACTCAACACATCTGTTATTCCTACCAAAGTGAATTACCTCACACTTCTCCGCATTAAACTCCATCCGCCACCTCTCGGCCCAGCTCTGCAACCTGTCTAAGTCTCCCTACAAACTATGACACCCTTCCTCACAATCTACCACACCTCCGACTTTGGTGTCATCAGCAAATTTACTAATCCACCCAACTATACCCTCATCCAGATCATTTATAAAAATTACAAACAGCAGTGGCCCCAAAACAGATCCCTGAGGCACACCACTCGTAACCAAACTCCATGACTCCATATTTACCATCAACCACCACCCTCTGTCTCCTATCTGCTAGCCAATTCCTGATCCAATTTCCTAGATTACCCTCAATCCCATACATCTGCATTTTCTGCAGAAGCCTACCATGGTGAACCTTATCAAACGACTTACTAAAATCCATATATACCACGTCAACTGCCTTACCCCCATCCACCTCTTTGGTCAGTTTCTCAAAAAACTCAATAAGGTTAGTAAGGCACGACCTACTCGCTACAAAACCATGCTGACTATCTCCAATCAATTCATTACTCTCCAAATAACTATAAATCCTATCCCTAATAATTTTTTCTAAAACCTTGCCCACAACAGAAGTGAGACTCACCGGTCTATAATTCCCGGGGAAGTCTCTGTTCCCCTTCTTAAACAATGGGACAACATTCGCTAACCTCCAATCTTCCGGTACTATACCAGAGGCCAACGACGACCTGAAGATCAGAGCCAGAGGCTCTGCAATCACTTCTCTTGCCTCCCAGAGAATCCTAGGGTAAATCCCATCCGGACCAGGGGACTTATCTATTTTCAAACCCTCAAGAATATCCAGCACATCCTTCTTATCAACTGTAATACTGTCTATTCTACTCCCCTGCAACCCAGTGTCCTCCTCAGCTATATTCTTGTCCCCCTGTGTGAACACCGAAGAGAAATATTGGTTCAATACCTCTCCAATCTCTTCCAGTTCCACACATAACTTCCCTCTGCTGTCTATAACTGGCCTTAATCTTGCCCTAACCAACCTTCTGTTCTTGACATACCTATAGAACGCCTTAGGATTCTCCTTAATCCTATCAGCCAAAGTCTTCTCATGTCCTCTTTTAGCCCTTCTTAACTCACTCTTCAACACCCTCCTAGCCAATCTAAAGTTTTCTAGTGCACTACCCGAGCCCTCAAGTCTCATCCGAACATAAGCCTCCTTTTTCTTTTTAACCAACGAATCAACTTTTTTAGTGCACCACGGTTCCCTAGCCCTACCAATTCCTCCTTGCCTGACAGGGACATACCTATCACGGACTCGCAGTAGCTGCTCCTTGAAAAAACTCCACATTTCGGACATTCCCAGTCCCTGTAATCTCCTAGTCCAACCTATGCTTCCTAATTCTCTCCTAATGGCCTCATAATTACCCTTCCCCCAGCTAAAACTACTGGCCCGAGGTTCATGCCAATTTTTCTAATCCACTGCATCAAAGTTTTTGTGGCCTGTTGCAATCAGTGCGCATGATTCATACCCATTTAATGGAATGTTAACCAATTTCTCCAGTCTTATATCTGGTATTATTTAAATTTTGGCACTATTTGCAAAATATACCAGGCTTAAGTATATTTTGTGGTAAAAGCTGCAACAAATCACAATGCAACAGACTGCCAGCCTTGAATTAAGAACATAAGAACATAAGAAATAGGAGCAGGGGTAGGCCATCTAGCCCTTCGAGCCTGCCCCACCGTTCATTAAGATCATGGCTGATCTGAAGTGGATCAATTCCACTTGGAATGCTGCCAGGATAGTTTCCTTGAACAGTGTGTGTTGGAGCCGATGAGGGAGCGAGCTGTCTTGGATCTGGTGTTATGTAATGAGGCGGGTAGAATCAGGGACCTTGCGGTGAAGGATCCTCTTGGGGACAGTGATCATTGTATGGTGGAGTTTCTGGTGCAGATGGAGGACGACAAAGTGGGTTCCCGGACACGTGTCCTTTGTTTGAACAGAGGGGAGTACGGTAGGATGAGAGAGGAATTGGCGAATGTGGACTGGGGGAGTGCATTGGAGGGAGGGTCTGCTGAGGAGCAGTGGAGGATCTTTAAAGAGATCTTTTTTGGTGCTCAGCAGAAATTTATTCCAATGGTCAAAAAGGGCCGTAGGAGGAGAGGTAATCAGCCGTGGATAACGAAGGAGGTGAAGGAAAGTGTTAAATTAAAAGCGGAGGCGTTTAGAGTAGCTAAGAGTAATGGGCGAGAAGAGGATTGGGAGAGGTTTAAATGTCAACAAAGATTGACAAAGAAATTGATAAAGAAGGGTAGGAGAAACTATGAAGCTGGGCTAGCGCTTAATATAAAAAAGGATAGCAAGAGTTTTTATAAGTATGTAAAAAGGAAGAGGCTGGCTAGGGTGAATGTTGGACCCTTAGAGGATGAGAAGGGGGACTGAGTGGTAGGGGATGGGGAAATGGCTGAGGTCTTGAATAACTTTTTTGTTTCAGTCTTCACAGAGGAGGACGTGAATAATTTGCCAGGTGTTAGAGATGGAAAGGTGGTAGGACTGGAGGGTCTCGATGACATTACTGCTACTAGAGAGGTGGTGCTCGACAGACTGGAGGGGCTGATTGTGGACAAGTCCCCAGGACCGGATGGAATGCATCCGAGGGTTCTGAAAGAAATGGCGGAGGTGATAGCGGATGCCTTGGTGGTTATTTTCCAGACGTCGCTGGATTCCGGGGAAGTGCCGGAAGATTGGAAAGCGGCTAATGTTACGCCGTTGTTTAAGAAGGGTGCCAGGCAAAAGGCGGGGAATTATAGGCCGGTTAGTTTAACGTCTGTTGTAGGTAAAATGTTAGAATCCGTCATCAAGGAGGAAATAGCGAGGCATCTTGAGGGCAATTGCTTGATAGAGCAGACGCAGCACGGTTTCGTTAAGGGGACGTCGTATCTGACAAATTTACTTGAGTTCTATGAGGATGTGTCTAGGGCGGTGGATAGAGGAGAGCCGGTGGATGTGGTCTTTCTTGATTTTCAGAAGGCGTTTGACAAGGTACCTCACAAGAGGTTATTGCAGAAGGTCAGGGGACATGGAGTTGGGGGTAGGGTGTTAGCGTGGATAGAGAATTGGTTGTCAAATAGGAGGCAGAGAGTGGGGGGTCAATGGGTGCTATTCGGATTGGCGGATGGTGACTAGTGGAGTGCCTCAGGGGTCGGTGCTGGGGCCTCAGCTATTTACCATTTATATAGATGATCTGGAGGAGGGAACCGAGTGTATGGTGTCGAAATTTGCTGATGACACCAAGATTGGTGGAAAGGCAAATTGTGCTGAGGGTGTGGAGAGTCTGCAGAAGGATCTAGATAGGCTGGGCGAATGGGCCAGGAACTGGCAAATGGAATTTAATGTTGGCAAGTGCGAGGTGGTCCACTTTGGTAGGAATAATGGTAGGAAGGATTATTACTTACGTGGAGAAAAACTGCAGCAGGCGACGGTGCAGAGGGACCTCGGGGTCCTTGTGCATGAGTCGCAAAAACCCAGCTTGCAGGTGCAGCAGGTGGTCAGGAAGGCGAATGGGATGCTGGCCTTCATAGCGAGGGGGATTGAATATAAAAGTAGGAAGGTCTTGCTGCGGCTGTATAGGGCATTGGTGAGGCCGCAGCTGGAGTACTGTGTGCAGTTTTGGGCGCCGTACTTACGCAAGGATATTTTGGCCTTGGAGGGAGTGCAGAGGAGGTTTACTAGGCTGATGCCGGAGTTGAAGGGGTTGAGCTATGAGGAGAGGCTGAATAAACTAGGCTTGTACTCGTTAGAGTTTAGAAGAATGAGGGGAGATCTCATTGAGACGTATAAGACGATGAATGGGATGGATAGGATAGAGGTGGAGAGACTCTTCCTGCTCAGAAAGGACAGTAGGACTAGGGGGCACAGCCTCAAAATAAAGGGGGGGCGGTTTAGAACGGAGTTGAGGAAGAACTTCTTCACTCAAAGGGTGGTGAATCTCTGGAATTCTCTGCCCATTGAAGTGGTGGAGGCTACCTCGCTAAACATTTTTAAGAAGCGGGTTGATGGGTTTTTGATAAGAGAGGGGATTAGGGGTTATGGGGAGAGGGCGGGAATGTGGAACTGAGCCACAACAGATCAGCCATGATCTTATTGAATGGCAGGGCAGGCTCGAAGGGCCAGATGGCCTACTCTTGCTCCTATTTCTTATGTTCTTATGTTCACTTACCCACCTGCTCCCCATAACCCTTAATTCCCTTATCGATCAGAATTCTATCTACCTATAACTTAAACATATTCAATGAAGTAGCCTCCACCACTTCAATGGGCAGAGAATTCCAGAGATTCACTACCCTCTGAGAGAAGAAGTTCTTCCTCAACTCTGTTCTCAACTGCCCTCCCCCCCTTTTTGAGGCTGTGCCCTCTAGTTCTGGTTTCCTTTCTGAGAGGAAAGAATCTCTCTACGTCTACCCTATCTAGCCCCTTCATTATCTTATATATCTCTATAAGATTCCCCGTCAGCTTTCTAAACCCCAACGAGTACAAGCCCAATCTACTCAATCTCTCCTCATAAGCTAAACCCCTCATCTCCGGTATCAACTCCTGGTGAACTTTCTCTGTACTCCCTCCAAGGCCAATATATCCTTTCGCAAATAAGGGCATGAGAATTGCACACAGTAATCTAGTTGCAGCCTCACCAGGGCCTTGTACAGTTGTAGCAAGACCTCCCTGCTTTTATATTCTATCCCCTTCGCGATAAAGACCAACATTCCATTCGCCTTCTTGATCACCTGCTGCACCTGCAGACTGGGTTTTTGTGATTCGTGCACAAGGACCCCCAGGTCCTCTGCACAGTAGCATGCTGCAACTTTTCACCATTTAAATAATATTCCATCCTACTATTATTTCTTCCAAAGTGGATAACCTCACATTTGCCAACGTTATACTCCATCTGCCAGGTCCTCGCCCACTCACTCAGCCTATCCAGATCTCTCTGCAGACTCTCCGCATCCTCTACACAATTCGCTTTTACACTCATCTTCGTGTCATCAGCAAACTTTGTTACCCTACACTCAGCCCCCTCCTCCAGATCATCTATGTATATGGTAAATAGAGAATTATTATTCTCTATTTCTGCAATAAACTCAACTGTTCTCAATTGATTTAAAGCATGCTGCCATTATATGTCATTGTGTTATTAAAATTATATAGGATGGAATATTTACTAAAATAATACTAATCATTTAAGTAGATCGGATATTTGTCTTACCTCCAAAGATTAGGTAGAAGGCAAATCCAAATGGTATAAAAAATTGTATATAGATGAAAACGAATTTAAAGATGATAGGGATAGTGCTGATAACCATAGCTAGAAATGGTCCAACAAACCTTTGGGAGAAAATATGTATACCATTCCTAAAATCATTTGTCATTAAATATCATGGTACCATCGCTAACACTATTTGCACAATTTTTGCAATTTGTTTTGTTCATCAACAAAGATTTTAAGGTATATTGAATGTGTCAAATTGCATTGAAGTATATTCTGTACATGATGTAGTGATGATCTAAACAGAATTTAGTCTAAAACACTAACATTAACTTATACTTAATCTGCTCTTCCAGTTTTTCAGGAGGCCACAATCCATTCATTCTTCACTAAATTACAGAACGATGATAGAATGGATTTAACTGCATACAACTTCAGACTGTCTTGAATATGAATCAATTGGCTTGACCTTTTATACCAAGGCAATGGTTTTATAAAAGCACAGCAATTTCCTTGCTTGCATTCTACAGAATACTGAAGAAACTAGATTCTGCACCATTTCTGGATCTCCCCTCTACATGGAGATTCAACCAACTCCCATGCAGAATTTCAGGCTTATTTTTTCAATTTACTCACTATTAGGCCCAGATTTTCATCCCCAGGTCAGATTCAGCAAGTTGGGAGATCTCACAGTTCGGCAAACCAAACCTCTAAAATGTCCACCCACAGGTGGGATTTTGATCTGGGGGGTGGAGTGGGGAAGGCTCAAAAGTGCTTTGGAGTGGAACCCTAGAACAAATCTGCAAGGTGACAACTATGAAGACATGCTGGGCACAAGGATTGCTTCTATATTGTGCCACTATGTTGAAATAAAAGAAATAACAAAACAAAAACATCCCTTCAGACCTCACCCCCTGCTCTCTCTATACCCCATCTATGCCCGCTTATGCCAAACCTTGCCTCCTCCCACACACGCTATTATCCACAACCTTTGCTAACTTAGTTAACCTCTACGCACCCCATGCACCCACTCACCACCTTTTTACTTACCTCCTCTGTGCCAAGTCATCTACTATCTATGGATAGTTCCTTGACAGCTTTGACACTTCCTGGATAGCTTTGACACTTTCTGGATAGTTTTGATAGCTTTTGTACTTTCTTGAAAACTTTCACTGCTGGATAGCCCCTTAACATTTCCTTAACAGCTAGATAGACAGGTAGGCAGTTCCTTGACAGCTGGATAGTTCCTGGACAGCTTCTTGACAGTGGGTTAGTTTCTGGACATTTCCTTAACACCTGAACAGCTCTTTTATAGCTTCAAATTCCAATGCATTTTTGCATGAAGAATGTATAATCATATGATTTTTGAATCTCAAAGGATGCCTTACCTCTCCAAAAGGGGTAGAGACCCTATCCAAATGAATACCATACCTGTCTAAAGGATTATCCTGGCTATCCATAAAAATCCACTATATTCCAGATTCCAGTTTTTTCAAAATCCTATTGAAGTGAAGGCAGCTGGTTATTTAAATGGCCATTAGTGAATTTTTGTGTTAATATTGGTCTTATACTCTGGGCAGAATCTTCCCGTCCTTGACAGCTGGAAGAGGAAAATGTGGTGGGAGGCCAAAATTCAGGTTCATGATATTGGATAATCAGGTGGGAATCTTCCCCACCAGACCTGCAAGGCACATTAATGACAGGATATCTTTCTTGCTGGTGAAAGTTGGGAATACATTTTATGAGATGTGCATGAACAGGAAAACAGACCAGAATTCTGTGCGATCAGCAGGTCTATTGCACTGCCAATCTATACTTATGTCTTTTAGTTACCCAACTTGATAAACGTGGCATGTACCCAGGAAGGGAGACTGATGGGACTTACCAGTTAATCGATGCTACATGCACCATTGCTGAGAACCTTGGGAGACAGTAAGCAAAGATATGGCAGGGGGTGGGGATCGTTTGAAGGCAAAAAGAAGAACAGTTGATAAAAGGAGATTGTTTGAAGGCATGAAGAAAGGGGAGTTTGAAGGCACAAAGATGGAGAGGTTGAAGGCACAAGAAGGGGGGATTGAAAGTATGAGAAGGGGAGGTTGAACACATGAGGAGAAGGTGGTTGAACACATTCATTGGTAAGGTGGGTTTGTGAATGGGGAAGTGGGGGTAGAGTCTTAAAAGGAGGGGTCAATAGCAGAGTCCTAGGAGAAGGATTAACAGTATTGATGGAACAAAGGGGTGATGAAAGTGGGAGGGAGGAGTGGGCTGTGGTAGGGTTGAAAGGTTTGGGTGTGATAAGTGCAGTACTCATTGAGCAGGGCAAGAATAATGGCATGGAAAGTGGGAATGGGCAGGATCTGGGTGGGAATGGGCACTGTGATTGGTGTGAGCTCATCGGGATGGGAAGGCATATGCAGGTTAATCATTATAGGATCCAGGGTGACGGAGGGGAGGTGTAAGGTTTACAGAGAATGGAGTGAAGATGATATTTGTGGAGTCAATAGTGATGGGGACACAGAGAAGTTGGTAGGTGACAGACGAAGGTAAAGGCTGGTGAAGACATTTTGAAAAGTCTTGGAAACAATCATGGCAGAATGGTAGCTCAGCAGCAAGGTAATAGTCTCAATGTCCAAATGTAAATATCAAAAAGGGAGGAGGTTGTTCTTTGCTAGATTAAGTTGAAAGTCATGTGGAAACTATCACATCACAATGGGTGCATCTCCAACATCTGTAACAGAGGTAGAGGCAATCTGCTCACTGCAATGCTCTGTTGTCTGAGATGACATTGACAGGGATCCTCTGGAGGTTCGACACTTAATGACCCTAGCCTGCTAAGGGTCCCTGGTGTGGAGCAGATGTACCCTCCTTGCACTGACCAGCTGGAGTTGATTTGGTGCAAATAAAGACCCTTGGTGCATCCTGAGTAGATGATGATGGGATGTCTGGCTGACGCTCCTCCTTCATCTTTCATGCTACTCCATTGAAGGCTTTGATGGATGCTTCCATGTGTCTCTCTGAATCTCCAGCATTTTTCTATGGCTGCTTCCAGAGACTTATTCTCAGACTTTGACTTATCAAGGTCTGCTCTCTAGCAGTCCTCTGAATACCAGAGACCTTGGCTGTCACTGCCTCTACCAGCTGGTGACACACGTGTCTGAGGTGACTACAAGAGTATAATCCTGGGCGTAATCTATAACCATGATTCTCTGAGTGTCTCTGGGCTAGTGGAGGGTGCAAGTGAATGCTGTTATGCCTCTATAGATATGAAGTAATCATTTTCTTGTACCAAGGTGGCCTGGGGTTGTCTTAGAAGGCATCATTGGTCTCCTCTTGTTCCTGTTGGCACCTAGAATGGAGAAAGCAGAAATTAAGTGACTGCCTGGGCTGGCTCAAACATTAAACTCACCAATGACCTTAATTTCCAAAGGTTCTCAGAATAATGCATGCTTCCTGTCTGAATTTTTGGAAGAGGCTGACTTCACTTTCAGAACAGGCATGAACCTTGGCCTCCCTTGCCAGCTCTGCAGTCTGCTGCTCAAATGGGGTCTTAACTGACCCCTTAACTGGTTTACCACTTGAAATCTTTTCTTTCTTCCTCCTATTGTGGGCTGTATTCTCCTGCATGGATAGATTGTGAGCAAGTTTGATGGAAGAGCACGTTGTAATTCTGTATCTCTTGACTCCCCAAAGCCTGACTACTATGTACAAGGCACAAGTCAGGAATGTGGTGCAGTACCCTCTACTTGCATGATTGTAACTGCAGAAAGACTGAACAAGCTAAATAGCATTCAGGGAAAAATAATCCATTTGATTGGCACTCCATTCACCACCTTCAACATTCAGCCCCTCCACCAACATGGTAGCAATGTGTACCATGTACAAGATGCATTGTACAACTCACCAAGCTTTCTTTGATATCAGTTTCCAAACCCATGAACTCTACCAGATAAATGGGCAAGGGCAACAGGTGCATGGGAACAACAGCACTTGCAGCTTGCCTTCCACTCCACCCCCATGGTTCTCCCCACACTGCGGCTGGGACAAAATTTTGCAGATTTTATACCATCACAAATCATTTGATGGCAAATTAACATGGACCTCAGCAGGTTATCCTCACTATTACTGGTAAGAACTATCTTCATGATTTTCTTTTCGAGCTCTCTAATACCCAAATAAACAGGGAGTCATGTACAAGTGTAAGTGAAAATACTGAAGAAGTATTCAAATGTGTTATATAGAATGTGAAAAGTGTAATAGCAACTGCTGTGCCAACAGTGCAACTGTCCTGCTAAAGGTATGCAACACGCCAGTGCTCATAGTCTGAGCACCTTCCTCCAGGCTGTTCAGGGAAGCTTGCATCCTTTCTTAGCTGAGAAGTTATTGTTGCATCCACTCTGAGTGCTGTTGCATGCATCTCTCTGTGAGATTGGCTAATCTGTCATGATTAGAGTTTGTGCAGTTGAGCCCCTGGGCCAATGTGGAGCTCGTGGTTGGGATGGACAACTCCATTTACAGTCACAGAGATCCCATTGCCTCAAGCAACTCCACCAGATGTCCACATATATTTTGTGAATTATCAAAATACTGAGCCAATCTGCATTAGTGATGGAGGGACTGAAGATTGAAAGTGATAGATGGGGTGCCAGACAAATGGATTGTTTAGTCCTAGATGTTTTGTGGAGTCCTGAGGCTCCCATGTTGCTGCTCACTGGAGCATCATTCTGAATTTCATCCCTTGGGGTTCTGTGCACAGATGTCTCTGATTCTGGTATCTCCTCATGCACTCTGGTGAGTTGACTTTCATTCTCTGCCACTAACCCTACACGTGAACTACATCTCTCCCAAATGTTTTTATCAAAGTTGATGGTGTGTGGGCTGGTATGATGTGATGTCACTTCCTTGGGCGTCTCTTCTTCCTCTTGATGCCTAAAGAATGACCTAGTCCACAGTGTGAGGGAGCAGGGCTAGAAACTTTGACAGACACATCAGGAGGTATTTAGACATAGCCCTTCTCATTGTGAAAGCACTGTCTGTTTTATATCATTGCATTAACTATGCTCACACTGCTTTTATGGTGCAACACCATTGTTGCATTCCCTTCATGCTTTGTGCCAATGTCCGATAGTGCTCAGTGAACTCTCATCATGACCTCCACCATTACCAGCATGTGCCAACGTCATTTCAAAGCTGCCTTTATCACCTACTAATGGTAATTTATCATCACAACAAGCAGCTGTTCAGGCACCTGAGCAATCTCCATGACCATTTGGTCAACAGAACATATGCCTCTCAGGAAAGCTGACCCATCTGGGCCATCTCTGTGACTTTTTTCACCTTTTGGTCAGATGAAAACACAAATTTATGTTAGCCCATATATATTGTGCACAGAAGTTATTGCTCAGCGTTGTGTATGTGTGCATCACAATGCTCATTCACTTAGGTTCTGTACACATTGTAAAGACTCAAGCCAGGAACTCCAAGAAGTTTCATGAAGTTAGCCTAGATCCAAAGTTTTTACATTTGAACTTGGCAAGGGTGGGCATAAGGTCTATCACTCCAGGTGTGATTCAAGGACCCACTGAGAAGATTTTATCAAATAAAGTTTATTTAAGAACATAGTTAAAATATAACCAAAAGGAATTAGCATAACTTTTACCAATTACAAAACTTAACATGTCACAGTATAAACCTTATAAACCTTAAACCTATTGTTCCAAGTCAAACACCATCCCTCAGACATACATCCCTCTTTAGATTTGGCACAGAAATAAGTATGCTCACATGATGCTGGGTTTTGTGGATGTTCATCAGTTTTCTGAAGTTCCCCAGTCTTGAATTATTCAAAAAGCCTCTGGAGAGAGAGTGTGAGAGAGAGAGTGACAGAAACACTGTCTTCTTCCACCAGCATCATACAGCAACAGAGAAAATGAAACTAAAACTTGGACTTGTCTGTGGTAAAAACCGCCTCCAGGCGTTTCTCCTGACCTGAGAATCACCCCCAAATCAAGCTCCACTCGACAATCCCCAGGAGGACCATAAAGCCCCAGAACATCACATAAATCCAAATTAAAATCAACATGATTTATCAATTACATTGTTTTAGCAGCAATGAAGGAAACTGGTCATAAACATCACAGTGCCAGGAACTTCCAGGGTCTGATAGAAACATCCTGCAAAGGAACATGATTAAAATAGGTTTCTTAAAGGCACTGTATCATCACACCTCTCTTTAAGAAACACATAAACCAACAATATTGAAAGATGGCTTCATTTTTCAAAACCTTTTAGTTTCACAATAGTAGTACTCTACAATAGATATACATATATTTTATAGAATAAAAACATGCAAACATAACAGTATGGAGCTTTTCAGTCTTTGTCTTCCATCATTGAACATCCCTTCTTCTTTTATCTACACACTGCTTTCTCATTCCTCTCTAATACTTAATCCTGTTTTGATTCCAAGTCTGAATTCAATTTTGTCGTTACAATGATAAATTAGCTCTGGTGATGTCTTCAGAGAGCTAGGCAGGATCAGGAGGATAAAACTTTACATGTGTGTAGTCATGGCCAGTCAGAAAGGCCATTTTATCTCTGTTCTCTCTCCTCAATTGGCCTTAGCTCTTCTATCAGGCAGTTTGACTTCTTTGTTTGCTCTGGATTTTCATCATCACTTTTTACACACTGTTTGGCAAAAATGTACAGCAGATTGTCTTCCTTGGTGTAAGAGCCCATTGCAACCATGGTTCTAGAGATCATTGTGGCAGTTATGCTGCTGCAAAGACCACCATAAGTTACTCAAACACCAGCTATGTACTTTACTGTTTCACTGAGTATTCAGTCTGTGCAAGCTGTACAGATTTGCTATTCCAGCAGTTCATTTCAAATGATGGTAAAGTTTCAGCAGTCTCATTGTTATTGTCCTTTTCTTCTCTCTGCAGTAGTACAATACTTCTGCTCCTCAATCTCCTTTTTGAGATGATGCATGATCAATGCACTTTTCTTTGCATAGATGATGTGCTGTTCTTGACAATCCTGAAATTTATGTTCAAGTAATTCCAACAATTCAGGAACAGGTTTCAAAACAATCAACTGCTCTTGTATCTGTGTCCACACCTGCTCACTTTATTCACATTAATGTCCAGTAACTGGTTCTCTTTTCCCACCTTCACCAGTTTTACATGATTGATTGAGACTTTCGACTACTGCATCTTAGACCGAGTAAACATCAACTTCTCCTTCTGAACTTGTGCCGACTTGAGAGGATTATGTCTATGAGGATGCTGCACAACTGGAACAACATTTTCTACGACTGGCTCATTAACAATTATTTTAGTATTTCCCAGCTTATTCCCACATATTTCTCCATGTGATTTTAACAACCCTTTCAGGTCATTTTGATTTTCCTCTGGAAGGTAACTCAATAATATATTCTTGATAATAAGCCCTCAATTATGTTTTTAAAGTTTGATGCCACCGCTCTAATGCTCCTTGCAATTTTGGATGGCAGATAGTTTATTTAAATTGTTGTATTCCTAAACAATCCATAATCTCCTTGAGTTACTTCAGTGTAAAATTTGGTCCTTGATCTGATTATATTTCTGTGGTAGACCATGGATGGGATTTTACGGCCTCACTCAAGTGAGACCACAAATTCCTGTGCCAGGTCAATGGACTTTCTGCTGTCAGCCCTTTGCCTGCCCTGATTCCATGGCGGGCAGGGTGATAGAATTCCAGCATATATCTAGTGAAGAATTCGAACAACTTCTTTATAATCCTTTTAGCTGTAATATTGAGTAATGGAATGGCCCCTGGAAATCTAGCAGGCACATTTATTATAGTCAACAGATATTCCCACTTTTCATTTTAGGGAGGGTCTTAAGCAACCAGTTAAGACCCTTGAAAATGATTTCTCAAAAGCTGACATGGATATTAAGGGTACTGGTTTTATCATTGCTTGAGGTTTCCCCATCGCCTGGCTTGTGTGACATGACCGGCAAAAGTCATGCACATCTTTATGCAGTCCGGGGCAATAAAAATGTTTTTTTGTATTTTAGCTCAAGTTTTTCTTACTCCCAAATGACCTTCTACTGGCATCCTATGTTCTATCCACAATATCTCCTTTCTATCCCTGTTCAGTAATACCACTTGATGAACTTCTGTCCATTTTTCACCTGCCTGAAAAGTGAAGGTCTTTATTTCCTCATTAAGACATCATATTTTAGGAAATTACATTCTACTATTGTTGGGGAGAAAATCTTAGTAGGTTAAAGAAATTTCAAATAATTAGGGATTTAAGTCACTAATAAATAATAGTAATAAGTGAGATGGCCTTGAATCAGACTAACAATTTAACAGGGGAACTATGTGTATATAGGCATATCAGAATGAGATTTGAACAAGTATTTCTGATTTTGGTATGTTAAATGTGGAAACTGTATTTTATAAAAGTAATTATGTACCTTAGCCAAGAGCAGGCTGCTACGAGGGATAATGGAATGAAGCCTTAGCAGACAGAACCACATTCTTTAGAAACAATGAGACCTCAGATGTTCTTATCAGTGAAAGTTGCGAGCTGTAGGGTTCTCAGGGCTACTTATGGATAGAGTTTTTCACATTATCCAGATAATAATACAGGTCCCGTCTCAGATATGAGAATGTACATCTGTCTCGTTAAGCTAGTGACGTAGCAAGAGTTAGTGGGAACCTTAACTTTGACCTTTTAGCTAAGCATCAGGGTTACTAGGCAATAGAGGAAGAAGCATCAGCAATAGAGGGAGGAAGCATCCAGATTCTATGGACCAATGAAATCCCATGATGTCAGAGGGTGGAATACAATCAGTTAAAGTATGTAAAGTATTATTAATGATTGATTTATATTGATGATTTGATCATAACTAATGAAAGGCAAGAAAATCTGATATGAAAAATGTATAATTGATCAATCCATGCATTGTAACCTCAGAGTTATATTGGAAAGCTCAGAGCCTTCTCTGTAGAGAGACATTGGACTGACCAAAGTTATCTTTCCCTTTGATCATTGGTTAATAAAGATATGTTTTTAAACCAAGACACTGGCTTTCATGAGTTTTTGTATTAGCTGAAGTTTTGGCAATACCTAGCGTCCATAACAGATACACATTCAGAATCTTTTTATGTGCATGCTTTCTAATACAACTGTTTTATCTCTATGTCTTTCCATGGTAATTCTGCCAGCTTTCCTCCACCTGTTCTTTTTCTTTTCCAATGATCAAAATTCATTTCTGATAATTGAACCTCAACTTCTTTATCTTCACTCTTTGATTTCTTGTCTTGTCCTAACCTGTGGCTTTGTGACCTTGTTGCCACACAATCAAGAAAAATCATAGGATATGCATCCTTTAACAACTCAACTGATTTTCCAGTAGCTTTTCAACCATAGTAGACATCATTTCCATCTGTGATCCAGCTATATCATTACTCAAGATAAACAGAAATACATCTCTTAAAGGCACAATATCATCACAATATCTACATGAGCAGTGTACAGGTATAAGTCTCAATGCTGAAACAGAGGTATGTACCATGTACATAAGAACATAAGAAATAGGAGCAGGAGTAGGCCATCTAGCCCTTCGAGCCTGCCCCGCCATTCAATAAGATCATGGCTGATCTGAAGTGGATCAGTTCCACTTTCCCGCTTTCTCCCCATAACCCTTAATTCCCTTGTCTATCAAAAACCTATCTACCCGTGACTTAAATATATTCAGCGAGGTAGCCTCCACCACTTCAATGGGCAGAGAATTCCAGAGATTCGCCACCCTTTGAGTGAAGAAGTTCCTCCTCAACTCTGATGTAAACTGCCCCCCCACCCCCCCTTATCTTGAGGCTCTGTCCTCTAGTCCTGCTATCTTTTCTCAGTGAGAAGAATCTCTCTACCGCTTCCCTATCCTATCCCCTTCATTATCTTATACGTCTCTACAAGATCCCCCTTCATCCTTCTAAACTCCAATGAGTACAAGCCCAGTCTGTTTAGTCTCTCTTCTTAGTCCAACCCCCTCATCTCCGGTATCAGCCTAGTGAACATCCTCTGCACTCCCTCCAAGGCCAATATATCCTTCCGCAAGTGTGGCGACCAAAACTGCACACAGTACTCCAGCTGTGGTCTCACCAGTACCCTGTACAGTTGCAGCAAGACCTCCCTACTTTTACATTCTATCCCCCTCGCTAAAAAAGGCCAATATTCCATTAGCCTTCTTGATCACCTGCTGCACCTGCAGATTGGGTTTTTGCGACTCGTGCACAAGGACCCCCAGGTCCCTCTGCACCGTAGCATGCTGCAGCTTTTCGTCTTTTAAATAATAATCTCTCCTACTATTATTTCTGCCAAAGTGGATAACCTCACACTTGCTAACATTATACTCCATCTGCCAGGTCCTCGCCCATTCGCTTAGCTTATCCAGATCCCTCTGCAGACTTTCCACACCCTCCACACAATTTGCTTTACCACTCATCTTCATGTCATCAGCAAATTTCGTCAGCCTACACTCAGCCCTCTCCTCCAGATCATCTATATAAATGGTAAATAGTTGAGGCCCCAGCACCGATCCCTGCGGCACTCCACTAGTCACCAACCGCCAACCAGAATAGCATCCATTGATATCAACTCTCTGCTTCCGATAAGACAGCCAATCCTCTATCCACGCTAACACCTTACCCCCAACTCTATGCACCCTAACCTTCTGAAGCAACCTTTTATGAGGCACCCTATCAAACGCCTTTTGTGTTGTGAGACATCAAATGTCTCACAACTAAGGTGCAGAATGCAGTTACGGCCCTTCCCTTGGAACTGTGGGTGGATGAGCGAAGCTATTCACCTTGCCACTTCATAGTAAATTATTGAACCTTTTCCTGCAGTGAATCCATGAGCACTGACGGTCTCTTGCTGTGCCCATCGCAGCCATAATTTGAATCCAGACCTCCTTGGTTGCTTGGTCTTGTGAATCCATTCCATGCTTTCAGTGGTTCAGTAAAATCCAGCCAATACGAAAACTCATGAAAGCCAGTGTCTCGGTTTAAAGACATATCTTTATTAACCAATGATCAAAGGGAGAGATAACTTTGGTCAGTAAACAGGGTAGATGAATGGTTTCCCCCTCTGACCCCACTAAAAGCCCCTGTTCAAAAAAGATGTGGGGCAGCTGGACATCCCTTTGCAAATCTCCTCTGTGTGAAATTCAGTGAATAAAAATATACAGTGACAAAGGTTGAGAGCCATTCAGACCATAAGGCTCTCATTCACTTTTGTGTGCTTATATGCACTAACCATTGCCACTTTATGATCAATGACTACAGGCAAGGTTTAGTAGAGGAAATGGCTCTGCACAAATGTTTGGTGCCATGTGTGTTGCATTTATTAACTCCAAGGTAATATGCTGTATTTCATGGCCATTGGCAGCCCTACTGGTTTCCTTCATATTAGTTACATGTGATTACATTGTGCAGCTATGATGGATCTGGTCAAGGATTAACAATGTGGGCACACCCTGATAGATAAGTTGCAAGAGGACATTGCATGTGTCAGTGAATATGGCATCATTCATCCACCCAAGAAGCTAATTCCATGATTGTATAATATCTGTATCAGGTATTGGTGGCAAGGTGATTCCACCTCCATAGCTATGTCTTGTGAATCCATTCCATGCTTTCAGTGGTTCAGTAAGATACACTTTGATTGAGCAGCAACAATGATAATTCTCCCATCGGAAAAAACCATTATGGAGCATCTATTCCAGAATCAATTAACAGCTGGATAACATTTACAGTTCTGACACTCACCTGACAGGGCAATGATATCTCCTCTGAGGCACAGAGACTTAGCTACTGATGACTTACCTCTTAAATGCGTCTTTCTGAAGGTCCACTTTTTATTTGCACCCTACCCGCCCAACCTGTGCTAGACCTACCTCTGATTCCTCACTACTTGTGGGATCATCCACCTCGACTCTTATTCTAGCCCATCTATGCACAAGCCCGCCCCCACTTGTCCCTGGACCAAAAGGTTCGGGGAGCAATTTTAAAAGTTGGGTTCATTAAGGTAGGAATTGCCATCTCTGTGCACAAGACCTGGAGCAAAATCTGGGCATAGGCTTAACCAAATCTAACTCAACTTTTATATTAAATGCTGTAAAACAAAATCAATAAATTGATGTTACTATACTCAACTATATTGGATTTGAATATTAAAAATGACTCACTTGAAAGGCTGGAAGTGTTTCATATTCCAAAGCCACAAAAATGGAAGTGTAACTGCTACAAACTGCACATGAAGCCATGATAACGTGGTGTGGAAAAGTAAGTCGACATCTGCTATATGTGTGGATATGACAATCAGAAGCAAAACAATTACCAGCCCGTCGTAAAGGCATCTAAACAAAATAGAAATTGAAATATAAGCACTTACAAAAGTCATTCTATTTTAAATTGTTTAATTATTTAATTCCCCCTAATATTCTCTATCTGTTGGAAGTTGAGGTTCTAGAGGTTAGTCCGCTATTTCAAGTGACAGACACAATATATGAAGTCTGTTGTTTTTTTAACAAGTCAGCCATGTTTTTTGAAGCTGAGCAGCATTTAGGTCTTTATTTCACTGAACCTACCAATGTAATGCCAATATATCACTGGTTAATCATGAAGAATCTTCCAGGGAGAACAACATGCTTGATTCCAGCTTGAATCCATAGAAGATCATACGGCTAGAGAGTTGAGAGGTTACACAACACCAGATTATAGTCCAACAGATTTATTTGCAATCACAAGCTTTTGGAGCACTTCTCCTTTGCCCCGCTAGATTCTCTGGCATTCTGTGAGCAGAGAATCTGGGGGTGTGTTTTTTGCGGTCTCTCTGGTGGGGTGGGACCTTGACAGAGCTGAGATTTGGGGCACCATCTTTAAAAGGTTGCAACCCTCCCATCCCCCTCGAGTATGTGGGACTATTCCACAAGCATCAGGGAATCCAGCTCTCCCTCTCATAAGCATTGGGCCATCTCCCCCAACCCCACAGGCGTTAAGCTCTCCCACTCCTTACAAGCATTACTCCCCAAAAGCATCTTGGCTACCTCCTCTACAAGCATTGGGGTGACCTCCAGCCCCACAAGCAATGGTAACCTCCCCAACAGGTCACTCAGAGGGCTCGCACCGGCACTGCCACACTGACAGTTCCAGGTTGGCACTGCTAGGGGTCAGTGCCAGGAGCAATTCAATGGGTGAAGTTGAGCAATAGTTTATAAGTCTAGTAAACTGGATAGGTTTGCATTAATCATGAGAAAAGTTAAGTCCTGCCAAAGCCATATTGCCTGCTTATTTTGAAATTAAAAGCGTAATTTGATGTAAATTTTTGCACAAGAAACAATACTTTTCACTGTATACCAATACACGTGACAATAATAAATCAAATCTAACTGGAAAATAGTTTATCTATTTGGCAGGTCTCTCTTGCCCTGAGGACTGTACTTACTCTTTCACCTCAGTGGTTTCCCCTCAACTGCTCGAAGTTTTAAAAGACTTTCGCCAACATTTTGTCACACCAGCGAACAATGAATATTCAGTGAAGGGGGAATATATTCTGTGGAAGCCTTATAATGATATTGATATTATTGAAATAAGTCTCCCGCCTTAGGGAACATTGTTACGTCATTGGCGAGGGGCATGGAAAAAAACAGGAAATGGGATCTCGCTAGGAAGAAACCTGTTTCCCAACTCTCACGGGATTTTAGGCCCGCATCACCGTTTAAGTCAACAGCTAACATGGACTCAAAATTACCCCCATGCATATAAAAATGGCAGAACCATCCTAAGTTAGCGATTTAAATCGCTTTGTTAGATGGTTCCCAGCCAGCACAGTTGTCCAAGTGAAGGCAATGCTTCTGGACAATTGTCAGATAACCCATAACAGGGATCTTCCAGGAAGGATTCCCCAGTGCTTCTTTAGACTCCCTCCCCAAATCCGATGCTGGGGGGCCAGGAAATTACAGGCCAGTTAACACTTCTTCAAATCTATGTGACTCTCCTACAGAGCTGACGAGAGGTAGGAATGTGATGGGTTTTATACTATTGAAGAGAGAGGTGGAGCAAATCAGTCAGGGATATGTGGGAGCTGTGGGGAGATTTAACCAAAATGTCACGCCCATGAGATAAAGGGAGTTGTAACGATAGCGTGAAAATCTGAGGCATGTGCTAATAGCAAAGGTAGATAGCAGAAAATGTTAATGGTGCCACAAGGGTCAGCACTCTCTGAAAGCAAAACCTAAGAAGTTACTGGCCCCATGGTGGGAGGAGGCTGGGTAAAAAAAAACATCAAATTGAAAGACAGTATTCATAGTCTGAAGTTGTTGAACTCAATGTTAAGACCAGAAGTAAATATCTAATTGGAAGATGAGGTGCTGGTCCTTGAGATTACATTGCGTTTCACTGGAACATTCTATCAGGCTGAGGACAGAAAAACGGGCATGTGAGCAAAATGGTGAATTGAAATGGTAAGCAACTGGAAGGTCTGGAAAGCAGTCAGCTACTCCGTGTTTAGTTTCCCCAGTGTAAAATAGATCACACTGTAAGCACTGAATGCAGTAAAGTAAATTGAACAAAGTAAGTTATGGTGCTTGGGCGGTGAGGAGAGAAGAGGTAAAGGGTGTTACACCTCGTACAATTGCATGGGAAGGTGCCATGGCAAGCAAATGAGGCATTGAGGATCAGGAGGAGTAGATCAGGTTGTCATGGAGGAAACTGTCCATATGGAATGTTGACAAGAGAAGTGAGGGGAAGATGTGTTTGGTGGTGGCATCATCCCGGAGTTGGCAGAAAAGGCACCGAATGATCCTTTGAATAAGGAGGCTGGTGGGGTTTAACATAAGGACATGGGGAACTCTATCATGGTTCTGAGGAGAAAGGATAAAGGCAGAAATTAGGTCAAACATGGACACAGGCCCTATCAGTCACAGAGGGTTGGGGAACCTTGGCTCAGGAAAAACAAAGACATCTCAGAAGTGTCATTTTGGAAGGTAGCAACAGGGGCAAATACAGTCCTTACAGGAAGCAGAATGTAAGGAATATAGAAACATAGGAACATAAGAATTAGGAGTAAGAATAGGCAATTCAGCCTTTCGAGCCTGCTCCGCCATTCTATATGATCATAGCTGATCTCCATTTCATCCTAACTCCACTTCCCTGTCTTTTCCCCAATCGTCTTTTATCCCTCTTTTGATAAATATTTATCTATCTCTTTCTTGAATCTATTGATTGATTCTGCATTTACTGCACTTTGGGACAGCAAGTTCCATAAATTCTCAACCCTCTTTGAGAAGTAGCTTCTCCTTATCTCTGTCTTATCTTCTCCTCTTACTCTACAACTACGACCTCTTGTCCTAGACTGTTCTAGAAGGGAAATATTTGGTTAACATTTACTTTATCAATCCCATTGAGTATTTTACATACCTCAATCAAATCTCACTTCATTCTCCGATACTCCGGTGAGTACAAGCCCAAGCTACTCAATCGCTCCTCATACAACAGCCGCTTTAAACCTGGATCAATCTAGTGAACCTCTTTTGAATCACCTCCAGTGTCACCATATCCTTCCTTAAAGAAGATGACCAAAACTGAACACAATACTCCAAGCGTGGTCTCACCAACTGTAACAACAGTTCTCTACTTTTCTACTCTAGATCCTTGGCAAAAAATGCCAATGTTATGGTGAAATTAAAGTGATGGACACAAAATGGTTACCTGGCACTCAAAGTGGACTCTGGGAAGGGACATTAAAAGGCACTGACTGGGCACATACAATTACAGAGTTAAAACCTGCAGTATCTGAATTGCTGCAGGAAACTGGTCAGACTTTAAGATTTGAGATAAGAGCAGATCCAGAACAATGAGTTTGGTAATAAGATCAGCCACTGATGGGGACATAAATGTAACGAGACCAGCCACTGATGGTGATATAAATACATAAATGTATACATCAAAACCAGTCATTGATAGAGGACATAACTGCATAAATGTATCCATTCTGTGTATATCGATGTGTTAACTGTCTATGTCCATATCTGCTTACTCAACTTGCAATGATATGTTAACAGCTAATGTCTGTACAATCTACTGTCTAGAAGGTATAAAGATGCTCAACAACCATTGCGTAATTGAGAAGGTAGCTGCCAAGTACTGCGGACTACCAGTGCTTTCTCCCAAAGCTTTATCAGAAATAAAACTGTTTTGTTGAACCTCCAAGTCTGACTCCGAAGTGGTAAATTTCCCACAACTGGCATAGTCGGCAAGGATCTCTTTGCTGGTAAGCTTGATTGATTGGCCACGATCAGAAAGTCAGGGTAGAGATCACTGAATCTGTGGGAGTCAGATGAGGTCAATAATACAGTTTAAAAGGGGTTAAAATTAAGGTGTATTTTATGGTATTATAGAGGTAAGTACTAACTGCTGATGGTATAGTAATAAGTAACTGTTACTTGTGCTGACTGAATAGAGGACAAAGAAGTGCCTGTCTCAAATGTGCAGCCTTAGGCCAGTTGTTAAGGGGGGAAATCCCCCACGTGAAGGTCAGGACCCTGAAGTGGGTGTAGAGGCAACAAGGGCACTTAGGATTGTGAAGCACAAGTGGCAAAGGTCGATTAACATTCTGTAGTGGCGAACAAATGCAGAGTTGTTACCTGTTTGCATGAAAGTTTGTATAGTTGGGTACTGGACTGTCAATGTTGTAAAGTGGTGCGGAAAAGGAGATGATCAACTCTCACCTAGAGCCGGACTGCAGTGGAGAAATACATTGCCAAGGCTTTAATAGTGGAGCCGTGAGTATAAATTGAAACCCTGAGATGGTAGTGAAACACAGTGCTAGAGTAGTGAAGTCCCTACAGTAGAGAGCACACATTACTAGGAAGTAATCGTGGCCGTATGGTGCCTAAAACACATTACCAAAGAGGTAATAGTGACCATGGGTAGTGAAGTCTGCGAGATATCAGATAAAGAAGATAAGAGAGGACCTGCAAGATATCTTACTGAAGTGTACATAACAGGCAGATGAACTTTAATAAAGAGGATGCAAAGGGATGGCTGGCATGCTTCACTGACTTTAGAACAGCAGAGAAAGTGGATAAATGGGAAAAAGAGAAACAAGACAAAGAAGACTTATTATTAGTACATCAATTAGCGGGACTAATTGAACAAGTAGTCGCCTCTACTAAAAAGTGAAGTGAAGATAAAGAGAAGATTAGAGACTTAGAAGCCAGAGTAAGGGAATTGGAGAAACAAAACCAAGCATTAGAAGAGAATCGATGGGGAGGGGAAACCATTCCTCTACCTCTTTGGTCCACGACAGGGACCAACCACTCCTCCAGAGGAGTGGGAAACACTAGAACACAAATTAGCGCCAGTAACCTGAGGGGGAACAGATGCTCAGCCAAAAGCAAATCATAAACCATTCACCCCAGGCGAAAGATAACAGATAATGGCTTCCCTGGGTAAATTACAACCTAGAAGCGCAAACACTAAATTCTGGAAAGAATTAGATACAATTAGATAAAAGTAGGACACCAACTACACCTGAGAGACATACATCAACTGGTCAGGGCAGCCTGTCCAGTGGATAAATGGAGGTAGGTGATTGGTGGACCAGCCATTCCTCCAGCATAAGATTATAGTGGGAATGTTGGACACATGGAATCACCCTAATAGCAGAAATAGGATGCCAAACAGGCGCCCTTCACCCAGTTTAAAAGAGAAATTCAGAAAGTTTTCGGAAATGCTCCTACTAACTGGAGCAGAACCAAGCAGCTAAAAGGGGAGGGAGCTTCTGAGTGTGGGAAACGGTTGTTCCAAGTATACCAGGAATGCTCAGGCCAAGGAAACCCAGGCCGTGGGGATCGAGCATTCATCCAGGCTTTCAAGGATGGGCTCTCTAGTGCTCACCAAGCCATCCTAAAAATGTCAGTAATTATGTCCCAAGGTTACGGTGAACTGGTAGAATGAGCTAGTGATGTAACCGGAGGCAGAGAAAAGAAATCCCAGACAAGAGTAAGGCTAGAAAGAGTAGCCACTTACAGTAACGGGAACAGAATGAAGTCCAAACTGACTTGCCACAAACTGATTTACTACAATGTTTCCCACTGCTTCCAAATTTGTTTTCTCTCCTTGGGACCCCGACAAGGGCACCTTGTGAGGGATTGCGGGGTTCCAAAGAGAGAAAACAATTTTGGAAGCAGTGGGAAACATTGTAGTCACTATAATAAAAATGGACACACAGAAGCAGTGCGTTGGGACAAACATGGGAGACCCCCGACCGATCCATGACCACAGCAGAATCAGAGGAACCAAGGAACCTCCAACATCAGCAAGATTGACGGTCTGCAGGCCCCATTCGTAAGGGTAAGAAGGAGGGAAGGTTTTATGTGTCTACACTAGTAGGGGGTAGGCAATGTGAGATGCTGGTGGACACAGGAACATCCATATCTGTCATCGGCCTACCCTTACCCACTACAAGTAAAATGATTTACCTAACCGAGATAGGAGGGAACAAAACACCTGCCTACCTGAGCGAGACCACGTTAATAGAAATAAATAATTTGTATATACCAATGATGTTTTATGTGTATAAAAATAACGAGGGTACAATAATGGGAAATGATTTAATGAAAGAATATGAGATTTTGATAGACTGTGGAAAGGGAGAATTAATCTGGCCAAAATGGGACGGTTGGAAAACTAGAGTAGGAAAACTCACAAGTCATCTCAAAACTATCAAGGTGGCCACAGCCACAGCCAGAAATTGGGAATTAGAGACAGGAGGGTTCAGAGCCATCTCTGTCTCCGTCCCCAGAGTATGGGCTAAAACAAAGCTAGGTACCAGTTTCACTAAAACGGACTCAATAAAGGTACCTGGACTGGAGCATAAGCCCCACAGACGATACCCAATAAAACCAGAAGCAGAGAAAGCTGTGGTGGGGATAATTAAAGGGTTAATGGAAAAGGGAATTCTGTGGGAAACCACGAGTACCACTAACTCCCCAACCTGGCCCGTGAGCAAACCTGACGAAGCTATTGGCTCACGATAGATTATACCGGACTCAATAAAGGTACGTCCAAGTTGCAACCCATTGTAGCAAGCAGTATATGAATTGCTGCAGGAAACTGGTCAGACTTTAAGACTTGAGGTAAGAGCAGACCCAGAACAATGAGTTTGGTAATAAGATCAGCCACTGATGGGGACATAAATGCATAAATGTAACGAGATCAGCCACTGATGGGGACATAAATACATAAATGTATATATTGAAACCAGTCATTGATAGAGGATATAACTGCAGAAATGTATCCATTTTATGTACAATGACGTGTTAACTGTCCATGTCCGTACCTATCTGCTTGCAATGATGAGTTAACTGACGATGTCCGTATCTGCCTACTCAACTTGTAATAATGTGTTAACAGCTAATGTCCATACTATCTATTTTCTAAAAGCTATAGAGATGCTCAACTACCATTGTGTAGTTGAGAAGGTAGCTGCCAAGTACTGCAGACTACCAATGCTTTCTCCTAAAGCTTTGCCTGAAATAAAACTGTTCTGTTGAACATCCAAGTCTGGCTCTGAAGCGGTAGATTTCCCACAACACCAAGATTCCATTTGCCTTCCTTATAATATTCTGCACCTGCATGCCCCTTTTCTCAGACTCATGCACAAGGACAGCCAGATCCCTTTGCACAGATGCCTCTTGAATCTGTTTCCTTTTAAATAATAATTTGCCCTCTTGTTTTTCCAGCCAAAATAGGTAACCTCGCATTTATCCACACTAAATTCCATCTGCCAGATTCTGGCCCATTCCCCTGGCCAGTCAATGTCCATTTGTAAACTTTTTATCTCCCCATCACAGCCTGATTTCCCACCTATTTTCATGCTGCCAGCAACTTTCACTATGTTACACTCTGTCCCTGCTTGCAGGTCATTGATATAAATTGTAAAAGTTGTAGTCTGAGAACTGAATCCTGCAGGGCCCCACCAGTTACAGATTGTCAACTGGAGAAGGAGCCATTTATCCCAACTCTCTGCTTTCTATCAGTCAACCAATTCTCAATCCAAGCCACTTCTCTATCCCCTACCCAAATGGATCGAACCTTCTGGATAGTCTGTCATATGGCACCCTATCAAATGCCTTCTGGAAGTCCAGATAAATCACATCACAGGTTCCCATTATCTACTTTGTTGGTTACATACTCAAAGAACTCGAGTAGGTTTGTCAAACAAGACTTACCCTTCACAAAACCATGCTGACATTTGTGAATTCAGCTTTGGTTTTCCAGATGCTCAGTCACTTCCTCCTTAATGATTGGCTCCAGCAACTTTCCCACCATGGAGGCCAAGCTAACTGGTCTAAGTTTCTCACTTTTTGTCCCTTTCCTTTTTTGAATAAGGGTGTCACATTAGCATGTTTCCATCCACTGGTTCCTTTCCAGCATCCAGGGAATTTTGGAATATCATAACTAATGCATCCACTATCTCTGCTGTCACCTCCTTCAACACATTAGAAAGTAGGCCATCAGGTCCCAGGGACTTATCTACTTCTAAGCCCTTCAGTTTACTGAGTACATTCTAACTGGTTAAAATAATTTCACCAAGTTCCACTATATTAGCTGTAGTTTTTGGGACAGAATTATTATGGCTACTGTGAAGACAGAAACAAAATATTTGTGCCTCTGCCATCTCTGAGTTTCCCATTAATACCCCATCATTTCTATCCTTTAAAGGGTCAATATCTATTTTCACTATTCTCTTCCCCTTTGTATACTTGCAGAAACTTTTGGTGTCAGTGTTTATGTTTTCAGCTAGCTTCCTTTCATAGTTCATTTTAGGATTTTTGATATTGTTTTTAGTCACCTTTTGATGATATTTGAAGTTGTCCCAATCATCCACACTAACTTTTACAGTATTATATGCCCTCATTTTTGCCTTTTTGTTATCCTTGGTTTACTTATTATGCCTTGGATGATTTTTCACCCTGTTGCAATTCTTCTCCCTCTTAACAATGTATCTTAGTTGAGATATCTCTAATATCTCCCTAATCAACTGCTACTGTCCTTCTATCGTCCTCCCCTTTAATGCTCTTGCCCAGTTCACTTGAGCTAACTCTTTCCCTAGGACTGCATAATTACCCTTGCCCAATGCTAAAATGCGAGTATGTAATTCTGTCCTTTCACTTTCAATCTGAATTTGAATTCTATCATGCTGTGATGATTCCTTCCAAGTTGATCCTTCGCTACAAGGCCATTAATCAATCCTTCCTTATTAGATTATATCAGATCTAAAGTAGCCAGTTCTCTGGTTGGCTCCATTACATGCTGCTCTGAGAAATAGTTCTTCATACACTCTATGAACCCTTCCTTAAGGCTACCATTGCCAAGATGGTCAATCCAGTCAATATGCACGTTAAAGTCACCCATAATTACTGTTGTGCCCTTTTCACAAGCCCTCCTCATTTTCTGATTTGTACTATGCCCTGCTTTTAAAGTACCATTTGGGAGTCTGTCAATTTCTCCTAGCAATGTGTACCTTTCCTTGTTTCTTATTTCTATCCAGACAAACTCAACATTTTGATCTCCAATGCCAATATCATTTCTAAATATAGCCTTGATGTCATCCTTAACCAATGGAGCAACTCTACCTCCTATTCCTTGTCATCTGTCCTTCCAGAATACTGACTATCCTTGGAAATTCAACTCCAAGTCTTGATTCTCTTGTCACCACGTTTTAGTAATCCCTATCAGATCATATCTGTTTGCCACTATTTGTGCCGTCAGCTCATCAACTTTGTTTCAAATACCACGTGCATTTGGGTATAAGATCTTTAAATAAATCTTATTGATTTGTTTTTCTCTCTGTCCTTATTTGTTGATCCCTGATAATATTGAGCCTTATCTCTAATACTTACTCTAGATTTCAGTATACATTTTGTCTTTTTACATTTCCGCCCTCCTGCAACCAATTATTTTTCGACTGACTGTTTAATCTGTTGACTTCCATCTTCTGCTCACTTGCTGTCCTGCTGCTTTGGATCCCATCCTCCTGCCTTATTAGTGAGGAGGTATAGTCATGGTAGCTGTGGGGGACGGTGGACTTATTATGAACATTGGTAGTCAGTCTGTCACCAGAAATGGAGACAGAGAAGTCAGGGAGGGATCTTTTGGATATGGACCACATGAGAGTGAAAGAGGGTGGAAATTAAAAGTAAAGTTGATAAGTTTTTCCAGGTCCAGATGAGGACATGAAGTGACACCAATGCAGTCATCAATGTACTGGAGAAAGGGTTGTGGGAGGGGGCCCAAATAGGACTGAAACAAAGAAAGTTCCACATTTCCATAAAAAGACAGACTTCACTGGGGCTATCTGGGTATCCATAGCCACCTGTTTTAGTTGGAGGAAGTGTGATAAGTTAAAGGAGAAATTGTTCAATAAGATAATAAGTTCAGGCAAAGGAGGATAGTGGTAGATGGGAATTGCTCAGATCTCTGTTGAAAGAAGAAGCAGAGAGCCCTCAGACTGTCTAGGTGGGGAAAAGAGGTGTAGTGTGATTGGATGTCCATGGTGAAGAGGAGGCAGTTAGGGCCTGAAAATTGCAAATTGTTAGAATGACAAAAGGCATTAGAAGAATCACAAATGTACATATTAAAAGGCCAAAAATGGGGAAAGATAAAAGAATCAAAATTGGATGAAAGCCTACCCAGTTCACTGGGTAGGATCAGGCTGAAATGATGAGTCTGCCTGGGTAGTCCTCTTTGTGGAAGGAGGTAGAAGTAGGCTGTATGGAGTTGGAGAGTGTGAAGCTAGAAGATGTGGAAGGCAGATTGCCAGGGGAGATCTCAGTGACAGTCCTGGAAACAATGGCTTGATGTTCGGTGGTGGGATCGTGATTTAGGGGAGGTAGAAAGTGTCTGAGAGTTGGCATTCAGCCTCTTCAAGATAGAGGGAGGTATGGCAGACAACAACAACATCAGTCTTGTCAGCAGATTTGATAGAGTCAGGGGCAGATTTGAGAGAATGGAGTGCAACAAATTCAGAAGGAAACAGATTGGAGTAGTTAGAGGAGCAGAGAATTTTAGCTGATAACACACCTAATTAAAAGATCTAGAACAAGTAAAAAGCTAGAGGGAGGGGCAGGCAGAGGCGGACAGAGGCACTGTAGGTGAATAAAAGGATCTGTTGAATGAGAGAAGGACTCCTGCCGAAAGAAGTGAGCTCAGTAAGAAGTCTCATAACACCAGGTTCTTCTTCTGTGCTTACCCCAATCCAATGCTAGCATCTCCACATCATGGCTACGAAAGAAGTGAGCACAGAGACGAAGGCAACATAAGAAGTGTTCAATGTTATACAGAGCCAAAAATAAATTGAGGAGAGAATGTAAGGGGTTATACTTAGCAGAGGTCAAGGCATAGTGCCTCATCATTTGTCAGTGATGTATGAATTTGTAAATCCTAGGTCTGTGGTGTCCAAATTTGAAATCCTGACCTCAAAGCAGTTGGTTAACAATTCAAAGCTGTCCAGCACAAGTAGTGGATGTGTCAGCATGGGTCTTCTCCTACTCCAATTCCAGGAAGGAGGATCATGCACAAATGGTCAGTGGCACAGCGTACACTATAAAAGGTGGCACTAGGCCTTCGTAGTGCCATGGGGGGGATATTCCACGCTCATTAACTCTTACTCAAGTATAGTTTCACAGATATACTCTACTCTTTAGTACTTCATCCAAAAGACCATTCTTCGCGTCCTAGCCAAAGCAGTGAGGATAGCAGACAATCTGGTTGTGGAAAATATCAAGCAAGTTTAATCTTGTTCTTATTTGTCATATACATACATACAATAGTCATTGAATCATAGTCAGGAGTAAGAACGCCAGCTGATTTCCCCTTGCTAGCACATGCATATTAATGCCAACTGTAGCATTCTATTGTAGCTGGTACTGAGTATGATTAATCTGACATGTACTAGTGATCTAAAAAGGAACCTTTTGGCTTTTTGTTGCACCCAGAATTGTTTTCAATAACTATGCTATCAGGCCTGAATTGATATGGTTGGAAAATTTCAAGCATTATAAATTGGATGCATTAACCACTGTGCCAGGAACTGAGGAGTCTTTTAACATCAGGGCTTACATTTCTGTATGTTTCATATATAGCAATGATTTGAAAAAAGTACAATTAAATCCATCAAACTCACCCAAAGTCAAAGTTATATAATTTTGTTGCTGCAAGATTATTCAGTTCATTCTGTACAAAAGCTGCCTCCTAATGTAGGAATAGAAGTAATTATTTATGTGCAAATCAATTTTGCTAACTTTTCATACTCATAAGATACTTTCTGAAATACAAACAGAAAAGACTATAAAAATTCAGCAGGTCGGGCAGCATGGAGAGGGACACAGGCTGGAATGTTCCGGCTGTTCTTGCCAAGCAAGATCTTCTGAGAGGAGGTCAAAAAATCCCCCTCCCACCACAGAGGTAATGTTTCAAGTGCGCATGACTCTTCTTCAGAGTGCCCTCCACAGCTGCTGCCAGACCAGATGAGTTTTTCCAGCATGTTTTGCTTTTAATTTAGATTTCCAGCATTCACAGTATTTTGCTTTTGCATTATATTTTTTAGTTTGGTGAAGTGTTTGTTATTCACAACAAAACCATGAGCATGCTTAAGACTTTTCAAATCCAACCAATAGAGAAATCCGCATAAATTTGGAGCCACTGTGGCACAGGCCAAAGTATCTCTGCTTTTGAACCAGGACGTTCTCCTTTCATGTCCCACTATTGGACTTATTGGTCAAAGAAGGATCCAGCCACTAGTGCAGGCAATCCAGTATTTATTGGTTGCAGTTCTGAGCCTGGATAAATGGGGAAGTTAGAGCAGGGAGGGCATTCGGTTGATGTGATGGGTGATCAGTCATCATTGTGGCACCCCATGTAACATGGGAAAATAAGGCAGAAGAGAGAGATGAGAAGTTTCTCTTTGTCTGATACAGAGTGAACTCTCCCCCCCCCAGTAGAGGTATACATCACATATCTGAGCCTAAAGAGTTTGGAAATTTAATTAGCTAAAATATTTCAAATTGCAAGTACAGTACACTATGAACTTCCTGCTGTTTATGATTTCTAAATATGAGCATTGGTTTAAAGACTTGTCGAGTAAGTGTTCAGCCCCAAAGTAACAGAAGTAATATTTCAGGTGAATCACCTGAGCAATGACCAACTGTACCCAGAAACATAATGAATGGGATTAAGTAATAGATTATCTCGGGAGATTAACTCAGTCACAATTTCAGGTGAAAGATGTTATTTGCAACCAAGGGCACAACTGCCATCTCAAAAAGGAGATAGTTACAAGTTGATTATTAAATTTCTTGCAGACAAAATTATGAGTCCTTGCTTTTTCACTTCCGTATGGCACGATTAATCATAAACTGTGTGGGTGAATTGACAATACTCTCCAGATAACAGCATAGACACATTTAATCAAATAAAAGTTGCATCAGTTGGAAGTTTGAAACTCCAGGTTGCCTTTCCGCAACTTGATGAAGGTCAGCATTGAAACCTAGATGCATAATCAGATATTTTGAATATCAGGGGCTGAATTTTCATGTTGGCTTGGGAAAACTCAACCTGCGTATTTTTATGTTTTCTGAATTGTATCTGATAATATATGACTTTGCCCAAGATTTTTATCTTTTCAGCCAGGGGCCAGGTTTGCAATGCATTTTGTGAGCTGCAATGGAATGTGTGAGAGTGTGGTACAGAGGCTGACCGGACAACAAAGAAGCCCACCGGACAACACAGAAGCCCAGTTCTCAATATCAGTCAGAGGTGTCCTAAAGCTCACCCACTACCCATGCAGATTGTTCATATACCCACATGCTCCCTGACCACCACCCAACCCCTATTCCCCTTTATGCCTTACATACCCTCACATCTTTTACCCATGCCGACCCTTCCTCTGATATATCCTCCATAGCCACTCACCCAATATGAACAATGTGCAGTGCTCAGGAGCCATGCAATAGCAATGGGAATTATTTTGGAATAATTGCAAAATATATTAAATTCTAAAGATCTAAAACAACCCTAGATTCCAACATTATCATTGATACTGCCAAAAAGATAAGTATTCCACTGCCAAAACAAGCATAATTCTTTGAGAGTATGCACATTTGTATGTATGTATGTGTATATGTGCGTGGGAAATCAATACTTGGTCTACAGTTGCTACTTTCTGCTGTGCCAAACTGAAGCCATGCTGATTTTTCAGGCTTTGTAGTCTAATATTGTACAGCAAACGTTGTCACTAACTGCTTTATTCAGTTTCTCACAATAAAACCTTTGGCACACTGTTAGGCTCAACATATAGCTGGCTTCCCTCCAAAGTACTGAGCAACTGACCAATAACTTCCTTCTTGCAAGTGCTTTGTCTTTAAATCAATAGCATAATATAATATTCATAGCTTAATCTAGTATCAAACACATGGGCCAATGGAAGCCATTCTATTGTATGTCTTGATCCAATAAGTAAGAGTGAACAGATCACAAGCTCAATATGTTTTGAAACTTCACTTTATTGAAGAATTATTCATTAACTTTATTGAATCTGAAGTTAGACTCTACTCTGTTATGAACCAATAATGGAGAACAGTCTTCCATTCAGAATAGTCCGTTCATGGTTATCCAGCAAAACTGGAATAGATGGAAATCAGAGAGAAAACTCTCTGTAGGTTGGACTGATATCTAGCACAAAAGAAGATGGAGTAGTTGTTGGAGGTCAGTCACCTCAATACCAGGACATCATTGCAGGAACTCCTCAGGCAATGTTTAGGTCCAACCATCTTCATCAATGAACTGCTTCATCAATGACTTTCGTTCTATCAGAAGATCAGAAATGGGGATGTTCGCTGATGACTGCACACTGTTCAGCATCATTTGTGACTCCTCAGATACTGAAGCAGTCCATCACCAAATGCAACATTATCTGGACAATATCCTGGCTTGGATTGACAAGTGACAAGTAATACTCACATCACAAAAGTGCCAGGCAATGACCATTTCCAACATTAGAGAATCTAACCACTGCGCCTTGACATTCAATGGCATTACCATCGGTGAATCCCGTACAATCAATATCCTGGTGGTAACCATTGACTCAAAACTCAACACGCTAGCTACATAAACACAATGGCTTACAAAAGCAGGTCAGAGGCTGTAGATCCTGGTGAGTAACTCACCTCCCACCTCCCTAAGCTTTTCCACAATCTACAAACCACAAGTTAGAAGTGTGATGGAATATCCTTTCCTTGTCTGGATAAGTGTAGCTCCAATAATATCAACCAGAACAAAGTAACTTGTTTAATTGGCATGACTCCCACAAGCATTCAATTCCTTCACCACTGCCACATAGTAGCAGCAGTGTGAACCATCTACAAGACTCATTGCAGGAACACATCAAGGCTTCTTAGACAGCACTTTCCAAATCCACAACTGCTGCCATCTAAAAAGGACAAGGGCAGCAGACGCACGAGCACACCACCACCTGGAAATTCCCTCTAAGCCACTCACCATACTGATTTGGATATATGTCACTGGGTCAAAATCCTGGAACTTCTGCCCTAACAGCACTGTGGGTGTACTTTTACAATGTGGACTGCTGCAGTTCAAGAAGTCAGCTCACCACCACCTTCTCAAGGGCAATTAGGAAGGGACAACAAATGCTGGCCTATCCAGCGAAGACCGCACTCCTTGAAGAAATAGGATCTAATAAAATTAATGTATTAGAAAAGTTGTCCTTAGTCCCCAAGAACATATTGTCCATCAAGAAAAAATTCCTCATTCTTCCTCTTTCAGGAACAATGAAAAAAATCTCTGAAATTATTGTGCAAAATGCCTTGACCACGTAAGCTCCAATTTTAATGTAAGTCCTGTGCAGGGAATGGGAATATGTCATAGACTGACAAGACACTTTCAAATAAAATAACGGGGTACCCATGCATTGTAACACTGGGCAGCCTACCAAACTCTGAACGCCACTTCTAGGTCCAGAGTTTGAAGAATGCCGAAAGCAGGGATGCACCTTCTTAAGTGAATTGGCAACCCTGCTTTCAATTTAGCCACTGCAGCATAATTAGAATGTCATTTAAGAAAGGCTAGCCTAATCATAGCACATGATAAAGAATTCTGAATGTGAGGCCACTTCCTGGAATGTACTGCCTATATGCCACTTACAGTTATCAACCCTCACTTAAATTGCTTGAATTGATACCATAATTTAATAAGAGATGATACAGTTCCTTTTAGAACTCAGGGCTTCAGTCTTGGCGCCCATATTGCCTGCAGAATCAAGATTATTGGTACTATTTTGGTATCAAAATGTTGTTTGTACTGTGCATGCTCACCTCTGGCATGACGTGTCAAACACCACTTTGTAAGGGTGTTAGCATGGGCATTAGGAGTGGGCCTCAGCTTTTTACCATTTATATAGATGATCTGGAGGAGGGAACCGAGTGTAGAGTGTCGAAATTTGCTGATGACACCAAGATTGGGGGAACGGCAAATTGTGTGGAGGGTGTGGAGAGTCTGCAGAAGGATCTAGATAGGCTGGGCGAATGGGCCAGGAAATGGCAAATGGAATTTAATGTTGGCAAGTGTGAGGTAGTCCACTTTGGTAGGAAGAATGGTAGGAAGGACTATTACTTACGGGGCGTAAAACTGCAGCAGGCGACGGTGCAGAGGGACCTCGGGGTCCTTGTGCATGAGTCGCAAAAACCCAGCTTGCAGGTGCAGCAGGTGGTCAGGAAGGCGAATGGGATGCTGGCCTTCATAGCGAGGGGGATTGAATATAAAAGTAGGGAGGTCTTGCTGCAGCTGTATAGGGCATTGGTGAGGCCGCAACTGGAGTACTGTGTGCATTTTTGGGCGCCGCACCTGCGCAAAGATATTTTGGCCTTGGAGGGAGTGCAGAGGAGGTTTACTAGGCTGATACCGGAGTTGAGGGGGTTGAGCTATGAGGAGAGGCTGAATAAACTGGGCTTGTACTCGTTAGAGTTTAGAAGAATGAGAGGAGATCTCATTGAGACGTATAAGATGATGAATGGGATGGATAGGATAGAGGTGGAAAGACTCTTCCCGCTCAAAAAAGACAATAGGACTAGGGGGCACAGCCTCAAAATAAAAGGGGGGCGGTTTAGAACGGAGTTGAGGAGGAACTTCTTCACTCAAAGGGTGGTGAATCTCTGGAATTCTCTGCCCGTTGAAGTGGTGGAGGCTGCCTCGCTAAATATTTTTAAGACGCGGGTTGATGGGTTTTTGATAGGAGAGGGGATTAAGGGTTATGGGGAGAGGGCGGGAAAGTGGAACTGAGCAGCGACAGATCAGCCATGATCTTATTGAATGGCGGGGCAGGCTCGAAGGGCTGGATGGCCTACTCCTGCTCCTATTTCTTATGTTCTTATGTACCAAAAGAATGCAGAGTAGGAAAATCATGACTTCAGTCAGCATGTGATGCTGTTCTAGGTAAAGGTCTCTCTTAATCACGCAGAGTTGAAAATGCATTCAACAGCAGGAAAGAACCAACATCAATACTATTTAAAAGGAGTCATTAACAATGTGCAGGTTAGTAACCGATTACTTTCTACCAGCTCAGTTTGAGTTTGTGGAAATTCTGCATATTTTGAGGAGTTGGATACAATTGGTGAAGTCTTAAGTGGATGGTGTTGCATGTTGTTGCAATCCGATTCAGGGTCAGTAGCTTTCTGTTGAAAGTGGATGAAATTAGAAATCGCATGTATTTATTAGGAGAATAAAGACACATATTTTCATGATTTTAAACAAACAGAATTATTTTTACTGTACAAGAATCAAAACAATCAATACTATCTTACTCTCTAACATCCAAAATTGACATGTGATAAACATGAATTAAGAAGCAAACTGTGGTCAAACACTCCACAAGCTACACATTAAATGGCAGGCACAATAAAGACAGAGCCCATGAACTTCCTCAGCAAGCTATTCAGATATCAATGAGTGATTATTGTGGGGCACAAGAAATTCCTTTAAACTTTGCCTTCCTCACAAGGAACTTCAACTCCTCTCTTTTGAGGATGTGGCACCTGATTTCCCTCAACAGCAGCTACAGGCTGGAAGCCCTCTTGCTTCTTCTGCATGGAATGAGTTGTCAGCCAGCTGGACTCCAGCTCAGACTTCCCGAACAACTGCTCACCTCCCTGCCGCTCAAAATCATCTCATCTGAGACCATATCCATGGTTTTTGTCAGGCTGCACTATGGGACTTATACTGAGGCATAGTTCAGAGTTTGATAGGCTGTCCAATGTTACAATGCATGGGTACCCCGTTATTTTATTTGGAAGTGTCTTGTCAGTCTATGACATATTCCCATTCCCTGCACAGGACTTACATTAAAATTGGGGCTTATGTAGTCAAAGTATTTTGCACAATAGTTTCAGAGTTTTTTTCATTGTTCCTGAAAGAGAAAGAATGAGGAATTTTTTCTTGATGGACAATATGTTCTTGGGGACTAAGGACAACTTTTCTAATACATTAATTTTAATAGATCCTATTTCTTCAAGGAGCGCGGTCTTCGCTGGATAGGCCAGCATTTGTTGTCCCTTCCTAATTGCCTTTGAGAAGGTGGTGGTGAGCTGACTTCTTGAACTGCAGCAGTCCACATTGTAAAAGTACACCCACAGTGGTGTCACATCCTCAAAAGAGAGGAGTTGAAGTTCCTTGTGAGGAAGGCAAAGTTTAAAGGAATTTCTTGTGCCCCACAATAATCACTCATTGATATCTGAATAGCTTGCTGAGGAAGTTCATGGGCTCTGTCTTTATTGTGCCTGCCATTTAATGTGTAGCTTGTGGAGTGTTTGACCACAGTTTACTAGGATGTTGCCTGGTATGGTGGGGAGGTCCTATGAGGAGAGACTGAGGGATTTAGGGTTGTTTTCGTTGGAAAGAAGGCGGCTAAGAGGGGATCTTATTGAAACATATAAGATGATTAGAGGTTTAGATAGGGTGGATAGTGATAGCCTTTTTCCTCGGATGGAGAAAGCTAGCACGAGGGGGCATGGCTTTAAATTAAGGGGGGGTAGCTACAGGACGGATGTCAGGGGTAGGTTCTTTACCCAGCGGGTGGTGAGGGATTGGAATGCCCTGCCTGCTGCAGTTGTAAATGCGTCTAGTTTAAGAGATCTCTGGATAGGTTTATGGACGAAAAGGGATTGGTATAGGCTAGTGGGTCATTGTTTTTGTAACTGGTCGGCGCAACATCGTGGGCCGAAGGGCCTGTTCTGCGCTGAAATGTTCTATGTTCTATGTACAGTTTGCTTCTTAATTCATGTTTATCACATGTCAATTTTGGATGTTAGAGAGTAAGATAGTATTGATTGTTTTGATTCTTGTACAGTAAAAATAATTCTGTTTGTTTAAAATCATGAAAATATGTGTCTTTATTCTCCTAATAAATACATGCGATTTCTAATTTCATCCACTTTCAACAGAAAGCTACTGACCCTGAATCGGATTGCAACAACATGCAACACCATCCACTTAAGACTTCACCAGTTGTATCCAACTCCTCAAAATATGCAGAATTTCCACAAACTCAAACTGAGCTGGTAGAAAGTAATCGGTTACTAACCTGCACATTGTTAATGACTCCTTTTAAATAGTATTGATGTTGGTTCTTTCCTGCTGTTGAATGCATTTTCAACTCTGCGTGATTAAGAGAGACCTTTACCTAGAACAGCATCACATGCTGACTGAAGTCATGATTTTCCTACTCTGCATTCTTTTGGTACACACTCCTAATGCCCATGCTAACACCCTTACAAAGTGGTGTTTGACACGTCATGCCAGAGGTGAGCATGCACAGTACAAACAACATTTTGATACCAAAATAGTACCAATAATCTTGATTCTGCAGGCAATATGGGTGCCAAGACTGAAGCCCTGAGTTCTAAAAGGAACTGTATCATCTCTTATTAAATTATGGTATCAATTCAAGCAATTTAAGTGAGGGTTGATAACTGTAAGTGGCATATAGGCAGTACATTCCAGGAAGTGGCCTCACATTCAGAATTCTTTATCATGTGCTATGATTAGGCTAGCCTTTCTTAAATGACATTCTAATTATGCTGCAGTGGCTAAATTGAAAGCAGGGTTGCCAATTCACTTAAGAAGGTGCATCCCTGTTTTCGGCATTCTTCAAACTCTGGACCTAGAAGTGGCGTTCAGAGTTTGGTAGGCTGCCCAGTGTTACAATGCATGGGTACCCCGTTATTTTATTTGAAAGTGTCTTGTCAGTCTATGACATATTCCCATTCCCTGCACAGGACTTACATTAAAATTGGAGCTTACGTGGTCAAGGCATTTTGCACAATAATTTCAGAGATTTTTTCATTGTTCCTGAAAGAGGAAGAATGAGGAATTTTTTCTTGATGGACAATATGTTCTTGGGGACTAAGGACAACTTTTCTAATACATTAATTTTATTAGATCCTATTTCTTCAAGGAGTGTGGTCTTCGCTGGATAGGCCAGCATTTGTTGTCCCTTCCTAATTGCCCTTGAGAACATAGAACATAGAACACTACAGCACAAACAGGCCCTTCGGCCCACAAGTTGCGCCGATCACATCACCTACCAACCTACAGACCTATCTATAACCCTCAATCTCATTAAACCCCATATACTCATCCAGAAGTCTTTTAAAAGACCCCAGCGAGTTCGCCTCCACCACCACTGACGGCAGCCGATTCCATTCACTCACCACCCTCTGAGTGAAAAACTTACCCCTAACATCACTTCTGAACCTCCCTCCCCGCACCTTAAATCTGTGTCCTCTCGTAGCGACCATTTCAAACCGGGGAAATAGCCTCTGAGAGTCCACCCTATCTATTCCTCTCAACATTTTGTAAACTTCTATCAGGTCGCCTCTCAACCTTCGTCTCTCCAGGGAAAAGAGTCCCAGCTCCCTCAACCTAACTTCATAAGGCATGCCTCCCAGTCCAGGCAACATCCTTGTAAATCTCCTCTGCACCCTTTCAATAGCTTCTACATCTTTCCTATAGTGAGGCGACCAGAACTGCGCACAATACTCCAAATGAGGCCTGACAAGGGTCTTATAAAGTTCCAGCATTACCTCCCGACTCCTAAACTCAATCCCTCGATTAATGAAGGCCAGTACACCATATGCCTTCTTGACCACCTCCTCCACCTGCGAGGCCGATTTAAGAGTCCTGTGGACCCGGACCCCAAGATCCTTCTGCTCCTCAACACTACTCAGACTTCTGCCCTTGATAGTGTACTCGTTCATCCCGTTGCTTCTGCCAAAATGGACGACTACACATTTATCCGCATTGAAGTCCATCTGCCACTTCTCCGCCCAGTCCTGCATCCTATCTATGTCCTGCTGCAACTTTTGCCATCCTTCCAGATCATCCACAACACCACCGACCTTCGTGTCATCAGCGAACTTACTTACCCATCCCTCCACTTCCTCATCCAGGTCATTTATGAAAATGACAAACAACAAGGGTCCCAGAACAGATCCTTGAGGCACTCCGCTGGTGACTGACCTCCATTCAGAAAAAGCCCCATCCACAACCACTCTCTGCCTTCTGCAGGCAAGCCAGTTCTGGATCCACAAGGCCAAAGGCCCTTGGATCCCATGCCCTCTCACCTTCTCAAGAAGTCTTGCATGGGGGACCTTATCAAACGCCTTGCTGAAGTCCATGTACACTACGTCCACGGCACGGAAGGTGGTGGTGAGCTGACTTCTTGAACTGCAGCAGTCCACATTGTAAAAGTACACCCACAGTGCTGTTAGGGCAGAAGTTCCAGGATTTTGACCCAGTGACATATATCCAAATCAGTATGGTGAGTGGCTTAGAGGGAATTTCCAGGTGGTGGTGTGCTCGTGCGTCTGCTGCCCTTGTCCTTTTTAGATGGCAGCAGTTGTGGATTTGGAAAGTGCTGTCTAAGAAGCCTTGATGTGTTCCTGCAATGAGTCTTGTAGATGGTTCACACTGCTGCTACTATGTGGCAGTGGTGAAGGAATTGAATGCTTGTGGGAGTCATGCCAATTAAACAAGTTACTTTGTTCTGGTTGATATTATTGGAGCTACACTTATCCAGACAAGGAAAGGATATTCCATCACACTTCTAACTTGTGGTTTGTAGATTGTGGAAAAGCTTAGGGAGGTGGGAGGTGGCAGCAGTGTGCTGCTGCCAATCTTTCCAGCTGCAACAAATAACAGCTGCTTCTGGATTTCTCTGAGCCCAACTCACAGCTGCAGTGAGCAACCACTGTTCCAGAGCTTTTCTGAGCCCCAATTCCCCAGCATGCATCTATCAACTGGTTCTGAGTTCTTCCTATGCCCCAGCTGCACAAAGCTAATGACAGAACTTCAGCTACACAGAACCGCACTCTTCTTTTGATGCTCTTCATGTCAGCTTATTGGTTTACACTAGACACAGGTCTCAGGATTGGGTTTTCACACTGCACACGACTACGCCAGTGCATTTCTCAATTGCTGCAGCTGTGAAAACCTGGAGAGTCACCCATTCAATGCAGCATTGCCTCCCCAAAATGGACATTCATCTGTTCAACTAATCATGGGGGATTTGACTACATGTGGAAAACGCAAAAAATAGTACAGCATACATTGTCAGAGAGTCTCAAGCCCAATGACCACATTACCATTTCCTCGCCACATGAAGGGGGCCTTAGTTTTTACACAAAAGGGTTCTGGTCAGACCCCAAGAACCTACCTATGGGCTAGCTTGATGTTAGACTCATCCAGAATTCAGCAGACCTCAACTGTACACAGCTTCATTGAGTTGCTTGATAACAAGCCCAAAGTGCATACGTTTTATTCAACTGGAGCCTAAAGCCAAATATGCTTCAGGGTCTCTCAACAACTTTGTCAGATGAATGCTCCCATTTCATGTTGGAAACAGGTGTGATTTTTGGAAAAAGTATTAAGATAATGTAAGCATGCATATTCTTGAAACTAACTTTTCCTTTGTCATTGGATGGAGATGAAAGACAGTAGGGTCTGTAAAGGAAAAGTAGGAATTTGGGAAAATTACTCACCAGAAAATGAAATGCCTTTATAAAGACTAATTAAGAGTAATGCTCATAAACTCTTCAGTTATTCTAAATGTAGTAGAATATATTAAAATTAAATAGTCTTTACCAATGGCCAACAAGGATGACAAAATCTTTTGTCTTGAAGAATTATCTGTTTTTCTGAAGTTTTCCATTCCATGAACCTTCTTTTACAGATTATGTGATTCCCCAATTTAAATCCAATAAATACCAAGAGTTCAATAATACATATCATGTTGAAAAAAATTCTCCACCAATCCTAAAAATCAAACAAGAAACAAATATTAAATTTAACTGGAATTGAAAACAGTTCTATTCCAAAGGTGTTATGTAAAAGACATTTCTAAGACTTATGTAAAGCTCACCTGGCTTGCACAAAGATTTTCTTCATCACCAGTTGATGAATATAAAAATAGACAAAAAAAAGAGTCTACTTTCAAATACTAGAGAAAACTGAAGAGATTTATCAGTTCTTTTAGAATTATGAAGTATTAATAGACTGAACAAGGAAAGGTTATGGATGAACTTTGGCCACAAAAGTGGGAACTCTGGAGTCAGGTCAATTTTTGGGCCATAAACCCATTTGTGATGAGAAGCTGATTAAAGTTCAAACTTTTGTGGGAGTGAATGCATAACTGGTATGGAGAGAGGTTTCCTGTCCACTTGAGGGGGTGGGATGGAGGTAGGCCACATGAAATATGGAAGTCATTTAGCTATTACCAAGTTTCTGATATTCCCAAGGAATAAATCTGCTGATTTATGTCACTATACCAGAGGTAAGTGAGATATCACAGGAGAACTGGGGGCATGGCACCTAGAGCAGGGCTGATCCTCACTTCATTGATGCCAACCTGAATCTAATGTTGGAGACTGTGAGGGATATCTTCTTCACAGGATGTTAATGATAGGAAGCAACCAAAGCCCAACCAACCACTGTCATGCAAATAGACTTGATGGCGGAGTAAGAGCTACCCACAACTTCACCAACAAACCACAGATATTTGAACTATTTAAAGAATATATATAAAAAAAACAAATAAAGATATGCGTTAAGGCCCATTTCAAACAGAGATGTTTAAAAGAAAAGCATCAAATGCTGGACTTTTAATCCGCTGTAAGACAATAGAAACTTTCACCCACCAGCTCATCTTACATTCAAAACTCCTGCAGGTCCAGGAAACCCCATCTTCTGTTGATCGATATTTCAAATTGTGTCAAAAGCTTTTTGAGATGAAAGATCAAAGTGTAATTGGGTGCAAGACATGTCAACTGATTTCCCTTCTAAAAATATACAGGGACAAATTTAAAAACTAGCTCTGAGAAACAGGAAGCAAGTAGGAAGAAAGAAAATGACAATCATTTCTGCAGAGACAATCAAGCTAGCTCACTCCCTCTCTCTCTTTGATAACCATAGTACCTTCACCAACAGAGTGCAACTTTGGCCAAAGGTAACTCCAGATTTTTACCAAAATCAAATTACATCTCATGGACAAGCCAAGGATATATTCATATATTCTTTTAACTATTATTTGACTCTTAACTTCCTTATTTCTGATCTATGCATATCTGCGTTGTATCTTTTATTATTTTTCCTCAGGTTTTAGTAATTAGCACACTTATTCTTTTCTTCGCTTAAGAAAACTTGGTTTAATTGGCTCCTTGTTAAAAAAATACATTTGAACTGGAAAAGGTATGCACGGGAGAGGAATTTTAAATGAACTTTGCTCTAACCAACTGAGGGGGTGGCTAATAAGGGAACCAGCTCATTCCACCTCGTACGTCAAAACAACCCATAGAAGAGTTTGGAGAAGGGAGTTTCTGGGTATTCTGTGCCATCATGACTCAAATAGGAGTGGGTTCATGGACATGCGCCATGTCAGTTGTAACAGTGGGCAGGATTTTACCACCTTGCCGTATCTGGCACAAATGGCGGGTTGCTATGACTAGTAAGGAGGAATGAGTTGGCTCCCTATTTATCCATCACCGGGAAAATAGCATGTGGCGTTAAAAATCCAATTTGTGCCTGACACCAAATGATTTGCAATCTTCCCAGCCCCTCCCAAATGCTGCGAACTGCATCATACTTAATAGCTTGAGAGTAACTGGATTTCAATATCATCAGCGAACTTGGCATGCAATCATCCCCCCTCCGAGAGGCTTCCTACCTCTCCAGTGTGATGTCACATTGGCACCAATTGGTACAAATCTTTAAAAACGTGATTAAGATGTAGCAGTAGCGAAGGGGAACTAGGAGGCGAGTATAGCTAAGCACTAACCTCTGGAGTGCAGGAGTTGGGACGGGGGGGGGTGGGGGGATCAGCCACTGCCGAGGTGCAGGATGGGGTGGGGGTCTTGAATTGGTGCAGGAGATTGGGAGGATGTTCAAGGTGGGTAGGGATCCACAGTTCGAGGGTTGCTGCTGGCCTGGGGTTCATGTTTCACATATTCTCCTTGGCCACTGAACGGTCCTGAGATGTTTCATGTGAGGTCGGATCCCAATTCCTTGAATGTCACACTGGTTACTCTACCACCCCACTAACTGTTACAAGCACCAAGTCTGGCAACTGTTGCCCCAAAAGAGTTCTGCTGGTGTTAACACATCTCCTCACACTGCCTAGACTCTGAAGTACTCTCTACAATGGCAACCAGTTGCAGAATAATCATGAGGATGCTTCTGAGATTGGTCTGAAATGCAAACCGTTCTTGGAAGCCAGTGCAGCACACGCTGACCTAACTCAGTCACAGTGCTCTCAGCTGCTTTCGTCACTTGCTTTTCAAAGGGAGTCAAGAGACGCGGCTTGGAGATTCCACTGCCAATCTTCTCTGCTCCCATCAATTATGTCCCGTCTTCTCCGATGGAGCAGAAAGTCTGGCTGGAAGACTGCAGGAGTCGTGGGTGAGGGGATGACAACAGGTGGCCTAATTTGGCACCATGTTTCAGCTGGCTGGGGTTGTGACAGTGGTGCCAGAAGAGTTTGAGGATAATGCTGAGTGGTCAAGTGCTGGTTGGTCATAGGATCTGGGGCAGGGGTAAACTGAACAAGATGGACACTCAGTCTTGCTGCTTAATAGAACATAGAACACTACAGCACAAACAGGCCCTTCGGCCCACAAGTTGTGCCGATCATATCCCTTCCTACCAGGCCTATCTACAACTCTCAATCCCAATAAATCCCATGTACTCATCCAGAAGTCTTTTAAAAGACTCCCAACAAATTCGCCTTCACCACCACCAACGGCAGACGATTCCATTCACCCACCCACCCTCTGAGTGAAAAACTTACCCCTGACATCTCCTCTGTACCTACTCCCCAGCACCTTAAACCTGTGTCCTCTCATAGCGACCATTTCAGCCCTCGGAAATAGCCTCTGAGAATCCACCCTATCTAAACCTCTCAACATCTTACAAACCTCTATCAGGTCGCCTCTCATCCTTCATCTCCCCAGGGAGAAAAGACCTAGCTCCCTCAACCTATCCTCGTAAGGCATGCCACCCAATCCAGGCAACATCCTTGTAAATCTCCTCTGCACCCTTTCAATAGTTTCCACATCCTTCTTGTAGTGAAGTGATCAGAACTGCGCACAGTACAAGGTTATTCATTTTCTTGTGGCCCTGGCCATTGGTCCTCCATGTCAATGCTTAGACACTGACAGCTGCAGCCATTGCATGCCAGGCCACATTGTTATCCTGACCCTTGGGTTGTCGTCATCTCGGGGGAACAAGACGGGCTGCCTCTCTTCCATGGCATACAGCAGCCATTTTAATTCTCCTTTTGTGAACCATGGGTCTGGTCTCCTTGGTGCCATATTCCTGGTGTGACTGGCTGAGAGTACAATGGAAGCATTTAAAAGTAGCAGCCCCTTGTGACGGCGCACAGTTGCAGCCAGTTCAGCTGAGTCTTGCATCTGGAGACTCCACAATGGCATTATTCACGTGATGGTTCTTTCAGTGTACCTTGTGTCGGTGAAGTGTGGTGTGGAGTGTGCTGATAAGACTGGCACAGATCACTCCTACCTTCCCACAGTGATGACACTTAGAAATTTGGGGGGATAATTCTCCCAGCGTTTAAAGACTCTAGAGGGAATACAGCTGTTGATAATTAAGACTCTAGGACAAAAATGATTAGGAAGTGAGAGATCCTACAAAACAGAGGTCTAGTTGGCTGAGATTGTATGTGATGCCTCAGTTGTGTGGGAAGTAATGTAAATGCTTGTATGTGAAGCCTTCCTTTGCTCTATTAACTATTTAAAACAAATTCTACAACTTTGTTTAAAATACCATTTGCCTATTAATTAATGTTTGAATTATGTAGAATTTAATAAGAACATAAGAAGTAGGAGCAGGAGTAGGCCATCTAGCCCTTCAAGCCTGCCCCGCCATTCAATAAGATCATGACTGATCTGAAGTGGCTCAGTTCCACTTTCCTGCTTTCTCCCCATAACCCTTAATTCCCTTGCCTACCAAAAACCTATCTACCCATGACTTAAATATATTTAGCGAGGTAGCCTCCACCACTTCAACGGGCAGAGAATTCCAGAGATTCACCACCCCTTGAGTGAAGAAGTTCCTCCTCAATTCTATTCTAAACTGCACCCCCCCCCTTATCTTGAGCCTGTGCCCTCCAGTCCTGCTGTCCTTTGAGTGGGAAGAATCTCTCTACCCTATCCATCCCCTTCATTATCTTATACGTCTCTATAAGATCCCCCCTCATCCTTCTAAACTCCAACGAGTACAGACCCAGTCTATTTAGTCTCTCTTCATAGTCCAACCCCCTCATCTCCAGTATCAGCCTAGTGAACTTCCTCTGCACTCCCTCCAAGGCCAAAATATCCTTGCGCAAGTGCGGCGACCTAAACTGCACACAGTACTCCAGCTGTGGCCTCACCAGTGCCCTGTACAATTGCAGCAAGACCTCCCTTGCTATAAAGGCCAGCATCCCATTCGCCTTCTTGATCACCTGCTGCACAGCAAAATTTAAAAAGTGAAATCTTGTCCAGCAGCTTTCTTTCCATTGATACATTCAGGGATTCCTTTTTAAAAATTTATCATTCTCTACAGGGATCATAACACCATGCAGTCACCCAGAGGATATGTAAGGAACACTACTGAGGTAGTTGAAGTGGACAGACCTGATGAAACACTGGAAAATGTCAGACTAAACTTCAGTAGATTGCGCTGATAGTTCACTCTGCTAACGTTAAACTGAAGATACTGATGCCCAAAGGAACTAATTAATGTGAAATTCAGCATTCATTGTTTTGGTACTGAAATCAAGTTTGCACAGATGTAAAACACACTTGGTTACTTTTGACACTTTGACATGTGTTATGAATGGGGCAGTAGAGCATCCAATTTCATGAACCATGTCTTTTTCTTAACAAGAGTCCATTCTGTCAGCAGAATCTGACAAAAATCAGAGGTTTGATTTCAGTTTTGGAGATTCTTTAATGTTCCAAAATAATATAACTCATTTGACCATGACTTCCTCAGCTGAGGTGAAGGTTCAGTTTGTATTCATGTTGAAGTGGATGATTTCCAATTCAATATAGTATTTAAAATATAAATTGTACATTTAACTGATTGGAATCAGAGAATGTCTACAATGCAGAAGGAGGCCATTCGGCCTATTGAGTCTGCACCAAACACAATCCCACCCTGGCCCTATTCCCTTAACCCCACATATTTACCATAAGATATAGGAGCAGAATTATGCCTCTCAGCCCATCGAGTCTGCTCCGCCATTCAATCATGGCTAATATTTCTCTCATCCCCATTCTCCTGCCTTTTCCTCATAGCCCCTGACCACATCCTCTGAACCTATCTATCTCTATCTTAGAGATATTCAATGACTTGGTCTCCACTGTCTTCTGCAGCAAAGAGTTCCACAGATTCACTACTCTCCAGCTGAAGAAATTCCTCCTCATCTCTGTTTGAAAGAAACGTCCCTTTAGCCTGAGATTGTGCCCTCTTGTTCTAGTTTTCCTACTAGTGGAAACATCCTCTCCATGTCCTTTCTTTCCAGGCCTCACAGTTTCCTGCAAGTTTCAATAAGATCCCTCCTCATCTTTCTACGTTCCCATGAGTATAGACCCAGAGTCCTCAACCATTCCTCAATGACAAGCTCTTCATTCCAGGGATATTCTTGTGACTCTTCTCTGGACCCTTTCCAAGACCAGCATATTTTTCCTTAGATACAGGGCTCAAAACTGCTCACAACACTCCAAATGGGGTCTGACCAGAGTTTTATAGAGTCTTAGAAGTACATCCCTGCTCTTGTATTCTAGTCCTCTTGACATGAATGCTAACACTGCATTTGTCTTCCTAACTGCTGACTGAACCTGCACATTAACCTTAAGAGAATCTTGAACAAGGACTCTCAAATCTCTTTGTGCTTCTGATTTCCTAAGCATTTTTCCATTTGGAAAAAAAAAGTCTATGCCTCCATTTCTCCTTCCAAAGTACATAACCCCACGCTTTTCCACATTGTATTCTATCTGCCACTTTTTTGCCCACTCTCCTAACCTGTCCAAGTCCTTTTGCAGCCTCCCCCTTTTTTCCCTCAATACTACCTGTCCCTCTACATATCTTTGTGTCATCTGCAAACTTAGCAACAGTGCCTTCAGTTCCTTCTTCCAAAATCCTTAATGTATATTGTGAGAAATTGTGGTCCTAGCACTGACCCTTGCGACATCACTAGTCACCGGCTGACATCCTGAAAAAAAAACCCTTTATCCCCACTCTCTGCCTTCTGTCAGTCAGCCAATCCTCTATCCATACCAAGATCTTACGCTTAACACCATGGACTCTTAACTTATTCAATAGTCGCCTATGTGGCACCTTGTCAAAGGCCTTCCGGTAATCTAAATAAATCATGTCCGTTGGTTCTCCTTTATCTAATTTCCTTGTTACCTCCTCAAAGAACCTGCTAATCCTCCTGACACTAAGATCAATTTAGTAAGGCCAATTAACCTAACACGCACATCTTTGGACTGTGCACTGTGCTAGTCACCTGCATGGAGACTGGGACCCAGGTTCAATTCTGGCCTCAGGTGACTGTGTGGAGTTTGCACGGATTTCCTCCAGGTGCTCCAGTTTCCTCTCACACTCCAAAGATTTGCGGGTTAGATAGATTGGCCATGCTAAAATGACCCTTAGTGTCAGGAGGATCATCAAGATAAATACATGGGGTTATGGGTAGAGGGCCTGGGTGGGATTGTTATCAGTGCAGGCTTGATGGGCCGAAGGCCTCCACCAGCTCTGTAGGCATTCTATGATTGGATGCTTTATTTTCCAAAAGCAAGAACAATGTTATCATTAGTACACATCCAGCCTTCTCTGGTCAACAATAACATTTTTACATTGATCCTCTGTAAAAAGCCTCCACTAGCAATACTGCGGCTGTAGAATTACCACTTTTGAGTTACTCTGCACATTCTTAACATAGCTGAGATGTTTCAATCTACCTAGGTTAAGGACTAGTCTGAATATGATTCAACATAATTGTATTATTTAGATATACAGTATGACTGATCTTCTTTCTCTTCCCACCTCACTAACTGGCTCAATTAGTGTTTTTATTCCATTGCCTAACTAAAATGTTTATTAGCATAAGTCTCTATCAGAGAATGCAAACTGGTTTTAAAGGCACAAAATCATCTCTGATACTTGGACAGTTACTTTTGCCATGCAGGTGACTGTGTAACACAGTGCACAGAGTGGGTCTATTACTGTTGCAACATGCATTTTTACATGCATGCTGTAGCTGTAAATAATGAAGGTAGGTGCTGCAAAGTTCTTTCCATCACTTGGTTTACCAGTAACCTCTTAAGCCCTTACTACCTGCCTTTGGAATGAATAGGAAGGAGTTGCAGGTTGAAACTCAGTTTTACAACCTTGTTGTGCCCATTATGCAACGGGAAAATATCGTACAATCAGGCCTGAAGTAGCTAGGAATGCCGCCAGTTTTCACACCCATTACCATCTTACCACAAAAAAAATCAGTGCAATTGGGAGCCCACCCAAAATGAGCGAGACATCAATTTACATGTTTTTGCACGCATCATAATGTCATTAGCAAGTTTGACTCCCAATTGTCTCAGCTGACCTGCCTTTACGACCTTGTTCGCTGCAGCCAGATTGGTCTGGAAAACAGTTTTTCTATAAAAGTCAGATTCTGGTGCTTTATCAGTGAGGGTAAATGAGAAGGTAAGTCTCTGCGTTCAAACTTCTCTGTACTGCTCAGGTGGGGTGGGCCTGCAAAGGTATGGGGAGGCTTGGGGGAGGTGGTCTGTTATTGATCACGGAGTCCAACCCCAGATTCTCAGCACTGACCTGGATCAGAGCACTGACCTTGAATCTTAGGGATGCTAGTTTAGGCAGCAGGAAGCACTATTGCAGGTGGGGGTTGTGCTGGAAACCCTGAGTGGCAGTGCTGCAGCCTCAGGACTAGTCAAGCAGCAGTGTCTGTGGTCACTACTGCATGGGTTCAGGGTGTGTGTTAGTGGCGGGGGGTAGGGGTAGGGGTAGGTGGTTGCTGTGTTGCTGGAGGGCTGGGGGGGGGGAGGTGGAAGGGCAGCTGTGTTGTTGGGGTAGGTGTAAGCAGAGTTCTTTAACCTCTCCATCTGTCTCTCCCCTTCCCAATTCCACTCTCCCCCTTTAAAGTGATGAGATGGCTTTTGCAATGCAACCCATTGATCTTGCTGTTTTTTTTTGCTGCTGGAGCTGAGGAGGAAGAGTAGGACAATGAATTGTGGGCAGAGGAGGCCCAGCCCTTACCGCTCTCAGGAGGAAAGGGAGTCAGTCACCAGAGGCAGGATGCAGCTGCCATTCGCCCCAGGGGCAGCAGGAGAAGGAGACGTTGGAGACCCCAGCAGTTCTGCACATGAGTGTCCTTCGAGAAACTATTGGACATAGTGTGCCACTGAATGGCTCCAAAAGGGGACAGTGCAACACCTGTGCTTGGGCAGGGGAGGGGGGGGGGTGGATATATTAGCTTGGCAGCGGGTACAGGGAAGGTTCACCAGGTTGATTCCGGAGATGAGGGGGTTAAACTTATGAGGAGACATTGAAAAGACTGGGCCTGTACTCATTGGAGTTTAGAAGGTTGAGGAGAGATCTTATAGAGACATATAAGATAATGAAGGGGCTAGACAGGGTAGAAGAGCGAGGTTATTTCCACTCACAATGGAAACAAGAACTAGGGGGCATAGCCTCAAAATACAGGGGAGTCAATTTAGAACAGAGTTGAGGAGGAACTTCTTCTCCCAGAGGGTAGTGAATCTTTGGAATTCTCTGCCCAGTGAAGCAGTAGAGGCTACCTCGTTAAATGTGTCTAAGTCACAGATAGATAGATTTTTAACCAATAAGGGAATTAAGGGTTATGGGGAGCAGGCGGGTAAGTGGAAGTGAACCCATTATCAAATCAGCCATGATCTTATTGAATGGTGGAGCAAGCTCGAGGGGCTAGATGGCCTACTCCTGCTCCAATTTCTTATGTTCTTCCAGACTGTCAGTGGAGACCTTTGTGGCATTTCACAAGCATCCACCTACAAGTGTGTGAAGAGGGCACGGATATCCTGTATGCCTGGGTTGGCCAGTATATCAAATTTGATCTGGATCAAGCCCAGCAGGAAGTACGGGCTGCAGGATTCAAAGCCATTGCAGGGATGCCAAATGTGAAGGGGATTATAGACTGCACCCATGTCACCCTCAAGGCCCTGGTCAAGAATCCAGAAATATTCATGAATAGAAAGGGCTTCCATTCAATAAATGTGCGACCATCAATCCAACATTATGCACACCTGCGCTAGACACCTCAGCAGTGTGCCTAACAGCTTCATATTGAGGAGTTCTGATATCCCAAAGGTCTTTGAGGAGGAATCCAGGGTGCAGGGATGGCTCGTGGGGGGCTTGGGATACCTGCTTTGGACACCTATGTGGAGGCCTGAGTCTGAGCTTGATATAATGAGGCTCACATTGCCACCCATTTCAATAGTGGAGCGGTGCATAGGGTTCCTCAAGATGCGGTTCAGATGCCTGGACTGCTCTGGCAGGGCCCTCCAGTACAGCCCTTTGAAATCATCCCGCGTTGTGATACCTTTGGGAAAAGATATTGACTATCAAGCTGATCTATGCCCCTCGTTATTTTATAGACGTCTAAAAGGTCACCCCTCAGCCTCCTACGCTCCAGAGAAAAAAGTCCCATTCTATCCAGCCTCTCCTTATAACTCAATCCATCAAGTCCCGGTAGCATCCTAGTAAATCTTTTCTGCACTCTTTCTAGTTGAATAATATCCTTTCTATAATAGGGTGACCAGAATTGCACACAGTATTCCAAGTGTGGCCTTACCAATGTCTTGTACAATTTCAACAAGACATTCCAACTCCTATATTCAATGTTCTGACAGATGAAACCAAGTATGCCAAATGCCTTCTTCACCATTCTGTCCACCTGTGACTCTACTAGATCTCTTTGTTCTGTAACTCTCCCCAGTGTCCTACTATTAACTGAGTAAGTCCTGCCCTGGTTCAATCTATCAAAATGCATCATCTCGCATTTATCTAAATTAAACTCCATCTGCCATTCATCAGCCCACTGGTCCAATTATTCAAGATTCTGTTGCAATTGGAGATAACTTTCTTCACTGTCCATTATGCCACCAATCTTGGTGTCATCCGCAAACTTACTAACCACATCCGCTATAATCTCATCCAAATCATTAATATAAATGACAAATAACAGTGAACCCAGCACTGATCCCTGAGGCACACCGCTGGTCACAGGCCTCCAGTTTGAAAAACAACTCTCTACAACCACCCTCTGGCTTCTGTCAAGAAGCTAATTTTGTATCCATTTAGATACCTCACCCTGGATCCTGTGAGATTTAACCTTATGCAACAATCTGCCATGCAGTACCTTGTCAAAGGCCTTGCTAAAGTCCATATAGACAATATCAACTGCACTGCCCTCATCTACCTTCTTGGTTACCCCTTCAAAAAACTCAATCAAATTTGTGAGACATGATTTTCCACTCACAAAGCCATGCTGACTGTCCCTAATCAGTACTTGCATCTCTAAATGCCTGTAGATCCTGTCTCTCAAAATACCTTCCAACAATTTACCTACCACAGATGTGAGGCCCCCAGGCTTTTCTCTGCAGCCCTTTTTAAACAAAGGTACAACATTTACCACTCTCCAATCTTCAGGCACCTCACCCGTGACTATCAATGATTCAAATATCTCAGCTAGGGGACCCGCAATTTCCTCCCTGGCCTCCCACAATGTCCTGGGATACACTTCATCAGGTCTTGGGGATTATCTACCGTGATACACTTTAAGACTTCCAGTACCTCCTTCTCAGTAATGTGTACACTCCTCAAGACATCGCTATTTATTTCTCCATATTCCCCAACAACCATGCTCTCAACAGTAAATACTGATGAGAAATATTAATTTAGGATCTCACCCGTCTCTTGTAGATCTGCACATAGATGACCTTGTTTATCCTTAAGAGGCCCTACTGTCTCCCTTGTTACTCTTTTGCCCTTTATGTATTTGTAGAAGCTCTTTAAATTCTCCTTTGCCTTATCTGCCGAAACAATCTTGTGTCCCCTTTTTGCCCTCCTGATTTATTGCCTAACTCTACTGCTATACCTTCCATACTCTTCAAGGGATTCACTTGATCCCAGCTGCCTATGCATGTTATGTGCCTCTTTCTTCTTCTTGACCAGGGCCTCAATATCCCGAATCATCCAGGGTTCCCTACTTCTGCCAGCCTTGCCCTTCACTCTAAGAGAATGTGTTTACCCTGAACCCTGGTTAACACACTTTTGTGGGAAGACAAAGCAACGTCTCGTAAGTGGCATGTTTTCAAACTCCCCCAATTAACTTTTGAAAGTTCCTGCCTGATACCATCAAAATTGACCTTGCCCCAATTTAGAATTTTAACTTTTGGGCCAGACCTATCATTCTCCATAGCTATCTTAAAACCAATAGAATTACGGTCGCTGGTCCCAAAGTGGGTTTTGATGGGTATAGACAGAGTGAATGCAAGCAGGCTTTTTCCACTGAGGTTAGAGGACAAAAAAAACCAGAGGGCATGCGTTAAGGGTAAAAGGAGAAAACTTTAAAGGGAATATTAGGGGGGGATTCTTCACGCAGAGAGTGGTGGGAGTGTGGAATGAGCTGCCGGATAAAGTGGTAAATGCGAGGTCACTTTTAACATTTAAGAAAAACTTGGATGGGTTCATGGATGAGAGGAGTGTGGAGGAATATGGTCCAAGTGCAGGTCAGTGGGACTAGCAAAAAATGGTTCGGCACAGACAAGAAGGGCCAAAAGGCCTATTTCTGAGCTGTAATTTTCTATGGTTCTATGATCCCTCACTAACATTTCTGTCACCTGCCCTTCCTTATTTCCCAAGAGGAGGTCAAGTTTTGCCCCCTCTCTAGTCGAGCCATCCGCATACTGAATGAGAAATTCCTCCTGAATACACAACAAATTTCTATCCATCCAATCCTCTAATACTATGGCTGTTCCAGTCAATGTTGGGAAAGTTAAAATCTCCGACCATTACCACCTTATTTTTCTTGGAGCTATCTGTGGTCTCCTTATATATTTGTTCCTCAATTTCCTGCTGACTATTTGGGGACCTATAGTACAACCCTATCAAAGTGATTTCTCCTTCTTATTTTTCAGTTCTACCCACATAGACTCAGTGGCTGAACCTTCGGATATATCCCCTCGTGTTTTTACGCTTGCTGGACACTTCGAAAAAAATCTCATAAAGTTCTGCCCAATTTGTTTGGTCACATAATAAGCGCACATTCCTTGGTGTGGGGCTCAAACCCAGAGCTTCTGGTTAAAGGCAGTGAGACTATCACTGCACCAGACAATGTTTGGTCTGCATATAGGGAATAGATTTAAAATACCTAGGCTGGAATTCTCTGGTTCGCACATCCACTAATGCTACCGATGAGGACGAAGAATTTGGCGCTCAGTCAAATCTCCACTCTTTGCAGCAGATTCAGAGAATCTCAGCCACAGGCAAGGTCGGAGACTTCTAGCTCTAACGTTGCTGTGCTCTGTCTTTCAAATGATTGAAAAATGACTGGTTACACATACTAAGAAATATTCTAAATTGCTAATGCAAAAGCAATTTGTGGATCAGTATTCCATGATTTACCTTCAAAGCCAATGGAAGTTCATCATTAGGCTTACTGTATCAATATCCACCAACCAATAAATAGAAATAATGCATATAACAATCACAGTAAACACGTTCCTTTCACCTGTTGATTTTGTGACTTTCTCAATTTACTTAAATTTTACCTTGGGAAAAGTGTAAACGTGCCTCATCTCCCAGTCTACTACTATCATAAGTGTTGTCCAGGTGATAATAAAGAAAAACTTCAACAGCAAAATCATCCAGGCTCCAAAACTGAAAATTGATTGTTAAATGATTAGAGCCCTTGCACACTATTTATATTAACATAAAAGATATGATTCAACCAAAATGTCTGTGTCAAATTAGATATAATTTGATTACATTCAATTTTAGTGAGATCATACAGAACACAACTATTTAGTCAAGAATTTATGATACCTTGCAATAAATAGTTCCCAATTTAATTTAACGTTTTCTGCATTACTTTCAAGGAAATTTATGCCTTAATTGTGGCAGAGGATTTTTTTTTCATTCTTAGCATTTCCATTCCATTCCATTCCAGGAGCTTCAGACACCCTTTGATACTTTGTCCAAGTAGTTATTCATCATATGTAAGCCTTAACAAAGGTACTATTGAACAAAAGGGAAAGCAGCACTGTTGAGTTCTCTTGTTCTTACATGATGCCACAACTATACTTCCAACAGGAGTCACTGGATAGCAATCAAGAGTGGTAAACTTCATACTAATGATAGTCTATCACCTTTGCTTCCCGAATGCCATCCAGAAACCTTGGTGGAGAGATGACAAAAGTCACCTCCAGCACACCTTCAGATGCCCTGCCCACTCCTGCAGCCCCAACATCATGATCCTCATTCTGTCCTCAAGTCACTCAAGGATCCTGAGCCTCTGATGGGTGCAATGTCACCATCAGATATGGTGATGATTGTTCTATAGCAATGGTGGGCAATTCTAAAAACTAAAGTAATCCTTTGTGAGGAAATTTTAAAATTATAATTCTTTTTCCTTGAATTTTTAATTGTTGTGGGAACCTGATTAATCTATACTGTTCTTAGTAAATTAAACAGATCTTTCTCTCTTTCAGGAATTTCAAACTGATCTGCTATTTCAAGACAATTCCTCAAACATCTTCTTTCATTCGAACAATTATTATTTGCCTGGTTTTGACATTTATTTTATTCATTCATGGGATTTGTGCATCACTGGTAAGATCATAACTTATTGTCTATCACTAACTGCTTTGAGAAAACTGAATGGGTTGCTAAGTTATTTTAGAGGAGAGTTAAGAGTCAATCACACTGTTGCGAGTCTAGATTCACAAATAGGCCAAACTGGAAAGGACAGTGGATTTCCTTCCTCAAAAGATATTCGCAAACAAGAACAGAGTCCCTCAATGGCGGGATTGTAGGTGTGGGAGAGAGGGTGGGGGGAGGGGGCATGTGCATTAAATTTCTCAGATGGACTTCCATTGGGTTTCCACCTGCCTTGACCGCTCCGTAATTTTATGCTGGGACAGCAAGAATGAGGCCAGCTCACTCACCCTCACCCACATTGAAGCCTTTAAATGGTCAATAATTGACCTCTTAAGGGCTGCTTCCCACTCAGCCTTAACTTTCAGGTTGGTGGGGATGGGTTCTAGAGACGGAATTTGCAGAAACGAAAATCTTTGCTGAGATTTTCTGTTATAAAATCTAGCAGTTTCATGGTCATCATTACTGGTACCACCTTTTGATTCCAAGGTCTAGATCTTCCAAACAATGTCAGAAAGAGACTGCCTTACTCTGACTGTGAGTTAACCTACCCATTTACTATTTTATGCTCAAGACTAAGTACCTTCCAATGCCAGCAGAAATTCAGGGACAAAAGCGTTAGGAGGCCAAGTGGCAAGCATAATTCTAGTGCAGCAATGCCTCCTTTTATTGTGATGAACTGAAGACAATCCCTTGAAGGTCGGTCTTCAGTTCATTGACTTACCATTTGACCTAATTCTACATTTAAATAACACTGAAAATATTGAAAGGCCAAAAATCTTAGAATGGAGAGCAAAGAGTGGAAATCCTTGGCTATTATAATAATATTTAATAAGAAAACATAATATAAATATTTACTTACAATCCATACTTTTCCCACTTCAGGTCAATTAAGTGTTGAATTGCAGGATGTTTTAAGATCTCAAGTATTTCGTACTTCACTATCAGTTCAAGCTATTAAAAAAAAATTGTAAGCAGTTCTTTCACAGCTACTGCTCCCGTTATCAAAACTATTTGATGTATTGGAAAAAGTTTAGCAAGGGCACACGATCAAACAAACCCATTCTAATTGCAAATGTTTGAATATCCTACTGGAAAACTGAGAGAGGCAAGGAGATCAAATTGAGAGAAAGCAATAACAGGTTTGCAATCCTAATTGGTCACTAAAAGCTTATTCAAACAAGATTGTTGGTCATTTCCATGGGTTACCTCTCAGCTAGGCATAAATATGGCAACCAGCTATCAGGATAATGCTGCATCTACCAACTTACTTGTTCTCTTGGAGAACTGAAAAAAATGATAAGCAGTGGCAAATAGATGCCAATCATTACAGAAGTTGCATTGTTGGCAGTAGTTTCATGGTCATTTTGTGGCCTAGTACAAGTAGTGGTAAGACTATGGCATAAAGCTTGAATGTAATGGTCACCTTCAGTGCTAACTGATGAGTGAGGTTACAAGTCCCCCTGCATGCAGTAGGCAACAGTACCATACTGTTGCTTCTTTGATGAAATACAGTCTTCTTATACATAGCTCCTCAGTAAGTTCCTCATATGACCCATGCTGCCTCCAATCTCAGTCTAAGTTATCTTGATTGCATTGGTAGTATAAAAGCCAGAAACCCAGAACTGCAGTGCCACTGGTACTTCCGATAACCTATGTAAAAAAGGGCCACTGCTATCGTGGGGGGTAAAAGGGCATTTAAGGGGCAGGAGGTCCACAAGTTAAGGCCCACCACTGGGTTGGGGATTCTCACCGACTGCTGAGAGTCCCTAGAGGGAATGCATTTGCTGTCAATTGCAAAGCCCACTAACGTCGCATTGGTTATCCTGCTCTCTATCTGCTTGATAGATTTATTTCTGACATTCCATCCCAGGCCCCACTAACAGTTACAAACACCAGGTCTCACAGCTATTGCCTCAATCAAGGGAGCTTGTCAAATGTTAACCATAAGACATAGGAGCAGAATTATGCCACTCAGCCCACTGGGTTTGCTCCGCCTTCAAACACAGTTGATATTTTTCTCATCCCCATTCTCCTGCCCTTTCTCCACTACCGCTGATCCCCTTATTAATCAAGAACCTATCTATCTCTGTCTTAAAGACACTCAATGACCTGGCCTCCACAGCTTTCTGCAGCAAAGAGTTCCATAGATTGACCACTCTCTGGCTGAAGGTCTTAACACGGTTCTTCGCACTGCATAAACTCTGAAATGCTTCCTACAATGAGCATCGTAATGTCTAATTGCGTAGAAATTAGGAGGATTCTCTGCTCTTTCTGAACTTCATGCCATTCTTTCAGCTAGTTTGTGCCTGTCTTCCAGGAGGGTATACCCAGAAATTATACTGCAAGTGTTCCCCAGTAATGGCCTTCTCACAGTCACCCTTATTGTCTACATGAGTGCCTCAGAGCTCAGCCCAGTCTGCCACATGCTGCTGTCAATATCTAGAAGTGCCATGGGTCATTATCTGGGCAGAAGAGATTGCCATGATTGAAATGTGCTAGCCCAAGGAAAGGTGGAGCAGGCATCTTGACGGTGGGGGAGGGGGCTAACATCTGACTCCCCATCAGGCTATAAATCAGAGTTCATGCACTGACTGCCCAGGTGCATTGAGTACGATAACATGACAGCTTCATCCTAGGGTACTTGGATATCTCCAGACCTTTCAAGGATCACCCCAAGTTGTCGGATGATTTGTGGAAGACAAAGATTAGCCACTGAGGTCATGGCTGATGACATTGGTGCTGAATTATCAAACCCACTAAACTGAAGACATGCTGCCTCCTGATCTGTCACTGAATGATGCATTGGTGTGTCCAAGATACGATTGTACTGCCTGAACCATTCTGGCAGGGCTCTTAAGCAGAGCTCCCAAAGAATTTCCAGCATTATGACGGTCAGCTGAGCCAACCCCACCTATGCAGTGCTGGAGCGACATTCTGGTAGAGGAAGACCATGCGTATTCCTCTGAAGATGAGGTGGATCAGGTGGGAATGGAGGAAGAACCCAAGGAGGACCTGGGCGATGTAGGACAGGTGGTGGCAAGGGTTCAGCATACCAAGAGGACCACAGAGGCCCTAACTGATGTCAGATGCTCTGATTAGGAGACTTGGTGTGCAGCAGGTCTCCACCCTTCCGAGATTTGCCTACCCTGTCCCCAAACTCTTGTCCACAATCGCAGGACCCTTTCCACCTCCAAGGGTCCCATTGACATCACACCAGGGTGATGGACCTGGGTTGGTTGATTATCAAGGTGGGAAAGTGATATGACTCACTGAGAGGCAAGTTGTGATGCTGCTCTGGTGCTGTCTAAGTCTGACACTTGTCTATCTTCTGACTGAACACTTGTCTGTCTTCTGGAGGCTCAAGTCAGAGTGAGGATCAGGGGCACCATCATTTGGTCCAAAGCTCTAGGGGTCGAGAGGTGCCTAGGGTTCAGTGAGTGATAAGCCTATCATTTCAGGATGTCTGTCACCATGGGTATCAATGGCTCTCAGTATTGGCACTGCTGGGGTAGTGGTGGTGGTGGTGGTAGTAGGATAGGAACATAAGAACTAGCAGAAGGAGTAGGTCATCTGGCCCCTCAAGCCTGCTCCGTCATTCAATAAGATCATGGCTGATCTTTTCATGCACTCAGCTCCACTTACCCGCCCGCTCACCATAACCCTTATAATTCCTTTACTGTTCAAAAATCCTTGCCTTAAAAACGTTCAACGAGGTAGCCTCAACTGCTTCACTGGGCAGGGAATTCCACAGATTCACAACATTGTGTGTGAAGAAGTTCCTCCTCAACTCAGTCCTAAATCTGCAACCCCTTATTTTGAGGCTATGCCCCCTAGTTCTAGTTTCACCCGCCAGTGGAATCAATCTCCCTGCTTCTATCTTACGTTCATAATCTCATATATTACTATAAGATCTCCCCTTATTCTTCTGAATTCCTATGAGTATAGCCCCAGTCTACTCAGTCTCTCCTCATAAGCCAACATCTCAACTCCATCAACCTAGTGAATCTCCTCTGCACCCCCTCCAGTGCCAGAATATCTTTTCTCAAGTAAGGAGAACAAAACTGTACAGAGTACTCCAGGTGTGGCCTAACCAGCACCTGATAAAGCTGCAACATAAACTCGATGTTTTTAAACTCCATCCCTCTAGCAATGAAGGACAAAATTCCATTTGCCTGCTACACCTGCAAACCAACTTCTCGAAAATCTTGCAGAAGGACACCCAGATTCCTTTGCACAGCAGCATGTTGCAATTTTTTACCATTTGAATAATAGTCCATTCCTACCAAAATGGATGACCTCACATTTACCAACTTTGTACTCCATTTGCCAGACCCCCGCCCACTCACTTAGACTATCTATATCCTTTTGCAGACTTTCAGCATCCTCTGTACACTTTGCTCTGCCACTCATCTTAGTGTCAACTACTAATTTTGACACACTACACTTGGTCCCCAACTCCAAATCATCTATGTAAATCGTAAACAATTGCGGTCCCAACACTGATCCCTGAGGCACACCGCTAGTCACTGATCGCCAACCAGAAAAACACCAATTTACCCCTACTCTTTGCTTTCTGTTAGTTAACCAATCCTCGATCCATGCTAATACATTACCCATAACACCGTTCTGAGTATTATTCTGAGTATAGACAGGGAGATGAACTCCCTGCGGAAACAAGACATGAACAGGAAAATTCATAGATCGTAGAATCCTATCTATGCAGAAGGAGGCCATTCGGCTCATCAAGTCTGCATCAATCATAGTCCCACCCTGGCCCTATTCCCACAACCCACATACTTAGCCCTGCTAATCCCTGACACTAAGGTCAATTTAGCATGGCTAATCAACCTAACCTAATCTTTGGACTGTAGGAAGAAACCAGAGCACCAAGAGGTAATCCACGCAGAAATGGGGACAATGTGCAAACTCCACACAGACAGTGACCCGAGGCTGGAATTAAACCTGTGTCCTTGGTGCTGTGAGGAAGCAGTGATAACCACTGTACCACCATGGCAGTTGTGGCTTTAAGGTGCAATATCCTTTAAAGCTGATTATTTATAGTGCCAATTACCCTATCCCTAACCATGCCCTCTCAGTGTTCCTAAATCTTCTTAATTTTGCATAGCCTCAATCATGCCTTGGACACCCATGGTTTCAAATTCCTACCCCATGCTTTGCTGCATCCAGAAGCCTCGTGAGATCTACCTCAATGAAGCATGAAGCTGCTTTCTGCATTGCCGTGGCAGGGGAATTCCTGGCTTGATTGGCTGAGAGTGCAGAGGGAGCACTTAAATGCAGTTCCCCATTGTTTACAGTGCACAGCTACGAGCCAGTTCAGAAGAATCACACACCTGGGGACTCCATACTGGTGTGTTTCATGTGGGGGTTCTTTCAGTGCACTAAGTGCAGGATAATGTCGTTCTGATTCGGGCAAATTGCATTGGTTTTCTTGCCTGAAATAATATTTAGTAATTTTGGGGGAAATTCTGCCCTTTGTCTTCTTCGTAACACTGAAATGTTTTAGCTTAATTTGTTATGTAACAATAGAACCATGAAATTTAATAAAAAATCTAGTTTTAAAATAACTGGAAAGTTCAATGGAGATTTAGTTTTACTTCAAAATATTGATATGCAGAATACTATATAAAATTGCTTTAAATAATTTTTAAGATTAGGGAGAATATACTAGTCCAAACAAACTCTCAAGTTGCAGACTTAACGTGAATGCTATTTCTTTCCACTAAGTACTTACTGCCTTCTTTCTGTCAGATCCTTGATCTGTAGGCAAAAACACAAGCATTAAGTATATAGAGTTGATTCTCACTTTTTACACCAAATTTTAATTTCCATTTGTTCCAACAAAACCTGATCCTTGGATTCTGAGTGAGAAGGTTGTGTATCCAGAGACTTGATCATAGAATTTAGACAATCCTAATACAGCATTGTTGGAAGTGTTGTCTTTGGATGCAACTTTACATCAAGGTCCTGTCTGCCAGGTCAAGTGAATGTGGAAGATGCCATGGTGCTATTTTGAACAGTTCTCCCTGCGTCATGGCAATATTTCTCCATCAACCAACAAAAACAAAAAGTATTATCTGGACAATATCACAGTGTGTGGAACCTTGATGTGCACAAATTAGCTGTTGCATTCCCTCATGGCATAAGGCACAGTCAAGATGCTTCAAAAGATATGATCATATCACAATGTGTGAAACTTGGATGATATGAAATTCCATTTATTTTAATTAAAGGGATGTTAGACATGTTCTGTAAGAGGGGCCTAGTTATTCCTACTGGGATTTTATTTTGTGCACACATCCCAGCAATATTTAATATCTAGACTGTTAATTGGTCAATTAAGTTTGATGATTAGAATTGTTTTGTCCTAGGAGTTAAATATACCTTAAGTTATTTCTATATGGACAAAAATGTTCTGTACTAACATTAAATTTTGAGTTGTCCACCTTACAGGGATTTCTTATTTCATTACTAAGCATAACAATAAGTTCAAAATACCTACAGAGTTATGAGAACAAATATTTCAATGATATAATCTACCATCAGTTAAGCTTTTCTTTAAAGAAGAAGAAACCTGAAATCCTAGTTATTTAGTGAAAGAATGAAGTCACAAGATTTCATGATTTAAACCGGAAAGATTTTTACTATACAAGAATTAAAAACAATAAGCAAAAAAAAAATCTTGGGTAACCCAAAACTCAGAATCAACTTAAGTTGAACATGAATTGTCAGGGAAATTATGGTCAATTATAAACTGTAAATTACACATTAATTGACAAATGCAACCAAGACAAAGTTTCAGAATTGGCTCAGCAGTCCACTCAATTGCTGCACTTGAAGGTAAGATTGGCGGACCTATGACATTCAGACTGTTAAAAGCAGAGTTGAAGAGCTTCTACAGACATGTGCCATTTTTGATGAAAAGCAAGTTCATGGAACTCTGAGATTGATGACGTAGCTAACACAACCAGTCACAAAACTCTGTTGTCATCACAAAGAATTTCAGCTTCTCTTCTTCTAGGATTTAACCGGATCCCCAATTGACAGCAGCACATAACCAACCAGAATTCCACGGCCTCAGTCTTCTTCAAATATGGCATATTCTGTAGATCCTCCTCAACTCAGATTCCCAGAATTGTTACAGCACAGAAGGAGGCCATCTAGCCTGCTACTTTCAATTATCTAATGTATTCCCAGGTCCTCCTGTTCCTGCACCCTCATAAGAATTGTACCTCTTATATTTTCTGTCCCTATTTTCCTACCAAAATGCATCACCTCACAGTTCTTTCTCCACACTGAACTTCATCTGTTACCAATATGCCCATTCCATCAACTTGACTTTACCCTTTTGAAGTTCAGCACTGTCCTCCTCACAATTCACAATGCTTCCAAGTTTCATGTTGTCCGCAAACTTTGAAATTTTCTCTTGAACATAAAGATCTAGGTGTTTAATATAAATCAGAAAAAGTAGAAGTCCCAATACCAATCCCTGAAAAACTACAAACATTCCTCACTGTCCATTTCTTAGTACTCAACTAAATTTGTACCCACATTGCTACCGTTCCTTTTATTCCAACAGCGATAACAATACCCCTGCAATTTCCATTCTCATTTCCTTCAACATCCTTGTATGCATCTCATCCAATCCCTTTGCCTTGTCAACTTAACATACCATCAATCTATCCAATACTTCTTCCTTATCAATTTTGAACCCTTTTAATGACAGACTTTCTCCTCTAATTCCCCAGAACGGCATCTAACTCCTTGGTAAAGACAGATGCAAAATATTCACTGAATGCCTTATCCATGTCTCTTGCCTCTATATGGGGCAGCATGGTGGCACTGATTAGCACTGCTGTCTCAAAGCACCAAGGACCCAGGTTCTATTCCCGGCTTGGGTCACTGTCTGTGTGGAGTTTGCACATTCTCCCTGTGCCTGCGTGGGTTTCCTCCAGGTGCTCTGGTTTCCTTGCACAGTTAAAGATGTGCGGGTTAGGTGGATTGGCCATGCAAAATTGCCCCTTAGTGTCAGGGGGACTAGCTAGGGTAAATGCATATGGTTAAGGGGATAGGGCCTGGGTGGGATTGTGATCTGTGAAGACTCGACAGGCTGAATGGCCTCCCTCTGCACTGTAGAATTCTATGGATTCTATGCAAATTTCTTTCTAAGTCCCTAATTGATCCTACATACAACTCATTGAAATTCCTCTTTATGTTGGCTGCCAGTCTTTTCTCATAATCCCTCTTCGCTTCTCTGATGTGCTGTGTATTCATCTTGGTTCTCAGTTATATTTTTTACCTGACATCTGTTGTAAGCAAATGTTTCCTACTTTATCTTAATTTCTATTGCCTTTTTCATCAAAGAAGAGGTGGACTTGTTTACCCTATCCTCTGCCTTTTGAGGGGATATATCATAACTGTGTGGAAATAATTTATTTTTTGAAGATAGCCCATTGTTCATCAACAGTTTTCCCACCAACCTTTCATTCCAGTCTATAAGGCCTAGCTCCATTCTTGCCCCATTGAAGTCAGCTCTCCTGCAGTTAATTATTCTTATTCTGGATTATTCAATGTCCTTTTCTACCATTACCCTAAATCATGCAATACAATGATCACTGTCTCATAATTGTTCCCATTCACACTTGACCTACCTGACCCATCTTATTTCCAAGAACTCTGTTTACAGTGGTCTGAATGTTATAGGCATAGTAGAAGGATCGGATACACAAAGGGGCTGAGTATAGTACTCCCCATCAGTGATGTATGAAAACACCTGACCTAAACCTTAAGTCAGTAGTATAGAGCTAGGTAGCAATATGTAAGGACATGCCATGGAGTCCTCTCCATTCCTATACCTTATACTGTAAAAATATACATAGTTTAGTAATATTGATAAAGGTTTCACACTAACTTCTACAAGACTGCTTAAAGATGTCGAAGCATTACACAACATAGTGTTGCATAAGTAACAACAACCCAACAAAAGATGGTACAAGTTAGAGATCAAAATCCAGAATAAAATGACTGAAGAGCTCAAGAGACATCAGCAATGAATTTCTGCTCTGGAAAAAAAACTTCAGTTAAGAAGTAAGTAGCTGAGAAAACTTTCCTAAAAAACTCCAGGGACAGAAGATCCTGGCAGCAGAAGAAGGACAGAAGTAACGCTCAAGCGAAAGTCTCCACTGGATCTCAGTGGAAGCAGATTCAACAAAGCAGAGCCAACAGTCTGCAGAGTGATATACCATATTTTTAAAGTTCTGGAGAAGCCAGTGCTTCCAACTATTTATTTTAAATGTCAGTCTGGTAGAAAACTCAGTTGCACATCTGTAGCTAGCTCAATCTCCAACTTGGCATCTCCTCAACCTGACTCCTGAGTCCAAAGAACAACAAAAGAAAAATAAACCATCAAACAAACAGAAACCTTGTTGAAACAAAAGCCTGAGTGCCTGACAAAATTTTCAGTCTCCTGGGTTGGCAAGACTTCTGCCCTGCCTATTCAGTCAGACCTAATGTGTGGCAAGCCGACGCCATTGTGCTAGCCCATAGTTATGACCCAAGTTACAGTTACTTTGCAGCTTTATCCTTCTCCTGCATGTCCCTGCCACTATAAAACTTGTGTCAAAAGTTTGAATCATGCAAAATCTTTTCAGTAATATTGGCGCTTAATATAAAAAAGGATAGCAAGAGTTTTTATAAATATATAAAAAGGAAGAGGCTGGCTAGGGTGAACGTTGGACCCTTAGAGGATGAGAGGGGGGACTTAGTGGTGGGGGATGGGGAAAATGGCTGAGGTCTTGAATAACTTTTTTGTTTCGGTCTTCACGGAGAAAGACGTGAATAATTTGCCGGGTGTTAGCGATGGAAAGGTGGTAGGAGTGGAGGGTCTCAATGACATTGTTGTTACTAGAGAGGTGGTGCTCGACAGACTGGAGGGACTGATTGTGGACAAGTCCCCAGGACCGGATGGAATGCATCCAAGGGTTCTGAAAGAAATGGCGGAGGTGATAGTGGATGCCTTGGTGGTTATTTTCCGGACATCGCTGGATTCCGGGGAAGTGCCGGAAGATTGGAAAGCGGCTAATGTTACACCGTTGTTTAAGAAGGGTGCCAGGCAAAAGGCGGGGAATTATAGGCCGGTTCGTTTAATGTCTGTTGTAGGTAAAATGTTAGAATCCGTCATCAAGGAGGAAATAGCGAGGCATCTTGAGGGCAATTGCTTGATAGAGCAGACGCAGCACGGTTTCGTTAAGGGGAAGTCGTGTCTGACGAATTTATTAGAGTTCTATGAGGATGTGTCTAGGGCGGTGGATAGAGGAGAGCCGGTGGATGTGGTCTTTCTTGATTTTCAGAAGGCGTTTGACAAGGTACCTCACAAGAGGTTATTGCAGAAGGTCAGGGGACATGGAGTTGGGGGTAGGGTGTTAGCGTGGATAGAGGATTGGTTGTCAAATAGGAGGCAGAGAGTGGGGGTTAATGGGTGCTATTCGGATTGGCGGTTGGTGACTAGTGGAGTGCCCCAGGGGTCGGTGCTGGGGCCTCAGCTATTTACCATTTATATAGATGATCTGGAGGAGGGAACCAAGTGTATGGTGTCGAAATTTGCTGATGACACCAAGATTGGGGGAACGGCAAATTGCGCGGAGGGTGTGGAGAGTCTGCAGAAGGATCTAGATAGGCTGGGTGAATGGGCCAGGAAATGGCAAATGGAATTTAATGTTGGCAAGTACGAGGTGGTCCACTTTGGTAGGAATAATGGTAGGAAGGACTATTTCTTACGTGGAGAAAAACTGCAGCAGGCGACGGTGCAGAGGGACCTCGGGGTCCTTGTGCATGAGTCGCAAAAACCCAGCTTGCAGGTACAGCAGGTGGTCAGGAAGGCTAATGGGATGCTGGCCTTCATAGCGAGGGGGATTGAATATAAAAGTAGGGAGGTCTTGCTGCGGCTGTATAGGGCATTGGTGAGGCCACAGCTGGAGTACTGTGTGCAGTTTTGGTCGCCGCACTTACGCAAGGATATTTTGGCCTTGGAGGGAGTGCAGAGGAGGTTTACTAGGCTGATGCCGGAGTTGAGCTATGAGGAGAGGCTGAATAAACTAGGCTTGTACTCGTTGGAGTTTAGAAGAATGAGGGGAGATCTCATTGAGACGTATAAGATGATGAATGGAATGGATAGGATAGAGGTGGAAAGACTCAGAAAGGACAGTAGGACTAGGGGGCACAGCCTCAAGATAAAGGGGGGACGGTTTAGAACAGAGTTGAGGAGGAACTTCTTCACTCAAAGGGTGGTGAATCTCTGGAATTCTCTGCCCGTTGAGGTGGTGGAGGCTGCCTCGCTAAATATTTTTAAGATGCGGGTTGATAGGTTTTTGATAAGCGAGGGGATTAAGGGTTATGGGGAGAGGGCGGGAATGTGGAACTGATCCACGACAGATCAGCCATGATCTTATTGAATGGCGGGGCGGGCTCGAAGGGCTGGATGGCCTACTCCTGCTCCTATTTCTTATGTTCTTATGTGGTGCCATTTTAAAATCCTTCGACCTCTTAAAGGGACACATACACATTAAATGATTTTCAACTCAGCTTATTAGCTTTGAAGAGATACTAACAATGCTTCGTGTGTTGCAGAGACCAAATTCAAAGAGATTTACACAAAGGCCATATACATTTCATAAGCTAGCCAACCAGGGCCTATTTGTCTGCTAGGAGAAAGGATCCCATAACCGCCATTTTAATTCTTAATGGTTGAGACAATTAACCATCTCAATGACCCAGACCACACATCCCTTGTCAAAAACAATATGCAGAGGTGCAGATCAAGTGACATAAACCTTTAACTAGTGGAACCAGTTATATTGTCTTGCTGTACTGCAAACTCACTCAAACATTTTACCATTTAACTAGCAAAAGCTCAGAAAAGAGACTTCTCCCAGACTGAATACCTGGCCACATTTAAACTTCTCTACATGCCTAGCTCAACGTATGAAGCCATCTCTACTGGAAAATTGAATTATACAGCACCAGTTTCAACCTGTAGACCTCCAGGAATGAATAGATCATTGATATGTTTCCTTTGTGGTCTCTGTACTGCAAATATTTATTTTCTCTATCAGTCTCTTATTGTATGAATGATAAGGGGAAACTTTGCAAACCATTGTCTACAAATAAACTAACTCTGAGTTTATCTTTTCTCCACTTTGCTGTGAATCACAGCCAATAACTGAGGGGAAGAAGAATCTGGTACTGCTTATAAAAAGAGGGAACAAATCAAAACAGTTCATTTATGAACAGATGGCAGGAGGAGAATTGAGGGCTGTTTAAATGACCCCCCCCTCAACTTCAGTCCATAAGGGCGGCATGGTAGCACAGTGGTTAGCACCGGTCCTTCACAGCTCCAGGGTCCTGGGTTCGATTCCCGGCTCGGGTCACTGTCTGTGTGGAGTTTGCACATTCTCCTTGTGTCTGCATGGGTTTCCTCCGGGTACTCCGGTTTCCTCCCACAGTCCAAAGATGTGCAGGTTAGGTTGATTGACCATACCAAAATTGCCCCTTAGTGTATAGGGATGCATAGGTTAGAGGGATTAGTGAGTATAATATGTAGGGATATGGGGGTTAGGACTGGGTGGGATTGTGTTCGGTGCAGACTCGATGGGCCGAAGGGCCTCTTTCTGCACTGTAGAGTTCTATGATTCAACAAAAATTGAAAGTCCAATCCAGAATCACCATTTGAATTTGACTAGAGTCCAAATAAGCAAGAGCTAAATCTGATAAAAGTGCCAATTGGAAACCAAAAGGGAAAAACTCAGGGAGAGCATTTGGACCGCACATTACCATTAGAGCAGTTAGATGCAGAGTTCAATTCAAATTCATGCCTCCCCCAGCCAGATTCAAGCTGCAAAAGCTCAGATTGCAGCTACAATTTCAGGAGAGGGAAAGTGAGAAGAGAGCAATGATATTGGAGTGAGAAAGGAAGAAAAAAAGAATGCCAGCTATGAAAATTGGAAATGGAGATATCAGCTCAGAGACAGTGGCGGAGCTATAGTGATAGGGGATTCAATTGTAAGGGGAATAGATAGGCATTTCTGCAGATGTAAACAATGTCCCTTTAAAGATGAAGGATAACGGTGTTAACATTTGGGAACCCTGGATAACAAGAGAGATCGTGAGCTGAGTGAAAAAGAAGGAGAGGCACACATAAATTTCTGGAAATTGAAAACAGATATGACTCGAGGAATACAAAGAATGCAGGAAAGAGCTTAAATAGGGACATAGGTGGGCAAAAAGGTGTCATGAAATGTCCTTGGCAGACAGGATTAAGGAGAATTCCAATGTTTTTTATGCGTATATAAGGAGCAAGAGAGTCACTAAGGAAAGGGTAGGTCCACTCAAGGACAGTAGAGGGAATTTGTGTGTGGAATCAGATGAGGTGGGTGAGGTCCTTAATGAGTAATTTGCAACAGTATTCATAAAGAAAAAGGATATGGTAGATAGTGAATGTAGAAAGGAGGATGTTGATATTCTAATTAATTCTAATTATTCTAATTATTCTATTTAATGTTGGCAAGTGTGAGGTGGTCCACTTTGGTAGGAAGAATGGTAGGAAGGACTATTACTTACGTGGCGAAAAACTGCAGCAGGCAACGGTGCAGAGGGACCTCGGGGTCCTTGTGCATGAGTCGCAAAAACCCAGCTTGCAGGTGCAGCAGGTGGTCAGGAAGGCGAATGGGATGCTGGCCTTCATAGCGAGGGGGATTGAATATAAAAGTAGGGAGGTCTTGCTGCAGCTGTATAGGGCATTGGTGAGGCCGCAGCTGGAGTACTGTGTGCAGTTTTGGGCGCCGCACCTGTGCAAGGATATTTTGGCCCTGGAGGGAGTGCAGAGGAGGTTTACTAGGCTGATACCAGAGTTGAGGGGGTTGAGCTATGAGGAGAGGCTGAATAAACTAGGCTTGTACTCGCTAGAGTTTAGAAGAATGAGGGGAGATCTCATTGAGACGTATAAGATGATGAATGGGATGGATAGGATAGAGGTGGAAAGACTCTTCCCGCTCAAAAAAGACAGTAGGACTAGGGGGCACAGCCTCAAGATAAAGGGGAGGCGGTTTAGAACGGAGTTGAGGAGGAACTTCTTCACTCAAAGGGTGGTGAATCTCTGGAATTCTCTGCCCGTTGAAGTGGTGGAGGCTGCCTCGCTAAATATTTTTAAGAAGCGGGTTGATGGGTTTTTGATAAGAGAGGGGATTAAGGGTTATGGGGAGAGGGCGGGAAAGTGGAACTGAGCCACAACAGATCAGCCATGATCTTATTGAATGGCGGGGCAGGCTCGAAGGGCTAGATGGCCTACTCCTGCTCCTATTTCTTATGTTCTTATGTTCTAGGACATGTTGAAATAAATAGGGAGGAGGTATTGGAGGTTTTGAAAAACATTAAGGTGGACAGGGCGGGGTAGGGTTCATTCCAGAATACTGAGAAAGGTGAGAATGGTTTTGTGAAATGGAAATCGTGTCTCACATGTTTGAGTTCTTTGAGGATGTGACAAGAAAAATTGACCAGGGCAGGGCAATGGATGTTCTATACATGGACTTTTGTAAAGCTTTTGATAAGGTTCCTCATGGCAGGCTGATACAGAAGGTGAAGTCATATGGGATCTGAGGTGAGCTGGTAAGATGGATACAAAACTGGCTTGGGCATAGAAAGCACAGAGTAGCAGTGGAAAGGTATTTTTTTTTTAAACTGGAAGTTTGTGGCAAGGTCTGATCAGTAAATTTGAAGATGGTACAAAAATTGGGGGAGTAGCAGATAGTGAGGAGGGTTTTCAGAGGATACAGTAAGATATAAATCGTTTGTACACCTGGGCCAAAAGATGGCAGATAGAATGTAACTCAGACAAATGTGAGGGGATATGATTTGGAAGGTCTGCAAAGATATACTACAGAAGGAAAGTATATAGTAAATGATAGAGCCCTTAGAAGTATTAGTGTATTAATTAGTGTAGGGGAACTTCTTCACTCAAAGGGTGGTGAATCTCTGGAATTCTCTGCCCGTTGAAGTGGTGGAGGCTACCTTGCTAAATATTTTTAAGACGCGGGTTGATGGGTTTTTGATAAAAGAGGGGATTAGGGGTTATGGGGAGAGGGCGGGAATGTGGAACTGAGCCACGACAGATCAGCCATGATCTTATTGAATGGCGGGGCAGGCTCGAAGGGCTAGGTGGCCTACTCCTGCTCCTATTTCTTATGTTCTTATTAATGCAAATCCAATACTCAAATGCTTGTCAGATTGGCAAGCCAATCTATGCATGCAGATCCACAGTTTTCTGAAGGTGGCAACTCAGATGGACAAGGTGGTCAAGAAGGCATATGGCATGCTGGCCTTCATTGGTCAGGGTGCTGGGTATAGGAATTGGAAAATCATGTGGCAGCTGTACAAGATTTTAGTAAGGCAACATTAGGTGTATTGTATTCAATTTTGGTCATCACACTTCCAGAAGGTTGTTGAAGTATTGGAAAGGGTGCAGAAGAGATTGACCAGTATGTTGCCTGGATTGGAGGTTATGGACTACGAAGAAAGATTGAACAAACTTGTATTGTTTTCATTGGAACGGAGGATGAGGGGTTAACTGATAAAGGTTTAAAAGATTATGATAGGCTTGGATAGAGTGGATAGTCAGAGTCTTTTTCCCAGGGTCGAATGGTCAATTACTCGGTGCCATAGGTTGAAAGTGAGAGGGGGAATGTTTAAGAGAGATGTAAGGGACAAGTTTTTCACAGAGAGTGGTGAATGCTTGGAACATCTTTGGTGGGTCGGAGGACCTGTTCCTATGCTGTACTGTTCCTGGTTCTCTTTGTAAATACACACGCCTTATGACAAACCAAGACCAAATTGTAAGTAGGTATTGTCAGTCTATATCCATTGACTAAAGACTTGGCGAGGAGGTGCAACCAGTACGTTCAGCCCACTGGTGCTATAAGGAGGCTCCTGACGTAGAGCTTAAATCATGAGTTTAGTGCTAGGTAGCTGTTTGACTATGAAATATCAGAACAAATCCCCCTTAGCTGTTAGCAACTCCAAGATAGCAGCTGAGAAAAGAATGGGTCTTAAATTTGAGTTTTATAAGTAATCTAAACGTACAGATTGGAAAAGCCAACTTTAAATGTAAATTGTGGCTCTGGTGTGTTGTTTCTCTGACTCAAGTGTCACAGTAAAATTCCTTTAATGGCATACAGTAAAGCAATCCCAACTCTAAATATTCTCAAACAATTTGGCTTGCCTATCTGACAAGCATTAGAGTATTGGGTTTGCATTAGAGTATTTGGTTGGCTCTCATTCATGGGACATGAACATTGCTGGCTGACCAGCATTTATTGACCATTCAACAATGACCTTTCTTTCCATTATAAGGTCAGCAGTGGAAATGTTTGCTGATAATTGCACTGTGTTCAGCAACAATTGCGACTCCTCAGATACTGAAGCAATCCATGTTCACATGCAACAAGACTTGGACAATATCCAAGCTTGGGTTTATAAGTGGAAATTAACATTTGGGCCACACCAGTGCCAGGCAATGACCATCTCCAACAAGAGAGAATCTAATCATCACTCTTCGACATTCAGTGGCATGGCCATCACTGAATTCTCTACTAACAACATCCTGGGGGTTACCATTGACCAGTAACTGACCTGCATTAGCCTTATAAATACTGCAGCTGTAAGAGCAGATCAGAAGCTTGGGACCTGCAACAAGATTTCACAAAATCTACTAACAACATACAAGACCAAGTCAAAAGTGTGATGGAGTATTCTCCACTTGCCTGGATAAGTGTAGCTCAACAATATTCAAGGAGTTTGACACCAATAAGGACAAAGTAGCTGTCTTCACTTGCACCCTATCCACAAACATTAATTCCCTCCACCACAGAAGCACAGTGGCAGCGGTGTGTACCGTCTATAATATGCACTGCAGGAACTCACCAAGCTTCCTTTGACAATATCTTTCACATTCATGACCAAAACCCACTAGGAATGATGTGGAGATGTTAGTGTTGGATTGGGGTGCGCACAGTGACAAAGGCACTAGGGAACACCATCACCTAAAAGTTCTCCCCAATCCACCCACTACCTTAACTTGGAAATATATTGACATTTCTTCAATGTCATTGGATTAAATTCCTGGCACTCCGTCCCTAACAGCACTTTAGTAGTACCTACCCTACATGGACTGTACTGGTTCAAGGAGGCAGCTCGCCATTACCTTCTCAAGGGCAATTAGACATGAGCAATAAATGATGGCCTAGTCAGCTATTCCCACATCCCAGATCTACTGTACCCACAACCCCGGGACTCCTTGAATTTACCTGGGACTCCAGTTCCCGGACTTAGACTCAGGTCTCCTCCAGCATTTCTTCTTCTGACCACTACAGCAGTATCACTGCAGGGATTGAAGCACAGCCTGTCAGTCAGATTAGCTGACAGCTCTCTAAGGCAGGGCTTCCTCCCACGTGAGGAGAGATATCCTGCCTTCAACTATTTAATACGGATTTGTGCGTAAACTGGCTCGGGACATTCAGAGTTGGTGGGGCGTTCCTCCTCCTCCTCCTCCGCCCCCCACCAACACTTCAAATGGCAGGAAGAGAGACCTACCATCTGAAAATTTCAATCCAATGAACTTGTGCAAGATTGTATACCAATACTGCCACACCTACAGAACAGTAGACAGTATATTTCACTACAGCATTGCAAGGATATCTGGTATTGGAGGTTGTTTTTGGAAAAATGCATAACTTTTTTTTTGCTTATGGATCTGAGCTTTGAGAAGAAGTATTAACCTGGAGTAGAAAAAGATACTGGAAAATAATATTCAAGGTCCTTAGGATTAAAGATATTCCGGATCTCAACAATAAATCCAAGATTGTTACAAATTTGATAACCAAAGGTTAGGAATTGAACTTGGTATATTCTCAGTTGCCAATTGCCTCTGGAGGATTATCAATTTATTTCTCAAGATGAACTGACAAAGCTTTACCAAGGAAAGGAAATAGGACAAACTACACCAACTGCACAGATTCAAATTTTCAGATCGCCTCAACATATAGCATAACAACAAAGATCAATATCTGAAGATTAACCCAGAACTAATTTGGAAAATCATGTGGCAGCTGTACAAGATTTTAGTAAGGCAACATTAGGTGTATTGTATTCAATTTTGGTCATCACACTTCCAGAAGGTTGTTGAAGTATTGGAAAGGGTGCAGAAGAGATTGACCAGTATGTTGCCTGGATTGGAGGTTATGGACTATGCTAAGTCAGAGGTAGGCTGACTTATGGATATTCATTGCATTTAGGGGACCAAACCATAGTGTCATCATTTTGAAGCTCAGTGCAAACTGAAACTAAATATGTTAACCAACCATGCAAGTTGGTAAAATGCTTCTGTGATGGGCTGGGTTTGGCATGTACCAGCAGAATATGCCTTGATAATGCACGTTTGAAAATCAGTGATGATTAATCTATATACATCATAGATTGTTTCTAATTAGCACTGACAGGACCATGGCTTTGCTAGTTGGTGAATCCAATCAAGCCCAAATGGTATTACAATTCAGTATATATTGCTGATGCCATAATTTGAAACTTAAACTTGGCCGTAAGATTGTATTAACTATTACATGGATTTAGCAGTGTCAATAGTCAGCATTAGAATCAGTGAGGCCGACAGTATGAGGCTCCACAAGAGCTGCTGTAAGATCCCCTTAAGTACATGGAATGAATTTCTTTAGGTTCAAACACAAGATCCTAGAGTGGGGCTTTAAGAAAAGACACAACAAGCAATCTAAAGTATGATTATAAAAACAAAAAATGCTGGATAAACTCAGCAAGTCTGGCAGCATCTACGGAGAGAGAAGCAGAGTTAACATCCAAAAATTCTGCCAGACCTGTTGAGTTTATTCAGCATTTACTGTTTTTATTTCAGGTTTCCAGCATCTGCAGTATTTTGCTTTTATAAGGTACTTGATCCTAATTTAGGCAGCATCTTTAATGTTAAAGTTTAGTGACAAATAAGATTAGGAACAGCACAATGAAATAAAAGTTGACATTAAAATAATAGAGTCAACATTTGTGAACAGAACATTATAAGAGTGTGGGTAAAATGTTTCATCAATATAAGGAATTGGCATTATGGCTGATACATGTATTATGCATTGCACATGAAGTAACATTGCATCATGACTTGAAATCATAGAATCAGAGAATCCCTACAGTGCAGAAGGAAGCCATTTGGCCCATCAACTGTTCTCCGACCATAATCCCACGCAGGCCCTATCCCCATAACCCCATGCATTTACCCTAGCTAGTCCCTGACACTAACGGGCAATTTAGTATGGTCAATCCACCTAACCTGCACATCTTTGGAGTCTGGGAGGAAACTGGTGCACCCAGAGGAAATCCAAACAGGCACAGCGAGAATGAGTAAACTCCACATAAACAGTGACCCAAGCTGGAAATCGAACCAGGTCACAGGCGCTGTGAGGCAGCAGCGCTAACCACTGTGCCATCTTGCCACCGCAATAAAGCAGGCTTTAAATTTCAGCTGGTTAGCCACATGACAATTTGACAGAAGGCCTGATCCATTATGAGGGCGAAGCTGTATCATCATATGGTTGATGGGCTGCAGGCAGAAAACCAGTAGGCCAGGACACTCCATTGACTACAAGAGGATGGATCCAGGGGCAAGGAGAACATTCTCAGGATGGAGGAATCCAGGACAACAGCATTTTATCTTTGTGAAGCCTGGAGGAACATGCCTGTGTTTGCCAGCCGCACAAACCAACCTTAAAAACTCGACTTCTGAACTCTACTACAACTCTAGCTGATACAATACAGAACATGCATTTTAAATAGACTTTCCACCTGATTTAGGGTGGAATTCAGTTGTCCAGCAATTGACCTTTCAAAGTTGACATTGGCTGGATTAGGAGCAGTTTTGGGGTGGTAAGCTTTTACCAAAACACACTATTTACACCCAATAGATCCAGTCAAACTCTACCAAAATGAAACATGACAATCAATTTAGTTCTTTAATTAGACATAAGCTCATATATGGCATTACACGTATATAAATAAATCCAACCTTTATGCAGATTTGGTTCCAGGTATTTGAGGTAAAAGAACTGTATTCTGTTTGAATGATCAATAAGGTGGAGTTGGTTTAGTGCATCTAATGCCTGAAGAGAATAATTTAAAAAGGTCAGTATATAAAATTAATAAGTAGATTTGAGCGAACTATCATTAATTGTTCAGTATGAAAGTCCAAGTAACTTCATTAGATCACAATCGTACATTAGACAATTATAGTTCTTAAACATGTTGGCTGGGATTCTCCCAAAAAAATTTAAAATTCCCAACATGTGGGAAACTGGGAGTAAATCCCACCCAATTTTTTTAAAAGCATGATTTCCAGAATGAATCTCCGACACTCTGAGCACTGCAAGCGTCCTAGCGTGGTTCACTTGGGAAATTTGAGGGCAGGGCCTACTCCCGCCCAAGAGGCCAGCAGCATAGCGCTGAGCAGGACACTGCACATACGCCGATCTGTCAGTGCAAAGAATGTTAGTGGCCCCCAAATCACTGAACAGCCCCACAACCCCCCCCCCCTCCACCCGCAACACCCCGCACTGGCTACCAACCCCCCCACCTCTTGATCACTGAAAACTTTGGGCCAGTCTCTCTGTCTTCCTTCTTCGCCCCCTCCTCTCCCTCCCCTGTCGCCTCCCCCACTGGCTAGCTCTAATCTCCCTGACCTCCCTCCCAGCTTGCTGGAAGGTCTCAACCATCACCAACTCCCCCCTCATCTTGTGATCCCGATACTAGCTCCATTCCACTTTCCCTGATGGCTATCCCAGATCACCCTCACTCTCTCCCTCTCCCACCGATCCTCTGGCAGAGTGGCCGCCAGTCTCCCCACCCACTGCCACACCCCCACCCCCCCGCCCCCTCTCCCCCCTCCCCAAATAGATGCTAGCACCCCCAAGGGAGGCCTCAATGGCGTCTCTTCCCTCCAGCGGGGTTCCCATTAATGAGGAACAGTAGTAAACCCCTCTGGACAGAATCACTCCTGGCTGGATGGAATGGTCCTGCCATAAGTGATTCCACCCAGCCAGGAGATTTCGACATGATAATGGAAATTTCCATATGATAATCAGCCCTGCGCCGATTTCTTAGTCGCAGAAACGTGCAGAGGCCATAGTGCCCAGCAGGAAGCCTGTGAAACGGCCCCCACTGATGTTTCCTGGCGTGTTACACCACTCGAACAGCACAGCAGGCTGAGAGAATTGTCCCCATGATGTCCTTTGACCCAGAAATGCACAGTAAGATAAATTTGTAATTTCTTTAAAAGGTCAGAGAACTAGGAATTCTGGAGTAGCAGCTGCACTCAACTTTGAGCCATTGGTCCCTTCCAGAGCTTGATTGAGGACTTCTGTGGGATGGATCTCTCAGGCATCCATACAAAAATGCCTACATAAGGTAATAAATGGCCCTTTTGCCAAAGCCCACAAATTACATTAACTTCAACAAAGAAAAAGCACACAAAGAGACCAGAGCCCTGGCTTTAGCTGAGATATTCCAGTTTCCACAGGTACAGGGTGACTTTGACTGCACTCATATCACTATCAAAGCGACCTGGCTGCAGGCACTATGATATATAAACAGGAAAAGGTTCCACTAACTCAACGTACAGATGGTGTGTAACCATAACAAGCAAATCCTGCAGGCTTGTGTTAGATATCCAGGGAGCACCTCTGACTCATATCATGAGTAGATCACAGATCCTGAAGATTTATGAGAGACCACACAGGGTCCAGGGCTGGCTCCTTGGGGACAAAGGGTCCCTGCAAGGAACCAGTTGATGATACCCCTACAGCGGCCCCAAACTCCTGCAGGGAGGAGATACAATGAAGCTTATGTAACTACACACACATTGTCCAAACACACCATAGAAATGCTGAAGATGCGAGTCTGATGCCCAGATGGATCTGCTGGAGCATTCCAGTACACTCCCCAGAGGGAACATCACAGATCATTGTGACTTGTAGCACACATCACAACCTGGTGCTGCAAAAGGGGGACAATTTGGCTGAAGATGAGACAGAGGAGCTGCACATCTCGTCCAATGAGGACCTTGAAGGAGACGCAATGAGTTTGCAGAAGCAATCACTGTCAATCAAGAGGCCACAAAACAGGCAGACAAGACGAGTGTGTACGAGAAGACCTAAGAATCACAAGATTGCAGGAAGAAGGTGATGAGATGGAATGAGCACCCTGTTGGAAAAGTGACTTGCATGAGATGTCAATATCAAGTAGTGCATTGCAATTCCTATCATTTTGACTCTGCACTTATAGAGTCACAGAGTCATTGAGGTTTAAAGCATGGAAACAGGCCCTTTGGCCCAACTTGTCCATACTGCCCTTTTTTTTTAAACCCCTAAGCTAATCCCAATTGCCCACATTTGGCCCATATCCCTCTACACCCATCTTACCCACGTAACTATCTAAATGCTTTTTAAAAGACAAAATTGTACCTGCTTCTATTGCTATCGATGGCAGCTTGCTCCAGACACTCACCGCCCTCTGTAAAAAAATTGCCTCTCTGGACACTTCTGTATCTCTCCCATCTCACTTAAACCTATGCCTTCTAGTTTTAGACTCCCCTATTTTTGGGAAAAGATATTGACTATCAAGCTGATCTGTGCCCCTCATGATTTTATAGACCTCAATAAGATTACTCCTAAGCCTCCTTTGCTCCAGAGAAAAAAGTCCCAGTCTGACAAGCCTCTCCTTATAGCTCAAACCATCAAGTCTGAGTGGCATCCTACTAAATCTTTTCTGCATTTTTTCTAGTTTAATGATATTTCTATAATAGGGTGACCAGAACTGTACACAGTATTCCAAGTGTGACCTTACCAATGTCTTGTACAACTTCAACAAGACATCCCAACTCCTGTATTCAGTGTTCTGACTGATGAAACCAAGCATGCTGAATGCCACCTTCACCATTGTCCACCTGTGACTCAGTTTTCAAGGAGCTATAAACATGTATCCCTAGATCTCTTTGTTCTGTAACACTCCCCAGTGCTCTATCATTAACTGAGTAAGTCCTGTCCTGGTTCAATCTACCAAAATGCATCACCTCACATTTATCTAAATTAAACTCCATCTGCCATTTGTCCGCCCATTGGCCCAATTGATCAAGATCCTGTTGCAATTGGAGGTGATTTTCTTCACTGTCCACTATGTCACCAATTTTGGTATCATCTGCAAACTTACTAACCATGCCTCCTATATTCTCATTCAAATCATTAATATAAATGACAAATAACAGTGGACCCAGCACCGATCCCTGAGACACACCACTGGTCACAGGACTCCAGTTTGAAAAATGACCCTCTACAATCACCCTCTGGCTTCTGGCAAAAAGCCAATTTTGTATCCATTTAGATACTCACCCTGGATCCCATGAGATTTAACCTTATGCAACAACCTACCATGCAGTACCTTGTCAAAGGCTTTGCTTCAAAATGAAAATCCTCCTGATTTTTTTGCTGAAATGCAGCACTGTCAGGAGGAAGCATCTTGCCAGCAAAGGTCTGAAGGTTCTGACTTGTCCAGCATCTCTGCAGCATTCCATTCATTCATAGCCTACATGATGCAGTAGCTGATGCACTATCATGGAACACCTTGTGGATGGTAGCTTTCAACTGGACAGTGCTCCTTAAGGCAATCCATGTCTAGCAATGAAACTGTGCATTCTGAGTTATGTCAATGGTGCAACCGATGGGTGAGACTGGGTTCAAGGCAGCTGAGAAGGTTAGTCAAGTCTTAATCCATTTACACAAGAGCCAGTCCTCCATGTCAGCTTTTCTCAATCCCATTGACAGGAGGCCCTCTTACTCAGGGATGATGGCTATCATGTCTTGTCTTCTTACAGTGGGCATACATCATTGGAGGCTGTCAACATTCAATCAATTGCATGGAGGCCATTAACATGCCTCCTCTTTACCTCAAACATTGTGTCCTCATGGACAGCATAGGCCCTGGTGATTTGAAGGTTCTCTGACATCATTGAGCCCTCAGGGTGACATGTGGTTTGCAAATAGAATACACTGAAGTTTCAGTTTTATATTCCTTATATCCCATTTCTCTCATGAAACATTGTCTGAAGGCACAAATGACAGCTCCCAATCATGCTCAATAGATTCATGGTCCACCACATATGACCATTTCGATGCAGCATTAGTGAGTACAGCAAGTGGTTGGGTGAGGGAATGCACAGCGCTTATCTGTACATTGAAACAAGAGTCATGTGGATGCAACAAAAATACACTTTTGTGATTACAGATGCTTATGCCTGTAGGTTTGAAGATAAAGTTTGGCTGACTGGGCCAGAGTATGTACACTTAAGTTGACAGAGGGATGTACTGACCCAGGATCCTCATATAGGTGCTTGCCACTGATGTCACCATCACTGCATGAATGGTCAACATCATCTCTGCCCAACATGATGACTCTGCTTTTAAAGTTGCTCAGGCTTTCAATGTCTGTCAAATCAATCCCAGTCTGGAATCTCTCCCTTCTATTGTGCGTGATCTTGTCCTGCATAAAGACAAATAGAGAAGGTGTAAACAAGGTGCGTGGCAGGGCAGATGAGAAGGATACTGGCATTTGGGGTAGTTAGTGGAACCTTGGAAGAAATGAGGGTGAGATGAACCGAGGGGATGGGGCCAGATGGAGGTGTGAGAGTATATGAGACAGTGACTGGTGATGTGCATGAGCTGGGAGTGAGTGAGGTCCCTGTGGCTGCATTATGGGCATGAGAGCATGGGAGTTGAGAAGGATGAGACGATTGATTTTCCCTGGCGGAAAGATGAGATCGTTCATACTATTTTGGCACTGACCTATTCAGGGCAGCATTTGTACTCACCAATGCTGCCATTGCCTCCCAAGCTGGATTTGTCACGTAACAGGATATAGTGATGGGCCTCTGTGGCACGCAGCAGTCACTCAAGTGAAGCATCACTAAATCTGAGGGCAGTATTTTTCTTTGAATTTGATGCCATCTCCTTAGTGGGGCACACCTGCATTGCAAGCACTGAGAAGGGTTTGTGCTGTGTCCTTTTAAATATAGCGCCCACATAGAGAAAGCGGTGAGCATGTTGTAGCCCGATACACCAGAGGCTGCCAACAGTGATCTGTTGGGTTTCACAGAATGCATAATTAATGAGGTGGACCAGGGTGATATGGTTCAAAAACTCACCATTGCTTGAGTCAATAAGAACTTGGCATTATACGCCCAGTACACCTTGCTGAATGGGCTGCACTAGTCCCAGTTTTAAAACCTGACAATTCAGTCCAACTATAAGGGGATTATTATAAATTGATGGTCAACAGATCCTCCTGCTTAGGCAGAAACTGCCCACTCAAAACTCAAGAGCCAGTTACATGGACGATGAGTATCCTGGCTCGGACATGGAAACAGAAGTGGCAGACACCCAGCCAGAGGTTGCCACCAAGAAGCCCCTTCACAGAAGAGACATTTGTCTATCTGTTACATACACCCTGACCAGACCCTACAAGTGATGAGGCCACGGACAAAGAAATGGAGAAGGCACCATTGTCATGGAAGTAAGGGGGCATGTTCAGACATGGGGCGGGGGGGGAGTTGGTGGTGGTGGGGGCGGTGTGGTGTGTTGTGTATGTGTGTGTGAAACCTCTATGATGTCCGTGGGGAATCACTAATTGATATCCCCCTGGGGCTCATTGGGTTGGAGTTGCCTGGTAACATGCAGTGGCCTGCCTAACTGGAGCTCGTTACCTGGGCCTTTTATAAGATAGGCTCAGAACTGGGCCTGCTGAAATACAGTCCCAAACAGGGACAGGTGTGTGTACACCATGATAGTGGTTTTACTTTGCATTCTTTAATGAACTATGTTCCTTTCCGGTCAGGCATCCTCACTCATTACAGTCTATCTCAATGCGAATATCCCAAATTATCCCCATATCTCTTGATATCATTCATCTCCAGAAATCTATTGATTTTGGTCTTGAAAATGTTCACTGATTGAGCTTGCACAGCCCTCAGGAGTAGAGAATTCTCGATATTCACCATCGTGGGAGTGAAGAAATTCTTCCTTATTCCTCCCACTTATTCCAGGAATGTGTCCCCTGATTCTAGACTCACCAGCCAGGGGGAATATCCTACCTATACCTACCCTATCAGTCATATAAGAAATTTGTTAAGTTTCAATGAGATCATCATCATTCTTCAAAGCTCTAAAGAATACAGCCCAGTTTGCTCAATCTCTCTTCAAAAGACAATCCCAACATCCCAGGGATTGGTGAGTTGCCACTGAACTCACTCTATGATAAATTTATCTTTCCTTCGATAAGGGTTGCATTGGTTCATGGCAGATTTTGCTCATATGCACATGAATTTGAGCAGAAGCTCAGCAAGAAATAATATAGTTTTCAAAATGCGCACAATTTTTGTTGTAATTACTGATGGTGTCCTAAGCAAAATACTCTACCCATTGTTTTAGAAGTTCTGTAAAATAGATCACTAGTGAAGGTCAATGCTGAAAGATAACATCAAGCTTCTGTGAGAACAAGAAGTTTATCAGCAAATCCAAGTAATTTTAATAAATATCTCACCACTTGAGGCATTTTGAGTAACATCACATTCATGCAACTTTGACCATCAACATCTAGAGCATCAGCATGACAACCAAACTTCAAGAGCAATAATGCTGCTTCATTCCAACCTAAAAATATAAATCATTTTATTATAACTCAATGTTCATGCATTAATTATTCAATGGTGATGAATATAGTTTGACAGAATTATTCTCTCAACATTTATGACTATATTTTAAATCAAAGTATCTTTCCAAAATATTATGATTCAACAGAGCCATAGTTTAAAACAATGAAATATTTTGATATTTTTGAGTCTGAAGTCACATCATCTTTATGAACATTACCTTTCATATAAAGTGAGTCCCCTAGTGATCTCTTCAGTTTGTTTCACTTAAAGAGAGCACTGAAGAACAAAGATATGTTGATTCAGCTTATAAAACTAATGCGCAAGGCAGAAAATTAAGGAGTCTGTCTATAAAAACAAGGAAAACTAGAGATTGAAGGATAAATTTCCCATTTTTGCTGTGGAAAGTATTCCTGATTTCACTTCTGAAAGGGTTGATTTAAGATAGCTGCATGCATTGCCACCACAATACCAGGGAGAGCACTTCCCAAACATGTGCAGATGCAGTCAGTGGCATCATAGTCAGCAATGTCCTATCTGGCTGGATCTGGGAATTCCCTAATTCTTTAAAGATAAAGTGAGAAAAATAAAACTAATACTATTGGGAGAAAAAATGTGCATATGGAATCACAGTTAAAAATAATGAAGTAGCTATATTTTATCTTTGATACACCAGCAGTCCACTGCTGACTGCCTTCTGCACTGACTCAAATTCCCTTCCTGTGTTCTGATCCTTTCACCCCTTTCCTGAATTCCCCATGTCAGCACTGCCCATCATCACAAACATTGACTTCTTGTGTCTCAACCCTTGCTGTTAAATTATGCTTTTATTGACTCTCACATGCACGGAAATAATTTCCAGGTACAAAGTTCACGAAACAGCCTCCTCCTCATTTGTAATTTCCCATTTTCTCTCCTGCTGTTCCTTTACAATATTTTAATGAGTTGGGAAAAGTTGATAAGAATGTTGAGCTATACATTGGCACTTAGGCTGAACACAGCTTGTGCTCCAGCTGCTCAGCAACTGACCCTTGATGATCTGGCAGCAAGCCTGACAACCAACTAAATTTGCCAATATTCTGAAACAGGCAGATTGGAGGTTCCGGCTTTCCACCCTTTGAAGCAAGATCACAGATGTCAGAATTGCAACGTTAACCCAACATGATGGACAGCAGCACTATTTTTCGTATCTGCCTGCCTTGTGATATGAAAATTCAGCACATAAGATCATTAAGTTAGAATGTAAACATTACCTGAAAACTGATGAAAAGGTGAACATAAAGAAAAGTTTATTTATTAGACATAAGTAAAGTTTACATTAACATTGCAATAAGGTTACTGTGAAATTCCCTTTGTCACCTCAGTCCAGCACCTGTTTGAGCCAATGCACCTAACCAGTACATCTTTGGACTGTGGGAGGAAACCGGAGTACCTAGAGAAAACCCATGCAGACATGGGGAGAACATGCAAACTCCACATAGACAGTGACCCAAGCAGGGAATCAAACCCAGGTCCCTGGCGCCGTGAAGCAGCAGTGCTAACCACTGTGGTGCTGTGAACATCAAGAGAAGAAATAGGCTTGACAAAAGCCTTTATCAGCATTCTGAATGAACAGGGAACATTTTTGATAGGACAAACCCAGGCCTGCCAGCCATGCAATTTCCTAACTCCTGCTCATTCAACAAAAATATTATTCAAATGAACCAAACCACCATCTGCAATTTACTAGCATGCTGAGCTGTTAAGGCATGGAACGATTAGTATGTTGAATAAAAGCTCACAACAATCCACTTTGACATATATGGAGATTCATCATATTCAAAATCATTAAAAATCTTAATATTTTTAATATCTACCCATGGCATCTGGCTGGTCACTTTAAATTTGTTTACTGCAATTGTCAGTAGAGCTGAAATATATATTTGAAAAGGCCATTTGTACTCACTTAAAGCGGGTGATATTATTCATATGTCAATACAATTATACTGCTAAGAAAAGGGAAAATATCAAACAGCAGGGCTTTGCTTATGAGGTTCATTTTGCTAACATAATGGGCCCATTTTCTCTAGAGGGAGGTGAGCTGACTGAAGTATGTAAGAGGCTGAGAAACTATTACAGGATTGATGCTAAGAGGCAGCTTTCTCTGGTTGGACAATCTCAAACTAGGCGGCATAGTTTCAGAATGAGAGCTATTTTGAATTGACGTGAAGAAATTTCTTCTAGAAGAGTGAAGGGAATATCTGGTACAACCGTAATTCCATATTTTTATTGGATTCAAATTTTGCCATTGACCATGGTGATGTTCGAAGCTGGGACCTTACCCTCGGTGTCTGGCTTGCTAGACTCACAGCAATACCACTCCCTCCCTGACAGAGTGAGGACTAGAATACAGGAGCAGGGATGTGAATCCTCCGTTGTGGAGTTCATTCAAGCCTGTACATGAATAAGGGACTCAAGGATCAGACAGGATAGGGAAGTTGAGATTGTGGTTCAGCCATGATCTTATTGAATTGCAGAGTAGCTTCGAGGTAGGGGGTAGTGCAGTATTGGAGGAAGGGACAGGGTGATGGTGGGCTGCTGTGGTATACTCCTACCCCTATATCTTGTGCTCATGTGGGAAAACATGGAGGCAACTAGACAACATCTGAAACAGCAAATACTGGGGCAGATTCTCTGGACTGGCTAGCTCTAATTACAAATTGTGATGGTATGGAGAATCAGGAGTATGGAGTATAAAGTGGGTTTTGTATTGGGCTTCAAAACCACTGCAACCCTCCCAAGCCACGCTGCCAGCTCCATAGCAAGCAAGAACCTGATGCATATTCAAAGCCAGATATTTAAATATAACTAGCAGGCTTGCAACCCGAATTAAATAGTCCTTGTTATTCATCTGCCACACCACCCCCCCAACCCCCCACTCCCAACCCTCACCCTGGCAGGTGAGCTCACAAGTGAGGGCCTGGTGTGTTGGACTCCGAGGGTCGAAGAAGTACTACTAAACTCTGAGTAGTGAAAGGCATCCTACCCCTCCCCCCACACCACACAGGCATGTGGTTTATCCAACCCGACTTCCCATTCAGGCCCCCTTCCCCCTCAAACCCCGACACAGTACTCCTTCCCCCTCAGATCTCTCATACAACCCCTTTCCCCCCTCAGGATCCCCACATAGCTCTCCTTCCCTCCCAGATCCCCCACTCACACCACTTCTGTGAACGACTCCAAAGAGGGAGTGAAATCATGGACTCTCAATTAGAATTAGACTCAGTCTACACTGTAGTCAGGATCAATGGGATATTTTAAGGTGTAGTCAACCATGGAGAGAAATCAAAATAAATTCAGGTGATTGTAGGATGATAGAAATCCATTAATCTGAAAGCTGAATCTTTTACGAGGTAAGAAGGATCAGGCAGAATAGGGAAGTTGAGATTGTAGTTCAACCGTGATTTTGTTGAATTGCACAGTAGCTTCGAGGTAGGGGGTAGTGCAGTGTTGGAGGAAGGGAGAGGGTGATGGTGGGCTGCTACCCCTATAACTTGTACTCATGTGGGAAAACATGGAGGAAACGAGACAACATCTGAAACAGCAAATATTGGGGCAGATTCTCTGGGCCAGCTAGTTCTGATTACAAATTGTGGTTGTACAGAGAATCAGGAGTATGGAGCATAAAGTGGGTTTTGTATTGGGCTTCAAAACTGCTGCAACCCTCCCAAGCCACGCTGCCAACTCCATAGCAAGCAAGAACCTGATGCATATTAAAGCCAGACATTTAAATATAACTAGCAGGCTTGCAGCCCGAATTAAATAGCCCTGTTATTCATCCGCCACCCCATTCAGGCCCCCATCCTCCTCAAATCCTGACTGCAGTGTAGACAGAGTCTAATTCTAATAGAGAGTCCATGGTTTCACTCCCTCTTTGGAGTGGTTCACAAAAGTGGGGTGAATGGGGGATCTGGGAGGGAAGGAGAGCTATGTGGGGGGGCCTGAGGGAGGAAAAGGGCTTGTGCGAGAGATCTGAGGGGGAAGTGTGTGGGGGTTTGAGGGGGAAGGGGGAAGGGGGCCTGAATGGGGTGGCAGATGAATAATAAGGGCTATTTAATTCAGGTTAAAGTCGAACAGGTTTATTTGGTGGCAAAAGCCACTAGCTTTCAGAGCGCTTGTTACCCCTTTGTCAGGTGAGTGGGAGTTCTATTCACAAACAGGGCATATAAAAAATACAAACTCAATTTACAATTGGAATGCGAGTCTTTATAGGTACAGACAATGTGAGTGGACACAGCGTTAAGCACAGGTTAAAGAGATATGTATTGTCTCCAGACAGGGTAGTTAGTGAAATTTTGTAAGTCCAGGCAAGTCGTGGGGGTTACAGATAGTGTGACATGAACCCAAGATCCCGGTTGAGGCCATCCTCATGTGTGCGGAACTTGGCTATCAGTCTCTGCTTAGCGAATCTGCACTATCGTGTATCTTGTCGGGATCTTGTGACTGTGGGAGGAAATCAGAGCACCCGGAGGAAACCCACGCAGACACGGAGAGAACATGCAGACTCTGCACATACAGTGACCCAAGCCGGGAATTGAACACGAGTCCCTGGCACTATGAGGCAGCAGCGTTAAGCACTATGCCACCCTACTGCACTTGCCTAGCAGTAATTTGTGTTGCCCCAGGTCTTGATTTTAATGAAGATGGGTTTTTTAAAGAACAGGCTTTTTTTGACATCCTCAGCCCTGAGGGTCAATTTGCCCCTGCTCCCCTTGCTGCTCAACAGTGGCGACACAAAGTCCCAACCTGCTGGCTAGCTTACTACCTCTCTTCCTTGTGTCAATTTTCACCAATATGCCCTGTCCAGGTGGTGCCTCACATCTCACCTCGACGGTCTCACCTCGCTGCTGGCTGTCTGGTAATGGCCTTCCCAGGCCTCCTTAGCTCTGGCTGAGGGTTGTGTCAACCCTGCTCCCCTTGATAACAGCTCACTTCTGAGTCCCGAGCAGCTAACTGGCTCACTACCGCACTCCCTCATGGCTTTTCTCACCAATTCACAGAAACATTAGTTAAATAAATATAGGAGATCTTCAACTTGACTGCTGCCTCTCTCTCTCTCCCAGTCACTTCAACGTTCACCAGTGTTTTCCTGCTCTAAGGGGACTCAACCAATCAGAATCTGATGTCACTTTTCATAGCCTCAAAATGCAGGCAATCAGACTCTGAATCATTCCTACAGATACTGGCCAGAATGCCCCACCCCCAAATTGGTTGGGGGCCTGTGTGTTTCATTTGTAAACCTATTTTGTACATCCAACAACAGTGTAAAGTCATGTCCACTGGAATTAAAAGACTTTAAAGCCCCTTACCTTCTCTGGAAATCTCTATTGGAACCTCCACTGACTGAAGCTGCTTAAGACCGGCAACAAAAGAGCCCCCAAAGCCACAGCGCAGTGCAACACCGGTGAGCTCATGGGAGCCATGCCCCCTTTTATACTGCAATGGCTTCCAGAAAGCAGAGAGGTGAAAAAGGCCCAGTGGATTTGACAGGGGCAATTCAGCATGACCAATCCACTTCTTTGGAATGTGAGAGGAAACCAGACCACCCGGAGGAAATACATGCAAGCAGTTGCCCAAGGTTGGAATCAAACCTGGGTCCCTGGCACTTGAGGCATCAGTGCTAACTACTGTGCCACCATGTGAAAGGTGCTGCAGTAGACTGAAGAGGACCTTCAGGAACATGCCTGAGCCTAAGTCCCATGCACGAGGAACAAGGTAAGTTTGAAGGCTCCCAGTTGCAAAGAGTGCAGTCAAGATCTCAGGGAAAAGGTGAGTGGTGGTAGAGAGTGGGGCACCACAGTTGGAAGGGGGCTTCTGATGGAGGTGCCCCCTCTCACCCCCCCCTTCCATTATTTATTCTATTACCACGCACTTTTGCATTGCACGTTTGTTCCTTTTGTCACTTAATCTCTCTTGCCTTCTGTCCTATCACAGATATTCCCTTTAGTTCTACTTCCCCTCCAATCTTTCCTTACATCTGTATTTAATAAGACCTGTTAGATTGCCAACTTTGCCAATTCTTATGAAAGGTCATCAACCTGAAATTTTAGGCTGGATTTTACAGGGCACCATGGTCCTTGTGGCCAACCCAGCAGCTAATAGGCCAGAGACTAGCCTGCCTAATTGATCGTTAACAGGGATTTCCACCTCTTGGAACTGGAAGTCCCACCTCAGAGTGTTTGCAGCGAATCAGAAGTCAGCAGCTCTCCATGTAGTTTTAGCAGCAGCTGGAATGCTGGCCACTGACAGTGTTGTACCTGGGTGATGAGAAAGCAAGCTAATGGAAGCTGCAACAAATCAAAACTTTGTAAACGTTTGAGGGTTGCTGATGAGGCTGGGTGAGGAAAACCTGGGGGCCTACACCATGAGAAGGACCCTTTAATGGGCCCAGGAGGCCAGTTAAGAATGGGCACCCTTCTGCATCCTACCAGCCTATGCAGGGAGATTTACTGAGCTGGCCACTTAGACTGGGTGTCTCCTGCACTGGTTAAATGTCAGTAATGGTGGGATGGGGCACATAAGAGGGCATTAATTGCCCCCTTAAGGGCTTCCATTGGCCCACTGGTGGGCCAGCTGCCCAATGCTACCCCTGCTGCTGGCATAATTGTGGAGGGAGCAGGGCAAGCATGTAGGTGGCTGACAGTCCACCTGCTGGATTTAAAGTGCCACTCCGTCTTCAACTTGTCAGTGGCAGAGCATTAAATTCAGTCCATGTACACTATTTCCCTTTCAAATGATGCAAGCTAACTGTGAATATTACTAGCATTTTCTGTTTCTATTTTAAATTTAGTTCTACTTTGTTGCTATAAGGTCCTCCAAAGAAATCTTACCTAAACAACTATGAGAACAAATATATGTCTTATCACTCCAAACACAGGTACACTGATGTGTGATATTGACCACTTACTCAGTTTTACTCATCTTGACAATTACCATAAAGTGCTGCAAGGTACAATGGAGTTCTTTGCCTGTAATCCAGAACATGAATATTTGCACCCTTGTTGTATAAGCACTGAAGAGAATTTGTTGCATCATACTTAGCTGCATAATGGAATGGAGTCTGCCATTCTTCAACAGTTCGTGCCTCAATATTTGCTGGAAACAAATGAAAATACACCAAGTAAATATATGCAAAAAAGATTTGTTTCTCCAAAGTGGGCTGAATTCAAGAATCCAACATGACCAAACCAAGGCTGAACAGAGATGATATTGTCTCAATTACTAATTTGTGCCATGGACTCCCTAATTTGTAAGATCTTTTCATCCTTTAAAATAAATTATCATCGTACGGTGGCAAACACCAACTCCTTGTATTACTGGAGATGTAGCCTTAAATGCATACACTGCACTGTGTCTAATGCAACCATCCAGCAATCAGAAAGCTGGAAGCCACAAGCCAAAATGTGCATAAAAATCATAAACACCTGCAGAAAATATATAATTCTGGGGTCTCAACATAATGTGATTCAACGACACTCAAGTTAAGCACCAGCTTAATTACATTTTTCATCAGTGGCGAATCTTAGCTTAAAATAGCCCTTTCATTTATACTGGCCATTCTTAACTTGCCAACATTGACCTATTCTTCCAGATGTACTCTTAACTTACTTGTTCCATGAAACTATTTTCTTTATAATTGGGTACCCTTATCCAGTGCATACCAGTTGCCTGGCCTCAGATTGTAGCCACTAGTCTTGCATTTCTTCCTCATGTTATGATTTTGAGGGAGACCGTTAACTTAAAAAAAATTCAATATGTGTATGTCTTGTTTACATTGCCATATTTTACAAGTCATTGCATTATGGGATTGCAGAATCCTTGTTGTTAATCAGTTTGGTTGCTAAAATAATCAAACAGAAGCTGCAAATTTAAATCACCTCCATGCCTACACATGTATTGATTAATTTTTAAAGTTATCAACAGCAACAGTATTAAAACTGAAAGAATTACACCACAATATTGCACATTTTTCAAACAAAACCTGCTATAGTATAAGAATTAAATAAAGCAAGTACTATTAACTTAACACTATGTGAAGTTGTATGAATGAAGTAGTGGCATGATGGGAAAACTGGTCAAGTATTTGGTACAAAATAAGGAAAACTGACTTTGCATAACCTAAGACATGGATAAGACCAGAGAAGGTCAAGACCTGATAAGGCTGACTCCGCATAACCTAAGGCTGTATGAGTATGACCAAATAAGGTCAGGGATGAAGGCATCACCGACCTTCTGTTCTATCAAAGGACAAGATAAAGGTATGAACAATGAGACAAAGAGTTCTAGAAGTCAGCAAGTTGTACCATTATTTATGACATTACTTGTGATGCTACTAATTGATCAAATTTCTGAATAAGCTCTGGTCACACAAACTGATAACGATTATGTATAAATACTGAATTGATTCTTTATGTTAGGGCAGACTTGAGGTAGAATTAGCAAGTCTACGACAGCTCTCTGAACTCAAGTTTTTGCCAATACTGCATGCAGTCTTTCGGAAATAAAGACAAGTTACTTTGTTGGAACGAACTTTGTTGAGTCTTTCCACCACCGTCAAAAAGCAGAAAAATTTCCACTTTAACATTTGGCGCTGCGATGCAGAAACCAATACCATGGGTGAATTCTGTGGGGACCGAAGAAGTGATCGAGCCATGACCCAGAGGGAAAAGACAGATGCCGGCACAAGGTAAAATGGTCTCTCTCTCTCGGATCGGTGCTACAACCCCTCGTCCCTTACAGAGGACACTAACAGGTGACAGTATTTAAATCTAAAATTGGACTGTGAGTAGAGTGTTTGGGGTCAGGGACCCTATTGCAATTAGCCTAAGGTCAAGGACTCCTTGATTTCATTTTAGATCTGGATCAGGGATACACAGGCTTAATTTGAGTCAGGGACCCCATGATTTTTGGGTCAGGGACCCTGTGATTTGATTCTGGTACCAGGAATTCTTTTTATTACTGTTTTTGCCAGGGGCACGGTATACTGACATTATGGGATAAATTTTAGACAAGACAGGGGGCAATTCTCCTTTGTTTTTTATGTGTTCTGAGTATCCTGATCAAGAACGTAATTTACGTCGATTATCTGTTGCACTAAATAGTAAATTGGGTAAAGATATTTAGCCACTGGGAGGCACATGGAACTTGGAAAATTGCACGGCCGCAGAGAAGGCTATTTGAATGAAAAATGTAAGTTCTAAGTGGAAAACTTTAATTTCAAAATGGAAAAAAAGAGTCAACTAGGCGCCACGAACAATCATTATTAATGAGTTGGAGGGATAACGCACATAGAAGAGGGATTGATGAACGTGTGGATGGGAAATCAAAGGATTGGGAAACTTTGAAATTGGAGCGTGAGCTTTGGGATTGGAAGCAGCAAGACAAAAAGCCGGAGTAAGGTTAAGAAAGCATCGGGTGATAGGCAGATTGGGCTAGCTCATCAGACTAAACAACAGGAGGATTCTCCCAGTTGCCCTGGCATGTTGCTGTTTCCCTATTCAGGCGATATGGAGCAAGAGGAGAAGTTGACCCCTAGACCCTTCCATTCAAAACATTCTTTGGGTTAAAAATCTCCTTGATGCTGTTCAGCTTCCTCATCAATTGGCAGTTATTAAATGTGTTGCACATACAAAGGGAAACACTCTTGTGCAATTAGGGAATGCCCGTGCTGATTCAGCTGCCAGGGCGGCAGCTGTATTGGTCTCTGTGATTGTTCCCATTGGGGGTAATCAGGCTGTAAATCGGGTACCTGCATTAGAGACAAAGGGCATGCCAGAGATAACTGAGGTTCAGCATTTACAGAGGGAAGCCTTTGATTCTGAGCGCACACTATGGAAGTCAATGGGGTGTTCATACTCCTTGGCACAGGACCTCTGGCTTACACCAGTTGGTCAAGTTTGTATTCCGAATTCTTTATTGCCAGTACTTATTGACTATTTGCATTCTTGAACCCATCTTGGCAAGGAGGGAATGGCACAGCTACTTCTAAAGACTTGGTGGCACTCAGATTTGAATACAGCAGCACAAATGCAGCTGGATTGATGCCTCATTTGCATAAGAAATAATAAGGGAAAGGTATTAAATGCCCTCCTGGAACCACTCCCTTGCCAGATGGCCCTTTTGCCTGTATACAGCTTGATTTTATTGAATTACCAAAAGTACATTGATTATTACTAAACAATATTTATAGCAATGTGTTTAGTAAATGGATTGAAGCCTTACCAGGAATTGTACTGCACATACGGTGGTGAAATTATTGTTGACAGAAGTTATTCCTCGTTTTGGGGCACCCAAAGTGGTGAGCTCAGATAATGGACCATATTTTGTGGCCCAGATCAATACTGAATTGTGTGAAGCACTTGTAATTAAGCAACAACTGCACTGCGCATATTATCCGCAGGCAGCAGGAATTGTGGAAAGGGCCAACAGGACTTTAAAAGAAAAATTATCGAAATTGACTGAAGAAACTGTATTAAATTGGCTAAAGGTATTGCCCTTGGCACTGATTCACATGCGGGTGACTTCCCATTCGCGGACCAGACTGTCAGCTGCAGAGATAGTCTACACTTGGCCAATGAGGACTTCCTGGGATGCCCATGAAAAGTCTGGAGGGAGTAGACCTCCATGTGATGGGGGAACTGATGCAGAATTATGTGAAGCAATTAACACTTTCTCTGAAGTTTCTCCACTCACAAGTGAAACAGGCACATCTCCCAGTGACAGCAGGGACAGCCACCCCTCAATATCCAGTGATCGAACCCGGAGACTACATATTGGTGAAGAACTGGGATAGAAAGAAATTAGGACAACACTGGAGCAGACCTTTTCAAGTACTACTGACCACACCGACTTCCATCAAGCTTGAAGGGCATTCAAATTGGATACATCTATCCAATTGCAAGAAGATTGTCTCCAACCCAGGTACGAACACAGGATGAAGATCTTCGTTATATTTTTTGGACTTTCTGGACTATTTGGCCTTAATGGCCACTCGGTAGTGAACTACCTGCCAATACTTATTTATATATAATCATATATTTATGCTGAAAAATTGAATGTAAGCAAGTGTTGGGTTTGTACCCACATCTCTGTCCATTCAAGGGAAGGAATACCTCTCCAATCGCTCCCATTCCATATAGCAGAGACAGCTGAATGGATTCTACGTCAAAATCGGGGGAGATATGATAAAATGGAAGTCAACTGGCTATGAAATGACTAGGTTTTCAGTTTGGTTCCAGCCTGCGTATAATCATGCCTTGCTTCCACCCTCCCTTATCATCCCCTCGAGTGATGTGCGAGGTTCCCTATGTTTTAGTAAATCAGGGAAAGGAAAGTTGATGGGGCAAAATAGATGCAACCTTACAGCTGAGTGGCAAGGACTGAGTGGATAACAAATCTATTTAACGGCATGTTTGTCCTTGGTTGGTCCAGCGTATGGAATATAACCTGTAATAGCTCATGGGCACGTACTTCGCCAACACCCTGAATGACATTGGCTGATAATTTTACAGCCTATAATGGAACAACAACAAGGCGTCTCGAAGCCTTCTCTCTCACTTTCCTAAGGTGTTCCAGTGCCAAACATAAATTGCCTGTTTTCTGTGACAGATCACACAAATACACATCAATCAAAAGAATACCTCTCTTGGAACCTTTCCCCATGGCAACATGGCACATCTGGGATGTCCCAGATATTAACTGAAGTCTGTCCTTTGATCGGAAATATATATGCAACCTTTAAGAACTTCCCTTGTTTAATAGTTGCTTTTCAACCTTCCTGCAAAAAGAAATATGCTGTTGAGGCTTTTCATTTTCCACTCACCAAGACTACCAAATGTTGAAGGAATAAAAATTTATAATGTATGAGAAAAGGATGCTAATTGGTTGGCAAGTGGATTTTGATTGGTTGAGGTGTTGTTCTTTCTGTTTCCAATATGTGGAAAATGTAAGCAAGCCACATTGCAAGTGTGCCTGATAATCTTAAATTGGTTGTTAAGTGTAATTCTTAGCACACTTGAGATTGTTAAGTAAGTGCTGCCCAATTGGGGAATCACGTCTAAATACAATGTTTAGATTGCAAGCAGTATACTATATTGAAACTGGATGCCCTTACCTTAGAGGGATTTTGTGCTCCTGTTCATGTTACGCAAGTTTGACAATGAGGGTAAAAAATATCACAAGCAGTCCAAATTCACACTTCATGTCAACACGAAAGCATGACATGATTGCTCCCTCCCCCTATCAATGGTGGATCGCATTTCCTGCCATTCAACGTCAGAAACCTTATTTGAATACAGTTGCATCTTATTATCAATCTCATTCCTCAGAGTCATATCCACCATCAAAAGATTCATCCACTGCGCATGAATAAGCATAGCTTCAAAAAGCATGAACATAGTGAGCACACCTCTGACGATAACACAACGCTCATGAAGTGGTTCTGCAACTTGAGGGGGAGGGTCATACAATGTTTGACTTGAGGGATGCTAGGCTTCACTCAGGAAGTATAGGATTTGACTCAAGGACAGCTGGCTGGAATCAGGAAGTAGGGGTTGAATTTAGGAAACATCAGGCTTGACCCAGGGACTACAGGGTTAGACATGGGGGACATCAAGCTTCACTCGGGGATATGGAGTAAAGACTCAGGGGACACCAGACTTGACCTGGTGGATACGGGGTAAGACTGAGGATACCAGGCTTGATTCATGGGTATGGGATTTGACTTAGCGGACAACAGTCCTGACTAAGGGAGTACAGGGTTAGACTCAGAGGATACTAAATTTGACTTCGAGGGAGAATGGGGCAAGACTCCAAGGGAAACAAAGGTGGGAGGTTGACATGAGGGAGACTGGAGAAGGTTTTGATATGAGGGAGACTGATGGCCTAGTCAGAGGAGAAGTCTGATATTTTTAATTGAGGGTAACCAGGGGCGGGGTAGGGGATTGACACAAGTGGGGTCAAGGTTTTAACTCCAGGGTGACTAGTGGCCTAGTTGAGGGCGGCTGGAGTTTGACTCGAAGATGGCCGAGTTTTGCCTCCAGGATACAAAACTGGAGGGGAAGGAGGGTGGTTGCCTCCATGGCAACTGGTGGCCTATTTGGAGACCTGGGGCTTGACTCAAGGGAGGCAGGGGTTTGATTCCATGATAGCAGTGAGTTGACTCGTGGGAGACCGGGTTTGGGGGGTGGGGAGAGAAATGGGGGTCTCTGGAGGCGGGAGGTTGACAAAGACAATGGTAATTGAAAACGTGTCCATATGACCAAAACATACAGCAGCAGAATTAGGCCATTTGGCGCATCGAGTCTGCTCTAACATTCAATCATGACTGATATGATTCTCATCTCCATTCTCCTGCTTTCTCCCCATAACCCTTGATCCCCTTATTGATCAAGGATCTATCTATCTCTGTCTTAAATACACTCAATGATCTGGCTTCCACAGCCCTCTGCGGCAATGAGTACCACATATGCACCACCCTCTGGCTAAAGAAGTACCTCCTCATTTCAGTTTTAAAGGAGCAGGTTGTGTCCTTGAGTTCTAGTCTCTCCTACTAGTGGAGACATCATCTCCATGTCCTAAGCATCTCAGTATTTTGTAAGTTTCAATTGGATCCTCCCCTCACCCTTCTAGATTCCATTGAGTATAGACCCAGACTCCTCAAATGACAAACCATTCATTTCTAGGATCGCTCTTGTGAACCTCCTGTGGACCCCTCCAAGGCCAGCACATCCTTCCTTAGGTATGGGGCCCAAATCTGCTCACAATAATCCAAATGGGATTTGACCAGAGCCTTATACAGCCTCAGCAGTGCATCCCTGCTCTTGTATACTAGCCTTCCAGAAGTGAATGCTAACGTTGAATTTGCCTTCCTAACGGCTGACTGAACCTGCATGTTAACCTTGAGAGTCCTGAACCAGAACTCCCAAGTCTCTTCTGTGCTTCAGATTTCTGAAGGCTTTCCCCATTTAGAAAATAGTCTATGCCTCCATTCTTCCTACCAAACTGCTTATCCTCACGCTTTTTCACATTATACCATCTGCTACCTCTTTGCCAATTCTCCTAGCCTGTAGAGGTCATTCTGCAGTCTTCCCACTTCCTCAACACTCATGGACAGCCTCAACCAGGATCTTGGGTTACTATTTGTAACCCATACAACTTGCCTAGGCTTGCAAAATCTCACTAACTGTCCTGGCTGGAGACAATACACATCTCTTTAACCTGTGCTTAACCCTCTCTCCACTCACATTGTCTGTACTTTTAAGACTTGATTACCTATTAAGACTCTCATTCCAACCATTATTTTATAAATTGAGTTTGTGTCTTTATACGCCCTGTTTGTGAACAAAATTCCCATTCACCTGATGAAGGGGCAGCGCTCCAAAAGCTAGTGCTACCAAATAAACCTGCTGGACTTTAACCTGGTGTTGTGAGACTTTTTATTGTCACACACAATCACCAGGTCCAGAAGTGCCTTTTCCCTAATGAGCTCTAACACAAGCTACTCCCAAAAAAACTCACAGGCATTCCACAAATTCTTTATCTTCAGGTTCGCTACCAATTTGATTTTCCCAGTCCACCTGCATATTGAAATCCCCCATGATAACTGTAGTATTGCCTATCTTAAATGCCTTTTCTATCTCCGGATTTATTTTCTGTCCAACATCCTGACTACCACTAGGGATCCTATACATAACTCATGTCAGAGTCTTTTTCCCTTTGCAATTCTTCAACTCTTCACTCAGCGGATGGTGGCTGAGTGGAATCGGCTGCCATCGGTGGTAGTGGAGGCAAATTCAATAGGGTCTTTTAAGAGGCTTCTGGATGAGTACATGGGACTTAATAGGATTGAGGGTTATAGGTAAGCCTAGTAGGTAGGGATATAATCAGCGCAACTTGTGGGCCGAAGGGCCTGTTTGTGCTGTAGTTTTTCTATGTTCTACCCACACAGATTCTATGCTGTCTCACTTCTTGGTAATGATTTAGGGCCTGATTCTCCCATCGCAACCCGCAACTTTTCTAGTTGGGAGAATTTTGCGGGATTTGCGCATCCATCGGGAGCACATGCGCATCTTCCAGAGCCGGAGAACAGTCACAGTCAAGACCACACTGGAAACCAGCAGGAAGAGCAGTAAGTCATTTAAATATTTTTAAAGTATATTTTTCATGCGATTATTGGGCCTGGCACAGAACTTGCCAGGCCCGATAGCATCTCCTGCCCTGCCAAGAGTACTTCATTCCAGGGGGGTTTAGAGTAGCTCCCCACGTTCAGGGAACTAGTGGGAGATCCTGCCAGAATGAAGGGGGGAACAACTAGGGCTCCACAGGAGATTGGGCAGCGGGGGGGGCGGGGGGGAGGTGGGTTCCCCCAGGCATGGGTACCCTGGCAGTGCCAGCCTGTGCCCCCAAGCCTTGCCCAAGGGGCAAAGTGCCCATGCCTGGGGGCACCTTGGGCATTGAGCAATGGTAAGTGGCAGGGCCTATTGTGGGCAGGGCCTAGAGACAATTTGTAGGGGCCCCACTGCCACTTTGTGTGGTGGGTCAGTCTGGGCTGGAGGGAGGACAATAACTGGGGTGAGCTGGGGGGGGCGGGTTTCTGCCAAGGGGTGTGTGGGGGAGGAATCACCACTGCTAGGGGGGTGGGTTGGACATCAGCTCGCTCCGGGGTGGAAAGGTCGGGGGGGGGGGGGGGGGATGCGGGGAGAGGGTCAGGGCTGGCCTGGGAATTGTGGTGGGGATCGCAATCGTGCCATGTGGGAACAGCACTGCAGGGAACCCGGCTGGCCAGCAAACGGGGAGACTGACAGATCGGAGCCACTACACATGCGCACAGTTCTGGAGCTGTCAGACTCTGGCACGAATAGGCGCCTTACCCCCTGGGTTTTTAACGATATTCTCGATTGTGATCTCTGCAGTGCACAGAGTGGGGAGATTCAGGTCTGAAAGTGCACTGAAAAAAACAGTCATGATCTAGAACAGTTTTCTGACCAATTCAGCATTTTTGGGAGAATTGCCCCTTAATTTTGTTTCTTACCAATAAGATAAACTCACCTCCTCTATCCAATTACCATTCCTTTCAATAGGACGCACATCTTTGGATATCCAGATCCCACCTCTGCAGCCAAGTCTCTGATATACCTGTAACATTGTATTCTCCAATTACAACATGTGCTTCCAGCTAACTTACCTTGTTCCATACACTGCATGCATTTATGTACAATGCACCCTCAGCGCTGTGTTGACTGCCTCCTTCCCACAGTTATCCCTTTACCTGCTGTGCCTGAAGTTTTACTTCTGTTAATTTCCATACACTCTGCTCTATGACTAGTTTTGGAAACTTTACAAACTTCTACTGAATCATCAATACCTTTTACAGCTGAGACTGTTCAGCTATAACTCAATTGACATGCTTGTAATTAAACTAGACATGCAATCAAATCCACTTGAGTATCACTTAAGTGTGTGATTGATACTGATTGCTGCTCAGCATTTAATCCTTAGCACACTGACTTCCAAAATTGATGACTGCCATGGTGTGGCTGTACTATTGCCCTACTGGGCAAGAAAATTGGCAATGGCACAATGCCTGAGGAGAGTGCTTCTAATCCCTAGCTGACGTATGCATTGTCACAGCCTGCACCGCCCCCCCCTCCACCCCCCCCCCCACACACACACACACACACACACACACACACACACACACACACACACAGTGACTAGGTTGAACGCAGGTAGGAAGAAGAAAAAGATATCAGCAGAGTGGGCTGGCTTGCCAAAGGCAGGAGCAGAACTATGAAGAGGAAGGGGTGGCAGAGCCTGCTCTTCACGCAGACATTGAACCCTAGAGAACCATCGCTCAAAGGCACCTCACTAGACCCAGGGTCTATAGACAACACCTGACACGTGTGCAGATATCCGAGAATCAGTGTCGTCAAAGACAATGCATGTTCAGGGGACTGGTTGGTCACATCTGTCACCTGCCATAGGAACTTGGAGGGCATCCACTGCCAGTGTCATTGAACATTTCTCCGAAACTCAATTGTTAAGCTGGTGGCTCCTTCCAGGGCTCCACAGGTGACCTCTGCAGGATTTCATAAGCCTTCACATACAAGTAAATCCACAAGGTAAATGATGCAAACTTCGTGATGATATACAACTTCATTCATTTTACTGGGACCAGTTAAGCCAGGATGCAAAAGTGATGGTCTCTGCTCAGATCTCTGATTTTCCTCAGGTGAAGTGTGTCACCGGCTGCACTCATATGGCACAACTTCATTCATTTTACTGGGACCAGTTAAGCCAGGATGCAAAAGTGATGGTCTCTGCTCAGATCTCTGATTTTCCTCAGGTGAAGTGTGTCACCGGCTGCACTCATATGGCACTCAGAGCTCTGTGGCATCAAGCTGTAAACTATATGAATTGCAAGGCCTTCCACTTGCTGAATATTCAGAAATGATCCCGCAGGTATGTGCTCAATTCCCAGGGAATGTGCATGACTCCTACATTCTTAGCTGCTCTCAGACCCCTGACATGTTTCAGGATCCACAGAGGCTGCAGGGTTGGCTCCTCAGGAACAAGGGCTATCCACTGAGGACATGGCTGATGATGCCTACGAGGAGGCCACAAAATACAGTTGAGACAAGTTACAATATAGCTCATGCTGCAACTTGCACTTTGATTGAACAGACGATTGGGATGCTGAAGATCAGATTCCAGTGCCTGGACTGGTCTGGTGGAACATGCAATGCAATCTGCAGAGGGCGTCACACATATTGGCCATCTGCTGTGCCCTGCACAATCTAACACTGTAATAACTGTGGGATGCCAGGGTACTGCCTGCGGAGGAGAAGCATGTTTCCTCCGACATCAAAGGGAATGAGGCTATGGAAATCCTCTTAGGAGAGGATTTCGGCCATTGTGCAATGGCGACGCCATGATGAGACAAATGAGCTCAGGACACACTCACTGCTGCTAATTTCATGGAGGGAGAAGGCGACATCCAGTGAGGACATCCCATTATATTCACATAGTTTCTGTGAGCTTTGCACTTATGGTAGGTCACAGCTTCTGTGATAAGGCTCCTGTCATAGGGATACAGGGATTGCCCACAGTCCCTACATTCTAGGATGATGATATTGCTTGGATCCTTTCAGAGCCTCTGTGAATGTCATGTTGATGGCCGCTTGCTTGCTCTCAATGATTAGGGTGATATAATGGCAACACAACAGGGTAGGTTTTGCCTCTCTTAATCCTAGGGCATCCTTTGTGAGCTGCACCCTTGGGGTACAGTGTCATTGGAGGGTGAAACAAATAGGATGGGGGCCATCCTCACCTCAAAGGCATAGAGAGCGCACATGGACAATGACTGGAATGAGTAATGCTAGCCCTTTACACTGTCGGAGATTTCCCTATTCCATATGAGGTACTGACATCGCTTATGTTTTCAATCACTGTGAAAGGACACTATCAGCATGTTGGAAACCTTGCACAAAGCACATGGAGGAAACCCTGGACCTAGCACCCTGTCTTTATCTTGTGCAGGGATTAAATTTTAATTTCAGAATCATAGAAACATAGTTCATCAGAACAAGGAGACATGGAAAGGGTGCAATTAATGGGAGTTTAGTTACATGTGTGAACATTCTGCACAAGTCCTTAACACTTGGGTCCATGCTGTATAATTAGAGCTTCTTAACCTTTCTAACCGTGCTGCTATATCTTGGTGCATACCCAACATCTGCAATGGAGGTGGAGGAAGTAAGCTGTCTGCCATGCCCTGTTGTCTGTGACGACTTTGGCAGCAGTCCGCTGGAGGGCCCCTGCCTGCTTTTGGGGTCCTGCCGTATGGCAGTGTCACTCCCCTCAGCCTGTGAAGCTTGAGCTGAAGCAGTCACAGAAAGAGGAGATTCTGATGGGCACGGCATACTCCCAGAGTCAACTGGGTGGATGGCCCTGGAGTGTGTACCAGCAGGTCCTTCTCCCTATTGGCACCCTTCTTGGACAGTGGGGCAGCTGGAATAAGATCAAGAAGTTCTGCCATCCTCTGGTGTCAGCGCTAATGAATATCAGAAAGTGCCTGTATCCTGGAGTGCATGTCCTGCAGCAGTACATTCCCCAAGGTATCTGCTACCCTAGTTGTGCTGACCACGATACATTGGAGCGTTGGCTTAATCACCTTAGATACAAGGCAGACAGACTCCTCCATTCAACCTTTTAATCTGAGAAGTCTACCAGACATCCCTTCCTGGTTTTCCCTCCCTTGTCTTTGGAGTTCCAACAACTAAAGACAGACTGAGTCCATGATTATGTATAGATCATGTCTAACAAATTTTGAAGAGGTGACTAGGTGTGTAGATGAGGGCAGTACAGTTGATGTAGTCTAACTGGATTTCAGTCATGCTTTTGGCAAGGTCTCACATGGCAGACTGATCAAGAAGGTAAAAGCCTTTCACCCATAGTCTGGCAGGAATTTGGAATTCACTGCCTAAAAGGGTAGTAGAGGTGAGAACCTTTGCAACATTAAGAAAGCATTTAGATGAGCTTTTGAAACACCATAGCATACAAGGCTACAGACAAAGTGCTGGAAAATGGGACCACAATAGATAGCTGCTTGATGGCTGGCTCAGACATGATGAGCTAAAGGGCCTCTTTCTGTGCTGTTTGACGCTATGATGCTGGAGGCTTATCATCTGACTGGAACTCAACAAATTCCAGGCCTCCAACAATCCTCTGATTGCCAGCACACTGGGATCTCATTACCTTCGCCTACTGTGGATCTGACAGTGTGATGTGCTCACCAGATTGTGACCCTGAGGTTGTTCTAACACAAGGTCCCATTAAAAGTGTCTGGGTCTGCACTGCCGGAGAATGTGGGTCAGCACTATGACGGTTATCCATTTCAGGATCTGTGAATTCTTCTTTTGTGCTATTTTTGGGGCTGTAGTCGAGACCTTGGTTGGTGGTCTGCCTCAGCTGCTTCCCAGGCATGCCTGAAAAGAAAGGAGAGTTCATTAGCGAATGGGAAGGGCCTGAGGAAAAGGAGACATCACTCACATCATTGTTGTCAAATGGATATTGCAGTGCTAGATCCTCAGTTGGTTTTCACTGCTAACCTTACCATCAGCACAGGATTGGCTGACATCCTCCCCAGTCAGCTAAATGGCTCTCTCCTCAAAGTCCATTGGGACCTTTAGCAACGTCATTCCTCCACCTGGAATCTCTTTCGTTTTGTGATCCAACTTTTCCTGCACGCAGACAGATGGAAAGAGTGAAAGCAGAACAGGTGCTAGAACAGATGATAAAGATGCTTAACATGTGTGGATGGTAGGGAGGCAATGGCCTAGTGGTATTATCACTCGACAATTAATCCAGAAACCCAGATAATGTTCAGGCGCCTTGGGTTCACATCCTCCCCATGGCAGCTGGTGGAATTTGAATTCAGTTAAAAATATCTGGAATTAAGAGTCTACTGATGACAATGAAACCATTGTCAATTGTCAGAAAAACCCATCCTTACCCAGTCTGACCTACATGTGACTCCAGGGCCACGGAAATGTGTTTGACTCTCAACTGCCCTCTGAAATTTACCAAAGATCCTTAACAGCACCTTCCAAATCCAGGGCCACTTCCATCTAGAAGGACAAGAGCAGCAGATACATGGGAACTCTCATGTTCCCCTCCAAGCCACTTACAAAGAACAAAGAGCAACACAGCACAGGATCATCCTAACTTGGAAATATATCACCATTCTTCACAGCTGCTGGATCAAAATCCTGGAATTCCCTCCCTAACAGCATGGTGCGTCAACCCAGAGCACGTGGACTGCAGCGATTGAAGAAGGCCTTCATGGTGGCCATCACCACTTTCTCAAGAGTGACTAGGGATGGGCAATAAATGCTGACCAGGCAGCAACGCCCGTGTTCCATGAATGAAAAAAAAAGGTAATGAAATCACAACCTGCAGGGGAGGTGAAGATGTGTGGAAGAGCGAGTGGTGGTTTCCCTTGAAATGGTATCATGTGAGATCTGGATGGATGTGTGATGTGCCTGTATATGTGAGTTGAGAATAATGAGAAGAATTACTTCCCCATCAAAACGAAGGTGATCATACATCCTCTTCCTGCACTGGAAGACTGTCTCCTCTGCAAGGCATTGGCACTGATGACTGCTGCCACCATTTTCCATGCTGGGTTCGTCACCTGGCATGTTTTTGTCCTGAGTGCAGTTAAAACATATCACAGTGGGCATCCACAGGAACTCCTGGGTGGTATCTGAAAACTTTGCGCAGGTTTCCTGGCAATCATCACTTCTCAGCGATCTATGAAGTGCAGCTGTTATGCATTAGAGTGGCCTTTAAATATGGACTCCTGATGATTACACCACTTAGGTGATGAAAGGGCAGGCAAATCAGAAGCCTCCCTGGCAGCCATACGGCATGGAACACGCACATTAAATGTTTTGACACATAATGGCAGAAAAAGTGGCCTTTGCCATCAGCGGGCTTAACTCTGCTTTTCTCATCTGACAACCTTCACTGATATCTATGAAAATCATTCCCTATGTTGCTATATTATACAGGCACACAGATGCATTGTTCTTGACTGAGCAGGCTTGTAAAATCTGAGAAGTGTGACAGACACAGCAACAATCTGGTAAGGACTGATTAAAAGCATTATTTGATCTTTTTAAATCTGCCTGCTCCTCCAAAATGTTTTTATAAACTCAAAAGGTATGAGTTTCCAAGTTTAGCTCACTGAAAGGCAGTGGAATCATTGTGTGCATTTTTTATTATAAGTTGAAAAAGTGTTCATGCATCTGCGCATAGAATTTTCACAGAGGAAGCCATGTGCTCGCAGTCCTTCAATGGGTCACCTTAATTGCAAGAAGTACCACTATAAACTTGATGCTGGGAAATATGGAATGACATTGCAGAATAGAAGCCATTTAAAGTATACAAACATATGAATTAGGAGCAGGAATAGGACACTCAGCCTCTCAAGGCTGCTCTATTATTCAATAAGATCATGGCTAATCTGACTGCAACTTCCTGCCTACCCTAGATAATGTTTCATCTCTTTGTCAATCAAAGATCTATCTAGATCTGCCTTAAAAATGTTCAAAGACTCTGCTTCCGATGCCTTTTGAGGAAAAGTTCCAGAGACTCACCACCCTCTGAGAGAAAAAAATTCTCCTAATTTCTAAATAAGTGACCCCTTATTTTTAAAGTAACTTCTAATTCTAGAACACCCAACAGGACAAAACACCCTCTCGACATCCACCCTGTCCCCAACAGGATCTTAAATATTTTGATCGAGTCACCTCTTATTCTCCTACAGTCTAAAGGATACAAGCTTAACCCCTCTCACCTTTCCTCATAAGACAACCTGCCCATTCTTGGTATTAGTCTATTATTCCTTCTCTAAACCGTTTCTAATGCATTTACATGTTTTGATAAATAAGGAGACAAATGCTGTGCACAATACTCCAGATGTGGTCTCACTAATGTCCTGTACAACTGAAACATACCTTTCCTACTTTTGTAATTATTCTCCTCACAACAAATTATAACATTCTATTAGCATTCCTAATTATTTGCTGTACCTGTATACTAGCCTTATGTGATCCATGCACCAAAAGATTCGGTTAGCCATTTTTTGTAGTACAGATTTAAGTGTAAATGAAAGCAAAATCAAAATTGCAAAGTGTGTAAAGCAGCTGTAGTCTTCATTTTGCAATGGGTGCAGAAAAATACTGACGGACCCATCTCTTGACAGCTTTGCTTTTATACTGTGGTTTTCGTTCATGATCCCATTAGTTAGATGCAAGTTAGAGAATAGGAATTGGGTGAACTGGAATTCTTAGATGCCAAGGAGGTGAGGCATATTCACAGTCCCTAACTATAAAAATTATACTTACTTACTTTGCAAGATGGAAAATTTGGGACCTTAGAAGGTAAAATGTCTTTGCAGCTTCAAATTTACTAATGAGCTTTCAGCATTCACTTGTGGATTCAATAAACACCTTGAACTTGTCTTGCCACCAAATTCTTTCCAGATGCAGGGTGGACATTAATTGCAAAAGTCTGTCTACCACATATCATTGTACAAGATGAGTCTCTTATGACTTCCTTGTTGAAGCAGGTGACACCAATGGAAGATGGTAACAAAAGGACTAAAGTGCTCTTCTGCAGTCAAGCATATTGAGATTTAGTTTTGAATGTGTCAATTATCCCTAGTGATTTAATATTTTCTCTAATTGACAGTCCAATCATTGGTTGATATTTGATGCAGTACAATAGATGGCCATCTATTCATGTCTTTTGAAAAGGCTTCAGTATATTTAATCTGCCTTCTGTTCAGTCTTTGAGGCAGTGAAACAGATGGTTATCAGTTCTACTATGTCTAAACATTAATGTATTCATCTCTGGAGTCATTGTTGACAAAGCTGTGGAATGGAATCACATATACCCCACTAATTGATTCAGCTCAGCAAGTATTATTGGTACAGCTGTCATGGGGACTATGAGCTTATAATCTTATTAACTGTTCATGAAACTAAGTTTTCTAACGGTTTTCAAATGGCTGTTAATTCATTCTGACAATTTTACGAGCACTGAGGAAGATTTATTTTCAAGTAGACTTTTAGTGACTGTGTGTTTGACAGTTTGACAGTTTTTTGAGAAGTTAATAGGATTAAGATTTTTTTGAATGGCTGTTTAATTTGACATTTCCAAAAGCATTTTAAAGGCTTTCCAATGTTATTATAGGGCTTATGTACTGTCAGTGGATACTGGCATAAGATGGCACAAAGAGGGCATGGGGTCAGCATGGGCTGAGGGGGATCTCATAGAGACATATAAGATAATGAAGGGGCTAGATAGGGTAGAGGTAGAGAGATTCTTCCCGCTTAGAAAGAGGAGCAGGATAGAGGGCACAGCCTCAAAATAAGAGGGGGGCAGTTTAGATCAGAGTTGAGGAGGAACTTCTTCACTCAAAGGGTGGCGAGTCTCTGAAATTCTCTGCCCATTGAAGTGGTGGAGGCTACCTCGCTGAATATATTTAAGTCACAGGTAGGTAGGTTTCTGATAGACAAGGGAATTAAGGGTTATGGGGAGAAAGCAGGAAAGTGGAACTGATCCACTTCAGATCAGCCATGATCTTGTTGAATGGCGGGGCAGGCTCGAAGGGCTAGATGGCCTACTCCTGTTCCTATTTCTTATGTTCTTATGTACGTAATAGGGTGAGAGGAGTAGATGTGAGATATGGATAGGTCAAGGGGGTGAATGAGATGAGGAATGAGGGCTAGAGTATCCTACAATCATGATCCTAGTTGGATTTATGTCTCAGTGTATGGAGCTGGGCCTTCTAATCTACCTGTCATTATCCATTCATTTAAATATGTGTCCAGATGCTTCTTAAATGTGAGAGTATCTGCCTCCACCACCCTCTCAGGCAGCACATTTCATATTTCCATCACCCTCTGAGTGAAAAGTGTCTTCCTCAAATCCCCTCTGAACATCTCACATTAAACCTATGCCTTCTGGTCTTAGACAAATCTGCCATGGGGAAAAGATTTTTATGATTTACCTCATCTATGCCTCCAGTAATTTTATATATCTCCCTCAGACCTCTCCTCAGCCTCCCCTCCTCCAGAGAAGACAAACCAAGCCTATCCAGTCCTTCTAAATATGTGGTGGCTAGAACTGCACACAATATTCCATCCGTTATCTAACCAATGCTTTATAAAATTGTATCAAGACCTCCTAGCTCCTATAGTTTATGCCCCAGCTAATGAAGGCAAACATTTTGTATGCCTTCTTTACCATCCTATCTATTGCACTGTCACATTCAGGATTCTATGGGCTTGTAAACCAAGGTCCCTTCGTTCCTCAATACTCCCAAGGGACCTACCATTCATTTTGTATAACATACCCTTATTAAACCTCCCAAAATACATCACCTCATACTTTTCAGGATTGAATTCCATTTGCCATTGTTGTGCCCAATTTACCAGCTGATCAATATCAGCCTGTAACCTTAGACTATTCTCCTCATTATCAACAACACCACAAATTTTTGTATCATCTGCAAACTTACTAATTATACCTTCTACATTCACATCCAAATCATTAATGTATATAACAAACAGCAAAAGTTCTAGCAGTGATCCCTGTTGTACACCACTGCTCACAAGCTTCTAATCACAAAAGCAGTCACCCTTTGCCTCCTATTAATAAGCTAATTTTGGATCCAATTTGCCAACTTCTCATGGGCTCCAACCTTTTAGGCCAGACTTACATGTGCGACCTTGTCGAAGGTCTTACTGAAGACCATGTAAACCAAATCAACTGCAATTTCCTCATCAATATATTTAGTTACCTTTTCAAAAAACTCAATTAAATTTGTCATCTCCCACCAACAAATCTGTGCTCACTATCCTTGATCAATCTCTGCCTTTCGATTGGGGTTAGCGGGCCTGGAGAATCCCCCACTTGGTGTCTAATGGGTCCCACTCTTCCTCTGGTCATCCTCTTGCTCTTAATCTATTTCTAAAATGCCTTGAGGTTTACCTCAATCTAATCTCCCAATGGTATTTCATGGCCCCTTTTTGCCATCCTAATTTCCTTTAACCTCTGCATACATTCTCTATATTTCTACCTACCATATGCATCCTTTTTTCCCTTTATCAAATCCTCGATAACCCTTGGCATCCAGGGTTCCTTGGACTTGCTGCCATTGTCTTTTACTCTGAGAAGAACACATTGATCCTAAACTCTCACTATTTCACTTTTAAAAGAACTCAGGGGTGATTCTCCCAGCTGAGCTGCTCAAGTAGCCCAGCAGGCCAGGAGACATCAGCAGGGGTTGATTTGTGGGATTCCCGCCATGCATCACTGACTCCATGAATCTCCGACACAAAGATTTTTGATGTCATCAGCTCCATGCTGACTGGTTTTAATACTGAAATTAACATTTGCATTTGATTAGCAGGCCCACGACTGAATTTTCTGGGCTTGCGTGCCTCTTCATTAACCTCCTCTCGCCCTCCCGCGCTAGTAGTACTTCACTCCAGCGGGGTTTACTCCTGCTCCCCACTAATGAGAAGAAGTCAGCAGCAACCTCGCTGGAGAGAAGAGAGGCCATTGAAGTCCCTCAGGAAGGTTCAGGGATAAGGGAGGGTTGCCCATGGACAATGCCTGTCTGGCACCCTGGCAATGCCCAAGGGGCACCTTGGCACTGCCCATCAAGCATCGGGCATGCTGGGGGCGGGGCCAGATGCGGTGAAGCCTATTGGCTGAGGCAATTGCTGAGGGATATGGGGACCCTCTGCCACTCTACACTGGGATTGCTGAAAGGGGGAAGGAAGACAGCTATTGGAGGCTATCCACCTGGGTGCGGGGGTGGGGTCAGGGCTACTGGGGGGACGGGGGGGTCAGGGATGACCATTGGAAGAGGAGGTGGTTAGGACTGTCGGGGGAATTGGGAGATGGGGGCTGGCAGATAGGGGGTCAGGGAGATCAGAGGTGGCCAGGGGGGTCAAGAGTTTGAGGCTGGCCTGGATGGGGGGACACATAGGGGCTAGGCGGGGGAGGTCCAGGAGGCCAGCGATCGGGGGATGGTGGAGGGATCAGAAGATCAGCGATGAGGTTTTGCAGGGATGACCAGCTATCTAGAAGGCCAGCAATCTGGAAGCTGGCAATGGGGAAGTGGGGGGGCACTATGCATGCAAGAATTTCCAGAACTGACAGATGAGCGCATGTGCAGCAACCTGCTCAGTGCTATGCTGCTGGCCTCTCGGTCAGAAATAGGCCCCACCTACAAGTTTACAGAATGACTCCCACTGAGGCACTCCGTGATGCACATAGTGTCGGAGATTCATTCTGGAAATCACACTAAAAAAGCCGACGGGATTTACTCCCAATTTCCTGCAATTTTTTTTGGGAGAATCCTAGCCTTCCATTTCCCAAATGTAGATTTACCTGCTCCCAGTCCATGTTTCCTGTCTAATGATATTGAAATCAGCCTTTCCCTCATTCTGGCACTGATTTCTGGACCACGCTTATCCCTTTCCAGAAATACTTAGAAATTTGCAGAGTTATAGTGACTATACCCAAAATGCTTGCCCACTGACACTTCGACCACTTGCCTGATTTCACTCCCTAGGATTAGAGCGAGCACTGACCCATCCCTAGTAGGACTATCTTTGTACTGACACAAAAAAGTCTCCTGGATGCACTTTGAAAATTCCACACCGTCTAATCCTTTCACACTAAGATGATTCCAGTTAATATTAGCAAAATTGAAATCCTTTACTATTATAACCCTATTTCTCTCACACTTCTCTGCAATTTGCCAACATCTGCGCCTCTATATCTCTCTATTGGGTGGCCTGTAGTGTAATCCCAGCAAAACAACTGCCTCTTTTTTATTTCCAAGCTCCACCCATATCACCACATTTGATGTCTGTCTAAGACATCCTCCCTCATTACTGCAGTGATAGTCTCTTTTATCAATAATGCCATGCCCCCTCCTCTTCTACATATCTCCTATCACAGCTGAAGTTCTATACCCTACGATATTGAATTGCCAGTCCTGCCCTTCATTCAACCGTGTCTTAGTGATTCAACAATAACATATTTCCACATGCTGATTAACATTGTAAGTTCATCTGCCTTACCAGACAAGCTTCTTGCATTAAAATAGATGCAATTTAGCCTTGCAATCCACCCATGTGCCTTATCATGCCCATATCTTCTCTGCCCGTTGGACTGACCTAGTTTTCCTTCTATATCTGACTGAACCTCACTCCCAACTGTACATTTAGTTTGTACCCCATCCCCCTATCAAATTTGTTTAAAATCTCCCCAACAGCACAAACAAATCTCCCAGCAAGAATACTGCACCTGTTCCAGTTCAGGTGCAACTTATCCCACCTATCCAAAAATCTGTACAATGATCCAAAAATCTAAAGCCCTTCCTCCAACACCATCCCTTTAGCCACACATTCATCTGACCTATCTTCCTATTTCTATACTCTGTAGCACATGGCACCCGAAGTAATCCAGAGATTACAACCGTAGAAGTCCTGCTCTTTGATCTGCTCCCTAAATTCCTGTTGCAGGACCTCATCCCTTTTACTAAGTCTTTCTTGGTATCAACATGTACCACAACCACTGGATATTCACTCTTGCCCTTCAGAAAGCCTCGCAGCCACTCAGATACATCCCTGACCCTGGCATAACATACCATTCAACAGTCCCATTTACAGCTACAGAAGCACTTGTTATCTTCCCTTACAATCAAGTCCCCATCACTAAAGCTCTCCCAGTCTTTTTCCTCCCAGCTTTGTCCCTGATTTCCCACATATTGCAGGGGAAGCATTCCACAGTACCAGGTTCTCCTACCATACCCATGAACTGAGCTTTTAGTTTCTCCTTTTAATTTAGAGTACTGGTTACACAAGGGGTCTTACTCTATTTTAAACACTAACTACCCCAAACTAATATATCTGAAAGAGTGAAAGAAGGGAAGAAATACCCACCTGATTGTTACTCACCGATCAGCTGCTCCCGCTGCTACACATCACTCTCTGAATAGTAATGTCACTTAGAGCTCTGCCGTCAGCCACCTTGCTATTTTTGTTCTGGAGTGCTTTGCTCTGTCCCACTGCCTCCTCACAGGTCAGCTCTGAATTGCGATCTTATTAGGCAATAATTGTTGCTGGGGAATATTCTAGTGACAATTTCTCAATTGTACCCACTACTTACTGAGTCAGTTTCCTTGCTCGCTCTCAGTGTTTATGAAGATTGTGCTCCATTCCTGCCCAGACTGTGACTGAGGTGTGCACTCAGTCTTTCAGCTTCACCTTCTCCCCGCTTCACCTAACTCCCCGTTTTCAGCCAACTCAAGCAACACCCTCACAATGAGAAGGAGTAAGTAAGGAGCACATTCATTAAATATGTTGCTGGCATCAAATTCTGTGTCAGGACACAGAAGGGGGAAAAGCATTGTAACTGACTTTGAGTCGATTTTAAAATTGGGCCCAAAACTAAAAAATATCCTTCAATGTAGACAAATGTGTTGTTATATAGGTAACAAGAGCAAAGAATATAGCCAGTGGAGTGTAAGTTTAAGGTAATTAAGGGCAAAAAAAGTTTTGGAGTGATCATGGAATACCTGCAATGAAGAAGGGGGTCACTTTGCCCACCGAACCCACACCATCAACAATCCAACCCAGGCCCCATAACCCTATGCATTTACCCTGCTAATCCCCCTCACACTAAGTGCCAATTTAGCATGGCCAATTAACCTAACACACAACTTTTATGTGTGGGAGGACACATAGCACCCAGACGAAATCTACAAAGACATGGGGCGAACATGCAAACTCCACACAGTCACCCAAGGCTGGAATTGAACCCGGGTCCCCGGTGCTGTGAGGCAACAGTGCTAACCACTATATCACCCAAAATCATTGGACACTTCCTCAAAAAACAAGCTTCATGGCAGAAACTGCAGCCAAAGCCAACAGCAACCTAGATGATATCCATTATATTAAATACAAAATTGTATCCACAATATTAGGGTTTTCAGTCCCTGCAACTTGAAGGTCACAAAATTCATTTGCCCCGATATTTGAGAACAGAGCCACACTAGTTAGCAAGAAGATGGGTAAGATATAAAATTTGTCTTCCACCTCATTTTCATGATTACAACATGTCCACAAGCAGCTCCTGTGCAGCTTCAGTCTTCATTTCAATGCAGGCCTCCTCTGCTCTTTCTAGGATGTTGAACAGTATTCTGAAGAAACCTTGTGTTCCTGGCAATATGGGGCACAGTGGTTAGTATTGCTGCCACATAGCACCAGGAACCTGGGTTCAATTCCTAGCTTGGGTCAGTGTCTGTGTGGAGTTTGCATGTTCTCCCTGTGTCTGGGGGCTCCGGTTTCCTCCCACACTCCAAAGATGTGCAGGTTAGGTTGATTGGCCATGGTAAATTGATCCTATTGTCAGGAGGATTAGCAGGATGAATGTGTAGGATTACGGGAATAGGGCCTGGGTGGGACTGAGGCCAGTGAAGACTTGATGGGCCAAATGGCCTCCTTCTGCACTGTACAGATTCTATGAATTGATCATTTTTAAATGTTGAATTCATTTAAAAAAGAATTTGCAGCAAAACATTGTAAGCTGTTGAATAATTCTGTTTTGTCAATCACAGATAAGCAATACCACCAAGAGGTGTGGGAAATTCTGGTGCTGGCTGCAGAGCAGTTCAGTAGGTCAATGTGAGTTAATGCATCTGCACATCACATGTCTCACTCACATCACACTCACATGGTTCAATGCATCACAACCTCATCACTCACTCAGGAGGACTTCTGACACTCACAAATCACACCTGACATCCTATACTGCCACTCATCAATACACATTTTTAAGTCATACCAACCCCACATGTACCTCTCATATGAAGGTGAGTAGTCTTGTGATTTCAGATAGTCAGGAATGGTGCACACACAGCATATGCAGCCTTAAGTGGAAGGATCAAGAGAGGAAGACAGCTCTGAGGAAAATGCACCATCACTCAACCTATCACTCACTGCCAGCTGCTCAGGTACTGGCGCTGTGTGAAATTAGAGGAGCAAATTCGCAGAACACAATGCAGATGAACAATGCAGAGAAGTGTAAAATGGTTCATTTAGTCAGAATGAGGAAAGGTCTAAATAGTATAATTTTAAAGGGGGTGCATGATCAGAGAAACTTGGATGTTGATGCACAAATATTTGACTATGCCAAGTCAAGTTGAGAAGACTGATATAAAAGCATATGGGATCCTTGGCTTTACAAATAGAGAAATATAATACAAATGCAAGGAAATTATGCTAAACCTTTACATATCTCTGATTAACTCCAGATGAAATTTGACCAGGATTTTCAAAGCCCTTTGAGGATAGCGTCAGAGACAATGGAGAGATGGAATATTGCAACAGAGGATGATGGTCCATTGTCCTTACATCAGATAAGCATTTTCCAAAGGACACGCCAGCACATCTTGATGCTTCAAGCATGTAATTGAGGTGATTATTTTAGCAAATGACAGTTATTTAAAACTTTTTGTTTAGACAGGCACTGAGGTGGCAAACACAGCATCAGGTGGTGCTGCTAGAGGTACAGGCACATATTTAAAGGACCACCAGCATTCCATCAATGTTGCTGCAACCATCCTACTTGCTGATGCCTTTGAAAGTCCTTTGAGGACTCCCTACACACTGGTACTTTTGAACACACTTTTAACATCCTTTGAAGACCCCTCTTCTCATTGGTGCTTTTGAACACACTATAAAAGCTATCTACTTGCTGGTGCCTTTGAACATACTGTAAAGACTCGCTATTCAATGGTGCCTTTCAACAGGGTCTGAAGACCCCTACTTATTAGTGTCTTTGAAGATTATCTGAAGACTCCCTAGTCTCTGGTGTCTTCGCAGATTATCTGAAAACCCTGTACCCAGTTACATGGTAAGATTAGAGAATTTGAAGTTGATCACTTAAAGGCAGAGAAGGTTATGTCAAAACTTGATAGAAATGTTCAAAATCATGAAACTTTTTGATAGATTAAATATAGAGAAACTCTTTCAAGTGACACAAGGATTGATAACCAAAGGACACAGATTTAAGGTAATTGGCAAGAGAATCAGATGCAACATGAAGAGAATTTTTTTATGAAGTAAGTTGTTACGATTCACAACCTACTGCCTGAAACATGTGGAAGATTTATTAACAAACTTTAAAAAGGAAATTGAATAAATACTTGAAGAGGAATAATTTAAAGAACAATAGGGAAAAGCAGGTAAATAGGGCTAATTCAAAAATCTGGCATAGCATTCAAGGGCTGAGTAGTCTGCATCTGTGTTACATCATTCCAGAGGGTAGATGGGATGGACACTGAGATACAGCTGGAAGGAGATGAGAATGCCAATGGTGGCCAGGCTGAAAAGCCATTTTCATAATTTGAGACACTATCTTCCTGATTTTCATTGCATCCTTCTGCTGTTTTCAAGCTAGAAGGCTCTTCTAATTGGGCCTCCAGTTTAGAAAGTCTGCCTGTCATCCTTAACTGGATGGTGAGAATGCTCTCTTGCCATTGGTTACTGCTCTGGGAAAAATCACAATCTTTCCTACACAGAGTAGTCTTCTGATTCTGGGAACTTAATATCCAGGGGTATCAGACATTTAGGAAGGATAGACAGGCAAAAAAAGGAGATGGGGTAACTCTGTTAATAAACGATAATATCAGGGCAGAAGTAAGAGAAGATAGAGGCTCCAAAAAGCAAAACGTGGAATTGTTGTGCGTGGAGATAAGGAATAGTAAGGGGAGAAAGTCGCTGGTGGGTGTGGTCTATAAGCCCCCAAATAATAACTTTGAGGTGGGGCAGGCTATAAACAAGCAAATAATTGATGCATGCAGAAAAGGACCGGTGATAATTATGGGGGATTTTAATCTGCATATTGATTGATTGACTCAAGTCGGACGCGGTGGGCTTGAGGATGAGTTCTTCGAATGCTGTCGGGATAGTTTCCTTGAACAGTATGTAACAGAACCTACGAGGGAGCGAGTTATCTTAGATCTGGTACTGTGTAACAAGGTAGGTAGAATTAGGGATCTTCTTGTGAGGGATCCTCTTGGGACGAGTGAGCATAGTATGGTTGAATTTCTGATGCAGATGGAGGATGAGAAAGTAGGGTCCCAAAGCTGTGTCCTCTGTTTGAACAGAGGGGAGTATGATCAGATGACGGCGGAATTGGCTAATGTAGATTCGGGGCACAGATTGGTTGGTAGGACAGCTGAGGAACAGTGGAGGATTTTTAAGGAGATCTTTTTCAGTACTCAGCAGAAATATATTCCGATGACAAAGAAGGATTGTAAGAAAAGGGATAACCAGCTGTGGTTACCGAAGGAAATAAAGGAGACTATTAAATTAAAAGCCGATGCGTTCAGAGCGGGTAAAAATAGTGGGGAATTAGAAGATTGGGAAAGAGTTAAAAAACAACAAAGAATGACTAAGAAAGCGATAAAGAAAGAAAAGATAGAGCATGAAGCTAAACTAGCTCTAAATATAAAAAATGATAGTGAAAGTTTTTACAAATATATAAAGAAGAAGAGACTGGCTAGAGTGAATGTTCGACCCTTGGAGGATGAGGGGGGGGATTTAGCGGTGGGTAACGAGGAAATAGCTGAGACTTTAAATAAGTTTTTTGTGTTGGTCTTCATGGAGGAGGACACAAATAGCTTGCCGAATATTAAAGATAGAAGGATGGTAGGAGATGAGGTTCTTAATGCAATTATTGTCACTAGAGAGGTAGTGCTTGATAGACTAATGGGGTTGAAGGTAGACAAGTCCCTGGGACCAGATGGAATGCATCCCAGGATTCTGAAAGAAATGGCAGAAGTAATAGTGGACGCCTTAGTAATGATTTATCAAAATTCGCTGGACTCTGGGGAAGTGCCAGAGGATTGGAAAACAGCCAATGTTACACTGCTGTTTAAAAAAGGTAGCAGACAAAAGGCAGGGAATTAAAGGCCGGTTAGCTTAACGTCCGTAGTTGGAAAAATGCTAGAATCCATCATCAAAGAAGAAATAGCAAGACACCTAGAAAAGAACGGTTTGATCAAGCAGACGCAGCGTGGATTCGTGAAGGGGAAGTCGTGTTTAACAAATTTATTGGAATTCTATGAGGATGTGACTAGTGTGGTAGACAGAGGGGAACCGGTGGATGTGGTGTTTTTAGATTTCCAGAAGGCGTTCGATAAGGTGCCTCACAAAAGGTTGCTGCAGAAGGTTAGGGTGCATAGAGTTGGGGGTAAGGTGTTAGCGTGGATTGAGGATTGGTTATCTAACAGGAAGCAGAGAGTTGGAATCAATGGGTGCTTTTCTGGTTGGCAGTTGGTGACTAGTGGAGTGCCGCAGGGATCAGTGCTGGGGTCTCAACTGTTTACCATTTACATTGACGATCTGGAGGAGGGGGCTGAGTGTAGGGTAACAAAATTTGCTGATGACACGAAGACGAGTGGAAAAGCAAATTGTGTGGAGGACGTGGAAAGTCTGCAGAGAGATCTGGATAGGCTGAGTGAGTGGGAGAGGACCTGGCAGATAGAGTATTACATTAGCAAATGTGAGGTTATCCACTTTGTTAGAAATAATAGTAGGAGGGGTTATTATTTAAAGGGTGAAAAGCTGCAGCATTCCACAGTGCAGAGGGACCTAGGGGTCCTCGTGCACGAATGGCAAAAACAGTCCGCAGGTGCAGCAAGTGATCAAGAAGGCGAATGGAATGTTGGCCTTTATAGCGAGGGGGATAGAATATAAAAGCAAGGAGGTTTTGCTGCAACTGTACAGGGCACTGGTGAGGCCACAACTGGAGTACTGTGTGCAGTTTTGGTCCCCGTATTTGCAAAAGGATATATTGGCCTTGGAGGGAGTACAGAGAAGGTTCACCAGGCTGATAACAGAGATGAGGGGGTTAGCTTATGAAGAGAGATTAAATAGACTGGGTCTGTACTCATTAGAGTTTAGAAGGCTGAGGGGGGATCTTATAGAGACTTACAAGATAATGAAGGGGCTAGATTGGGTAGAGGTAGAGAGATTCTTCCCACTTAGAAAGGATAGCAGGACTAGAGGGCACAGCCTCAAAATAAGGGGGGGGGGGTGCAGTTTAGAACGCAGTTGAGGAGGAACTTCTTCACTCAAAGGGTGGTGAATCTCTGGAATTCTCTGCCCATTGAAGTGGTGGAAGCTACCTCGTTGAATATATTTAAGTCACGGGTGGATAGATTTCTGATAGACATGGGAATTAAGGGTTATGGAGAGAAGCATCGAGGGCCGAAGGGCCTGTACTGCGTTGTAATGTTCTATGTTCTAAAAAAAAGCGGGAAGTGGAACTGATTCACTTCAGATCAGCCATGATCTTATTGAATGGCGGGGCAGGCTCGAAGGGCTAGATAAGAACACAAGAACATAAGAACTTCAGATGGCCTACTCCTGCTCCTATTTCTTATGTTCTTATTTTAAGCCTGATTGATGGCAGGGTTCAGAAGTCCACAGGGAAAATTCTACCCAGTGTATCTGCAGAGAGAGAAGTGAACTACAAGGTGTGCTGACTTGAAGCTGGCTGTGTAGGTGAATACTGACCATTCACCTGAAAGTGTTATGCCATTTACTTGTCATGCTTTTCTGAGGTGTTGAATATCCTCTTGATACATGTACTGCAGGTTGAAAGGAACATACTGCTGTAACTTTTGGGCCACTTCCATCCATGTCTATTTCGTTGGAAAGGCAGACCTCTTTCTCCTTTTCTCAGGAAATATCAGCTCATTGCAGCCCTTCAGTTGGATTCCCAAAAAAGTGTGAGAGATCCAGGGACATCTTCCTGGACTTTGTCTCCATTCCTGTGGGTACTGCAACTTGAGCTTTATGGAAACATGTTATGGTCCATGGAATCCTTCCTCTGACAGATGGCTGTATAATCTTGGCCATCCGCCCTAACTGGTTTGGGAATCCAAAGGTGGGCTTTTAATTGGTTTGCTTTGGTAAAGAGTAATGAAAGGTTCAAGAATCAGGAGGTATGGTTTGCAACCTGAAATAGGTCCCAACATTGCTCTAGAACTAGGATGGTAATATTTTACTCTTAGTCTGTCTCCCAGGCACCGTGTTTCCAATCTGCTCACTGCTTCAATAAATGATCTGCTCACTGCTTCAACCACATTTGATTATCATAAAGTTACAGTCATGTGAGAATTCCAGGAAATACAGGCATCACCTGCATCAATGAGCTCTGATGATCATACAAATATTAAATCTGCTTTTGCACATTGGCTTAGATAGCTACATGGATGCCATTGGAATTTTTGGACAGTATTCCAATTGTGTTCCCATATCCCAATAGGTGTCCAAATCAGAAACATAGTGAGGCACAGTGCATCATCACAAAGCAACATCCCAACTTAGGAGCAGCTTAAGGCTGCAGTATAGCTCTAATTTGTTAAAAACTAATAAAATATGAAGTGTGTGTTTTGTATTCAAATTTGCATATTTACCATGATGTTCTAACAACAGCTCAATCATTCCAATGTAGTTCAAGGACGCAGCAACATGAAGTGCAGTTCGACCATAATTATCAGCTTGGTTTACTTGAGCTCCGTTCTCTATTAAAAAGGTAGCTATATCAATATGCCAATTACGTGCAACCTAAAAAATAAAGAAACACAAAAAAACAGATATTTAGCAACTAGCTAGAAAGCACCATACATATTGTCAGAGCACACTAACTAGGAGACCAGTGTCTTTAGTGGTATGTTACTTTAATTTAACTTTCATCATTCCACTTCTGCTATCACTCCATTTCTGCTGGATGAATTAATCGTACTTGCCTTCCTTCATCAATACATTATTGAGCACACAAAACTACATAGAATCTATTGCACAGACACTCACCACTTGGCCAAGTGGTCTATATTAATGTTTATATTGATCGTCCTCGCATTCCAATAACCTCTTCACATCCTGCCTCCTTAACTCTCTATTCTCTGTCTATGCATGCATCAAGTCTCCCCTCAAATGTGTTAATGATTTCTGCTTCAACCACTACAGTAAGAAGTCTAACAACACCAGGTTTAAGTCCAACCGATTTATTTGATAGTAAACTCACAAGCTTTCGAGGTTTGCCTCTTCGTCAGGTGAATGGAGAGTACTGGCCTCAGACAGAGCATAAAACAGCACAGACAGTTTACAGATTACTGATTAGAATGCAAATCTTTACACCTAACCTGCTATTCAAGTCTTAAAGTGGCCAACAATGTGAGTGGAAGGAGCATTAAGCACAGGTTAAAGAGATGTGTATTGTCTCCAGACAGTACAGTAAGTGAGGTTTTGCAATGGCCTGTTTGAGGTTGTTCGGTTGTCTGAAGGCAAGAACTAGGGGTGTGGGGATGGCCCTGGCAAGATGTTCGCCTTCATCAACGATATGTTGAAGACTCCAGAGAAGATGTCGTAGCTTCTCCGCTCCGGGGAAGTACTGGACGACGAAGGGTACTCTGTCCACCGTGTCCCGTGTTTGTCTTCTGAGGAGGTCGGTGCGGTTTTTCACTGTGGCACATCGGAACTGTCGATCGATGAGTCGAGCGCCATATCCTGTTCTTATGACCGCATCTTTCAGCGTCTGGAGGTGTCTGTCACGATCCTCCTCATCTGAGCAAATCCTGTGCATATGGAGGGCTTGTCCATAGGGGATGGCTTCTTTAATGTGTTTAGGGTGGAAGCTGGAGAAGTGGAGCATTGTGAGACATACAAGCCCTGCGTATACACAGGATTAGCTCAGATGAGGAGGATCATGACAGACACCTCCAGACGCTGAAAGATGCCCTCATAAGAACAGGATATGGTGCTCGACTCATCGATCGACAGTTCCGATGCGCCACAGCGAAAAACCGCACCGACCTCCTCAGAAGACAAACATGGGACACGGTAGACAGAGTACCCTTCGTCGCCCAGTACTTCCCCGGAGCGGAGAAGCTACGACATCTTCTCCGAAGTCTTCAACATATCATTGATGAAGACGACCATCTTTCCAGGGCCACCCCCACACCCCCACTTCTGGCCTTCAGACAACCGCACAACCTCAAACAGACCATTGTTCGCAGTAAACTACCCAGCCTTCAGGAGAGCAGTGACGACAATACCACACATCCATGCCACAGCAACCTCTGAAAGACATGCGGATCAACGACATGGATGACATCATCACACGTGAGAATACCATCCACCAGGTACACGGTACATACTCTTGCAACTCAGCCAACGTTGTCTACCTAATACATTGCAAGAAAGGATGTCCCGAAGCATGGTACATTGGGGAGACCATGCAGATGCTACGACAACGGATGAATGAACATCGCTCGACACTCACCAGGCAAGACTGTTCCCTTCCTGTTGGCAAACACTTCAGTGGTGACAGGCATTCGGCCTCTGACCTTCAGGTAAGCATTCTCCAAGGTGGCCTTCACGACACACAACAGCGCAGAGTCGCTCAGCAGAGACTGATAGCCAAGTTCCACACACATGAGGACAGTCTCAACAGGGATCTTGGGTTCATGTCGCACTATCTGTAACCCCCGTGACTTGTCAGGGTTTGCAAAACCTCACTTACTGTACTGTCTGGAGACAATACACATCTCTTTAACCTGTGCTCAATGCTCCTTCCACTCACATTGTTGGCCACTTTAAGACTTGAATAGCAGGTTAGGTGTAAAGATTCGCATTCTAATCAGTAATCTGTAAACTGTCTGTGCTGTTATATTCTCTGTCTGAGGCCAGTACTCTCCATTCACCTGACGAAGAGGCAAACCTCGAAAGCTTGCAAGTTTACTATCAAATAAATCGGTTGGACTTAAACCTGGTGTTGTCAGATTTCTTACTGTGTTTACCCCAGTCCAATGCCGGCATCTCCACATCATGTCAACCACGACAGAGCAGTGGAGTGTTCAAACACCCAAATTTTGTAGCAGTTGAATATGAAAATCCATAGTGCTGTCAGTAGCAGTACACTTCTCCATAGGGCAATATTCTGATGTCTTCATAGACTGCAATCAATTAAAAATCAACAATTTTATGAGAACTCCTACTTTAATCTAATCAGCGCTGTAAAACACTTTAAAAAGATACAATAGCATTGGAAAGAGATAGGATTAGGCAAGCTAGGAAAGTCTTTATCTGGAGTAAGGGGAAATATGAAGCCATCAGGCAGGAAATTAGACGAGTAAATTGCCAGGAGGTATTCTTGGGGAAAAGTACCGAAGGAAGGTGGCGGATTTTCAAGGAATGTTTGTCTGGAGCTCTGCACGACAACGTTCTGATGAGACAGGGAGGTTTTGATAGGTTACAGGAACCGTGGTACACGAAGGTTGTAATGAACCTTGTCAAAAAGAAAAGGAAGGTGTACAGAAGGTTCAGAGAGCTAGGCGATGTTATGGATCTAGAGGAGTATACGGGTTGTAGGAAGGAACTTAAAAAAGGAAATTAGGAGAGCCAGAAGGGATCATGAGAAGGCCTTGGCAGGTAAGATTAAGGAGAACCCTAAGGCATTCTACAAATATGTGAAGAGTAAAAGGATGAGATGTGAAGGAATAGGACCTATAAAATGTGAAGGTGGGAAAGTTCGTACAAAACCGGTAGAAATGGCAGAGGTGCTTAATGAATACTTTACCTTGGTATTCACGGTGGAAAATGATCTGAGTGGTTGTACTGCAGGTTTGCAGTGAACTGAAAAGATTGAGTATGTAGATGTTATGAAAGAGGATGTGTTGGAAATTTTGAATAGCATCAAGATAGTTAAGTCGCCGGGACCACGTGGGATGTACCCCAGGTTACTGTGGGAGGTGAGGGAAGAGATTGCAGAGCCTCTGGTGATGATCTTTGCATTGTCGATGGAGACAGGAGGAGTTCCGGTGGATTGGAGGATTGCGGATGTGGTTCCTATATTCAAAAAAGGAAATAGAGATAGTCCAGGAAATTACCGACCGGTGAGTCTAACCTCAGTGGTTGGTAAGTTGATGGAGAGGATCCTGGGACACAGGATATATGAACATTTAGAGAAGTTTAGTATGCTCAAAAGTAGTCAGCACGGCTTTGTCAAGGGCAGGTCGTACCTTACGAGCCTGGTTGAGTTCTTTGAAAATGTGACTAAACACATTGACGACGGAAGAGCGGTAGATGTGGTTTATATGGACTTCAGCAAGGCGTTCGATAATGTCCCCCATGCAATACTTCTTGAGAAAGTGAGAGGGCATGGGATCCATGGGCCATTGCTTTGTGGATCCAGAACTGGCTTGCCCGCAAAAGGCAGAGAGTGGTTGTGGATGGGTCTTTTTCTGCATGGAGGTTGGTCACCAGTGGAGTGACCCAGGGATCTGTTCTGGGACCCTTGCTGTTTGTAATTTTCATAAGTGACCTGGACGAGGAAGTGAAGGGATGGGTTGGTAAGTTTGCTGACAACACAAAGGTTGGTGGTGTTGTGGACAGTCTGAAGGGATGTCAGAAGTTGCAACATGACATAGATAGGATGCAAGACTGGGCGGAGAAGTGGCAGATGGACTTCAACCTGGATAAATGTGTAGTGATCCATTTTGGCAGGTCAAATGGGATGAAGGAGTATAATATCAAGGGTAGGACTCTCAGCAGTGTAGAGGATCAGAAGGACCTTGGGGTCCAGGTTCATAGGACCCTTAAATCGGCCTCGCAGGTAGGATGTGGTCAAGAAGGCATATGGTGTACTGGCCTTCATCAATCGAGGAATTGAGATTAGGAGTCGGGAGATAATGCTGCAGTTTTATAAGACTCTAGTCAGACCCCACTTGGAGTACTGTGCGCAGTTCTGGTCGCCTCATTACAAGAAAGATGTGGAAGCTATTGAAAGGGTGCAGAGGAGATTTACAAGGATGTTGCCTGGATTGGGTGGCATGCCTTATGAGGATAGGTTGAGGGAACTCAGTCTTTTCTTCCTGGAGAGACGAAGGATGAGAGGTGACCTGATAGAGGTATATAAGATGTTGAGAGGTATAGATTGGGTGGATTCTCAGAGGCTATTTCCCAGGGCTGAAATGGTCGCTATGAGAGGACACAGGTTTAAGGTGCTGGGGAGTAGGTACAGAGGAATGTCAGGGGTAAGTTTTTCACTCAGAGGGTGGGTGGGTGAGTGGAATCGGCTGCCGTCGGTGGTGGTGGAGGCAAATTCGTTAGGGTCTTTTAAGAGACTTGTGGATGAGCACATGGGATTTAATAGGATTGAGGGTTAAAGGTAGGTCTAGTAGGTAGGGATATGATCAGCGCAACCTGTGGGCCAAAGGGCCTGTCTGTGCTGTAGTTTTTTATGTTCTAAAAAGTTATATGTTGTTGAATGAGATGTAACTGGGTTTTAACAGTGTAATAAGCCCATAATTATTGGGGAACAATCTGCCACGTCCCAAAAAATTCATTAATTTTATATTTGAGGAATTTCAAATTTCTCCACTGTGGAAAAATAAATCCTTTTTAAATATATTTTTAAACATTCTTGATATTTCAGCCACTATCATAATTTCATACGTATGTCCCAATCATTCATTTTGCTCTCTCTAAAATTATATTAGAAAGTAAAAAGTAATCGAGCACTTTCAGAAGATTGTTGTAGTGCTGTCATTGGATTGTAATCTAAAGCCTATGTTAATGCCCTCGGGACAGGGGTTGAAATCTCACCACAAAAGCTAGTGCAATTCAAATTCAATTAATTATTTTAAATCAGCAATTGAACATGAGTTTCACAGTAATGGTGACTATCAAACTATCACTGTTATAAAAACCCATCTGGTTCACTAATGCCTTTCAAGGAAAGAAATCGGCCATTCTTATTCGGTCTGGCCTACGTGTGACTCCAGATCCACTACAATGTGGTTGACTCTTAACTTCTCTCAAGAGCAATTAGGAACAAGCCACAAATGTTGGCTTTGCCAGTAATGGCCAAATTTCATGAAAAAACATAAGAACATAAGAAATAGGAGCAGGAGTAGGCCATCTAGCCCTTTGAGCCTGCCCCGCCATTCAACAAGATCATGGCTGATCTGAAGTGGATCAGTTCCACTTTCCCACTTTCTCCCCATAACCCTTAATTCCCTTATCTATCAGAAACCTATCTACCTGTGACTTAAATATATTCAGCGAGGTAGCTTCCACCACTTCAATGGGCAGAGAATTCCAGAGACGCACCACCCTTTGAGTGAAGAAGTTCCTCCTCAACTCTGATCTAAACTGCCCCCCCTACTTGAAAACTACCTTGATTGCTATGTGGGAATACTTCAATGTTTACCCTGTTTGATTACATTATTGTTGCAGGACATCTGAAGTTATCCTTGACTCTGCTCCAGATTCACTGGGACAGGGGAACACCATGACAAAGGTATCGCTAGATCTTTGTGGGCAGCTTTCTTCAATATCAGCAGTAGTTTGCCACTGAGCATTATCACCACTTTGTGTAAAGCACCTCCTCCTAAATTCTTTATTCCACCATTTAACAAAGAGAACAAAGAAAATTACAACATAGGAACAGGCCCTTCGGCCCTCCAAGCCTGACTGACCATGCTACCCGACATAACTAAAAAGAATAAAGAAAATTATAGCACAGAAACAGGTCCTTCAGCAAATTAGTGGCTATCAGCATTTAATGACTATCTTATATTTAACTGCCCTATTCTGTACTTCCCATCAGTGGAAAAAAAATCACATTCAATATACAGAAAACCTTAATCTTAAAGACCTCCAAAAGGACTCTTATTTGTCTTAGTCATCTCTTTCCAGAGAAACAAGATCCAGCCTGCTAAATCTTCCCTGATAGAAAAGTTGTATTCTCTTAATTCTGGAAAATGATTGTAAATATTTTCTGTACTAGCTCCAGTGGTTCAAAATCTTTTTTGTATTATGGCAACTCTAATTGTGGTCAAGCCAAGGTCCAAATCAGTGTAATATTTCCTTCTTGATTTTGTATTTCTATTTTTCTAGAAGTGAAGCCCAGTACTTGTTAGTACTTTTTATGGCCTGATCAACTTCTGTTGCTACTGTTAAAATGATCTGCTGGCTTCTAAGGAATAAATGGCCACTATTTCTCCTACTGAAATGAACTACATCATACTTCATTACACTGAACTTTTGCCATTTACTCACCTATTCCCCAAGCCCATTTATAACTTTTTGTATTTTGATGCAGCCTTATAACGTTAGTAACGGAACCATTTCCAGCTTCACTCCATTAATTCTGAAATTTTCAGCACTATACTTCCAATAACTGAATCCAAATCAATAATGTATCTGACAAGCAACAGTGTTTCCAGTACAGATCTTTAAGGGACACTGGAACACCTTTTCCAGTTCTGAGAAACCTCCTTAAACTTGTACTCTTTGTTTCTGTTTGGTGTCTCTCTTTCAATCTTCTCTGCTCTGTGGCCTCTAACTCCACATGTCAACCTTGGTCATGAGTCTCCCATGTGTGACCATATCAAAGGCATTCTGAAAATCTATGTGAACCATATTTTCCTTATTTAAATTTAAAGTTCTATCAGTGCTAGTTGGCTCCTAACCTTATTAAAGCTTTGTTCCAGATACGTACAAAAATGCTGCACTCAAGAAGTGAGAGTGACTGCCCTTAATATCAAAACAGTAATTGACTGAGTGTAGCATCAAGGAGCCTTAGCAAAAGTAAAGTCAATGGGAATCAGTGGGAAAACTCTCCACTGGCTGGAATCATATCTAGCACAAATGAAGATGGGTGTGGTTGTTGAAGGTCAATTATCTCACTTCCAGGACATTGCCTTAGGAATTCCTCAGTGTAATGCCCTGGGATCAACCATCTTTAGTTGCCTCATCAATGACCTTCCTTCCATCATAAGGTCAAATGTTGGGATGTTTGCTGATGATTGCACAATGTTCAATGTCATTCACAACTCCTCAGATACTGAAGCAGTCTGTGTCCATCTTAGAGTCTTAGAATCCTACAGTGCAGAAGGAGGGCATTTGGCCCATTGAAACTGTACCAACCACAATCCCATTCAGGCCCTATCCCCATAGCCCCATGCATTTACCTTGGCTGGTCCCCCTGATACTATGGGGCAATTCAGCACGGCAAATCCACCTAACCCGTACATTTTTGGACTGTGGGAGGACACCTGAGCACCCAAAGGAAACCCACGCAGACACGGCGAAAATGTGCAAATTCCGCACAGGCACTGACCGAAGTCCGGAATCAAACCCAGGTCCTTAGCACCGTGAGGCAGAAGCACTAACCACTGTGCCACCATCAGCAATACCTGAACGATATTCAGACTTTGGTGTATAAGTGACAACTAACCTTCATTCCACAGAAGTGCCAAATAATGACCATCTCCAACAAAAGAGAGTCTACCCATTGCCCCTTCACATTCAATGGCTGAATTCCCCAGTATCAACATCTAGAAAGTGAACTGGATCAGCCATGTAAATACTGTGGCTACAAGAGTACATCAGAGGCTTGGAATTCTGAGGCATGTAACTCACTTACTTACTTCCAAAAGCCTCTCTATTATCTATAAGATGTAAGTCAGGAGTGTGATGGAATACTAGCTCCAACAACTCAAGAAGCTCAACACCATCCAGGACAAAGCAGCTCAATTGATCAATATCCTATCACTTGATCGAAATCACCAAGCTAAACATTCACTCCCTCTGCCATCGATGTACAGTGGCCGCAGTGTATACAAAATACAAAATGCATTGCAGCAGCTCATCAAGGCTCCTTCAACAGCAACTTACAAACGTCTACCATCTAGAATGACAAAGACAGCAGATGCACAGGAGCACCACCATCCTGACTTGGATCTGTACATCCATTCCTTCACTGCTGTGGGATCAAAATCCTGGAACGCCCTTCCCAGCACCACTGTGGGTGTACCTACTACAGGGTGTTCCAGAAGGTGGCTCATCACCACCTGATGAAGTGTAATTAGGCATTGGTAACAATGCTGGCCTTGGCAACCATGTCCATATGGCATGAAAGAATAAAATAAAATGTATTTTACAAAAAATCATGACAATACTTACTTTAAAAATGAAATTATATACCTCATGAAGCAATGTTTGTCCATGCTTGTCTGTGGTATCAACTTTTGCTCCACTTTGTAATAATTTCTGTATTATTTCCAAATTTATCTAGAACATAATTGATACTTTCATCAATTTTTTGCAATATTTAAAAATGGAATAAAACATATTTTAAAGAGTTTGCATTTTGTTTAATATGTGTAAAGTAATTGTACCAAGTGACACCATAAAGTCCTAAAAGAAAATTGGGTGGTAAAGACTACCTGATGATAATGGAGCGAAACCTTTTGTGTTATTTCCGTACTGGGTCAGTAACTTCATCCAGTGTGTAGATGAGTCAGACAAACCAAGATTCCAGACCCACCTTATATTGTGTTTGTTTCACTGATTTCAGTCAGGATAATAATAAGAAAGTTATCGTTAGCACCTTTGGGTGAATGAATGTAAAGTGAGCTGGAGATCCCATTCCTGATCACCCTCCAGTGACACTTGCTGGAAGGATATGTACATGGATATCACCTTGTTCTTGTTTAATGTTTGCCCACATTTTCTGTCACCATTTCCATTTGTTTCTCCTGCTCCCCTCACTGTTCTCATAATTTTTCTTTTCCTTTAACAGATGCCTCCTCTCCCCTCATTAATTTCCCATTCTTCGTTACAGTCAGCTTTCTTCTTCATGACATTTAACTACTCTTTGCCAGTGGAAAGCCAGTTTATTGCTTGATAAAGTGTTCATAGTATAGGTCTGATGGATAATTTCAAAACTTTGAAAAATTTTTATTGAATGAAGAGGGAAAACTGAAAAATCAGTGACAAAGGCTAATCAGTTTAAAATTTCTTTATGCGAGAAGTTTTTCGAGCATGGAATGTTTTGCCACAAACATGACTGAGGTAAGCATCATTGCACCTTTTAGAAGAAAATTGGAAAATATCTAAAGCAGAAAATAATGCATGGTTAACTCTTGGTCATCAGCAAGAAAATAAAATTAGTTTTGGACTGTTCTAGCAAAGATGCAACACAGATATGATAAATTAAATGATTTTTTTCTGTGCTGCTAACTCCTTATGATTTTCTGTGCCTCATTCCGTTTTCTTTCAACACCTATTTGTGGGCTTCAGCCTGGTGTCAATAGCCATGATAGAAGTATTCCTAACCCTGTCCACACCCATCTATTCATTCATCCTGCTCCCTTAAATTATTGTGACTGTCACAATAATTTAATTAAAGATGAAAGCTGCTGCTAAAAGTGCCTTTCAGTCTACATTATTATTAAACTTATGATACAGTCTCAAAAATTTTAAACTTTTGCTTATGTTGAACAAGAGACTTCAGCACAGAGTGAATTGTGACATAACCACTCAATTTTGTAGGCACCAACTGCACCACTGTAACATTGTCTCTTCTGCAGGACATAGCCTTTTCTGCAGAAAGATTTTTACACAATTATCAGTAGGGCAACTTTGAGCCCACTTTCTATCTGAGGAAATGCACTCAAAATCCTGAAATTACGATTCGTGCCATCGAGTTTCTGAGTTCTAATCTCTCAGGCCCCTCACTGGCAGAGTGGCATGAAACATACTGCGGAACCCCAGGAGGCTTGTTTTAATGTATTAGCACGTCATTAACAAGCATGCTCTCTGGGATTTATCCCCTCAGTGTATATTCAGTGGGCATTGGTATAACTTCATGTCAGCGCCATTTACAATAGGTTGACCTAGAGATGAACCTGTCGAGGAGTCTCCCCGGGTGGCCCCTGAGACGTCAGTGATAGGCTGAGTTGAGGTTTATTCCCTTACACGTGGTGGCCTGAGCTCAGTGCAGCTGGGTTTTTGCCAATGTGTTGAGGCCCCAACCCCAACATGATGGCGTAAGACATGCCCCCTTGATTTTTTAGGCAGAATGTAGTAAAATCTGGAGTGAAAAACTGGCATGACTCTCCGGAAGCAACACTCTGCCATTTTTTGGTAAGATTTCCTGCATTACCTTTTAGATGTTCTTAACTTACAACTGCCAGAACTGAATCATGCTTGAGGTTTCCCTTTGGTATCATAAAATTTCATTCCAGGGATATAACTTTAAATAATGAGTCAAAGGAACAAAGGCACATTTACATACATACATATGAACATGCAAAGTAGGAGTAAGAGTAGGCTACTCAGTCCTGCAAGCTTGCTCCACCAATAAGTAAGGTTATGGCTGATTTAATACTTATCTCAACTTCACATTCCTGCCTATACTTGATTACCTTTCATTCCGTCACTTATCAAGAATCTATCTACTTCTGCCTTCAAGATATTCAAAGACTCGGCTTCAACCACCTTTTGAAGAAGAAAATTCCAAAAACTCACAACTTCTGAAGGATTTTTTTCCCTCATTTCTGTCATAAAGGGGCAGTTCAAGATTCTCCCTCAAGCGGAAACATTCTTGCAACATGCACCCGATCAAGTCCTTTCATGGTCTTCTATGTTTCAATCGACATCAGAATTCTATAGGTATTTATCTGACTTTACAGCATTTAGAATTTGTGATAGTTCAATGAAAATAATTAACCATCTACTAATATCAAAATTTTATCATACCGTGCCAGATAGTCTTGCAACAGAAATAAAATATTCGATCAAGGCTTCACTTGGAGTTGGTACTAAATCCAGTGGGTCTGAAAATTTATCTAAATCAGGGTTAAACTCCAGACCAGTTAAGTTTTTCCTGTCTAAACCTGAAAAGGTGCTAGAAACTCCAGGAGCTGTTTGGAAAAACAAAATATTGAAGTTGCTGCTAATGTATAATGGAATATTCACAAAATCTTAGGTAACAATAGCGACTACAAGATTACTTATATTCAAATATGACTAAATGATCACAACTGATTTTTTTTCTTTATTCAGGAACAAATTTTCCTAGTGAAGCCTGACTTTTGAAAGTTATTTGTTTGATACTAAAACTACCATAAAATATTCCATAATCTGATATAATTGTTTCTTACTGGATTCTTTTTAGCAATTGGTAGCCACATATCAATTAATTCTTACAATTCTACAAATACCTTCACAGTACAATAACTGAGGAATAAATAGATAACCGGTCTGAATTTCATTGTCCAAGTCATTAATAAATGAATGAAAGCTTCAGATAAGACTTGCAGTTCTACTCAGAAGAGTTTATATAGCCTCTGCAGAAATTAAAATTCTATTACCGTGTAAACCACAGGGTTGTAATCAAAATGTAAATATACTTTCTCAGCTCTCTTTCAAAGTTGAAGAGATAGCTATTGATTCACGTGTTCAACTTATGGAGTAATGGAGCAAGAGAGAGGAAGTACGGAATATTACATTGGTGCTCCGAGGAACTAACGTCCATCTTTTATGTACAGAGGAGGTAAGAACACATGAAGAACACTCAAGTCAGCTGTTCTTCTTCATATTAAGGCTAAAATCTCTGGTAGGGTGTGATGCAATGTTTATAATGGCGAGATCAACCACAAAAGTTTTTGTGTTTGAACTCATCGTTGCATCGTTTACCATGACTCCCCCATATCTGGGAAGAATGCATTCAGTTTTTGTTCTCTGAGAAAATCAAACCAAAAATCAAGGAAGTGGGCAACAAGTTGTAGCAATTAAGAACATAAGAACATAATAAATAGGAGCAGGAATAGGCCATCTAGCCCCTTGAGCCTGCCCTGCCATTCAATAAGATCATGGCTGATCTGAAGTGGATCAGTTCCACTTTCCCACTTTCTCCCCATAACTCTTAGTTCCCTTGTTTATCAGAAATCTATCCACCCGTGACTTAACTATATTCAGCGAGGTAGCAGAGCATTCCAGAGATTCACCACCCTTTGAGTGAAGAAGTTCCTCCTCAACTCTGATCTAAACTGCCCCTCCCCCTTATTTTGAGGCTGTGCCCTCTAGTTCTGCTATCCTTTCTAAACGGGAAGAATCCTTCTACCTCTGCCCTATCTAACCCCTTCATTATCTTGTAAGTCTCTATAAGATCCCCCCTCAGCCTTCTAAACTTTAACGAGTAAAGACCCAGTCTATTCAATCTCTCTTCATAGGCTAACCCCCTCATCTCCAGCATCAGCCTCGTGAACCTTCTCTGTACTCCCTCCAAGGCCAATATATCCTTTCGCAAATGCGGGGACCAAAACTGCACACAGTACTCCAGTTGTGGCCTCACCAGTGCCCTGTACAGTTGAAGCTTTTATATTCTACCCTTCTCGCTATAAAGGCCAACATTCCATTCGTCTTCTTGATCACCTTCTGCACCTGCAGACTGGGTTTTTTGCGATTTGTGCACGAGGACCCCCAGGTCCTTCTGCACCGTAGCATGCTGCAGCTTTTAAGAACATAAGAACATGAGAAATAGAAGCAGGAGTAGGCCATCTAGCCCTTCGAGCCTGCCCCGCCATTCAATAAGATCATGGCTGATCTGAAGTGGCTCAGTTCCACTTTCCCGCTTTTTCCCCATAACCCTTAATTCCCTTGTCTGTCAAAAACCTATCTACCCGTGACTTAAATATATTTAGCAAGGTAGCCTCCACCACTTCAACGGGCAGAGAATTCCAGAGATTCACCACTCTCTGAGTGAAGAAGTTCCTCCTCAACTCTGTTCTAAACTGCTCCCCCCCCTTATCTTGAGGCTGTGCTCTCTAGTCCTGCTGTCCTTTCTGAGCGGGAAGAATCTCTCTACCTCTATCCTATTCATCCCTTTCATTATCTTATACGTCTCTATAAGATCTCCCCTCATCCTTCTAAACTCCAACGAGTACAGATCCAGTCTATTTAGTCTCTCTTCATAGTCTAACCCCCTCATCTCCAGTATCAGCCTAGTGAACCTCCTCTGCACTCCCTCCAAGGCCAAAATATCCTTGCACAAGTGCAGCGACCAAAACTGCACACAGTACTCCAGCTGCGGCCTCACCAGTGCCCTGTACAGTTGCAGCAAGACCTCCCTGCTTTTATATTCTATCCCCCTTGCTATAAAGGCCAGCATCCCATTCGCCTTCTTGATCACCTGCTGCACCTGCAGACTGGGTTTTTGCGACTTATGCACAAGGATCCCCAGGTCCCTCTGCACCGTAGCATGCCCTTTAAATAGTAATCCCTCCTACTATTATTCCTGCCAAAATGGATAACCACACACTTGCTAACATTGTACTCCATCTGCCAGGTCCTCACCCACTCGCTCAGCCTATCCAGATCCCTCTGCAGACTTTCCACGTCTTCCACGCAATTTGCTTTTCCACTCATCTTCGTGTCATCAGCAAATTTTGTTACCCTACACTCAGCCCCCTCCTCCAGATCGTCTATGTAAATGGTAAACAGATGAGGCCCCAGCACCGATCCCTGCGGCACTCCACTAGTCACCAACTGCCAACCATTGATTCCAACTCTCTGCTTCCTGTTAGACAACCAATCCTCAATCCACGCTAACACCTTACCCCCAACTCCATGCACCCTATCCTTTTGCAGCAACCTTTTGTGAGGCGCCTTATCAAACGCTTTCTGGAAATCTAAAAACACCACATCCACTGGTTCCCCGCTGTCTATAAATTAATAAATTTAGATGTCAGAATGTGCTTACAATGAGTCCATATCACATGGAAGTAGAAGCAATCACATAGAAGATAAATGGGGAAACAGTACAATATAACATCAACAGGACAATTGAAACACCACTGTGTGAGATCACCTAATCAGAAAAACAGGACCACAGATCCCATCATCATTACATACAAGTACAGTTCTGAAATGACAAAAGCTGAACTAACATATAATGGCTCAATCAGGACATTGAGTGTACACATTGTAACATCAAATAGTATGAGAATGCTTTTCGAATCCTCCTGAGCAGAGTCACTCAGAAGTATAGCCCTGAGTTGGTTCTCTACTTGCTCTCCTCTATGTACTGTACAAGCTTGAATAAACTTCTTGTTGAAACTGTATATAGTTTCAAAGACTCCATTTGTTTGTTCCTTCCAACAATAGGTGCTGTGAGCAGGGTACTACACTGAACGAGCAAAGACAATGTGCCTCCAGATGGGGTGAGTAGGGGAGGAATTACACAGTTGTCGCTGATTGGCCATTAGTTGTGGAACGAAAAGAGGGAGGAAGAGTTGAACCGTACAAATTTGAACAAGAGCAAAGCCGCACAGGGATGTACCATGCCGGGGTCTTGCGTCAGATAAACCATGAAGGAGAATACCATGAGGATAGTGGGCATAAGGATGGCCGGGAATGATAAGACTGGTGCCGCTATGGGGAACCTGATACGGGGACCCGAGTGATCCATAGTATAGACTGAAGTCAAACATAAGAAATTGATTTAAGAAGTTGATGGAGAAGAGATATAATCTGGAAGTCCTCTGCTACCAGGAAAGAGCTTGGTGGATGTATCAAGCCAAAGGGAAATGTGAAAAAGGAGTAGTGATCACCGCAGCCATGTTAAAAAATCTAAATGTAACTGAACAACATATAGCGAGAGTTGCAGCTATAGTGTGCGCACGGGGGAGGACAGGAAAAGACCCCACAGGTGATTTGTAGGGACAATAATCACCAATAGAACCATGAAGGGAAATCAAACTGGACTAAAATGAGCCCTATTTACTTGCATCAGAAGGAGCCTTGGTGAGTTGGTGCAGTGCATCTTGTAGATGGTATACAATGCTGCCATAGTGCTTTGGTGGTTGGAGGGGGGCATGAATGAAGAAGGTAGTGGATGGGATACAATCAATCAGGCTTCCTTGTCCTGCATGGTGTCAAGCTTCTTGAGTGTTGCTGGAGCTGTACTCATCCAGGTAAGTGGACAATATTCCATCACATGAATATTGTCCAGGTCTTGCTGCATTTGGACATGGACTGCTTCAGTATCTGAGGAGTCATAAATGGTGCTGAACATTGTGCAATCATCAGTGAACATCCACTCTTCTGATCTTATGATGGAACCCTTCCTTCCATTATAAGATCAGAAGAGCAGATGTTTTCTAATGATTGCACAATGTTCAGCATCATCCATGACTTCTCAGATACTGAAGCAGTCCATGTCCAAATGCAGCAAGACCTGGACAATATCCAGGCTTGGGTAATAAATAAGTGGCATGTAATATTTGCGCCACATATGTCCCAGACAATGACCAATCCCAACAAGGGAATCTAACCATCTCCCCTTGATGAATTGCTTCATGCAGATACAACATCAAAGGCCTTTTGAATATTTTTTGTGAAATCTGAAAAGCTTTTAGGATTGCACCTACCTGATTTGTCTTGCGCATCAGTCTTTTTCTTTCCTTCATGCCCTTGTTTCAATTTTGCAACTGCATCTAATTTTAATCGAATTTTTTCTTTAAATTCAGAACCGCTCTAAAATCAGCATAGAAAACAAGATAAAGTATTTTCCTGTGATTTACTGAAATAATAATAATTTCATCCCCATATAAAACAACCCACTTTAAATAAGCAGACTGTTCTGTTACTCTTGTATTAGTTTATGTTCAGACAGAAACAGATATCATAACTACTGGTTATTAACAACTTCAGAATGCCGTAAAGAATAAAAACTTTAAACAATTGAGGTAGAATGTGGTGCTTGAGGGAGAAGTTGCCAGACTAGAGAGCAAGGTATGATTTACTGATTAGGGCTGCCACCATGGCCACTTGGGCAGGACAGAATTGTTAAGCATTGTGGCTTCAGTACAATGTCAGCACCAGTGAATCAAGTTTCAGACAAAGCCATGATGTTAATGTAGTCATCCACAATAAGCTTATAGAGGTAAGGGCCTTGCTCACAAGTGATCAGGCATTCTGGGGGAAAACACAGGAGGGAAGTGATTGTTGATTCAGTGGAAAATTCTAATCAATCATTGGTTTCAGCTCTGCAACATTTCCCACTCTTACCTTCACCTTGATTTCCACCACTGAATTTAATGTAATTCCTTTATTACCTCAAAACTTGAGCATGGCAATGCTCTCCTTGCTGGTGTTCCATAAACCACCCTATAATAAGTGCAACAAGTTCAAAGTTCTCCAACTTTTATCATGTCCCACACTAAATCACATTCACTTAACCCCACTCCGCTTGCCAAATTACACTGGTCCTACATTTCAAAGGCTTCTTGGTCTTTGCCCCTTTGCCGTTTCTATTAACTGCAAGGAAATCTTCCTATCATTCTTGCCTTTGCATCCTTAATAATTTCAACCCATGATCATATTCTCCTTGCTTCTTTCCTGATTTCTGTGTTCTATCCTTATTCAGACATCCTGCATTGCAACCCTTACACCTATCTCCGTAGCCACCTCGCAATTCCATCAATTTCTATGATCTCACCATTCCTGTGGTTTCTGATACACCTCAGAACTATTTGTTGCCACTTCCTTTTTCTGTCATTATTTACTTCTTTCTGCCTACCCCCAGCCATTCCACTTTTATTTAACACTCCTTTTAATTGATCCCTGCTCAAAATATAGATTCATACACCAAAATAACCAAATCAGACCTATCTTAGAAGCAGCAGTAGGCAATTAGATTTGAGGATCCAGTTCCACTATTGTTATTTGGTGAACAATCCTTACCTAAGCTATAACTACTCAGATTTGCTCCATATCCCTGGATAACTTTACCAATCAAAAGTGTATCAAAAATATATGTCAGTCTTACAAATTTCAATTCGCCCAGCATCTGCAGACCTTTGGGGAGGGAATTCCAGATTTCCACTACCCTCTGTGTGAAATTGCTTTTTGGTTTAATGCTGATGATGTGACAGAGAGAGTTGACGAGGGTAATGCTGTTGATGTGATGTCCATGGACTTCCAAAAGGCATTTGATAAAGCGCTGAACAACAGACATAGGTACAAAATTGGCTGATTGGCAGGAAACAGAGCAGGAGTTAATAGATATACTTAATCTGGAAGCGTATGATGGAGTTAACCTCAGGGGACAGTGTTAGAATCCCGGCTCTTCATCATGTATATTAATAACATAGACCTTAATGTGATTTGTTTCTGTAGGAAGAACGTGGAGAAATACGAAAATAAAGAGTACAATTCAAAAGTGGGTACAGGAACTGAGGGACCTGAGTATAAATATACATTGTGGTGAAAATGTTTAATTTCATGATTCATAGGTTTTGGGGAATTGGATTTTTAAATGCAAGATAAATGAAGTTGAGGGAATCTGGATTTGAGAATCTGGTAAACACACCTAAGATTCTAATGTGTTTACCAGAATCTGGTAAATCTGGTAACAGATTCTGGTGTTTACCAGATTACCAGAATCTGGTAAACATATCATTCAAAGGATAGTGTATGTTTACTTCAGCTTGATTTTTTTAAAGCTAATTGTCTTCCTTCAGATCACCCAGCACGTCTTTGACAGCAGCAGGTAACTTGAGAGTGATTAATAAAGCATGGTGGCACAGCGATTAGCACTGCTGCCTCAGAGAGCCAGGACCCAGATTCAATTCCGGTCTCAGGTAACTATCTGTGTGAAGTTTGTACATTCTCCCTGTGTCTGCATGAGTTTGATCTCGGTATTCCATTTTCCTCCCACACTCCAAAGATGTGTGGGTTAAGTGGATTGGCCTGACTAGACTTGCCCCTTGATATCAAGGGGATTAGCAGGGTAAATGCTGGCCTTCATAGCGAGGGGGATTGAATATAAAAGTAGGGAGGTCTTGCTGCAGCTGTATAGGGCATTGGTGAGGCCGCAGCTGGAGTACTGTGTGCAGTTTTGGGCGCCGCACCTGCGCAAGGATATTTTGGCCCTGGAGGGAGTGCAGAGGAGGTTTACTAGGCTGATACCGGAGTTGAGGGGGTTGAGCTATGAGGAGAGGCTGAATAAACTAGGCTTGTACTCGTTAGAGTTTAGAAGAATGAGGGGAGATCTCATTGAGACGTATAAGATGATGAATGGGATGGATAGGATAGAGGTGGAAAGACTCTTCCCGCTCAAAAAAGACAGTAGGACTAGGGGGCACAGCCTCAAGATAAAGGGGGGGCGGTTCAGAACGGAGTTGAGGAGGAACTTCTTCACTCAAAGGGTGGTGAATCTCTGGAATTCTCTGCCCGTTGAAGTGGTGGAGGCTGCCTCGCTAAATATTTTTAAGAAGCGGGTTGATGGGTTTTTGATAAGAGAGGGGATTAAGGGTTATGGGGAGAGGGCGGGAAAGTGGAACTGAGCCACGACAGATCAGCCATGATCTTATTGAATGGCGGGGCAGGCTCGAAGGGCCAGATGGCCTACTCCTGCTCCTATTTCTTATGTTCTTATGTTCTTATGTTCTAAATATGTAGGGTTACGAGGATAGAGCCTGGATGGGATTGTTGTTGGTGCAGGCTCGATGGGCTAAATGGCCTCCTGCTATACTATAGGGATTCTATGAGGTATACAGAATCCTAGGTTTTGTTATAAGGGCATAAAGTACAAATACAAGGGAGTTACATTAAATAGGAATAACCCACCAGTTCACCCTCAGCTTGAGTCTTATTTTCAGATCGAGGTGACATACTTTCAAAGTGGGTGTGAAATCATTAGAGAGAGTGCAGTAAATATTCACAAGAATGGTTTCAGAGATAAGGAGCTTTAATTACCTCATAGGTTGGAAAAGTTGGGACTGTTTTCCTTGGAGAAAAGTAGGTGCAGAGGAGATTGAGAGAGATTGAGAGAATAGATGGGGAAACAAACAATTCCCATTGATGAAACAATTGAGAACAAGAGTACATAGATTTTTACAAAAGCAATGGTGACATGAGGAAAAACATTTTAAGACAGTAGTAATTAGGATCAGGAATGTACAACCTGAGAGTGTAGTGGAGACAGATCCAATCAAGGCATTCAAGAGGGAATTGGATTACTAAATGAAAAAGAAATATGTGCAAGGTTATGGGGAGAAAGGAGGGAGTGGCACTAGGTGAAGCACTCCTTAGGAGCACCAACACAGGTACATTGGGCTGAATGGCCTCCTTCTGTGCTTTAACCATTCAGTGATTTTGTGACTCTCTCAGCCTTTACAATATCAGTGACCCAGTTCTAATTTTAAGACTATGCTCTCTTATTCTGGATTCCTCCAGCAGCTGAAATGCATCTTCTGAGTCAAAACTATTCAAACCCTTTACAATTTTAAACACCTTAATTAGGCCATTTACTTAATCTTCTAACATTAAGGGAAACCATCTTCAGGATTTAACCCTTTAAACCATGGTGTTATACTGGCAAACCTCCATTATGTCCTTTTTAAAGCCAAACATCTTTCCTGAGGTATAATTCCAAAACTAAGTAGTCCAGGTGGGAGTCTCAGCAATCCACTAAAACCTTGGTTAGGCCGCATTTGAAGTATTGTGTGCAGTTCTGGTCACCACAATATCAGAAGTTCATGGAAGCTTTAAAGAGTGCAAAGAAGGTTCACCAGGACATTGCCTGGTCTTAAGGATGTTGGCTATGAGGAGAGGTTGAATAAACTTGGATTGTTTTCATCGGAAAGACAGTGGCTGAGGGGAGATCTGATATAGGTCCACAAAATTATGAATGAGAAAGACAGAGTGGATAGTCAGAGGCTTTTTCCAAGACTGTGTCAATTAGAGAGGCACGGTGAGAGGGCGCAAGTTTACGTGAGATATGCGGGGGAAGCTTTTCATACAGAGTGGTGGGTGCCTGGAACGCACTGCCAGAGGAGATGGTGGAAACAAGCACATTATCAACATTTAAGAGGCATCTGGATGGGTACATGAATAGGGAGGGAATAGTGGGATACGGACCAAGTGAGGGCAGAAAGCTTTTTTTTTAGTTTAGTTAGGGCACCATGGTCAGAACAGGCTTGGAGGGCCGAAAGTCCTGTTCCTGTGCTGTCATTTGCTTTGCTCTTTGAAGAATCAGTTCTTCACTTTTGTATTCCAGCCCCCTTCTGATAAGGACCATCATTTTATTGCCTTTTTGACTATACATTGTACCTGCATATTATCTTTTAATGGTTTTGTATATGTGGATACTAAAATCCTTTTGCTCCTCTAGAACATCTTGGGATGATTGTCTTGTCCTAATTTTTTAGCTCGTCGGGTCAGGAGAATCGCATGTGAGCCAATTCATGGGATTTGATCTACATTCCCGATGCGTGCGCATCTCCCAGCACTAGATATCTGGCATGGTCGGGACCATGCTGGAAACCAGCAGGACCAGCAGGCAAGTAATGTTAATGTCATTTAATGTCATTTAAATGTCATTATCGAGCCCAGGACTGAAGTCTCTGGGTCTGATATCATCTCCCACCCCGCCAGTATAATTTCACTCCAGCAGGGTTTGAAGAAGTTCCCCACTTTTGGGAAACTAGTGGAAGACCCTGTTGGAGTGAAGTGGGGAGCAATCGAGACTCCCCAGGAAGTTAGGCAGCAGGAGGGGTGCCCTCTGGACATGGGCATCTGGGCAGTGCCAGTCTGTGTCCCTGGCACTGCCCAAAGAGCAAAGTGCCCATGCCCAGGGGGCACCTTGGCACTGCCCACTGGGGATTGGGCAGTGCCAAGGGCATGGGGTCTAGGGATGGGGCCTAGTGGCGGGCATTAGGGGAAATTGGTGAGGCTGGGGAGGGGTCCCACTGCCACTCTGCATTGGAATCGATCAAACTGGAGGGTGGCCAGCAATTGTAGTGGACTAGGAGGGCGGTCTGCCTCCCGCAGGTGGGGAGGCAGGGGTGTTCTGCCTCTTTTAACAGCACAATCCTTTCTGTGTATATCCTTAAAATCACATCAGCTGGTTTTAAAGGACAATATTTCAGACTTTTCTGGTATGTAGTCTCAAGAATTAAAGATACAGCAGCACCAGTATCAATCTCCATTCTAATGTTGTCCACTTAACTTCAGAATCACCCAGAATCTACGTGATTCACTCTAACTGGATAAGCTCTTCATCAGATTTCTCGACATTCTCTTATTTTCTTCCATATTGTAATTTTTTTTTGTAGAATGTAACATGTTCTTCTTCTTGAGGGTACCCAGATTCTTCCAAATATATTTCTCAGGGGAAGTTGGTGACCCACTTTTCCATAGTTCCTGCATTGACGATCTGTTTCAGCATTCATTAGCTGAATAGTCCATTTTGGGAGATCTGTTGCATGCTTGCTGCTGTTTTGACTTCTTGTGGGAAATTTCTAACTTGTGGATTTTCATTCGTCCACCAAATTCTGAAACCTCTTTAGCAGCCACTTCCATCAGCACTGCAAATTTGACTGGTGTCTTTAAGGTCAGAGCATGTTCAGTAAGCGATGTCCTATGGATTGCCTCATTTTGGAGACTACAAACTAGATGATCTTGAAGAGAATCTTCTAGCAACTCGCCAAACTCACAATGTGATGCCAACCGTTTTAAGATTGCCACAAAATGAGCAAAGTTTTTGCCTTCCACTTGAACTGTTCCACAAGTTTAATGGTTTCAGAGAAAAATGCTCTTCAAGGATCTTTGTCAATTCATTATATATTTTGGTTCCTGGTTTTGCTGGATGAACCAAGTTCTGGAGCAAATTAAAGGGTTTACATCCTACTCAACTAAGAAAAACTGGTACGAGCAACTCATTTGCAATTTTATTCACTTATACAAAACAATGAAAATGCATAGGAACGCCATGATACATTTTCTTCATTGAAAGTACTCATGGATCCTAATTGACCTATCATCTCTCTTGCAGGAACTGGAGACTCAAGACTGCTCTGTAATCCTTTCCTAATGTCTGTTGACCATTGACTTGATGCATCTTTTTTCAACTGGCCCCAGCAGTACTGCAAAGCATCCACTCTTTTCAAATATGCCAGATACTACTAGAATCTCACCCTTCAATTGGATAAAACCCCTCTTTTAAAATCACACAGAAAGCTTCTTTTTACTTGGTCTTCCTGGGTCTAGCATGTTCATCTTTAATCCAGTTATTACTTCTCCCCAGGCTTCTAATATTCGAAGTATGAGTTTTTTCTCTTGAGATAGTCATGGAGGTTTACAGCATGGAAACAGGCCCTTCGGCCCAACTTGTCCATGCCATCCTTTTTTTTAAAACCCCTAAACTAGTCAAAAGTGTTTCTGGCTGGTTTTGAACCAGGGACCTTTCGCATGTTGGGTGACCGTGGTAACCACTACACTACCGAAACAGCTTTCTTTGAGATCATTTTTCGATATTCTCAATTAAACAAATCCCAATTCGCCACCAATTTTCTTTCTGCGTTGTTCTAACTATGTTAGGTGTTGTGGGTTTTAACAGAAAGAAACAATTGGGTTTGCACACATAGATTCAAACAACCACACAACAGATTTTATTGAACAGCTGCTCTCTGCACTGTATCTGAATACAAAACTGAAAGTAAAACAGCAACCTGAGCACCCTAATAACATCATCATCAAATCATGTGATCAACTCTTAAAGCAACCTGCAAATCTTTTTGAATATATAACATTGTCACAACGTACCGACTATTGCAAAATGGTGTATACTTGAGACTCAAAGAACCAGGTTTTTTTTATTCTCAAGGAATCAAGGAGCAAGCATGAAAGTGAAGTTCAACCCCATGATCACCTACAATCAGACAAGCTCAACAGCCACACAGTCTTTTCCTACTCCTATTTCTTAATTATATTATGTTAGCATGCCTTTCCATTTTCACTGAGCAACACCACAGGCAATGTATTAATACATTTTAAAATATTAATGGCTGATGTTTAGATTAGTATTATTGCAACAAACTAAATGGCTAAAACACTTACAAGTTATGTCAACAAGATTTCAGCAAGGAGATGCCCCTGAAGGTTGCAATTATACACTATGGTATGAAGTGGTTCAGCTCAAACATCAATACAGAACTCAAAACAAAGCTCACGGATCAAGTTAGAAATCTGGCGTTTTAGGCACATGGAAACAAGAATTTTAAATTTATTTTTGTGATCTTCTTAGCTTCTTAATCACTGTAGAAATATTTTTATTTTTCTTATATCTGGTCTGTTGTTCATCAGGAAGTAGATACTACCCATGCATCCAAAAATGCCCCTTTTGGTGCCCCATTGATTGAAAAGGTGTCGTGAGCAGTACAACTTGCTTCTACCAGCTGTGAATCGTGCAATGTGGATAACCATCAAAGAATGTTAGGGTAGGGTTGTCAACCCTTCAGAACTATCCTGGCAACTCCAGGAATTCTCCATTGATTGAAGGACACTGTTGCAAGCAGTCCTGGAGAAAAATAATTGTGGTGTTAATAACATTGCACTCGTTAAAAAAAACTTTGAATGATTTTTCTAATTAGTTATAAAACAAAATACTGGAGATAAGGGTATAAAATGATTGAAGTTGAGGGTTGATGATGCAGACAAGCTAGTGGCAGATGATCAAATCCCCCAAAAATAGGTGCAACCAGAGTTATCAACCTTACTGGTCTGAGTGCCATGGAACTGCATTGTATGCTAGAGGGTTCCACCGGTATCCAGGGTAGCATATAAATGGATCGTACATTTCATTAAGATTGTTGTGGCAACCAGTCTCAGGCTAGGCATTGGGCACAAAGATCAAGGGAAGAATTTTCCCATCCCACCTGCCAATGGGAAGCATAGCAAACGGGACACAGACCGTGCAAAGGTCCGTCGACCTTGGGCTGGATTTTCCAGCCTTGGGGCGAGCGCAGCCACAAAATCCCACCCCAAGTGTCACACACTGAGGGAGTGCTGCACAGTCAGAAAGGTGTATTTATTAGTGTTACAAGTAAAGCTTACATTAACACTGCAATGAAGTTATTATGAAAAATCCCCTAGTCGCTACACTGTTCAGGTACACTGAGGGAGAATTTGGCAACGCCAATGCACCTAACCAGCACCTCTTTTTAGATGAGACCTTAAACCAAGGTCCTGTCTGTTCCCTTGGGATGCGGGGGGGGGGGGGGGCGCGGCGAGTGTGCAAAAATACGCCAATGACACTACTTTAAATAAGAACAGGGGAGTTATCATTAGTCAACTGGCCAATACTTATCTCTCAATTAGCAGCAAAAAAACGAGTTATGTGGTCAGTGGGCCAATTTTGTGCAGCTTGCTGAGCACAAATTTCCTACAAGGCAGCAGTGAATTAAAAGCTACTTCACTGGCTCTAAGAAAGCTCTTTAGGAAGTCCTGAGATCGTGCTTCAAGTCTTCATCTCAGATCTTGCGCTGAAAGGCTCGGGTTCGGCTTTTTTTGCGGGGGGTGGTGGCTAGGATCGAAGTTAAGATTTGGCTATTTTAATCCTGGTCTTACTGAGGCCATTTGTTGTTTAGAGGTTGCGGGCAGCGGGGCAGCGACGGCCGGTTGCTCTCTCCGCTTTCCTCGACGAAAGCGACGCTCGCAAATCTCCGCCAACCGCCGCCGATTCAAATTTGGCGCCGGGGCAATGGAACGTGGCCCGGATTCCCGCGAGGAGGGCGGCTCGCTGCAACACACGCGGGTCTCCACCTGCACCGCGCCCTGCTGAGCCTCCAGCCCCTCTGAGTGTGCCCAACCTCGATGCCAAAACCACACAAGAAATGCAGAAGCCTGCAGATATTTATATATATTCTCTCTCCCACCAAAAAATCTGCACCCCCACCGTTATTGCATATCATAGATCAATTGAGTTGTCAACGAAACTGGGGTTCTGCTGCTGCTGGTTAATATTCTAGGTTGGTATACGTGTAAGTTTCAAGATTGTTCTGAACTCACAGTGCTAGCACATTACCCATTAAAGGAATTAGGAGATTACCTTGTCTACATATCCCATTCATCACTATCTTAAAATTTAAGTCCTTAGAGTTGCCAACTGTGGTTAAATGTAAGATAAAAGAAAATTATTGCAGATGCTAGAATCTGAAACAAAAATTCTCTTTCCCACCAGTTGCAACCATCCCTACAGCCTGTTCCAAATCAGAAATATTAACAAAATGGAGTGTTTTTTTAACTGCAAATTGGGGCAGTGCCAGCCTTCCAGGATTTGGGCTGGACTCTACAGCAATTTAAGTCAATCTCCAGGACACTTCTGTTGGACCCTGGAGAAAAATCATGGGGACACCAAAAGAGATGAGTGGTGGGTTGGAAATCTGCTTCAGTGCATTGCACAGTTTCACTTGGAGCTGGTGTACTTGGTCACCACCTTTGTCCCCCTCCGACACAGTATGCTTGACCAGTTCCCCAGGTGCATACAGCAGTCTGGATCTCTTGGGAGGTGATGGTCTGCTGCCTGTTGTAATGGGCCAGGCAGGAAGCTTCAGCCATGATGCACTTAAAAGATGTCATTGATGAACAAGTCCATGATACTCATGCCCTTGGAGGAGATGCCAGTGTCAAGGTGAACCTGCTTCATCACTTGGTGATACAGATGGAGTACCTCTTCTTCCTGGACCTCCTCCTGTTGGCAGCTTCTTCTGGGCTTTTTTGGCAACCTTCTTGGAAGCTTGTTTTATTTTCTTCAGGCTTAGTGCATGTAGGCTGCAGATACAAGAGGGAGGCTGTTTGGCTGATAGTCACGCATCATGCAATTGGGTTATGAATCTTATTGCTTTCCAACTGATGTAGGAAGGCAGTGTGTCCACAGGGATGAATGTGTTGGCTGACTGATGGCTGAAGCATGGGGGCAATTAATGTGAGGAAACCTTTAGAGTTACATTTAATCACAGAAAATGCTGGAAAATCTCAGCAGGTCTGACAACAGCTACGGAGAAAGAACAGAGCTAACGTTTCAAGTCTGGTCCAGCTCTGACCAAGAGTCATCCAGACTCAAAACATTTGTTCCACAGATGCTTTCAGACCTGCTGTGATTTTCTAGCATTTTCTGTTTTTGTTTCAGATTCCAGCATCTGCAGTAATTTTCTTTTATCTTACACTTAACCGCAGTTGGCAACTCTAAGGACTTAAATTTTAAGATAGTGATGAATGGGATATGTAGGACAAGGTAATCTCCTAATTCCTTTAATGGGTAATGTGCTAGCATTGTGAGTTCAGAACAATCTTGAAACTTACATGTATAACTTAGAATATTAACCAACAGCAGTAAAACCCCAGTTTCATTGACAACTCAATTTAGCCCTAATCATGATCTATGATATGCAATTATGGTGGGGGTGCAGATTTTTTGCAAAACCTAAACTGTATATAAGGTATCACTAATAGCAGAAGGCTGTTTGCACACATGCCACAGCCTATTTGCTGTGGAAACCCTCACAACGCTTCGGTTAACTCCAATGTGCCTATGTTCATGGGACCATCTCCACCATCCATAAAACTGAGCTCATCCAAAACTCTGCTGTCCATATCCTGACTTGCATTAGTTACCCATTAATACTCTACATGCAGAGCTTTATTGACTGCTGGTCCAGCAACACTTCAGATTTAAAACTCTCATACTTGTGTTCAAGGCTGTTCCCAACCCTATCTCTGTAACCTCCTACAACCTTGAGAATTCTGCTTTCCTCCAATCTGGACTCTCATACATCCTCGATTTTCTTAACATCTTAAACACCTAACTGGAAACCGTACTTTCAGCTGCCAGCCTTAAATTCTGGAATTCCCTCCCTAAACCTTACAATTTCTCTCACCTTTCAGACATTTCTTAAAACTTACCTTTTTGACCAAACTCTTAGTTACTTGCCCTAATGCCTCCTAATGTGGTTCTTTGTCAATAATTTTCTAATCACACCCATGCAAAGCTCCTTGGGAATATACAATATTAAAGGTGCTTTTTGAATGTAAGCTTATATATACGTGTTTCACAGGAGCATTATCAAACAGGTCTATGACTGTTTGATAAATTCAGTCAACACTGACATTACAAATTAAAGTCTGATCCTCTGTCAATCTGCTACTTTCCAGAGGCAAGGCAAAGCCTGTGGAACATGGAATAGAATTGGGACATAAAAACCTTACAAAAACATTTCAGTTTATCATCCTGGTACATGACCAAACTTACCCAGATATCACTATAAACATTGAAAATCTGGAGAAAAAAGGCTCACTTATGATTTTAGTTAGAATCAATGGTGAGGACAAAATATTTCTAGAGCAAAAATGATAAAAGACCCAAATGTGTAACATGTTCAACAATTTAACTGAAGCACCAATCTAGAAATAATGCCCAATGTTTCAAATTTAACTGAGATGCTATCTGCCCTTTCAGGTGGATAGAAAAGGAACTTGAAAACGAACTGTCACAGATTTATAGCCATTGCCTCATTGCTTTTTGAGGAACTTTGCTGAACGCGCACAAAATGGCTGTTGCAAATCCTGCATTATAAGTGACAAAAAATGAAAATGCTGGAAAATCTCAGCAGTTCTGACATCGTCTGTGGATCTCTATTCTCCCTCCATAGATGCTAAGAGTTTCCAGCATTTTCGGTTTTTGTTTTGGATTCCAACATATGCAATATTTAGCTTTTATCTGTATTATAAGTGACCATCTTTCAAAGCCATGTTAATTTGTTGCAAGAAGCTTTAGGATGTCCTGTGCAATTTTATATTTTTTTTGCTTGATAATTCTGTGGAACACTTTGGAATTTGACCATGTTAAAAACAAGTTGTTGTCATGAAAGGTGTTATATAAATTCAAGTCTTTTGTTTATATGTCTTCGGGTATCCTGGTCCACTGACGTTTAGGTGAGCTTTTCTTTGATGTTGCAAAGGGATTTTTTCAGGGATTAATTTGAAAGGTTCATGAAGACATCAGTAGAGCCTTCAGGTATTTCCAGGGGCTGGGCAACAAGAGCATCCTTCTTGAGACTGAACAACATCAGGACTAGCAAAGTCCTCTGCCTTCCCCATCACCCTCCGCACTGGGCGCCCATAGATCAGGAGCGTGAGACTGGAATGCAAACATCAATGAAAGGTTTTTAAGCAACTAAAGAGTGCAAGCTATTGGAAGATGTGATAAGAGATAGGATCTACAAATATTTGGATAGACAAGGACTTATTAGGGAGAGTCAACATGGCTTTGTTTTTCGAGGAGGTTACCAGGAAAGTGGATGAAGGGAAGGCGGTGGGTGTAGTTTACCTGGATTTCAGCAAAGCCTTTGACAAGGTCCCTCATGGGAGGTTAGTTAGGAAGGTTCAGTTGCTAGGTATACATGGGGAGATAGTAAATTGGATTAGAGACTGGCTCAATGGAAGAAGCCAGAGAGTGGTTGTGGAGGATTGCTTCTCTGAGTGGAGGCCTGTGACTAGCGGGGTGTCGCAGGGATCGGTGTTGGATCCATTGTTGTTTGTCATCTATATCAATGATCTGGATGATAATGTGGTAAATTGGATCAGCAAATTTGCTGATGATACAAAGATTGGAGGTGTGGTGGACAGTGAGGGAGGTTTTCAAAGCTTGCAGAGGAATTTGGACCAACTAGAAAAATGGGCTGAAAAATGGCAAATGGAATTTAATGCAGACAAATGTGAGGTATTGCACTTTGGAAGGACAAACCAAAGTAGAATGTACAAGGTAAATGGTAGGACTCTGAAGAGTGCAGTTGAACAGAGGGATCTGGGAATACAGGTACAGAATTCCCTAAAAATGTCACAGGTGGATAGGGTCGTAAAGAGTGCTTTTGGTACACTGGCCTTTATAAATCGGAGTATCGAGTATAACAGTTGGAGTGTTATGGTAAGGTTGTAGAAGGCATTGGTGAGGCCGAATTTAAAGTATTGTGTACAGTTTTGGTCACCTAGTTACAGGAAGGATGTAAATAGGGTTGAAAAAGTGCAGAGAAGGTTCACAAGGATGTTGCCAGGACTCGAGAAGCTGAGTTACAGAGAGAGATTGAATAGGTTAGGACTTTATTCCCTACAGCGTAGAAGAATGAGATGAGATTTGATAGAGGTATATAAGATTTTGATGGGTATAGATAGAGTGAATGAAAGCAGGCTTTTTCCACTGAGGCTAGGGGAGAAAAAAATCAGAGGGCATGGGTTAAGGGTGAAAGGAGAAAAGTTTAAAGGGAATATTAGGGTGGGCTTCTTCACACAGAGAATGGTGGGAATGTGGAATGAGCTGCCGTATAAAGTGGTAAACGCGTGGTCACTTTTAACATTTCAGAAAAACTTGGACGGGTTCATGAATGAGGGGTGTGGAGGGATATGGTCCAAGTGCAGGTCAGTGGGACTAGGCAAAAAATGGTTCTGCACAGACAAGAAGGGCCAAAAGGTCTGTTTCTGAGCTGTAATTTTCTATGGTTTCTATAACATTGAACGTAAACAACAGCAGCGGTCAATCTTTTCGACTAACCAGACGAAATCAAATTAACTGAGGGACAAATTAAAAGCCCTCAAAAAGGGAACTGCCCAAAACAAAAGACAAAGTAGAAAGGCGGCTTAAACATATCAAACTAAAATGTGATTAAATGTAATAATACACCCCAGCCCCTGCGTTGCCCAATGGACATGGAAGGCCTCTACAGTGCCCTTGGACACCAAATGCTCCCTATTCAGAGACACCTGGCCATGAATGTAGCTGCAATAGAGGGGCAGACACTCAGGTCGGAAGACCCCCGTCAGTCATCCGCTACTAATTACAGAATCCCTACAGTGCAGAAAGAGGTCATTTTGCACATCAAATCTGCACCGATCAGAATCCCATCCAGGCCCTATCCCCACTTATTTACTCTGCTAATCCTCTGAGACCAATCAACCTAACCCACATATCTTTGGACTGGGAGGAAAGCGGAGCAGCCGGTGGAAACCCATGCAGACACAGGGAGAACATGCAAACTCCACACAGTTACCCAAGCCGGGAATCAAACTCAGATCCCTGGCGTTGTGAGATAGCAGTTCTAACCACTGTGCCACCTTGGATTTACGGCAAGTTTGGCCAAGCTCAGTAGCAGGTTCAGGAGGAGGTCCTTTACCTTCCCTGTCTCTCACTTATAGATCAGGAATGTGGGACTAAGGTGCAAACAAGACATCAATAAACAGATCAGCCATGATCTTATTGAATGGCGGGGCAGGCTCGAAGGGCTAGATGGCCTACTCCTGCTCCTATTTCTTATGTTCTTATGTCTTTAAAGTAACTCAAAAGGGAGTGCAGTCTATAACATTGAACATTGGCAGAAGTAGCGTCAGGGTTTATTGGTTATACGGCAAATATACTGATTAGCCTGGAACCCAGCACCAGAATTAAATAATTCCAGTATAAAATCGATGATAATTTGGGGAGTAAGAAGCTGTGTCACTTGAAACTGACAATTTCCTCCAACATCAGCGTTGCGTCTCTCCTGATTCAGTCCTCCGTCTTCCCACGGTGCTTTTCCACTCAGGCCTCCAGCCTTCCCGTCATTCCTTCTGGCGTGACGCGAGAAGGGGAGGTGGAAATGACAGAGGTACTCCGCTTTCCCATCAGCTCTCTCGGTTCGCTGTCTTCCAGTTTCCCGTGATTCTGCGCAGCGCCGGCGGTCTTCCATTGGTCCATGGTCCTCGGGGAGAGAGGAGAAGGTGACGGTAAAGGACAGATTGAAGGATGGCTGCTTACTTGACGCACCAGCAGAAAGTACTTCGACTTTACAAACGGGCCCTGCGGCACTTGGAATCCTGGTGCATTTTCAGGTTGGATCTTCATCCCGCTTGAGGCGATGCGGTGTCGGGGGTTCAGAGTTAGGGAAATTGGCGGAGTTGGATTGACAAAAGGTGCAGTCAGTGGTCCATTTCCAGAAGATTCTCGGTTGAAATGCATTGAGGAGATGTTTTGTTTAGTATTTTATTTACCGTTTGACAGTTCTGATGCACTGTGACAGAATGCAAAAATGAAACATAGGAATTAGGAGCAAAAATCGGCAAATTCGTGGCACAGAGGTTAGCGCTGCTGCCTCACAACGTCAGGGACCCAAGTTCGGGTCACTGTCTATGTGGAGTTTGCACGTTCTCCCCGTGTCTGTATGGGTTTCCTGCGGGTGCTCCGGTTTAAGAACATAAATAGGAGCAGGAGTAGGCCATCTAGCCCTTTGAGCGTGCCCCGCCATTCAACAAGATCATGGCTGATCTGAAGTGGATCAGTTCCACTTTCCTGCTTTCTCCCCATAACCCTTAAATCCCTCATCTATCAGAAACCTATCTACCCGTGACTTCAATATATTCAGTGAGTTAGACTCCACCACTTCAATGGGCAGAGAATTCCAGAGACTTACCACCCCTTGAGTGAAGAAGTTCCTCCTCAACTCTGATCTAAACTGTCCCCCCCCCCTTATTTTGAGGCCATGCCCTCTAGTTTTGCTATCCTTTCTAAGTGAGAAGAATCTCTCTACCTCTACCCTATCTAGCCCCTTCATTATCTTATATGTCTCTATAAGATCCCCCCTCATCCTTCTAAACTCCAACGAGCACAGACCCAGTCTATTCAATCTCTGCTCATAGGCTAACCCCCCCATCTCTGATATCAGCCGAGTGAACCTTCTCTGCAGTACCTCCAAGGCCAATATATCCTTCTGCAAGTGCGACGACCAAAACTGCACACAGTCCTCCAGCTGCGGCCTCACCAGTGCCCTGTACAGTTGCAGCAAGACCTCCCTGCTTTTATATTCTATTCCCCTTGCTATGAAGGCCAACATTCCATTCGCCTTCTTGATCACCTGCTGCACCTGCAGACTGGGTTTTTGTGATTCATGCACAAGGACCCCCCAGGTCCCTCTGCAGTGTAGCATGCTGCAGCTTTTTGCCCTTTAAATAATAATCCCTCCTACTATTATTTCTACCAAAGTGGATAACCTCACATTTGCTAACATAATACTCCAGCTGCCAGGTCCTCGCCCACTCACTCAGCCTACCCAGATCTCTCTGCAGACTTTCCACGCCTTCCACGCAATTTGCTTTTCCACTCATCTTTGTGTCATCAGCAAATTTCGTTACCCTACACTCAGCTCCCTCCTCCAGATCGTCTGTGTAAATGGTAAACAGTTGAGGCCCCAACACTGATCCCTGAGGCACTCCAGTAGTCACCAACTACCAACCAGAATAGCACCCATTGATTCCAACTCTCTGCTTCCTATTAGACAACCAATCCTCTATCCACACTAACACCTTACCCCCAACTCCATGCACCCTAACCTTCTGCAGCAACCTTTTGTGAGGCACCTTATCAAATGCCTTCTGGAAATCTAAAAACATCACATCTACCGGTTCTCCTCTGTCTACCGCTTCCTCCCACATTCCAAAGATGTGCAGGTTAGGTTGATTGGCCATGCTAAGTAGCCTCTTAGTGACAGGGGGACTAACAGGGTAAACATGTTAGGGCTTAGTTGGGATTGTGGCCACTGTGGACTCGATGTGCCAAATGGCAGCCTCTTGCATTGTAGGGATTCTATGAAATTCAGCCTCTTAAACCTGGTCCACCATTCAATCAGATCATGATTGGACTCAAATCCACCACCCCAACTATTTCCCCATATCCTCTTATTCCTTTTTATCAGAAGAATGCTTGTCAATCAGAAAATTGTGCCTTTTCATGTTTGTTGCCGTTGTTAGTAGAAAAATACCGTTGATGCTGGAAATCTGAAATAGGAAAGGCTACAAACACTCAGCAGGTCAGGCAGCATCTGTAGGGAGAGGAGCCTTTCAGATGAACAGTCTTTGATTTGAAATGTTTACCTAATTTCTCTCTTCGTAAATGCTGCATGATTATTGTCTTTTGTTGCTTTGGTTCCAGCTGGTACAACCAATTTACTATAACTGAGTTTTGTTTTACGGCTTGGATGTAAATTTGGAGCCGGTAAACAGTTCCCCATCTTCACAGCTCCAGATCCCAAGCTGTGATTAATTTCTAGCTCGAAACTGAATAATTTTTAATAATTCGTACTTGAAGCCTTCAACGTCACAAATTCACCTGAGCAGAATATACATTGTCCACGCTGTCTCCGAAGATTATTTAATTTATTGCAAGGAATGCCATTTGCATTCTAATCTAATTTTCATAGAAAGAAGTCTCACAACACCAGGTTAAAAACCAACAGGTTTATTTAGAATCACGAGCTTTCCTTCATCAGGTAACCTGGTGTTGTGAAACTTCTCATTGTGCCCACCCCAGTCCAATACCAGCATCTCCACATCATGCATAATTTTCATAGACAACCATTAAGAATTAATGAGCTGATTTCAGTGTGAGGAATAAGAATGTTTTATGTGTTAAATTAGAAATGAAATCAACATACTAGAATAACAGGTTGACCACTGATAAAGTTGTTAGCATTTTGAGGAAGAAGGAATTTTTCACCAGGAGCTGGTTTCCAAGCTTCTATGAAAATCAAAGCTTTGCCAGCAAATCTTCATGTAATGTGATTTATCACAATTCATGTGAGGCTTTGTTTAAAAATTAGGACAACATTTTCTGTGTAAGTATTAGATAAAACTTATAGAATGATATAATCTTGGGCTAGCGATTGTACCAGATTAATTTATTTTGAAGTCACTGGATCATTATAAATATGTGATCATCTTTTGGGGGCAATCTTGTTCCTAGCAACAACAATACCAAAAGTATGGCATTTAAAGATCTGCCACCTTGGTCTTATTGTCAGAATTTTCCTTTGTGCTGAAAAATGACATCTGAATTTGCTTCTTGTGCACTAATTGGGTCTTAAGGGAGAGTGGTTACTAAGGTAAAGTGACCTTATAACTACTTTAAAATAAATCACACATCCTGTACAAGTATTTATAGAACAAGTCAATTGTTTCAATATGCAAGCAAGATAATGAATATTGAGTTAGTGTTGCATGTAGAATTGGTATCACAGTTGTCTACACTGTTGAAATTAAATAGTTTTAGTCATAAGATTATGAAGCAATATCTAACATTTGTTACATTGTTGAAATACTGGCTTTCCAATTTGTACCAGGTCTCTCTATTCAGTTAAGTAACTTACGATTTCAGCATGTCTTCTGCTTCTTAATATTGTTTTCATCCAGAACACATTGATTTGCATCCTTTGTTTATCCTTTCAAAATGTGTACACCCCTGAAGACTAAGCCATCTGGGTATGCTTCTTTTCATCCTCAAGGTACTTGCCTCTATAGGTTGTTTCTCTTGACCCCTCTCCTCTGAAAAGTATTTCTTTTTACTGATCTAACTACAATGCTATTGCTCATTCACTGGTACTGTGGAATGCCATTGAACCTTTGTTAACTGCTATCACTTTGAAAGTTGTAAATTAATCTGTGAACACCAGTATACCTTTGAGGATAAACTTATTATATATTGTATTTGTACTTGGGATATGAGCAATGCTGCTGAATTCGTAGGCTCTCCTGACTTGCTCTGAAGAGGTAATTGTATGCTGCTTCTTTGAATCACTGCAGTTCTTGAGGTGATAATATTTGGTAGACGATTCCACAATTTTGAAACTGGATGGTGTGTGACTTGGAGATGCTCTTGAAGATGATTGTGTTCGTACGTTATCATTCAAGGTGGTAGAGGTTGCAAGATTAGAGGTGAAATAATTTTGAGAACTTGACCGCAGTGCAGCTTGTACATAACTCAATTACAGCCACGTTGTGCTGGTGATGAAAGGACTAAATATTGACTGTAGTGGTAGAGATGCCTGTTATGTAGATTGTTCTTGTCCTGGATAATATTGTGCTCCCTTGACTACTAATGCAATTGCATCCAGCCAAGGAAACGGTGAGTAATGCATCACACTGACAACTACAGCTTTGTGGATGGTGGACTTGGTGAGGCATTCATTGCAGAATCATGACTTCTTCCCTGCTCACATAATTTTTATTAATCTGGCTGATCCAATTAATCTCTAGTTAGCTGGAGAGAGGTGACAGTTGAAGACTAGATGGATAATTAGACATTTTTTTGGAGATGTTCATTGCTTGATACTTGTGCGGCATGAATAGATATAGACGACAGACAGCTGTGGTGGGCAACTTAAATGTGAATGGAACTAAACTGTATACAATTGTCAACAAGTAGTGTTGGATTTAGGATGTTTACCTGAGATACTTCTGCAATGGGATCGAAGGGCTGCAACGATTGGCCTCCAATAATCACCTTCCTTTGTGTCGAATATGATTGGAGCTAAGCTGTTCTCCTTAATGCTCATTTATCCTATTTTACTTGGTAGTCTTGATGTCATAGTAATTGAATGTTGCAGGGACTAGCATGGGCAACTACTCTGGTTCTTGTACTTTTAGAATTCAGCAGTTGAATATGTCGATGCATTTGTCATTACCATTGACAATTTTTGACATCATACGTCAAAACAATTTACCAAAGTGATCATGACTATGTAGTTTACTCTATGTTGCTAGCATTAGTTTATCCCTTGATTCTTTATAGAACTATAGAAAATTACAGCTCAGAAACAGGCCATTTGGCCCTTCTTGTCTGTGCCGAACCATTTTTTTGCCTAGTCCCACTGACCTGCACTTAGACCATATCCCTCCACACCCCTTTCATACATGAACCCGTCCAAGTTTTTCTTAAATGTTAAAAGTGACCCCATGTTTACCACTTTATCTGGCAACTCATTCCACACTCCCACCACTCTCTGCGTGAAGAAGTCCCCCCTTGATATTCCCTTTAAATTTTTCTCCTTTTACTCTTAACCCATGCCCTCTGGTTTTTTTTCTCCCCTAGCCTCAGTGGAAAAAGCCTGCTTGCATTCACTCTATCTATACCCATCAAAATCTTATACACCTCTATCAGATCTCCCCCCATTCTTCTATGCTCCAGGGAATAAAGTCCTAACTTATTCAATCTCTCTCTGTAACTCAGCTTCTCAAGTACTGGCAACATCCTCGTGAACCTTCTGTGCACTCAACCTTATTTACATCCTTCCTGTAACTAGGTGACCAAAACTGTACACAATACTCTAAACTCGGCCTCACCAGTGCCTTATATAACCTTACCATAACACTCCAACTTTTATATTCGATACCCGATTTATAAAAGCCAGTGTATGAAAAGCACTCTTTACGACCCTATCCACCTTTGGTGACACTTCTAGGGAATTCTGTACCTGTGTTCCCAGATCCCTCTGTTCAACTGCACTCTTCAGAGTCCTACCATTTACCCTGTACATTCTACTTTGGTTTGTCCTTCCAAAGTGCAATACCTCACATTTGTCTGCGTTAAATTCCATTTGCCATTTTTCAGCCCATTTTTCTAGTTGGTCCAAGTCTCTCTGCAAGCTTTGAAAATCTTCCTCACTGTCCGCTACACCTCCAATCTTTGTATCATCAGCAAATTTGCTGATCCAATTTACCACATTATCATCCAGATCATTGATATAGATGACAAACAACAATGGACCCAACACTGATCCCTGCAGCACACCACTAGTCACAGGCCTCCACTCAGAGAAGCATCCTCCACAACCACTCTCTGGCTTCTTCCATTCAGCCAGTGTCTAATCCAATTTACTACCTCCCCATGTATACCTAGCAACTGAACCTTCCTAACTAACCTCCCATGAGGGACCTTATCAAAGGCCTTGTTAAAATCCAGTTAGACAACATCCACTACCTTCCCTTCATCCACTTTCCTGGTAACTTGGTGTCTCCATTACTCAGATTCTTTATATCCCTTCCTATCACTGATCCCTCCCATTCAACCAAATATATCCAACATTTTGCCGATAGTTTCACACTACATTCAACATCCTGAGATACTGCCAAGATTTTGAACACAGTATAATGGGTGAATTAATACATTTGATGTTCACGCCCCTTAGAGTACAATGAACATTTTTTTGAAAAAATATAAAAGAAAACAGTTCCTTCACATCTCTTACACAATAAAAACAATCATCATTTACCTGTGATATCTTTACCCCTAGTCTCTGTCTACCAATATTCTTTGCCACATCCTCTTCCACACCTTCAAAGTGCTCTCTTGTTGGAAGTTTCCTCTGAGATGCTGTTTCGTCTTGTGAGCCTCACAAAAGCCAGTACAGAGGCGGCCATTCAGCCTACCAAGTTCATGCTGCCTCTTTGATCTAATGTTCTAGGATGGTGAGCAAAATGTGGCGTAGAGGTAGGATCAAACTTGGCGTTGAGCGGTGATATATAACAGTATCTAGTAGGAGAAATACCACTAAAGAGAAATGTATTTGAACCCTGATTTCTGTTTTAAATTTAATCTTGTAAAGGGACTTCAATCAATTTGAAAACAGTACTGTTTTGTTACCAGTACCCATTTGTATTTGTCATATTCTCTGAAGGATAATAAACCACGCTAAAATGGTACCTCACTAATTGCAGAATATCTTTCAGATTTTATGCTTTGATTTTGGGATGAATGTTTGCTTCCTCACTCTTGAAATCCCTAGTGTTATGTTTTCTGGTTTTATCAGGGTTAAGTACTTTTGACAGGACTGCACACCTAACTTACCCTTCCTTTTAAGCCCACAAGCCCCCCCCCCCCCCCCCCCCCCTCTAAATAGAACATCCAGCTTTCTTGAAGGTTTTGATGGGTTTCACCTCCAATGCTCTACCAGTGCTTTTCCAGCTTGTTTGGATGAGAATGAGGACTGCAGGATGGATGAGCTTACTGGCCATGGCACCGTGGTATAAGAAGCCATTCAAGCAGGAGGCATAACTAGAAATGTAGTGGTAGTTGGGGACAATATAATCAAAGGGATTAACACCATTTTCTGCAACAAAGACTGCAAGTCCAGATGGCTGTGTTACTTGCCTGGTAACGTGGTATAGGACATCTGCACAGCACTGGAGAGGAGCTTGCAGTGGGAGGGTAAGGACCCAGTAATCATGGTCCATGTAGGTACAAATGACATAGGCAGGACAAAGAAGGAGGTTCTGCACAGTCAGTTTGAGGAACTTACACTATATTAAGCACAACCTCAAAATTCATAATGCCTGGAATTATACCTGAGCCACGTGTAAAGTGGTTAAGACAAGTAAGACAAATCAGATTAGGGAGATGAATGTATGGCTCAAAGAATGGCATGGGAGAAGTAGGTTCCAGTTCGTGGGGCACTTCCAACAGTTTTGGGAAAAGTGGGATCTGTACAATTGGGATGATCGCCACTGAATCATGCTGGAATTGGCATTCTTGCAAGCTGCATAGCTGAGGAAGTAGAGAGGGTTTTAAACTAAGTAGTGCAAGTAAGGGATCAATTGAGGAGATTGGTAAACCAAAGAGTAGACAAGGCAAAAGAGAAAAGTACTATAGGAAATGAAAAACAAACTGACAGAACAATAAATCAACAGATGAGACTAGAAGTTAGAAAAAGAATAAAAGATTAAAACTAAAATCTATATATAAATGCACAAAGCATTCAAAACAAAACTGATGGACTGAGAGCACATGTAGAAATAAGTAAGTATGATTTAATAGCCATTGCAGAGACATGGCTGCAGACTTGGATTGGGACCTGAATATTGAAGGGTACAGGATATTTAGGAGGACAGAAAACAAGGACAAGTTAGACTTGGCTCTGTTAGTTAATGATGGTATTAGCACAATAGAGAGGGAGAACCAAATGAGTAAGAAAAAGTCCAAGGGGTGAACGCACCATCTTGGTTAACAAGAAAAGTCTTGCTGTTTAAAAAAAACATACAATTGTGCAAAGACAAGTCAGAAGATTAGACAGAATATAAGGAACAGCAAAGGATGACTAAAAGATTAATAATGAGGGAAAAATTAGGCTTGCGAGAAAGCTAGCCAGAAATGTAAAAATAGATAGAAGTTTCTATAAATATCTGAAAAAGAAATGAGTTAAAGTGAGTGTTGGTTCAATAGAAAGTGACTTTGGAGAATTGATAATGGAAAGCGAGCAGATACCAGAGAATTGAACAGGTATTTTGTATTAGTCTTCACTACAACAGAAACAAGTAACACCCTGGATGTAGCTATAAACCAGGGAGAGAGGAACTCGGGTAAATTGCAGTCACCAAAGAAGTGGTACTGAATAAATGGTTGGTGCTACAGGCTGACAAATGTCTGGATCCTGATGGATTTCAGTCTGGGTCTTAAAAGAAGTGAAATAGTTGATGCTTTACTTTCTTTGAACTACTTAACCACTCCATTACAGGATCATGGACAATCTGAGCCTATCCCGGCATACACTGAGCGCTAGGCAAGATAAACCCAGGGCAGGGTGCCAGTCTGTCACAGGGCATACATTCTCAGTCAAGATAGTTGATTCATTAGTTTTAATATTCCAAAACGCCATAAATTTGATGAAGATCCCATTACATTGGAACTTAACAAATGTAACTCAATTATTCAAAAGGGAGGGAGACAAGAAGCAGAAACTACAGGCTTAACCTCTGTCATGAGGAAAATGCTAGGGGCTATTACTATAGAAGTTGTAGAATCAGAATGGTTTTGTGAAGGGGAAATCATGTTTAACCAACCTTATTGGATTTTCTTTGTGGAAGTAAGAACATAAGAAATAGGTGCAGGAGTAGGCCATCCAGCCCCTCGAGCCTGCCCCGCCATTCAATAAGATCATGGCTGATCTGTCGCTGCTCAGTTCCACATTCCCGCCCTCTCCCCATAACCCTTAATCCCCTCTCCTATCAAAAACCCATCAACCCGCGTCTTAAAAATATTTAGCGAGGCAGCCTCCACCACTTCAACGGGCAGAGAATTCCAGAGATTCACCACCCTTTGAGTGAAGAAGTTCCTCCTCAACTCCGTTCTAAACTGCCCCCCTTTTATCTTGAGGCTGTGCCCCCTAGTCCTATTGTCTTTTTTGAGCGGGAAGAGTCTCTCCACCTCTATCCTATCCATCCCATTCATCATCTTATACGTCTCAATGAGATCTCCCCTCATTCTTCTAAACTCTAACGAGTACAAGCCCAGTTTATTCAGCCTCTCCTCATAGCTCAACCCCCTCAACTCCGGTATCAGCCTAGTAAACCTCCTCTGCACTCCCTCCAAGGCCAAAATATCTTTGCGCAGGTGTGGCGCCCAAAAATGCACACAGTACTCCAGTTGCGGCCTCACCAATGCCCTATACAGCTGCAGCAAGACCTCCCTACTTTTATATTCAATCCCCCTCGCGATGAAGGCCAGCATCCCATTTGCCTTCCTGACCACCTGCTGCACCTGCAGGCTGGGTTTTTGCGACTCATGCACAAGGACCCCGAGGTCCCTCTGCACTGTCGCCTGCTGCAGTTTTTTGCCACGTAAGAAATAGTCCTTCCTACCATTATTCCTACCAAGGTGGACCACCTTGCACTTGCCAACATTAAATTCCATTTGCCATTTCCTGGCCCATTCGCCTAGCCTATCTAGATCCTTCTGCAGACTCTCCACACCCTCCGCGCAATTTGCCGTTCCACCAATCTTGGTGTCATCAGCAAATTTCGACACCATACGCTCGGTTCCCTCCTCCAGGTCATCTATATAAATGGTAAATAGCTGAGGCCCCAGCACCGACCCCTGGGGCACTCCACTAGTCACCAAAACATGTGTTGTCAATGGAGGGGAATTATTAGATGTACTGTGCTTATATTTCCAGAAGACATTTGATAAAATGTCACATCAAAGGTTATTGCAGAAATGAAAAGCTCATATTGGGATTACTATATTGACATGGATAGAAAATTAGCTAGCTAACAGGAAGCAGAGTAAGCATAAATTAGTCTTTTTAAGGTTGACATGGTGTACCACAGGAATCAATGCTGAGACCTCAACTGCTAAAAATATATATAACTGAGTTGAATGATTAGGATGGTTGCCAAATTTGCTGATGACACAAAGATAGATAGATGAATAAGTTCTGAAGAGAACAAAAAATAGATGGGTTAAGTGAATGGGCAAAGATCTGGCTATTGGAGTATAATGTGGGAAATGTAAAATTGTCCATTTTGGCAGGAAAAATAGAAGAGAAGCAAATATAAATGGTGAGAGATTACAGAGCTCTGAAATGCATTATTGGTCACCTTATTTAATGAAGGATGTAAATGCTTTGAAAGTAGTTCAGAGAAGGTTTACCAGACCGATGCCAGGAATGGTAGTGTTATGAGGAAATGTTGGACAGACTAGGCTTTTATGTACTGGAGTTTAAAAGACTAAGAGGTGGCTTGATTGAAACAAAGTACATCCTAAGCAACCTTGACAGAGACTATGTTCCCTCTTATGAGAGAATAAAGAACAAAGAACAAAATCAGCCTGGGAAACAGGCCCTTTGGCCCAACGAGCCCACACTGCCATCTCAACACCACCTTTCTATCCATGACCCCTATCTAATGTAGTATGGCCATCCAGATTGAGGGAAAACTGATTTAGGGACAACTTATTTCTGCCAATCAGCCTAACAGCACAGCCCTGGGAGGAAACCGGAGCACCCGGAGAAAACCCACGCAAGCACGGGGAGAACACGCAAACCCCCACAGCCACCGGCCCAAATCCACGCGTCCGCACAGCAACCAGCGATAGCCACTGTGCTGTCATCCCGCCCAGTATCTTGTCCAGTTTAGGCACACACTAACGACACGAAGCACTAGGCCAATCCCGAACAACCAAGAGCAGCCCCAGCACGCCCCTCGCCGGACACAAGGCGGACCGACTTAAAACCTGTGAATGAAAAGGGAAAAACATTATTATCATACTATACCCATTTACATTTCTAGGGACACCCCAATGCTAATGACCCTTAAAGGTTCTCCTATATCCACCCATCTCCAACCCAGTCATGTGCCTGTCTAGAACTATGTGTCACTGTTAAGGGATTGCCCATTTAAAATGGAGATGTGAGGTCATGAGTCTTTGGAACTCTCTTTCTGAAAAGGTGGTAGAAGCCTTTGAATATTTTTAAGGCAGAGGTGGATGGATTCTTGATAAGCAAGGGGATAGGGGAGGCAGGATGCAAATTTGAGGTTACAATTAGATCAGCCATGATCTTATTAAATGATGGAGCAGGCTCGAGTAGCCGAACAGCCTACTCCTCCTTGTTTGTATGTTTATGTGCACTATATTGATGTTAACTGATTTGTGATAAAGAGCATTTCACTTTCTCAGTATCAAATTACACCATTAGCATAGGGCGCACTTTAGAAACAATCCATGGAGGCACAATGGAACAGAGGTGTTGAGTATGTTGCCTTCTAACACTATCTAGAGACAAATCTTTTTGGTAATTTAAGCAAGGAAATGGGCACAAGAGTAATATTGGGTTACACCTCCCAGTACTTTAATAAAAATAGGAATGCAAAATGTTGGAATGAATTTCTGTGTTAATGCAACATACCACTAGTTTGTTACATTTACTTTTTTTCCTGCTTAGGGACAAGTACCGTTTTTATGCCTGCATGCTGCGAGCAAGATTTGATGAACATAAAGATGAAAAAGACATGATAAAGGCTACTAAACTGCTGAAAGCTGGTGAGGAGGAATTCTGGACACTGCAACATCCACAACCCTACATTTTCCCTGATTCACCAGGAGGCACGTCCTATGAGAGATATGATTGCTACAAGGTGCGACATAAAATCCATACTGTGTAAAACTAATGCATTGTAGATATTTTATTATGAAGTACCTTATTAAATGCTTTTTTAAAAGTCCAATTAAACCATCTGGTTTCCTTCATTCACTATACTGGTGAATTCCTAAAAATATATCATCACACTGATAATGCGTGAACCTTTCAGATTCTGTTAGGTAACCTTGGTATGTCCAAAGATATGTAGGTTACAGAGATTGCTAAATTGCCCTGTAGTGTTCAAAGTTGTGTGGGTTCGGTGGATTAGCCATAGTAAATGCTCTGTCAGAGGGTAGGTAGAGACTTGATGTTCCGAATGGCCTCTTTCTGTACTGTAGGTATTATATGACATTCTCTAAATGATATATTGCATCCCCTAATGATTTCCATAGGCATATTACCCAAGTTACATTCATAGGTCCATAGTTATTCAAGTCTGCCTTTATCTTCTTTTACAGAGATTAGAGCTACATGGGTTTCCCAGAAGAACTTACTCTCTAGCGAACTATTAATGATGCAGGCAAGAGGCTTGCATATCTTCTGCCCAATCTCCTTAAAGAACCTTGGGTGGACAACATCCTGGCCATCAGCTCCCTCTCTATTTTAAAGTGCTTTATACTTTCTAAATAGTGTGTTCATTGATTTTAAAACCTTAGGACTGAGTTGAGGAGGACAACCCAAAGGGCTGTGAATCTGTGGAATTCCCTGCCCATTGAAGCAGTTGAGGCTAGCTCATACTTTTTAAGGCGAGGATAGATACATTTTTGAACAGTAAAGGAATTAAGGGTTATGGTGAGCAGGTCGGTAAGTGGAGCTGAGTCCATAAAAAGATGAGCCATGGTCTTATTGAATAGTGGAGCAGTCTCAAAGGGCCAGATGGCCTACTCCTAGTTCTTATGTTCTTACTGATGGCACAATTTAGTTCCAGTTGTGCATCATCTTTGATTGAAGATTGGGACAAAATACGCATTTCATCTACCCATTATACATCGCAAGTCCTTTCTAACCTGCCTTCACTCCAAATCTCAATAGAATCTTTGATTTTGACTCTTCGTAGCTGACAGTGGTTTTCCTAGCCAACACTTATATAAGCGATCCTCTGTTTCCATTAACCTTTCAGCTGATCTGAAAGCTGCCTTAGTTATCTTTAAACTGTTCTTGAAATGAAACTCTATTGCTTGCTTCCAGCAAAGATTGTTCAGAGATAATCAGTACTTTTTATTAACTAACTTCACCAGACGGTAGATATTTGTAGGAATTCTACTGATTCAGTGGCTGCGAGTTTAACTCAGCACAGACCTGGAATGTCCAACCTGATTATCCAGGGCTTGGATTTTTATTTTGATCTACTTGGAAGATTTTAAGAACACAGATGTAGGGAGAAGTCTGTTGTCTTGATACTTTAAGTTTGTGGGGTAACCTGATGCAAGGTTTAAGCAAGATTCTGAAATTCGTAGACCTAAGTCTTGATAGAAACATAGCTGCTTTTTCACTCACTTGTATCATGCCAGTGTGTGACTTGAAGATTTCTCAACTCATTCTCCAGAGTTGTTGCTCTTTGACTGATGTACAAAATACAAACAGTTTATTTTTCTGCGCAGAAGCTATTTTTTCAAACCCTGATTTTTAAATTTTAGTGAAGATATGTTTTTCTCTCCCGATAGACACCTGAATCCTATCTGGATTATTGGCATCCATCTGAGAAGGCAATGTATCCAGATTATTTTGCCAAGCGAGAGCAATGGAAGAAGCTGCGCCTCCAGAGTTGGGATAGAGAGGTGAGTACAAGCCCTTTGTGGTGCTTGATATGATATCTTGCTTTCTATTTGTTTAAAAAGTAATTTCATAGGGGCGGCACGGTGGTTAGCACTGTTGCCTCACAGCGCCAGGAACCCTGTTCGATTCCCAGCTCAGGTCACTGTCAGTGTGGAGTCTGCACATTCTCCCCCTGTCTGCATGGGTTTACTCTGGGTGCTCCAGTTTCCTCCCACCGTCCAAAGACATGCTGGTTAGGTGGATTGGCCATGCTAAATTCTCCCTTCATGTACCCGAACAGGTGCCAGAGTGTGGCGACTAGAGGATTTTCACATAACTTCATTGCAATGTTAATGTAAACCTATTTGTGACATTAATTAAGTAAACTTTAAGTATTGAATAAATACCATCTGCAGTATTGTGTAAATCATCCATATAATCAGATGTATTAATCAACAACCATAAGAGGTTGTGATGAAAGTACAGAAGTTGAACAGTATTTGCTTGTAAAGAAATTGTGGACAATAATTTAATTTATTGCATTTCCATTTAAAAATAAGATTGTTACTTCAAAAAATACTTTCATTGGGATGTGTCAATCTATGTCTTGTCAGCAGAAAGAAGTTCTGTAAATTATTTTAAAAAATTAGTTGAGTGTCTGTAAAAGGAATATTAAAGAGTATGGAGAACAAGCAGTAGAGTGGATTAGAAGAGGCAATTTGTGAAATGGGTATAGAAAGATTTTGCTGTAATATCCCTGGCCTATACAAAATCCTTTCAGCATATTTTGGTGAGGTAATGTCTTTTGATTATGAGACTCCTCAGATCAGAAATCCAGTGAATAGAAATCAACTTCACTGTTATGTTACAGTTGTATGAATGTGGCTACTGTAATTTGATTGCTTAATGGAGGACCATTCCTCAGAATTGAGGGGGTGAGTCCCTTTTCCCACATTGATCACTTATCCCACTAGTCAACAAATAGTTACGTAGAGTGGTTTGACGTAAGTGTCTAAAATTATGATGGAGCTGGGGATTAGTGTAGATTTCTAGTGATTGTGAACAAGAAGACATAGGCTTAATGTTAAACAAAATAGATTTACAGTAAGCAGAAGCTTTTTACACTCCGAGTGAGGCTCTGAAATGCATTGCTGGAATTAGTGACTTGAGCAGACACCATGAAACATTTATGAGTATATATTTGATTTGAATGCAAAGTATTTGAGAACAGAACAGGCATGTAAAACTGCCTACATGAATGCTAAATGTCAAAATGAACAGTTTGGGCCAGTCTATCAGTCTTGTAATTTCTGTATAAAAGAAAGACAGATTTGTATTTTAGTTACATGACATTCCAAAGCACTTTACAATCAATTATGTAATGAAATATAGTCAGTTTTGTAACACAGGGAAACACATGAGCTAATTTGACCACAGTTGTACCTCTTGCCCACTCATCATTGCATGAGTGATTGGAAATTTAGTTTGTAAAAAAAAAATCCATGCTACCACTCAAATGCCACTGTCTGATATTCCATTCCATATCCTGATGGGGATGTTTAACACTGATGTAAGCATAAAAAACACTCCTCAAAGGGCACCTTAGGCACGCTCAGCCAGGTGATTGGATAAGCAGATAGAGAATAAAAGTAAAATTGGTTTACATTTTTTTTTGAGCAAAACTGTAACTATAGTCTGGAAGTGGACAACAAAAAAGATGGCAGTCATGAGTTATGGTGGGCAGAGCATTCTATTTTTAACCTGAAGTATGGATTTGTACCCAAATTAGAAGTTAAATCATTGCAAGCAAATTAAAACTGCATTTTGTAATTGCTTGATGCTGATAGTGTAGAAGGAAGAGAAGGGTATCTATGTGGTAATTTTTTTTCTTCCCCTCTAGGTGAAGCAACTGCAAGAGGAAGTGACTAATAATCCTCAGAGTGAGGCTCTGCCCCCTGCTCGTGAGGGTGAATTTCCACCACTGTGGTGGAACATTGTCACAAGACCCCGTGAACGCCCATCGTAAGAGACAAAACCAATAACGGATAGAAAAAGATGGTCTCAGTGTTGTCAACAGCAGATTATTATCAAGTGTTGATGCCTATACTGTTTTGAAATGTTTCTGTGACCTTAATGAAGTCTAATAAATACCTGAAAATAAATGTTTGTCTTCATTTTACACTACCCCCAAAGAAACTTGCTTAAAGTGAAGGATATTCCCAGTTTACATCAGCATTTCAAATTCTTTTTTCCTTTAACCTAAAATATTACTGCTTTTTTTAAGGAAAATTTCTTGTCTGTTTTCTATGTTTTAACCGTCTTTCCTGACTTAAAACTTCCCTGGTGGGTAATGAGTGCACTTTGCGTTCATCTGTCACAGGTAATTCCCCATTTTCCACAGCAGAACCAACGAGCTCAGAGCATCTGCTTAGCACATGTTCATATCTGACGCCCAGGCCTAAATCAGGATGATTAAAATAGGCACCCTTGTGCCCGTGCTGGACTTGTACAAATCAGATGTTATTCTGAGATAACCAAGGAAAACAAGTGGAAAGCTATCCAATATCTCTGTTAAAATTTTTCCATTGCCTCCGTCCCTGCCCCTTTCATACATCATGATTCTCTGCACACCTCTATTTCTGGCCTCTTGTACGTTCTGGTGACTGTCTGTCCCATCTTTACCCAGCCAAGTCTCCAGCTCCTAAACCTATCCCAAAATCTTCCCACGTGGTTCAGCATCAGCCCTGTCCAGCCAGCAGTGCTTGCACCACTGTTAAATTGCTTGCTCTGAGTGAAATTCTGATTCATTTCTGGATTAAGTTGCCGACCTATTCTCTTCAAAATGTGTACAGGATATACCTTTGGATATTAGTTTCTAGTTTCTAGTCATGGCATGTAATGCACTTACTATCCATAGGAGGCATTTAGATATGAAACTATATTTTTATAAACCCAGAAGTACAACTCATAATTTAATGGAATAGATTTTCCTTTCACAGCTGTTATATTCCATGAATATTTGAATATATCATGGACTACTGCATTCTGATTACACTACTTAAAGGCATCATTTTTCCACATAATCTGGGATGAGAGTTGTTCTCGTTTTTGCAGAAACCACAAATATCAATAGCACAGTTGTATTATTTAGCCCATTGTGGATGCTGGCTCTACCAGCGTAATGACAACTACTTTCACCACAGTTCTACATATTTACTTTAAATAATCACATAATTTTCTCACTATAGTGGCATGTCATTCCATTATGTGTATAATTTCAAATTGATTGCAGAAACCGAGATGTGGATGGTTTCTGTGCATGAATGTTTGAAGATGACAGGACATGTTGAAAAATTCCCTAAAAAACATGGGATGCTGAGCTATCAAATAGAATCAATAGAAAAACAAGTTATGCTAAACATTTATAAATCTCATTTGACCTCATCCAATTATGGGCCTCACATTGCCATTGGAAGGGAGTCAAGCTTTTTAAAGTTACAAGGAGATTTATTTTAAAGATTTTACTGATCCTGTGGGTGTATTTCCAATATTTTACAGCTCTCCTGGCAAGTAGTTTCCTTTCCCTATGGCTTAACAGTTCTTTTAAATATATAATGGGATTGTATATAATGGGAAAGATGTGCTCTTAGGCTGATTGGTGTAACAAATTGTCCCTAAATTATTCTCCCCTGAACCTGGTTTCCAATGGGGGTACCATACGCATACACACGGGTCAAGGTAGGTGTAGGAAAATGCTTTAAGATGGTGGCGTGGGCTTGTTGGGCCAAAGGGCTTGTTTCCCGTGCTGTGTTGTTCTTTGTTATGACTATATGTATTGCATTATAAATACCATTTTTTGTAGAACAGTCATTGGGATTTGAAACATTAACACTTTCTCTGATACTGCCAGACCTGTTGTATTTAACCAATATTTTGCTTTTTTAAATGTTACCTTTGTACTCAAAATGCATTTAAGGACCTTTTATAATTTAATTTATTTGCAGTTGCATTTCCACAAAATTATACACTTGAATACCTAGTCTTTGTTTGCACCCTTCAGTAAGCTCGCATTATATACCCATTTACTTTATCTCTGCCTAGTCTATTACTTGTAGCGCTAAGCTGTCTGCAGTCTTTTGAATGTGACTCATTGGGATTATCAATATATTTTCGGATTTTGACTTTGTTCCCGTTTGTACATAAAATGGGTAATACCTCACCATCCAAAAAATAATTGTAATAATTTGTTTTAAAGTTACTAGCTGTAGCTGAGAGAGATATGGGCCAAATGGGATTAGTTTAGATAGGCTTTCTAGTTGGCATGGACCACTTTGGACCAAAGAGATTGTCTCCATGCCATACAGTCTATGATGCTATGGTTAAGGGGTGACCTAATGGTGTCAATAGGTAGATTGACAATTATGTCCTCTGGTTGAAGGGTCTAGAAACAAGGGGGTACAAGTCCTAGAAGTAGAGCTGGGTGATAAGGACTCTTCAGGCAGTCATGGAAATTTGGAACACTCTCCTACAAAAATATGTCCAGCCGAAGTTAACTGAACGTTTAAAAAGCGAGAAGTTTTTTTTAAGATATGTCATTAAGGATATGAAACCACTGGTAGCTGAAGTCGATATAGATCTGTTATGATTTAAGTGATTGGCAGAACAGATTGGAATAAAAGTTGATTAGTCAGCTCTTCCCATGTTGTGGTGTAATCTGTCAATTGACCACCTGGCACTGTTGACTACACTTACCTCATCGTGCTCCTCATGGGACTGTAATTTCTGCACATCCTCCTGGCCTTGCAGGTTATTGTCGAGGTTCAATATGTCTGATCTTCTGCCAGGTATGCAATATTGCCATCTTGTGGCATAGGTGCTCTGAACAGCTCTCCTTGCACTCAGTGAAACAGCACTTCCATGGTACCAATCATCCCACAGAAGATCTTCAGAGTTTGGTGATATGGTAATGTCACTGCATTAGCAATCAAAGGCCCAGACTAATGCATGGGTTCAAATCCTACCAAGGTGGCTGGTGGAATTTAAATTCAATTCATAAATCTGGAATATAAAGCTAAGCTTAGGAATGGTGTTACACCAAAACCCACCTCGTTCAGTTTGGGGAAGGAAATCTTCCAAACTTAGATGGCATTTCAGATCTAGAGTAATGTGTTTGGTTTTTGCAGAGGTCATTCGGTCCAAGTGTAATTAAGACTGGGCAATATGATGGTCTTGCCAGTGATACTCACATCCCATGAAATAACGTATTGCCCAAATGCAAAAGCTTCAGCAACATTCTAAATATACTGTTGAGCTGTAAAAACTACGACACATAGGCTGTCTGTAACCCAGGAGCTTTAGAGGTCCTGCCAATAAAACACTCAGATCTCTTTTATTTCTTCCTACAGGAACTAGTTTGATTTTTCTGAATCTCAACATTTAGTGCTGTGTTACCTCAATGTGGATAAATCAGAAATGAGAACACTAGACTACTTAGTGTCAAAATAAAAGCAAATTACTGCGGTTGCTGGAATCTCAGGTCATACCAAATCTGTATTCCTTTGTTCATTCTCGGTTCAATTACATAGTGAAGGCTGGGCCTCCTATAACAAACAATCACTTTTCATCTCAGCTGGATTCATCTTGCATCATCCAATACAGATAATGCTGCAAAAAAGTGCTGTTTTTTAAAAAAATTAGCCCATCCTATTACTGGTGGTGAAAAATATTTCTACATTTGACACTGGCAAGAAGCAAAAGACAAAATTATTTAACGTATCAGACATGGCTGCCTAGCATGCTAAAATTCAGTGGTGTGTCTGCAATTGATGGGGCTTCACTGTTATGAGATGCACTGCAGCAAAGCTCCTTCCACAGCACCTTCCAAACTCACTACCATTTAGAAAGACAAAGGCAGCAGATACATGGGAACAAGTTCCCCTCCAAGTCACTTACCATCTTGACTTACAACTACATCACCAATTCTTAATTGTTGCTGGGTCAAAATCCTGGAATGCCCTTCCTAACAGCAGTGTGTGTGTGTATCCACACCACATGGGTTACAGTGGTTGAAGAATGCAGCTCACCAATGCCTTCCCAAGGGCAATTAAGGAGGCGCAACAAATGTTGGCCTCGATAGTGACACCCATCATCCATGAAAGAATACATTAAAAAAATTGAGAAACAAGCTGCTGTTTGTGCCATCAAATTTAATCATGTAAATACAGAAGACCTGCAAGGAATATTACCCCCCATTTATTCTGGCAATGCCTTGGTTGCCAAAACCTAATGCAAACTACATGCAAATTCTGACACCAGAAAATAACTATGAAAGCAAATTACTTTTCAACTTCAGTACAACTTAGATCATTTAAATTAGGAACGCTAATAGTTGATTACAAAATGAAAACAGACTTTTTTAAATGTTTCTTTAATGTGGGCTGAAGCAATCATTACACAGGAGAAAGGGTGACACAAAAATTATAGACTGTTATATTTATACCTGTCAAACAAAAGAAACTGCACATGGAGAGGTCAACTCTCAATACAAACCAGAAACAAACCACAATAATTTACCATTAGAAACAATTCTAGCTTCAGTGTGATAGCCTGCTTTTACAATATGCAAAACACATCAAATTTTTACTATTTCAAAAACAATTCTTGTAAGTTTACACATTATTAAAATTTTGGCAACATTATTTAATATTTAACTTCATGAAAAGATGCAAGATATGTGATGAATGTCAGAATCTACTTCGACATACTACGACTTATTTAAAAGTTTTCCTACGTTTTTATAGAACTGAACAGTTACAATTGTGTCTCTATGATTTTATCTTTAAGAGCTATTAAGTATTCATTGCCTATTAGCATCATCTGCAATCTGCATCAGCTGGAGTTACTACCGTGTATCAACTACTCCTGTATCATCGGTTTTGTTTTAGTATCAGAATCACCACACACACTACAAAGATAATGCTATTTTCTAGCCAGGGGCTTGTTTATTAAACATGTTGCAACTATGAAACTTCCGATTGTTGGTTTGCCCAAGTTCTCTTACAAAAATCAAAAATAGCTTATCACCTTTATGTTTTGAACTTCTAAGAAGTCCTTGTATTCTCAGTGTTTGATGGAAATTATTTCATTTCCTGTTGTCTGTGACTCCTTAAGAGTTAAAAGATTATGCAAAAATACCTGCAGGTCTGGGAGTTAAAAACATTTGCATTTAAATGCTTTAAGTGGCTAACACTTAGAGAAGTAAACAGTATTTATTCCAAAACAGTTAACAGACCTACTATCAACTTGTGCTGACACCTTAAAGACATTGGGAATAGAGAGAGAAAACAGTTGAAGGTAACATTACATATTCACTGAAAACTGCAGGACTTATACCAGCCATTATTAGTTCGAATGATGAATAAAATACAAAGCTGACATAAAGATTAGGACTCAAGTTTACCAGAAATGCTAAATATATAATGAAGAATTAATCATGCATACAGGAGGGGGCAACTGTGCACAATATTCGTACACTTTTGTTCTGTGATTTTCTATATTCAATTACAAGTTTGATATGAATCAAGAGCTGCAATATATAACAAACAAGCCCCTGAAAATATTTTTTAAACAGCGTATATTTGCACAAGGGATAAGACCTGAGCTGTAATTCTATGGCTACTGCTCTGTCATAGCATGAAGATTTTGCTTACTTTTCTTAAAGTTGTTCTATATGGGTTTTTACTTACCCCAGCCTGCTGGGTTAATCTATTTCTTTTTTTTAAAAAGAAGAAAATTTGAGAAAAAGGCATTGTTATCTAGAGAACTCCCTGCTACCTTTGAGTTTTTAAAAGGTGTGTTAGTATTTTATTTCACATACTTTCCACTGCGTTAGCCTAAAAGTTGTATTTAAAATTAGAAAAATAGAGGGGGAAAGAAAGGGTGAAGAAAGCATATGAACTGCTGTGGGTACAAAGAAATAACACCTGGTCACTTGCCTACAAACAAGCCCATTTCTATGGACAATTAAATTTAACAGAAAACAATGTCTAAATAACATGAAATTACAAATTGTGTAACTGGACATGGCTCATTTCAATAGGATCAACATTAAGCACTAGAAAACTACAGTATGCTTAACTATCAGTGTATAAACATCCATTTTGTAAGGACTGTTACTGTCATGGCACTAATTTATGACTAAACATTAAATTCGCGCTGATTCATTTTGCCTTATTTGCACTGTATTGCTTAAATTATGTTAGCTGGTAGTCTGTTATAATTCCACCAAATTACTGTTCAGACAGTAACTATGGTTAATACTGAGTGATGCTGCTTATCGCTCCATCCTATAGAAATAAATCTAACATGGATAAAATCCAATAAATTAAAACTTTCATTCTTCTTCATGCACCATTAATTCAGTGCACTCTTCATCAGATTTCAGTTGATGAACACCATACATGATAGTATTTTAAATGAAATTATTCATTCTAGAATTTAAAAAATCTTTACCATGTTGTGCTCTGTCAAATTACAATGAAATCCATAGCATGTCAGATATGATTTGGCACCTTCTGGTTTGGCAGAAGGGAGGGAAAAAAAGCAACAGGTAAACTAAAAAGCAGCTACAACAAAAAACAATTTTCATATTTACAGACCATAAAATCCAAACGGTGATGCATCTCGTAAAGATTCCCCACCCCAACTATTCCCCCCCCCTTACTGCCTTTTCTCCTTATTCCACCAGTTTCCTCTCCCATGAGCTTCTCAAATAAAATACATGATGGTATGTATTGAGATTACAACAGAATAGATTTCTCAGAGTCACAGAAACCTCTACTGTCATCTCTACCATATAATTTATACATTTATGAAAACCTTGGAGCCGAGCGGTCATTAGTTGTTGTTTTTCTCAGTTTCACCCCACGCCGGATTGCATTCAGCATATCTTCACCTTGAGGGGGGTCTGCAGTATTGGCTGTGGAATGCTCACCTGCCGTATCTAACTCCTGCAGGGTCAAAGCTGTACTGGTACAAGACTGATCCCCGGACACAGGTGCACTATCCAAGCCGGATGCTCCAACTTCTGTCAGCATCTGTTGGCTTGTCACAGACTTCCTCTCTTCGTCTGCAGGGCTGACAGATTGGGATGGCACCGGTGGGACACTGGGTGCCTGTGTGCAAGGAACTGATGATATACTGCCTCTCTTTGGAGAGATCGGTGAGCTTTCAGAAGCTTCAGAACCCTGCTCCGGACATTCCTCTGGCCCAGGCTGCAAACTGCTCATGTCAGGCACAGTTGGCGTTTTAACAGGAATCACCGGAGTCTTAATTGGTATTGGGCCTCCTCCTATAGTTCCTCTTCGGACTGATGGTTTGGTGGAAGGCGTCCGCCTGATTGTAGCCACACCTGGTGTCATCATCACCGGTCCGCTGTTTGTCGGCAAGCCTGCTGTGGATGCAGGACGTTTCGCCTGGAACATTCGACGATAGGACTGGCTTAAATCACTATTTCGTGGAATAGTGGAGGACTTGTCAAACTCTGTTTGTTCAATATCTTGATCACCACTAACCGAGAAATAATCATAATCTGAAACTGAATAGAACATTTTTTTGAAAAGCTTGATTTTTGAAATTTCTAATATGTAATTGATTCTACATTGCAGTAAAATTCTGAAATAGCTCTGCCGATTGGTAAATTATAAATGTTCCTTTTCTCCTACTCCTTTTAATTACAGATCCAGGAATCAAAGTGACAGTCAGAACAACTACACGACCACAAATGTGTGCTATCCAATAAGAAATCAATTACATTCAAGAGATCATTTCTTTGTAGGTGACTTGAATTGAAGGCCTTGGACAGTGAAAACAATTACCTACAGAAATAGGGTGTGATGTTTCATTAACTAACACTTTCCAATTATATCTTTTTCCAAAAAATGACCAGTTACATCAATTTATCTAATTCTACCCTCAATTTCACTCATAAGCCACAAACAGTTTTCTTGCTCAGTTTTTGTTTTCAATAGTATCTATTTTTTATTGAACATTTTGAAGTCTGTCTTTAAATGTTTATTTACAGCTATACCTTTCAGTTTATTTATCCAATCAACCATTGCCAGTTCTCCCCCCATACGCATGTAATTGGCTTTAAGATTCTTGTTTATGATGCTTTCAAACTTAACAATGAATTCAATCATATTATGATCACTAGTTCCCAGTGGATCCTTTACTGTGAAATTACTAATTAAATCTACCCCATCACACAATACTACATCTCATATAGTTTTATTCCTGGTTAGTTTCACAATATATTGTTCCATTTAAACTGTCATGAAAACATTCTACAAACTCACCTTCAAGACCACCTTGCCTACTTGATTGGTGCTTTTTGTAAGATGATTCAAGTTCTACACAATCATTACATTTGATATATGCTTAATATATTGTTTAATATTTTGTTCAATAATATGATTACTGTAAGACAGCCAATAAGTTACTCATGTTTTCTGATTCTTGCTATTCCTAATCTCCAGCAATATTGATTCTACTTCAAGATCTTCTACGCCAGGACTTTTCCTCAGTAATTTCTTTCAGACACCCTTTACTATTAGGGTTACTCTTCCTCATGTTTCATTCTGCCGGTCTTTTCAATATGTTTGTACACTGAATATATATTTTCCATACTTGGTAACCATGTAAACCATATGGTGAATAGACCTAAATCATATAGCTCTATTTGTGTCACTTACTCATCTCTTATTATCAGAATACATGAAGTTATCCACAACCTAACTAAGGCAGACTACTGATACGAGTATAGCATGTAATGGCTGAAGAAAGGATTGCAATTTACACCCCGAGTACAAGCAAAAAGACAATTTTTGGAGCTACAAAAATGGGGTTATCCTTATGCCAGGTGGAGTTGTATGTTGTCATGCAAGGTAACCTTTAGTAAAATTCACATAGTATTGGATATTGAATGCAGAGACTGATACAGCTTTATACACTACTAGATTTCCTTTTCATTAACCTTTGTTGCGACTACCACAGTATTAGAGCAGCGCAAGGATCGAGATGTTGTGTGACAATACCGCGCCTTTAAGAAATGTATTTTAGGCAGGTTTCTGCACATAACGTGTTAACTAATCACTTCCATTTTATTAGAGCCATTTCATCTGGCTCCAGCTGCACTGTATTGTTTCTGCAGTAGTGTAATTGATCTTAATTGATGCAGTGTCTGTTTTGATCTGAATTAATGCAGGGTTCTGTTGTTGTGTTTTACCCTGGGATATTGCAGATTGGGCTGATTGACAGTAAGGTCATATGACTAGGTATAGTTAGGCTTTCACAGAAAACTCAAGGCAGTTTTGGGATTTTGAGAGAGAGCTCATTTTCTCTACATTTCTTGCTTCGTCTGAAGTGGAGACTAGAATCTGCAAAGAAATGAACATTTTTCTATGAGATTCTACTATTGGGAGTGGAACTTTTTCTGGAAGTTGCTGCATGAGAATTAAAAGACAGACATCTGTCTGGATCACACTCCAGAAATGTCAAAAACCTGGAAATCTAGCACTGACACAAGCATCTTTGGTTTCTGTGCTAACTAGTTCTAAAGAATATATTTATGTCTGTGGTGGATAGTGCTAAATTGGAACAAGGAATAGCTAACTGTTAAGAATTATCCTTTATAATGTCTAAGTATTTTAATTGGATAAAGTTGTGCTAAATCTTTCTGTTACATTCTAACTGTGTTCTTAAATAAAGTTTGTTTTGATAAAGCTTCCAACTGGGTCACTGACTCATACTTGAAGTAAAATACCTTATGTTTATCCTAATGCCAAAATCAAATGCAAAAGTTATGGTTGAGGTCAACTTCATAAAATACCATGGCGTTTCTCATCTGGTCCTTAACACTTGAGTCACAAAATACGTCATAAGAAGCATAGTCACATTTACCTTGTGAAGGGATTGTGTCCTCAGAACAGCATGGTGTGGTTGTCTGTGTGCTGTATCCACTGGAGCACTGCAAGGAATCCCTACTGCTCCTCTGAGTATCCAGTTGAAGACCTCTGCTGAGGGCCAATGCCAGTTCTTCATGGGTTTCTGCTTCCTCTCCCTGCTGCTAAATACACCCAATCCATTGTAAGTTATGACTACACCACACAGAGCTATCATCTAAATAAAGATTAGCAAAATAATAGCTTAGTTTTTCATATTGACTAAAACTGACATCCTGAGGATTCTTCTCGGTCCATCCTAGGAATAATTTGTTCATGAATTCACCCTTTTTGAATATGAAATTAATTGCTGCCCGATCAAAATAAGTATCAAAATTAAACTGCTTAAAATAAACTTCCAAATTGAATCTGCTGTAAAGTTTATGAAATGGTTAGCAGTATAACGTAAAATCATTTCCAACATTAACCATGTCAATTCTATAAAGCCAACAACTACAAATATTTCAACGTTAACAGGATATATGCATTCCATCCTTGAATGGGAGTCTGCAAATACATTTCCCTTTAAATACTTAACGTAAGTAACGTGCTCATTATTGCAGCATATTATTGTGCTCCAAAAATGAGCACAAAATGAATATTAAATTGACAGTATAATTGTTATTACCCTTGCTGTAGTAGAGACAGTCATACTTCTAGCTCTCTGTGCCTCCTCTATTTGTACATTCTGGCCAATAGGTGCTGGAGTTTTAGCTTCAGCATCTCGTCGCTGCTCTGAATCTTTACGCCTTGGTAAGGTATTTACGCCTGGCTGATCGTAGGGACCTGGTCTGGCCCAGTCCTGATTAAAATATAGTAATAGTACTTAAACATGTAAAGAAATATCTGCATTTTTTTCTACTTTTATACGTATAACAAATCAAAAGCTCCAAAGTATTGTACCCTCGAGTGATAGAGAAGTCAAACAGATGTATCTCCATAGGCTTTGTGTGCATATAAATAAAAGCAGGCTGCCTTCACTAGTTTAGCCAAATGGATTTGGCAACCAAGAAACAGATTGTATTCTCAAACAAGGAATTGTTTCTTGGATACTAGGCCAGGACAGAAGGTAGAGAATGCAGAAAAAGGTGATGATAATTTAATGAGTTATGCAAGAAAAAGTGTAAAAACTGTGCGTGCACACAACCCAAATACTTTGATAGTGATATCAACTTGTAATTATAATTACATCCTCCAAGTAATAAGATGTTACTACTTGGAAGATATTAAAAAAACCAACTGACATCAAGCAATATAAAATATTAGGGCACATGGCCAAAAGCTTAGTCAAAGGAGGAAGGCTGGGCAAATGGAGAAGACCGAGGACGATAAGAGCACCTACAATTTAAAAGAAATTACTTTAATATGCAACTGCTTCAGCACAGTAGTACTATTTCCGCTAAAAAGGAGAGATCTGGGTGTCCTGTTACATGACATCACAAAAAGTTAGAAAGCAGATACAGCAAGTGATTAGGAAAGCAAGTGGAATGTTGCTCTTCATTGCAAATGAAATGGAATATAAACGTAGGTTTTTTTTGGCAGCTGTGCAGGGCCTTGGCAAGACCAAACCTGGGGAACTGTGCACAGTTTTAATCTCTGTATTTAAAAAAAGGATTTACTTGTGTTAGAAGCAGTTAAGAGGTTTGAATCATTCTTTGGATGAATGACTTATCTTATGAAAGTTGAACAAGTTGGACCTATATACATATGGTTTTGAAGAATGAAGTACGATCTTATTGAAACAAGATCCTGACGGGGCTAGAAGGGTAGATACAGGGAGGCTGTTTCCTCTTGTGGATGATACTGAAATTAGGGGACGTAGTTTTCAGCACAAGAGGTCTCCCTTTTTAGTTAAGGATGAGATATTTTTATTTTTCCCTGCTCAGAGGATCAAGAGTCTGAGAAATTTTCTTCCCAGAAAGTAGTGGAGTCCAAGTTAGATTTTAGATCGACAACAGAGTCAATGGTGGAATTGAGACCAGAGTCAAATCAGCCATAATTCTTACTGAATGGTAGAGCAAGCATGAAGGGTCGAATGGCCTACTTCAATGTGAAGCAACATCTTGAGGACCTGATTAGGCATGATTGAAATGTAAGATTTTGGTGGATGCGTGTGTCATCACAGTGCCATACTATCATGGCTTTACAAATGTAATAAACTGTAATCCAAGCAGCAATCTAGATTAACTGTAAACAGTGTCATTTATCTTTACTATTTATCTCCAGTTTATTTGAAAAAGATTACAAATTGTTATGCGTTGTTTAAACTTGTCATTATGTTTTCAAAAACAGGTGAAAGCTGATCTAGGAAACATACTTTTTCAAAAGTTAAAGAAAATGAAAAGCACAAACCTTCCAGCTAGGAACCTTGGAAGATGGAAACATGCCAGGCCCAATGGTATAATAATGAGGATAAGCTGGGAGAGCGGCTGAACAAGGTCTGGAACAGGGTCGGGAAGAGGACTGAAAATGTGGGAGAAAGCGTGTACCAACTGAGGCAAGGTATGGTTCACTAGATGAACTGAAGTGATCAAACCCATTTGTCAACTGCAAATAAACAGAAAAGCAAAACAAAACAAAAACATACAAAATGGGATAAAATGATTATGAAGAATGTCACAATAACCAAAACACAAAGTCAATGGGAGAAATATCGATGAACTGGGAACAATCTTCACAATTACAAATATTCAGTCCAAAACAAGCTCTCAGGGATTATTCTTATACTTCAAATAAGCATTCAATTTAAAGCAAAGGTTCAGAAATATGAGTATTTTTATTAAGGAAATTTATGACCTTCATATAACTACAAATATTATAAAAGCATTTTTGTAGTTTGCCATTACCAAGCTAAAGGTATTGTGTGCAGGTATTCTTTTACAGTAGGGGCTTTCTATTCTTAAGTTAAAGATGCAAACATGACCCCCCCACCCAGCCTTTAGTTTAGGTTTACACAATTACAAGCTAGCAGCTGGTGTTTTTTAATCCAGTTCTTCTGCCCATCCTCTCCTAAGAACACTAGTCCTTTGTTGGGGTACGCTTGCTTAGGACTTGATGACTCTCTGGTATCTCAACCAAAGATTTATTACAGAGAGTTTCAACATGTGCCAGCAACTTTTATTTGAGTGGAAAGGTAAAAAAAAAAATCAGTAACAATTGACCCCAATCTTGCTCTGCATCCATCCACCCACCCACACACACATCTCCTTTGATCAATGGCATGAAACTATAAATCGCATCCCCATCACAATCCCAACTAGTGGATCTAACCTAGGTCTATATGGTTCAATGCCACATCAGTGAGGGCTTTATTTAACAGAATCCTTAGCAGTGTGCGATTTCAGAACACTCCAATTTTATTACAAATAACTCTTCATCAACGATCCATAAACAAATTTCATGGGGATCCATATTTTTAAAAAGACGCAAGTGCCTAGGATACTAGTAATCTGAACAAGTGTCCTATTTTGTAGATTCATACACTGGGAGGTGGTCACAGCAAGCAAGATTTATCACCTTTTCTGTTGATGCCCAGGCTCCCATGGTAGAACCCGAGCTTACGGAAGTGGGTGAACTGCACTCACTCACTGATTGGCACGTTTCAGATGCTTCGGAGGAGGCTGAGCTTGACGAATTCTGCAGCACACCAATATGGTGGATGGGTGAAAAGAGGCGAAAGAGGTGGGGAGGGAGGAAATGGAAGAAGAATAGCAAAAGAAGCAGAGAAGAAAAGCATTGCATTAGGGCCAACTTGCCATGAAATACTTTCAACAACAATTTAGACCATCAAATAATTGCAAGGAAACAAAGGCAAAAGTGTTCATACTAATGCACAGAACACAGATTCAAGGTGAGGAATCTTGTTGAGGAATTCTGTTTCTACTTAACAAGGGATTAGATTAACAAGTCTGGTTAGTGGGAAAAGCAGTATGCTTGCAATAGTTTGCAATGGACATAATTAGTGCGGCGATTATACCTAGCATGTCTATTTCTGCTTCTACTTAACAAACCAACAATTGAATACAAAGTGAGAAACAAGTAATGTCACACTACAAGAGGTTAAACAACAGTAATCACCATGCAAAAAGAAGCTCCACGATAAATTAGTGATCAGGCTATAGGTTTCACTCTTACAAAAGTATCCGTTCAGTCCACAATCATGACCCCGAACTTCTGGTCGCCTATCATTTTAATTGTCTCAGGCTGACCTCTTTTCTTGGCATCCTGCAGTGTTTCAATAAAGCTCAACTTAAACTTGAGGGGTAGCACTCATCTTTTGATTAAGCATCCTGCAGCTTTCTGGAATCAACATTGAGTTCAATAATTTAAAATTGTAATCTGTGTCCCATTTTGTTGCCTTTTTCTTCACAGATTTCAATTTTACTCTTATTTTGTTTTTGCTCTCATGCAAGATCTCCATCATTCTACCATTCACACCTCCTCTAGATACATCTTTTGTTACTTTACTTGTCCCATCACCACTTTCTGGCACCACCAATTGGGGGTTTACTGTTTAATCTCTCCTGTCTTCCAACCTACCAGACCTTCCCGCTTGTTCCCTCTGCCCTTTCACTCGTATCAAACCTGTTATACTTCTAACTCATTCCAGTTGGGAGAAAGGTCATCAATCTGAAATGTTAGCTCCATTTCTCTCTTCAAAGATACTGCCCAATTTGCTGAATATTTCCAGAATTTGTGTTTAATTCAATTTCACTAAATCTGGCTTAGCTCTGGCATCAGTATGAACATATCTCTCAATTATATGAGAAAAAAACAAGACAAAATAGTAGTAAAAGGAAAATAAGAACTTCACAATGGATGGCAATGCCCATTATACCATGACTCTGTATAACATATTACCAATTGGTTGCTCTGATTTCCACATTACAACTGCGGACATTTCATTAGTTTCAAAGTGCTTTTGAGGGTCCTGAGTTGTGAAAAGTACAATATACATTATGGCCAGAATTTGCCAGCTGTTCACATCAAGGCGATTTCCTGGATGTGATGGTGCAATCCAGTGCAGATTTCCTGGCGGCGAATGGATGCATTCGATAGGAAACTCATTGAAAATGGAAGGACCAAAAGATCCGCCTCCGCTGCCGCAAAATATGCAATGGGTTGCACGGAAAATGCTGGCCGACACCTATGACATCAAAATCTAAATTAGAGTATAATAACAGACAGGATCTTACTATAACACAAGTTTCTAACATTTAAAAAAACCTCTTAATACAGATGAATGTTAAATTTGGAGTTTATATAAAGGCCAAATCCTTTGCCACCACTGAACCTTTGCAGGCCAATTAGTTAAAATTGGTAACAACCTGAATGGCATTTAATATCTAAAAGATGTGATGAAGTGTATTAAATGGGTACAACAGCTGAACACTGCATCCTCTAAATTAATAAACTGGAAACTTATGAATATATGCTTGTACCGAATAATATTTGGGGAAGAAGTTATTGGCAATGGTTCAACATCTTATATTGAAGATAACAAGACATAAGAATGGGATGATGAAATTGAGATCAAATTTCTTTCTAGAATCCCACTGTTAAGCTTTTAACAAGATTATATATTTAACATTTAGGATTGAGATAATTAAAAGTTCAATTTTTCTTAGAGTGCCCTCGTTGATCTGCTGATAACTACCACTAATAATTGTAAGGAACAAATAACAACATTCACATGCATGTCCATAAAATTTGTACTGTGTTTATATGGCACAACTCCTTTCTTTTTCTGACAATCATTAAAAACATCTATTTAAAACAAAACTAGTAAGGACAAGACAATCTTTAATCCTTTGAGTGCAGATAAATTTGCAGATTTTAAACTACAAACAATTTTATCTTTTTTTTTAAGTTTTCCTTTGTTAACTACATTTTAAAGTTTAAGAAATGTATTGTTTTTAAAATCAATCTAAAATATTCAAATAATTAGGACTCATCCTGGACTCACTGGGTTCACAGCATTTCATTAACATCGGCTGTAAAGGTTGGTTTTTAAATATCCAAAAACTGCATAGCTCAGGGAGTTGATGCTCCATGCAATTTCACATACCTGGTTGGTTCCTTCAGGTGGCATTGGGGAAGGGGACTTTGACTGGAATGCATCCTGGGACATGAAGCCAGAGTCATGGGATGATACACTGGACAGCCTCATTGGAACCTGTTGGGGCTGGTTGGAGCTGCGGTAGCGATAGTGTGAAGTGGGTGAGTGAGAATGGGATCCACTGGATCTGGAGTCACTACTGTTAACGCTGTTCAGACTGCTAAGAGAGACAAAAGGGAGGACAGGAAGGGGAAGACCATGTACAATTAAACACTCAGGCTCCACATATCAGAAGCAACAGCCAATTACTGTTAAGCCACAAAAACACATCAAGAAAGTAAAATAAACAGGAACTGTGCCATTGGTGCAGAAAGAAAAAGCGAATTGTTGGGCATTCATACACCTGGCATGCTAGCTGATTCCTTCAGCCTATAACATTATTCGTTTGACAATGTTACCACGCGAGTTCAAATTAGCAATGTGTCCAATAAACTAAAGACAGCAATACACCTTGCGACTTTTTTCTTGTTTGGAGCAAAAATAAGATTGAATATTTATGACATGAATGCAAACACAGCATGCTAACAGCTACCGTACATCACAAAGAATGGGAGCTTTTTCAAACAGTGATTAACGTAGTGAGACACAGGATAGGAAGGTAGACTGTCACATTAGGAAACATTTATTCCTCTGCAAACATAAAATACTTTATGTTTGGCCCTTTGCATAAAAAAAATTATTTGAGCTTGATTTTCAAATATTCCGCAGTTTTATAATCCACTGATTATATTTAGAGACACAAAGTATAAATGTCGGATATTATTAGATAGAAAACAATAGAACTTAAAAGCTACAATGGGACACTTCCATATTCAAGAGAAGGTTAACTACAAAAATTAAATCTGGGAACACTGAACATGACAAAACACTTTGTAATACGCTAACACATGCTCAAACTCGCTAAACATCACATTGCTAGTTTTACTATAAATTTCAAGTTAAAAATTAGCGACCTAGCAAAGCCATTGAATCACAGAATCCTACTGCGCAGAATAATTGTTTTACTGTTTCTGTGCAGATGAAGTCTTGAAACACATATTTACAATGATTCTTACTTGGGGATAAAGGGGGTCAGGTTTACAATAAGCTGATATTACAACTCAGCATGCCAATGTTTTTCAGAGTTGTACAATTTTGAATTCAGAGACATTGCATACAGGACTGAAATGAATTCCTTAGCTTTTAGAAAACTGAACACAATCTGCTCCAAAGGAAACAAGTAATAAATAAAGAATTGAATCAGAATGGACTCCAAACAGAATGTTCAGTATTTGAACTTCATGAGGGAGCTTGAGGTTGTTTCTCCCTTAATTAAATAGTTTTATCAGAATGATTAATTAAGTGTCATGTCTGCATGAAATTCAGAGCCCAAGATGACAGGAAATGAAACTTAATTTAAAACATTAATCAAGATTAATAAAATGTCTAACAGGAAAGTACAGTGCAGGATGTTACTCCTGTACAGTAGTCAGTAAATCTCATGATAACAATTTTCAATTGACTTTTCATACAAGTGAGAAATAAATATTTAATAGGGAAGTATGACCAAGTGGATGGATTTTAAAGAGCTGGTATATACTACAGAAAAATAGATCTGATGTGTGATGGACACTGCCCATAATTTCTGATCAACAACTGTAATTATCTTTCTACAGACTGAAATTTTTACACATATGAATTGCTCTTGAAATGTTGCAGCTATTAAACATAAATACACTTTGTTTACATTTAAACAGGAGATATGCCTCTCTTTCCACAGAGGAAACAAGCCAATTGACTACAATATGGCATAAGTCAGGTATCAATGTTTGACACAACCCCTTAAGCTACACTGTCCAAAATCTCACAGCACAGGTACAACAAATTCATAGCCTGCTCACATACCTGCAGACACTAGACTTCCTGGACATGGTGGTACTTGGAGAAGATGGAGGGGTTTGGTACGTCCAATTATAATCAGAGCCCTTCAGGTCTATAATCACCTGTAATAAAAATAAAATTGACAACATAAAAAACTGCTCGAGATAAATCAGTTATACAATTTACAATGTAGGAAACAAACTTGCAATTTGACCCTGTTCATTTCAGCATTGTGACACATCGACAAAACACATTGAATTATCATTACAGGATTTGCAACTGACACATGAAGCATCTGAATATATGTAACTTACTCAAGTCATGAATTCTCAGTAAATTTTGTAAAAACACAATACAATAAACTTCAAATCTTCAGTGTTTCATGGGCTGCTGATTCACTGACCTGCTCACTGGCTGTCGGCAGTTTGTGAGGATCCATCGTCAGGTTAGTCAGATCATCTGCAATTGTCTGCAGATGAGTTACTTCTCCCAGCATTGACATTTCTTCCTCCTAAGAGAGACATAGTACTTGCATTTAAAAAAAACATTTGTATAGGATCACTTCTCAAGTGTTGTTGTTTAGTATGCCAACACTAATCTGAATCACTGAACAAATGAAAACCACCACCAGTTCATGTTTCTGTGAATGCTAGACTATAGTGGCTTCATATGTTTGACATGCTGTTCACTAATATTAATACTTGCATAAACTGGTTGTGGAATAATAGATTAATCTAATTAGCAACAATATTTAACAAAATTCAACTTTACAATAATCCTTTTTACTCTTCATTTTATATAGTTTTCTCTGTGAGGGCGACGTCAGTAAGTTTAGCTTTATTGTATTTCTTATGTTACCCTCTTAAGTTGGTTTCTTCCTTGAACTACTGCAGTCCTTGGGACAATGGTGCTCCCACAATTGAGTTCGGCAGAGAGTTAGGCAAATTTTTTGTTCATTCATGGGATGTGGGAGTCATGATGTGGATATGCCGGCGTTGGACTGGCGTAAACACAGTAAAAAGTCTGACAACACCAGGTTTAAGTCCAACCAATTTATTTGATAGTAAACTCACTAGCTTGCAAGGTTTCCCTCTTCTTCAGGTGAATTGAGAGTTCTGGCCTCAGACAGAGCATATAAAGCACAGACAGTTTACAGATTACTGATTAGAATGCAAATCTTTACATCTAACCTGCTGTTCAAGTCCTAAAGTGGCCGACAATGTGAATGGAAGGAGCACTGATCACAGATTAAAAAGATGTATTTTGTCTCCAGACAGTACAGTAAGTGAGGTTTTGCAAACCCAGGCAAGTCACAGGGGGTTACAGATAGTGCGACATGAACCCAAGATCCCTGTTGAGACCGTCCTCACGTGTGCGGAACTTGGCTATCAGTCTCTGCTCAGCGACTCTGCGCTGTCACGTGTCGTGAAGGCCGCCTTGGAGAATGCCATCCACCAGGTACACGGTAAATACTCTTGCAACTCGGCCAACGTTGTCTACCTGATACGTTGCATTTAAAAAAAACATTTGTATAGGATCACTTCTCAAGTGTTGTTGTTTAGTATGCCAACACTAATCTGAATCACTGAACAAATGAAAACCACCACCAGTTCATGTTTCTGTGAATGCTAGACTATAGTGGCTTCATATGTTTGACATGCTGTTCACTAATATTAATGGATGTCCCGGAGCATGGTACACTGGGGAGACCATGCAGATGCTATGACAATGGATGAATGAACATCGCTCGACAATCACCAGGCAAGGCTGTTCCTTTCCTGTTGGCGAACACTTCAGTGGTCATGGGCATTCCGCCTCTGACCTTCGGGTAAGCATTCTCCAAGGTGGCCTTCACGACACACGACAGCGCAGAGTCGCTGAGCAGAGACTGATAGCCAAGTTCCGCACACGAGGTCGGTCTCAATAGGGATCTTGGGTTCATATCGCACTATCTGTAACCCCCGTGAATTGCCTGGGTTTGCAAAACCTCACTTACTGTACTGTCTGGAGACAAAATACATTTTTTTAACCTGTGATCCGTGCTCCTTCCACTCACACTGTCGACCACTTTAGGACTTGAACAGCAGGTTAGGTGTAAAGATTCGCATTCTAATCAGTAATCTGTAAACTGTCTGTCTTTATATGCTCTGTCTGAGGCCAGAACTCTCCATTCACCTGAAGAGAGAAACCTCCAAAGCTAGTGAGTTTACTATCAAATAAATCGGTTGGGCTTAAACATGGTGTTGTCAGACTTTTTAATGTGGGAGTCACTGCAGAGGCCAACATTTATTGCCCATCCATAATTGCCCTCGAGGTGGTGATGGTGAGCTGCCTTCTTGAAGCACTGCAGTCCATGTGTTGTATGTACACTCATGATGCAGTTGGAGGGGGGGGTTCCATAACTTTGACCCAGCGACAGTAAAAGAAGTGATATATTTCAAAGTCAGGATGGCAAGGGCTTCGAGCAGAGCCTCTAGGTGGTGGCATCCCCATGGCTGGAACTTTTAAGCTCCCCCAACTACTGGTTTCCCTGCAGCAGGGCCAGTGAGTCACTGAACATTCTGTTCACGTCTGTGGGACCGGAAGAGTCTACTGGCTTGAAGGGCTCAAAAATTCCAGCTCACATATCTGCTGCCCTTGTCATTTTAGACAGTAAAAATTGTGGATTTGGAAGGCGCTGTCTTGGTGAGTTGCTGCAGTGCATCTTTTTGTGGAGATGCCGGCGTTGGACTGGGGTAAACACAGTAAGAAGTCTGACAACACCAGGTTTAAGTCCAACCGATTATTTGATAGTAAACTCACAAGCTTTCGAGGGCTGCCCCTTTGTCAGGTGAATGGAGAGTACTGGCCTCAGACAGAGCATATAACGGCACAGACAGTTTACAGATTTCTGATTAGAATGTGAATCTTTACACCTAACCTGCTATTCGAATAGCAGGTTAGGTGTAAAGATTCGCATTCTAATCAATAATCTGTAAACTGTCTGTGCCGTTATATGCTCTGTCTGAGGCCAGTACTCTCCATTCACCTGACAAAGAGGCAAACCTTGAAAGCTTGTGAGTTTACTATCAAATAAATCAGTTGGACTTAAACCTGGTGTTGTCAGACTTCTTACTGTGCATCTTTTTGACAGTATACATGTTGCCTCTGTGCCTTGGTAGTGGAGACAGTGAATGTTTGTGGATGGGGAGCCAATCAAAGGACTGCTCTGTCCTGAATGGTGTCAAATTTCTGAGTGTTGTTGGAGCTGCACTCATCCAGGCAAAAACAGAGTATTCCAAAGCACTCCTGACTTGTAGACTGCAGTTGGTCAAAAGATTTTGAGGAATCAGGTGGTGAGTCACTCACCCCTTGGTAAATATTCTGTAGCTACAGTATTTATATAGCTGGTCGATGTCAGTTTTTGGTCAACGGTAACCCATAAGATATTGAGAGTCAGGGATTCAGCTATGGTAATGCACTGAAAGAGAAGTGATAATTGTTAGATTCTCTCATGTTGGAGATGGTCATTGCTTGGCACTTGTGGGCTAAGAACATTACTTGCCACTTGTCATCCATTGCAACTGACCACATCTCCAGTCATCTTGACTTGCCACATCTGGGATCAGACATGCATGATCAAGTGGGTGAAGCTAGCCAAGCGCAATCCATTTCCAAAGTAATCAACACACACGCAGAGGTTTCTCATATGCACATCTTACTGACTCCTTCCTCTTATATCCTGAAATGCAGTCCTTTACTGTTCTCAAACATATTATGGTATATTGTGGGTGAGACAAAAAAGAAATAGGTGGAATAGCAGCACAGTGGTTAGCACTGCAGCCCCACAGGGCCAGGGACCCCGGTTCAATTCTGGCCTTGGGTCAGGGCGTGTGGAGTTTGCACATTCGCCCTGTATCTGCATGGGTTTCCTCCCACAGTTCAAAGTTGTGCAGGATAGGTTAATTGGCCATGATAAATTGCCCGAATGTTAGGGGTACTAGCAGGGTAAATATGTGGCGTTGTGGAGATAGGACCTAGATGGGAGTGTTGTTGATGCAGACTCAATGGGCCAAATGGTCTCCTTCTGCATTAAAGGGATTCAATGGGATGTAGCTTCTCAATGTATAAACACGACTTGATAAAGACAGCAGCTCCTGACCAGCTTGTTCTTGTTAGCAAGGAGCCATCGCAAAACAATACTGATATTGCTGCTTTCGACAAATCCCACTTAGCAGAGGAGGGCTAACTAACAGAGGTATCTGCAGGCTACATATGCCTCAGGGTAGGATAGTCAAGCCAAGGAATGAGAGGCCAATATCAAGTTTGCTATCAAGTCTGACATTGCAAGAAGTTTGGACAATCTCCCGAGGAACATAAACGATTGTATCATGACTCTACACCTATCTCTTGTGAAATAAGTATGCAGCAATCATCAGTGATAAGTCGACAACAAATTGTCCTGAGAACATCAAGGGCAAATTCTAGGAGGAACTGGACAGAGCAACAGCAAATAGTCCACAGGAGGACAAGCTCCTCGTGATGGAGTACTTCAATGTAAGGGTTAAGATCTGATTGTCAGGTGAGGGCTGGTGTCCTGGGTAATCAGTTGTGCGGAAATGCAACAGCGATGACATGGAATCTTTGCCACCTGTTGGAATAGGTCAATCACCAACACCATTTTTAGGCAGACGGCAGAGTACAAAAACACCTGGATTCACCCAAGATCCAAACACTGGCATCAGCAGAGCAGAGCAACCAGCAGAGCAATACAAAAGATGTTATGATCATCAAGGTTAAAAGAAGTGTAGGATGCTCTATAAACCACAGGATGACACACACCAAGGTGAAACTTAATGCCTCACCAAAAAGATGGCCAACATGCACTAGACCCCCAAAAAGGCTCAATTTGCAAAAACTGGCATCTGCCGGGTGCTGTGAACAATTCGGGTTCAGAAAAACCTAAATGATGTTTAAGTGGCATGGTAAACCTTCAAATCAATACTTCTGGAAACTGCAAATGATTATCTGGGTACACAAAAAAGGAAACCAGTTCACTGATAATTTTATAAAATTAAGGAACTGATAGGGATACTCCCAGCATGTGCAACATGCCTGGTAACAAAGATACATCTGCTGCTAGGAAATCACTCCAGGAGAGCAAAAGGAATTTTTTTTAGCAGAATCCACGTAGGTTGCAAGACATGGTGGGTCCAACAAGCCAGACAGCTTTAAGTCGATGCCAATCAGAATGACATGAGGAATTTTTATAAAGCCCTGAAGGTTGTGCAAAGTCGTCCCTCACAAGGCTACTCACTTGTTCTCGGCACTTACAGGGAAACAAGGAATTTCTACAGAGAGACAGGACAGTTAACAAAGAGTGCTAGAATGAACAACTTAGGGGTGTCTTTAATTGCCTTCCACCATAAATGCAACAGCTATAGTCAAGCCTCAGGACTATAGCAAACTCTGTTGTGGAAACTGACAAAACCAGTAAGTCCTGACATATCAGCAATTACTGTACAAGTAAAGAACACAGCGTAGGTGGCAACATATTAGCATTTGTAATGGACTGATTCGCTAACAAGAAGCAGAGAATATGGATAAGTGGGTCTTCTTCAGGTTGGCAAGCTGTAACTAGTGAAACATCATAGGGATTAGTGCCAGGGCCTCAACTACATACAATCTATGTTAATGTGTAGGATGTAAAGACTGAAGGCATGGAACTAAATTTAACAATGATGTCAAGATAAGTAGGAAAGTAAGTTATCAACAGGGAGGTGAAGTCTGCAAAGGGATATAGGCGGGTTAAGCAAATGGGAAACATTTAGTAGATGGAGAACAACATGAGTAAATGTAAATTTGTCCACTTTGGCAGAAAGAATAGAAAGGCAGCATAACCCATTTAATGGTGAGAGATTTCAGAACTTGATGGTACGGAAGGATATGGGTGTCCCAGTATACGAATCACAAAAGATCAATCCTTAAGTACAGCGTGTGATTAGGAAGACAAATGAAAGGTTGCTGTTTATTGTAATGGAATATAAACGTAGGGAAGATTGACAGGCTCCAACTGGAATGTATTCGGAATATCACGGACATCAAATAGGACAAAATTCCCAAACTGTGGTACTTCAAAAAGCAGAAACAGCTGTAATTGAAGGAATCATCAAAGCCCAGCTCACGTGGGCTCTGATGATGAGCAATAATTTAAACTGAGACACGTGTGAGGTAGGCCAAGATTAAGGCTCAAGGAATCCTGCACCTGGGCCACAAATATGGCTAAAATCACCACAAGAAGTTAGCGTTTGCCTATTTCAGTTGAAGTAGCCTTTTAATAGTGACAAATATTGTTTACCTTTATACAACTCTCTGGCACTGAAAATGAAGTCTCATTCCTTTACCTTCTAATTGTTGTTGGAGATTTTTTTAAATTTAAATTTACAATTCCTTTTACTACTTCTTTGTCTCTTTTTCTCTCTCAACCAATCTTTTTTTACCTTCTCTAACTACTTGTTCAGTATTTGATTTTACATCAAATTATTCCAACCTGCACTTCTGGGTTGAGGCTCAGCACAGCTCATTGACAATTCTTCAATCAGATTGGTCAAGGAGATATACAATTGTCTGCTCTATTCACAGGACCCTGATGCCCTGTAGAGGTAACTGTACAATTTTAATCTTTTCCTAACAGCAACTTACTGAGCAAAAGCTCATGGAAAATAGATGGCCACAGCAAGTTAAATGAATAGCACCTGTTGGAATAAATGGGTGCGTTTCTGGTTGGCAGTTGGTGACTAGTGGCGTGCTGCAGGGATTGGTGCTGGGGCCTCAACTGTTTACCATATAGATGATCTGGAGGAGGGGACTTGAGTGCAGGGTAACAAAGTTTGCTGATGACACAAAGATGAGTGGGAAAGCGAATTGCGTGGAGGACGTGGAAAGTCTGCAGAGAGATTTGAATAGGGTGAGTAAGTGGGCAAGGATCTGGCAGATGGAGTATAACATTGGCAAATGTGAGGTTATCCACTTTGGAAGGAATAATAGTAAAATGGAATATTATTTAAATGGTGAAAAATTACAACACACTACTGTGCAGAGGGACCTGGGGATCCTTGTGCATGAATCGCAAAAACTCAGTCTGCAGGTGATCAAGGAGGAGAATGAAACGTTGGCCTTTATTGCAAGGGGGATAGAATGTAAAGGCAGGGAGGTCTTGCTGCAGCTGTACAAGGCACTGGTGAGGCCACAACTAGAGTAGTGTGCGCAATTTTGGTGCCCTTATTTGCAAAAGGATATATTGGCCTTGGAGGTTCACTCGGTTGATGCCAGAGATGATGGGGGGTTAGCTTATGAGGAGAGATTGAGTAGGTTGGGCCTGCACTCGTTGGTGTTTAGAAGCCTGAGGGGTGATCTTATAGAGACATAAAAGATAATGAAGGGGCTAGATTCTTTCCACTTAGAAAGGAAACCGGAACTAGAGGGCACAGCCTCAAAATGAGGTGGGGGGGTGGGGGGGGGGGGGGGGGGGTGGCGGGCGGTGTCAGATTAGAACAGAGTTGAGGAGGAACGTCTTCTCTCAGAAGGTAGTGAATCTCTGGAATTCTATGCCTATTGAAGTGGTGGAGGCTACCTCGCTGAATATGTTTAAGTCACAGGTAGATAGATTTCAGATTGATAAGGGAATTAAATGTTATGGGGAGCAGGCGGGTAAGTGGAACTGATCCAGTTCAGATCAGCCATGATCTTATTGCGGGGGGGCAGGCTCAAAGGGCTAGATGGCCTACTCCTGCTCCTTTTTCTTATGTTCACCTGGCCATGTGTTACTAGGAGGAAACTGCAACAGAATCAAATGAAAATAAACCATGAAGTTAACCTAGGGCAGTTTATCAAGATTAAATCTTTGATGTATGGTAGGTATAATTTGTGTGGGTGTTTTTAATATTTATGCCATATGTGGGTGTCATGATGAATGCTGAAGAACTGCAGTCTCGTAATTAAACTGCAGAAGCTCCAGTGCTACTATTCCACATGATCTGATTTGAAAAGCTACTTGGTTAGACTTTACATTTAACTGGGAAACGAGACACATGACATTGCTCAGATAATTATAAATGAGAAAACCCATTCACCCAGTTTATCCATCTAGAAGAACTCAAAAGCCTCTACATGGCAGAATCCAATTGCTTCTTAAATGATTTCAGGGTGCTTCTTTCTGGATTCTATCTGGAAGTATAGGTGCCATGTATTGATAATTCTTTAGGTGAACAGCTTCCAGATATCAATCCTAAATTTGCATTTTACTAATTCAAAATCACCCCTTTGTCTTATTCTTGCAATTTAATTAACATAAATTTTCTAGATTACCTTTTTTGTACCATTGCATATCTCCAAGATTATCTCAGATGCCTTCTTTCAAGTTTCAAAAGTTCAGCCCATAGTTCTCCAAACTTCCCTCATAACACAAGCTTCAATGCTAGGTTCTCTTATAACCTGGTTGCATCATACATCAATATAAAGAATTGGAGCCATTCTCTTGCCATAGGTTGCAGTGGTTAATTTAAACTTACCTCAAAATTAGTGCTGTGATCAATAATTACTTGAGTTCTGACCCTGATAACTAAACCAGTATTTTTAATGAAATGTCATTTTTAAAAAATATTTCAATTAATTATATTAAGCAGTTTGAATTAGAAGTAGATTATGGGCAGGATTTTCTGCAGCCACCACGGCGTGTTTCAGGACCAGTGGCAGGATCTTCTGGCCCATCATTGTCAATAGGAATTCTAGTGATAGGCGCCCCCCTCAAGCACTGGGGGGGCGGGGTGTGTGTGTGTGTGTGTGTGTGTGTGTTATTCGACATCAGTGGGACCAGAAAGTCCTGCTCATGGACTAAATAAAGTTAGATAGTTCAACCGTCATTATGATTTATAAGATAAGGAATTTGTGTAAAGCATCTTATGGAATTTATCTTTTGAGGGAATGAACAAGTGAAATGCAGAAAAGCCTAATATTGTAAACTGCTAGTATTTACAATGTATTGAACTATATAAAAGAGTTAATTTCACTGAGAAACAGCTCTGTAATATGAATATTCAATTTAAATACTTGATTTGATTTATTAATGTCACATGGATTAACAGTGAAAAGTACTGTTTCTTGCATGCTATACAGATAGAGCATACTGTTCATACAGAAGGAAACAAGAGAGTGCAGAATGTAGTGTTACAGTCACAGCTAGGATATAGAGAAAGATGAACTTAATGAGATTGAATTAGAGCATTGTTAGAGTTTAAAAGAATTAGAATGAAGATTTAGAAGCATAGAACGAGAGTACTTGGAATTTATCCTTTAATGTGTAATGCTGTATATTCAATTATATTCCACTGAATGGCTTTAGTTCATTATTTCTACGAACTGAATAAATTAAATCAATAACAAACATACCAATTTTGCATGTGCTATTTAAATTCATGTTATTTTCTTAAAAGTACCAGTAGCTGTTAAGTGCAAACCTGATCTAAAAGAGAGGCACAAGTGAATTTTTTAAAAAATGCATCACAGTATTGTGATAATTCACCCAACTCTGCCTTCTGCAAATTTTTTAAAATTACAACAACCATTGGAGATTACAGTAAAACTTCAACTGTCCATCTTTTTAACCATCTGCAAGGACAAGCCAGTGCTAATTTTCAGCAGCATTCCCCTCCATTTATCCCGCTGGCAAGAGCAGTTAGTGCTGCACAGTTGATCTGTTGCCTTGCAGCTGACTCACCCATCTGCCTCTGGCAGCATAAAGAGATTCAGTCAAAGCCACTTCAGATGCAAGCCATGGCCATCTTCCCATCCTTGAACAGAATCAATTGCTAACGGTGTGCCCTCATCTCCACCAATCCCATTTGCAGCTTCAGTGGCACTAATCTTGGCTTGAAGATCCGCTTGTTTAAATGCATTTTCTTCGGCATGAATGGATGCATACAAGCACAGTCTATACTGATTTTCAAGTCTCTCTCTCAGCTGAAAGTTCTGCACTGCTTGGGCTGAGCTCACTTTACCTTTCAACTCCCAACTGAGTGATCGGTGTTGGGAGCACTTCTGGCTGACTGAGTTTCAGTGGTGCATGAAATATGGGACAGCACAGTGGTAAGCATTGCCATCTCAGCACCAGGGACCCAGGTTAAATCCTGGTCTTAGGTCACTGTTTGTGTGAAGTTGCACGTTCTGTGTCTGTGTAGGTTTCTTCGGGGTACTCTGATTTCCTCCCACTCTCCACAAGTCGTACTGGTTAGGTGGACTGGCCATGCTAAATTGCCCCTTAATGTCCCAAGATGCGTAGGTTAAGGGGATTAGTGGGGTAAATATGTGTGGTTACAGGGATTCGGATGAGATGTTCTTTCAAGAGTCGGTGCAGACTCAATTGGGCCGAATGGCCTGTTTTTGCACTGTAGGAATTCTATGATTCTAAATTTCAGTGGAATACAACTGACGACAGAGGAATAGGTGGGAAGAAACAGATTATTCAAAGTTTGGAGCAGCAATTAACAGCATTATTTTGATGATTGTGCAGGGGTGAGAAAAATCAAGTCTTCTCCATTACAGTGTATAGTAAAAACTCAATTATCTGCCATCAACTTCTTAACCTGGCCACCCTGCATTTCTGTTACACAAAGTATTTTTTGGTGTTGGTACAAAGAACTTGAGGGAGTTTTAAAAATCTGGCGTAATGAATATTTAAGTCTTTGTACGAATGACAGAAAACAGTTAAAACTGCATTTTGTTATTCTCATTTTTGTAACAAGTTACAGCCATAGTTCTGTAGTAACACTCTGACTCCTAGTCAGAAGGCATGGGTTCAAAGTCTGCGCCAGAAGCCTGAGCACGTGTTCCACATTGACATCTCAGTACATTACTCATAATGTGCTGCACTATCAGAGATGTTATTATTTGGATAAAATGTTAAACCCAGGCCCAGTTTGTTCTCTCAAGCGGGTACAAAATATCCCAAAGGCAGTTATGAAGAAAATCAGGATAGGTCTCCATGTTCTAGTTAATATTTATCCCTCATCCAATGTTACTAAAACAGATTATCTGGTCTCACTGTATCTCATTGGTGCGGTGTGCAAATCAGCTTCTGTATTTTCCTACATTAGGAGTGATTAAAACTTCAAAAACATTAACTTGCTATAAAGTGTGAATGAACTTCCTAAGATTGTGAATGGTGCTATATAAACACAAGTGTTTTGTTCTCCTATAAAGGAATTAAGCATGCACAAAATTATAGCACAATGATGAATACAATTTTGTTTCCAACAGAAATAAGGAATAGATTTAGAATCCAAACACTGGGGTAAAATGAAGAATCCCTCACCCAACCAGCCAAAGCAACAGACTCTCTAGTTCATTTTTGTAATGTTTAAAGCATTTCAGAAAACATCCTTTCTGATTAAGTGGAGCAGGAAACAAACTTACAACCACTGGTCGTAGCATGGAAACAAAAGCACAGAAGCGACTGCGTTCTTCAATGAGGGCTCTACGGACAGCTTGTTTTTCTGTCTCTTCTAGTAGAAGATATTTATCATTTACATCTTGCAAAGCACTGTCCAGCTGGGGTTGAATGTCTCCTTTTCCTGAAAAGATAGAAATAATGATCAATGTCAAGCAAGTAAATTAATGGCTTTCACTTTTATCCTCTCTTGGCCATCCCAACATATTAACACCGAAGAATCCTCTGAACTTTCAGCAGGTCAGGTGAATGTTTCAGGAATAGAGCCATTATAGTTTTGATCCACACCTGAAATGTTATCTGGTCTATTCTTTTTCTGTACATTGACAAACTTGAGGATTTTTAATAGCTACTGGTTTTGTTTCATATTTCTACACTCTGCAGTATCTTATGTTAATTAAACCATCAGAGATTTGCGATGAAATCTGGGTCCTTCCGAATTGACAAATTCTGCCTGTAAGCTCCCCCCTACCTACTTCCTTTGCCTGTTTCAGGTTTTCTCTTATTTTCACTTTCACACAGTAGCACATTTGCTCTAGTAACTTTTTTTGTTCATTTTCTTGCCCTATCACTATTCATTTCCTTTACCTCACAAGATTAACCCAAAAACAGGCTTCTCCTTTTGTCCTTGTACCCCCATCTTGCTAAAAATCCATTCCATCTTTAACTTTTCCCAGTTGTGATGAAATGTCATTGGCCTGAAACTTTCCTTGCCCACAGATTCTGTTCCACTTGCTGAGTATTTGCAGCATTTTGTTTCTTATTCCTCCTTGGTCAGTGTGGTTTAAAAATTAGCAGTTTGATTTTGTGAAGGGCAATTTTTTCTTTAAATTTCAGATTTGGTATTAGAAGAAAAATCTAAGACGTACATGCAAGTTTGTGAAAATTGTTTACAACTTAATGTTCATATTGTTATGGGCATGTAGACAATTCAATTTATAAATTTATATTCTACAATTTTGAGCTTTTCAAGATTTCTGCTTCCTCTGTTGCGTTTTTGGATGTGCCATCAGGCATTCGGTCTTTCTCATTTCTTCTTTGAATTTATAGCTTGTGAACAATTCTTTTTGTTATGTAGATCACAAATGACATTTTAGAACAGTACTACAGACCAAGTAAACAAACACTGCTCACTAGGAAGATGAATTAATTGGTGCCATTTGCCTTTGGCTAGCTTTTCCTTTACTTGAACCCCAACAAAATTTAAACACTTGCAGCAAATCTATGACTGAAGTAATAAAATAAAATGTATTTTGGTATTCAAGGTTCAACACCCCTTAAAAATAAAAAAAAAGCTTTTTATTCAGAAGTGAAATACATAGGCAGATGAAAACTTAATGACCAAACTTAATGACCAAATGACTGATACAAATTTGATTCTCAAACCTTGTTCAGTGTAAATGTTTCATCAGACTTTCTGGTTTTCCTACAGCCAAAATTAATTGATTTAACTATTTCATGCATGTTACAACTATTTGCTTCCACATTGGAAAATATTATGCTTTTCTCAACCCTCCCTAAAGCCCACTGTCTTTCTACAACGTATAAAAGTGATAAAACAATATTTAGATAACATATTTCAGTCGATCTGAAAGAGCCTACATTGGCAGAAATAAATGTCCAATTTTGTGCTACATATCTTACCATTTCAGGAAACAAAACACTTGCTTGCATTCAAATATTCTTAGACATTCAGCAAATGAGCAAGGATAATGGACCTAGAGATTTTTTCAGTAAAAGGTCTAATACATTCAGTTATATAAATACCAGTTTTCATACAATGAAGCCAACTTTTGATATCTTACTGAGAAATGGAAGGATGTTAAAACTGATCATGAACTGGACTACAATGCTTCCAAAAATGCAAACTCGCGCTCCCTTCCCAACCCATAATCCGTTATGAAACGCCAAAAGCATACCCAAATGTTTCAAGTAAATGCACAGTCATAAACTAGGACAAGACATCAGTAACATGCTTAACCAATGTCACAAATTATGGTGCCTCTAAAATTCAATCACTGGTACAATAATACTTCAGTGCACATCCACTCACAGAACATTTAAGATAGTGCAGTAGGAACAATTAACCACAAACAAGGCTACTACACAGACATTTACTTTGGCGGGTAGGAAGTGTGCTGGGAGAAAAAAGGAAAAGGTACAGGGGTGTTTCAGCTCCCTTTGCCTCGTAAAACCAATCGAAGTGGAAGTGGTTAGAAGTAAGCCCACTCAACCTGGTTGTAGCGGCAAAATGATTTTATTGAATGACAAATAGATAGTGTAACTACATTTACTTCAGAATTGGCTGAGCTGAAAACAAAACAAGATTGATAGCATTGTATGCTATCTATTGGAAAAGTAAATTTGTCAGGCAGAAGAAACAGGAAGATTTGTAAAGGATTATGATGCTAATGAGAATACTTTCCATCCTAATGCTATTCCTGCCCAGAATGTAATCTTTCCTCAGGTCATCATGGTTGCAGACTCTTCTTGGCAGATCTTTTGTTCAAAACGTTGGACACTAAACAATTCTGGTACTCAAGACATTTTTAAATTGGACAATGATTTCTACAAGTTAGAATTTTACTGTCATCAATAAAATATGCTCTTCTAAATGCTTTGAAAGACAGTTGTTAGATCATATTATAACTTTTTAATTAAATAGATCATAAAATGATGTGAACATCAATGGCTTTGAATTACAAGCATTGTAGAATTATTTTTTCTGTGTCACTTTTACTAGAATATTTGGCTTTTCAATTTTTCATAACACAAGATGCTAATATAATGACAGGCAAGTACAGACTAAGCAAACAACTTTAGCCAACAACTTGGTAACATCTCTCAGAATATGTAGAATTCACTACTCACATCAGAAAATTTTAAATCAAGTCCCTGTAGGTTTTTCAGCCTATACACAACATGCAAACTCAAATATAATTTCTCTTCTGTCCAAGTCTGAAGTCCTTGTGGTTTGTGAGGTTATATCACTAGTATTTTATGGAAATTACATCAAAATTGAAAAAAGTTCCAACCAGTCTGTTTGGAATTAGCTGATCTCAGTCCCACTGACAGAAAAAGCATCACAGCTGTTCTCAATATTGCCGTGTTAAGAGTTCTATGAGAAATGTATATGTAGGTAAACAAAATATCACTTAGGAATGGCTCCTGTAGATTGGAAGGTGGCAATTGTAATTCCACTATTTAAGAAAGGTGGGAGAGAGGAGAAATTATGCAACTACAGACCAGTTAGCCTAACATTAGTCATAGGGAAAATGCTAGAATAAAGGAGACAAAAACAGGACACTTAGAAAATAATGATAGGATTGGACAGAGTTAACATGGATTTATGAAAGGAAAATCATTTTTAACAAACTTGGAGGTTTTGAAGATGTTACTAGCAAAACAGATAAGGGAAAAGGTATATTTAGATTTTCAGAAAGCTTTTAAGGTTTTGCACAAGAGGCTGGTAAACAAAAGTGGAGCATGTGGGATTGGGGGAATATACTGGCATGGATTGAGAACTATGTAATAGATAGAGAACAGTAGGACTAAACTGATCATTTTCAAGTTGACAGGCAAGTTTGTGGGGTACCGCAAGGATCAGTGCCTAGATCCCAGCTGTTCACAATCTATATCAATAATTAGAATGTGGGGATTAGGGCAGCATGGTGACATTGTGGTTTGCACTGCTGCTTCAGAGTGCCAGGGACCTGGATCTGATTCCTGTCTTGGGTCACTGTCTTTGTAGAGTTTGCACATTCTCTGTGACTGCGTGGGTTTCCTCCCACAATCCGAAAGATGTGCTGGTTAGCGCACTGGCTATGCTAAATTCTCCCTCAGCGTACCCGAATAGAAGTGTGGCGACTAGGGGTTTTCAACTTCAGTGTGAATGTAAGCCTACTTGTAATTTTTAAAATAAACTTTAAATGTAATAGTTCCATGTTTGCAGCTGACACAAAACTAGGTGGAAATGGAAGTTGCAAGGAGAATGCCAAAGATGCTTCAAGGGGATTTGGAGAGGCAAACTAAATGGGAAAAAAAAATCGGCAGATAGAATTTAATGTGGGGAAATGCAAGGTTTAGTTAAAAAAAAACACAAAGAATATTCCTAAAACTGAGGGGGTCTAGGATGTGTTGTACTTCAAAGGGACTTGGATGTCCTTGTTCATGAGTCCCTGAAAATTAAATGCAGATACAGCTAGCAATTCAATGAGCAAATGATGTTGGCCTTAATTATAAGAGGATTTGCATACAGGAATAAAGTTAAGAGTCTTGGTGAAGCTGCATCTGGAGTAGTATACACAGTTTTGGTCTCTGTCCCAAAGGAAAGGTGTAGTGACTATAGAGGAAGTGGAACGAAGGTTCACCAAACTAATTCCCGAGATGGAAGGATTGTCCAAAGGTGAAAGCTTAACTGGACTTGGCCGTTATTCTCGGAAAGAATGAGACAGAGACGATCGCATTCAAGCACACAAAATTCTTACTGGCCTTGACAGGGTAAATGCAGGAAGGCAGTTTCTGTTGGCTGGGCGAGTTGAGAACCAAAGAACAGAGTCTCAGTATAAGGGGCAAGTCATTTAGGATTGAGAAGAGAAATTTCTTCACTCAGAGGGTCAGAAATCAGTGGAATTCTCTGTCCCAGAGGGCTGTGAAGGCTCAGTCATTGAGTAGATTTAAAAACATTAGTGGATATGGAAATGGTGCAGGAAAATGGTGTTTGAGTAGAAGATCAGTCTTGATCTCACTAAATGGCAGAACGTGCTCAAAGGGTTGAACAGCCTACTCTTACTCCTATTTCTTATGCTCCAGAATTGGCTGTGAAGTCCCAAACAGCTTGCTGAGACTCAAGGTCAGGCATGAATAATGGATAAGATACCATACAAAAGCCACTGATTGGCACCTAATACAGCTGTATTCAGCAAGGTCAGTGCCTTGGAAGGTGGAAAAAATGGCAAGGGGAAAATGGCATGAAAGTCAGATGTGAAAAGAACTTTGTCCATTGAACTTTGAAACTCTTTCTTCTAGCACATTCAATTTTGTGCCACAGTAACTAATTGTACTTTAAATAATGGTGCTTGGTAGATTTTTCCAAACATTTCTCACCAACTAAAGTAGTTTTCCTGATATTTGTTCTAAATGTTACCATTCATTCCCATTTTGTTTTGTCTGATTCTACTTCCTTGGTGCTGCTTGAAATAATTTGGGTTGACTTATTTACCATCTGAAATTAAATGATGGGATTTGTGTTTTAGTTTATAGACTATAAAGCATATGCTTTAATTATAACCTGTCCTCTTTACACCTGGAGTCAGATTTTGACAGTTTCTATGCCTTTTTTGTGTCACAATCAAAAAGTGAACAGAACACTACGTGCATTGCAAAGGCTTAGCATAATAACTTCTAGGGACTTGACTTCAGTGTGGCTTATTATGCCCTTGGTAATTAAACTAATTTGGAAACTTTTTTTTAAATTTTTAATAAAAAAGGTGTTAGAAAATTGAGGTAAGCTTTACAGCAACACATACTTTTTACATACACCAATTTTATTAGGTTTCATATTCCTTCCAAATTAGTTTGTACTACTTATATTTTCTGCCCTCAAGTCAGATTGCTGACCACTGAAAGCTTTGTACGCTTATACTTTATTCCTGGTGGCAAGAATTTACTAATTTCACAGAACATCATTATTTCGAGTCCCTTTGAGAAAGGATGTATAGTTCGGGGGGGGATTTGCCAATTATAAGCTGGTGGGTCCCAAAGCTTTCCCAAGGCCACTTTTGAGCTAACTGTTACTGTCAAAATATTTTTGGAATGTTACACTGCTTTAAATTGTGCTTTGAGAAATTTGGAGAAGATGGGCGTGTGACTATACACTTTGAAAGTTTTGTTCGTCAGAAAAGCACACTGAAAATTCAGAAGCACACATTAATAGTTACAAAATCATGAGCAGGGTGCACCTGAATTTCTATGCTGTGTTAGAAAGGCACCCTGCAGAACTCTAAATGATTGTGTTGGAATTGAATACATTTTTTCTTGACATTTGTTCATGGGATACATGGGATGTCACTGGCTAGGCAAGCATTTATTGCTGATCTCTAATTGTCTTCAAGAAAGTAGTGATGTGCTACTTTTTTGAATCGCTGCAGTCCGCGTGTTGTACAAAAACCCACAGTGCTGTTAGGAAAGTAATTTCAAGATTTAGATCCAGCGATAATGATAAAGTTTCAAAGCAGGAAGCTGTGAGACATGCAGGGAAGTTTGCAGCTAGTACTGTTTCCATGCATCTGCAGCCTTTGTCCTCTGGGTGGTAGAGGTTGAGAGTTTGGAAGATGTGAAGGTTTGGAAATGGAAGTGGACATAAGAACACTTGAACATATGATTAAGCGAGGATATTGTACAATTTACAGTTTGAAAATCTGGGTTTGGTAAATTAATACAAAAGTTCAATCTGAGTTTTTTGTTGATTGATGAGTCATTTGTTACAAGCAAGTAGTTATACGAGGTTGAGTAGAATTAAGGATTTACATCAAAATGATCCAGCAGCTAGCGGCAAACAAGATTAACAGCAATCTAATAGTTGGTCAAATCACATCTTTCAGATATCATAACTATAAGGTGCTGGTGAACACGAATGCAAATTTTTAAACTCTTTAGGAAAGCATTGCACTGAAGTAAAGTAAAATGTTTTTGGGATTTTATTAAATTCCTTCTTGAAAATTTCACTTAGTCAATGCAAAATTCATACAGCAAGTCAAATCTTTCACCATCATAATCCTTTACATATTGTATTAATATAATTTTGACTTATTAATTATAAAATGTCTGGTTTTATAGCTACCCAACTCCTCTTAAATATTGCTATAGTGCATATGTTTTCTGGGCAGTGGTTTTCATTCACATTGTAGATGATAGTACTTCTTTCACTGCATCAGGTTTGTTTTTAATGATGGTACAGCAGAACAGATATTGTACAGTGTATTCATTTCAAAACAAAGGTGCCAGCATAAAACACTGAGATAATGAAAGTTTTTTTTTGTGATGGTGGGGGGAAGGAGAGGAGAGAGGCAAAGGGAAGAAACAGACTGGCAGTTACTGGTGAATAAAATTTATACACATGTATCCCACAAAAGGGTTTAATCACCAGCCAGCAGGGTAGAGCTCAACTTACCAAAAACATCAGCTAGCAGAAGATATGGCACAGCAAAATTTGATACAAAAAGGAAAAAAAAAATAAGTCAAACTAATCTTCATGGTGTTATGCACAATATCTGCATCCACTTCTGCGCCAATTCACAAGTGTACATGCAAACCCATACTTTATTTCAATAGAACGACGAGATTGCAGACTTGAGTTACATTTGTGCTTGGTTACACTGTCCCACAAGGTTGGAAGTTAGGATATGGTGTATTAGTTTATAATCTGATAGTATACAGTTAACAGCACAATTAAAATCTCAATCATTGTGTTGCATTTGTGATATACCCACTCACAGCATTTAAGGCCAGTCACTTCACAAGTATCTTTATAAACAACAATTGATGCCAACAGCTGAGTGACGTTAATTTAACAAGGTAAGAGTCAACATAAGAAAATCATACACAACAATTAAATGTTAAGGTAAAGTTGAAAATGAATCATCCTTAAAATACAAATCACAACTCATATTAAGCCTAATTTATGCTTAGTGTATCATTCAAATGTATTTAAAAGCAGAAATAAAGCAGAAAGTTAGAAGATTTGATGGAAATTTATTTCAACTCTAGTTGACTTTAAACAAAAGTAAAGATTCACCTTATAGCCACTTATACACACTTTTGGTCAGCTTGTTGAGAATAAATTTTGGTGATATAAATTCACAAGAATTTAACACAAATTAGTGTTAACAAATAAAGGCTCTATTATTTTCTTGCAAGTTAATATTTTCAGAACCCCACAATTTCTAAATTTATCAAGATTTAAATAAACTGCAAGTTTAAAACAAAAGATGGAATTTGTATCAACACATTATTAGAAGCTGCAGTTGTTAATTTAGAAAAGTATCTCTAAAAAGATCAGAAAATATAGAACTACAAAAATTAAATGTAAAGGCCGTTGTCTATTATATTTCAATTCCAACTATAATTTACAATTCTTACTGATGAACTGAGAAAATTTTATGTAAAGTTGTACATCATGGAAGTTATGTGAAACTTTATAGTTCTCAGCTGGAGTTTTCTAGACACCACACTTTAGGAAGGCTATCAAAGCTGTGGAGAAGTGCAGAGGAGATTAAATAGAATGGTATCAAGCATGAGGAACTTCAGCTACATGGAGAAACAATAAAAGCACAGGTTGTTCATCTGAAAGCAAACAAGATTACAGAGATAGTTAATAGAAATGTTCAAAATTATGCAGATTTTGGATAAGGTAACGAAAAAAACCGTTTGTACTGGCAGAAGGATTAGTAGCCGGGGACACAAACTTATGATTGCTGTCAAAAAACTAAGGGGAGAGGAAGGGTTAAATCAATTAAACAGAGAGTAGGTTGAATATGGAATTTTTAAAAAACCAGAAGTGATGGCAGAAAAGGATTAAATGTTAGTTTACCAAAAGGTATTGGATCGGCAGTGTCATGGTGAAATAGAAAACGGACTAATTGGACAGTTATTTCAAAGAAACAGAACAGGCACAGTCAGCTGAATAACCTCCTTATATACTGTAGGATTTTGACTTTTGACTGTTGAATTCTTCCTATCTATCAATTAATTCCAAGACTCAAATAGCCAAACCCAAATCTTTTTCCAAAGCTACTTCTGGGCTGCAGTAGACTTGATGTTTGGTGGCCAGAAACCAAAAGGAACATTGGACACCTATTTAATTGGAATGGGAAACATCAAAATATTAACAAAGGTTGCTTTGGCCTTGCTGGTCATTTGCACAAAATAATGCTGCTTCCTGGTCATCATGGGCTCATTTGCTCCTTCTTCCCCTTGCACTTAGGGAGATATGGGAATCTTTGCTTGAAAATAGGTTACCTGAGTCACACTGAAATTAGTTCATTACTACTGGTGACAGTAAGCCAATTTCACAGAGATGCTCAGAATTCCTTCTATGAATCCAAAAAGGAACAACATAACATTAAATATGATGACACATCAGAAATCTTAATAGGGAAATTAGCAAGTGAATAAAAAAAGGCCTGTCCTTTCGCTATCTGAAATAATCTAAATGAGATCAATGTTGTTTCTGTCACATATAAACTTAACCTTACTTCACAGTAGAAGATTAATCATCTGTCTGCACGTATGCTTCCAAAGAATCAGGTTGCTTTAAAAGCACTAAAGAGGAGCATCTTATTTTGGAGTAAGAGAAATAATTAAATTTCATAAGCAAATCATGCAACCAAGTTAAAATGCCTTCTGTGCATTCATCACAAATTTAAATTTAGTTGCAACTCTCATCAGTTATTAAAGATACAACTGATTAGAATACTTCTTGTAAAGTATTATTGGTAGTCTGTGCTGTCTTGGGAATGATGAGACATGGACCCAAATGCATAAATTCTCAAAGCTGTACTCTTGATCAGAAGGAGCTTCCATATAGACAGAATAGCCGGCACAAAATCAAACTCCAACACGCTGACTAAACAGCAACATAGGGAAAATCAGAGTGGCTGCAAATTTGGATACAGGGAAGGATAAATAACAATTTTCCAGTTTTGCAATGGAATAATGAATGCATTGAAACAACCAGAACAAATTTCTGCCTATAATCCCCAGAGAATATTCTTCGGCTCTTTACGATGAGAAACTGATCAACAGAGGTGATGCCACACTGCCATTTCTAGGCTGCATTGAGCATCTTTCAGAGGTCTAAAATATTGGGTCAGTTTCAGCAAATCCCCAGGCACTGTGTCAAATTTCAAATCATTGACAATCAGGGGCATTTTACTGAACGTATCACACATTTAAAATTATATAGTTCCTGATCAATAAAGGGAACCATTCCTAAATCTAAAATACAACACACCACACAATGCTAAAACTAAAAAAAAATCCAAAATGGTTTTATACTTATTTTTGAAGGGGAAACTAGCAAACTACAGGCCTGGCAGTTTAGCACCAATTTAGATAAAGTTACTGGTATTGATCATCAGGAACAGAATGATAGCATTTGAACATGTATGAGATGATCAAATAAAGTCACCACAGATTTGAGAGTATTAGCATATGTCTGATTAATCTAATATAATGTATTTTGAAGCGATGACTGACAAAGAGATCAGGGGAGTGTCCATGACCATTATCTGTATAGACTTCCTTAAGGTTTTTAATAAGGTTTCCATAAGAGATTATCAGACAAAATGAGTGCATATGGAATTGGGAGATAACCTTAGAATATGGTTGGAAAATGATGGGAGTAGTAGGACACAGTAGCAATAGATTGAAATACCCTGACTAGTGAAGTGTGACATACAGGCCCAGGATTTGCTGGGAAAATAATGGTGAGTTTACAGTGCATATTGCCATTTGCATGTTTGAAAAAAAAGCATAAGTTAGAAATGACCACAAATAGCTGGATGATATGTAATGCTTTGCTAATTGTCTCACAAAAATGAGGTATCATCAAGGAAATTGCTGGATTGGCACCTTAAGTACGAATTAGATTTGCTGTAGGACTGATGTTAGACAACACAAGGACACGGCCCACGATGAGATTCAACTCCTGCAATGTCATCCAAGTCTGGAAACCCAGAAAAAGAACTGCTGAAACTGTGGAGTCTCACCCCTGCAGGTAGTTCCTGGTATTTTTTTTTGTTATATTAAAGAAGGCTGACCTTGACAATGATGTCCACAGGAAAATAGTTAAAAAAAGATTTTCAATACATGCATGCCATTCCTTCAACCAAGTTTGACGTGTAGGATGAAAGTTGAGGTTTTTTTTAAAAAAACAAAAAACAGATACCTGGCATACACCACTCATTAACCACCAACATGGGAATGTAGGAGGGTCATATTCTGTAACCACAGCCAAAATATTTCAGTTGGCATCATGGTTATTGACCAGTGAGTAACCATGATGCCAAATGGAAAAGTTTGGCTGTGGTTACAGAATATGACCCTCCTACTCTGAAATCAAGTTCTTTTTGCAGATTAAAACCAAATGCCAGTTCCCCAAAAATTCAGAGTTGAATAACACAAGCGTGAATAGGAATACAAATGGATTGATTTGGGGCCATGTAACTTAAGGAAATTTCCTTGAATTACGTTAGCATTAATCCTGCCACCTTTGTGGATGAATAGCAAAGTGATAAACCATCTGTTGTACAAAAATTCACTCCTATTAAGTGGAAGGGCAAAAGAGATTCCTTTAGCCTTCACAAATAATTTTACATGCTAAAAGAATGTACAGGAAGGAACTTCTGTTCTTCATTTGTTGATCAAGTACTATCCCTCCAAAGCTAAGTGCCCAGAATAAACAGCAGCAATTTTCAACACCAGCACCATGCCAGAACTTTTAAGTGCCTGACATGCTACCTGAATATTAACCTCCTTTGCTTCCAAACCAACAGAGAAGCGTCCATTACTATTGTGAATTGAGAAGGGTAAGTGAAGGAGCTCAAGATGAAAATCCTAGAGAAGAATTCTCCACTACTGTCTGCTGCAACCCTACCATCAGATTTCTCAAAACTAGAATGTTAAAGAAAGGCAATGCATTAGACTGCAACATCTGAAAAGAGAATTTGAGCACATGATGGAGCATATTAAGGTGAGCAAGAAAGTCCTTACGTATGGCTGCAGATTCAAAAATTGCGACCATATCATCTGCGTATCAGAAATATACACAGGGTAGAGGGGTTAGAGCTCATTCCATCAAAAATACATTTCCCATGGAAACCGACAAAAATGTTAGTGAATGCTGGATCTAGGAAATTTTATGGCTGCACCATCCATTTGAACAAATATGATGTTTTTAAAATGAACTTGACTGCATGAGTTGCTAAATTAACAAATTCAATGGATATGGGTTCAAAAAATGGCAGCATATCTTAATTAGCACCTTGAGGCAATATAGAGATCCACTAAAGGGTCCTCCACAACTGTCCATCATAAGTTTACTTCAATGTACATCACGTTGGGATTCTTATGGCTTCACATGCTACAGACAAACATATCAGTAATCTTGTAAATATGACTCTGGCCAATTGTTCACTTTAAAAACTGGACATAGAAACAAATCATGCCAAAGCTCTCTTGCAGGACAATGGCTATCCTAATCAGATAACTGTCCACTGCGTATCACGCAAACTTGCAAAATTTAAAAATGTCTTTCGCAGAATATGGGTATTGCTCTAAATAGGGTAAAAGTCACCACCTCTAAACCTGAAAAAGTGTGTCCAGGCTACCTCAAATTACCTGGAAAGATAAAGTATCTCAAAATACTGAGCAACTGGTTAAGGAAACTATTTTATGCTGCTGCCATACAATGGTTACGCGAGTGCCAATTTCCACCAACAGGATTGTGCTATCAGTCCAAAAGGACATTCCGTCCATCACATAGTTGAGCAATGTTGTGCATAAATTTCATTCCTGGAGGGAGGCCACAAGTCCCAGCTACTGGATCAAACAGCATGACCCTATGGTTGTTCATAATAGGTAGAGACTGTACTCAACCAGCCCACACTAACAAACCACCCCCCCAAAAACGTTTAATGTTGGATACGATTCTCTGGAATTCTCTGCCCGTTGAAGTGGTGGAGGCTGCCTCGCTCAATATTTTTAAGACGCGGGTTGATAGGTTTTTGATAGGCAAGGGGATTAAGGGTTATGGGGAGAGGGCGGGAGTGTGGAACTGAGCCACGACAGATCAGCCATGATCTTATTGAATGGCGGGGCAGGCTCGAAGGGCTAGATGGCCTACTCCTGCTCCTATTTCTTATGTTCTTATGATTCTGTGACTGGGAAGCACCTGCTGAATAATCCTGAGTGTGCTAATAGGTACACTAACAACCACAGAAGCCTTACAGTGCAGAAGGACGCCATTCGGCCTATTGGATCTACACCAATTCTCTGAAAGACCATTTCACCTAGGCCCATCCCACCTCCCTGTCCCCATAACCTGCACATTTACCACCATCAATCCACCTAACCTGTGCATCTGTGCGGAATCTGCACATTCTCCCTGTCTGCATCGGTTTCCTTGGATGCTAGTTTCCTCCCACAGTCCGAAAGGCATGCTGGTTAGGTGAAATGGCCATGATACATTCTCCCTCAGTGTATTTGAACAGGTGCCGGAGTGTGGCGACTAGGGGATTGTCACAGTGACTTCATTGCAGTGTTAATGTAAGCACGCTTATGACACCAAATAAATAAAATCTTTGGACTGTGGGAGGAAACTGGGGCACCCAGAGAAAACCCACACAGACATGGACAGAATGTGCAAACTCCGTACATCAGTCACCCCAAAGGCAGAATTAAATCCGGATCCCTGGTGATGTGAGGCAGCAGAGCTGCCCTTTTATTGTAATTGATGAAAATCATGATCATATATTTATGATAATCAGCTGAGTTCATAATGTGGCTCCCTAATGCCAGCTACAAGCGATATGCATTCATATGCAGGATCCTTCTCTGCAAGCAAACTAAATATGTCAAAGCCTTGTGCCTTTTTTGAGTTATCATGGAGCTTGGGAAATCTAAAAGTTCTCTGTTACTGTTGCCGCAGCAACAACTTAGCCAGAGGTGACATGCTATCCAATCAGTAGGTACCCTTTTTTCCTGGATAAAAACTGTTGTGGCTGTTTGGAATTTGGCATTTTTGTGTTTGTTCTGTTGAGTGCAAGATAGAAAGCTTCAGTAACATAGCTCTCTCTTCAGCAATATTTATGTTCTGTACTGTTAACAATTTAAGCTCAAAATGAAATCTGAGGTGTTGATGTTCGTTTCTTACTGAGGACTGACGAGAGATCCTAGGAATAGTTCCAACAGTAAAAGCCACTAATAGACTTCTGTTAATCATCCTGGGCACAGCCTTTTAGAATGAAAACTTGCCAGGGTATCAAGGTAGTAAGTATGCTCATTGGTGGGGAATCATTAAAAGAGCTGCCCAAGTCTATACATAGTTCAGCAATAATAGCTGCTTTTATGATTGCTATACCATAATTATTCTAGGGAAAGAAAAGCCAATCCAAATAACCAGATTTATCCTGATACACCCATTTACTACTTAGACAGATTGAACAGACTTGAAATTGCCAAACTTATGAACAAATAATCATGGAGCATTAAACAAAAAAACTACAATAAGATTTGCTTTCTAAGTTGCTAACTCCATTGTTTTGTCTTTTCTGAATTAAAATAAATGTCAAAAATACAGTGATTTCCAATATGTTTGTTTCAAATGGAGAGTTCAAGTCTTTTATTTGCCCTCTCCCCAACCTTTACTACAATCAAAGCTTATGCAAATATTTTTGTTGTCATTCATTATTAGACTAAAACAGATTTCAAACAGGGCAAACAACACATGCTGATTATGTCTACAATACAACTGCACAGTCAGGCCAAAGAACTCAGTAAACTGATACTTACTAAATTAAGTTCAGTTTTCCTCTGATGTGCTAGAAACCAGATAGTTAAGTTGCAACATTAACATTCAGTGAAGGCTATGGACCAAGTGCTGGAAAACGGGATGAGAATAGTTAGGTGGTTGCTTTGACCTGCGCAGACATAATGGGATGAAAGGCCTTTCTAAACTATAGACCTCTATGAATCTCAGAGACAGGGTGAGGTTAATAATCAGAACTGAACAGCATCCAAGCACACACATACGCACTTTTCTAAAGATGATTCAATATGCTGGGGACATGATCAATGTGTTTCGGACAACTTTTGATTATAAGAAGTATTTTCCAATATTCCTGTATTGATTTAAGATTCAGAATGAATTTTTAAATCATAAATTAATGCCTTTTATACAAGATTCTTATCTTAATAAAGATTTATTGCTGAAGTCTTTAACTTCCTTTTACAGGAAAAATATGATACATTTGAAAAAACGCTAGCCAAGATTTTGGACAGTTGTGACACACGAAGATTAGCTTTTGATATCATTACAATTGTTCACCCTTCAATAAATAATATTTAGCACTGAGCAATACAAGCATAGCTCTAAAGTTGGCTTTAGGAAAAGCAATGAATTGTGTGCAATGAAGCAGGTAGCAATGCTATCATACTAAGTAACAGAAAATGTTTACAAAAATCTCTGGAGGATTAAGACAAAGGATTCTAGGATGTTAGTCTTTCTGTGCATTACCAAAAATTCTATCAGCAATAATTTAAAAATTAGGATAGTGAAAATCCATGGCATGAATTATGCTGCAATGACCTAATTTATTAATTTGTGCCTTAAATTATACTGATCATAAATGAGCAGTGACCCAAAATATAACTAAAGTCACTTTTAATTGAACTATTTTAAATAATAGGCATTCTTCGTTCACAAATTAATTCTTTCTTGAAATAATGCAAAATTTTTAATGAACTAATTTCCACAATAGGTTTATAGCAATTAACTGTTTCATCAGTTTTAGTCTGCTATGAAACAAACTGTTAACGTGGATGGTCTTTGACAACCTCGTTGGAATGGCAATCAGTGGCAGAATGCCACTCTGTAGTGCTTAAAATGGAAAGTGCTCATCTGCCTGAATCATCTGGCTTAGGCTAGGTGAGACTGGAGGAGTGAAGCACGCCCATGGCTCCAGTGGTGAGGTACAAAAGAAACAGAGCAAAGAAGAACTTGCCCCTTTTACTCGCATTAGCTGGTGAGTTTAAAGATTCCACTGAATGGGAGAAGGTATGCTTCTAAGAAAGTGAATAGGATGTGAGGGTGAAGATTTGGACATGGGGGCATGGAGAGGGATGCTCTGTCTGGGTGTTTAAAATAGTTATTCATAACTTTGAAGTGATTTTTTTCCCTTCTAACTTTTTCAGAGTAACTGTGTATAAAACTTGCAGAACCATCCGAAGTTAAATTGCTTTGTCAGATGGTTCCCAAAGAGGCGCAATTGTCTAGGAGAAATTAGCCCTTCTGGACATTTGACAGGTAAACCCTGAAATAGGAATGTATAAAAGGGGGGTCCCTCGTGCTTCTCTGGAGTTACCTCCCCCCACCAAATCCAACACGAGGGAGGAAATCTGTGGCATGGCCTATGCTGCAATGGCCTAATTTCTTAATCTGTGCCATAAATTGTACTGTGATCATAAACGTGCAGTGACCCAAAATAACTAAAATTAGTTTCAATTGAACTATTTTAAATAATAGGCATTCTTCGTTCACAAATGATTTCTTCTTGAAAGAATGCAAACGGTTACAATGAACTAATTTCCATGTTACGTTTATAACAATTAACAGCTTCACTAATTGCAGTCTATGAAACAAACTATTACATTGGATATGACCCAAAAACAAAATTCACCTTTAAAAATGTTCCAAAATTGTCTTCTGCCAAATCTGAATCATGTTAGTATATCTATATTTAAAAATGATCTTGTATTCATAAGGCAAGTGATTACAATTCAATGGATGATGCTCTAGCACATGACCAAGGCTCGTTAATGACACAGGCGCAATACACCATTTGGATGGGACCAAACCTCTGATACTAGAATAAAATGATTGACAAGATTTTCAGAAAATAAATTCAGACTTGGACCAACTCCTAGAAATGTAGAAGGTGACAAATGAAGAAAAATGTAAAGTTTGTAATCAGTCACTGAAGGATTCTTTCCAATATGACAGGAGAAAACTGCTTCCTTCATTGTGGATCAGATTTCCAATAAAAATTATTCAAGGGATGGGAGACATTGTGCAAGTACTGATTTACATGAAACTACTGCTGGGAACTTCTTAAAACAATCAGACATTAAATAATGGTGCAGATGAGGGAAGATTAACATGAGAAAAAGAAAATGGTCTTCCAAGTATGGTAGGGTGAACGCAGGATTATTCAAATAACCATTAAATACTGATATATGACTGCAGGTGATTGTTTGACAATAATGGAGATAAAATTTTGCTGCTTTGGTCTGGTCTCTTGGAAAGATAAGCTTGTCAGCTGCTTGGGTTTCCTGGGATTCAAGAAACTTAACATTGATGAGCATCATGCCTCCTACACTGATAGCGCTGATTTACCTTCCTGGGAGGAGAAGTTCCAAGTGGAAGTTAACTGTAGAAATTGCTCAGTACTCCTAGCTTTGTCCCTTTTGTGGTGCATGTTAATTCATTTCAGGAAGAAATGGAATGCAAATTTGGCACAAAGCACTACCTAATGTTTATTTAGAAGAAATAACAGGTTTGTCTTAACAGTAAATCAAGTTCAAATACTATTGTATTTTTTGATCACAGAAATTAGTATGTAATGTTGACTGAAACCAATATGAACATGCCTGGACACTCTCGTATAACTCAAGTCAACAGTTTATTTCTATTGTCAGAAGCAGCTGTATTGAGTCAATATATTCTTCCAGTCTTCCTCTGGCCAGGTTGATTGGAATTGGGCTACAACATTCATAATTTGGTATCAATACACTGCACAGCTGTGCAGAAAAAGTAGGTTCAAAACCATTAGTTAATGAGATAAACTCACTAATGTTTACATTGCAATCTACAGTAAGAAACAGCAATGCAAATATTCATTTTGAGATGACATACCTTTCTTTGCCTTCTTCTGAAGTTTCAATGTATCTGACGATTTCTTTTTGATTTCTTGTCGAGCTTTCTTATATTCTTTAAGGAAAGAAAGGTTCTGTCAAGGCCTATATTACTCTGTACTGTATTTACTACTATAGTAATTTCTGTACTGTGCTCATCTCCTACACTGTTATTTAGTAAATTTAACGTGATATTAATGTGGCAGTAATGTCACATCCACTGATTTGCCCTCTAGTGCATAAAATTGATACAATAGGTTTCAAGAGAAGTAGCATTACTTCAGCTTTTAAACAACAGTTCATATTTACATACAGCCTTTAGCATAATAAAACATCCTAACACCTTTCATTGAACCATTACAAAACTAAATGCGATATCAAGCACATGAGATATTACACACAATGCCTAGTTAAAGAAGTGGGTTTTAAGGAGCGTCTTAAAGGAGATTAAGTCAGAGGTGTAGGGAGGACCAGGTCAGTTGAATTTGCACATGAATAGGAAGCTCTGCACCTTCCTGCCTACCTGTAACAACACATCAATGTAACATTGAGATAAGGGACTCCAGGAGGACCACAAAGCTGGTGGCTATCAGATACCAGTTCGAACCAGTGCAAAGTTTAAAAGTAATGTGAGTGTGTTTGGGGGGGGGGGGAGGTGTGTGTGTGTGTGTGTGTGTGTGGGGGTGTGTGTGTGTGTGTGTGTGCAGTACGTGCATTAGAGAGGGAGAAGGGGCGAATGTGTGCTTGAGAGGGAGAAGGGGCGCATGTGTGCTTGAGAGGGAGAAGGGGCAAATGAGGGGTGGGGCAATTGCGAAAGGGGGAGGGGGAGAGAGCAGGGCCAAATGTGAGTGAAGGAAAGAGGGGCCAATTGTGGGAGGGCAGGGGCACACGTGACAGAGAGAGAAAAGGGGACAAGCGAGAGAGAGAGAGAGAGAGAGAGAGAGAGAGAAAAGGGGACAAGCAAGAGAGAGAGAGAGAGAGAGAGAAAAGGGGACAAGCGAGAGAGAGAGAGAGAAAAAAGGGGACAAGCGAGAGAGAGAGAGAAAAAAGGGACAAGCGAGAGAGAGAGAGAGAAAAAAGGGGACAAGCGAGAGAGAGAGAGAGAGAAAAAAGGGGACAAGCGAGAGAGAGAGAAAAAAGGGGACAAGCGAGAGAGAGAGAGAAAAAAGGGGACAAGCGAGAGAGAGAGAGAAAAAAGGGGACAAGCGAGAGAGAGAGAAAAAAGGGGACAAGCGAGAGAGAGAGAGAAAAAAGGGGACAAGCGAGAGAGAGAGAGAGAGAGAGAGAAAAAAGGGGACAAGCGAGAGTGTGAGCAAGGAGTGGCGAGCGTGACTGTGTGTGCTACGTAAGAGTGTGTGGCCCCGAAATGGGAATCAGCTTACCCATATTATTCCTCCAATTAAAAATGACAAAGGGTAAGATTTAATAAAAGAGATATTTTAAGTTATTACTAGGAACACCCACTCCTGTAAGTTGTATCCACTTCAGGAGTTCATGTTAAGGCATCATGGGAGGGTGCCCTAGCTAGGAGTTAATGTGAGGCAGCTATATAGCCGATGAATGTATTTGTGACTGTGTGCCTCTTAATTCCTAACATATGCATAGATATAAAGGTTTACATTTAACTGCTGTGTCTGCATTTATTTTGCGGCAAGAAAAATGGTGTCGCCATTGAGAGAATGCTTGGGGTTCACTGATGCTGTTCAGAGGTCCCTCGAGGTTTTGCAGCTCAACAAGTTTGGGAAACCCTAGTGCGTCATTTTGACTAATCAGATATAAGGGGAGTCAATCATATGTTTATCTTATTTTTAAAACCGTACCTTAACAGTAAATGAGACTAGACACTTTTAAATAAATGCAGCTCTTTGGCATTTGTTTGACCAAAGGCATTTACAGCACATTTTAAACCTTGGTTAAACGTACCTTTTGCATGATCCTTGTCCAGCTGGTTGGCCACTTTCTTCCATTCTTCCATCTGATCCTGAAGTGGATTTATCAGGCAATCGATCAGAGCTCTAAGTTAATCAAATAATGTTAAAATCAGGAGGGACAAATGTTATTCATAATTTGAAAGAATGTAAAATAAAATCCTGTATATTGTAAATGCATTTAAATAGAACACATTTCATGGAAAAGGTAATTGCCATTACTGTACTTCAACATGCAACATTAAAAAAAAACTACACTCAACTTGATTAGTAAACATTTTCTTTAAACATTTTAATGCATTACTTGTATAACAGGTCTCCAGACAAAGTTATTTGTAAAGGAACTGAAGTGACCCAATTAGGTGCCCGACCAAAAATTCAAAACGTAAATTTGATGTCACTTAGTAGATTGGAAGCGAAAAACGGAAAATGAATTGGGTCACCCGAATGAGCTGTTGCATTTTCCTGAAAACTAAGCCTCTAAATAAGCACCTGTTTAACTTGGCCAGATCACGTTCAAGATTATAATCAGCCTAAATAGATTTTAAACAATTAAAATAAATAACCCATAACTTACACTGAGAATTGACGAAGTTTAGACTCTATACTTCTGTGTCGCATACACATTCTGGTTAATGCTGAACCAATTTCCCGTGTTGCACCTAATGAGGAAAGGGAAGAGAATCATTAAAATTCTTTACAGCTATGTGGTTATTTCAGTTTTTTGTACAAATATTTCTAAACTTAAGATCCAAAATATCTGTACATAAGTTTCAAAAGGAATTAAAGACTGTTCAACATCACCTCCTCACAAATGCACAGCTGTTTTACCAGAGCAAAATAAAGTTTACTTGATTAATTCCAAGTCAACTCAAATTAACTTTTTTTTTGAGTGCAAAGCTTTAGTTCAACTGCTTAATTATGCTTTTCATGCAAAAGAACACAATTAACAAACTATATTCTAAAATGAAAGTACAAAAAGCATGAATGCCCAGCAGAAAACAATTATGGATGCATCCTTGCAGATAATTATAAAGCACTTCTTCTTATAGTGATAAATAAATTCTCGTTAATTTCTAAAAGCCAAGACATGTAGCAGTTAGGTTGGATTGTAATTACAGAACCATAGAATCCCTACAGTGCAGAAAGAGGCTCTTTGGCTCATCAAGTCTGCAGCAACCATCCAAAAGAGCAATTTACCCAGGCCCATTCCAATCCCCACTCAATCCTATCCCCACAACCCCGCACATTTATCATGGATAATCCACCTAATTTACATGTTTGTAATTTAGCATGGTCAATCCACCTGGCCTGCAAGCCATGAGAAAACATGTAAACTCCAAATAGACAGTCACCCAGGCCAGGAATCGAACCCAGATCCATGGAGCCGAGGCAGCAGTGCTAACCGCTGTGCCACCATGTCGCCTACGTTTAACATCTGAGCCTCTGTACTTTGCATTTGTTTTGTCTGTGCCAAAATCTGTAGCCAGAACACCACTCCTCAGCACAAGAAATTTCAAACATGCTAAATTCTACAGTCTCCAATAGAGAGGAGGATTGTATGGTGAATGAAGAAAAGGCCACCTGAAGAGGTAGATGGAATTCACCACTACATCATGAGAAATCAATACTGGCCTTTATTTCAGGTCCATAAATGGAGAAATTCCAGGAACTAAAGCTGGCACAGATCTACTACTTCTGCTTAAAAGTGCAATAAGGACAATTTACTAACAGATCAGGAACATTGTTAATGCTTCAGCTACCAGGCTCAAACTGTATGCTTACATGTATTTGCACCACTCAATTCAAAGCAGGTAAAATTTAACTCTAGGTGAGTGTGTCAATAATCTGACAACTACCGAGGCTAGGTCAAATGAAAATTTCACAAGAGAATTGTGTGTTTTTTAAATTAGGGATATTTAAAAAGATAAAAAATGAAGTTAAGGCATAGATCAGCTATGATCAAATCAAATGAATGGGCTCAAGCAGCTGTGAACTCTTCATACAGTTAAAAAACACTCAAGAGGTAATAGTGATCCATCCCAACCAGCTTTTCCATCCAGTTTGACACTATGAACTCAACCATTGTGAGCCTTGTTGTTCCAAAGAATTTTGCACTGCGTTCTGCCAACTCAAATACTAGATCTGTAGTATAAACACAACCAAATGTCTTCCAGTTTGAAGATCAAAAATGAATGCTACTTCACCCCATCACTGTCAGTTAGTAAGCAAAGCACTGCAAAATACTCAGGTTCATAATCATTTTGCAGACAAGATTCCTCGCTCTTCTCACCAGAACATTCTCAAATCCAATGTTATCTTGAATGCATCACAATGATTTGAACTCTTCCTCTGGTTGGTTATTCATTTGTAGAGGGTAGGACAAACAAGTTTAATCTCATCTTTACCCACAAAATTTCCAGAGCAGTTCATGGACTAACCATTAGGATTAGGAACCTCAGCTCAACTTTGTTGAGGTTCTGAGGGTAAATTAAGCATTTGCTACGCTGGCTAAGATGAACTCACTGCCAGCAGGATTTTAAACTAGTGATGTTTTAAATTGAGTAACTGCGTATCAGATCACACAATGCTTTAATCCAGTACACCATCAGGGAAGTACATTGCTGCACGTGAAAGGGAAATATGTGCATTTCCTTACTGATTAGGCTAAGTCCAAAAGAAAATATAATTTAGGCAGTCTGCATGTCCAGCAGATGGTGCTACACCAACTGACACTGCCTAGCTACTCAACATTACCATTTCAAATAGACTGTCCATTTCCTTTACAAATTATACATCACTTCATCTGACTGCTGCATTCAATGATTTCAAAACAAAAGTCATTTTGGGTTGAAGTCATATCAACTTACTCCACAAAACAGCATGATTATGAAACTTTGGCTTGAATTTTGCCAGAGAATTTTAAATTCTAAGGAAGGCTATATTTGTATTTTACTGCACTTTCCAGATTGTAAAGACTAGTTAATAAGGCAAAGCTATAAGTGAAAATCAACAGCCTGCAAAATACAATTTCATGAAAAAAAACATAGAAGACACAGAATTAGGACAAGGCTAAGTAGTTGAGACAGCTTTCTTTCTTATAAAGAAATCCAGAAAGATTCTTTATCCAGAAAACTTTTGACTTGATTTATTATTGTTATATGTATTAACAGAGTGAAAAGTATTGTTTCTTGTGCACTATACAGGCAAAACATACCATTCATAGAAAAGGAAATGAGAGAGTACAGAATGTAGTGTTACAGTCATAGCTAGGGTGTAGAGAAAGATCAACTTAATGCAAAATAAGTCCATTCAAAAGTCTGACAGCAGCAGGGAAGAAGCAGTTCTCAAGTCAGTTGGTACGTGACCTCAGACTTTTGTATCTTTTTCCTGAAGGAAGGAGGTGGAAGAAAGAATTTCCGGGGTGAATGGGGTCCTTAATTATGCTGGCTGCTTTGCCAAGGCAACGGGAAGCGTAGATGGAGTCAATGGACGGGAGGCTAGTTTGCGTAATGGATTGGGCTACATTCATTACCTTTTGTAGTTCTTTGCAGTCTTGGACAGAGCAGGAGCCATACCAAGCTGTGATACAACCAGGATTAAGGCTTTCTAAGGTGCATCTGTAAAAGTTGGAGAGTCGTAGTGGACATGTCAAATTTCCTTACTCTTCTGAGAAATTAGAGGCGTTGCTGGCTTTCTTAACAGCGTCAGCAAGGGGCGACCAGGACAGGTTATTGGTGACCTGGACACCTAAAAACTTGAAGCTCTCAATCCTTCCTACTTTGTCCCCATTGATGTAGACAGGTACATGTTCTCCTTTACACTTCCTGGAGCCAATGACAATCTCCTTTGTTTTGTTGACATTGAGGGAGAGATTATTGTTGCCTCACCAGTTTACCAGATTCTCTATCTTATTTCTATACTCCGTCTTTAACAACAACATTCTTCAATATTCCACCAAAATTTTGTACTGCTTACTAATCAAACATCTGCATTTACTGGAACAATATCCTTTACAAATAAGAGATTTGCCAACTGAAGCAATCAACAAAAAAAATCTGAAGAGCAATCAGAAAGCGGAGGACACTGAGAAAGAATAGGAACAAGTTAGGGCCCAATACTTTAACTGACAAATGTGAGATGACAAAATATTTTACTGATCGTTAAATCTTTGGTCATTTAAAAACAAAATCACTCTTGGGATGTGGGCATCGCAGGCAAGACATTCATTATGCAATCCTGGCTGCCCCAGGAAGGTAACTGAATATAAATTAGAAGGGAAAACAATTATAAGCGGGATAGTGTTTTGCACATGGAGGAGATGGAAATACATTCAAAGACTAACTAACATAACTGTTTTAGGGCTTCAATCTTCACAACTGGATTGTACTAATATAGCGCAGTTCTGAAAGTGATCAGCTAGGATGTAAATTTCTGAGGTGATCTTGGATAAGTGAAGCACCAAGTCACCATCTCCAACTGTCCAGCTGATAACAGTCTGTGAAAATGCTGTGATAAACGTGCTATCAATACGACAGGCTATAGAATGGCAAAATGCTGCAACTACCCAAAATCTGAAATACAAACACAAAATGCTGGAAATTACTCAACATGTCAGGCAGCAGCTGTGGACAAAGAGCTAGGTGCAATATTCAGGATGGTGACCTTTTGTCAGAATTGAAAAATGTTTAGGTTTAAAGTACTTCAGCAGAAGGGGAGAGATTTCCCAGAATTCTCCCAGCAGCATAGAGACAGGCTAGGAGGCAAAGGGGTCAAGAAATAAGTAAAAGATTAGGAGAGCGCCCCAACACAGCCTAAACCAATCCATGGGAAGGGTTTCCTCTTCACACTGATGGTCCAAATGACTGTGGCTCTCTTTAATTAAAACACTTCAACTGGTTTCTGAGAGTGCCTCTAATGAGATGTCCTATCATTCACCTTTTTGTCTCAATTCAATTGGTGCAACTGCTGACAGGGCTTTACTGACAGCCCTCTTACTAGGTTATATGACTTGGAAAAACTGTCCACTGTCCTCATCTGGTTGGTGGACACAGAAGCAGTCAGTAAGGAGTGAAGTTGTGTGGAAGGTACTTTGACGACATGTGCAAGTTTTGGAACCACATATGATCCCTATGTGAATTTCCTAAATCTTGTTGGAAAATTCAACCCATTAACTCTGCTTCTTTCTCCACAGATACTACCCGACTTGAGTGTTATCTGCCTGTTTTGTTTACACAATGGCACAGTATTTAGCACTGCTGCCTCACAGCTCCAGGGACTCAGGTTTGGGTCACTGTCTATGCGAAGTCTGCACATTCTCCCCACGTCTGTGTGGGTTTCTTTGAGGGGCTCCAGTTTCCTCCCAGAGCCTGGAAAGTGTGCTGGTTAGGTGCAGTGACCATGCTAAATTGTCCCTCCGTGTACCCAAACAGGTGCCGGAATATGGTGACCTGGGGATTTTCATAACAACTTCATTGTAGTATTAATATAAGTCTACTTGTGACACTAATAAATAAACTTTTACAATCCTGAGAATGCCTTTGTACACACGGTGAAGTTGATCTCATATTAGCATGCAATGTAATACAATGTATTCTACCATCCACCTATCTTGTTTGCTAATGGGTTTAGCTAGCTTTATCAAATAAAGCAGTTGTATATATTGGCTCCGTGTAGTATAAAGAAAGTCACCGATTGCCTTTTTATGCCAAATAACACGAGGTGGGCCCACCTGAGCATTAAACTCATTTGGCTGCAAAGTTAAGAGGACAGGAAGTGCAAATATCTTCAATGTTGCAAATTCTTCATCATCAAGGAAAACAAATTGTGCTTTGGTGTTTTACAAGTAGGAAAGTTTAGCTGCAGCAATTAAATGCATCATATCTAGTTTTTCAAACCATCTGCATCAAACTCTCATGATGCAGCTGAGCAAGATGAGTGTTTACAAATAATTGTGGACCAACTTTCTCTCTTTAAAGATAGCTGAAGCATACCATCCATGAACAACTGGGCTGGGGCCTGGTCTAGCTGAAGTTTTTTAACCAATGAGAAACATGAACTTCAGCAATAGAAAAACACATCAAAATGCATCAGTTTGTAGTGAGCTCAAAGAGGTTGATCACTCCACTAAGGGAAGGTCAGGCATTAATGACAGTAAATATTCCAGGTAGAGCTAATGAGAACAGCCTTTTAATAATTCTATTTTGAATTTCCAAACCTTGATAGCAGTCTCCTTGACAAAAAAGCTTTCTGATTGGGAAGGAAAAGGAAGGAAGGAAAAAGGCTACCCAACCATTGCACTAAAATGTTTTTTTTCTACACAGCAACAGGATCTCTATGCAAAAATCATTCATGTAGCTCAAATATAGAACGTGAAATTTGAGAAGTATTCTGCAGAAGTTAAATGAATCATTTGCATTTATATAACACCTTTAACAATATAAAATATCCCTATGTGCTCCACATAAAAATATTTGAATTAGGTCATTTGGCCCTTTCAGCCTGCTCTGTAACCTCAATTTGCAACTCCATATTCCCGCCACATTCTCAACTCCACATTCCCACCTCGACATTCCCACTACATACACAGTACCACTGACGAGGAAAATTTGAGTGTGACCCAAAAGAAGCCAAGTTAAGCTAGGTAACCAGAAGTTTGGTCAAAGATGTAGGTTTTGAGTGACATCTTAAGAGGGCACAAGGTGAGGAGGTGGCAATTTAAGCAAGGAATTCCAAAGCTCTGTCTTGTTGACTGAAGGCCTTCAAAAGATTGAACAAAGGAAATTGGGAAAGCACAAGAGAAACAAAAACTTGTATTTATATAGCAGTTTACACAACCACTGGTTTTACAGTATAGCCAATTTAGCACTTTCTGACGTGTAGTTCCTGTTGTAGAGAGTAAACGCACGTAGCCAACATATAAAATGGAGAAATTCCACAAACTGCATTGCAATAACGACCAGATAATCTGTTTTTGAATGATGCTGATCAAAAGGATAAATATTGGTCAAGATACTACACCACTGCTCTTTAAAATAGTGCCATGTAATCTTTTGCATTCAACTGTGCTGGCAAATTGGGATTCAAGTTAACATCTGAAACACTGCACCTCTGACAATTCAGCTACTCTTCAGTAACAACTGGAGTGCCAGTGTAGATTTTTGTACTCTAGTATTGCAGTGGGACTTGAACTCAAAACCTTGTAATTCAAGGGCAAAAGTGCTACCAGTGGTGGATTGCAGAAACCGCCGAAGATTGGAGGAAGTTAAAGAGAAAAGGGGGGAGCGAGGCCATGAGGGGATTTGAAGGCAAGAGTGAACTGAAACAGTGCTGGTATGGGAGCCAAAGTAGGTCAGCAGAGCACAGAGGTGATGAGCGAATGAAACTTGCAGCAAGTTCAGACACAGCAAACTTTAGGATGTGGCAAACTTTTGGAATATAGAAGGATGCAAATAAATAAAAGTGCAACACAATAGTTTCCCTTCAGATTGCAAATAAGTGTGCCCTGACAGGCTACATTCAGTTAAATCATCCAATTACAAAGGCAAGGTTTTGCTCACTCAACCACCCACCCCAGCCAACCATCCATTAGCAGCAGTATTAAGGCTAAGCAGTCTAATCCACTAGACATTTACATCAAATAGGGACAACTTTCATCTCCTCAATCAGAACTACATTTGACTCCTTCTTTAGAACTGAAAATGGCAGTCTGCTTAACTCTATCATAACATCCCCTGTACTGACTCATTTAAAAATATAAAAAATACCATTCTGACTAACAAAGAAAAAGGAGTGCTTTGGGCATTAAAAGCTATTTAGGTTATCTGACATAGTGGCAGAAAAAGTGCGTCAATATTACAGCCACCTGCTAATTTTACAGAATCATCAGATCTTACAACACTGGAGATTGCTGTCTGCCCATCAAATCTGTAAGAAGTCTCACACCACCAGGTTAAAGTCCAACAGGTTTATTTTGTAGAAAAAGCTACTAGCTTTCAGGCCTCTGACCCTTCGTCAGGTGAATGGAGAGCTCTGATCACAAACAGGGGATGTAAAGACACACACTCAGTTTACAGAATACTGATTTGAATTTGAATTGGTTTTTGGAGCAAGCAAGATGGATTAAGGGTGTTCCCAGTCCACTTTTCACACTGGCTTTGTAAATTTATGAATGGAAACTCCAATATCAACAGTGGAAAAGCACTACAAATGTATGGTGGAACAAAACCTTGTAGGAATCTGTCCATGAGGTTGAAAATAATATGTTCATTTTGGGAAGTAAATAGAGAATCTCATGGGTGAGTTGGTAATTAAGCCAAACTTAACATGGTACAGAATGCAGAGAATAAAGGTCTGGATTAGTTGGGAGTTGATCTTCAGTGGAACTCTTAAGGACAATTAGGGATGGGCAACAAATGCTGGCCTGGTCAACAATTACCACAACCAATGAATGAAATAAATTAAAAAACTGGAACACAGATAATAAAGCTGATAGTATTGGCAGTCTTGGCAACAGATAACGGTGTACTTCATCAAGTTTAACTTCACTGAGAAGCCAAAGTGATTAGTATTAGCACTTTTGTAGGAGTTTCTGGTGAGAATGGAACAGGATAAATTTGGTTTAGACAAAATTGGTTGGAGGAATTTTTGTCTCATTGACTTGGGGTCCTAGCAAATAGAATTGAGGTTGGTGATGAATGGGAACATATTCATACTAATACAAACAGGTTATTTTGAATATAAATATATACAAATATAACAGATATATAACAAGATTTTCTTAGATTACTAGGGAAAAATAAAAGATCCCCAAAGAATATTTAGAAGGTTCCTGTAGACATCCCCTATAAAATCATGGACTAATCTATAGCACAGAAATTGGGTTGCAGAAAAATATTTCAGAAACCCAGTGAAATTCTTCAGTTTCAGCTGCTGATGAAAACTACAGCAAACAATATGGAATGAGAAAAGCACCTGTTGTGAAATGCTTTCAAGATGTTTTTATTCAGCTGTCCTGACTGCTGTACTTAGCTTATGGCCTGTACTTTGGTGAATAGACAGTTGTTCATTGTATCAGTCACCCCTTAACTTGAACCATGAAAAATTTCACTAATTCAGGATGCAACATTCAACATGTATCAACATGTTCAGTAGTATTAAACTACCGCTCAATTAGGATCAGGCACAGAAACACAGACAGACACAACTGCAACATACAAGTGTTCTCCTCTCCCAACCCCCAATTCAATTCAGTGGGCACTATAACAACTCCCAAGTTATTTTTGTGGAAAGGAACAGCGTAAGAGACAGAGCAATGGAGAGGATTTGGGAAGTTTAAAAAAAGAGGTGGGGGAGATGGAAGGAGGAAAAATGCAAAGTAGGGATCCCACTTGGTATCTCTGTTGTGAAATACATATTGTATGCCTTAAAAGCAAGCGAAGTCAAAATTAGATTACCTCAGAGGATCACAGAAATCCTACAGTGCAGAAAGAGGCCATTTGGCCCATCGAGTCTGCACCGACCACAAAACCCACCCTACCTACATAGTTATCCGCTAATCCCTCTAACCTATGCATCTCAGGACACTAAGGGGCAATTTTGGCATGGCCAATCAACTTAACCCGCACAGCTGTGGACCTACTGCAAGACACCATATATGTAGCTGATGGGACGGCTGGTTTGTGATGCAGAGCAACGCCAACATCCCAGGTTCAATTCCCGTACTGGCTGAGGTTATTCAAGAAGGCCCGCCGTCTCAACCTCGCCCAAATGTGGTGATCCTCAGGTTAAATCACCATCAGATTGGTTCCACTGGTCAGTGCAACGTCGAGGGCCGAAGGGCCTGTACTGCGCTGTAACGTTCTATGTTCTAGTCAGCTCTCCCCATCATCTGGGGCTATGGCTACTTTACCACTACACATATTAAGGAATTTGAGCAAGTCACTAGTGGGCTCCAGCACTAATGGAAATGGAGCTCAGGAAGAGGCAATTCCTTGAAGAAATGGGAAGAATTAAGTTCAAAATTAAGGGTCTGTATTTGTTACATTTGGCTGATAATGCTCAAATAGTCATTCCTTCTACAGAAAATAGCTGTCAAACCCTGTCAAAATTTCTCTTTCCAACTACTGAATTTTTGACTTAATTTTCAATATTAAGGTCAAATAAAAGAGCATTAGAAACCTCTCTGCGCAATCTTTATTAACAATTTCAAATACACAAGTAAACCAAATGTGCAAAATTGATCTTCATTGTGATAATTATTTTTAAAAATCTATTTATTCCCTTCTGAACACATTTTTAATAGCCTACAGCATAAATACATCTTGCTTGGTTCTTTGCCATTCAGTGCCTAAAATTCTTGTCTCTCTCTTTTAAGAATTGATCCAGTTAACTTCAATAACATTTGGCGCAAGATTACTCCATGGAAAGAGGAGATATTAAGCTCGTTACAGACAGCACTAACAGTTCATTGCTATGTTTAATTTGCGGCTAAAATGCTCAGTTATGTTTATTCAGACTTCAAAATGGTGGGATTGTCCAGATCATCGAAATTAAATTTGCAACCAGTGCGTCCTCAAGTCAGACAGCTCTGTTGATGGTGCTACTGAAAACATTAATGCATCACTTCTCTTTCTGACAATTACTAGCCAGCAATATCATTTTTAATGTTTAAATTTAGTTACACATTTTTCTTCTGCTTATTATCATAGATTATATAGTTCTGCATCAACAATGTGGAAATCTGCTCAACAGTCCTACCTAGAGTCAAATTGAAAATCAAGCAATGAGAGTTTTCTTTCCCCTCAATAACCAGCTGTACAACAGTTATACTTGGCTAATGCTGAATGATTCAGCTAAAAACAAAATAACAGAAGTGAATTTTCCCGTTTCTTAAATCTAGGACTCAAGACTAAATGCACAATTTTGTTTTAACCTTTTACAAAAAAACAAATATTAAGGGGGCTCTTACAGCATAAAGTTTCTTGGATTATAAACTGCAAAAACTGTACTAGAAGTTTCACGTTCTTACCTGCTATGAAATAACACCAATAAGGTTCAAAAAATATACATGAAACTGGATTGAGGAAAAGGCTCAGTTACACGGGGAACTTGCTTTTTTTTTTGCAGAGGAAATAACTAATTTGTAATTCTGCTAAAAAGTGGCAATCAATTCACTAGAAAATAACACAGGTCGTGGCAACAACATTCTAGCAAGTGGTTTTGTTCTGAATCACTGTAATTGAAAACACATTTGTAGGCAACTGCTGTCACCTAGTTTTGGAAATGTACCACTCCGAGGAGCTAATCAAAATGCACTCAATGCAATCTCTCCAGTGAGGCTGGCTGTGCTGTACACAAGGAAGTCTACTGTATGAATGTCACCATTCACAACAGCACTCAACTCAACCAACATCGATACAGAAAAACAGCAGCCAAATTCCAGCCTCTGCTATTTCACATTTTCGCATCTAAAACCAATATTGTTGGGCACACAGCAAGAGGAACTGAAACCCTTTGGCAGCTATACGTGTTTTTAAAATGGTGCCTGCGATGCAATACAAGTCTCAATACAGCAGCGTATATTAACATTAGGTTATATTGAAACACAGGAGTTTCAATTTTCAGTCTAAGGTATTTATAGATTAGTAAAGCAAAACGAAATCAACAGGGCTCTCATTAAATTCACATTAGAAACAAATTTATAATTCCAGAATACAACATCCTCATTTCTCTGAAATGCAAAATATAGATGCCGTAAGCAGCATTTATTTTGCTTTATTCTCTCAATGATAGATTTAAAATCATAAAATACCATTAATAAAATGCATTACAATATATAGAATCCTACAGTGCAGAAGGAGGCCATTTAGCCCATCGAGTTTGCACTGACCACAATCCCACCTAGACCCTATCCCCATAACCCCATGCATTTGCCCTTGCTAGTCCCTCCGACACTAAGGGTCAATTTAACATGGTCAATCAACCTAGCCTGCACATCTTTAGACTGCAGGTGGAATCCAGAGCACCTGGAGGAAACCCACATAGACATGGGGAGAATGTGCAAACTTCACACAGGCATCGACCCAAGCTGGGAATCAAACCCAGGTCCCTGGCATTGTAAGGCAGCAGTGCTAACCACTGTGCCACCTTGGCAGACGTTAAACATTTGGCTTTAAAGTAAACTTCTCTTAGGAAAACACTTCCTTGAATTTATTTATTGTTTAATTTAACTAACTGTTTATTTAGTTTGATGTGGCACTATTCAGATTTCAAACTAAGTCAAATACCTATCTTGGACAACATCCAACAGAAAATGCATTGTTAACTATAATGCATGTTATTGTGGCCACACTATCCAAGATTGGTACACAGTAGGATAGCGTTTTGTGATAGTAACAGAAAGCAGGTTTACATAATCTTTCCACAAGTTACAGGATAAAAAGATATACAATAGAAATCTATCTTGAAAGTTACGCCTGTTGAAAGCAACGTGTAGGCATTTTCTCAATTTTTTGGAAGCATGGAGCATAATGCAATACTGGCTTAAACTGTTACTTCATAAAACTTCTTTCACAGGATGTGGGTATCACTGCCATTTATTGCCCATTCCTAATTGCTTTTGAGAAGGTGATGGTAAGATGCCTTCTCAAACTGCTGCAATTTAGGTGGTGTAGGTACACCCACAGTGTACCTGTTGGGGACAAAGTTCCAAAATTTTGATCCAGCAGTAAGGAATGGTGTTATAGTTCCAAGTCAGGATGATGAGTTGCTTTGAGGGGAGCTTGCAAGTGGAGGTGCTCACGTGTGTCTGCTGCCCTGGTCCTTTCAGGTGGTGGCGACCATGGGATTGGAAAGTGCTGCTGAAAGAGCTTTTGCTGTTGCAGTGCATCCTGTATATGGTACACTCTACATTGGTAGTGAATGTGGAGTGATGTTGGAACTGCATTGATCCAACCAAGTGGAGAGAATTCTATCACACTCCTGACTTCTGCCTTGTAAATGGTGGATATGCGTTAGAAGTCAGAAGGGAGTGACTCACTGCAGAATTCCCAGCCTCTGATCTGCTCTTGGAGACCCAGTATTTATATGGTTGTTTCGACCAAGATTGTAGTTGGATTAGAAGCCGAGTGGCCCTGACAGAATCCAAACTGAGCATCAGCAAACAGGTTATTGTGATGTAAGTGCCACCTGATAGCACTGTTGATGAATATTTCCACTACTTTGCTGATGATCAACATTAGACTGATAGGCAATAATTGACCCGATCGGACTTGTGTTACTTTGTGGACAGGAAATACCTGGACAATTTTTTACATTGACGGGTAGATGTCAGTGATGCAGCTATTCTGGAACATCTAGGAGCGTGGTTAGTTCTGGAGCACAAACCTTCAGTACATTTTCCAAGGCACTGCCTTTTCAGTAACCAATGTCTTCAGCCATTTCTTGACATAATTTGGTACAAATCACAGAATTACTACACCACAGACACATACACCACACCATTTAGCCCATCCTTTTACACTGGCTCTCTAAATCAAGAGGTCGCGGAGTGCTATTCCCCGTTTTCTCCCCATAACCCTACGCATTCATTCTTGACAGATAATAACCCAATTACCTCCAATTCTTCGTTTGAACCTGCCTCCATCACACATGCAGGCAGCATATTCCAAATACTAACCACTCAAAGTTTCTCATGTCTCCATTACTTCTAATGCCACTTACCTTAAATCTATGCCCTTCTTCCACCAAAGGGAACAGTTTTTCACCTACTGTGCCCAGACCCCTCATGATTTTGAATCTATTAAATCTTCTCTGAACTTTCTCCGCTTCAATCTATCTTTATTTTGAAGTTCCTCAACCCTGGAACGATTCTCATGAATTTTTTTCTGCACTTTACTGCTTTCCAAAGCATGATGCCCAGAACTGGATGCAATATTCTGCAAGGTTGAACCGACATTGCTTATAAATTTAACAAACTCTACAGCTTTTGAGTACAAAATTATTCACCATGCGCCCAACCTGCCCTATCAACTTCAATGACTTATGCAATCAGGTCCCTTGCTCCTGCATAGAATTATTTTACATTGGTTTGTATTCTTATTGTCTAAATGAATCATTACACATTTCTCTATATTTTATGTTACCTGCCACGTCTGTCCATTCCACCATCTTGTCTTTGTCATTTTGAACACAAGGTACAGCAACAGTAGGTGGTCATTTGACCCCTTGAGCCCTCTGCACCATTCAACGAGATCACGGCTGGTCTTTTACCTCAATGTCATTTTCTCACACTTTTCCATATCCCTTAATATCGTTAATAACTAGAAATTTATCCATCTCTCTTGAACATACTCACTGACTGAGCCTCCACAGCCTTCTGTGGTTGAGAATTCCAAAGACTCATCACCTTTTGAATGAAGAAATTCCTCCCCATCTTGTTGTTTTCTTTATTCTGAGACTATGTCCCTGATTCTAAACCACCTCCCACCCCTCTCCCTACCAGCTCACCTTCTATTATATTGGGCCCTGTATCAGTCAGCTCTCACTCCTCTAAACTCTAGAGAATAGAGGATCAGTCTCCACAATAGCATTGCAATCAGTCTGGTGACCCTTCATCGTATGCTCTCTATGGCAAGTGTATCCTTCCTTTGGAAAAAAACGACCAAAGCAAGACACAACACTCCAGGTGCAGGCCATATACAATTGCAGCAACACTACTTCTATTCACAAAGTCTCTTGCAGTAAACACCATCATATCATTTACATAAGAACATAAGAAATAGGAGGAGTAGGCCATCTAGCCCTTCAAGCCTGCCCCACCTTTCAATAAGATCATGGCTGATCTGAGGTGGATCAGTTCCACTTTCTCCCCATAACCCTTAATTCCCCTGTCTATCAATAACCTATCTATCTGTGACTTAAATATATTTATCGAAGTAGCCTCCACCACTTCAACGGGCAGAGAATTCCAGAGATTCACCACCCTTTGAGTGAAGAAGTTCCTCCTCAACTCTGATCTAAACTGTCCCCCCCTTATCTTGAGGCTGTGCCCTCTAGTCCTGCTATCCTTTCTACGCAGGAAGAATCTATCTACCTCCACCCTATCCATCCCCTTCATTATCTTATATGTCTCTATAAGATGCCCCCTCATCCTTCTAAACTCCAACGAGTACAGACCTAGTCTATTTAGTCTCTCTTCATAGTCCAACCCCCTCAGTAGAAAGCCCTTCTACTTGCTTATTGCTTTTGCAAGTTAGCCTTCAGTGACCTTGTGAACAAGGATATCAAGGTCCCTTTGGACATCAACACTTGCCAATCACTCACCATTTAATACTCAGTTTCTGTTTTTCATACCAAAATGGAAAACTTCACATTTTTCCATGTTATAATCCATCTGTCACACTCTTGCACACTCATTTAACCTTATGTTCTACACTACCTCAGCGCACAATGTTTCCAAGTTTCATATCAGCCATGCCCTCGTTACACTAGGTTGTTATGTACATAAGAGAAAGGGTCCCAACGACAATTCCTGAGAAGTTTACAACAAACCACGTCTAGTCTGTAACAACATGCATCAACCACTACTCTGCTTCCTGTCATTCTGCCAAATTTCTATCCCATTATTGCTATTGTCCCTTTAACTTTGCTCTCAAGTCTACTGTGCAGCACTTTATCAACTGTGGTGGCTAAATCACTGAAAGAGGTAACAAATAGATTTCTATGTTTCTATGTACACTACATGAATAGCGTTACCCTCATTAACCTTTTTTGGTCATCACCAAAAAAAGCACCAGCAAGTTAAAACATAGTTTGCCTGTAACAACTCTGCGCTAACTTTTCTTAAATGAGCCACATGTGCCCAAGCGACTATGAATTTCGGCCTGAATTATTGCTTCTAGATGTTTCTCTACTGCTGAATTTAAACTAATTTGCCTGTTGTTGCTGGGCTTAGCTTTGCATGTACACCTTTTTGATTTTGAACAAAGGTGTAATATTTGTGATTCTCCAGTGCTCTAGAACCAGAAACCAAGGAAGAAAATTATGGCCAGTGTCTCCACAATTTCCACTTACTCAGTATTCTTGGATGCATCTCATCAGGTCCAGGTGCCTTCTCAACATTAGTGCAGACAGTCAATCTAATACTATCAATTTTAAATCTCTCAAGTGCCTGGATTATCTCTTCTTGCATCTTACTTGAAGACATTCGCAAAGTATCCATTTAATACCTCAGTTATAACTCTACCTCCACAAAATCCAGGGTGACCAACTGACCCAGATTTTCCAGGTTTGTCCTGGAATTTGATTTGATGTCCTGCATCCTGCGTTAGGGCTTCCTGGTTTGCCATTTTCTTGGATTTCTCTGAGCAGCAAGGGAGAAAATTATTCAACGCCTCCTCTTGCCACTGCTCATTCACCACTCCTGAACTGTCACTGCAATACAATAAAGCTGACAGTACACATAAGCAGACAACCACAATAGAACAGCAATATATCTCCCAGCTTCCATCGGTGGCTGGCTGGAATGTGAGGTGGTGGTGATCTGGCAGAGGTCCAGAGAGATGTCTGGCAGGTCTGAAGGGGAATGGCGAAGGAGGAGGGGTTGGGAAGAGCCAAATGAGGTAATAACTAGTAAGCCTATCAGCAGCAAACCTGGGCGAGAAACAGCCTATGATTGGGGGAGTAGCTCGAAGCAAGATCTTCCATTCAAACTTACCTCTGAGTGACATTTTGAAAATTGGCCCCAGGTGCTGCACAGAGCAGCTTTGCAGGCCAGATGTATGCATTGGGCCAGCTGGTTCTGGAAAATCATGTCCCTTTCTGCTCTACACAACTACTACTATCCCTGTCTATATTCAGATCACTGAAGTCCCCCCATTATAACTACTCTATAATTGCCAAATTAGCTAAAGATTGGCATCTGCGATGCTGGGGACCTCAGAAGGAGGAACAAGCAAGTCTTTGTCGAGTGTTGAGGCAATAATGAATAGTTCATCAGTCCCATGACAGTCAGCATTCAGTCTTACGTTTAGATAAGACTTGGGCCGAGTATAAATTACCACAGCACAAGGTTATTGAATGCTGATCAAATATCACTGGAATGATCATTTGGTGAAAGGTTCAGATGTACAACTGCAGTAGAAGTTCATTCATTCCAGTAAGTGACAATCAACCCTTGTCCTGAAATTCAAACATTCAAATTATCAATTCAAACTTACTGTGAATACCCTCCAGGAAATGACTTTGAGCCCTACAGTGACAAACATCCTTTTGTGCTCCAAAACTGACTAAATAAGACCATCCCATTCATTATATTCACTCCTTTTACTGAAAACCCTGGAAACCTCGGATGTTATTAAAAGATCAATTTGTGCTGAACTTTGCAATCTTTTATTATAATTGCCACATATGCAGCTGTGCACTTCGAGCAATCAAATGAATGCTTCAGAATCTACTTTATTATACAGCACAAGCATGGAAGCGCTTACAGTCATTAAAGGAAGTGAATTCATCTTGCAGTTACAGCACATAGTAGAGTCCATGCGATCCAGGACAACTGTCATTGGGTGTGCAATGAGCACACTTGTTAGTATTTCCACTCCCAGCGCCAAAAATTGATAGTAAGTATTCAAAGTTCTTTTTGAAAAGTACAGCGAGTTCCTGTTGCTAGCAAGCCAATAACAAACACGCTTATCACAAAACACAAAAATTCATAATTATATTTTTAGCTTCAAAATCTAAACCTTGAATAACGCAGGAAAATAATACTGCATATGTACATGCATACATAATATTACAGGATTACTGCCAAATATTATTTTGATAGTTTAAATGATTATCCAAATTTCTAGGCAGCCAGTCCTGAGGACAATTAAATACAAACATCTTACAGGACTACCTAATCCATAGTGGAACTCCCAACAAAGACAAGGTATCAAATATACAGGGTCCAGTGAATTGTTCAACTTCCACAAATCAGCTTTAAAATTTAACACTGCACCAATTTAAGGAGTCCAATCCTTCATCGTAAGGAGGTTCAATTTCAGTCTGAAATAATATTTTTGTTTTGGCTTTCAGCTATATTCCTCAGTAATGTGATTTGAACACTGCACATTATGTATTAGCACTTACAAACTGCAAACCGCCTAATTTATCCTGGCAAGGTCTGGAGGAAAAATATAGAAATCTGACTTCATCCAGATTAAACTTGACAAAGGTTACATTTTTCACACGAAAGGCCAGTTTTAATTTGCTTCAACATACTTTATTATACACTTCAAAACATCAAATAGTAAAACTTGCAGACCATAATTTTGACCATTTTAAAATAATTATTATGCCACAATGACTATACATTATCTAAGGGTAAACACCAAGCTCCAAACAACTCACTTCGCATACAACATTGCAAATAGGAAATTTCAATCAAGGATTTTCTTTAATTGTTGCACACAAAATTTGGAAAGCATTAGTTAAATAGCTATTATAAAGTTTATATTTTGCAGTAATCCCATAATATAGTAACATTACCAAATAAAATTATGTAAATGCCAGACTTGAGAATTTCAACTGATTAATACGCATAGCTTTTTCGAGAACAATTTCTCATATCCACTACTCCCTGTGTGAAATGGTGCTTTCTGATTCCACTCTAGCTTTCAAGTAACCCTGTAGTATAAATGAAGGTAATGTTTCTATTTAGATGCCAAATGCAAAACTTTTAAAATTAGTAAACCCCACATTTACACCAGCTGGATTATCCAGATTGACAATTAAGCAAAATGGTCATGGTTTCCAATCACTCCCACCAAGTAAGGTTCTCTTGCCTATCGTCCAAGAACTGACTGAAGATAATCAAAATTACAACTCAAACATTAAACCGTATTCCCAAAGGCAGATAGAAAGCTGTAATTTATGGGATGTTGTTAAATCTGTATCAATACAATTGATGTCTTTTTTGTAAATCAAAAGGCCCTGCAATACATTTCAACAAGAGGAACTGAGCTTAAGTCACCATTTGTAGCAAACCTTTGCTGGAAGATGACCTACAGTCGGCGCCTCAAAACAATGCAAAAGTACCACCAGCTTTTTGCAAGATCCTCCAAACCCAGTGGCTACATGGTCCATCAGCAAGCAGCCAACTCTCCCAAACAACCTGCCAAGCATCAAGGCTGTAATCACTCAAAACCAGCTCTGCTGGTTAGGGCATGCCATTCACATATCTGACAGAGTCCTTAAAGAACTTGGTTGTGGAAGGAGGCTCCCAGGAAGACAGCAGAAATACTTTTAGTGTCCTCAAGGCATCCCTGAAGAGGTCAAACATACTTAGCAACTCATGGGACGTCCAGACTTATGACCAAAATGTAGAAGGCTCAATCAGGAATGCACTGAGCACATCAAGAGACTGCATCAGGAACATGCAGAGGAAAAGTGATGGTGTCAGAGGTGAGTGCACAAATCTCCAAGTAACCCATGTACCCAACTCTTCAAGCACCACCTGCCCCTCATGGTAAAGTCTGCACAATGAGCATTGAACTTATCAACCTTTTTAAAACCATTGAATTGAAGCAGAACTTAGTCATCCTAGATCATGAGAGAGACTGTTCAAGAATAATCATTTGCTGGTAATGATTTTGGTATCCCTGAAATGTAACTGTGTGGTTTGGTTGAATATAACAGTCAGAGTTTGGTTGTATTAATCAAATTAGTGGGACTACAACTGTACGCATGCTGGATTCAATGCTGATGCTGTATTGTGCTCCATCCACCCAAGCCTCAATATCGGCTGTTTGTGATATGAAGTCCTCATAACACGTGCTTGCTATCAAATGAGCGGATAGTGCATTGAACATTCAGAAAACAGTTAGTGCTATTTTCAACACGTTTTCCTTACTGGCACTTGTACGGTCTGGATTGAGTTCTAAACATTTGTACTGCCGGTGTGTGAAGTATGTTGTTGTTGAATGTAAGATTAGTTGGTTACTTCAGTGAATCCATCTTATTGCATATTCAACAGATGCTTCCACCCAGAGGCACTCTAATTTTAAACAGAAGCATGATTAAAGCACTTGTAGACAAGGGGTGTTGAATAATAATGTGCATGTTGCTCATGATACATTCAGCAATGCATACTCTGCTTACGAGTGTCTTTAAGGTTGATTTGAAAGGCAGTCTGATATGGGTGACCAGTACTGAAGGAAAACAGTACACATGAGTACTGTTTACTTAGGGTAAACTCCTTTTCAATTTAAATGCTGAAAACACCAAAAGTTAAACCAATGTTGCGTGAATTGTCTGGTCTCAAAATCATTCTCAGGACCTAAAGTTACCTGATATAACCTAGGCTCATTTGGGTTTAGATCAGATAAATTTTCTTTTAAATCTAATCTTCATATTTCCACAGACTATAGATGCCTTTTCACAGCCAAAAGCCACAACCTGTTATCTTCATTTCACATCATTTTCATGCAAGACACACACAGGAGCAGTCTTGTACATACACTAATAGTCAGGACACTTTAAATTCTCAGAGAGCCCTGCTTTCGTCAACTGAGTTCAGTTGCTTTCCAAAAGTATGGTGGATTCAAACAAGTATAAAAATCTGAAATCTTTTTGTAGTAGTGAAAATAGCATTATAAACAAGCATTGCTGTACCATTTTAATATCCTATGCATTATAACAAGTCACACAATTATTATTATACAGCTTCCAGTTGCAAAAAGTAGAAGTAATCAAATTCAGAAAAGTTATGAGTTACAGTTACCATTGCAAATCATTAATCCATTTAAGTTCACCAGGTTGGCAGAGGGGATTTCTTCTCTTCGCTCTTGTGCAATTACTAAAGCAGACAAGGGAAACTTTCCATGATCTTGCGTGTATTTACAAGAGTGACTGAACTTAAATTGGTCAACATTTTAAAATTCAGATGAGCAATCGCTGTGAGCAGACACACGCAGAGTGACGACAGGGCATTCTGCTTTGTAGTAATTTCCTCAACTTAGATTGCCAACTCCAAACATTAATTTCTCCCCTCACTTTTAAGATTACAACCATGCAAAAGCATTTTTAAAATATATATACATAGTATTTGTATGTACCATTCTTGTTATCAAATTCAATTCTAATGAAATGAAAACCGCTTGGTTAAACACCAGTTAATAGCATTAGCTGCTCTGATTTTACACACTGAATGGACCTGTTTATACATGCCACAACTTTCCCCACATCAATAAATTATGTCAACATTACCCTCTCTCTCTCTCTCTCTCTCTCACTGCAGCTGGTTACTATACAATCAACAGATTCTGCTCAGCTGCTTATTTAAATCCCTAATTGTGCCAGGGATAATACATCACTTAATACATTGCAAAGCAGGGAACATCTAAGAAAGTAAAATAACTAAAGATTAGCGACAGTAGAATGCACAATAATAAAAATGACAGTCAAAAAAGATCAGTTAAATGCAAATCTTAGTTCAGTGCATATTTCTAGCTCACAAAATCAGTGAGCATTTTAGTAAGCTGCACTGTATTACTGTTCACAGTTATGACGCAGACACACTGCAATGCAGCAGGAAGCTTCTGTGATTAGCTCTATTGTGGCTTAGATGTGGTAACACTCACTTTCTGCACAACCTGCAGCCACTTCCCATGTGGCTAATTAAGACGTGATGCAGCCAGTGAATTAGCAAAAATATACGAAGGTGCATTGTATCTTTCAATTGTAAAACTAACCTGTACACAAGGTGACACAGTAATCAGTTTCACTTCAAATTAAAACTGAAAACTACCTTAGTGTTCTATTGCAACAGTCCAACAGATGCTGCCATAGCAAGTGAATGCAATCCCTCATGACTCTGATGTCTGGAAACAACGCCAAGACTTCTGATATTTTCCATCAAACCTTTTGACAAAGTAAGTTGCAACATTCAACAAATCCTCATCTTTCCAGAAAATCAATTATAAAAAACTTTATTTATTGAAGTTAGATAGCAATAGTTCAAAATACATAAAAGGAAAAAATCCAAATAAACATTTTAAAAAGCTAGCAACAAACTATATTCGGAATAAGCAATATTACGGCAAACTTAAGCACCACAAGAGTGTAACACTAAGCAACCATTCATTTGAAAAGATCAGACACGGTGAGACATGACATACCATGATCAGAACACCAAAGCAGCAAAGAGGTCCAATCCAAGTTTATTTGCAGAAGTGACTATGACCAGAATAAAAACTCAGAATTGCATAAAGTCAGTCATTTTTGGGCTCCTAAAGATTAGGTGGGGGCAGGTCAAATGGATTCCCTGAAAAGCAGTAAACTTAGGAAAATTAGCAAACAATGTAAATGGAGGAAGGATATGCAAAGTCAAGATAGTATCCCACCAAACTGTAGAATGAGATAGGGAAGAAATACTGAGTTGACAGTATTACAGAACACTTTAGCACCCTAATGCTGAGCAGGCTCACTACGGAGCAAAGTGCAAGTACTGGAGCTAGCAAAATCTTTCCTTCCTTCATTGTCAATAATTCAACAGGTGAATAAATCGTGTCTCAGATAAATTCAAGGAACATACCCAATTGAATTAACTTTCATAAACACTTCTTTGAAGTAGAGTTAAAAGCAGCACCCACAGTTGTCTGGTATGCAAACAACAACAGATTGATTAAATGTCTCGTTCTTGTGTTTTCATGGAAAAAAGACCAAGACAAATGATTAACATTTAGGATCACAAGTCTTTCTGTGCTCTTCCTTCATTCCATAACTTCAAACTCTTATTATGGTTAAGAAGAAAACATTCTCAGCTTAAGTTTAAATGATATTTGATCAACTTTATTTTGTAAATGCATGCAATGGGAAAAAAAACAAGCTTGTATTATGAATTGGATGCCATTCTCTGTTGAAAATATCCTTTGAGCTATTCAATCACTAATTAGTGTGAAGCTCACTCAAACATGCAGTGACTGGAAGAGTTCTTTTTATGACTCATTACTACCTGCCAGGATTCTGAAATGGCTTTTTAGGCCAAATATAAAGCTAGCTTATGATATCTACGTCATCACTAAAACACCTTTGGAGAAGTTACTCATTGGGAGATTAAAATTATAACAAATCTACAAAGGAGAGAGATTTTTTAACCTTTACCTTAAAGTGGCTATGTAGAAGATCTCTCTTTTGGGAATTCAGAATGGAAAAAGAAGATAGCTGACAAAGTGAAACTTCTTCAATAATTCAGAGGTAATGAAAAATGAGTTTCAAAATTTGGTATCACCAAATCCTTAATGTTGGCATATGTCAGTAAAACTCCTCGTGTGTATATGCTCCTATATCCTAACTTTTTATAAAAAAACAAGACTATAGGGTTCTAATGGCTGACAGAAATAATTGATTTGCCTAGTAAACTGGTTGTTTTAAGTATGCAACTAAATTATGGGGAATTAAATACTTATTTTATCCTCTGCTCTGGATGGTCTAGTATTAGTTCTGAGAGAGACAGAAATTATACAGAACAATACTATATGAACACACTCTTTTTATACTAAATTGCCCATGAGGAAGTACCTGTGTTCTGATTTGTATTTTTCTGCTGCTTCAGCTCAGATGAGAAGCTCTCCCCACGTTAAGAATTTGAGATGAACCCAATCACTCTATAATGCAATACTCTTCAGCAATAACTGTGCCATTTCAATTATCTTACAGTAGTAGAGATGAAAAGACGAACCACTGGCAGATGTATTGTGCTGAGCAAAACTGTAACAGAAAATGAGTCAAACTCCTTCCAACACCAGGCTGCAGGTCAGCAGCATGGATTTTTTTCTCCACAATCTCCAAGGACAGACAACACATGTTCAGCAATAAAAGAGTAATGTTCACACTGCATTGCTCTCTGAGCCCAATCATCAATGCAAAAGTGATTTATAACATATGCTCTAATTACTCCCATTGTCTGAACTACCATTCCTCTCCAATGTTCTCAAAAGCACTGGAATCTTATGATTCTGTGCACATCTCGGTCAAAATGGTTTAAAATCACTACTGACTGGCCTACCCTCTCTTTACACTGCCATGATGGATCTGGTCAAAATCACAAATGTCATTGTGACTGCAACATATCATTCATCCTTGATCTCTCTACAGCATACAATAGTCAAACATAACCATTCCCACAGTACCAAAGTGTCTGACATTAATTCACACAAACCACAACTTACTCCAGCTGAATACAGGGTAAGGTTTATGGCAGAGACCAAAAACTACACACCCTGATGCCTTTGATTCCACTGACTCCACTCCCATCACTTGCCAAAAATAAAAAAAATGTAAAATCTTGGTGTCCTGTTCGACCTTGAGCTCAACTCCAAACGCAACATTCCATCAATCAACTACATACTTCCAACGTTACAACACTGCCTGCAAAAAAACCTCAGCACTACCACTGCTAAAATCTTAATCATATTTTTGTCATATCTTGATTATTTCAATTCTGGCCTTTCTGACCAAGCAGCCTGTGCAAAATCCAAACTGTCAATATGTCACTGCCATAAACTATCCCATACCAAGGCCAATCACCCTCATTCTCATTACATTATCTCCTTATCCCCCAAGTTAAATTTAACCTCATTTTATCTTCAAATCTACTGTGTTGCCCAATTCTATCAATCATTGTCCTAATCTATCATTATACCAACTCCAACTTTAAAGACAACTCACTCCGTACCACATTCTTCAGTCCTCATTGATGTCATCTCATCAATGTTAGAATAGCTTTGTTACCTTACCTCCCACTCTCCATAATTCTGACCCCCAACTACACTTTCCTCAACTTCTTTAAAAAAGATTTCTTAAAAACAACCTCCTCAAATTCCAACTTGTTTCAACAGCAACACTCCCGTCTTAGTGAGATTGTGAATTCAAGCTCTAGTCCAGCTCTTGCTCACATAACACAAACAGAAAAGGCTGGAAAATCTGAGCAGGTCTTACAGCATCTATGGAAAGAGAATAGAGCCAATGTTGAGTCAGGGTGACCCTTCATTAGAGTTGTTGGCTCTACTCTCTCCACGAATGCCGTCAGACCTGCTGAGATTTTCTAGCATTTTCTGTTTTTGTTTCAGATTCCAGCATATTTTGCCTTTAACTTGCTTATATAATCTGTGATGACACTTCAGTGCAGAATTGAAGGGTTAATGCATTGTTGGAGGTGCTGCCATCTGTTGGATAAGGTACCAGACTAAGTAAAATATAGAAGATACCACAGCATTATTTGAAAATATGATTCGTGAGCAATTAACTCAAAATGAGTTATATTAATCATTCATCTCATTGTTCGTTGGGGCTGGCTGACATATTTGCATATATAACAAGGGGCTACATTTCAGGAGATCATTTATTTGCTCTGATGCATTTTTGGGAGATTTAGAAGATGTATAAGGCACTTTAGAAAAGCAACCTCTTTTCAACCAGTCTTTCAACTTTTCCTAATCCTTCCTTTATATCTCTAAAAGGTTTTCCTATTTATTCAAATTGGACAGCTACCCAAACTTTAAAAGCACTCTTATCAATAAAAGTTGGAAAGCTCTGTTGAGAATAAACAAATGGTTAATCCTGTTTACCGAGGCATTGTCTTCAGTTAAGAAGAAAGCAATTCTGCCTATTTGCCACTACCAAATCACAAAGCCAACTTTTTGGTGAAATACATTTATTTTCTACTTTTCTCAGTGGAGTTAGTACCAATGCAAAAGCTGGAAAATTCCGCAAACAATTCTGAGGGAGTGGTAATGGAGCACAACCATCACTATCTTTCAACCTTATTCTTTTTAACAAGACCAAAATTGCTCTCGCCGGCACTTTCCTAAAACTGATCTGAAAGAGAGAAGCAATTTATAAGTTGTTTTAAGACTGTTGGCAAGTTTTGTTAAAACCACCCATAAGGCAGATGGACAAACATGCCTTTATAAGATGATAGGCAGGTTGGTAGCAGCTAAGCTAATTTGATGCTGCCCTGTTTCCTTCCCTCCCGTTGGTCAAATTAGCCTGCAGTACATCACAGATCTGTTTCACCAAAAGGTTTTAGTGCCTTTCAGCATAGTTTTTCACACAGACAATGGGTTGAATACTCTCTCAAATCCTGAAAACAGCAGGCTATTAATGGCTTACTTATGAAGATGCCCAAGAGCAAATGTTGCTCGACTAAAAAGGAAAACTCCCATTTCAGAGTTACACCACTTCACAACTGTTATGCTCCTTTGCTTCACTTATTATAACATTCACTGGTATAAGCAATATGAATGGTTGCAGTATAGATGGTCATGCAATAAGGTAAGCCTGACAAAAATGCAGATTTCCAAAACCAAAAATAATCGATGTTTCATCAGTTGAGATAGAATGCCCACTTTTCAGGACTTCTATTAAGCTTGTTCAATGCAAGAAATCCATGTAAATGATCCACAGTTCAACTGTATCAGGGATCATTTTACTTCACATTGCTAATAAAATAATACATTTAATTTCTTCCAGAATTAGACCTCAAGGGCAGTCCTTGGCCAAAACCTGTGGTTTCTGCAGTTATTTGATGAAATTATCAAAAAAGCTGGCTTCAGTGGAATGCAATTTATATATTTAGAATTACTACCATTGATACAAACTAACCAGTGAAAATATTAAACATTAAACAAATCAGGCCAACACAAATAAATGTCTTGTAGAGCACTACATTTGGTGTGACCCGATTTTTACACCCAATCCATAATTTCTAGTACAATTTGTTTTGCAGAAATCAGTCTTGATCATATCCACCAAGGTAAGGTAATCTTTCTATTGCAGCCGGTACTGCACTTGATTACCTAGCAAAGATGATCCTACATTGCTTGTATTGCACATTAGAGCCACTTCTTTAAAAATGTAGGACAACTTCACAAGCCTTGAATTTCTAACCGATTGAATGCAAAGTTGTCTTTCTCCCTTCAAAGACAGCCTGCAACAGGCAAATGGGCAATACAATCACAGCTCCTTTTTAACACCATTATTTAAATGCTACCTTTTGACCAAATCACTGGGGAGACATCTCCACTGTAATGCAGCACGTCACCAATCACAGCCAGGAATTAGCTTTACAAAACATGAGGCCATCTTCATTGTTGCTTGAAGATGGAGCCTAAAAGTCTTTTTTTGTTCTGTACTGGAAACATCTAGTTGCTTGTGTTTTTTTTTCACCAATCTTCATGACTGGGGTGTTATAATAGCACACTTAAGCACAAGATCTATTTGGAGACTGACAACATTAAACTATGCCGGTGACAGTGCAGCATGTGAGGGAACAGTATGTCTCAAATCACTGAAGTACAGTGAAAAAAATTGAGCATTTGAGACACTGAATTGCGAACACATTTAAGTCATTTTCTTCATATCTGGGGCAGTATTTTCTCACTCCATTTAAAATATTAAAAAATAGCAATTTGACCCTGAACGGAAAACCAAAGAGGACAAATGTTTGATTAAGTACTTCAAATATGACAAACAGATGCTCCTATGTCCTTCACAGATTTGACAATTCGTTCTTGCTAGCCAAAACCACTTTTTTTTGCTCAATAAATGAAGCTCATTAATGGTGTCAAACAATAATTAACCTTAGTTAATACTGCTTTTTAGTATTAGACAGGTCTGTCAATTATGTAAATCAGAGGACTGAGCTTCAATTATGTAAGTTCTTAGACAACTGTGGATAATAGCCATCAACCTCTGCAATATTTTATTATACAAAGCCTTTTTGAAAGAAATGTAACCAGTACGTTAGTTTAAATCAAATAGAGATTTTAAAAAATACTGCATATTGTGTTGTTAAAAATGTTGTTAAATGTTATGTAATAGATTGTTAGTTAATGATAAATTTTTTTTTAAAGATCAGGTTGGTTTTAAACAACTCTCCTTTTAATCCCATTTTCCCAAATTCATTCGGGGTTTAATCAGTTCTTAACTAGAGCCATACTGACTACTTTTAAACGTCAACATTTAAAGTTCCAGGAATCTTAAGTACACTCAACTTTTGTCCACGAATCAATAAAAAAAACTGGTGTTCATCTTCCAGTAGACTTGTAACCGTGACCTCAAGCCATTATTTAACAAAGTGAATAAAGCTCACCCTTACTGAAGCAACTCTATTTGAGGGCTGCCCCAGATGTTACAAGCAACCATGAAATGAATTAAAGTTAAACCAGGACTTTTGCAAGAGTGCAAGAGGTCTAAAGGAGCTACATAAACATAAAGCAACAAGTAGAAAAAGATTATTAAGTCCTGAGTAAAAATCTCAGTTATTGAGCAGCATAGAATCAACCAAGGACTCTTAAGTGGTCTGCTTCTGAGCATTTTCTGGATCCCAATATCACTCACCATGAGGGTGCCAAAACCACATCCAGTATCATAGTACAGAGCCATATAAAATCAGTATCATTGTTTTTGCTTTATTTTGGATTATTCTGGCTATACATTCCAATAGTCAAACTTCGTTAGAATCACAGCATTGATTGAAAACCTTAGTGCTTTATATAGATTTGTCTTATGTCCTATATCCCAAATACTCAACTCTGCAAACCATGTGTGGTTGGTGTTAGCCCTGACAAATGCATAACACAACAGTTATGTAGGTAGATAGGAAAGAGATTTGCATTTATGTTCTGCCTTTCATGATGTCAGGACAACCACTGCCATCTATTGGGATATCAGAGTCATACAGCACAAAAATAGGCCTATGCCAGCCATCAAATCCCAATCTATACTCATCCCTTTTACCAGCACTTGGCCAGAGCCTACTGTGCCTTGGCGATTTAGGTACGTGTCCAGTTGCTTCTCAATTGTTTCGAGAGTACCTATCTCCAACAACCGCTCAGGCAGCATGTTCCATATGTCCACCACCCTCTTTGTGATAAGTTCCTCCGATCCCCTCTAAACCATCTGCTCCTCACCTCAAACCTATGCCCTCTGGTCTTACGAGACTTCTGTCATGGGGAAAAAATGGTTACAATGTACCCTACCTATGCTTCTCATAGTTTTGTACATCAGTGTACTCCAGGAAAAACAAACACAGCTTATATGTCACCCAAATCTACTCTGTGAAATACTTCAATGGCTTCACACAGCACTTATATTTCACCTGACTCTTAACATGACTAAAAATACTTTATTATTGTAACCAGTGTTGTCAACTTATCTTCTGCTCCAATGACATTTTGGTTGGTCCCTTTGCAGCTTTCATTGCCTTTAGTTGAGTTTGTCATCTATCCCTGTTCTTCTGAAAACAATCACCTTTAAGTCAGTAAATAATTATTTTCCCTCAGATTGGATTTGTCCTTACCTGTGACCCTTACCCAATCTGATATCCCCCAAGACAAAATTATAGCTTGTATGTCACTCAAATAAATAAAAAGGTATATAGTAGGTCAATCATTTGTTACAAATCTCTCAGACGGCTGTCCTCAATACCAGGTGCATCACCATTAGGTCAACGAATACCTTGAACATGCTGCCCCCTTTAGAAATGGTGTCAATTGTTTGCTCTGCAGGTCAACGTAGATAAAACCAAAGAGCTACTTTTATACAACAATGGGCTGCATATGTGTGAACCTCTATGTTAATGACCAAAGAGTAGTGGTTATAGAGCATTTAATTATCTGGGAACACACAGACCAAAACCTAAACTTCACAGAGAAACCAGCTACTTTTTAAAAAGTTAGCCAGTGTCTGTTTTTAATCAGAAAATTGAAAGGGTTTGAAATAAGTCAAGATGTTTCAAGGGTGATGCACAAAAGTCTGGTAAGGAGAGCATCCCAACATTCAACATGACAGTCTGGCATCGTAACCAGAGCGTAAAATGCTGAAGTAAGCTGGCCAAATTTGTCAATATTGCAGGAAAATTGTGGTAAACAACAGACACAGCTCGATAACCTATTTAACAACATAGTTGAGGGGAAAGCTCAGGCCATTATCAGAATTCCCCCTCACTCTTCATATCCTCAGTTTGAAAGGCTCCCTTTGGGCCAGCTCTTTAGAATGTCTGTTGCCAGGAAAAAACCGGTTCAGGAGGCCTTTTGTTCCCAGTGTTTGCTATAAGCTTATTAAATAACAATGTAAACTCAAATCACTTTTTATTTATTTATTCAACTGTAGTTGAGTGCTTAATGGCAGTGCAATGCGTTATGTTTGTATAGTATGAGTGTATTTTATACATGCATAAATGTATGAATGTAGGTATACATGAATATTCACTGTTTTTAAACTAATGGCTGCATGATTATGTGTTATGCTGGAAGTGAAGCCAAAGACAGATTTCCAATTGACCCTCAATTTACTGCCCATGACATAAAACATTTATCGTGGACAGGTGGGCATGTTTAGCAACTCAATTTTCAAAATATTACTTTCAAAGGGCAGGAGAGAAGTAGGGAAGGGGATCTTCTATCTTTGGGGGTTGCCCTTTGCTGATCAGGGGATGTTCCCCTCCAAGCCCCTCAAAGATCTTGCTCCCTCCCCACAGCCTGAACACTGCAATCCCCTCTCTGACCTGCTCAGCATCTCCCCTGACTTGCCAGATTCTGAGAATCCATGGGCCTTCTTCCTTTTCTTGCAGTCCTGGCAGAAACCACTAAATCACTCTTGACGCTGCTGAGATTGATGAAGCTGCTGGCCAATCTGAATGGCCAGCAGCTCCTGAGGGCCGGACCTCTTCTCTAGTGAAAGGTAGATGTTCCACACAGCCTTCATTTAGCCTCACCTGCAGCATGTTACGGCTGCAGCTGCAAGAACAGGCTAGTTTGAAGCAGGTCAAGCCTCCACACCAATATTTTGGACAACTATTTTATGAAACTAACAAGCACCAAGAATTTGAACAAGAATGCTTTGAAAATCTTGCTCCATCCAACTAATCTTGAATAACTTTTGAGTGTTTTTTCCATATGGCAAAATAAAGCATGCATTTTTATGTTTATAACAACCAACCAATATCCTCAACTGGGATAATCAGTTGTGGCATGACCTTCTTAAAATTTGATTAATAAATCAATTCCATGTTTGGGCATTGCCCTTCTGTCTTTTAGTGGACTACAAAATGTTCAAGTGGACACCTGCCCTCTCTTTTATGGTAAATTCTTTCCATTACCCTAATAGCCATGTCTATCAGCTGGCCCAGCAGGACCAGTTGTGGGCTTTGAGAATGAAGAGTTACCCAACTGATAATTTCAGCAACCAATGCACTGGAATTAAGGTTTTTCTACAAAAATATATCATACATTTTAAGCATAGTTGCTCTGAAATGATCAGGCCAATATATTTTTTGGGAATCTAAATAAGAGAACAAGACACTGGCAAGCCACTGAGATAACAGAATGTCCACCACATTTAGTAATATAGAGGGGTTAAATATAGCAGAGATAATTTTACAGGATGGGGTGACAGGCATAGAGCTTCATTCACCAGGGAACAGATTACTGAAAGACTGGTGATGGAGGTCAATGTGCCTGATGTATGCTGCTCCTAACTTTCCAATCTTTAATCCTAATGACTGGAAAATTGAGCACAATAACCTCTACAGAAGACTCTTTCATCCAGTCTTCTGGTGATGTTGTCTGCCCTAGTCACCCCACCTCTAAATCTGAGCTGCTGTCTCAAACATTGATCATAAGAAACAAAAACAGAAAAATACTGAAAATCTCAACAGGTCTGGCAGGCTCTGTGGAGAGAGAAAATAGAGTTATGATTTTTATTTTACTTATAGATCATTAGAACCCCAACACGAGAAGCAAAGCACCACAAGCTGGATATAAATGGACTGGCGCTGATCCTATGGGCTTTTCACCATGCAACACATCACAACAAATCCTCTAAGCTATTTCACACTGCGAAAGATACAGAATGAAATTTTTCCCTTTATTTGAACTGCTGACAAGTGTGCTACTCGCATACACATTAGGAACATCACTCACTGATACCTCTACTGATGATTTATCACAACCATTAAGAGATTGGTTGCCTGGATAGTTGCTTTGGTAAAAAGTTCCATACTGAAGCTGAATTATAATCAGGACTATCTTACAATAGGATTACTGTATGTAGGCATGGGGCCAATGAAGGGACATCAACAATAAAACCTGACACTCCCTTAAGTGTGGAGTGATTTCAAACTACTGCAGACACTTGTGGGTAATGGGATTTTTTTTAAAGAAATCTCAAGTGTATGGCACAACAGTTTGCCAGCTAGTTAGCTGTAGTGTAAAACTAGAAAAAATATTCTATTTATTATCAATCTTCTGCCCCTGAACAAACCTTGAGATGCAACAAAATCTCAAGGATGCACAATATTTGATTTAGCAGTAAAAATAACAGAACTACAATATCACGCAAGCCCCAAAGGACAGAAAAAAAATCCCAGAACTGAATTCAGGCATGGGAGAGGAGGCATTTTGAAACTTTCCATTACTGATCTGAGATTCAAGTAACTTTTATAACTGTTTTAAAAGCATTTAATTAAAAGCCTTCAATTTCACAGTAAGACCTGCACTAAATTTAAATGTCCACATTGTGACCTGCAATTTCTTTAGAAATACCTTGGCAATTCCCAACCTATTTGGAATGCCAGAAGGAACAGCTACTCAAGACCTCGTGCAGCACACACATTTGTTGGACAGCAAGAACTTTGTTTAACATCAAAATAAACAACCTTACTTTGTGGCTTTCCCATATCTAGTACCACAGGAGACAGACAAATTATACACTCAGATCAATTTCCATAGCTAGTTTTCCATAGGTTACCATCAGACAGCACAGTGGTTAACACTGATGCCCCACAGCAGTGCCAGGGACCTGGGTTTGAATCCAGCCTTGAGTGATTGTGTGGAGTTTGCACATTCTTCTCTTGTCTGTCTGGGCTTCCTCCGGTGCTCCGGGTTCCCCTCTCACTCCAAAGATGCATAGGTTTGGTGGGATTAGTGGGATAAATATATGGGGTTACAGGGTTAGGGACAGGGGATGGGCCAGACTAAGATGCACTGTCAGAGAGGGGTGCAGACTTGACAGGCTGAATGGCTTCCTTCTGCACTCTAGCGATCCTATTCTAACCTACCATCCTGTCACCACCAGGTGCTATAGCTTGAGGGCACCATTCTACATCAAATGTGCCTGACCAGGAGACTCTCCCATTCTTACCTCCTACCATAGGCACACTGAAAGGACTTATAGATTGAAAATTAATCTGTTTGTCCATGTTATGAACACAGCTTCTGTGGCCATCGAATCCTGAAATGGGACTCAGACCTGGAGTTTTTGGCTGAGGGGCAAGGACATTTTCCACTATGCCACAAGACTTCCGTCAATCACTTCAGGGATGGGGCAAAAATTCTATACATGTACATCCTGCTCTTAATGAATTTATAATAATGATCATGACATTTTGCCCTCCATGCAACATAGAGAAGCATAACTATGAAGCATGCTAATGCATACTTACTCTTTTCAAAGTCCTGCAGCCAAGAAAAATATTTCAAAGAAACACCACAATTACTTCTATTAAGCATCAAGTATGAATCCTCCATGATGCTTCACATCGTTGTTTCCAAATGTTGTACTGCCCTTGTATGAGACATTTCCCGTGGCTTATTTTCTATACAGGTGTCAAGTATTTTGCTCTTTTTGAATTATCAAACTGTATAAAATGGCCCCAATATACTGAAAAGACATAGCATGTAATAGAAATTGCTGAATTTTGTGGGGGAGTTTTGATGCTTTTGGGAAAAAAAAATCTTGGGTTGCTCCTTGAAAAAAAAGCACTAAACTCCATTCCCCCATTGACAAACGTACCTGTATTTTTGTGTCTTTACACTTTTACGACACAAAATATTTCGTAGCAAGTGAAGGATTTTTTAGTGCAATCACTGTTGCAATGTAGGAAAATGCAGCAGCCAATTTGTTCCATAAATAGCAATGAGATAAAATTGAAGGAAGAATAAATTTTGAAATAGTCAACAACATACTTGGTCCTTTCTTTCGCCCACTTCTCCCTGCAAGGCACCTGACCTCCACTGAACATTTCCCCCACAGTAGTGTAAAGGTCAGAAATTAAAGTGAGTGATGATGTTTGAGGATAACATAAAAATCAAAGTTTCTTTACTTTTAAGTAGGCAATGGTAAATCTTTTCTAATACTAATCACATTTCAGTGTGGAAGAATGTTAAGAATCGTTTTTAAAATTGTCTCTTTCTGGAGCATGGGATTTCAACTTCAAATGGCTTCTACCGAAGGCATGTAGAACCTTAGGGATTTAGAAATCAGGTACTTTTAAATAAAAAACACACTTAAAAACTAGAAAGTAAATTTTGAACTGTTAAGATATCAATGGGGCGGCTACAGTGGGTGATTTTTTTTTCAGGGTCTTGCCATTTGAGGAATATTGGGCCATTAAAATGAGCCACCAATTAATAAACCAGTGCTTCTGAAGCAGGCACCCGAATATCATACTTTTACATGAATCTTTCTTTGCTCTTACCAACTAGCATGGCGTGAAACATCTATTCTTGTTTTAATTGTGATTGAATGCACTGTATTATACCATCTAATGTGCATTAGAGGAAAAAAAAGGTTTATACCTCTGTTCTTTCCATAGAAATGTTCCCCATCATGGATTATACAGTACTTTTCATAAAGATATTCCCAAACATTTCGATGTCCCAAAAAAAGGATAAGCCAGCAAAATTGGTTAATAATTTGTCAGAGCTTTTAAGAAAATTTAAGTTTTATGGTCTGCCATTGCTGTACAAAACATATGAAGCATAATAAGTAGTTTCAATGAATGTGTGTCACAATGTTAATCTCAAAGAAACACCATGTAAAACACACATTGCATGCCCACAAAAATAAAATTGCTGCTGAAAACACTACTCAAAGTTCACATGTGAAATCTGAATTAAAAAACTAAACAAACACGTACTGTGGAAGCATTAAGTACTGGCCTCAGTTAGAAGGAAAGAGAAATGGAAAAGGGCAAGACAAAAGTGAAAGAGCAAGAGATTTGCCTCAAAATTAGTCAAAGCATAAAGTAATGAATTACGTTGAAATGCTGTAGCCAAATACAGCAGCAAGGTTGAACATAAAAACTTAAATGTTGTTAGAAGATAACTATTAGTGCAGTCAAGTCTTATGTTTCAGTACACTTTAAATTGGGTGGGGGAGATGAACTAAGTTTGAGAATCAATATCATTGCTGCAAATTTTGTATATAGCATTCAGCAACGGAGGTCTGAAAGTGTATTACCATGGATTTCATGGATGCCTTGGGGACTTGAGAATGCTGAACAGCTGCAGTTTGTGTAATAAGCATTCCTCGAAGATTCCTATTTCATTAACTAAAAATAGCATTCATAGCTGTAGTTGCCAACTAAAGGATATTTTTTACAATTAAGATTTGTTGGCACCACTATCCCTTAATCCAAGGTGTACAATTGCAGCAACTAGTCAGTAAGCATTTAGTTCAAGGTACCAAATCTTTCATTTTACATGGAACCTTTCACAACCTCAGGATGTTCCAAAAGCACCAGTCATTTTCCCATCCCACACATTAGCCAAAAATTCATCCATCACCTTTGCATACATTGAGGCAGCCATCCAGCTGAGGCAGTTGACATCTCCATTTGTTAATGTCACTCAACAACTTGCCAGGAATACTCACACGACCTCGGCTGACAGTAGAGTAGCAAACAAGGTCAAAAGCACTTGGTATCAGCATCAATGCAATTGTTGGGAGCTCCCACTCCTATGTACCTCAATAATTCATACTTAGTAGGAATAAAGTCAGTCTACTTAAGTAAACTCAGAACAACAATCTGCTTCAATTATGAATAAAGTGACTGAACAGCATATTGGTAAAAGTAAGATTCCTATATCATTCAAAATTGTTCAAGATATTTGCATTAAACAAGAACTGTTTGATAGTGCACAACAAAATAAATGGAACATTCTGGGTACAAGCAAACTTAAAGCATGGCAGCAGGAAACATTGCAATATTTTTAATTCTTGTCTTCCAGATATACCTGAGGGAGAACATGCTAGCCCCAGTACATCCAATCGTTACCAACATTTCTCAGCACTCACTATTTCATGCCTCTCAAGGGACTGATTAAAATGTTCACCCAAGGGAAGTAAATTAATTAACCAGAAGGAAGTGTACTCATAAGAATACAGTGCAGGTAACCAGAACAGGTAACGAGTAAGAACACTGGCCAGACGGTTTTTTTTTAGCTCCTTTAACTCAATATGCTGGGGATAGGAATTCCTTGGGTCTGGATTTTGCAAGTTGATGCTTATAGAGCATCATTTCTTGGGTCAGGCATTGGATGCCATGTTTAATAGAGTATGCAGATGGCAGTTTGGGGGAGGATTACACTAGTAACATGTGCAATATGCAGGGGATGGCTTCCCAAACCCATAAAGCACCCTAAAAGGTCCAGCAATTACTGGGACATCTGGCAATGGAAGCATCCATGACAGGCCCCCAACTAATCTGTGCTTTTTCCAAGTAATCTTAAGGTTCAAACCGTAAATGAAAGCTGGGTTGTAGAAGAGAATTGAATAGGACTTCCCCAATTTCATTGTCATTAAGTGTACTTTCCTGATAAGTGGTCATGCAGTACCCAATGTGCGTGGCAGAAAGGGAGACAGAAGACCTCAGGATGGTGTTACCCTCCAGCCAATTCTGTACTATGCTTGTTCACTTGATGAAAAGAATGCAGGGTCAGGTTGCTAATGTAGCAACACATTGGCTTACTGCTTATTAAGCGATTATTGGGGTTGGCTTCCTTTGGGCAAATTTCACTTTACTCCTAAAGAGAAAATGCTGGAAATTCTCAGCAGGTCTGACAACATCTGTAAGGAGAGAAAAGAGCTGATGTTTTGAGTCCAGATGACAGAGATTTTCCAGCATTTTCTCTTTTGGTTTCGGTTCCAGCATCCGCAGTAATTTGCTTTTATTCACTTTATTCTCACCTTGCACATTCTTGCCATTCAATCAGCACCTCGACAAAGCATTGACTTGGGCTAAAATAACATTTCTTATGAAGACACTAGGGAAGCAACACGTCAAAACGTACCTAGTATATGTAATGGCTTGTCAGCAATAATAAAAAAGGGAGTTTGGTAAGTTCTGCTGCTATAAAGCAATTTCATTTTTAAACTGGCAGAACTGAAGTAACTCAAAAGTAGACCTCAAATTGACTCCAGTACAACAGTGCAAGATCACCTTGGAGAGGCCAACTAACTCCATTTGGTGCAAAACTGCAGGATGATATTCTTGTGTCATACCATGCCTGGCTTAAAAAAAAATCAGGGTGTTCCCTGTAAACTCAAGTGTACTTTTAAAAATTGTTTTGGGAGCCTAAGCTATTGATCAAGTTTACAACCTATTTAAGTACCAATTCATAGAATTCTCTCTGGATCTGGACCACCTGATTTCCAACCAGGCTGCATAATCTTCCGCCATAGCGGAATTAGTAGCTAAGTGTAAATGTAATCTTAAACAGTTATACTGGGCCAACTTCATCTAGTGCTATTGTATAAACATTAAGCCACAGATATGATTTGAGACTTAAAATCCAATTATTATGATTAAATTAAAACTCAAACGACATAATTTGTATAATACAAGGTTCAAATATTAATTTGTGACATTGTAGCTATAACTAAAAAAAAAATGATAATCCAACTTTTTCCAGGATGGTTCAAATTGACTCATATGCTCAGAAAATCTTCTGGTTAAGAGATCAAATAATGTAAAAATACCAAAATATCATTTCCTATAGTTTTCTCTGGGTCATTTAGTTAAGTTACTTTGGATCATTAAGACAGCAAAATATCTAAGCGATGCTCGCTATATCTAGAAGCTGCTACACGTGTGAATTAATAACCAGTGACCAATTTGTGGAAGCTTATAAAAGAAAATGGTTGCACGAATGGAGCTACCATAAAAAATACTACTGCTTTAATTAAACTAAGTGTTCCATTCTTCACTTAGAAGAAAACTCAAACTTGCTTGTGGGAAAATAAATGTTGTGGCCTTAGAATTGCTGAGTCCTTTTCTGCCAGCAGAAACAGAGCCTTCATTTGTCCATGATCAGTAATGCAGACCCTGGGACATAGTTATTACCACAAGTCGAAAAGGACAGCATGTGCCATAAAAGATGGTTTAGTGAAGGGGAGGTCACATCTCAATAACTTGATCGAGTTTTTCGAGGAAGTGGCGAAGACGATTGATGAGAGTAGGGCAGTGGGTGCTGTCTACATAGACTTCAGTAAAGCCTCCAAACAACCTATATCCTTATGGCAGACTGGTGCAGAAGGTGAAGTCACATGGGATCGGGGTGAGCTGGCAAAGTGGATACAGAACTGGCTCAGTCATAGAAGGCAGAGGGTAGCAGTGGAAGGGTGCGTTTCTGAATGGAGGGCTATGACAAATGGCGTTCCTCAGGGACAAGTGCTGGGACCTTTGCTGTTTGTAATATATATAATACATATATATAAATGATTTCGAGGAAAATGTAACGGGATTGATTAGTAAGTTTACAGATGACACAAAGGTTGGTGGATTTGCAGATAGCGATGAGGAACATCAGAGGATTCAGCAGGATATAGGTTGTTTGGAGGCTTGGGCAGAAAGATGGCAGATGGTGTTTAATCTGGACAAGTGTGAGGTAATGCATTTTGGAAGATTTAATACAGATAGGACATATACGGTAAACAGCAGAACCCTTAAGAGTATTGATAGGCAGAGGAACTGGGCATACATGTACACAGGTCGCTGAAAGTGGCAACACAGTTGGAGAAGGTAGTTAAGAAGGTATATGGCATGCTTGCCTTCATTGGCCGGGACACTGAATTTAAAAATTGGCAAATCATGTTGCAGCTTTATAGAACCTTAGTTAGGCCGCACTTGGAACAGTGTTCAATTTTGGTCGCCACACTATCAGAAAGATGTGGAGGCTTTGGAGAGGGTACAGAAAAAAATTTACCAGATGTAGCCTAGTATGGAGGGCATTAGCTATGAGGAGAGGTTGGAGAAACTTGGTTTGTTCTCAATGGAACAACGGAGGTTGAGGGGCGACCTAATAGAAGTCTACAAGATTATGAGGGGCATGGACAGAGTGGATAGTCAGAAGCTTTTTCCCCAAGGTGGAAAACTCAATTTCAAGGGAGCATAGGTTTAAGATGCGAGGGGCAAGGTTTAAATGAGATGTGCAAGGCAAGTCTTTTTTACATATAGAGAGAGGGTGGTGGGTGTCTGGAACTCACTGCCAGGGGAGGTAGTGGAAGCCCATACGATAGTGAGCTTTAAGGGGCATCTGGACAAATACATGAATAGGATGGGAATAGAGGGATATGGTCCCCAAATAGGTATGGGTTTTTAGTTCAGTCAGGCAGTATGGTCAGTGCAGGCTTGGAAGGCCAAAGGGCCTGTTCCGGTGCTGTAATTTTCTTGATACTTGCTTCATTCTGTTCATATGGTAAAGCAGAATGGCATGCCATTCTAATAAGTGGTCATGGCCCAGATGTATTAAAACAAAGAATCAGTAATTTTGATTTTTGTACATGATCAGTCTCTGACATTTCTCCCCAATTACTGCTAGCACCCACCACCCTAGCAAAATTTGTGTTGGAATTTATTTGTTGCAAAAAAATCTGGTTTCTGACTGAAACTCCACCATCTCCAAAGTCAATCCAACCAGACTCTCTCATTGTGGAATTTCAGTTACTACATTCCGAACACAACTTGTATATTTGCGTATAACTGCTTAGATGTGGAGAACAGGCATGAGGAAAAGCAAGACTAAATTTTCCCATGGACACCAGGACTCTAACGTCAAGATCATTTCTGCATCCTGAGTGTATGTGTTCTATAAGTGTGCCTGCCAGCTTAATGCTCCGAGAGGCAGCTAATTAGTACAGAATTTGCATTGGCAATCCAATTAAGGATGATAAGCAGTACACAGATTTGGGAGAACCAATTGGAGGACCAAAATCGGGTCCAATTTACTGACCTTAGCCCCAGTGGGAAAAACAAGCACTACTCACGCAGGTGGACAGTGAGAGGGTGTCACAAGATCGAGGCACTCTCCTGCATATCTAAACTGCCACTGAAGGCACAACTACCACTGGTGGAGAAATTAAAATCAGGAATGCTCAAGAGACCAGAATTATACAAATGCAGATACCTTGACAGGGTTGTGAAGCTGGAGGATACTACAAAGATGGAAAAGCAAGAAACTGTAGAGGAATTCAAAGTACGAATGACAATTTTATCAAGATAGTTCATGACAGCAAGCCTGTGCAATTACAAGGGCAACGGGTGAACAAGGTCTGGTGCAAGTTAGGACATGGGCAATAAATTTTTGGATGACCTGGAGATTATGAAGGTTAGATTGGGTGAGACCAGGTGTACATTGTGATAATCAAATCTGGAGGTAACAAAGGCATTGATGGGAGTTTCAGAGATGGTAGCATGGCAGACTGGACTAATAATCCGGAGACCCAGAAAAATGCTCTAAGGACACATTCAAATCTTACCCCTGCAGAAATTTGAATTCAATAAAGATCTGGAATTAAAAATGGTGACCATGAAACCACTGTCAATTGGTATAAAAAAACAACAGGTGCACTATGTCCTTTAGGGAAGGGATTCTGCCATCCTTACCATTCTGGCCTGTATATGACTCCAGGTCCACAACAATGTGGTTGACTTTTATTGCCCCTCAAAAATAATTGGGGATGGGTAATAAAGGTTGGCCCAGCCAGCGACACCCGTGTTCCATGAACAAATATGCCCTGTACTGGGTAAAGTTGCACGTTGTTAGAGGTGGAAACAGGTGGTTGGAAGTTCATTTTAGGGTCAAATATGATACCATGGTTGTGAACAATCATATGTTGGGCTGTAATTTTTTGGGTTGTAGATAATACATTTTCCAACAAGTGTTTTTATGCCTGCGGTACAATAAACAGCAGTTATATCCTGCACAGTGCCCAGATTTTAATCTAATTATGCACAAAGTTTTGTATATATGATGTGAAATACCATTATCTGCAAAAAAAGGGACCATAAACCACTATGTAACGGGAAGAAAGTAACTTACATGGAGCTTCAACTAGCCACTGTGCACATTCGGAATTGCTTATCATTTTATCAATTTTGCTGCTTTAAAAAAAGTGCATGACTTCCTGATTCAATAGAACATTGGAAACCAGGGAAAAGAATGCTTTCCATAGTTTTTGCAAAGATAAGCTTCCACTTTGCTACAAAAATGTTACATTTGGTTACTGTTCTGCATATCATGCTCCCTCCAATTACAACAACATTCAAGACAATTTACGGAAGATATACAAATCTATATGCAAGTCTATTTTCATTGCATGAAGATCACCAATACATTAATTATATACACATATAGCATAAAATAGAAAAAAAAGCTTGTTTTTCTTCCAAATAAATTCTTGATTGTTGCTAATTCTGACTAATTGGCCTGAAGGATCCTACATGGCAACCTTGGGCAGAAGTCTAAAACACAAAACTAAATTTGGCACAAGATAAAATCTCAAGAGGCAAAGGATGAATGATGTGGAAAGGAGAAATGTCACATTGGTGCAGCAAGGGCCTCCCAAGATCAGGCAGGAAGCTGAAAACCATGGTTTAATCAGAGCAGCTGCTCATATTATGCATGATTTGGTCACTGGATGATAAAAGTGAAACAAATGTTCTATTACCTAACATGAACATCTTCACCTTGGTTAGTTGACCAAACACTTTGGGTGGAGAAAAATAAGACTGCACTTAACTTTTTTAAAAAATTCCAGTCATAATCTAATCCTTCTCTTTTGCTCATCATTCATTTAACATGCATAAAGCCCTTTCTCAATACACACTACATGCAATGAAACGAGCTGAATTGTAACATACAAACATAAGAATATAAGAAATAAGAGCAGGAGTATGCCATCTGGCCCTTTGAACCTGCCCCACCATTCAACAAGATCATGGCTGATCTGAAGTGGATCAGTTCCACTTTCCCGCTTTCTCCCCATGACCCTTAATTCCCCTGTCTGTCAGAAACCTATCTACCTGTGACTTAAACATATTCAGCAAGGTAGCCTCCACCACTTCAACGGGCGGAGAATTCCAGAGGTTCACCACCCTTTGAGTGAAGAAGTTCCTCCTCAACTCCGATCTAAACTGCACCCCCCTTATCTTGAGGCTGTGCACTCTAGTCCTGCTATCCTTTCTAAGCAGGAAGAATCTCTCTACCTCTACCCTATCTAGTCCCTTCATCATCGTAAACATCTCCTTCTAAACTCCAACTAGTACAGAACCAGTCTATTTAGTCTCTCTTCATAGGCTAACCCCCTCATCTCCGGTATCAGCCTACTGAACCTTCTCTGCACTCTCTCCAAGGCCAATATATCCTTCCGCAAGTGCGGCGACCAAAACTGCACACAGTTCTCTAGCTGCGGCCTCACCTGTATCCTGTACAGTTGCAGCAAGACCTCCCTACTTTTATATTCTATCCCCCTCGCTATAAAGGCGAACGTTCCATTCGCCTTCTTTATCACCTGCTGCACCTGCAGACTGGGTTTTTGCGACTCATGCACAAGGACCCCCGGGTCCCTCTGCACTGTAGCATACTGCAGCTTTTCGCCTTTTAAATAATAGACCCCCTACTACTATTTCTGCCAAAGTGGATAACCTCACACTTGCTAACATTACGTGAATAAGATCTTAATCAGTTGGGGGTAGGGTGTTAGTGTGGATAGAGGATTGGTTGTCAAATAGGAGGCAGAGAGTGGGGGTTAATGGGTGCTATTCGGATTGGCGGTTGGTGACTAGTGGAGTGCCCCAGGGGTCGGTGCTGGGGCCTCAGCTATTTACCATTTATATAGATGATCTGGAGGAGGGAACCGAGTGTATGGTGTCGAAATTTGCTGATGACACCAAGATTGGTGGAACAGCAAATTGCGCAGAGGGTGTGGAGAGTCTGCAGAAGGATCTAGATAGGCTGGGCGAATGGGCCAGGAACTGGCAAATGGAATTTAATGTTGGCAAGTGCGAGGTGGTCCACTTTGGTAGGAATAATGGTAGGAAGGACTATTACTTATGTGGCGAAAAACTGCAGCAGGCGACGGTGCAGAGGGACCTCGGGGTCCTTGTGCACGAGTCGCAAAAACCCAGCCTGCAGGTGGTCAGGAAGGCTAATGGGATGCTGGCCTTCATAGCGAGGGGGATTGAATATAAAAGTAGGGAGGTCTTGCTGCGGCTGTATAGGGCATTGGTGAGGCCGCAGCTGGAGTACTGTGTGCAGTTTTGGTCGCTGCACATACGAAAGGATATTTTGGCCTTGGAGGGAGTGCAGAAGAGGTTTACTAGGCTGATACCGGAGTTGAGAGGGTTGAGCTATGAGGAGAGGCTGAATAGACTGGGCTTGTACTCGTTAGAGTTGAGGAGAATGAGGGGAGATCTCATTGAGACGTATAAGATGATGAATGGGATGGATAGGATAGAGGTGGAGAGACTCTTCCCGCTCAGAAAGGATAGTAGGATGAGGGGGCACAGCCTCAAGATAAAGGGGGGGCGGTTTAGAACGGAGTTGAGGAGGACTTCTTCACTCAAAGGGTGGTGAATCTCTGGAATTCTCTGCCCGTTGAAGTGGTGGAGGCTGCCTCGCTAAATATTTTTAAGACGCGGGTTGATGGGTTTTTGATAAGCAAGGGGATTAAGGGTTATGGGGAGAGGGCGGGAATGTGGAACTGGGCCACGACAGATCAGCCATGATCTTATTGAATGGCGGGGCAGGCTCGAGGGGCTAGATGGCCTACTCCTGCTCCTATTTCTTATGTTCTTATTCAAAACTCTTCAGAAGGATAATGAATCTAAAGTCTTCAGATACACAACTTTTTTCATGTTATTACAAGTCCAACAAACGTTTATCATCTCACTTACCTGTGATGGCTCCATCCTACAGTTTTATATTTAGTAATCTGCAATTCTGGTAAAAAAGTGAAAACCACAGGCTGAACTATGGTTTGTGGGTTTGGGATTTTGCCATCAAAACTCTTTTTAACAATATAAATGAAAGCTGGTGCACAACATTGCCATTTCTGTACTTCAGGTCATAAGGCCAATGTGTAAATGCTCTGTGACATTCGTGACTATCTCCCCTGACGCCTAATTGAACTCTCATTTATCCTTCGTTAAAAAGGTAAAGAAGCTTAATTTCCCCCTTCATCAACAAAAGCGGAGGAAAATCCATCCAACACTTAATTACGGCTCCTTAATTGCAAAGGCATTTCTGATAGCCTGGGTATATGAAAAGGTTTCTCCAATTTGCATGATCTCGCGCTCTCCATGACAACTTCCTTGGCTCTATTTACTATCAAGTTTAATGCTCCTTTGAATATTTCTCGTGTTTTTGTTAAACTACAAATATGCAATCACAATTTTTCTCCTCCCTACACAGAAATCAAGAATCCAAAGTATCTCTTATGCTAACTCATCTTCTCTTCAGCTCAACCAAGCATCCCACCAAACCTCTCAGATTATAAGACTGTTGAATTTGTTACCTCATACAGTCGTGGAGGTATACAGAATAGAAAAAGACCCTTCGGCCCATCGCATCTACACCTATTATAATCACATCTTCCAGACCTTGTATGCTTGCATCTCAAGTGCACATCTAAATACTTCTGAAATGTTAAGAGGGTCTCTGCCTCCGCCACCTTTCCAAACTCCCACCACCCTTTGGTTGAAAAAGGTTTTCTTCAAAGCCCCTTGAACCTCTGACCCACACCTTAAATTATGCTCCCTAATCATTGAACCCTCCACCTTGGGGAAAAGTTTCTTCCTGTTTATCTATGCCCCTCAATTTTGTACATCTCAATCATGCCCCCCCTCGGTCTCCTCTGCTCCAGGGAAAAAAACCCAGTCTCTCTTCACAACTAAGACTCTCCAGCTCAGGCAACAACCTAGTAAATCTCTTCTGCACACTTTCCAAAGCTATTACATCCCTCCTACAACATAGGTTCCTCTTACAATCTGCCAAATTTCAAACACCAGTGCTGTGTCACCTTACCATGTGAAAAATGTAACAAGAAATGGTTGCATTTTTTACATTTTCAAGTTGACATGTTACGGTTTGTGGCAGTGATCACTGCCAATTCTTGTGAGTGTACCATCAGCCCTGCCAAAATTACAACAATGCCCATTTTGTCAGCTATGCTAAATGAAAATGAACCGTAGCTTACTCAGTTAGCACTCCCAAATGGTCTACCAAATCATTCAGGCTTGATTCATGGCGCCAGCTTGAACATAAAAACATAAGAAATAGGAGCAGGAGTAGGCCATCTAGCCCTTCGAGCCTGCCCCGCCATTCAATAAGATCATGGCTGATCTGTCATGGCTCAGTTCCACATTCCCACCCTCTCCCCATAACCCTTAATCCCCTCTCTTTTCAAAAACCCATCAACCCGCGTCTTAAAAATATTTAGCGAGGTAGCCTCCACCACTTCAATGGGCAGAGAATTCCAGAGATTCACCACCCTTTGAGTGAAGAAGTTCTTCCTCAACTCCGTTCTAAACCGCCCCCCCCCCCCCCTTTATCTTGAGGCTGTGCCCCCTAGTCCTACTGTCCTTTGAGTGGGAAGAGTCTCTCCACCTCTATCCTATCCATCCCATTCATCATCTTATATGTCTCAATGAGATCTCCCCTCATTCTTCTAAACTCTAATGAGTACAAGCCTAGTTTATTCAGCCTCTCCTCATAGTTCAACCCCCTCAACTCCGACATCAGCCTAATAAACCTCCTCTGCACTCCCTCCAAGGCCAAAATATCCTGGCGTAAGTACAGCGCCCAAAACTGCACACAGTACTCCAGCTGCAGCCTCACCAATGCCCTATATAGCCGCAGCAAGACCTCCCTACTTTTATATTCAATCCCCCTTGCTATGAAGGCCAGCATCCCATTCGCCTTCCTGACCACCTGCTGCACCTGCAGCTGGGTTTTTGCGACTCATGCACAAGGACCCCGAGGTCCCTCTGCACCGTCGCCTGCTGTAGTTTTTCGCCACATAAGTAATAGTCCTTCCTACCATTATTCCTACCAAAGTGGACCACCTCACACTTGCCAACAGTAAATTCCATTTGCCGTTTCCTGGCCCATTTGCCCAGCCTATCTAGATCCTTCTGTAGACTCTCCACACCCTCCGCGCAATTTGCCGTTCCACCAATCTTGGTGTCATCAGCAAATTTCGACACCATACACTCGGTTCCCTCCTCCAGATCATCTATATAAATGGTAAATAGCTGAGGCCCCAGCACCGACCCCTGGGGCACTCCACTAGTCACCAACCGCCAATCCGAATAGCACCCATTGACCCCCACTCTCTGCCTCCTATTTGACAGCCAATCCTCTATCCACGCTAACACCCTACCCCCAACTCCATGTCCCCTGACCTTCAGCAATAACCTCTTGTGAGGTACCTTGTCAAACGCCTTCTGAAAATCAAGAAAGACCACATCCACCGGTTCTCCTCTATCCACCGCCCTAGACACATCCTCATAGAACTCCAGTAAATTTGTCAGACACGACTTCCCCTTAACGAAACCGTTCTGCATCTGCTCTATCAAGCAATCCCCCTCAAGGTGCCTCGCTATTTCCTCCTTGATGACGGATTCTAACATTTTACCTACAACAGACGTTAAACTAACCGGCCTATAATTCCCTGCCTTTTGCCTGGCACCCTTCTTAAACAACGGCGTAACATTAGCCGTTTTCCAATCATCCGGCACTTCCCCGGAATCCAACGACGTTTGGAAAACCACCACCAAGGCATCCACTATCACCTCCGCCATTTCTTTCAGAACCCTCGGATGCATTCCATCCGGTCCTGGGGACTTGTCCACAATCAGCCCCTCCAGTCTGTCGAGCACCGCCTCTCTAGTAACAATAATGTCATTGAGACCCTCCAGTCCTACCACCTTTCCATCTCTAACACCCGGCAAATTATTCACGTCCTCCTCCGTGAAGACCGAAACAAAACCACCACACAAAACATTTTTCGAAGCTCATTTAAAGGCAGAGGGCAGATATTCTGCAGCAATTAAGGCTCTCAAACAGAACTGATCTTTTTCCATGCAGCAATACAATGCAAAATAGCTTCTGCTTCATTGGAATGAACCCTAAACAGTAGCCAAAATTCATCCTTCAGTGTGAGCACCAGAAATTTTATACTGCCCTTATTTTCTCGCTCTTCAAGCTAAATATACAAAGCCAGCATGATACCAAAGATTTCATTACTTCAGTCAGCTCCTGCACTCAAGAGTGCTCCATGACAGGCACAGGTCTAATTTGCAGCTGTAGAGGGACAACTCACATCAGGACAGCACCACCAGACCTTAGACCACATCAGTCACAGCAACAGATTAAATAGCCATCATGTTTGTGGTCTGTATTACCCCATGCCAAAATTAGGTCTCTTGGGACATGTTAATAAGATTGATGTTGTCTGGGGAAAGGGTAAGGAAGAAGGGGTAAACCCAGAAAAGAACATTCCCCACCTTATCCTCACCTTTTGCAGGGGTATGAAAGATTCAAATTCAATAGCAAGATATAACTAAGTAAAAAGAACAATATCATCATTGGAGAAAATATTCCAAAGCATTTTTTTTAAAGTACAAATTTCTGCATCAATTTTCCCTTCATCCCATTTGCCAAGAAGAATTAGGAATTTCAAACATCAAATGCATACGGGCAGTCAACATAATACAAAATTAGTCGACCTTGTAGTCTACTTTGACACTTCTGCAATTAAGTCCTCGGTCATCAAAAAGGTCAAAACTGGATTGATAAACATATCGTTTACTACCAACTACTTCAAGCATTTCCCCACCAAAAATTTAGAAGCTCGAGGTTTGTGGTGCATGTTTGTTAACAAATCTTCCCAAATTTGACAGAATGTTTAAGGCTGAAATATTTCCCAATGCAGGGAAAAAATAAATAGAATGATCTGATCATTCTGACAGCCATGACAAATTATGTTACATTTGCCTGAAAGGCAGCCATGTTCATTTCACTGCAATTATTGGCACATTATTTCCAGCCAGGCAGAAGAACGCTCACAGTCATCTGCACAGCACAATCACATCTTGCACAGATCAACTCTAGTCTCTAAAGGACGTAACAAATAAGAGCAACAGTAGGTATTTGACCCTTCAAAGCCTGCCCTGCTACTCTACAAGGTCATGGTTGATTTGATCATGGTCTAAAATCCACTTTCCTGCCTAACCTTTGTAACCCTGGACTCTTTTGTAGATCAAAATGTGTCCCACTCAGCCATATGTTCAATGATCCAGCCTTCACTGCTGAGTGGAATGAAAACCTCCTAGATCAATGACTACACTATAAATTTCTATTTTGTTGTACATGACAGTCTGCTCAAAAACAACTTTTTGCACCCTTGCACCACACAACCTTCAAAATACAAATCCGTACACAAGAATTCTTATTGTAACTTTCAACACCAAGTGCCTATTAAACCAAGTCTTGCCACCAGTGATCTTATACTACACTATAAAGGTTCAACATTAATGGGTGTTTGTTCACCAGGGACACACTATAATTGTCGAATGTTTGAAAGTGACACTAACTTTTAATCGTACCATAGTTAGATATATTTAAGGTTTCCTTTTAGATCCAGAATTAATTAAATCGGGGTGGGGGGGAGTGGGGTATTTACCCATAATGTGGAACCAAGGCTGTCCTAAAAACCTCAGCATTTCTATTTTCCATTGTTTAAATCAAAGGTAGTGGACATGTGAAGCTACTAAATTAAATTTGAAGAAGGAGTGCAAAGATGATGTTAACATTACAGCTGTCAATTATACAGAACTGTAAAGCACAAAAGCAAGTCATTCCCATCCATTATGCCCATGCCGGTTCCTTGCAAGAGCTGTTAAGTTAGTCCCTAGTCCCACATCTTTGATTATGTGGAGATGCTGGCGTTGGACGGGGGTAAACAGTGACCTTACCCGATGAAGGCGCAACACTCCGAAAGCTAGTGGCTTTTGCCACCAAATAAACCTGTTGGACTTTAACCTGGTGTAGTGAGACCTCTTATTGTGTTTACTCTTTGCACCCAGATTTACAAATTTTTGGTCTTCAAGTATTTATCTATTTCCCTTTTGAAAGTTGTTACTGAATCTGCAGGCAATACTACAAGATTCTGTTCAAGCAGGTTGTAATACTTGTTAACAAAGCATGCACTGATATGTGTCTGTGCGCGCCTGACTGTCTGAACGCGACACACACTAAAACAGCCCTCATCAGAACTGCCTTCGCGGAACAGACACATTAGGGTCATCAATAGTTATTATTAAGAAGAATGTGCTCTAGCTAATCCATGAGAATTGCAGCTTTTGACAACAGAAATTGGATCCTGCACAGATTTATTTTCCTTCCTTGCCACAGATCTGCTGCTTCAGCCTCCAAACATGAACAGTTAGTGTGGGTAATGAGGGCTGTGAATGTGAAGTTTAATCCATAATTTAAGGATGTTCAGAGGACCAAGCAGTTCATTATACAATGGAGTGAACAATGGAGTATATTGTTGCAGTCAGGTTTATGAACAAATTTCCCACAATACTTTTTCACAACTTATTTTCAAAGGCTATATAATACACTACACGACAATTGTAAATCTCAATTTTTTGGTGGAATTTGTGAATTGCCATTCAAAATGACATTACAGAAATAACATGATTGCTGTGGTTATATGGTTCTCTGATTTGATTTAGCAGTCAGTGTTTTTTGGGATTTATCTGAATGAAGATTCTGCATAATTTCAGGACTACATTCTGTTAGTGGCACCAAGAGAAGCTAGCAAAAAATTTCAGGTTGCAGCAGATAGCAATAGATAATGATGTAAACAGGCCTCAAGGTTGATGGCAGGAAATTGTAAGGACCATTACTGCTTTTACAGGTAACAAAAAGAACATGCTAGTGAACAGGAGGAAGCACAGTTGGAATGGAAGCTGGACATGATGATCAGTAAGTTGTGTAACTTTGGGCTATTGTGGAGTGGAAGGAGGAATAGTGAGGTTGATGCTTTTTACCGTATAGCTGCTAGGGTCCCAGTCTGTACGCATGCATTTTTTCAGATGTTTTCTACATTAAAAACACTATGTAAATACAAGTTGTCATCACAGTACAATTGTACTCATTGCATGTGTCACGCTGGAGGCTGAGCCATATTTCAGCACGAGTGGTTCCGTACTACAGTTACAGAAGTGGTGGTTCATATCCATTCTTGGATTTACTGAACAATGTGGGGAAGAGGAAAGCAAAGATCAAGGATTGTTGGGGTTGCAGTGATTAGAAATGGTTATATTTATGATCTTTTTTCTGGAATTGTTGTATTTGTATCAAGTTTTACATTTCATTTTTGGGCAGATTACAATAAACCGATACGGCAGCAGTTAACTCCAAATTATTTTTGCTGAAGTGATCAAGAAGAAAATTTAAACTGCAAAATGAATTCGGTAGTTTTAATTGTTAATGCTTTTATTCAGTTGAATAAGTAACTTGCAAATTTTCCAGGTTTGGAGCAATGCATTGCCTGGTTGCAAGAGCTGGACCCTTGGCAAGACTGATGAAAAGAGGATTACAGCTTTTAAAGTGTGGCAAGGGATCATGAGAATCAGCTGGACAGGATGAAGAGCCAACATCCACAGGAAAACTGGACATTTAGCTTGTGAAGAAGTGGATATAAAGAAAGTAAGGCCACTGGAAAAGGCAGGGTGAGAGTCTAATGTTGGTGACAAAAGGTGGTGAAACATTAGGCCAGAGGGTAACTGGATGGTGGGCTTCATCAGAAACTGGACGGAGGTAGAAATGACAGCAACACACAATTGCAGTGAACAGAGAGATGCCTATGGCCCCTCATGGACTTAAACAATTCTAACCATCTATAATTAACCAAAAACAATCTAAACAATTAGCCAAAGAAGAAAACTCACTGACACACAACTCAACCATCCAATGTAAATAAAATTCTTAGACTGCATGTTACATAGATTATCAGGTATATACTGGAGTTCCTATTTCTTCCAAAAAACACCTTTTCCAAACAGCCTAACGAGACAATGGAAAACACTGATTCAATGCTGGTGTGGTTCTTAATCTTACCATAACAAGAAATCAGGTTCAATTCTAAGTCTATTAGTTAATTTCAGCTGAATGGAAATGGAACTGGCTTCAGCAACCCATACCATTAGCCCCAGTTATTATCCTGTAATCTTTGAAGTGTGTAAATAGGGTACATACTTTGGTTACCACTCCTATTTTAACAGGAAAGGGTTCTGCAATTCAATTTGTGTTCCTCATAAAAACAATATGCATCAGAGAGGGGTAAACAAAAGTAAAATGGAACAGATGGTTAAAAAGCTGAAGCTGCGTTCTGATCAGGAGACAGTATCAATTCTGTACACAATATATGTTTCATGCTTCTTGTATTCAAAGCTTCACAAAATAAATTAGGCTGGATGCGCACTTTTGATAGAACTGAAGATGGTGGATGACAGGAGGAGGAGAATGGTGCAAGAGGGAAAAAAGATGTTGGCATCAGGCAGCAGGAAAAACCAAAACCATTACACACTGGCAATATTTCACGGCTCAGAGCCAAAATTCAAGCTTTTGATCCCAAAAATTTCAGACCGTGCTAAAACAAAATCAATGCCACAATAATTTAAAATATCTTAGATAGAAGCAATTAATCGGAAGCACTTAAAAATAGTTTGAAACAGAAAGAAGTGCCTTTTAGATTTTTTTCTAAGTCAGTCTCTAAAGAAACAATGAGAGCATCTAGAAACCAGCCATTTTTCCAGTATATAGGTCACACACTTAAAGCAGCAGCCTGCAGAGTACTACACTGGGGAGAAAGCAAATTAATGAAACCATATTTATAAAATGGTAAATTGTGCACAGATAACAGTACATCGAAATCTACATGCATCGACCAAATTTCTTTAAAAATAATAAATTCAACGTACCCCAATATGACCAAAAATGACTTTCAACCAGGCATACAAAATACAAGTTTTTTTAGTGCAAACCAAGGGCTGTAATTCTCCTTGGACACGCATTTTGCAGGTCTGGTCATTTTACAGCTCACTAACTGCACCTCAAACTGACTTTGCCTCAGACTGTTATCTTTCCTCCACAAGGTTTGGGTTTGCAGTGCAGTTTGAGCTGTGAACCAGTGCTGGAGGAGTGTGGAGACAGGCTACTCAGAAGGCAAGCCTCAGTGCTCAGCAACAACAGCACAGCTCCAGCGTTTCTATCTAGGATGTTTAAAATTACTGTGGCAGTGATTTGCTTTAGCATGATTAAGGCCCCCTAAACCTCACCCTTCCTCTGTCCCCCAAATGCACTCCAATTTCTCTTTCACAGCCACTCACCCATAGCTAATACTGAAATGGCTTTCAAATACTTGTTTCCCCTCTCAAAGACAATCTCCATGATATGAATCATATAGACCTCATATCCATATTGAAATACTGATCAACTATTTTCTAAATCCCAAATGGCATTTGGATATAGATTCCATGCAATACCAATAGAAAATATCTTGTCCTGGAGGGAAAAACACAAATGATAAAAGCCTCCAACAAGCATTATGGCTGATAGAGAAAAAATGCATTCTGTTATGTGGAAAAGAAACTCAATCCTATTAGCCACAATCTGTTATTAGAATTCTCAGATGAATGGAACACCTAACATGCTGAAACCTAACAGTGCTTGAAACTCAGTCAAGCATTCATGATAGTCACAGTTGTCCAAATAGAGTACTCCGCAATGGAAAGAATGGAAAGTGCTCATCCCAAGTCCTTGTCAGTCAATTGATGGCACTGGGTTGTTCCCCCACCCCCCAAGTGTCACTGTCAGAATTTTTTTAGAAAAGTCAGCCAGAGCTGTCACACCATGTAAATCACAGTATAGCGATGACAGCACAAACAGACAAAGAACACAGTCACTACATTATAATCTTGTTTAAATGGGCAGAGTTGATTAACGTGCATGAAAAATTACTCAATGCTGATCTATATAAAAGGTCAACTTACCTTCTCAAGACAGATCCCAATGATAAATCTTTGCATTATAAACACATCTACATTACAATATAGCACAAAATAGTGATATCAAAGTGTCAAAATATTGTACATTTACCTCTCAATGTTGCCAACTCCTCAGTGGGGTTTCCATTTTCCTCACAAACTCTCAAATTTTGCTTGCTTTTAACAGGCTTTCAAATCTCCATACCACCAGGCAAAAAAAGTATGTGCAGGAAATCTGAACTGTGTGTGGGTGGGAGTAAGTTTAGCACACTACCTATTCCAAATACACAAAAAAGGCAGAGAAAGATGGCATGGGATCAGGAACGTGGAAGAAAATTGGATTTTCTCCCAAAAAAAATGAACAGTGGTCATCAGTGCACCTCCATACGCAGGTAAAACTTTGGTTCCAAAAGTCTGTTTGAATACAATTGCATAAAGCAAAACACCACAGGTGCTGGAAATCTGAAGGAGATACCTGAAACTTGGAGAAATTTAGACCAGATCAGTCAACATTTGTGAAGAGAACAGACAAGTTTATATGACAAGTCCAGACCCTTTTCCAGAACATGAAATACAAACTCTTATTCTTTCCACAGATGCTGACCGACCTGCTCGTTTTCCTGTACTTGATGTTTTCACAATACAAGTTGGGCCATCACACAACTGTCGATAAGACCGTATAAAATGTACAGTTGACCATAGCTACATAACTGAGTCAACTCTGTAATTAAATACATATTTATATAACAAAGTATTTTGGTGAGTATGATGAATTGGGTAAATACTTTTAAGAGAAATAAAAGTTCTTAAAAGTATTTACCCAATTCATCACACTCACCAAAATATTTTATTCTGCATTGGTCTTAAATCCATAAACATGCCATTTATAAAAACACATATGGCTTGTTAAAATGGAAATGCAATGTCATCGCATATGTAGAGCAGTACTTTCAAATTGTGCTCAAAGCAGTTCTCCCAATGGACACAAGAGGGGAAACAGCTCCTTCATTATTCCTACAGTTAATCAAATGCCTTCAAGGGCTTAAGCCTTCAAAGTAATCATTAGCATGCTGCAAATTATGCAAACTCCCTCCCCGTTACCTCGCAATCTGAACAGGAAATACATTTCCTTTCCTAAGATTATTTATAAAATGAATACAAATTGTCCCAATTTATAGAAGTAACACTGTAAAGAGTATTTAGGTAAATGATGTAAGTATCAGCATTTGTTGGTAAAGAATACAAGTTCAACAGCCATTTTATTTCGGGCACCTCTGTTAACATTGATTGCGAGGTCAAATGTAACGTCACAGACCTCATGCCACAATAGGTGACCAAAGCAACGCAGTATCCGTCTACTAAACTATCTTTTGAATGGTTTCAGCTCAAATTAAAAGGGAAGACTCATTAGTTCCATGTTCTAGCCTCTTCAGCTCATCTCTCTCAGACCACAGTTCATTTATTTTAAAATTGGGACATCAAGTTACAGGACCTATGTCATAGTTCAGGACAAACACTAGGTTTCCTCCCACAGTTCAAAGATGTTGGTCATTTGACCTAAGAGATGGGTTTTAAGGAATGTCTTAAAGGAAGAAAATTAGATAGAAAGGCGGAGAATGGTAGTGAAGGTATCCCAGACTAGAGGCCCTGGCCACTGAGTACATAGTAAGAAGTCTCACATCACCAGGTTAAAGTCCAACAAGTTTATTTGATAGTAAACCCACAAGCTTTTGGGGTTTGCCACTTCGTTAGGTGAATGGCTGAAAAATTTAAAAGAGACTGCTCGAGAGGCCAGAATAAGAATACAGATATCTCAGTGGGTTCTGGGGCTGGAGCAGATAACAGAGGTAGGAAGATTTAAGGCCATAGAGTAATTTGAAAACAAGGGCGAGTTTTTAAAATCCAAATATTGCCTACCTAGGAGTCGATGTAGTCACAGGAGTGTTCGGGGAATGGAACTTGTTGTGAACAAAGATACAAGAAGAGTTTTGGATGTGGATATGAGGGATCGGCCAACAATGCAATGAAATAGTCATCCAGGATAGAGGAGATTATTCTACCATGCTCCTGATTTTTTCCTTGTGGATGCTGAACAGGCTTTGAAGAAGTAGGTGGTGACAACCTGCTGCAGAATACGCAACCCTTGACCAGCTCCTGTAGCAACAATATTTGAGGCTAGTTGAGTTTTTGATCAATGGTGATCACTTCCAATGGGGAATCCAATGATGGCAATGCTGTTGAATGTCAAGAAGTGGTTAGACTCTCTCTTGTTGGACATGAACACTCCTGGCACTAATACGCAAATGTTACTTGTCAGTTATCAAACTGAATGCAATTCAGGTCTTGTTGCGTGCAAGCCGCTGTAACTGAACATCAAGCGTTGCTGTGTCTGACATTCTGACAACAGGAAGGTCCGAGCTGATGCAGCTGAAGATGGTTGGGCTGAATACACTGCCCTAAGAAATTCTTGCATCCTGGTCTGAGGGCTGAATTGATTAGCCTCTAACAAACATCTTCCTTCGTACCCCTATGACTCCAGACTATGAAGAGCTTTCTTCCCAATTTCAATTTTATTACGGCTTCCTGAGACAAAAGATCTAAGCAAAAATGATGGTCAAATGCTCTGTGATGTCAAAAGCAGTTACCTTCACCTTTCAAATTCATTCCTTTTATCTTTGGATCAAGGCTGTAATAAAATCTAGAGCAGAGTGGTCCTGGCGGAACCTAACCTGAGAATCAGTGATTTCCGTAATTTTTTTCAATACGATGCAATTTCCAGTTAATTGCTTGTTAGATTATTTAAACGTACCCGTACATTTTATAAGCAAACAAATTGCTGGGATCATTGATTTCTTCTGTAAACTTCAGGGACCATTCTGAGAAACAAAACTGCTAAATTCTGTTTTAAACTTAATCATCCTGATTTGCTAACTTACACAATTCGGAAAAACGCACTACAAAGTTGTTAAACCGCAGCTCATTTTCACGTGAAAGACTGCATTAAACAGTTGTCAAAAAAACATTTCCAAAGAAGTCTGGTCTTCTTTTCGCTCTCTACCCGAGGGAAATAAAATGATTAGTTGTGCAATTACCAATAATGTGGTGTCCCCTATTCCCAGCACTTCCCTCAATGAACCACAATAATACTATTGGCAATTTTGTATTTATACGATGCAGCCAATGACAGGTCCACTGTATTCCTACATATATGAAAGAAATCAGATTCCAGAGATGCAGATACCATCAGGCACTGCCAATTTTGCAGTTCTGTAAATTGAGTGTTTATGTAAATTTGTCTGTGTGTCTTGATTTTGTTGCTCAATACCTAGCTTCACGGTACTAATAGATTGGTTTATGCTTAAAGTTGGTTTATGTTGTAAACTACTAAATTACCAACATAGTCAATGCCAAAAAAGTACTAGGAAATCCTTAAAATGACTATTTCCCAGTATTTCCAGCAGTTTGCGCTTCAACCAGAGGCATGTATTTATGCAGAATAAAAAAGCTACTATTTTACTGAAGGCAAGACAAAATATATATGTGCTATATAGTTATAAGTCTATTATACACAAAACAATTTAAAATCACTGAAGGATGTAATCTGGTACAATACGCATTTGAGCAAACGGGGACCCAGGTTTTGTTGCAAAATAGCTCTCTGGAAAAGTAATTGTGACACTTTCCAGTTCTAACATGCCAGTCACATTTAGAAGCCATCTCCAACAAGCGTGACAGCAGTATTAAGAAATAAAATATGGGAGACTTGTGCCCAGAGGTTGTGAATGTCTGAATGCAACTCTCTGGAGAGCTAAACAACATAAAAGTGCTTCATGCTCTCTGCTGACATGCTATGGTCTGGACACAAAAGAAACATACTGCATGGATAATACCGTCTTAAAAAAATAAAGATGCTGTACTCCATCAATAATGTGTAGAGCTTTTATTGCTTGGTTTACAGCTCTAGTTATGAGCAGATGGTTAATGATTTGCTCTTCAGAAATGTTGGTTCCTGTGGTGCAGCACCTGTCTTCTCCCTGCATGCAAATACCACTGTTCAACTATGCACTAGTTTCATGGCACACAAAGAAACTTATTTTTTTTAAAATGATAGTAGACAAGGTCATTAAATGCACGTGGCATACAGAGATACTTGGCTTCATAATACTGTTTTTATCAGTCTCATCTGAAATTATCTCATTTCTCCCTACCCATGTACGGTATTAAGGTAGATAGAAATGCAATGTAAGAGTAATATATTGCACATCATGCAAAGTATCCAACAGACGAGGACAACAATTAGTATGAAGCAACAACATAATACTTTAATCCTTTATTCTTTCACGGGATGCCGACATTGCTAAGAAGACTAGCATTTAGTGCTCATCCCTATTTGTCCTTGAATGGAGTGTGTCACTCAGACATTGCAGAGGGCAGTTGAGAGTCAATCATATTACTGTGAATCTGCAGTGACACGTAGCCAGACCAGGTACAGATGGCAGATTTCCTTCCCCAAAGGGCATTAGTGAACCAGATGTATCTGCATTTGGTGTCTAGTTAAAATTGTCAGGCTACTGAAATGCCAAAATATTGGAACAGCATCACAATGAAGTTCCAACCTGTGACAACACACACACACACACACACACACACACACTCACCCCCACACAAAAACCACTCCCATTCTTCTAAAGGGGAGATAAGTGAGTTATCAGTGGATGGATATTTTGTGGTTCCGCTCTGGCAGCCAGCTCACAAGCAATATGGTGTTGAGTGTTCTCAGGAAGCTCTTTTACAGGTTGTCATAGTGTGGCCCCTTTAAGGGGGGCATTCTCTGAAGGTTACGTAATTGGGTTGGACTCTATGGAGTATTGAGGCAGGAAGCAGCTTTCAATTCTTGGAAAAATGAAAGACAGATGTCATGGTCACAATTACTGAAACCAACTCTTATCTATTAATTGAAATTGATTTCCACCAGGTGCTGTGGTGGGATCCGAACCTATGCCCGGCTCTCCAGATTAGTAGTCCAGTGACATTACCAATGTGCCACCATCTCTCCAATCTAGTCTCAGCTTCCCTAGAAAAAAGAAACAAAACTGGCCAGAGTCTTTAGTCCTCTTGGTAACTATGCAACAACTCATGCTAACAAAATTGTGCACTGTCGCATGGGTTGTTAATTTGAAACTAATCAAGTTTTAATCCTGTCTAGGAATGAGAAAGCACCCTCCTTTTCAATCAATTAGAAAATGAAACGGGACCTTGCACTCCAATACAGGTAAAGTTAACGTGAATAATCAAAAATTACATTAGACTTTTGGAGCAGTTTCACACTGTTATTCTCAGTAAACAATTCTCAAAAGTGCAATTGTAGCCTTTTAAAATAATATGTATTTTCAGGAGCTTCGCAACATTTCACTGGACGACAACAACTAGCCAGTATCTTTAATTTGTTATTGGGAAACATGGGCTATTGGGTCCACACACATAATCTGAGGGAATAAGATGGACACTAGATTGCCTCAAATTCTTTTCCTATGACATTAATCTGTAATTGAGTATGACCAGATGTGACTAAAAGTGACAAAGGTTTTATTGTAAACAATGAACTAGCAATTACAATAAAATGGTCAGACAGAATAAACTAAGCAATGATATAACCATCCTCCAACTGAGGATCCTCCCCAACCCGGGATACGTGCACTTGTACCCAATTGGCTCAGCTTCTCACCTCAGCACTCCATAAGGTCCGACCCTATCACATATCCTTCAGGGACTGCCCCCTTAAAAAGGGCCATGCTATAACAACCTGTAAAAGAGCTTCCTGGGAACACTTTACACCAAGACTTCCATCAGCATTGCTTGTGATCTGGCTATCAGAACGGAACCACAAAATATCCATCCACTGATAACTCACTTAACTCCCCTATAAAAGAATGGGGATGGTTTGGGCGGGGCGGGGTGTGTGTGTGTGTGTGTGTGTGTGTGTGTGTGTGTGTGTGTGTGTGTGGTGGCAGCAATGGCACAGGGTGGAAAGAGATGGTCTGCGTCCAACTGTAACAGCTCATTGTCACAGGTTGGAACTTCATTGAGATGCTGTTCCAATATTTTGGCATTTCTGTAGCCTGATAATTTTAACTAGACACAAAGTATGAATACATATAATAGTTAAGTATAGAAAACATGCAAGCAACATTCTGGAATCTTGCCAGGATAATATGCACACGCAGAGCTCCCACGGTGAAATTTTACTGGTCTTTTGCTGGAGTAATTCAGAATCTAAACTAGTATTTAATCACTTTGATCAGTAAAATAGAGCTAGGTATTTGTTTATAGTTCTGTAATTTGTTACACAATGATGCAAATGTGAAACCTACCCTCGTTACAAAGGTCAGAAATTACACTGAGCTCTTACATACTGAATACATAAACTTAGCTAAATTTCTTTTACCCATTGAAAAATATTAAATTTACAAAATAAATTTAACTACTAATTTGCAAAAAAGATTAAACAGCGGCATTGTTGTAAATGACAATATTTCACAAAAAAAGGTGCTTGATCAGCCTGTAGCTTTTGTAATCTTTCTTTTGCATGAGGAGAAATGTAGGGCACCATTCTCCATCAGTCTGTTAATGCAATATGCTCACTTCATTAAGCCAAGCAAATCTTTCAATTAGTTCATAGTTCCAGCGATGGAATCCATTCTGCAGCTTTCAATTCTTAGAAAAACATCATCCTCAGTTCAGTTGGTAACCAAATTCTAACAGGCACAAGGACGGCCAGATTAGCTAACAAAAGCCATTGTTTGCACATTCCAATTTATTTTCAATTTGCTCCATGGCAGGTATTTAAAGGCACATGGAAAAACAACAGATAGCACTATTTTAAAACACAATGCATTAAATTTAACAACGTAAAATTTAAAGACAAACCTGGAAGGAGATAGGGCAAGCAAGGATTGCTTTAAAGATGTAACAGACACAGGAATTATTTACAATCATCTTAAATGAGATTTTACACCATTGTCCATCTTCGATTTTCATTTGCTTTCTCCTCCCTTACCTGTGCAGTGAAAACACACACCGACCCTAAACCATCCCATCTCAATAAAAGTTACCCATATCTTGCCTCTCTTTTCTCCATGTGAAAGTTTTTAAAATAAGAATACTGTTCTTGGAAATCGATTTAAACTATTTCCCAGTCTATTTCTGATAACAGTTACACCAGAACAAACTGCTGGTTTGCTGAACTGGTCTGACAATTGTTTTCCTTTAGAAAACTAAAAAGCATCCTTCTAAAATCTCTGAAGAAAATCTTGCTTCGAGCAATCCTTGTGTTCACCGTACTCCAAATGCTAGACCTTAGTGGTTACATTTTCTCAAATAAAATTATGCAGCACAACTGTGCTGACTGGATGAATTTGAGACTTCTGAAACTGAAGTTACAACTGAATAAATCAGATGTGAAAAGCAGTAGTAGATCAACTACTAAGTACAACCAAATTATGCACAAGTCCTACAAACCAGAAAAATAAATGACTAGCTAATCTGCCTATCGTCATATCCATCTTCAGTCCTACATCCCTCCAAGACTACAGTGCTGCTCCTAATTCTAATCTGTTGCACAACTCCGATTTTCATCACTGTACCATTGTAGCCTTCAGCTGCCTACGCCAGTGGTTCCCAACCTTCAACATTCCACAACATTTTTCCACAATTAGAAAACTTTGAGGCACACTTCTCACTTTCTCTGAACTGTCCTCCAGCAAAAGGCAACGTTCAGCCCGCAGACACTGTCAGAACAATGATGCAGGCAGAAAATCAGGAGGGAATTGGGAAACGTGGGTTTCCATATTTTACTGTGCATGTATGTATGCCAAAAATCTGATTTCTGCCACAATAATGTCGAGCACTGATAGCTTCAGTCCCAGCTATGGCAAAGTCCAGACCGTTGACTTAGAAGAATGCAAACAATACAATATAAACTGTGTAAAGGGAATCTTGATGTCCTCAAAAACATAACTGACAAATAATTTATTCAGTTCACATAGGATTTAACATTTTGTAACGGCCATCAACATTTCTCGCCATAGATACTGTCGGATTGAGAATTATTACCTCAGGTAGAAAAATGAAATGAGAGAAAAGCGGCAACATAATTTAAATAGGAGAAAGCTGAAGTGCAGGACAGAAATTTGAGCATAGTACTATTCTCAAATCTTGGCATTAGCTAAACATAACTACAGATGCAAGTTATTGGCATGGTTTCAAAATTGTTATTTTCAGAACAACATATGCCATTTTTTACCTTTATCTCTCTCACTTCTCCCAGGGTTTTTGTGCTCTTTTGAGTTTTTGCTTTTTGTGAGAGCGCATGGGACCTTTGTCTTCAACTCCAAGTCCCGTCGGTCATGTACATGGATCTGAGCAAAGTAAAAATGCTAAACCGCACACGTGCAGCTCTTTCCCAGCCAACGATTGCGCCACAGGCCTAATGTTCATCGTATCTTGGAGATGCCAACCATATAGGTTAGTTTCAGTTTAATTACATTTGCTTTCAATTATTTTTTGTGGTACACTTGGGAGACTTTCATGGCACACTGGTTAAGAACCACTGGCCTAAACCTTAGGATTCCCTACCACGACCTCTCCTTCCACATTTAATGCACTCCATAAAAGCCACCTGTCTGAGCTTTTGGTCATCTGTTCCAAGATCCCTTTATAATGCCAAGTATCTGATTTCACCTGACAATGCTCCTGTGAAGTGCCTTGGGATGTTTTACTACATAAACAGCCTTTATATAAAAAGGATAATCCAGATTCAAAACATTAGTTTTATTCTCTCTCCACAAATGCAAACAGCCTGTTGAGATTTTCCAGCATTTTCTGTTTTTGTTTCTGATTACAGCATCCACAGTAATTTGCTTTCAACTTCAAATGGGGTCCTTCCTTAATGAACTCCTTCGAAAGGAAATCCCTGCTATTTAAAAGGAGTGAAGGCAGCTTTGTGATCTTAAAGGAATTATGTAATTGTGTGGAAATTCACTACAAATCAGCCAAATTAAAAACACTCAGAACATAAGAACATAAGAAATAGGAGCAGGAGTAGGCCATCTAGCCCTTCGAGCCTGCCCCGCCATTCAATAAGATCATGGCTGATCTGTCGTGGCTCAGTTCCACCTTCCCGCCCTCTCCCCATAACCCTTAATCCCCTCTCTTATCAAAAACCCATCAACCCGCGTCTTAAAAATATTTAGCGAGGCAGCCTCCACCACTTCAACAGGCAGAGAATTCCAGAGATTCACCACCCTTTGAGTGAAGAAGTTCCTCCTCAACTCCGTTCTAAACCACCCCCCCTTTATCTTGAGGCTGTGCCCCCTAGTCCTACTGTCTTTTTTGAGCGGGAAGAGTCTCTCCACCTCTATCCTATCCATCCCATTCATATTATACGTCTCAATGAGATCTCCCCTCATTCTTCTAAACTCCAACGAGTACAAGCCTAGTTTATTCAGCCTCTCCTCATAGCTCAACTCCGGTATCAGCCTAGTAAACCTCCTCTGCACTCCCTCCAAGGCCAAAATATCTTTGCGCAGGTGCGGCGCCCAAAACTGCACACAGTACTCCAGCTGCGGCCTCACCAATGCCCTATACAGCTGCAGCAAGACCTCCCTACTTTTATATTCAATCCCCCTCGCTATGAAGGCCAGCATCCCATTCGCCTTCCTGACCACCTGCTGCACCTGCAGGCTGGGTTTTTGCGACTCATGCACAAGGACCCCGAGGTCCCTCTGCACCGTCGCATGCTGCAATTTTTCGCCACGTAAGTAATAGTCCTTCCTACCATTCTTCCTTCCAAAGTGGACCACCTCACACTTGCCAACATTAAATTCCATTTGCCATTTCCTGGCCCATTCGCCCAGCCTATCTAGGTCCTTCTGCAGACTCTCCACACCCTCCGCACAATTTGCCGTTCCACCAATCTTGGTGTCATCAGCAAATTTCGACACCCTACACTCGGTTCCCTCCTCCAGATCATCTATATAAATGGTAAAAAGCTGAGGCCCCAGCACCGACCCCTGGGGCACTCCACTAGTCACCATCCGCCAATCCGAATAGCACCCGTTGACCCCCACTCTCTGCCTCCTATTTGACAACCAATCCTCTATCCACGCTAACACCCTACCCTCAACTCCATGTCCCTCGACCTTCTGCAATAACCTCTTGTGAGGTACTTTGTCAAACGCCTTCTGAAAATCCAGAAAGACCACATCCACTGGCTCTCCTCTAATAGTTACAAATTTACTTTGTGTTTCAATGCTTTCTGAGAAAAGAAAATGGTGATTTTATCTATTTGTCCATGTACTGATGTTCATGATCTTGAGTCATCATTCCTACACACAAACTGTGTGACACTGACATCCAGTAATGCTTAACAGAATACAGAAATTAAACATGTGCTAAGGTTGATTATCTAGGCAGAAATAATTTTATTAAAACTGAATATTGATATAGTACATTTTTCCAAAATGTCATATTTTGGTTGTACCTTAACCAAATGGTGGTGTTTTTAAAAGCAACTTTTTAAATGACTTAAACTCCAATTTGAAAGACTGAACATTATCATTCTTACATTTATACAGAATACTGTATAGTTCTAACTATAGTAACAAAACTGACTTAAGAGCTTCAGAACCACCTTAAATATTTTGAAACTGAAGGCCACTTACTTAAATTGCTTCCCACAATAATAGACTTAAGTCTTGACACTATGTCATGATCTAAAATTAATCCAAAAAAGATTAATCCAGCACATCACAATGGGCCAGATTGTTGCTTTCTGTGCTGTAACTATACTATAGTTGCACTATCCGTTTTGTCGAGATGAAACATCCCGAGGCCTTGTTCATTGTGGCCGGAGACTTCAATCAGGCTAAGCTTCAGGACATTCTACCAAGATACCATCACAGTTCCTGTTCCACCAGAGGCCTAAACATCCTAGACCACTGCTACACAAATATCAAAAATGCCTACTGCTCTACTGCCCATCCACACTTTGGTAAATCAGACTACAAGGCTGTACTCCTGCTCCTGGCTTCACAAGCAAAAACTAAGTGACAGAATCCAGCAAAGAAAATTGGGCAACGTTGGACTGAGGAATCGGATGATCTCCTACAGGACTGCTTAGTCAGTAGATTGACCAGTATTTAAAAACACCACGACCAGTCTGAATGACTACGCCACAGTAACTGACTTCATTAATAAGTGTGTAGAAGACTGGGTGCCAGTGAAGCAAATCTGCATACTTCCCAACCAGAAACCATGGATGAACAGGGATATCCACTGCCTGCTGAAATCCAGGTCTGAGGCATTCAAGTCAGGCGACTCTGACCTATACAAGAAAGCCAGATATGATCGAGAGATCCATCAAAGATGCCAAAAGACAATACCGGACCAAGCTAGAATCCCAGACCAGCTAATTGGACTCCCGCCAGCTGTGGCAAGGTCTGCAAGATATAACAGGGTACAAGATGAAAGCAGGTAAAATTGCAGGCTCCAATGCACCGCTCCCTGATGAGCTCAATACATTCTACGCCCATTTTATGCAGGTGGTCAGTGAGAGCACACCTTCATCCCAAATGCCTCAGACGAACTGTATCCGAGGTCACCATTACCGATATCAGAGCAACCTCCTCAAAAGTCAACCCATGAAAGCAACTGGCCCAAATGAAGTGCCCAGATGACCACTCAGGTCCTGCGTGGACCAGCTGGCAGGAATATTCGCTGACATCTTCAACCTCTTTACACCAATCTGAGGTTGCTACCTGTTTCAAGATGCGACCATCATCCTGGCACCAAAGAAAAGCCAGCAGCGTGCTTAATTAGTATCATCCCGTGGCTCTGACATCCATCATTCTGAAGTGCTTCCAAAGGTTAGTCATGGTACAAATCAATTGCTGCCTGAATCCATTACAGTTCGGCGATTACTGCAGCAGGTCCACAGCAGACACCATCTCCCGGGCTCCACATTCAACCCTGGAACACCTGGATAAAAGACATCTATGTCAGACTCCTATTCATAGACTACAGCTCAGCCTTTAATGCCATTGTGTCTAAGACACTCGTCTCCAAACTTCGTGGCCTGAGGCTCGGCTTCTCCCTTTGCAGTTGGATCCTAGACTTCCTAACCCACAGACTGCAGTCAGTAAGGACAGGCAAGAATAAACAAGTACAATCATCCTCAACACCGATGTCCCACAAGACTGTGTCCTCAGCCCCTTACTATATTCCTTATACACCTATGACTTTGTGGTCAAATTTCCTCTCCAACTCAATTTTCAAGTTGGCTGATGACACCACCATTGTGGGTCAGATCTGAAACAATGATGAGACACAGTACAGGAAAGAGAGAGAGAATCTGGTGAACTGGTACAACAATAATAATCTCTCCCTCAATATCAACAAGATAAAGAAGACAGTCATCAACTTCAGGAAATGTAGTGGAAGGCATGCCCCTATCTACATCCATGGGGACGAAGTAGAAATGGTTGAGCGCCTTAAGTTTTTAGGTGTCCAAGTCACCAACCTGCCCTGGCACCTCTATGCCTATCCTACAGTTAAGAAAGCCCAAGGCCTCTACTTTCTCAGGAGAATAAGGAAATTTGGCATGTCCGCCACATCTCTCACCAACTTTCACAGATGCACCATATAAAGCATTATTTCCGGTTGTATCACAGGTCCCGGTCCATTCAAGACCACAAGGAAGTACAAAGAGTCGTGAACAAAGCCCAGTGTAACACACGAGCCAGCCTCCTATCCACTGACATTGCCTACACTTCCTGCTGCCTCAAAAGCAGCCAGCATGATCAAGGACCCCATGCACCCCAAACATGCTCTCTTTGGGAAAAAGATACCAAAGTCTGAGGACTTATACCAACCAACTCAAAAACTCAAGGACTAACTTTATGTATTTGAATCTCTCTCCCCCTGCTCAGTGTTTCTAAATATCAGGATCAAGACATTTTGAAGCTCTGTGTCACCAGTGAGTCTTCATGCAATAGGGAGGATATCAGAAAATTACAGGTTGATAGGTTACATTCTTCTGCATATCAACATCAACAGGCAGGAAATCAGGGTGATTAATCTAGAACCGTTCTTGGTTTGGGTGTGGAGAAGGGAGTGGGAAGCTATTAAAGTGATTAAAAACGTGGTGATATTCAGAAACCACTCCCAGTGCACTGATTTCCTGATTTAGCTCAGACATTCTTGACTTGACAATCAACTCTTCCCTGCTGCCAGACTTTTGAATGGACCTACCTCGCATTGAGTTGATCTTTCTCTACACCCGAGCAATGACTGTAACACTACATGAGAACATAGAATAGTCTTTCCACGTGGATGAATGAAATTCGTTATGATGTCATCTTGGCATACAATTTTGCAAATATTGCTGTAAATCTAAGGTTCTGACAATCTCCAAATTGTGTTTGAACACAGTAGAGTTTGGATTTTATGCACAATACACAATCTCTCTTGCATTGGCAATAGGTTTTGACCTGAAGCATATTTAGCAATTTGCAAGAAAAAAAACTAAAAGCAGCTGCTGTGCTCATCTACTTGAATACAGCTACTTTGCAAAGATATGCGCAAACGTGGAAGTATAATCTTAGGAGGAGGCTAAATTGCACAGTACATCAGCAGTCAATTTCTTAGCATCTGGGGAAGGGTATAAACCCAGCTTTGCCGACTGGTAAATTCTCCTCAATGACAGTTTAGACAACCTTATTATGATTCCCTGAGCACACGAGTATCCAGATATTCATATTTCAGTAAATACAAAATCCACCCCATGAGCAGGGAGTGTAATTAGTCTCTGGGGTCACACCATTCAACTGCAATTGATGTCAAACTTGGACTCAATGGTACCACTCTCGTCTCAGTCGGAATGTTGTGGGCTCAGTTCACAATGTAGGCTTATGTTTTGTGCAGTATGGAGTGAGGTGCCATCTTTCAGATGAAATGTTAAACCAAAGCCCTGCCTGTCTTTACAGGTGGTTACAAAATATCCTACTGCACTATTTTGAAGAGCAGTGAAGTTTCCCTCAGCATTCCAGTCAATATTTACACCCACATAACAAGTAAAACAGATATCCTTGATTTCATCATTGCTAATGCTATGCAGAAAACTGCCTTCCATGTTTCCTACGTTAGGGGAGTTATAAACATTTCAAAAGAAGCTCATTATCTGTTAACTGCTTTGGGGGTGTCCCAGTTACTGCATAAATAGAAGCCTATTTTTTAGTAATTACAAAGCTTGTGCTTTTATGATATTTGATAGGAAATTGATATATCTAAGTGAAAGACCAAGTCGAGTGGGTTAGATTTTGCATTTACTGCAATTTGAGGGTATCACACGTACTTCTGAGCTCCATCATAATTATACAATTATGGCTGATCTGGTCAGAGACCAGTAAGTTTTTTTTTAAAAGTTTGAAAGCTCAGTTACCTACTAGAAGGATAAAACAACACTCCACAGTTTTAAAAAAACAAAATAAACTTTACTATACAAAGTAAAACAATTTACAACGTCAATCTTCATTCAGAATTAACATTAGTAAACTTAAAGTCGAACTTAGCGCACTGCACATTAAATGACACAACCAAGGCAGATCCCATGGATTTCTCAGCAACCCACCCAGATGTCAGTGACCACTGTGGGTCACACCATCTTGTTAAAATTGCCACCCTGGTGAGGGATTTCAACTCAGTTTCCAAAAAGCCTCTGAATTTCCTCAAAGGCCACTCCAATTCGGATGCCTTAACAACTGCTCGCTTCCCACCTCTAATTACTGGCACACTTGCAACTCTCACAGACAGCCAGCTTAATTGAACTGGCACTGCCCTGGGTTTCCCTAAACTCCAGTCCCTCGAGTGCACTGAGCTCTAAATGGCTTCAGGAGCTACTACTGAGTCCTAATTTCTTGGCACAGAACTAATGACTTCCCACCACTTCCTTAGCTCCCCTGGATTGTTTTGATCCCAAACTGCCTGGCATTTCTCCTAGCTCCCAGGAATTTTCTAAAAGCTGCAAACCACAAGGTCCAAACGGCAACTCCTCTCCCATCAAATATGTACAGATTGAAACCAGAAAACCCAATCTCCATGTCATCATACTCTTTACTATGATTTTACTAATTTCAGCTCTAGCCAAAAACACTCAACTACATTTTTGTTAAAGCATTGTAGCCATCACTTCTCCAACCGAGTACGCCCACCTGCTCTTTTATGGCTCTTTCCATAAAGAAAGCTGTTAACCTGTTATCTAAAATTTCACTCCAAGCTGTTTTAGTTGCATGTCTCCCATTTTCTACAGATAAATGGGAATTTTCCCAGAGCTGACATCAACTCTAAAATGTTAACATAAACCATAACTAGATATTTGTCTCACACTGTACAGACATTGGAGCTCCCTAAAGTTCCAAGTTTATTGAGTGATTAGGGGCGGTACAGTGGTTAGCATTACTGCCTCACAGCACCAGGGACCCAGGTTCGTTTCTGACGTCAAGCGACTGTCTGTGTACAGCATGCACATTCTCCCCATGTCTACATGGGTTTGCTCTGGATGCTCCAGTTTCTTCCCACAGTCCAAACGTGTGCAGGATAGGCGAACTGGCCATGCTAAATTGTCCCTTAGTGTCCCAAGATGTATAGGTCAGGGGGATTAGTGGCGTAAATATGTGGGACCATGCGAATAGGGCTCAAATGGGATATTCTATTGGAGAGTCAGTGTAGGCTCAATGGGCAAAATGGCTTCCTTCTGCACTGTAGGAATTTGATGATTAGCTGAGCCGTCCAGAAGGTCTCACGGTCGATTTCTCAACATTCCATCACACTCCTGATTTGTGTTTGGTAGGTGGTTGACAGGCTTTGGGGAGTTAGGAGAGATACATGTCTCAGACTTCCAGCAGCTACAGTAGCTGTGGAGAAACTCTTCCCATTGGTGAAGGGTCAAGAACCAGAACACTGCTTGAAGGTCATTACTGTAAGAAACAATGGTGATATAGGAAAAACCTATAAAAAAGTGATCTTGAATGCACCACATGAGTATGTGGTTAAGGCAGATTCAATCACAGCTTACAAAAGAGACTAAAGGAGGAAAATTGGCAGAACTATGCAGGAGACGCAGGCAAGTGGCACAAGGTGAATTACTTTTTACAGGGAATCAGCACAGTAACAATAGGCTGCAAGGCCTTTGTGCAGTAAGTATTCTTTAATTAATGTTATGGTTGTGACCCAAGTACTGCAATTTCCACCTTCTTTGCATCCCTAGATTCCTTCCATTGCTTCACTGAACCTCTACTCAACAGCTTCATCTTCCTCAATCTCTTTTCAACCATTTCTTCCATTTTTGTTAGGATTTTAATATTTTAGGTGGTTTATAAAAGCATTATGTCATTATGAATGGTTTTGGACTTGTACTCAGGTTATGCAATTATACCCAACTTTAAGATTGCCCATCATATTTTCCAAAGACATGAATTAATTTCTTCAGACTACAACAGATTTAAACCTGGGTTGCAAAAGGGAATGGACGTTGCTCTTGACGCTGCCCAATTTTTGCAGTTTACATTATAAAATTAAATGTGAACTCACCATACTTAAAATCCAGCTAGATTTTTCCTTTTATCCACTAATTAGAAGGGTTTCCAACTGTTTTTCAAGCAAGCCCCTTTTTGGATTACTAAATCTAACCTGATGTTATAGGATTACAAATTAAACTTTAATGCTGGGAAAACTACAGCTCCAACATAATTAGTTGACCGAATACTTGCAACTTGAAAACGTCACAACTTTTCTTCTAAATGCTATTCATTACTTTATGCCTTTTACGGCAGCTGGAACTGAATTTCACTTTAAGTCACAATTATATTTTCAGTTCATTTTTCCCATTGATTTTCACACAAATTGTAGCACGTTGTCACAAGCAACAGGAGAATCTAAAAACACAGATAATTCTAGTCAAATTGTGTTTTTAAATAGCATGGTCACATTTAGCTTGCCATAAGTACTACCTCATGTAGTTAAAGGACAGGAACAATTGATAAAGGCATTTTTTGAATTCTTTCAAATATGGCTTTTAAGTTGAATTACAAAGTGTCATGTACTCAAAAGTAGTCTGAATAATTTCACAAAGCTAGTACTTATGTTTTTCTTCCTCCTTGCTGAATACCATTGAAACTCATAACAGCCGTAAAAGAATGTTCTATCAGAGCGTGAATGAACAGCCTCCCCTGATGCTTCTTGGATAAATTTGTAATTGTATGTGAAATTTGAACCATACAGATCAAAGAGCCCCAGGTTCAAACTACAGTCTTTGTTGAAGTTAGCCAATCAACAGCTGTTAGTCGGTTACAAATTGTCTCAATGCCACAGGGCAACGAAAGCAGCGATCAATGCAGAAATTACAGCACAGAAGGCAGCAGTACACTTATTTCTGCTGCTATGGCATCCAGGCTCATTTTCAGCTGCAAGTCCCATCTTGAATTGGGCAGGGCAACGAGTAAACAAAGAAAACAACTTGGGCTGGCTCAGGCTTTCTTCCCCAGCAAGTCATCTTTCTTCCTGCTTACCAAGAAAGCCTCCATCCACCTCAAGCACTGTGGGGAAAAATATTACGGCATTATTCACAGAAATGTACAACTCCATTCAGGAGAAACAGAAAGGTAAAACTGTTAAGAGTAATCCATGCTATTAGCTATCTCTGCAAATTCCTTTACCCGTAAGCACCACAGCACTCAACATCCATCCTCTCATATCTATTCCTCCAACTCTTGTTTTCTTGTGCACTTTACCCTACTATCAATTTGCAGGAACAAGCTTGCTGTCATCCTACAAGAGCAACAGCAGAAAGACATTGAGGAAGAGGAAAGAAAGAAAAGAAGCTATAAGCCAAGAACCTTGGCAGAGAGGCTTTTTTATTTGTATATTCTTTTGAGATATGGATGTTTCTAGCAAGGTTAGCGTTTGTTGCCCATTCCCAATTCCACTGCACTGAATGGCTTGCTACTGCAGAAGGTCAACCACATTACTGTAGTTCTGAAATCATTCGTAGGTAACCAGGTGGTCATCCTAAAGAGTAACACTGAACCAAATGTTTTTAAACAACAATGATAATTTCACAGTCATTATTACTAAAACTGGCTTTCAATTTCAGCATTTTATTCAATTGAATTTAACATTCCATCAGCTGCTGTGGTGAGATGTGAACCCATGTCCCCAGGGCATTAGTTTGCATTCCTAGCCCAGTAATATTACCAGTACACGACCGTCATTGTCAATGAAGTCTCCCTTCATGGAAGTCAATACCTTCATCAAATAATGTTAAGTTTACTGGAACTGCTATTTACGGATTAATCACACTTTCTGGAGGTCCACCACAAAATGAACCAAGTTGATTCTTTATATGCTTACGTGACACAAATTAGTTTTAAATTAAGTAGCTCTGTGTCTATTTCCAGGTTTGTTGTATGAATCATGACGTGACGTTCTATTCTGCAGTTCTGACTTTAATTTGCTCAGCCTGGACCAGCACTGGGCTGTCACTATTGTAAGTGTTTCTCAGCAACATGGGATACTCTGCAAATCTGCTCAAGAACATGTCTCTGATTTTCCAATCAGGCTCTGATCAAGTCTATAGGGCAATTCATAAGTAAATGCACAGGGAGATCACTCCAATATCGCTTTTATAACTTTACTTCTCAGCGTACAAGAGAAAAAAATGTAGAATCAAATCAACATCAACTTCCAGAAGGCACATTTAAATTGGTGCTTGCTTAGTTTGGAACATAAAGCCAGTCATGTATGCCTTAGTTCCCTATTACAATGTTAAAAATGGATCCCATATCCTGAGTGGAATTACAAGTGGGCCTCAGGTTTCATTTGATGTGCATAGAATTGAGGAAAGATAAGGCAGTAAGTTTTTTAAAAAAATCAAAAAAAGCAGTGAGTAAATACAGACCCATAAGTTTTCAGTGAGAATATGTTTGTCCATGCTGAGCAATTGGTTAGGATGCTACAAATTGGTCCCTGAGCAAGTGGGAAAATATTTTGGGTGGGATATGATTGGGGATGGGGGTGGTGGACTGTAGAAGAAAACTCTACCACACAATAACAGTGACTGCACTCCATAAGTAATCCATTGGAAGTTACCATGATGCTGAAGAAATGATGAACACTATGTAAATGTCAATTCCTCCCCAAAAATATAGCTGAGGAGTAGGGTTTTATAGACAGCAGTTTCTTCACTGCAGGTGCTAAACATGTCAGATATTGAGAAAGAATCCAGAAGGTTCACAAATGCACTCCAGATTATTCTTAATCAATATCCATAGGTCAGGCTGATTGCCCTGCTCGGTTCGTTACAATGCAGATGAACCTTGATTTTTTTTTAAAAAAAGATCAAATTCAGTATTTGTTGCTTCAATATTATTGATGAATTAGCACAGCACACCATGAAGGAGTGCAACAGTTGAGTACAAAAATACCATCAGATAGAGTTCCTAAGCTATTTTGTTTTGCAGTAACTGAAAACAATTTCACTGGCTTGGTAGAAAATCAGAAGTCTGGGATCAGATTGCTTGTCTGCCATTCAGTGAGACCAGCACACATCCAACAAGGGAGCAATGCACTGAGATAAGAAATTGCTGACACCTGTTTTGTGGGAGGGAGAATACAAGTTTCATTCTTTTTATGATTTTGTAGACTTCAACAAGGAAAAAAGCAATAACATAGCAATTTGATTTCAACAGTTTGCGCCAACTTTAATATTAAACTGCCCAAGCTGGATCTTTCAGCGCAAGAGCAACCAATAAACCAAAGGCATGTGCATCTTTACTCAGCCACGTAACAAATTTGAACCCGCACTGAAAATGCATCATAACCCTGCCAGTTCATCTCTATTGGCCATCACAATGTGTTATTCTCAAAATTAAGTTAAAGGCAAAGAACAATGCTTTTTTTAATATTTGTAAATACAGAGAAAGGGTTCCATAAAGGCATTTTTTAAAAATAATTATTAAAATGTTTATACTCAATTATTGTTTCAAATGAAGGTGAATTCAAATATCTTTGCAGTGAACAGCTTAATCAGGAAGTTCCCAGGTTGTACCCCTGAATGCACTGCTTTAGCTGGTTACGGTAAAGCTGTTCTAATTTGGCTCCATGTCTTAAGTGAAAAGGGGCAGGCAAGACCTTAGCCATTCGCAGCACTGTTGTTGGAAATGGACCTTTGCAAAATGTTGAGTGTGGTCTGTGATCAAGTTTTGTTCTGATGGCATGAATAAAATCTCAACATATACTTTTCATTATTTTGCCCAAATGACTAGTCTTTATTTAGTGTCACAAATAGGCTTACATTAACACTGCAATGAAGTTAGTCAGAACACAACTTCAGGCTTGGATAGGATTTCACAATTGGTGTCCATGGGACAGATAAATAATTCACCAGAATGAAAAGGGTTTGATCCACAGTAGAAACTGATAGCCAACATGTACTGACCATCTTAATTTTCAAACCTATTTATAGCAAATCAAAAACAGAGTTTAAGATCTCCCTGCTCCCCACTGTTGCAACTAACCAATATTTGTTTCTATTCCTCTAATTTTTAGCAGCGATCAGAATTTTTTTTTGAGTACGCACCCCCCCCCCGTCTCACTCTTATAATAAATTTTCCTGAATTACCTTCACCATGCCATCCAACATTTCATACTCTTCTACCTATAGTTCAATATTTTGTCATTTTTGACGGCTACGGCTTTGCATTTTTAAAGAAAACAAAATTGCAGAATATTGTATTACTATGAAACCACTTCAGTTCACCACTTTTTAACCACAACTACGCAATGCATCACTGTTTACAGAATACACACAATAATCCTGTCTCCTTTGCTTTCACAGAAAATGCAATTGAAACTGCAAAAAAAGCCCTTTGCTTCTGTGGTGAAACTATACAGACCAAAAATGTGCAAGATTTGATCTCAGTGTGCAGAATTTGCTGTTCTCATGACAGACTGATGCTTGCTGAGCCATAGAGGGCGGGGCGGGGGAATGAGGGGGTTACGGTTCGGCTTTCAATTACGTCTCTTTGCAAAATATGCATGTGCTGCCAACTGCAGCACGAGATAATAATCAGACTGAATAGCCTGCCTAAACACAGTTTTAGGTTCACCTCAACAATGAACAACCATTTGGATGAAATACTAAAGTGTTGCTGATGTCCATGAATTATATCTCAGCACAAAAATACTTGAAGCAAAGTTGGTCAATTTCTCTCTCACCTTTGCAAATTTATTGAAGTCTACAGGCTAGTGTTTCAGCTACTCTGATACAATGTTTTTATATAGTGAAAACAAATTCTTTCACTTTTTAAGTTAGGATAGCTTGTCAAAAGAATTGGAAAGTAATGCAGCGAAGTGTGGGCAAGGGAAATGTTACCATCTGCTTGGAAAAGCAATTTGTGCAAATCCAAGTTTATGTAAATACTTTAGCTAAGTTGAAGATTGACAGATGCAAATATCACAAAGTTTATACTTCACCAAGAAAGTCAATATGAATTAGGCAAATCAAGGACAGATATTAAAAAGTGCTTGCTGAAGGAAAATCCATCTTAGTTAACTGGTAGTACCTATCATCAGTTCTTTCAGGCTCATTAAGCATATCATCTTCCATCAGTAAACAGAGGAGAATATGACACAGTATTTTACCAAAGCATCTGCCACAAGTTGAGAAAATTCAGTTAGGGAGTTCAGGCAGATGATCCTTTTTCGATCTGCTACTAGCGTGTACTTGGTTAGCTCCAAATTGATCTATTGGCACATTAAAGGATTACAAGGTGTTACGTAAGCAATTTTGATACCCATCTCAAAAAGTGATCTTCCATATTAATTAATACAGCTACAGCATTCAACATGTGACACATGTTGAGCTGAACCTATATACAACCTATAGGTTATACAACCTATAACCTATATATAGCCTTGGATATTTCTGCTGTTATGTACTGTGTTATCAGTAATGTGTGTTCCAGGGTAAACAGCTGATTAGGAATAGAATAGAAGGTTAAAGATAACAACATTCAAATCAAAAGTTGAGTAATTCAACAAAGTCAGTTGCTGTTTCGGACTTTTGCTCAATTTCCTGATTAAGAGGAATCAATTTGGGAGGAGAGAAACAAAACAAGTTTGCAGCTTTAACAGAATTTCCCAATTATTTTACCCTATGGCAATAAATATTTTTATTATGGCAGCTATTTTTGAACAAAGTGGTGTGACACTGCAGTGACAATCACTGATGAAGGGTCCATGATCGAGTTCATGTCTATCGTGAACAACCGAATATGGTGCTGTCCTGTAATAACAGGATGACTGATCAAACAGTTGTTTAATTACTATGCCCTCCCAGTATCTCATCTTATTTCCTGTTATTCAAGAATTTTTGAGCTACTCTACACTGGAAAAAGAGCTGTTACAAAGAAATTTGGAGCAATCAATTGCACAGCCTACATAAGAACAAAAGAAATAAGAGCAGCAGTAGGCCATCTAGCCCTTCCAGCCTGCCCCATCATTCAATAAGATCATGGCTAATCTGAAGTGGATCAGTTCCACTTTCTCCCCATAACCCTTAACTCCCTTGTCCATCAGAAATCTATCCACCCGTGACTTAAATATATTCAGCGAGGTAGCCTCCACCACTTCAATGGGCAGAGAATTCCAGAGATTCACCACCTTTGAGTGAAGAAGTTCCTCCTCAACTGTTCTAAACTGCTCCCCCCCCCCCCAACTTATTTTGAGGCTGTGCCCTCTAGTTCTGCTATCCTTTCTAAGCGGGAAGAATCTCTCTACCTCTACCCAATCTAGCCCCTTCATTATCTTGTAAGTCTCTATAAGGTCCCCCCTCAGCCTTCTAAACTCTAACGAGTACAGGCCCAGCCTATTCAATCTCACTTCTTGAGCTAACCTCGTCATCTCCGCTATCAGCCTGGTGAACCTTCTCTGTACTCCCTCCAAGGCCAATATATCCTTTGACATATGCGGGAACCAAAACTGCACACAGTACTCCTGTTGCGGCTTCACCAGTGCCCTGTACAGTTGCAGCAGGACCTCCCTGCTTTTATATTCTATCCCCCGCACTATAAAGCCCAACATTCCATTCGCCTTCTTGATCACCTGCTGCACCTGCAGACTGGGTTTTTGTGATTTGTGCACAAGGACCCTCAGGTCCCTCTGCACCGTAGCATGCTGCAGCTTTTCACCCTTTAAATAATAATCCCTCCTATTATTCCTACCAAAGTGGATAACCTCACATTTGCTAACATTATACTCCATCTGCCAGGTCCTCGCCCACTCACTCAGCCTATCCAGATCCCTCTACAGACTTTCCGTGCCTTCCACGCAATTTGCTTTTCCACTCATCTTATTGTCATCAGCAAATTTTGTTACCCTACACTAAGCCCCCTCCTCCAGATAGTCTATATAAATGGTAAACAGTTGAGGCCCCAGCACCAATCCCTGAGGCACTCCACCAGTCACCAACTGCCAACCAGAAAAGCACCCACTGATTCCAACTTTCTGCTTACTGTTAGACAACCAATCCTCAATCCATGCTAACACCTTACCCCCAAACTCTGTGCACCCTAAACTTTTGCAGCAACCTTTTGTGAGGCACCTTATCAAACGCCTTTTGGAAAACTAAAAACACATCCACTGGTTCCCCTCTGTCTACCGCACTAGTCACATCCTCATAGAAATCCAATAAATTCATTAAACACAACTTCCCCTTCACGAATCCATGCTGTGTCTGCTTGATCAAACCGTTCTTTTCTAGGTGTCTTGCTATTTCTTCTTTGATGATGGATTCTAGCATTTTTCCAACTATGGACATTAAGCTAACCGGCCTATAATTCCCTGCCTTTTGTCTGCTACCTTTTTTAAACCGCGGCGTAACATTAGCCGTCTTCCAATCTTCTGGCACTTCCCCAGAGTCCAGCAAATTTTGATAAATAGTTACTAAGGCATCCGCTATCATCTCTGCCATTTCTTTCAGAACTCTGGGATGCATTCCATCTGGTCCCAGGGACTTGTCTACCTTCAGTCCCATTAGTCTATCAAGCACTACCTCTAGTGACAATAATTGCATTAAGGACCTCATCTCCTACCATCATTCTACCTTTAATATTCGGCAAGCTATTTGTGTCTTCCTCTGTGAAGACCAACACAAAAAAAACTTATTTAAAGCCTCAGCCATTTCCTCGTCACCCACCGCTAAATCCCCCCTCTCGTCCTCCAAGGGTCCAACATTCACTCTCTTCTTTATACATTTGTAAAAAACTGTTACTATCATTTTTTATATTTAGAGCTAGTTTAGCTTTATACTCTATCTTTCCTTTACGAACTACATAAACATGTTCCCAGACACAACTGTTTACAAACATGCTACAGGGCCTTCTTAGAGTTTCTTCAGCAACCTACGGAGGTTGTTGATTCTAATTCTGGAGATGGATCAGAATGTTCAAGTAAATAATTTGGTGCCACTCATGGTGCACGTTGCTGTTCGGATATCTACTGCCTGAATAGTGCGCATCTCCATGATCCTCAGTGAACCAGACCACATCTTCCAGTCCCATATTTTCTGTAACTAGACTACCACTTGCAAGTCTGCAACAACAAAAAACAGAAAAAGAACATCTCCAGTCCTTATTTCAGTCATGATGAGAACATCCTCATGTTTTGTGAGCAGCTGAGTTTCCCATGATGAAACCTTGTTACATGCAATCCAAAACACATCCTAAATCTTGCGAACAAGAATGCAAAGTTATTTTGATTATGTGATTCCAACAATAACATCTGTGGAGTTAATATTACAATCATTCGATACAATAAATTATATGTGAGCATCTTTACCATATCCAAAAGAACACTGGATAAAACAATTATGCAATTCACAATGCAGACTTAAGTAGGTGTCGAGCAACACAGCTATATATATTTTTATTATGGCAGCTATTTTTGAACAGTGGTGTGACACTGCAGTGACAATCATTGATGAAGAGTCCATGATCGAGTTAATGACTACTGTGAACAACTGAATATGGTGCTGTCCTGTCATAACAGGATGACTGATCAAACAGTTGTGTAATTATTATGTCCTCCCAGTATCTCATCTTATTTCCTGCCATGCAAGAACTTGAGCGCTACTCTACACTGGAAAAAATGCTGTTATAAAGAAATTTGGAGGAACCAATTGCATAGACTACATCAACATATTCCCAGACACACAACTATTTCCAAAATGGCTTAACAATTGCAGAATTGGTTTATGATGTCAAATAAAGAGAATTCCAGTTGCTCGGGTTAACACATCAGAAGAACTAGCTGCATGGGAGATACAGTTATAAAGGATGAATGAGCCAAGAGAGGAACACTAACTAGCAATGCCCAAAACCACGCTACAGGGCCAATGTTACACCAGTTTAAATGTCGGGGCTTCGTTGAAAGCTGCAATAGAAAATTAAATTTGTGCAAGCGTGACACATTTTCCCTCATTCCAAGCATCCTCATAAGAGAGTTCAGTCTTTTTTTAAATTAGTCAATTTGAACTTGGTCATCGCCATTCACAACTGTTGTTACCACCATCATTACAATGAAACTGTACATAAAAGAAAAAAAAAGATAAGTGCTGTAACACCAATACTCTTCCATACAGCTCAGCAAGACAGAGAATATCCAAATACAAGATCGAAGCTTCAGCATTTGTTGAAGGTCAACCAATCTCTGATCTGGTAGTACCTTTTTTCCCAAAAAAGTTTCTTAAATCATGAATAATCCCGACAATAAGATCAGGTAGGGACGAGGTTTTTTGCTGATTTGATCTTGCCCATTTACTTTAACGGAGCCAAGGTTCCACACTTCACTGGAGATGGATAGGAAAGGCAAATTTGTCCTCACTAATAATGTACTATAATAGTCCACCTCATTACCTATTCTTCTAAACAAAGTGTGAGAACTTTGTATTTTTATTCAAATAAGAATTAATTTTAAGTTTATTAGGCTTACATTAACAGTGAAAATAAGTAATAGTGAGAATCCCTTAGTTGCCACACTCTGGCACCTGTTCAGGTATTCAGAGAGAACTTTGCATGGCCAATGCACCTAACAAGCAAGTCCTTTGGACCATGGAAGGAAACAGGAGCACCAAGAGGAAATCCACACAGACACAAGAACATGCAGATTCCGCACACTGGACTCAAGCCTGGAACTGAATCCGGGTCCCTATCACTGTAAGGCACCAGTGCTAACCACTGGGTCACCATGCCAACAAAAGAGATATGCAAAGGAAAACTAATTTTCCCAAAGTTAGGAATTGTAAAGTTTTAATGTATCAATTCAGAATGTTATCATGTCCATATGCTCATGTTCTAACATGAACAGCATTGAAAGAAATGCAAATTCCATCAGCTGTTATAAACAACCCACATGTTGTGACTATACTTCTCAGCATCAAGAAAACAATCTTACAACTACATGACTACCTGACAACATGATCACTTGTTTCTAAGACACCTTCTTCATCTTGCAGCTCAACTTAAATGAAGCAGTTCGTTCCTATTCATAAAAAAGACATGCAATATGCTGAAAATAAGTGCTCAGCTGGTAAAATCTAGCAAAATAAATACTCCAGGACATGAGGTAACATTATCAACAAACTAGACCAATAATAATAAATTTGTGACTGAGGAGATACTAAACCTTTCAAAATAGTTTCAATATAGAAGCTAAAATGCATCACCTATTACAGCACTCTTCTTATTTTCTTTGTTTTTGATTAAATGTTAGATGACTTTTGTAAACTGGTTTTATATTTACATAAAAGGTTTTACTCAACAGTAATAACTAAACAACAGTACAGCACAGGAACAGGCCCTTCAGGCCTCCAAGCCTGTGCCGATCATGTTGTCCTAGCTAGACCAATCACTTACACCCTTCTATTTCCTGTCAGTCCATGTATTTATCCAGATAAGTCTTAAACGTCACCAAAATATTTGCCTTGACCATCTCACTTGGCAGTGCATTCCAGGCCCCCACCACCCTTGTGTGAAAGGGTTTCCCCGCACATCTCCATTGAACTTTTTCCCCTTATCTTGGGCTTGTGCCCCCTTGTAATTGTTATTTCTTCCAACTGTTCAACTTATCCATATGCCTAATAACTTTATAACTTTTATCAGGTCACCCCTCAGCCTCCATCTTTCCAGGGAGAACAATCCCAGTTTATTCAATCTCTTCTTATTACAAATGTGGCCTAACCAACATTTCATATAACTAACAATTTGTCAACTTTTGTACTTCATGCCCTGTCCAATGAAGGCAAGCATGCCATATGCTTTCTTCTTCACCTTTTCCACCTGTGCTGCTACTTTTAAGGATCTCCGTGTGTTTATGCTCCTGATGGTTCTGCCATTTATTTTATAGCTCCCACCTGAATTGGATCTATCAAAATGCATCAGCTTGTATTTGTCCAGATTAAATTCCAACTGCCATTTCTCTGCCCAACTTTCCATCCTATCTATATACTCCTGTATTCTCTGACAATCTTCGTCACTGTCCGCAACTCTGCCAAATCTTAGTGTCATCAGCAAACTTGCTAATCAGACCAGCTATGTTTTCTTCCAAATCATATATATCTATTACAAACAGCAGAGGTCCCAGCACTGATCTCTGCGGAACATCACTAGGTACAGACCTCCATTCCGAAAAACACCCTTCCACCGCTACCCCCGTCTTTTACGGCCAAAAGCAGTTCTGAATCCATCTAGCTAGTTTACCCATGAGATTTAATCTTTTGCACCAGCCTGCCAGGAGGGACCTGGTCAAATGCCTTACTAAAATCCATGTAGATAACATCCACAGCCCTTCTCTTGTCAATCATTTTTGTCACCTCCTCAAAAAACTCAATTAAATTAGCAAGATATGACCTCCCTCATACAAAACCATGCTGTTTGTCGCTAACAAGAGCATTTAGTTCCAATGATTTTAGTTCCTACGATTTGTATTGAAATTTAAGCTTACATGCCTTAGTTAAAATGATCGCGATCACATGCTAATTCACAATATGTTTAATTTTTCCTGATGGGAAGCACCCTGGGAGCAAAATTAGCTTTAATTATGTTTTCTAAGAGACAAAAATACCAATACTAGCCATGACTAAGTACAGCAAACCATTTAAAACACTGCTTCAGGGTATTACTTTCTGATCAATGCTTCATAAATAACTCCATGCATCAGCAACTTTGCAAAACTCAAGATTTAACTAGAATTATTGCTCCAAATGATCTGAATCAACAACCCTTGTGTACAGCTAGAGAGATAACTATAAGTACCATGCAGCTATTCAGAATGAAAGCTACTGTCTTATCTCAGGAAAGCTTCAAACAATTCTGCATTTCTTAATACCCAAAAACTTTCACATTATGTATCTTACATTAATTTTCAGTGATGTATCGTTGTGCACAGTTCTCTCGACAAATCACAATCAAGTCATAGCATTATTATGGCATTTTTTGACTTCGCAAGGAGACAATTTCCGATGAGTACATCTATTAGACTCTCCATTATCTGCTTGTATTCAGTGACAATTACAATAGGCTGGCAATGATCCATAATAAGGAGTCTCACAACACTAGATTAAAGTCCAACAGGTTTATTTAGCAGCGCAAGCTTTGAGTCTCAGGTTCCTTCATCAGCTGAGTTAGGACTTGTGTTCACAAACAGGACATATACAGACACAAACTCAATTTACAAGATAATGGTTGGAATGCGAGTCTTTACAGTAATCAAGTCAGTGACCCACAAAACATATGCAAACAATCTGAGTATAGTTAAGCAATTCATCATCACATCCGCTTCTCCCTTAGCATCCTTTTAATGCCATCTCCTTCCTCCCATACCTCTTATGGCATCCTTTCCATATCATTCCTTCCCTCCCAAAGAAACCCCTCACCATATTTTGATGCTGACCCTGACCACTCCACCCCCTTAAGAGCAGCTCCTCAGCTAACATATTGAAAATTGTCTAATTAAAATTTTAGAGGATTGGTTACACCTGAACTGAATACAAGGCAGCGCTGATTTATAAGTAATAGAAAAACTCAACTTCATTGCTTAAATGTATTTGCAGTAGTACATTCCCAGTTCAGTCCCGCTACAACCTTGGCTATTAGCCGTAACCAACCCTGGGCTGTTGACCGAGCTGAAAGTCATTAAAGTAATTCTATTTAGTGCACACACTTTTCCCAGCTACTGTACATTAACACCACCAGCTTTAAAAAAAATGACAGGCCTTCATATCTACCACTACTTCACACGCAATCCATTTTTGGGAATAGTAACATATCTACAGTTGGCATTGCAACAGTACCTGTAAATTCCCATCCCATTCTATCATTCCTTGCCATACTCATCCTCATTCCATTCACAACGTCCCCATACCACTATCACTGTATCCACTCTCCTCCTCTCCCCACCTCCTGTATGTTGCAATTCCTCTTTGTCCCATGCTGTCATCCCACACCTTTCCTAAGCTACCCTCTCCTTCCCATGGCACCCCCTCACTCCTCCTGAATCCTTCCAGCCAGGATTACTTTGCGGTAGGGCTTCCCTCAACTTCACTCCGTTCTTTTTCTCTATCAAACCCCTCTCCACCCTGCTGCTGCCGCCACATGCCTTCAAGTGTTGGCAGCCATACATGCATCACACGATCTTGCACACAGTCCACATATGTAACACTCCACCCACCAATCAGAAAAGCACACAGACAAAAAAACTACATATTATTAATTAATTATAAAACAGGTTAAGTGCAGGATCTCCGCAGTTAAATTTATTATAAAAAGACAACTGGTTTTGTTCCAGGCACAATGGAACTGTGAACTTGAGTTAATATGACCCTTTTTGTTAAAAAGAAACATATTAAATGAACATACAATTTGTAGAAAAGGCTATTCCATTTTGGAGTTCAAGTAATGTGACAGATTGTTCTTTTATGGAGTACACTGCAAAGAAAATGTACTCAAAAATGATATAATTCCAAGTCAGGATGGTGTATGGCTTGGCAGGAAACTTGCATATGGAGATGTTCCCACGCATCCAGTGCCCTTGCCCTTCTAGATGGTAGAATTCACAAGTTTGGAACATGCTGTCACGATAAACACAAATGAGCCTAACTTGGTTCTCACTTGACGTCCATACACTCGTGCTCTCTGAAGAATATAAATCTCGGACAAGTTTTTAACTCCTTCCCTAACCGAAGGTATGCAATTTACAGATCCAGCAGAGGTAAGCGAAGTACAAGTATGACAAACTTAGAACTGCTTCAATGTATGCGATTTGAATATTCAAGGTCTCAAAGCCACGCCAGAGGAAAAAAATCTTAACTATATTTGATGACATTTTGGATCTCGATACTGAATGATTCCAATCACATTGTTACACAATACTTGTAGATTGCAGGTATTAGCTTGTATTTTGCTATCTCAAGTTGAATTTATGTAAAGGTTCCAAAGACATTTCTCCATACCTGTAGCAGATGGTACTCATCAGCTTGGAAAGAAAGCTGTCCTCCTAGCATTTACACTCCTTTTCTACTTAAGGGACACATGTTTAGTTGCATGCAGCCAGCTGACTTTTCTGACTTTGTAACTCAAATCAAAGTTGAACTTGCAACATAGATGCCATATCTTTCATTGTTTCCCTTGCTCTCACCCTCCCAATTAAGATAGGTTTGAAAATTGTGAATTTAGCTTGTGAAAAATAATTGTTCCATTTATTTTGTTAAACACTAAAACACATCACGCGTCAGTATTTCATCCCAGATATCTCACATGGCTGCTGAGTTGTACTCCAAAGTGGAGCAGAAGTTGATTAAGATTCTGATAAGGAGATGCACTCAACATATTTATTGATCTTCAAATCCAGTATTATTTTTCAGGGTACGATAATCCCACTTGAAAGTCCTTATAAAATGCTGGCTCTGATGCACGTGTCTTTTCATTAGTTAACAGTGATATTCAGAAAGATATAGCAGCACCACAAAGCTATTACACAAAGTGTATGTTGAACCTGAGGAAATAAAATGAACAGGGTGCAATGTAACAAAAGTGTAAATACTCAGGCATCAGACTTAGTTCAGTGATAGCACATTTGCCATAGAGGGATCAAGCCCCAATCACATTTAATCTGAGGTGTCGCTGCAGTCGAATAGATTCATAGAACTCTTACAGTAGAGAAGACCATTCAGCCCACTGAGCCTGCACTGACAACAATCCCACCCTATCCCCATAACCCCACATATTTATCTTGCTAATTTCCTTGAAGTTAAGGTCAAATCAGTTTGGCCAATCAACCTATCCCGCACATCTTTGGACTGTGGGAGGAAACCCATGCAAACATGAGGAGAATGTGCAAACTCCTCAAAAACAGTGACCCAAGTCAGGAACTGAACCCGAGTCCCTGGCATTGTAAGGCAGCAGTGCTAACCATTGTGCCACTGTACTGCACCCCGCCCCCCCCGCCCAGTGAAAACAGCCCCCCTCCCTGTGTCTAGCGTAAACAGCTCTCCCGTGTACCTAATATAAACAGCGCACCCGCAATACTGAAGGAGCATTGAACTATCAAAAAACAGTTTTTCAGATGTTAACCTAAAGCAAACAAACAATTCCATAGCATTTCTATGGTATATTTCACAACCTTATGATATCCCAAACATCTTTACAGTCAATGGTATGTTCTGAAGTGCCATCACTATTTTAATGTGACGTAGCAGTCAACTGCGCACAGCCAGGTTCTAAAAAATAAATTGGATCCTGACCAACTAATTAGATGTTCCTTGGGGAATAACAAGTTTGAATTCCCGTGCTCTTCTTTAAAGTAGTGCCATGAGATCCATTTGCATCTGCCCAAGAATGAGAAGTGTAGCATCTCATCTAACATCTAGAAAAAACAGCACAGGTAACAATGCAACACTTGCTCAATACTGCACTGAATCGTCAGCCTAGGATTATAGCACAAAGCTCCGGAGTGGGACTTCAGACCATAGCCTTCTGATTCAGAGGAAACGGTATATTAGTTGACACTTGGGATTAATCTTATGAAATCCTTAATCGGACAGACAGCTACAAATCCATTCCTGAATATAACGTTGCAGAGCCAAAGCAGATTCTACTAGTATAGCCAATAATTTAAACTGTTGCTGCTAAAGGCTGTAAGCACCAAAAGATGGAGGTAGATGCAGGGCCTTTAAAAGGCAGTGCTGTTTTTGACAAGTAGCTTTTCAGAAGCAGCCATGATTTCTGCCCAAGCAGCTCAGCTCCCCACACAACCAACTACCTTAGTGTTATCACTGTCACCACGACCAATGTTCTCTTTCATCCAATATAAAAAATAGCCACTGGCACTGTGGCCAATGAACTGATATTACAACAATAATTGCCCAAAGTGATCCTGCCTAGCAAGAATGTAAAAAATACGGTCATAAGGGTGCAGGCTCTACATCAGTGTCAGGTAAATGTTTAATCTAATTCAAATAAAAATGGATCAATGGGATAGAAACAAGTTCAAAAATCACCACTTTTGCAATATTCAAGAAAAGTTTTTAGATGTTACCTGAACAAAGATGAAGCTAGTGTATATTGTTACATCTACAATATAAAATATAATTTTATGCTACATTAGTGCAGATACATAGTTCTCCCTCCATTTGCTATATTTCTAAGCATATAGGAAATAAAATTCAGGGAACCTGCCATCAAAACAGCTTCCTTTTTAAACATAAATACAAAGCAATATGTCAATTTGCATGTGTTTTACAAATTACACAGTAATTTCACTTCTTCTGTTGAGAGACAGCCTTTTCAGACATTTAAGAAACTCAGTCTATTTTGACTTTGGTGGAAGTACTGTTTTGATTGCCACGAAACTCCTAAACATGACCTCCGTTGTGTGTCTAAGTAACGTTCACCATCACCATTATCGAGTGATCACATTGCTGTTTATGATTTCTGTGCATAAATTGGATGCCGCCTTTTTACAAAAAAATTGCTAAATTACAACAGCGATCACTGTTGATAAGCACCTCATTGGTTGCCGTGTTTTTAGATGCCCAGTTTATGAATCATAGAATCCCTGTAGTGTAGAAGGAAGCCTTCAGCCAATTGTGCCTGCACCAACCACAATCCCATCCAGGGCCTATCCCTGTAACCCCACGTAGAGGATTGGGAGGGGTTTAAAAATCAACAAAGAATGACGAAGAAGTTGATAAAGAAAGGAAGGATAGACTATGAAGCTAAACTAGTACTAAATATAAAAAAGGATAGTAAGAGTTTTTATAAATATATAAAGAGGAGGAGGCTGGCTAGAGTGAATGTTGGACCCTTAGAGGACGAGAGGGGGGATTTAGTGGTGGGGGATGAGGAAATGGCGGAGGCCTTAAATAAGTTTTTTGCCTTGGTCTTCACGGAGGAGGATGCGAATAGTTTGCCGGGTATGAAAGATAGAAGGATGGTAGGAGTTGAGGGCCTGAATGCGATCACTGTCACTAGAGAGGTAGTACTCGATAGACTAATGGGACTGATGGTAGACAAGTCCCCAGGACCGGATGGAATGCATCCCAGGGTTCTGAAGGAAATGGCAGAGGTGATAGTGGATGCCTTAGTGATTATTTTCCAAACCTCGCTGGATTCCGGGGAAGTGCCGGAAGATTGGAAAATGGCTAATGTTACGCCGCTGTTTAAAAAGGGTAGCAGGCAAAAGGCAGGCAATTATAGGCCGGTTAGTTTAACGTCTGTTGTAAGAAAAATGCTTGAATCCGTCATCAAAGAAGAAATAGCGAGGCACCTTGAGAAGAATCGTTTGATAGAGCAGACGCAGCACAGATTCGTTAAGGGGAAGTTGTGTCTGACAAATTTATTGGAATTCTATGAGGATGTGACTAGTGCAGTGGACGGAGGGGAACCGGCGGATGTGGTGTTTCTCAATTTTCAGAAGGCGTTTGATAAGATGCCGCACAAAAGGTTGTTACAGAAGGTTAGGGGGCATGGAGTTGGGGGTAAGGTGTTAGTGTGGATAGGGGATTGGCTGTCTAATAGGAGGCAGGGAATAGGTGTCAATGGGTGCTATTCGGATTGGCGGTTGGTGACTAGTGGAGTGCCCCAGGGATCGGTGCTGGGGCCTCAGCTATTTACCATTTATATAGATGATCTGGAGGAGGGAGCTGAGTATAGGGTGTCGAAATTTGCTGATGACACAAAGATAAGTGGAAAAGCAAATTGTGCGGAGGTTGTAGAAAGTCTGCAGAGGGATCTAGATAGGCTAAGTGAGTGGGTGAGGACCTGGCAGATGGAATACAATGTTGGCAAGTGTGAGGTTATCCACTTTGGCAGGAATAATAGTAGGAGGGACTACTATTTAAAGGGCGAAAAGCTGCAGCATGCTACGGTGCAGAGGGACCTGGGGGTCCTTGTGCATGAGTCACAAAAACCCAGCCTGCAGGTGCAGCAGGTGATCAGGAAGGCAAATGGGGTGCTGGCCTTCATAGCGAGGGGGATTGAATATAAAAGCAGGGAGGTCTTGCTGCAACTGTACAGGGCACTGGTGAGGCCGCAGCTGGAGTACTGTGTGCAGTTTTGGTCGCCGCACTTGCACAAGGATATTTTGGCCATGGAGGGAGTGCAGAGGAGGTTCAGTAGGCTGATACTGGAGTTGAGGGGGTTGAACTATGAAGAGAGGCTGAATAGACTGGGCTTGTACTCGTTGGAGTTTAGAAGGATGGGGGGGGATCTTATAGAGACGTATAAGATAATGAAAGGGATGGATAGGGTAGAGGTAGAGAGATTCTTCCCGCTCAGAAAGGACAGCAGGACTAGAGGACACAGCCTCAAGATAAGGGGGGTGCAGTTTAGAATGGAGTTGAGGAGGAACTTCTTCACTCAAAGGGTAGTGAATCTCTGGAATTCTCTGCCCGTTGAAGTGGTGGAGGCTACCTCGCTAAATATATTTAAGACACGGGTAGGTAGGTTTTTGGTAGGCAAGGGGATTAATGGTTATGGGGAGAAAGCAGGAAAGTGGATCTGAGCCGCTTCAGATCAGCCATGATCTTATTGAATGGCGGGGCAGGCTCGAGGGGCTAGATGGCCTACTCCTGCTCCTATTTCTTATGTTATGTAATGCTTCCAATTAAACTTCTTTAATCTGAAATATGAACTCACTCCACGGATACTACGTGACCTGCTAAGCGCTTCTAACATTGTGCTTTTATTTCAGATTTCCAGCATCAGCAGTATTTTGCTTTTCCATCAAATTTTGGCGCTTCCAAGAACAAAATACAGTAATACTGATCCCCTTACAGGAATTTAAAAATAATTTACACCAATTCTATACTGGTACTACTTTCATCTGAATTCAATTAGACCAGCACTGAGTACTTTCAGTATTTTTGCTGTTCTTTACTCACTGCAAATTCAGAAACAATTCGAAGGGTTTAAGGGCCTGCTGCCAATTAAGAAAGTCAGGTCTAGAAATGTAATCACTAACTGTAGATCAATTGAGTTTCTGAATCTGATCAAAGTACTAGCAGCATAAACTACAAAGTTTTCTTACTTTCGATAAACTAATTTACCAAAACAGAATGATTACAGATACATTCTAATGTTTGCCAACAAGATGCTAGATCAGCTGCTGGAACATGCATACTTAACATGACAAATCATCTTTTAATCGAAAATTACAATGCAACAATGGCAGGCTTTATTCAACGTTTGTGGTTTGGCTAGCTTGGAACAAATTCCAAAGCAATAGGCTTCATAACAGCAGAAGTACTCCAGAGTGCGCACCTGTCTAGATACTTTATGCAAATTAGAGACTGCGTGCAAAGGACAGTGTTTCTCATAACCAAACTAGTTTGAGGTCATGCCGATATTTAACTTCTCAACTTGGAATAAAAGGTAATGAAAACAATAGAAGTCATTCCTGTCTTCTGTGTATAAATGGGGTTTTCTCTTCTACATTGAAGCAGCTTCTTCAAAACAGTACTAACTCTATGGGCTGAAAATAGAAGTGGTTTTAATTAGTAAGGCTAACTTGTTTGTCTGTCAAATGAAACAAGATATCTGAACATTGTAACAAGCAACCTATCACCAGACAATTTGGTATGTTAAATGAACCAAATGCAAGACCAGGGATCCAATTGGACATTTGACTGTTGCATTTCATCATCAGGATCAACAGATGCTCAAAAATGCTATCTTTCGCTTCTCTGGAATGCATGTTAAATACAATTGTTTTGATTCTTGATATTTTAGATATGCTCACAGGCTAAATGACCTGCATTCACATAAGCCTCTTTTAAATTGTGCTATTAAAGTCAGCTCCTGAACTAAATATTGTGTAACCAGTGGCAAAATTGAAGTAAATTTGCCAGCTACTTCAAGCTTTGTCATTTTTAAAATGGCTTTACAAATTTGCTTTGGTGCAATTACCACCAAGTGTGACCAAAAATTATAAATCTGGAACTCTAACATTTGGAGCTTGTAACAGTGAATTGGAGTTTCTAACACTGGCTGTGCCAGTGACAGGGGGAAGCAAAAGATAGCTGCGGAGATCTAGGTGAAATGACTACTGATGAACTAAATACATTCATACATATTAAGGACTGTGGATAATTTCAAGACCTACATCTTACAAATCAACACCTTAATAGCTTACCTATATCTGTCTCCAAGCCTGCCTTTCTGGCAAGATATTCATAGATGCTGCTCAGGTATATACTGCAAATGAGGTGCAAGTCCTTTATTATTAGAACACATGAACAATTCTGGACACCAAGAGAGCGAAGGGATACAGGAACAGGGTAGAAAAGTAGTGTTGAGATAGAAGATGAGTCATGATCTTATTGAATGATGGAAAAGGTTTAATAGTGCATATGGTCCACATTACTTAGGTAGAATGCTAAACTTTCATAGGTCTAAACACTCTTACAATTTCATTGTGGAGTGAAACTTTAAAAATATTGGAATGCTTAAAATTGACTTTCCAATAGATAACAGTGAGTCCACATTAAATGGAGGATGACTCGTACTGAAGATGAGCACAAAGCAGACATTATAATTGCTTTGAAAGTGACACACTGGTTGGTGTATTAAACCAAAAGTACATTTAGGCAAAAATGTGTCTAACACTGCTTCAGTCATGATAGCTAAATAGAGAGTGATTCTATCTCCAGTTAGTGGAATCTTGCTATGTAAAAATGTTTACTACATAAGAACATAAGAAATAGGAGGAGTAGGCCATCTAGCCCTTCGAGCCTGCCCCGCCATTCAATAAGATCATGGCTGATCTGTCATGGCTCAGTTCCACATTCCCACCCTCTCCCCATAACCCTTAATCCCCTTTCTTATCAAAAACCCATCAACCCGCGTCTTAAAAATATTTAGCGAGGCAGCCTCCACCACTTCAACGGGCAGAGAATTCCAGGGATTCACCACCCTTTGAGTGAAGAAGTTCCTCCTCAACTCCGTTTTAAACCGCCCCCCCTTTATCTTGAGGCTGTGCCCCCTAGTCCTACTATCCTTTCTGAGCGGGAAGAGTCTCTCCACTTCTATCCTATCCATCCCATTCATCATCTTATATGTCTCAATGAGATCTCCCCTCATTCTTCTAAACTCTAACGAGTACAAGCCTAGTTTATTCAGCCTCTCCTCATAGCTCAACCCCCTCAACTCCGGTATCAGCCTAGTAAACCTCCTCTGCACTCCCTCCAAGGCCAAAATATCCTGGCGTAAGTACGGCGACCAAAACTGCACACAGTACTCCAGCTGCGGCCTCACCAATGCCCTATAAAGCCGCAGCAAGACCTCCCTACTTCTATATTCAATCCCCCTCGCTATGAAGGCCAGCATCCCATTCGCCTTCCTGACCACCTGCTGCACCTGCAAGCTGGGTTTTTGCGACTCATGCACAAGGACCCCAAGGTCCTTCTGCAGCGCCGCCTGCTGCAGTTTTTCGCCACGTAAGTAATAATCCTTCCTACCATTATTCCTACTAAAGTGGACCACCTCGCACTTGCCAACATTAAATTCCATTTGCCATTTCCTGGCCCATTTGCCCAGCCTATCTAGATCCTTCTGTAGACTCTCCACACCCTCCGCGCAATTTGCCATTCCACCAATCTTGGTGTCATCAGCAAATTTCGACACCCTACACTCAGTTCCCTCCCCCAGATCATCTATATAAATGGTAAATAGCTGAGGCCCCAGCACTGACCCCTGGGGCACTCCACTAGTTACCATCCACCAATCCGAATAGCACCCATTGACCCCCACTCTCTGCCTCCTATTTGACAACCAATCCTCTACCCACGCTAACACCCTACCCCCAACTCCATGTCCCCTGACCTTCTGCAATAACCTCTTGTGAGGTACCTTGTCAAACGCCTTCTGAAAATCAAGAAAGACCACATCCACCGGCTCTCCTCTATCCACTGCCCTAGACACATCCTCATAGAACTCCAGTAAATTTGTCAGACACGACTTCCCTTTAACGAAACCGTGCTGTGTCTGCTCTATCAAGCAATTCCTCTCAAGATGCCTCGCTATTTCCTCCTTGATGACGGATTCTAACATTTTACCTACAACAGACGTTAAACTAACCGGCCTATAATTCCCTGTCTTTTGTCTGGCACCCTTCTTAAACAACGGCGTAACATTAGCCACTTTCCAATCTTCCGGCACTTCCCCGGAATCCAGCGACGTCTGGAAAATAACCACCAAGGCATCCACTATCACCTCCGCCATTTCTTTCAGAACCCTCGGATGCATTCCATCCGGTCCTGGCGACTTGTCCAGAATCAGCCCCTCCAGTCTGTCGAGCACCTCCTCTCTAGTAACAGTAATGTCATTAAGACCCTCCAGTCCTACCACCTTTCCATCTCTAACACCCGGCAAATTATTCACGTCCTCCTCCGTGAAGACAGAAACAAAAAAGTTATTCAGGACTTCAGCCATATCCCCATCCCCTACCACTAAGTCCCCCTTCTCATCCTCTAAGGGACCAACGTTCACCCTAGCCAGCTTCTTCCTTTTTATATATTTATAAAAACTCTTGCTATCCTTTTTTATATTAAGCGCTAGCCCAGCTTCATAGTTTCTCCTACCCTCCTTTATCAACTTCTTTGTCAATCTTTGTTGACGTTTAAACCTCTCCCAATCCTCTTCTCTCCCACTACTCTTAGCAACTCTAAACGCCTCCGCTTTCAATTTAACACTTTCCTTCACCTCCTTCGTTATCCACGGCTTATTACCTCTCCTCCTACTGTCCTTTTTGACCATCGGAAAAAATTTCCGCTGAGCGCCAAGAAAGATCTCCTTAAAGATCCTCCACTGCTCCTCAGCAGACCTACCTTCCAACGCGCTCCCCCAGTCCACATTCGCCAATTCTTCTCTCATCCTACCGTACTCCCCTCTGTTCAAAGGACACGCGTCCGGGAACCCACTTTCTCCTCCTCCAACTGCACCAGAAACTCCACCATACAATGATCACTCTCCCCAGGAGGATCCTTCACTGCAAGGTCCCTAATTCTACCCGCCTCATTACATAACACCAGACCCAAGATAGCTCGTTCCCTCGTCGGCTCCAACACACACTGTTCCAGGAAACTATCCCGGCAGCATTCCAAGGACTTCTCCTCGAGCCCACCGCGTCCAACATGGGTCGACCAATCTATATGTAGATTGAAATCCCCCATACCTACGGCCGTCCCATTCCTGCACGCCGCACTTATTTGCGCGTTAACAGCCCGCCCCACCTCCAGATCATTATTCGGGGGCCTATAGACGACACCCACCAGCGTCTTCCTCCCTTTGCTGTTCCTAATCTCTACCCACAACGATTCCACTTTCTGTTCCTTGGCTCCAATATCATCCCTTGCTAACACCCTGATGCTATCCTTAATCAGCAGAGCTACGCCCCCCCCTTTTCCCTCCCGCCTATCCTTCCTAAACATTTGATATCCCTGGACATTCAGCTCCCAGTCCCTGTCACCTTGCAGCCACGTCTCTGTAATGGCCACCAGATCATATCCATTTGTGCCGATCTGCGCCACCAGCTCATCCACTTTATTCCGAATGCTTCGCGCATTCAGATAAAGTGCCTTCATCCCAGCCTTCACCTGGACCCTATTTGCCGTAACGCCACCAACCATGCTCACACCCCCTACTCCCTCTATTACTGGGACATCCTCAGCCTCTTCCCTTACCTGTACCCTCTCCTCAACTTTAGACCCCGTAATGTCACCTACCCTCGCGCACCCCCCCCCCCCCAATTAGTTTAAAGCCCTGTCTACAGTCCTCTTTACTCTATTCGCCAGCACTCTGGTCCCAGCACGGTTCAGACCGACCCCATCCCACCCGAACAGGTCCCACCTACCCCAATACTGATGCCAATGCCCCATAAATTCAAACCCATTCCTCCCACACCAATCCCTGAGCCACCCATTCACTTCCTTAATCCTATCAACCCTACGCCCGTCTGCACTCGGTTCAGGCAGTAGCCCAGAAATAACTACCTTGTCGGTTCTACTCTTTAATTCCATTCCCAGCTTCTCATACTCCCTCCCCAGATCCTCAGTTCGCATTTTGCCTACGTCGTTGGCACCCACATGTACCACAACGACCGGATTCGCACCCTCCCACTCCAGGTTCCTCTGCAGCCCAGATGCAACATCCCGGACCCGAGCACCAGGCAGACAACACACCCTTCTGTGCACTTTGTCATTGTGACAAAGGACAGTGTCAATACCCTTCACCCCACTATCCCCAATCACTACTATGTTCCTTTTCACCTTCTCCTTGCCTATGTCCTGCTGCATCACTGTACCGTGTGCAGTTTGCTCACCAACCTCACCTCCCTCGTCCTCGTCCAGACTGGAAGCAAGAGCCTCAAACCTGTTATGCAGATTGAGAGGCTGAGGCCTCCGCTCCCCACCCCCCTTCCTCCTCTCAGCAGCCCCCTTCCTCCTCTCAGCAGCCCCCTCTTGTTCCTGACCCTTAGAGTTAGCCTGTCTGGGGGGGGGATGGATGTCACTTGCACCCCATTGTCAATGGCACCCTCTCTCCCCCTGATGAGCCTCAGCATCTGTAGCTCAGAGGCCAGCTCATCTACCTTGAGCTGGAGCTCCTCCAGCAACCTGCACTTACTGCAGACATGGTCACTGGGAAGTACCCTGGGGTCCACCAGTTCCCACATCATACAGAAACAACACATCACATGCCCCTCCATTATTCACTGCAGTAGTATTGAAAATTTCCACACGAACTTACCTGGCCCTTGTTCTCCTAAGCCCTTTTGATATTAAGCCCTAATAGCTCACTCTGCTTCCCTCTCACTCCACTGCCCGCTGTCTATACCAGGCCTCTTTTTAAATCTGGCGCTGATTTAAAGCTTGCTGGCCCACAACTCCCTTCTAACCACTCCCTCAGAATTCTTAGAGGTAAATACAAAAAGCCTGCAAAAATGCTTTTAAATGATTTAAACAGTTCTACAAGGAACAAAGTGCTTTAAACTTATTTAAACAGGTTTTTAACAGGTAAATTCTTATCTCTCTCTCTCTCTCTCTGTTCCTACATTTGTCACATGAAAGTCACAAAACTTCAAATTAATTAATTGCGCAAAGATTGGAGTTGTTTCTGAAAAGGCGTAGTCGGAGCTATAAAAGGACAAACCATTTCCACCAACCCACCTCAAAAACTCAGCAGAGGGGAATGCAAGGAATGAGTACGTACGTACGTACATACATACATGGAAAACATGCCACAACCTTATTGGTGGCACTGCACCTGGAATACAGTGAACTGTTTTGGTCTCCCTACTTATGGGAGATACTTTCATTAGAAGCACTTCAAAAGCAATCACCAGACTGGTTCCTGTGATTTGGGGTTGTCTCGTGAGGAAAGATTGAGCAGATTGGCGCTGTATTCATTAAAGAGTAGAAGAATGGGAAGCGACCTTATCGAAGCACGCAAGATTTGGATGGGTTGCGACATGGTAGATTCTGAAAGGATGTTCCCCCTTATGGAAGAATCTAGAACTAGGGGGCACAGTTTTCAAAATAAGGAATAGCCCATTTAAAACTGAGATGAGTTGGAATTTCTTCTCAGATGATTGCTAGTCTTAGAAATTCTCTTCCAGACAGAACAGTAGAGGCTGTGCCATTGAATATATTCAAGGCTGAATTAGACAAATTTTTGACCTACAAGGAAGTCAACGGTTATAGAGGACAAGTAAGAAAATGGAGTTAAGCCCACAATCAAATCAGCTATAAACTGGCTGAACGGCTGGCACAGCAAGCTCGAAGGACCAAATGGCTGACTCATGCTCTTATTTCTTATGATGCTGTGATCTTATAATAGGTCTTTTATCAGCAGCATAAAAAGTGACAGAATTGTGGATACGTGACTGCCACTTATGAAGGGCCAACTAGAGGAGCCACTTAAGTCCAACATGCAAGCATCTCAGTATGTGTACACCTTAACTGACAGCAGCACGAAATTCAGTCCTTTCGAGACAAACATTTCTAGCTTTGGACATTTTTTTTCAATCAAATTAAGGACTGGAAATGCCTCGGGATTGAACACTTCCTTACTTTGTTAACCAGGATTAAGCATCAGCTCATCAAAGGTCAAATAAAAGAGTTAATTGCAGAGTAATGTTCCTCATACATTTTTCACCAGCTGAAACATAAGGACACAAACCATTTAATTTTAAACATACAAAATGATAATTAGCTTTCAGCTTGTAATTGTGCAGTTGATGCACAGCTTACTCTGATTTATAAGCACAAGTACCTTAGATTGCCAAATGCAGATGGTCAATAACTACTAAGAAATTAAAAGCCTTTAAAAGGTATACAAGTTAAAAGGTTTATTCTGCTTCACCCCTGAATGGACCCTTATTGTGCAGTTTTGTGGACATGAATTAAGTTCGCCATTAACAAAAGAAAACAAAAAAACTGAAAAAAGGCAAGTCCCACAGCAACACTACAATCTGGCACATGATCATGTTCCCATAGTAACCAAGGTCCTTAAATCCCACTGCACATGTACTGAACATTCTGAGCACTATGTCTGGCAGGCTATTAGCTCCACCAAACCACTACAGAATATGAAAGATTTTGCAGCTTGAAAAAATGTGGTTATTTCTGGTACTGCCAGTAATGATTGACTTTAATCACACAATGCAATACAACACACAAGGCCAATAAATACCAGCACCACATAATTTGGTTAAAAATCAAAACTCAATTTGATTGTGTCCCTTCCAAATAGTCACATTACAGTTGGCAGGTTCACTGGTCTCCCACTGAAACACGGACCTGATTTTATATCCTGTTGATTCCATTAAATTATCAGAAGGGAAACAATCAGGATTCTGTCAATGCAGACCGCTTTGTGTGCATCTGCAATTCTCAATTTCCTCCCTTGTTTTGTTTCCCCAAGTGACTTTCAGCACATTGGATTTTGGTTACAAGTAGTTTGTGAAGCAAGATAGGGTGAATGAAATATACTTGATGTGAGCTTTACTTCCCTAAGGCAGGATCCCCAGGGCTCAAGTTCTACAAAAACTACAATTAGTTTTGATAGTCAATATTATCTTAATTTTGGATAATAGCCAGAGTAAAAAAATCTTCATTAACTCATTTTGAAATCTCTCAATGGTGCTGATCTTGCTGAATATCTCATCCATTATGACAATTTAATCCCCTTTTGCTCACTGCTTCCTTGCAGCATAGCACTTCTGCAAGGGAAATATAAAAAAATCTGATGGCAAAAAAAATTCAGCTGCCACAGCCATCCTGATCAATTCTATTACCTGTTTCAGCCACAACATAAATAGCTTTGGGGAAAAATGTCAGCTAACTGTAGCTCCTTATGACAGGAAATATCACTTAAAAATAAACTGAATACATTTTAAAAAGGAAAACAAATTGCTCACAATCAACTGCTGCAGAAGCACAGTCAGCTGGCAATTTACATTGGGGAAATGGAAGTTAGCACTTCACTCAGTAAGACCTATAAACGATACACGTGAGAACATTTCAAGTTCAATATGTAAAGAACAATAATTAATAGATTGCAATCAAAATGTTAGGGAAACACAAAATTGTTTTGATCCCCATTATTTCATTTTATAAGTAAACAAATTCTCTAGAATCACAAAAAATAGACAGGAAGGAAATCATTCAACTTTGCCGCTGTAATAGACACTTTGCAAACTCAATTACTTTCCTAAATGGCGCAGGCCATATCAACTAATTTTTATTTCAATTAAGATGTGAACAATATTGCCAAAATTACATTGCACAGTAAACTGTGCTCTCATTCAACTGATCCAGTTCTTATGGTAGCATCAATGCACTCAAGAGACAACTGAAACAAACAAAATCATCTGAATGCATGGCTATTGTAAATGGTGGTACAAGTCAAAACAATATAGGACTTGGGGGTAACAATGTCCCCACGATACTACTGTTCTCTTCTGTCTTGGTAGTACAGGATTCATGCTGGGAGTTGCTAATCAGTAAGCTTGGCGAGTTACTGCAATTCATCCAGTGGCAGAGGGACTAAATAAGTTCCAATGGAAAGATCACTTATCATGCAGAATACTGTACTCTGAATAGCAGTGAATATCCCACAGCTATAGCCATCCAGATGAATCATTAATATTCCATTAAATTCTTGACTTAAATCTATAGATGGTGGAAAAGCTTTGAAAGGTTAGGAGGTAAAGAATTCACCATACAGTACAGCCTCTGCATCCCCATTGCTGAAATGGCTGATCCCATTAGCTTTCTGGTCAACAATAACAACATGATATTACAGCATTATTGAACGGCAGAGTAGAATTCTTGGGCCCTTACTTACTAAAGGTGATATTTGCATGCATGCTGCTGCCACTCATCAGTCCAAACCAGAATACAATCCAGATGTTCTCATAGCCTGGTGAGAGTTGCTTCATCATTGTAAGATCTATGTCTGGAGTTTGACACTAGATTTATTAGCAAACAGATTGCTAAAGCAACTTTAAGGTAATTGGCCTGAGAGTGCTTCCCTGAGGAACCCTGGCAGTAATCCCTAAGGCTGCAATGAATGGCACTAATGACAACTGTAGTCACGTTCCCTTGTATCAGTTAATCTCCAGCTACTGGCGTTTAATCACCCAACAGCCTCCAACCCCACCACCACCCGTTTAATTTTGCAAGGTCTCATGAGTCAAGTGATGTCCTGTTGATGACAACGACTTTCACCATTCTTCCGCATTCCACTCATGCAATTACATTTGAATTGGGTTTTCACAATAGGGGATTTTCACAGCAACTTCATTGCAGTGTTAATGTAAGCTTACTTGTGACAAATAAGTAAACTTTAAACTTTGAATTGAGGCTGCAATGAGATCTGAAGCAAGTCATTTCTGGCAAAATCTATATCTTGCACAAGCAAACAAATCAGTGGCAAGTAGGTGTGACTTAGCTGTACAGTTTGAGTCACTTCCATCATTTCCCATTGGTTATGAGACTGCTTAGTTTAGATAATATCATGCTGGTTCAAGTCTTAACATGTAGGTCACCTTGTATTTCAGATTAATTAGATTGGTGCCTTATTCTTAAGTATAATTGAAACTAATATTTATTGTTTCCTCAAAATCCAGCCTGCAGACTTTAAAAACAGCAGATTAGCTGATATGGATCCACTGCATGTGCCACGTGGACAATAAGAAGGCTGGACAGTGTTACAAGTTTCCAGCAAAATTATTGGGTGTAAATCATCAAGTAAAAGCCTAACATGTGCCAAGTTTAATGCAAGCCAAATTTTGACAAATCTTTTCTCCTCTCCAGAAGGATTTATTAAATGTTCTCCTTCCAAGTAAATATCTTGCACACAACCAATATATTGTCCTGGTCCCCCCATGCTGACACTATATACGAAAGCCCATCAATGCCTCTGTTTTCTCAGAAGACTAAGGAAATTTGGCTTGTCAGCTACGACTCTCACCAACTTTTACTGATGCACCATCGAAAGCATTCTTTCTGGTTGTATCACAGCTTGGTATGGCTCCTGCTCTGCCCAAGACCGCAAGGAACTACAAAAGGTCGTGAATGTAGCCCAATCCATCACACAAACCAGCCTCCCATCCACTGACTCTGTCTACATTTCCCGCTGCCTCGGCAAAGTAGTCAACATAATTAAGAACCCCACACATCTCGGACATGCTCTCTCCCACCTTCTTCTGTCAGGAAAAAGATACAACAATCTGAGGTCACGTATGAACCAAATCAAGAACAGCTTCTTCTCTGCTGCTGTCAGTCTTCTGAATGGACTTACTTTGCATTAAGTTGATCTTTCTCTACACCCTAGCTGTGACTGCAACATTACATTCTGCACTCTCCTTCTCTACGAACAGTATGCTTTGCCTGTAGAGTTTGTAAGAAACAATACTTTTCACTGTTAATAATGTGACAATAATAAATCAAATAAAAATATATTCACTGTTTACCACAACAAAAAAAACTCAAAGAAATTATATGCCATAGCAAAAATTATATCAGCATTTTCACAAGATAGTTAGCACCTTTAATGCCTGTCTAATCTGGCCAAAACTCAAATACAAGTTGGTAACAAATTCAAAAGGAGTTGATATTTGTGCAAACAGCAGCTTGTGCCTCCTCAGATCATATCAAAATGCAAAAGCAGATATACAGGTTTAAAACAAATTACCAACATTTTCGAACATAGAATATTACAGCACAGTACAGGCCCTTCGGCCCTCGATGTTGCACTGACCAGTGGAACGAATCTAATGACCCTCTAACCTATTCCAATGTTATCCATATGCCTATCCACTGACCATTTGAACACCCTTAAAGTTGGCGAGTCCACAACTGCTGCAGGCAGGGCATTCCACACCCTTACTACCCTCTGAGTAAAGAACCTACCTCTGGCATCTGTCCTATAATTACCACCCCTCAATTTAAAGCTATGTCCCCTTTTTTCCACCAGAAACCTTAATCAAGGACTTCTGGGCATTTTGGAATTAGCAATTCTTTCAGCATACCAAACATTATGATTTGATTTTCTGAAAAGACCAATGCTAAATGTACACTTGTACAATTTGAGCAATTTTATGACCTACGCGTCAGAGCATGTTTTCACAACGTCCAGTAACTGTACTAAATACTCAACGTGCAACTGCTGAAGCCCCCCCAAAAAAAAAGAACATGTGGACTTAACAGAAAAAAAACTTTTGTAATGCACCTACTTCCAGAAGCTAGTCTCATCAATAAATCACTGTGGGTGGCAGCAGCTGAAAATAACTTCCTCAAACACAAGAGCACCAAAATGAACCAAAACCTGACACTGCTGGGGAAAATAACATTAAAATTACTGATTTTATTGCAATGTTTCCAACCACAACATTGCTGACACAAAATAAATTAAACACTCAGCGATAATGAAGTACATTCATTAATTGCAAACCTCAGGTTTTAAAAGTATAAAAGCTTAGATTGAAATGAGGAAATACTGACATTCACTTCGTAACATTAAAGGTATAAAGCCATCCAGAAGCAACAGATCAGTCTCTTAACTACACTATACGGCAACCAAGTCAATACTTAAAATCCTTTAGCTTACTTTTACTTCATGCAAACTATTTAGAGTCAAGAATTGAGCTATTTTATAATGATTGTAACTGGATTTTCGTCAAGTACCAAAGAAAGCCGACATCAAGCATCAATGACATGTAGCTATACTCTTTTGTTTCCATTTAAAAGTTAATAAAGAAATTAAAATCTTGCACAAAAAGAAGTGGATACCCACTGAAGTCCTCATCAATACTAACCAGATTCTTTTGAAGTTAACACTGTGCCCAGAGCAGCCACTAATGACAACATGTGCCAGTAATTTAGCCAAGGTTCATACCTGAACAACTTCATCTGGGCAAGGTATGGAGGTGCTGCTGGTACCCATGAAACGATATCCAAGAATTAACTGAAGCAAATAAAATCATTTCTATGCATTGCTCACATGTTTATCATCCAATTGCCATAGAACAGTGACAGCAAATGTGCAGATCACTCAGCCATTGTCTTCCTATGGCTCTCTGAAGGAGCAATTCACCTAGTGCCTCTCTCCTGACCCCATTGTCCTACATACAATTTTCAGATAAAATGATCTAATTCCCTATTGAACATTTCAACTGACTTTGCATCCACCACATTCTCAGGCAACGCATTCCAGATCCTAGCCACTTGCTGCACAAAAAGGTATTTCCTTATGTCATCATTACTTCTTTTACCAAATACCTTAAATTTGTGCTCCCCGGTTCTCCAATCTTGCAGTAATGGCAACGTTTTTCCCCCATCTGCTCTATCCAGGCTCCTTGCAATTTTGAGCACCTCTCTCAAATCTCCAATCTGTTCAAGAAAAGTTCCAACTTCTCCAATCTTTCTACATAATGAAGTTCCTCACCCCCACATCCATTTTCACAAAGCATTTTCTCTCAAATGCTTTAACATCCTTTCTAAAGTGTGGAAGCCAGAACTAGGTGCCTATTGTAACTGATGCCAAAACAGTGTTCTAAACAGGTTTACCGTAACTTTGTTGCTTTTGTACTCTATGCCTCTAATGATAAAGCCCAGTATGCCATTTGCTTTTTTAACTGCTCCCTTAATTTGCCCTGCTACCATCAATGATTTATGCACACAAATATCAAGGTCCCCTTGCTCATGCAACTATTATAGAAGGGCCAACTATAACAGAGTTACAGAAGCAAATGTCCATTAAAAAAAATGTTCTCAGGAACTGGGCAATGCTGCTTCTAACTGCTTCAGGTGGCGATGGGTTATCCCCTTGAACTGCTACAGTTTAATGTACCAATAGTGTTCAGTAGGGAATTTTGGAACCATGATCCACCAATAATTTTTGAACAGCAGTACATGTCCACACGAAGAACTTGGAGGAGAAATTGCAGGTGACTGTGTTCCAATGGTATGATGTTCTAAATCTCCTCAGCGATAAAAGTCATAGGAAACGTGCTGTCAAATTCAGCTTGGTGAATTACAGCAGTCGATTTTGTAAATTGTACGTGCACCAGTAGTAGAAGGGTGGATACAGAGTTCAGTGGCTCTGGGGCCAAAGTAAATTGTTTTATCTTGCATGATAATCAAATTTCTTAAGTACTGTCACAACTGCACTCATCAAGATGAGCTCTGAACATTCTAATAGTTTTTACTTGAGCCTTGTAAATGATGGAGAAGCTTTGAGAGGTGATAAGGTATGGTTCATGCAAGGAATGGTAGTAAAAATGGTAGTAAACAAACTAAATCAAAGGCACTTTATCCAAATGCCAAAGCATCCGCAACAAGACAGATAAATGAGTAATATTTCTATCAACATTTCAGAGGCATGATACATGGTAACCAAGGCTGGAAAATAAATATTTCAGAGTGCACAGTATTTTAAAAAGACAGACAGAATGGAAAGTAAAGGATGATCTTAGGGTATTACTGAGGAAAGATCCTGTCTCAGAAGATAATGAAGTAAAATGAGTACTGGAGGAGATTAGGAATAGCAAGGGTCAAGAAACACAGTAGTTTACCGGTCCTCTTATGGTTGTCATACTGCTAAACAAAGCACTGAACAAAATATTTAAGCATGCATCAAAGCCAACGTAGCAATTGTGTGGGATTTGAATCTTCATATAAAAAGGACCTATCAAATAGGCAAGGGGTCTCAAAGATGAGTTTGTAGAATGTTTTCTTGGCAGTTTAAATGGAACAGTACATTGTGAACTAACCAGGAATAAAACTGTATGAGATCTAGTGTTGTGTAAAGGGGCAGAGTTAATTAGTAATTTCACAGTGAAGGATCTGCTGGGAATTAGTGATCATAATATGATTGAATTCATTGTTATGTTTGAAAACACAATTAACAAGGATCTTTGAACAAAGCCAATTACACGACTGAGGATAGAATAGCTGTAAATAAACAGTGAGAAACATTTAAAGGCACTTCAAAATGTTCAACAAAAATATATTCCACTGAAAAACAAAAGTTCAGCAAAGTCCATCCATCTGTGGCTTAATAGGGAAGTCAAGAAAAGTAATCAAAAGAGAAGATGGAATTAAATTTTTAAAAAATAGTAGCATGGGAGGATTGGAAGGGTTGTTAGGAAGCATCAAAACGTTGAAACATTGGTATAAAAGGAAAAAATAGAATGAGAGCAAACTATTGTGGCACATATAAAGACTGTAAGAGCCTTTATAAGTATATGAAAAGGAAGAGAGCAGCTAGAGACCTCATCCCTTAAAAACAGAGACCTAGTGGCCTATATCCGAGGGTATAAAATGAGATAGCTACAGTGAAAGTGGATGCTCTGGCTTTGATTTTCCAAATCTCCCTAGATTCCGCAAATTGGAAATTAGCAAATATTACACTACCAGTCAAGAAAAGAAGGAGAGAGAAAAGAGAGAACTCCAGGGCAGTTAGCTTGATGTCAGTTGTTTGGAAAATGCTGGAATCTATTTTTAAGTCAGTCTTAATAATAGTTAGAAAATAGGTGCACGATCAGACAAAGTAAACGTGGTTTTATGAAACATAGAAAATAGAAGCAGGAAGAAGCCGTTTGGTTCTTAAAGCCTGCTCCATCATTCATTTTGAATATGGATGATCAAATTCAAAATCCTAATCCTGTTTGACAAATCTGAATTTTTGGGGAATGCAAATAGTAAGGTAGATAAAAGGAAACCAGTATACCTGGATTCCAAAAGGCATTCCATAAGATGCTACACAAAAGGTTAATAGACAAGATAAAGGCTCACAGAATCAAGGGTAATATGGATAGAGGATTGGTTAACAAATAAGAAGCAAAAAGTTGGTATTAATGGGGCACTCTCAAGTTAGCAGGCTGAGATGAGTGGTGCAACTGTGACCATAGCTATTTATAACTTTTATTAATTACTTAGGCTAAGTAATATATTGAAGTTTGCAGATGATATAAGAACTAGGGAGAATTGCAAATTATGAGAAAGATACATAGGCTGAAAAGTGATATAAACAGGTTAAGAGAGTGGCAACAAGATGGCAGCTGGACTATAACGTGGGGATGTGTGAGATCGTAAAAATAGAACAGTAGAATGTTTTTTTTAAAAGGCTTCCCAAAGAACCAGTAACTGTCCAGATCTGGGAATTGGGACAGAAAGAATATCTCGAGATGCCAAAAGACCAAGGTATTGTTCAAAGGAATTCATAGAACAGTAAACAAAGTGCTTTGAGTATGAGATAATTGCAGCAACCAGATTTAAAGAGCAGATGCAAAAATCAGAGGTAAATCAAAAGTTTGATGTCATTTTAATCTGAGAAATGCAGGTTAAAGAAATTGTGAATAGTTTGTATAGCAGTCAAGATAAAGAAATCCTAAAGGGGTGGTGTAAAACCTGGATGCTGGATCCACTATTAAAAGTGGACTGAAAACTTTGCTTAAGAGAGCCATTTGGAAAACCTGGACTAGATTTCAGAATACAAAGTACTAATAAAAAGCATTATTGTTAAAGAAGATTTTAACGTTTTGGGGAGTACAGTGAACCTAACTGACTGGACACTGCAGTCTGTAAAAGCAGTAACTTACAAGAAGTCAAGTAGCATCATTCACTCATTTTGCCTTATAAAGGTATAGTGGGCATACAAAAAGAAGTTATGTTGAAATCTCTGGATCAAGATAATTTCAACGTTGTTTTTGCTACAACATAACATTTCAAATTCGTTATGAACAAAATAAATTACCATACTAAATTTTGGTTTAAGGCCATACAGAGATCTAAATTTCCTATAGTTCTCAACTAAATTAAAACTAACTGGTCCAAAAGTCAGTTTATGAACTGTCTTAAAACTAACTGGTCCAAAAGTCAGCTTATGAACTGTCTGCACAAGCAATATACCAGCCACCCCAACACCCCCAAAAACAAGTGCCACCAAATAATCGACAGCATTAATTACACTCTTCTACAACAGCATAAAGGAATATGCCACAGCTGTCCCTTTACCAACATCATCCACTACAGATGCTTATACAATGAGTTTTTCAGCCTAGAAAAGAACAGAAAGGACTTTAAACCAGATTTTTGGTTAATATGTCTATTATTTATACACAACACGAAGCTTTACTTTACCAGCTCTGACGAAGGATCGTCCAGATTCAAAACGTTGGCTCTGTTCTCTCTCCACAGATGCTGTCAGACCTGCTGAGACTTTCCAGCACTTCAGTTTTGTTTCAGTTTCCAACATCCACAGTAATTTGCTTTAATCTTTGTGAACCAATTTTCTTGGGACATTTTACTTTGCAACCTCCTGGACTTAACATTGAGTTCAACCATGTCAGACCAAGAAAGCTGTCCCCCAAGTTGATTCTGTTTTTCGCCATGTGTCATTCTGAATCTTGTTTTTCATGTTTTTGCTTTCAGAGAAAGCTGCTCATTATTATGCCATTTACAGTTACTCTGGACAAATGCTTTTATGAAAAACTACAACCATTACCACACCCTTTGTCCCATGACACCGAGTTGCCATTTATGCACTCCCACTCGTGCCCTATCCTAGACTTTTTGTTCTTTTATCCCCCTCTTCTTTCAATAGCATAAAACACTCCACATTTCTATGTTCCTTCAGTTCTGAGAGTCAAGACATTAACTATGTTTCTCTCTCCACAGATGCTAACATTACCACAGCTTCTCACACTAGCTGTCCTTCATGTTTCTGACTTAAAAGGTCAACATGTGGCAGTAACTAACTATTAAATGCATGGAAATACATTGGAAGTATTATACAAATGTAACCTAACTGGAAAGCAAGTCACCCAGTTAAAATCTTGCAGGAGCCACTAAACTTAGGACTACTTACCACGGGTATTTGTAGCCATGTCTGCCACTTTCTGAAAGGCATCCAAAAAGGCAGCAGCAGCCATCACCGTTGTTCTGGAACAGAAATAAAAAAAGACATTTTTAACCTAATAAATGAAGCCTCCAAGAGATAGTTCCACACTATTGATAGATAGGAGGGATTATATTTCCCTTTTTAGTGCTAGGGCACAGGAGTTTAGCCAAACCAGTTAAAAGGAATAAATCAAAAAATCATGTACCCCATTTTGTGATAATAGCTTCAATCTTGCCAAGTTCTCTAAAATAGTACTAAAGGGTAATCCAGCTAATTCAATTTTAAAAGAGTTGTTAGTTTGCTAGGAGTTCATCACTACTGAATGTAATACCCACTCTGACTGCAGTTTAATGTCCGCTGCACGAATAAGAGATATTGAATATCTTCACTGGGAAAGAAATTTGGAATGTCCATCCCGAACGACTTCAGCACTACTCCCCCAAATAATCCCAACCCACTCAACTATGTATAATTGATCATCCTAAACTGAATCAAAACTGTTCCGCAAAAACAGTGTAGTTCAAGTAGCTGCTTTATAATACTGAGTAATAACTAGGTAGTTGTTCTAATATAAAGCCCACAAGGGGGGTAAAAAATGTCATTTGCTTGCTCAAGGCAAGATTAAGAAGCATTGTGAGATTTTGCTTAGAGAAGGCTCATCAGATTGCTACAGCAGAAATAGAATGCACAAAAACTTTCCCTGACTATTTCTTAGCTGGAAAGCATCACGAGATGCATGCTGATTTCCAACTTGTAAATGTCTATTAGGTTTACCAAGAATTGCATATTTTCCGAAATAATAGTGAACCCATGGATCAGGCTGTTTGTTACCAAGATGATTCCATCAAGAAAGAATTAGGACAATTTCTGATGAAGGTGCAAATCCCCTTGTACAGTAATGTTGTATTGTACAACATTAGTCAGAGGTATAGAGTGGTCACCCAGACTGTGAACAACAAGGGGGTCAGAGGGAAACTTTCCAAATTTATTTTCCTTTAGGGCCTGGGTTTATCAATCTACTTTTCCACCTTTCCCAGATTAGGTAGCTTTTGGATGGAGTGGAGAATCTATCCATTGTGGTGCACCAACACATCATAATTACATGGGACAGGCTGTATTGGCCAATGAACTCATCCTGTCAATGATTGTTCATATGTTAAACATGTTAATATTTGTTTTTAGCGGAAGGCTTGCATGGTGATTAAGATTAGATTAGCTTCAACAGGGTAGTTCCTTGAAACAAAAGCATTTCAGATACAAATAACTATTCTAAAATGTGATTTTCACTATTCTGTCTGCATCCCCAATGTAAGTATCTCTAATACTTACGGAAACGAGTGCAAACAGTATTAAGTGTCAACTGCACAAGGAATCTGAATTAAACTGTACTGACGTTCATTTACTGAAGAGTAAAATTAAAATGCCACGTGATTGTCAAATGCTTTCAAGTATTCTTCAGAATCCTCATCAGAGTTGTGTCCAACTGAATCCCCTTGCCAAAAGAGGGTCAAGAGATCCTCACTCAAGTTATTTCCATTCAAATGAGATAGTTAGCTAGACCTCAAGAGTAAGATCTTCAAACACTGTAGAATGCATAAAATATTGCATACTAAGGGACATGCTTGTGATACTGATGTCAATAGAACAGTTCAGTTTAGCATTTTAAGCATTCACAATTTAAACCTTGTGTAATCATCTTACAGTTGTGAATTTCAGAAGGAAGGAAACCCATTTGGCCAGGCTAATTCCTTCACAAACCGGGCTCTATAATAGAGGGACAAACATCTCCTGCCTCATGGTGTGGAATGCTGTAGGTAGCAGCAACTCTGTGCGCCTGTCACAAGCAGGCATAACAGGTAGAAATGATTCAGAAACTGAAAAGGTTGGCAACAGAAGTCCACTTATAAAGCTGGTTGTAATTCCTCCCTAGCATATACCAATGTCTGCCACTGTATTGATCAACAAAAACACAGCAAATTGACCAATTCCCAATACCCCTGTCATAAGTGCAACACACAAAAAAAAGTTGCCAGCTGCTACAGAAAAGTCATACAAATAGTTCTATTCAAAAATGGATATAAACAGGAATGAGAGCCCACCTGCTCTCATTTCAACTTTGAATCATCCATTCACTACACTGGAACTCATGCTTTGAGCACTATATATTTATTGTTTTGTGGTCTTAGAAAGACAGGAAAGTCAAAATTAAGACGAAGTGGAGTATCTATGGTGAAGGAAAAGCAGAAATACATTTGAGTCAAGGGCTCTCTGGGTTGAGCATTCTGACGCTCCCAAGAAAATTGCTCCAAAATTGTGAGCAATGAGAATCATTTTGAAGGGAGCAGTACCTCCTCCTCATTCCACACATTGCCAATTGAAATTCTGTGGTCGCACAACGATCAGAATGCAAAAGAGGAAGATTTCTGCCCATCTTCCTCCTCAAATCTAGCACGTTTCCCTTGGCCCGAAACATCTTTCTTTCCTTTCCCCCCAAGGCCTACACAACTTACTGAAAGGCAGAAACATGGACTGCAGCAAGGTTCAGTTTGGAGCAAAAACAGAAAATGCTAAAAAAACTCAGCAAATCTGACAGCATCGGTGAAGAGAACAGAGCCAATGTTTCAAGTTTGAATGACTCTTCGTCAGAGTTGGGAGGCCTTATTTGAGAGAACTGTAATCTCCGTTATGCGTATTTTATACAGAGGGTGGTGGGGGCCTGGAATGCACTACCACATGAGGCAGACATGCTAGGATCATTTAAGTCATATTTAGATAGCCACATGAACAGGCTGGAAATAGAGGGATACAAACAGATGGTCTGGTTAGGAACACATGATCGGTGCAGGCTTGGAGGGCCGAAGGGCCTGTTTCTGTGCTGTATTATTCTTTGCTCACTGTGAAACTTTTGAAATGATGTATTTGGTCACCTGAAACCTTGGTCCCTGAAAATAGGCAAGCTGGAGGCTGCCTCGCTAAATATTTTTAAGACGCGGGTTGATGGGTTTTTGATAAGCGAGGGGATTAAGGGTTATGGGGAGAGGGCGGGAATGTGGAACTGAGCCACGACAGATCAACCATGATCTTATTGAATGGTGGGGCAGGCTCGAGGGGCTAGATGGCCTACTCCTGCTCCTATTTCTTACATTCTTATGTTTACAAATTTATTTTCTGGTTCTGCTGGAACATCTGACAATTTTAGCCATGATATCTTCAAAGTACTGAGTAAAGCACCCACAGAGACATACCTGTATATATCGTTCTTGAAGGGAAGGGTTAAAAAAAAGGACTGAAAAAAAAATAAAGTATCGTATATGGCTAATTGGGAAAAACTTTCATTAAAATGTATGAGGCAATCATAACATTCCTACAAATTCTATCCGTTTCCTCTCCACAGGATGACAACAATTTTATATTTGTACGAGGTTGTACATATGCTGAATCATAAAATTCCTACAGTGCAGAAGGAGGCCATTCAGCCCATTGAACCTGCACCGACAATCTCACCAAGGCCCTATCCCCATAATCCCACGTATTTATCCTGCTAATCCCCCTGTTCTTTAGCCAATCAACCTAACCCATGTATCTTGGGACTGCATGAAGCATGGCTAATGTGTCCTACTTATCGTTATCCAACGTGAACATCAAACATTCCATGATGCTGATATAAACCTTTTTCTATTTTGCACATGAATGAACCCTTTACCAGATCAGGTTGAACATTTCTAGCTCCTGCACATTACTCATTAACTATTATGGCTACACAGATATGGGCAACTTAGTGCAAATTGTGAATTGGTTTAGGTTCACTACAGATTCAAAACATAGCAGCCAATCTCATTTTAGAGAGTCGATGACCGCACTTAAAGACTTCACTTCCAATAATTAAAGTATGATGTAAAACATTGGTAACTTAAATGAATGGGCAGAATGGCAAATTACAACTGTGTTCAATGAAGTCTGCGGTTATTATTATAACCATATTTTAATGTTTTCTGAAGGAACTGATATTGAACAATACTGAGTAAATCAAAGAAAATAGTTGATTGTGCATCGCTCAATAATGTCTATTTAAATAAAGTTGCAGATTTTAGCACATATACCTTAATTTTATTAAAATTTTTAAAAATAGTAAAATTAATCATAGTGTCTGTCCTTTTAAGTCATTTGTAGCAGGATAAAGACGACAACAGAAGTAGTTTTTTCTTTATTAAACTATTATAAAACCTTCAAAATGATTTGTTAATGTCACAGGACTTACTGCAATTATCATTCTAATCAATTTTCTGTGGCACACTGAAATTTTAAGGGAAAAACCATCTGCTTTTGTGGCTGCAGCTTGCTCCTTTAACCTTTCTGATCATCATCATCCACATACTGCAAATTCAAGCCAGACCACTTCCAAATCCCAATGCAATCCTTTGTTACAAGTTCAAGTCCAAAGTTCCTGACCTTTACTGGTAACTTGACAACCCATCATTCTGGCAATACGAAGCTCTCGTGAGGATCTCCTGGTAACAGGATTTTACAAATAAACATTTTATAGTATAAATTTACCTTTATCTCCTCCCTCATGTGCCTTTTAATTCAAAAGCAGAAGCATTACCTTCAAGCTACTAGTCTCTAAACACTAAGGGAGCAGAAAGAGTTTTGAACAAAAATGTTAACTTACCTGAGTTGGGACTGCAGCTTACCCGCTTTGTTAATAAAATCTTCCCAGATTGGGTAACTCCCCTATGGGGGAAAAAAAAACACAAACACAGCATTTTACAAAGCCTGATAATTTTCATGTTATATGTAAACCAATGAAGTTAAACATCTGCCACATATGATGCATCAAACTGATGATTTTTCTGCATTTTCCATCCAGGTGTGCTGTCTCTGTTGTCAGATTACCTTGAATTAGAAATGAAGCAGAGTGTCAAAAGTAGTGCCGGGCTGCCCCATTAGCTAATAAAATGACTGTGTGTCTATCCTGATTACTTATGTCAGCCATTTTGCTTTCTCTCCAAAAGCAGGTGCACCACCTGATTTATTGTAAAACATTGCTAACTGAAGCACAGGTTCGTGTAATAACACATTGTTGTCACAAATAGGAATTTGCTTCTCATTTGGCTTGTACAATTTCTGACACAGGAGCACATGGTTGACATCCAGTTCTTCAACAACATCTATACTTTCACCAATACAAAACAAGCACAATTTTACCCTTTCTTGGGAGGGCTTGGGAATTTTTACTTAGCAACACAAAAACAAAATAAATTGAAAATGCAATCAACATCCCAGATGCTTAATTAAAACTATATTTCTTACTGTACATTCAGAATCATGTTTATTCCAGGTGTGGAGATTGGTTGATTTTGCTGCTACACAATGAATGGATCCACTTCAATACTGGCATGGCACAATGCCCATATTATACCCATGATCTTCTATTAACAGTGGGTCCTGGCAACAAATACTTGCATCAACAGATTGACCAATTGCTCTGAAGAAGTCACATGTGCTGTGAATAAATGGGAATTGGTAGATGTACTGCACTTAATGTGCCTATTCAAAGGTTACAGCAGAAAAGACAAACTCAGTGTAGGGGGCAACATATTGGCATGGATAGAAGATGGGTAACCTAACAGGTGACAGTGGTAGCATAAATGAGTCCTTATCCGATTGGCAGGCTGAGAAGAGTGATGCGTCAAAGTGATCAGCGCTGGGGCCTTAACTTTTTACAATTTACATAAATGACATTGATGAAGGGGCCAAATATATGGTTGCTAAATTTGTTGAAGACAAAGGTAAAAAGGAACATGGATAGGTTAAATGGACAAAGATCTGGAAAACGTAGTCTCGTGGGAAAATGCGAAATTGCCCATTTTGCCAGGAAGAATAATAAAGCCTATAATTTAACTGGCAAGAACTTGCAGAGATCTGAGGTTCAGAAGATCTGGGTGTTCTAGAAGGTCATTGTTCATGCTGATGGGAATTGGTTACAGAAGTAGAGAGCTCGTGCTTCGGTTGTTCAGGGCACTGGTGAGTACATATCTGGAGCACTATGTGCTGTATTAGTCTACTCTTTAAGAAAGTGAATGTGCTAGAGGCAGCTTAGAGAAGGTTTACTATACCAATATCAGATCGGTTGATGTGTGAGGAAGGTTTTGACAGATTAGGCTTGGATATTGAAGTTTAGGAGAGTAAGAGGCAACTTGATTAAAACAAAGATCCTGAGGGGTTGTGACAGGGTGGAATTGGAGAGGATGCTTGTGCTTGTGGGAAAGTCTAGAATGAGGGGTCAATGTTTAAAAATAAAGGGTTGCTCATTTAAGACAGAGATAGAGTTCTTTTTCTCTTGGGGTCATGAGGAGTCATGAGAGTCTCTTCCTCAACAGGCAGCAGAAGGGAAGTTTTTGAATATTTTTAAGGCAGCACTAGATATATTCTTGATTAACAAAAGTGTAAAAAATGTCGGGGGGGGGTGGAATAAACAGGAATGTGGAGTTGAAATCACAACCAGATCAGCCATGATCTAATTAATTTGCAAAGCAGGCTGAGTGGCCTATTCCTGCTCCTAATTTGTATGTTTGTATGTAATTACACTAATCTGCTCAACATCCTGTGTCATGTACTTTGTGTTCACACAAGCAGTAAATAAAAGTCACTTCCTCAACGATAAGAAGCTAGAAACGTAGAAAATAGGAGCAAAAGGAGACCATTTGGCCCTTTGAGCCTGCTCCGCCATTCATTATGATCATAGCTGATCATTCAACTCAATAACCTGATCCCACCTATCTCCCATTAGTTTTGATCCCCTTCACCTCAAGTACTAAACTGCTTCTTCCCCACCCCCCCATTCTTTTAAACTCCAGCTCCTAAAAATCCTAACAGACTCAATCTCACCTCATATTAGTCCCACCATCCCAATAATCAGACTAATATGCTTTCTCTGCTCTCCCTCTAGAGCAAGAACAACCTTCCTCAGATAAGGAGTCCAAAACTGCACACAATATTCCAGGTGTGGTTTCACCAAGGCCCTGTATAATTGCATCATATCTCTGCTCCTGTACTTGAATCTTCTCACTATGAAAGCTAACGTACCATTTACCTTTTTTACTGCCTGCCACATCTGCATGCTTATCTTCAATGACTGATGTACGAAGGTACCCAGGTCTTGTACATCCCCCTCTCCTAACTTTTGACCAAATAGTAATCTGCCTTCCCATTTTTGCTACCAAAATAGATAACCTCATGTTTGTCCAAATTATGCTGCACCTGCCAACCATTTGCCTACTCACTCAACTTGTCCAAATCATACTGAAGGACTGCTGCATCTTCCACAGCTCACTCTCCCACCTAGCTTTGTGTCACCTGAAATATTACATTTAGTTCCCTCATCTGAATCATTTATATATAGTGAATAGTTAGGGTCCCAGCACTGATCCCTGCAATACCCACTAGTCATTGCCTGCCATTTGGAAAAAGATCTGTTTATTCCTACTCTTGGTTTCCTGTCTGCCAACCAGTTTCCTATCCATCTCATGTGCTTTTGTTTTTACACGCTATTCTTTTCTGTGGGACTTTGTTGAAAGCCTTCTGGAAGTCCAAATAAACCGCATTCACAAGCTCCTCTTCATCTGGGAACTGTGGAGGATCAGAAAGCTTTAAGGACCCAAGTAATTACTATTAGTGGGCAGATACAAAAGATAATGAAAAGGATTACCTTAGCCATTAATTTCCAAAGTCTGGAATACAAAGGTATGGAACTTATGTCACAGCTATAAAAAGTTCTGGTTAGATACACACAAACACCATGTTCAAGTCTTGAAATCTAAAGATTTTAAACATTCTCCACCTGCAGGAATACACTTCTATAATTCATGCCAATGCTTAGGTGCAAGCTATTCAGAGTTCATACTAAGTAACGTGCGTAAAGGAGCCTTAACTAAGGTTTACCAGTGAAGAGCACTAGCAAATCCCCAATTACAGATAGTGGACCCTGAATCGAGCAAGCTTGGGATCAGACTTGGCCCAAATTTTGGGATTTATGGATTTTGGGTGCAAGGTATGGTGCATATTTATTAAGTACAAAGAAAACAAAAAGGTAATATTCAAATTGCTACCCAAGACTCCAGCTTCGAAGTTAGCTGGCTTCCGGATCCTTCTGGATTTTGGGACCCCCAGATAAGGGGTCAGGTAACTGTAGTTGTACTACTGCTGACACTGAAAAAGTGGCAAGTATCCCAATCCCGAATGACAGTACATGCCTCCAGTTTAATTAAAAGAGTTAGATTAATTATTCTGGCACCCTGAAGCCTTGCTGAATTATCATATTGCCAAATCTCTTTCAAAGAGTTCACTCAGTGAGTTCCTATCTTTCATTTCTGAACATACCTTTTTGGACCAAAGAAATCCACTAAAGCTCTTCTGTCTCCAACCCCTGAAGAATCTCTGTCTACTTTGTTCTTACCATCCATAAAAAATCCAAAAGATTGAGCCAAATAAAATGCAAAAGATCAGAATTTGAATTAAGCAACATTTAATTCAGGAGGCGGCACTCATTAGTCATTGAATGCGCAAAAAGCCCTGTCATTTAAGCTGTCAGTAGATGGACGATAGTTACGAGGTATATAACAAGCACAAATCGCCATAAAACATGCCTCCTTCTGTGATGTGCAGATCAGGTAGCAGCTGATCAGAGTTCATCATTGATGTTGGACAGGGTTTTTGCAAACTAAGGCTTAATAAAGTTCATTGATTTGATTTGTCATATGTATTAGTATACAATGAAAAGTACTGTTTCTTGCATGCTATACAGACAAAGCATAGCTCATAGGGAAAGAAACAAAAGCACGCAGAATGTAGTGTTAGAGTCATAGCTAGGGTGTAGAGAAAGATCAACTTAGTTGGAGGTAAGTCCATTCAAATGTCTGATGGCAGCAGGGAAGAAGCTATTCTTGAGTCAGTTGGTACGTGACCTGACTTTGGCATCTTTTTCCCAAAGGAAGGTGAAAGAGTGCATGGACTCCGTAATTGTGCTGACTTTTCTGAGGCACAGGAAGTGTAGACAGGGTCAATGGACGAGAGGCTGGTTTGCATTTTGGACTGAGCTTCATTCACGACCCTTTGTAGTTTCCTGCGGTCTTGGGCAGAGCAGGAGCCAATGCTTTAATCGTGTGTGTTAGCAAAGTCATTACAGTAGATTGAACATCTAAGATTTATTTGAGATGTCACATTGGTTAGGGATGGGGGTGCTGGCATTGCAGCTCACAATTACACTTAATTTTTAATACCTCATTTAAGCTGGACTTAAATGCTGACTTAATACTAAATTCAAGCGCAGCAATTCAAAAAGATTGCTCTGGAAATTTTATTAAAAAAGTCAGGGAGACAATACTCAGCCCTAAACTCGTACCATTATTTTTCACCATATTAAACCACCAAGGCAGCATAAAATCTTATTGGTGTCCTAGCACCAGTTTCCACAGCAACAAAACTGCTACTGACAAATTTATGCTCTCCTTTGAAGTAGTTAACTTGTTGTGGACATAATGTAATACAAGAGACTGATCTTGGGAAAATCAACAGATCGTTAGGTAGGGGTATCAAGGAATATTCCAATGGCAATTTATCCATAATCGTTCTTTCCTCATCTACATCAACAAATAGGAACTGGCCTTTGCTTATCACTTGATACCACACCAAAGTTAAAAAGCGACTGTCAGATCCATTGCATATTTCTGCATTTTCTTGTATCTCCTTCAACACAATATTAAATATATTTAACGGATTACTCTTTTTCTTTTAGAGAACTTGAGGACCAAACTGCCAATCAAGTACTACTTTTCAATAAGATTATGATTGCTCCTTAACTCCACTTTCCCATCCTATCCTAACCCTAAACCCCTCAATTCCCTTAGAGTTAATAGGGCCATCAACTCCAGCTCCGAATACCCACAATGACTGAACATCTACAGTCCATGGGGTAGAAAATTCTTAAGATTCACAACCCACTGAGTGAAGAATTTTTTTCTCCTCTATCCAAATTCTAGATTCTCCAATCAGGGGAAACAGCCTTGAAGCAGCTACAAGCCCCCTCAGAATATTGTATGCTTTATGGAGATCACACGAAGCTCCAATGAATATAAGCCAATTTGACTCAATCCTTCCTCACAGGACAACTCTCTCATCTCAGGAGTCAATGTAGTGAGTTTGCATTGCCAAAGCAATTTCCCTCCTCAGATATGGAAGTCAAAACCATATACCAAGTGTTGTTTCACCAAACCCCTGTACAATTACAGCAAGACTCTCACTTTTGTACTCCACCTCCTTTTAATAAAGGCCAACATACAAGTCCTCATCTTGTGCAACCACCTTTCATTACACCATTACCATTTTTTGGAAATCCATATCCAGTAACCCACGAGTTTCACTTTCATCCAACTGCTTGTATTCTTAAAATCTCATAACAGATTTGTGAAACATGACTTCCCTTTCCTTACACCACATTATATCTTTAGTGTCATTACCATGATTTTAATAACAGATTGCAATGTTTTCCCAATGTCAGGCTAACAGGCCTGTAATTCAAGTTTCCCTCTCCCTCCTTTCTTGAACAGCACTTTATTCACCATTTCTAATTCACTGGCACAGTGCCCGTAATCTAAGGAATTTCTTAAGATTAATGATAATGCATCCAGTATCTCAACATCCAACTCTTTTAGAGCCTCAAGATGCAAGCCATCAGGTCCAGGGGACTAATTTAGCCTGATTAATTTCTCTAGTACTATTTCTTTATTGATATAAATTTCCGTGAAAATTATTCTTGGAACGTTTTGCATTTTCAAATGTGACGATTAAGGCAAAATTTTTCCTACCTCAGCTTCTAAGGGTCCCACATTTACTTTTGCTACTCTCCCTTTTTTCATACATGTTGAAGCCTTAAATTTTTTTTATTTAAGATTACTCCTGTTTTATTTTCTCCGTCTATCAATTTTTTGGTCATCCTTTGCTGGTTTTAGAACTCTTCCAATCCTCAAGCTTATTCCTCTTCTTGACAATATCATTTTAATATTGTCATGCCCAGGATGGACATGATGCTATTACAACTTTGAAAACTACGGGAGCAATTCTCCCTACCCCACTGTGCTAGCTTTCTAGTGGAGTGTGGTGGGAGAATCTCAAGTCCAGGCATGCATGGGATTCATGCTTGCATTCCTGCCATGCCGCATCTTCCAGCGATGGATTTCCAACACCATCAGATCTGGAAGCTAGCAGGAATACCAAGTAAGTAATTTACATCTGCGTGATTAACAGGCCCAGGACTGAATTCTCGTGGCCCGCTAGCCTCTCCCACCCCACCAGGGTATTTCACTTTAGCAGGGTTTACAGTAGGTCTCCACTTTTGGGGAACTATCATCAGGACAACCCTGCTGGAAGTACGGGGGAGCAATTGGAGGCCTCCCAGGAAGTCAGACGGCAGAGGTAGGGGGTGATGCACCCTGAGCACAGAAGTTCTATACTCATAACACTTCTGTGAAATACTAGCAACAATGCTGAATACTACTGAAACTTTTTTTTTTAAACCATTCATGAGCTGAACAGAAATAATCACACTGAGGAACAAATACATTTGGCTGTTTAGACTTTCTGCTCTTCTCCAGAGCTTTGTACTATGTTTTAACTGTCGGATCTCACCAACATCTGGGTGGGTCAAGACAGTACATCAGTCACTGGTCTGCCAATTAGAGACCCTTCAATGCAATCAGATTGCTTTTAGCAATTTTCACCAGCACATTGTGCTCAGTTTAACAATCTCATTCTGAAATCTCTAACTTCTTAAAAAAACACAAGGTGTTCAAAAAAACTGAGTTGGATTCAAAACACAGGACTTAGGAGGTCAGATGACAGTGTATTTGCCTGCTGCAGACTTATTTGTCTTAGACCTAGAGTTTTCCACAAGACTGACAGAAGCTATTCAATTTCTGTTACTATTTTTGAGGTTATTTCCACAACTTGTCTGGCAAAAATATGCATGCTGTCTGTCAAAACAGCCTTTCTTTTGGTTTAGTGGCCTGTTTGTAATAGATAGAACATCAAGCAAATTAATCTGAATTAGATTGGAACATATTTCAAGAATAATATAGCATAGCATAAATTATTTGGCCTCTGGTGTCTGTAGTGCTCCTTTGCAAAGCAAATCTAGTTAGTCCCACTCCTGTGATTTTGCCCATATTCATATGCAGCAGTTTTTTCACCTCCTGGTATTTGACTTACGGTTTGTTCAAACTGGTGCAATATTTGAGTGAAACTCTTTGCATTGACTGCAGTTGATTTAAAATGACAGAAAACAAAATAAAAGTAACACATAAAACGCTAATCCAAAATGGAAATAAGATATCCCATGTGTTTGTGGGGGTGTTTCCAAAATACTTTTTTCAAAATTATAATGATTTATAACTTCCACTGTTAGAAATGCATGTGTGAAACTGCACTTAAATAATGCACCAGTTTGAACAAAATGTTGATCAATTAGTTGCTACAGTTAGCAAAATATTACTGTTGCAATCTTTATAAACTACTTTTAAAAAAATACAATTCACATCTGATTGCAGCTGATTAATTCTAGTATTGGTTTACCCACAGCAGCACAAAAAATATTTGTTTGGAAAGCTGCAGTTCTCTCAAAAAATATTCCTGAGAAAAATTCCATGAAAAGTAAGGAAAATTGAAAATGCCACAAATCAAAAGTTATGCATAGTTCGAAGCTGTACTCCTTTTACTATTACAATATTTTCCATAATTCTTAATTGAGACATCCATTTGGCTAGAAAGAACTAACAACAGAATTTTTTTTAACAAATGGAATCCAATTAGATTCAGGTCAACTTTAGAGGTCACTGCTCTCCTTATTAGCAAATCATGAATGACAGTTCTTCACAGTCAACTTATAACAAATAAAGAATGACACAACATTGCAGTCTTGGTTTTGTGCCTTCAATCTGGGATGGTTTTGCATTCATTTAAATCTGCTTCACTTCAAAATCCAGATGAAAGATCAAACTTCAAAATTAATAAAGCCAAAACAGGTTACTCCTTGCTGTGTTTAAACGTGCCTTCATTTTTCACTTCTCGAAATACATTTAAATAGAAAATCTAAATTTCTGACACAGGCAGACACCCTAGCTAATTACTAGAAAATATCTAAATGATGGTACTCCTGCCTCTGACTTTGCCTCCCTGCTGTGCAGTCACCCAATGCCCATTCAGCACTTTGAAAATTTTCAGACTCTCACATACATGAATCCACCTGCACAGAATAATATACCACATTACTAGACCGCCCATGCAAAGATAAATTTTAATTTTAACCAAAAGCTAATGCAGATTAAGGCTAGAGCGATATGCCACTCTGCAAATTCAGAAAGAAATGAGTCATACCCTTGGAAACAGCCTCACAGCGTTATTTTGCATTTTAGTATCCTGAGACACAGCCATTCTACAATCATGGTATCAAATCAAAAAAATGCCAGCTTTACTTCCCACTAAATAAACCAACTTTGTGTAAGATTCCAAAAATTTAAACATCCTGACTACAGTCATTTGAGATGACTCATAACTCTAATCTGTTGATTCAAGAGTGATATCATAGGTTGTTCAGAAACAAGGTGGTCCTCATTGTTTGGTATACAATCTGGAAACCAGTCGAAAAAAATTGCAATGACACACATCGACCCGTTTACATAGAATCCATACAGTGCAGGAGGCGGCCTTTCGGCCCATTAAGTCTGCAACGACCACAATCCCACCCATGCTCTACCCCCATAATCCCATGCATTTACCCTAGCTAGTGTCCTTACTTACTAAACGGAAATTAACATTTCAGATAGAACACCATAGCTTCACTGATGGCAGCAGAATCTTCACATTCCTGTATTATTCAGGCTAACCCACAGCACCAACTGCAGCTGATTATTCCAGGATTCCATCCCTTTCACTCAAAACTAACCGCTCAAAATCCAGTAAGCACAATCAAACAAACAAATAAAATTTCTCAACTCAAATTCAAGGACTAACATAAATTTGGCTGCATTGCTGGGATAAGGAATTAAATCTGTGGGTGACAGTAGGCATGAATGCATACTGCACCATTTCATGAAATTGCATGTTGATACTGCATGATTACCTGCAATACCGCACCTACTGGTGATACCTTTCCTGATCTGCTCACAAGTGTTGACAGTACACATGAATTCAGTTCTTCAAATCTTTGCATTGTTTTGACTCGTTTCATAAAATGACAAAACCAAGAAAGGTTTCTTGAAGCCAAATGGATGTCTCAATTACAAAATTTACACCCATGCCAACTCAATGTGCATGGAATTAAAATTGATAAAATGGATGGTCTATGCTTCAATTTACACATTGTTTAAGGTTAAACAATCTCAGTTAGGGGTTGGGTCAGGTGGATTGTAAAGGTGCTATTAGTTTCAATATTCCTGAGCAAGGGGAAATCAAATCAATCAAGATTCTGACTTATCAAGTCATTCCTCCAGGAAAGTGCATGTCAGATGAATACAGGATTTGGGTTACTTCTAGAATCATAGAATCCCCCATACAGAAGGAGACCATTTGGCCCATCGAGCCTGCACCGACAACAATCCCACCCAGGCCTTATCCCCTTGACCCCACATATTTCCCTGCTAATCCCTTTGACACTAAGGGACAATTTAGCCTGAACAATTAACCTGACCCACACATCTTTGGAGTGTGGGAGGAAACCAGAGCACCCAAAGGAAACCCACACAGACATAGAGAACATGCGCAAACTCCACTCAGACAGTGACCCAAGGCTGGAATTGAACCTGACACTGTGAGGCAGCAGTGCTAACCACTGTGCCGTCCCTAGTTGGAATGTCTTGCTTAGTGAAATAGTTAGTACTTTAGATTGGCACATGAAAAGTTGACAGTGTGCCAGTGAGTTGTGGTTGCTCATCATTCAAGGTTAGTCATTTTTCCATCATTCAATAGACATTTTTTTTGTCTCACAGGGAATTAAGGAGTTGGGAGAGCAGATGAGGTAAATGGAGTTGAAGCCCAAGATCAGCCATGACCGTACTGAATGATGGAGCAGACTTCAAGGACCACAGTCTATTCCTGCTCCTATTTTTTCTGTTCTGCATCTGTAGCCCATCAGAAGTGAGGCAGACAGCAAAGTGGTTAAAAAAACTTAATATTTTTTAAATGAAAAAGGTCTTGGGAATTTGCTCTCCCAATGGCTCAAATGCTGCAGATGCCATGCAGCTCTGCCATATTGATATGATTTCAGATTCAACTTGCATTCCGTTATTATTTTGGCCAAGGTGTAAGTAGAGGTGATACGATTGGCCTCAGCAGTCCTCGTCTAGTGAAGGAAAAATTAATCACCCCACACGTCAACATAGTTCCAGCACACAATCACGACAACCCCACCGTGCCCAACAAAGGAACTGGATTTGCTTGAGATGCCTCCAGGCAAGATTAATTATGCCTGTTCTAGGCTCAAAAGGGTAGCAATGTACTGGAGTGCAATCAGCACCTTTACAACCCAACAGCCAACAGGAATCAATATCTTCAAGGGGAAAATGTAAAAAAAAACTGAAAAAGGAAATTAAATTTTATAATTTTCAGTTCATAAAAGGGTGAAACTGATGTTTTTTGGCATGGGTTTGAATCTAGTCACTTGAAAAGCCAACAAAAGAACTTGCACTATTCACAAGGTTTTATGCCAAAAAAACCACATTTTAGAAAAAGATTTCAGTCAAACGGGTCACAAAAGTCTGTACAAATTCAATGCTTAATGGCGCACGTTGATACGAATTGACAACATCCTTTCACAGGGACACCAGCATTATACAATGTCAATGGGAAAATTACAGGAGCACAAATCAGGTGACAAAATAGATTAAAAATTAAAACTACTTAAAACAAGTCCCGGGGAGGAATGTTACAAGACGACAAGTTCTTAAATTAGATTTTACGAAACAGCATTCGTTTAATAAATGAATTACAAACAAAACCCACAACCTGCTTAAATTCAATTGGACACGAAAACTACATGGCCATTTGAAGTTTAAATAGATTTTTAAGGGCTACAAGAGGTAACTAAAAATGTGCAAAATCTGCTGTCCTTTTCGGTAAAATATCTAGTTGATTTAAGTCCAAGTACCAGGCTTCGGAACGTCAATAAATATTCCTAAGTCAATTCATAGGAAACAATTTCACATCCCTCAAACTCGACCACCAAGATTTGCAGAAATGCATTTCATATGTTCGTTAAAAATCGAACTCCTCCCTGTACGGGTTACTACATAGTTGGCCTTTACATATTCAAGAATAAAATCGTGATTCGTGAACTGCCGATGTATGTAGCGTGCAAAAATTCAATTGCACCAAGGTAAACCGATAGCGTTTATTTATATTATTAGAAACTTGACAGGTGCAGTTTCCAAACTGGTTATTATACCCTTCAAAAACGGCTTATGTTGAGAAACATTTGCAAGCAGGGACACGGCGAATCCGGGGAGAAAGGGTTGCTCAATTTCGTTTGTATTTATTCAATGTATTTATTTCCTAGGAAACCGACAAAAGGACAAGCCACTGGCCCCATCACAACAGCCTTAATGTTCTAACAATTAACTTTCTGTCTATTCTGACCACTGACCCTCCTCGACATAAGGGTGGGGAAACAGGTTTTTGCAAAAAAAGTGCAAACGCCGAGAACTCCTTTGCTCAATCCATTCTGTACAATGATCACGGGGGTGGGGGGGGGAGCGGATGATAATTTAAAATATAAATAAAAGTCACCAACCTTCATGTCGCCGATGATGGTCTGGAAAAGTCCACCAAGCGCACTGCATTCCTTCTCTATAACTGCCTCCATTTTTCCGAATAAAGCAAAAGAAATATACACACACAAAAAAAGCTTGTGTCCACAAAAAAAGATGGAAATACCTTCACACTGTGTGCTCCGAGAGGAGGGGGGGAGAGAGAGGGATGGGAGAGAGAGGGAGAGCGGAACAATTCCCTCACAATCCACCCAACAGTTGCGTCCGTCCTCCTGATCAGAAATAAAATAAGAGCCTTTTCTTCAGTGGAATAAATAAAGGGGTGGGCGGCCAGCGATGAGGGGTGGAAATCGATGCTGCTTAAGGTGTCTGTGGCGACGATTGCAAAGCCACTATATATGTACTAAAAAATTACGCACTGTTATTCTCTACAGTCGGCGTTTATCGCAGGAGTGTGTGTGTGAGAGAGTGAGAGCCGCTGCTCTTTTCGCAATGCCGAGAATGGCCATTGTTCTCCACACGGATCATGTCGACATTATGCGGCAGGTTGCAAAGGGGGCGGGGGGGGTGGAAGAAGAAACAGGAGACGGGGGAGGGGGAACACATGGAAAAACTAGGTGGACGGTGAGAAGGACAGATTGCTTTCTGCAAGCGACCGGTGAACAAAAGAAAACACCCACCGAATCGGAGGGAAGAAATGAAATGAAAGCGCCTCCTCACACTACAGAAAGGGAGTTGGAGGAGGAGGTAGTAGATGGAGGAGAAAGCCGCAGCCCAGCGCTGCCAACTGGCCTCGCCTGACTGAAGGCTCGGGGCTCGGCCTCGCCGTGCGCGCAGACGCGCGGCTCCCAGGTGACGTCAACAGGTCCCGCGCCGCTCCAGTGCGAGTTGCCCGCGCGCTGGGCCGTTGGGCAGCGCGCACGCGCGCGTGAGTGAGCGTAAGGTGGGGGGCGAAGAAGCTGAGAGTTCCAGTAGCCAGGTGTACCATTCCAGCCGCCTCCACCATTTATAATACCATCATGGCTAATCTCATCTTGGCCTCAACTCCACTTACCTGCTTGTTTCTTATTTAAAGGTAACGTGTATTTATTGGGGCTCACTTTGAAATACAAGCAAGTTATTGAAACTCCCCTGGTCACCACATGCCTGTTCCAGTAACACTGAGAGAGAATTTAGCCGATGCACCCCTAATTAGCACGTCTTTCGGACTGTAGGAGGAAAGCCAGTAAGAAATGTCACAACACCAGGTTAAAGTCCAAGGGGTTTATTTGGTAGCAAACTCCACTAGCTATCGGGACTTTTCCCCTTCGTCAGGTGAGGAAACCCATGCAGACACGGGGAGAATGTGCAGACTCAGCACAGACAGTGAGTGACCCAAACTGGGAATATAACCTAGATCCCTGGCACTGTGAGACAGCAGTAAGAAGTCTTACAACACCAGGTTAAAATCCAACAGGTTTATTTGGTAGCAAAAGCCACTTGCTTTCAGAGTGCTTGCTGCTCCTTCATCAGATGAGTGGGAGTTCTGTTCACAAACAGGGCATATAAAGACACAAACTCAATTTACAATATAATGGTTGGAATGCGAGTCTTTACAGGTAATCAAGTTTCAAAGGTACAAACAATGTAAGTAGAGAGAGCATTAAGCATAGGTTCAAAAAGAGATGTGTATTGTCTCCAGACAGGACAGTTAGTGAGATTTTGCAAGCCCAGGCAAGTCATGGGGGTGTGACATGAACCTAAGATCCCCATTGAGGCCGCCATCATGTGTACGGAACTTGGCTATTAGTCTCTGCTCAGCGACTCTGCGTTGTTGTGTATCATGCAGACCGCCTTGGAGAATGCTTGCCTGAAGATCAGAGGCCGAATGCCCGTGATTACTGAAATGTTCCCAACAGGAAGACAACACTGTTGCCTGGTGATTGTCAAGTGTGTTCATTCATCCGTTGTTGTGGCGTCTGCATGGTCTCCCCAATATACCATGCCTCGGGACATCCTTTCCTGCAATGTATCAGGTAGACAATGTTGGCCAAGTTGCAAGAGTGTGTACCGTGTACCTGATGGATGGTGTTCTCATGTGAGATGATGGCATCCATGTCAATGATCTGGCATGTCTAGCAGAGGTTGCCGTAGCAGAGTTGTGTGGTGTCATGATCACAGTTCTAAAGGCTGGGTAGTTTGCTGTGGACAATGGTCTGTTTGAGGTTGTGCGGTTGTTTGAAGGCAAGAAGGCCTTGGCGAGATGTTCGTCTTCATCAATGACACGTTGAAGGCCCTGGAGAAGATGTGGTAGCTTCTCTGCTCCAGGAAAGTACTGGACGACAAAGGGTACTCTGTCCACCATGTCCCGTGTTTGTCTTCTGAGGAGGTCGGTGCAGTTTTTCGCTGTGGTGCATTGGAACTGTCAGTCGGTGAGTCGAGCACCATTTCCTGTTCTTATGAGGGCATTTTATATAAAAAGGAAGAGGCTGGCTAGGGTGAATGTTGGTCCTTTAGAGGATGAGAAAGGGGACCTAGTGGTAGGGGATGGGGATATGGCTAAGGTATTGAATAACTTTTTTGTTTCTGTCTTCACGGAGGAGGACGTGAATAATTTGCCGGGTGTTAGCGATGGAAAGGTGGTAGGACTGGAGGGTCTTAATGACATTACTGTTACTAGAGAGGCGGTGCTCAACAGACTGGAGGGGCTGATTGTGGACAAGTCTCCAGGACCGGATGGAATGCATCCGAGGGTTCTGAAAGAAATGGCGGAGGTGATAGTGGATGCCTTGGTGGTTATTTTCCAGACGTCGCTGGATTCCGGGGAAGTGCCGGATGATTGGAAAACGGCTAATGTTACGCCGTTGTTTAAGAAGGGTGCCAGGCAAAAGGCGGGGAATTATAGGCCGGTCAGTTTAACGTCTGTTGTAGGTAAAATGTTAGAATCTGTCATTAAGGAGGAAATTGCGAGGCATCTTGAAGGGAATTGCTTGATAGAGCAGACGCAGCACGGTTTCATTAAAGGGAAGTCGTGTCTGACAAATTTACTGGAGTTCTATGAGGATGTGTCTAGGGCGGTGGATAGAGGAGAGCCGGTGGATGTGGTCTTTCTAGATTTTCAGAAGGCGTTTGACAAAGTACCTCACAAGAGGTTATTGCAGAAGGTCGAAGGACATGGAGTTGGGGGTAGGGTGTTAGCGTGGATAGAGGATTGGTTGTCAAATAGGAGGCAGAGAGTGGGGGTCAACGGGTGCTATTCGGATTGGCGGATGGTGACTAGTGGAGTGCCCCAGGGGTCGGTGCTGGGGCCTCAGCTTTTTACCATTTATATAGATGATCTGGAGGAGGGAACCGAGTGTAGAGTGTCGAAATTTGCTGATGACACCAAGATTGGGGGAACGGCAAATTGTGCGGAGGGTGTGGAGAGTCTGCAGAAGGATCTAGATAGGCTGGGCGAATGGGCCAGGAAATGGCAAATGGAATTTAATGTTGGCAAGTGTGAGGTGGTCCACTTTGGTAGGAAGAATGGTAGGAAGGACTATTACTTACGGGGCGAAAAACTGCAGCAGGCGACGGTGCAGAGGGACCTCGGGGTCTTTGTGCATGAGTCGCAAAAACCCAGCTTGCAGGTGCAGCAGGTGGTCAGGAAGGCGAATGGGATGCTGGCCTTCATAGCGAGGGGGATTGAATATAAAAGTAGGGAGGTCTTGCTGCAGCTGTATAGGGCATTGGTGAGGCCGCAGCTGGAGTACTGTGTGCAGTTTTGGGCGCCGCACCTGCGCAAAGATATTTTGGCCTTGGAGGGAGTGCAGAGGAGGTTTACTAGGCTGATACCGGAGTTGAGGGGGTTGAGCTATGAGGAGAGGCTGAATAAACTGGGCTTGTACTCGTTAGAGTTTAGAAGAATGAGGGGAGATCTCATTGAGACGTATAAGATGATGAATGGGATGGATAGGATAGAGGTGGAGAGACTCTTCCCGCTCAAAAAAGACAGTAGGACTAGGGGGCACAGCCTCAAGATAAAAGGGGGGCGGTTTAGAACGGAGTTGAGGAGGAACTTCTTCACTCAAAGGGTGGTGAATCTCTGGAATTCTCTGCCCGTTGAAGTGGTGGAGGCTGCCTCGCTAAATATTTTTAAGACGCGGGTTGACGGGTTTTTGATAAGAGAGGGGATTAAGGGTTATGGGGAGAGGGCGGGAAAGTGGAACTGAGCAGCGACAGATCAGCCATGATCTTATTGAATGGCAGGGCAGGCTCGAAGGGCTAGATGGCCTACTCCTGCTCCTATTTCTTATTATGTTTTGCGAACCTCCTCATCTGAGCAGATCCTATGTATACGGAGGGCTTGTCCATAGGAGATGGCTTCTTCAACGTGTTTAGGGGGGAAGCTGGAGAAATGGAGCATCATGAGGTTATTCATGGGCTTGCAGTACATTGAGGTGCTGAGGTGACCATCCTTGATGGAGATGTGTGTCCAAGAATGCAACCGATTCCAGAGAGTAGTCCATGGTGAGGCTGATGGTGGGATGGAACTTGTTGATGTCACCATATAGTTGTTTCAATGATTGTTCACCATGAGTCCAAAGGAAGAAAATGTCATTGATGTATCTAGTACATAGCATCAGTTGAAGGTCCTGTACGGTGAAGAAATCTTGTTTGAACCTGTGCATGAAGATGTTGGCATATCGAGTGTGAATTTTGTTCCCTTGGCTGTTCCATGTGTCTGGGTAAAGAACTGGTTGTTGAAGGTGAAGACATTGTGGTCCAGGGTGAAGCGGATGAGTTGTAAAATTGCATCTGGAGACTGACAGTTGTCGATGTTGAGTACTGAGGCAGTTGCAGCAATGCCATCATCATGGGGCATGCTGGTATAGAGTGCTGAGGCAGTCATTGTGACAAAGAGTGCTCCTGGTTCAACTGTTCCATGTGTGCTGAGTTTCTGTAGGAAGTCTATAGTGTCATGACAAAAGCTGGGAGTTCTTTGTACAAAGGGTTTCAGGCTGTGAAAAAGCAGTGCTAACCACTGTGCCATTGTGCCACCTGTTCACCATAGTCCATCAAACACATCAGTTAAAGATCTGCCACCTCTTCCTCAAGTATCCACTGCACTGTAAGGTAGTGAATTTCGCAGACTCACGACCCTTTGAGAGAAGTAATTTCTCCTCCTCTGTTTGAAATTTTCCACCCCATATCCTAAAATTATGATTTCTTGTTCTAGTTTGCCCCATGTGAAGAAATATTCTCTCCCCATGTACTTTGTTAATCCCCTTATCACCTTGAACACCTCAATTAGATCTCATCTCATTCTTCTAACCTCCAGGGAGTATAGGCCAAATCAAACACCTCATCTCTGGAATCAATCTAGTGAGCTTTCTCTGAACCATCTCCAATCCAACTATATCCCTGTTCAAAGTAAGGGGACCAAAACTGCACAAAAATCACTGGAATTTTACTGCCCCTCCTGCCACAGAATCAAAGCAGGCCAGGGGCAGATAACGGAAATGTTGTCCGCCCCTTGAGTGCAGTGGATACCAGGTCATTGAGTAAACTTAACGAAGATGTGGGCAAATTTTTAATTAATATGTTTGAAGGATTATGGTGAACAGGTGGCCTTGGGCGGGAATTTCCAGTCTCACTTGCCAGAGCTTTGGTGGCCTCTGATCCCCTGGTGTGGCCATGGCGCTTAGTCTCTGCAACTGCAGAGCATTAGTGATTCTCGTAGGAGTGATGTCATGCTGACAAGGTGGGAAGCATCCACGAAGGGATGACTCCCTAATTATACAGCGATGCAGGCAATCCTACATAAATGAGCTTTGTGCCCTTTCTGGGTGCAGACCCATTCTCGCCAGTAAAAGGGAGCCAGGAAGATAGCACAAGTCAGATTTTTGATCTCTCACCCTTCTTCCCATCTGGTCGCCAAACCCGGTGAGCTGATAAGATCATGCCCAAAATTCTAGACAACACAGGTAGGAAAGTCTGTTGTGAATAAGACAAGGGGTGCGTGGCAGATATAGATCAATTGGCCGGAATTTTCCAGCGGTTCACTCCCCACTGTTGCAAGTGAGAGCGGAGAATTTGGCGCTCCATAAAATCTTCATGCACTGCAATGGAATTAGAGAATGCCACTGGCGCGAACAGCTAGAAAACTCCAGCCATTGAGTGAGTGGAAAAATATCTGGCAGATGGAGTATAATGTGAGAAAATGTGAAGCTGTTCACTTTGGTGGGAAGAACGAAAAAGCAGAGGATTACTTAAACAGAGAACGGCTACAGAATTTCGAGTTGCAAATGGATCCAGGTGTTCTAGTATACGAGTCAAAAAAAAGATTTAATGCAGGCACAGTAAATAATTAAAGCTAATGGAATGCTATCCTTTACTAGGAGACGAAGTGGACATAAAAGAAAGGATAACATCCTTCTGTGACACAGGGGCATTGGCGAGACCACATCTCAAATACCATGTGCCATTTTGGTCTTCTCATTGAAGGAAAGATGTAAATACAGTTCAGAGAAGATATGGGCTAGGTTGATTGGCCATGCTAAATTGCCCCTAAGTGTCAGGGGTATTAGCGGCGTAAATACGTGGGATTATGAGGATAGGGCCTGAGTGAGATTGTTGTCGATGCAAGCTTGATGGGCCAAATGGCCGCCTTCTACACTGTAGGGATCCTATGATTTCTATGGTTTGCTGCTACATTGATACCTGGAATAAGCAGTCTGTCTTCTGAGAATAGGTTGGAGAAGCTGGTCTGGTTTCCACTGGAGTTTAGAAGAATGAAGTATGACTTGATTTAAGTATATAGAATCCTGATTGGTCTTGACAAGGTGGACTTGGGAAGGATGTTTCCTCTTGCGGATAAGTCTAGAACTGGGGAGGTACTGTTTTAAAATTGGCATTGCCATTAGAGATAAGGAGAAATGTTTTCTCTGAGAGTTCCGTGGCTTTGGAACTCTGCCTCAGAATATTGAATATTTTTAAGGCAAGGGAATCATATGTTGTCAGAGGTAAATGGGAATGTGGAACTCAAAACACAAACAGTTCAACCATTATCTTATTGAATGGCAGAGCAGGCTCAAGAGGCCAAATGTCCTAATTGTGCTCTAATTTTGTATGGTTTTATGCACTCCTTGCTTATGTACTGTATTATATATGCATTTATATATAATCTTGGTAGTTGATAGACTTTGTTATATGTAAATAAATGTTCAAATGTTTATACATTGAATGGCAATGAAAAACAACAAAAACAATTAAATGCCCACTCAGTCAGAGAAAGGAAAACAAACTTTCTATTGATGGATATCTCTGTAGTTTCACCTGCAAACTGTTTGTATCAACTCCACCTACCAGGCAATGAAAACTGGCCACATTTAATGGAAACAAGTTAATAAAAAAGCAGAGTTTATATATTTTAAATGGCAAGGAATTGTTCCTGTTTCATTTAATTATATTACAACATGAAAGTGTTCCACAGTCTGTAATGGTTGCCCTTAAATGAATTACGAGGCAATAATCCAATGGAGGGGTTCAGGTGACAGTAAATACTGCCGAGTAAAGCTCACAATCGGTTTACAAATGTCATCTGATACCATATGATTACATTAATGCCTCAAATACATTTAGTGGCTTCATTATTACTTATTTGATTATCTATTGTGGGTGGACATTTATGTATATTCTTTAGGGGAAAATAAATCAATTGATGTCTCATGTTTTATGAGAAAGGTTCCTTTTGCTGTTTGAAACGTGAAAGTATTGACCTGTGTTAAAGGCTATCACCAAGTCTATTATGTAACATTTAGATGAATAGATTTATGACAAAAGACCTGAAAATCAAATTTAATAAGAGGGTGTGAAGTATCATTAAATATTGCTGAACGAAAATTCATTGGAAATGTCAGTTTTGCATATGTTCTGTTCAAAACAGCAAGGTTTTATCATAATTTAAGATGGCAATGCTGTAAGCCTACATAAACTTATGGCTTTATGTCCGATCGATGACTGGCATAATGTTTCAGGTTCTAAAGTTCATAATTGCAGCTAAACATTATAAAGAAAAATCTTTTGAAGCTGAATGGATAGACCAGCAAGATTACTCTTTCAGCACTGAGCATATGGTCCATTTTCCATTTGAACTGAGTTACTTTGGGTTCAGGGATCAGTTGACTTATAATTGACCTCAATGATCTTGGAAAAGGGAAAATAATGTTCCTCAGGATTCACTCCCTTAATTGCCATCACATAATCACAACTAAAAGTATAAACATTGGTTGAGAACAAACCAATCTTCACAGTCAGTCAGCTCATCAGAAGTTCACCATCAATGTTTGGGTAATGGGTATTTGGCCAAGGCATTAGATCAGTGTTGGGCAACTTAGGCTAGCGAGTGGGGCACATATGTGGCCCTCAATCATCTCAATGGGCTACAAGATTGAAATCTGGCAAGTTCACCAATAATGACCCTTGAATAAGATTGAATTTAATACACACCTATTATTTTATAAGTTATAGAAAATGCTTAATCATACATATATTAATAGAACTGTCATCAACTTCAAATGATAAAAATAAAATAAGTATTTGTGCTGGATTGGATGCAGAGGAAGCACATGGCTCTCACAGTCAATACTGTGTGCATATTACTTCAGTCATATTGGAAGGAAAAAAGCTATACAGATGAAAACCAGTGGAAGGTTGCAATTCTGCACATGGGCAATTGTCAACAAAATATCTTATGGGCCACACTCAGAATCCTGATGTGCCACATGTGGCCCATGGGCTGCAGGTTGCCCACCTCTGTACAGGATGGAGATGGTGGCGTTGGTATTATACTTGAGGAAATAGTCAATATCTTATGAAAAAAGGAAGGAAATTCCTGAAGAAAATGATCATGTATCATTGTGTACAATAATTGACTTGTCTCTGTGAATTTAAACCAGTAATGAAGACTTCGTCAAAAGCAAGATACTGTGGATGCATGAAATCAAACGAAAAACAGAACAATAGAAAACATTCAGCCGATAAAGCAGCATCTTTGAAGAGAGAAACAGATACAGTTTCAGATCAATGATCTTCAATCAGAACTGCAAACAAAGGGTTTATGTAAGACACCAGCTTATGAAGCTTTTCGTCAGATTGTTATACTGCAGTTCATTGATCTCTTTTATCGATGTATGTATGTACCTGCCAAAACTTTCTCTCAAAGTATCTGGATGCCAGTGCAATATGTTGTATTGTGCAATACAGTGAGATTGCATCTGTGAGTTTCCAAATCTCAAATATGCTCCTGGAAAGATATATCAAATGGAGAATAGATGGCAACAACACTAATTTACATTTATATAGTGCATTTAGCACACTTCTGCCTTCCTCTGATTTTCTCAGTTCAACCATGTCAGTCTCTGTTAAGCTTCTTGACTCAGATCTTACCATATATACCATGTGTTCTTGCACCACAGCATTTGTACTGTTCACAATCAGAATTCCAATACTTATTCAGCCGTCTCGACTCTGCACAGAAGCTAGACATCTGCATAATTCTATTTGTCTTTGTACATCTAGGTGCCTCAGATCAGCTTGCTGATGGTCATTTTAATGCAATACTCTTAGCTACTGCTGCAATTTTGATGAGGGATTTTCTCTGTTCGTTCTTCAACAGTCTTTAGGAAGGTATTGGAGCCATGGTACCATGCCAGAAATTTGTGAACGCAATCCCAGAAAATTAGCTATCTTAAGCTTCTTTGCATTATATTTTGACTCCTACATACAGAAGTAAAAACAAATAATTCAGTAAAACACGATGGAGCCAGTGAAGGCTACTCAGCCCATTGAAAATCATCATTCTAGAAATCTAATTTTCCAATTATGGCACTTAGCTGCATTTTAAAGGATTCCAAACAGATTATTTCAGACATTGATTAAAAAAGTTCTTGCTATTATTGGTTTTAATTTTGCTTTTCACCAATTTAAACTTTCAGTCTGTTTTTCCCACTTAATTTTAAACAGTAATGTAATCTCATCGCAACTCTGCCTTTAACCTTTCCTCATTATTGATTTTCATTTACACTTTAATTCAATTTTACTGCTCTTTTCTGCTTCCTCTTCATTTTGTTTCACTTTTATATTGTATTGAAACAGGAATTAAACATGATAAACAACAGAAGGTTTATTGAAAATAATGGACATCCACATGGTTTGCAAAACATAATAGGAAGCATTTATCAAATAGAAAAGATCAGGCAACAATTCATTGTAATCACATATCCAAAATAAACTCAAAACAATACTTCCAAATATAATAACATAGCAGAACAAAATGTTCAGACTGAAGATTGTAAATAGCAAATTTAGAACAGAGCCCAGTAAAGTTTTCAAAGTGGGTGATCAACGGCTGGAATGTTTTGCCAAAAAGAGAGGTTAAATCCAGGACAATCATACTAAGTAAAGATACAACAAGAGGCTGTAATGGTACTGTTAAGGTTCTGGAATGGGCTATGATACACGCATTGTGTAGCTAAATCAGCACTGCTCTTCTGACACTTCATTTATTGGACAGGACCACATTTAAAGGTGGTTCTATACTTTGGCAATTTCAATCTCTGGGTAAAATGATATTGTTTGTCCACCTGAGAAGTGAAAGTAACGGCAAAAAAAACTGTTTAAGTCCACCTCTAGTCTCTGGATGAAAAACTTGCTCTTTCTTTAAAATTCATTTTTGAGATAAGGATGCCACTGCCAAATTATTACTGGGAGAGATTGACACAATTAACTAATTTGTTCAGCCTTTTCAGAAGATGATTTAATTGATGTAGGGCTGGAGTCACATAAGCCAAATTGGATAAGGATAGGAGGTTTCCTTACCTATAGGGGATGAATAAACCATCTGGGTTTTTACAACAATCTGACAACTTCAAGGCTACGATTTTGTAAACTCAAATGTTTAAGTAGCCATGATGAGATTTGAAAAATGTACTCAAATGCATCAGTAACTTAATCACAATGCTACCATACCCTATTTGGCATGTTGCATTTAATTTTGTGTAGTTTTCTTGTTAAATGTAGAAAAAACATGTTTGCTTATCTACATCATGCAGAAATGTAGATTTTACTTTGAAATACGGGCTCCATAACTAACAAGTGAACTGGGCAATACATCCTTTCTTTCAGACTGTTCAATAATGGCTTGGTAATATGCCCTTTTAAAATTTATTTTCTATATAAACTTCTACTCCCAATATATCAAGTCAAGCTTTCAAAATAAGATGAAGCCACAGATGGACTTCTTCCCCTCAGGACAACGCTCCCACGCACGCACATGTGTACATAATATTTTTCAGTACAATTCACTGCATGTGACCTTATGACCCATAAGAATCAATTAGATATGAAGGCATCACATATGCTTTATAGCACACAAAATATGATTACACAACCACTGAATGACATTTATCAGGATGCATTTTCATGACATTGATTGTCACTTCTCATTGCCATTCTATAGTTGTATGATCTGTTCCAGTTAAATACTGACAATTTGGTTATGTCAAATTTGGATCACATCTTCTGTTTCTCTTGCAGTATATTTTTCTTGATAATAACTGGTTCTAAATTTTCACTTGAGCATTATGGCAGTAAATATAACTATTGTTAGTCGAAATTAGAACCCAATCTGAATGATCAGTGATAACTTGTATTTGCCATTTTTGCGCTTTGCACACAACAATACAAAATGGCAATTTTCCCCCCACATATATTAAAGGAATTTATGCCTTGTATTTAAAAATAATGAAAAACTAAGCAGATGTTTTCAAATTATTACATATCTACATTTTAAACAGGCTTTTAAATAGGAAGGTATATATTATTTTGAACACATATGGTCTAATTTCCTACAGATAAAACAAAAAACAACCTTATTGTACTACAAATAAAACAGAAATAAAATGGCTGTAGTGCAGGAGCTGATGTTGTTTTAATACTTGTCCACGCCTAGCAATTTTCTGACTCAGGAACAGCTAGCACTCAATTGTGTTCATTGGCAAATTTAATAAGATGTTCTCAGATCTGTTAGATGGAACACTACCTCAGGGAGGTGAAGAGCAAGCAGAAACATACATGTACAACTCCCAAGTTTCCAGATAAAAGCCAATGCACTTACTTATTAATAGATACCCCATAACAGGAAATTGGAATCTGAAAATAGGATGGCTATAATTCTCTCATTTTCAAGCTAAGTTCTCCCACCTCACGGATGCAGATATGTGCATTCAGCCATTCATGACAGCCAGCCCTACTGTTCGGAGATCGGGGGCACCATGTTTAACGGGTGCCCTGATCTCTGTGTAGTCGTAGAGTCATAGAGGTTTACAGCATGGAAACAGGCCCTTCAGCCCAACTTGTCATGCTGCCTTTTTTTAAACCCCTAAACAAATACCAATTGCCTGCATTTGGCCCATATCCCTCTATACACATCATACCCATGGAACTATCTAAATGCTTTTTAAAAGATAAAATTGTACCTGCCTCTACTACTACCTCTGGCAGCTTGTTCCAGACACCACCCTCTGTGTGAAAAAATTGCCCCTCTGGACACTTCTGTATCTCTCCCCTCTCACTTTAAACCTATGCCATCTAGTTTTAAATTCCCCTACCTTTGGGAAAAGATATTGCCTATCTCTATCTTGTCTATGCCCCTCATTATTTTATAGACTTCTATAAGGTCATCCCTCAGGCTCCTACACTTCAGAGAAAAAAGTCCCAGTCTATTCAGCCTCTCCTTATAACTCAATTCATCAAGTCCAGTAGCATCCTAGTAAATCTTTTCCGCACTCTTTCTAGTCTAATAATATCCTTTCTATAATAGGGTGACCAGAATTGCACACAGTATTCCAGTTGTGGCCTTACCAATGTCTTGTATAACTTTAACAAAACATCCCAACTCTTGTACCCTCCTCCCCATTGACCAGGAGAGCACCACCAACCCCACAGCAAAGAGGGGAATCCTAACCCCCCCCCCCCCCCCCACCAAAAAATGGTTTCACTTCCTCTTTTGCAGACCACTTATTCCCTTTGAAGATACCACGGCTGTCAATCAGTCTTAGAATATTTGGAAACATTGCAGTTAGCAGCAATGGGGATACTTCAGATTCACTCAAGTGTGAAGAGAAATGTAAATAAACACAGCTGATTGGAGACTGTGTAGAAAACCAAAGCCTATTTTAAAGCACTGCACTAATGAAATTGAAAGCAATCAAAAGTTTCCAATAGAATAGAGAGGATTTCAAAGGTTTCAGCTTTCTAGGAAGGCTCAGAGACTTCAAATAAAAGTTGTATGAGTACACTGGGGCTGATTGAACAGTTGTGGAGAACAGAAATTTCACCCCAATGAAATTGACATATCTCTTGTCAGAGGTCTGTTTACACCTGCAGCTTCTGATTTTAAAAAAAGGAAATCCCTGCCGCAGAATGGAGTTTGGCTGTGATTTAAGAGCCTGCCTGCAGTCCAAAAGGCTTGGAGATTAAAGTGCCCAAACCAGTACAAAGTTTTCACAGCTGACAGGTAGAATGAAGATGTAGATCACAGAACTGCCTGAAATCAGCACGCCAGGGGTGATCTTCACATCTGTCAGGGCAGGAAAGGGCAGACCAGCCATAAGACCCCATCCTGAGGCAGAGCAGCAATGTCTTCTCCTCACATAGCCACCACCCCTCCCCAAGGTTTCTTGGGGAACATCCCTTTGCAGCCTGGCAGTGGGACAAACAGCTCCTTGAACCCCCTCAGGGTTCGGCTTCACCAGGTCTATGCTACTCATTACCAGAGCTGGCCTGGTAAGTTCCTGCTAGGGAGATGGGTGAATGGGGGGAGGCTACTCAATGGTCTGTCCAGCCTGTTAATCACATTATAATTAGTTGGTTTGCATAATAGTCAAGTTGCCACCTACTCTGGATGGGAGCCCAATTAGGGCCAGCAGGGTGGGTTGTGTGAATCCTGATTGCCTTCATGCTCAACGCAAATCCAGATTTTTGGCCAATGCCTATTTAGTGGGGCATCAGGATTCCCGCAGGCCATCTAATGGGGTTGGTGAATTCCCCCCCAAAGCCTCTACAAAACATGTCCCATCACGTTGCATATAGGAATGAAAGTAGTTTAAAGGATGTGGAGGACGCAATGCACAAAATATTTGGCTTGAGCTCTCTAATGCCATGGATCCCAGTGCACATGCAAAATAAATACTTTGGATTTTGCTAAGCCGTCAGTTCTAGCCACAATGATTAACTTAATCTAAAGACATAATATGGGTGTTTGTAGTCAAACGTCTCTGGCCTGTTTCACCACATAGTTTTAATAGCTAATCATTTATTTATTTCATTTTTGCTTCCAGTTTCCTCCCTCTTACCCAAAAAGCTTGTGCTTGAGGTACAGTTTAATGTACTGCAAAGCTGTTTGTGTCCATGACAATTTGAAGTTCCCCGTGTGAGATTGTGAATAGTATCCTCAAAGCTGAATAGACTTGAATTATGTTAGAACCTGACATTGTTTTCACTTGATGGCTGAAAACTTATTTTCAAGTTTTGACATGACTGAATTGTAGGCATACATTTCGGAGTGAGAATTTCTGTTCAAACTCCTCTAATGACACAGCCACATAATCTAAAATAGTGGTTCACAAATGTTTTTGTTTAATGACCCCTTTTCAAATGGATTACTAATCATACATCCCCATCTAAATTATAATATGCAGAATGAAATTGTTACATCTAAAGAATGTCAGTGAGATGGATATGCCTATTTCACTCTGCAGCATCTGCCCATCTTTGACAGGATTCCAAAGACAATATAACATGGAATCTCACTACGAGAGCAGAGGGAAAGCAAAGGCAATTAAGAGGTTGGCAGCACATCTTGATGAAAATGGAACACTGAGAAAGCAGGAGTGCAGAGAATACATTAGAGGAACGGGGAAGAGTTTGAACACAGGAAATGTCTCTAGTTCCTGGTCACTGCTTTATTCATGACCAGAGTTCTGGGCATTCATCTATTCTGACCACCTTTGGATAAGTCCTGCATCACTGAACCTCTGCAAGATCTGCAGATGTAACTTCATTGCAGTGTTAATGTAAGCCTTACTTGTGACCAACAAATAAACTTTACTTTAAAAAATAAAAGTAAATCATGTAGATGCTGGAGTCTGAAACCAAAAGAGAAAATGCTGGAAAATCTCAGCCAGTCTGGCAGCATCTGAAAGGAGAGAAAAGAGCTGATGTTTTGAGGCCAGATGACCCTTTGTCAAGAGCTTTGGCAAAGGATCATCTGGACTTGAAGTATCAGCTCTTTTCTCTCCTTACAGATGATGCCAGAACTGCTGAGATTTTCCAACTTTACTTTAAAAATTTGTCTGTGGGCCCCAGTTAGATGGCACACATGCTGTACTGATGGAATACTCAACTGGGAAAAAAAAATGCATGGATGTATTATAAAAAAGGTAAATTCTCCCTCTGACCAGATCAGTGTACTTCTCTTGCCATAAAAAATAAATTAGCTGGTCATTTGTTCACGGTTTATGGTAACTCGACTACAAAAAGGTAGTCAAACATGTTGTGATATTCAATCTACTAATAAAAATATCAGAATATAGTACAGCATAGACTCAGAACTGGACGCAACTAGTCCCTCGTGGTGAGACTAGACCCACAAAAGCCTGCACTACCAATGATGTCACTCACACATGTTCATACCCACTGTAGACTTCAGTACCTACTTTCAAATGGGAAGATGCTGACTTTGGCACTCTAGGGGAGTCAGTTAGTTTAGATGGCTGGACAGCTGGCTTATGATGCAAAGTGATGCTAATAGTTTGTGTCCACTTCCCAGACCAGCTGAGGTTATTCATGAAGGCCCACCTTCTCAACCTTGCCCCTTGCCTGATGTGTGGTGATCCTCAGGTTAAAAATCACCATATCAGCTCTTCCCTTTGTTTGGTCATTTGGGACTATGGCGACTTTACCATACAACATACATATTTACCATACAACACTGTGATGTGGCTTTGCTGTACACAAAATCGCTGTTGTGTTTGTCCACATAACAACTGTGCACTAGGTGTCAAGATGTCAGATGTTCATGACAAGGACAAAATTAACAGAACATGAGAGTTTGTTGTTACAACATAATAACAAAAAAAAAGTCGTTGTACGTGAAATGATATGGAACGTTGGGGATTGCAATGTGTGATACGGTGACAAACAATTGCAACTTTTGTTTTAGTATGGTCATTCAACACTTGACTGGGATAGAAACCCTGGCAGATCTTATTCTTCTTTCCAATTCAGGGATATTGAATCAAATTGTGGTTTCCCATCACCATCCCTTCAACCAAGGTCATGGAATGTACTCAACATCTTTCTACCTTATATAGTTCAGCATTACACCAAGGAGACGATATTACCAAAAAGATTTTAAGTGCCAAACGAGCATGAAAACGGAAGAGGATCACGCCCATATTTTGGCCAAGCTCCAAGAGGCAATCATATGGCATTTAGAAAAATAAAGCCTAGATGTCATTCTCACTAGCAGCAGGAATCAGCAGAACCTATTCATGCCAGGTAGCCAGTTGCTGAGCACTCAGGTCTTCATTTTGCTTACACCTCGAACTTCCAGTGCACTGATGAGCCAGTAAGATCGTCCCCTATGTTGTGCATTTCACCTACCAAGTCAATGGAACCAAGGTATACAGCAGATTTGCAGCTGAATTCTCTTTTAATGATGCCCCCATTAAATTTATATTTCTACCTCACCAACACACTGATAGATAAATAAAGGTACAATCTCACGTGCCTGTTGATTTTGCCCATGTTGCCAAATTTACAAATATAGTGAAGTGAATGTCTGTCACTTTAAGGTTCTCTGTTACGTATGCTTTCTCTTCAGTTTTGGCTTCGCTCTATTTTGTTACTTCACGCTTGCTAACATGTGTCAACTTGAATTGGAGAAAAGATAATTGGGGCCTCACAATGCAACTTTCATGTCACTGCCACATTTCCTTCATCGTTTACAAGTTGAATGATGTGCAAAGCGTAATTTGATAAAACAGAAGGTTTAAGGAGAGGCAGAAATCAAATTAATAAGAGAATATGCAGCATACTGCTTTCAAACTAGATAATGGATACATTCAAACTCTTTCAAAAAGTCACACACTGGAAATTTAAGTAATGGAATTTTCTAAATCCAGTAACATTTTAAGCAACTGGTTAACAATTTTTCATACTTGCATTTAACAACTTAAGTGTTGTTGGAAACTCAGTTGTTATCTAAGTTCTATCAGATAAATGGGACAATGCTGCTACTGCCATTTAAATAGGTGGTTCACATGTGCACCTCCAGTCAGCAGTACAATGGCAACAAGATTAAAAACTGCTTCTATATTTCTTTAGTTCTGCTGGCAGCTGCCAGGCATGTCTCAAGCAACAGATAACCACACCAAAGGAAGTTTGCTTCAGTTCACTGAAAAGCTGGTGATTAATGTATCTCAAACTAGTAAACTACTCAGGAATATATAAACTAGATTGTGTGTAAGATGTTTTAGAAATAGAAAAGAGACAAAATAGCCAAAATAAACATTGGGCCTTTGGAGGCAGAGACAGGATAAATTACCTTGGAGAATGAAAATCTGGCAGAAACAGTGAACAAATATTGTATTCCTCTACATAGTACAAGATACAAATTACCAGAAAAAGTAGGCAACCAAGGGGCTAATAAGAATGAGGAACTTAAAATAATTAATATCAGCAGAGAAAAGCTATTAGAGAAACTTAAGAGGCTAAAAGCCAACAAAGACCCAGGACCTGATGACTAGTATAAAGATGCACTTTTACAGAGTTCACTAGTGAACACAAAAGGTACTTATTAATAATAATTGTACAGCAGCTAGATTGCTGTAGCTACCTCCCAAAATGTCTCTGCCTAGGAGCCTACCTCACCATTGGTCGACATTCTAAATCACAGGAAACACAATATTTTGTCTGCACTCTGTGTACAGGCCCTCTGGTTCTATTGTCAAGCATACTAAAAGATGGCATTCCTGCAAAAAAGGAACTGGCACCATTTGCTAAAATTGTGAAGGAGAACTATGGTTCAACCAAGAAGGAGCACAAGGCACTTCAACATGCTGAAGTTATGTGGAAACTAAGTGAGCCCTGATTGGTCATTCAGGCCGGGTGACCCTCACTCTTCTATGTTGTCCTTAAAGGGACGATCACCACAGCCAGTATCCTAGGTTTCACAAAGGGGTACCAGCAGAGATGGTGGGTGGACTGATTATGAATTTTCAAGATTTCCTACATTCTAGAATGGCCCCAGCTGACTGGAAATTAGCAAATGTAACACCACTTTTTGGGAAAGCAGGGAGAAAAAAAAGGAACTACAGACACCAGTCATCGGAAAATGCTGGAATCACTTATCAAGAAAGTTTTAATAACGTGCTGTGTGTTCAAAGTCAACATTGCTTTATGAAAGGAAAATCATATTTGATAAATTTATTACATTGTTTTGAAGGTTAGGGTTAGGGTTAGGGGTTAGGGTTAGGGCCCACGACAGATCAGCCATGATCTTATTGAATGGCGGGGCAGGCTCGAAGGGCTAGATGGCCTACTCCTGCTCCTATTTCTTATGTTCTTATGTTCTTATGTATAATTGGTAGGGCAGATAAAGGGGAACTGGTATGCGTAGTGTACTTGGATTTCTAAAAGTCATCTGAGAAAGTACCATGTAAGGTTAACATGCTGGATAAAAGCTGATGTAATTTGCAGGAAGAGTATGTGTGTGTGTTTGTTGGTGGGAGGATGCACGGTGGTGTAATAGCATGGAGGATTGGTTACCAGATGAGAAGAAGAGCTGGCCAGCGATCGGGAGGCCGGTAATGCAGGGTTGACAGACTGGCGCATACACAGTGGCCCACTCAGCTCTATGCTGCCAACCTCACAGGTGGGAATCGGTCCCTGTTTTTAAATCATGGTTCACACTAGGGCACTCTGCAGTTCTCAGAGTGTGGGGGATTCATTGTGAAAATCCCACTGACAAAAACAGTGGGAGTTACTTCTGTTTTTACGCAGATTCAGCACTTAGAATTTTTCGGGCAGAATCCCGGCCTTTGACTTTCAGTGAGACTTGGATATGCCTATACAAAGAATGCAGTTAGCAAGCAATTTTGAAAGGTAAATGTCTTGTTGGCCTTTATGGATATAAAAATAAATTTTACTATAATTGTACAGCAATTTGTGAGGCTACACCTGGAGTAGTGTGCACAGTTTGGTCTCTGTAACTAAGGACAAGTATGCTTGCCTTGGGGGTGGCGCAGCAAAGCTTCACTCAGTTCCTGGGATGAGAGGCTTGTTCAGCGATGTGGATTTGAGTACATTGGACCTTTATTATCCGGACTGATCTAGAGGAGATCTCACTAAAAGGCCTAGATAAGATAGACAGATTTGTTTCCTCTGGCTATGAATCTGGAACATGGGAGCACAACATCAGGATAAGGGGTCAGTAATTTAGTATTAAGATGAGGAGATATTGCGGCATTCAGAGGATTGTGAATCTTTGGAATTGTCTACCTTGGAGGGTTATGGATGCTCCATCACTGATATATTTAAAACAGAGATAGATTTTTGATCTCATGGAATTTAGGGAAATGGACAGCAAGCAGGAATGTGGATTCGAGGTAGAAGATCAGCAAGGTTCTATTACGTGATGAAGCATGCTCAAATGGCAAGTTATTTACTCTTGTTCCTATTTCTTATGTTTTTAATTAACTATGCACACAAAAGTGATTATTAGACTGCTGAATTGGTACAGTGTAATCTGTTCTGCCATGTAAAATAAGGTGGATGACACCATACAAAGGACCAAAGGTGGAATTCTCCCTGGAAGTGACAGCGCACACAGCTCCGTATGGAATGGGTATAGATCCACATGAGGTACGGGTGCTTGCAATTGATGAGCTTGTGGTGGGGGAAGGTGGGAGTGGGGGAATGAGGAAGTGTGTCAATGTCCACCACCACAACAACAGGATCCAGTATTAGTGGGGAAGATTGGAGAATAACAGGTGGCATCTCTACTTGCAAATCATGAGGCTTCAGGTAAATTGGAGGTATGCAGACATGGGCAGCACCACAATTTCAACACTGAGGTAAAGTGGCATCTTCCAAAATCAAAAGTAACATAGAAACATAGAAAACAAGAGCAGGAGTAGACCAGTCAACTCTTCAAGTCTGCTGCACCATTCATTATGGCCATGGCTGATCATCCAATTCAGTAACCTCTTCCCATTTTTGCCCCATATTCTTTGATCTCTTTAGCCTCAAGAGCTATATCTGATTCCTTATTGAAAACATGCAATGTTTTGACCTCAACTGCTTTCTTTGGGAGAGAATTCCACACGCTCAGTACTCCCTGAGTGAAGAAATTTCCCTTCATCTCAGTCCTAAATGATCTACCCCCTATCCTCACATTGTGACCCATGGCTCTGGACTTCCCCGCTATCGGGAACATCCTCCTGCATCCACTCTGTCTAGTCCTGTTAGAATTTTATAGGTTTCTCTAAGATTCCGCCTCCCTCCCCCATTCTTCTGAACTCCAACAAATATAATTCTAACCAACTCAATCTCTTCTCATAGGTCATTTCCACCATCCCAGGAACTAGTCTGGTAAAATTTTGTTGCACTTCCTCTATAGCAAGAACATCCTTCCTCAGATAAGGAGACCAAAATGGCACACAATATCCCAGTTGTGATCTCATCAAGGTTCTGTATAACTGCAGCAAGACATTCCTGCTATTTTCCTTGAATTTTCTTTTCTATGAAGGCCAACATACCATTTGCCTTCTTCACGACCTGCTGCAGCTGTATGCTTACTTTCAGCAACTGGTGTGCAAAGACTTCCACGTGTCATTGCACATTACCTTCCCTCAATCTATAATCGTTCAGATAGAAAAGACCTTTATTGTCCATGCAAAAGTGAAAATTTGTCTTTGGCTTCACCACAAATGTGAGGTAATGTATTTTGGAAGGTCAAATACTGGTGGGAAATATACAGTAAATGACAGAACCCTTAAGAGTATTGATAGGCGGAGGGATCTGTATGTACAGGTATGCAGGTCGCTGAAAGTGGCAACGCAGATGGAGAAGATAGTCAAAAAGGCATACAGCATGCTTGCCTTCATTGGCCGGGGCACTGAGTTTAAAAATTGACAAATCATGTTGCAGCTTTACAGAACCTTGGTTAGGCCACAGTTGGAGTATAGTATTCAATTCTGGTTGACACAATACCAGAAGGATGTGGAGGCTTTATAAAGGATACAGAAAAGATTTACGAGGATGTTGCCTAGCATCGAGGGCTTTAGCAATGAGGACAGATTGGACAAACTTGGTTTGTTCTCACTGGTACAAAAGAGGCTGAGGGTCGCCGTGATAGAAATCTACAAGATTATGAGGGATATGGACAGAGTGGATAGTCAGAAGCTTTTTCCCAGGGTGGAAGAATTAATTACGAGGGAGCATAGGTTTAAGGTGCGAGGGGCAAAGTTTAAAGGAGATATATGAGGTAAGTTTTTTACACAGAGGGTGGTGGATGCCTGGAACTCACCGCTGGAGAAGGTAGTGGAAGCAGATACAATAGTGACTTTTAAGGGGCATCTGGACAAGTACATAAATAGGATTGGAAGAAAGGGGTATGGCCCCCGGAAGGGTAGGGAGTTTTTGCTCAGATGGGCAGCATGGTCGATGTAGGTTTGGAGGCCCAAAGGGCCTGTTCCTGTCCTGTAATTTTCTTTGTTCTTTGTTCATCAGTATAACATATAACTATGCAATGATCTGTTTAGAAACAGTGAATATTTCATATAAAACTAAATTGATATATTTGTGCATCTGCAGTATACATCCATACCCCACAATCATAACATTACACTCTGCCATTGAAGCACTTAACAGCAGGTTCAGTTTACATTATGTTAATTAGTAAGCTTATATCGCTAGGAACAAAAGACCTCCTGAACAGATCTTTCTTGGCAATCAGTGTTCTAAAGTATTGGCCTGAATGGAGTCTTTCAAATTGAGGATATAAAGAGTGCAAGGGATCACCAATGATGGCCAGAGCCTTCCTTTTAACTGAGCTGTCAAATAGACAGCTGTCTGCTGTCTACCAATGATTTTACCTGTAGTGTTGACATTGGCCAGCTTGATTTTGCATTTCAAAGTCTGGTTACCATTCCACACGGTCATGTTGAGTGTTAGGATGCTCTCTGCTATGCACATCCTCTTAAAACACCTTGACTCACTTCAAACCCTTTTAGTTTTCTGACTAAACACAAAGGCTGAGCACTTTTGAGCACAACTACACTTTTTAAAAGTGTAGTTGTGTTCTCTGTGAAATTTATCTGCTGGTCTACATGTATTTCCAGATACTTGAAACACTATACAAACTCTAACCATTATTAAGATCCAGAAGTTTGCACACATTCAGGCCATTGCTATCATTAAAGTATTGCTTTGGTTTTATCTACAGTGGTCTGCAGAGCACTCATTTGACACAATTTCTGAAGGTTGGCAGCATGTTCAAAATAATTTCCTTAAACTGTCATGTTATCCTTTAAAAATATTTCCACCAAAGCCATATCATCTGCATACTTAAATAAGTGTTAGTTCCCTTGATTCAGATTTCATTCATCTATGTGGAAAATAGCAGAGATGTCAGGACACAGCACTGAGGAACACCTATGTTTAAAATAAGTTCATCAGATAAAAAGCTATTCATAAAAATGTGCTGAAGGCAACCAATAAGAAAATCCCTATCCAATGTTCACATTCAAAGTAAGCAACCTTTGTAACAGAATGTGAATTTGCATTTTGTTGAATGCTGAACTAAAATCAATAAATAAAACACATACAAAACATTTTGGATGTTGGAGGTAATTAGCTATCAGGTTCACTGGAGAAAGAGTAGCATCCCCAGTCCCCCTATGTGCTTTATAAATGCATTGTAGAGGATCATGATAATCTGAAACAGATGAGGTGAGATGGTTACTAATGACTTTCTCCATGTATTTGGTCAAGAAGGAAGTGAGAGCCACAGGTCTGAAATCATTGTGATTTGGAACCTGTCTTCGTAAGCTCAGGTATGATGGTTGATGCTCTCCAAGTATTTGGAACGATACAACAAAGATTGAAATAACTTAGTAAATATCCCTTTGGGCTGATGAACACATTCTTTCAGTACTTTATCCCACAGAACATCAGGACCAGGAGCTTTATATAGTTCAATATGGGAAAGACATGATGCAACTCATCTTCTGATAACTGCACAGATGAATATACAAGGAACCTATCCCATACGTTGTTACTTCCATTTCTAAAGTCAGCCACATCAAATTTTCATAAAATTGATTCAGATCATTAACAAAAGTAGGACAGTCTACATAAGCATTCTGTTTTTTCCCTTGGCCGACCTATCATTTTGTTAAGAGCTTCCATACTTGCCTTGGATTTGCAAAACCTATGTTCTACTATATTTTTAAGATCAATTTTTGCTTTCCTCTTATTGGAAATAAATTCCCTTGCTCGTTCCTTGATAATATCAGTTTCATATCAGATAATAATCTGCCTTCCTGTTTTTGCTACCAAAGTGGATAACCTCACATTTATCCACACTATACTACATCTGCTATGCATTTGCCCACTTACTCAACTTGTCCAAATCACAATGAGGCATCTCTGCATCCTTCTCATAGCTCACCCTCCCACCCAGTTTTGTGTCATCTACAAATTCGGAGATATTATATTTAGTTTCCTCATCTAAATCATTAATATTTGTGAATAGCTGGGGTCCTAGCACTGATGCCTGTGGTACCCCATTATTCACTGCTGCTACTTGGAAAAAGTCCTGTTTATTCCTACTCTTTGTTTTCTGTCAGCCAACAAGTTTTCTAGCCATCACAATACACTAACCCCAACCCCATGCGCTTTGATTTTACACACTAATCTCTTCTGTGAAACTCCGTCAAAAGTCTTCTGAAAGTCCAAATAAACCACATCCAGAGGGTCCCTTCATCAACTCTGCCACTTATAGCTTTGAAGAATTCTAGTAGATTTGACAAACATGGGTTGGGGGGAGGAATTTTCCTGTCCCATTTGCCAGGGGATGGTAGCGGGCAGAAGGGTCAGACCATGCAAAGGTCCATTGACCTCGGGTGGGATTTTCTGCTTTTGGGGCTGGCATAGCTGGAAAATCCTGCCGGTGATTTCCCTTTTGTAAATCCATGCTGACTCTGTCCAATCCTGCCCTGTTTTTCAAGTGCTCTGCTATTAAATCTTTTATAAGGGAGTCCAGCATTTTCTGCACTATTGCTGTCCGGCTGACTGGTCTATAATTCTTTGTTTCATCTCCCTCTCTTTTTAAATAATGGAGTTACATTAGCTATCCTCCAATCCATAGGAACTGTTCCAGAGTCTATAGAATCTTGAAAGATGACCACCAATGCATTTATTATTTACAGGGCCACTTCCTTAATTACTCCAGGATGTAGATTATCAGGACATGGGAAGTTACCAGGCTTGAATACCAACAATTTCCCCAACACCATTTACCTACTAATTTACCTACTAAAGCTGATTTCCTTCAGTTCCTCCCACTCACTGAATCATGTTTCCTAACATTTCTAGTAAGTTATTTGTGTCATCCTTTGAGAAGACAGAACCAAAGTATGTATTTAGTTCATCAGCCATTTCTTTGTTCCCATTATAAATCCCCCAGTTTCTGTCTAATGGACCTTCATTTGTCTTTTCGCATACCTATAGAAACTTTTACAGTCAGTTTTTATGTTTCCTGAAAGCATACACTCGTACTCTATTTATCCTTCTTATACTAATCCCTTTGTCCTCCTTTGCTGAATTCTAAACTGATAGGGGGACGCCATTCGCATTAGAATGTGCTAGAGAATTCCTGATCCCAAGTGGGGATTGCCTTGGAAATGTCCAAATTGGCACATGTCTCCCCATTCTACTCAAATCATCCCAACCCTGGAATTTTAGGTAGGGTTCAGGGCTGGGGGTGGGGAGGAACCGTCAACCAGATGGCAGTGGTTTTGTAGTATTGTCACTGGACTAGTAATCCAGAAACCCCGAGCAAGATCTGAGTTCAAATCCCAGCATGGCTGATGGTGAAATTTGAATTCAATAAAAATCTGGAATTAAAAGTCTAACAACTACCATGAAACCATTGTCAATGCTCATCCCCTAATGTCCTTTAGGGAAAGAAATCTGCTGTCCTCACCTGATCTAGTCTATATGTGACTCCAGTTCTACACTAATGTCCTCTCAAATGTCCTCTTTAGATATAACTTCATCTTCCTGTAACGATTCACTGGGTTGGAAGATACACTCTAATTGACTCAAAATTCTTCCAGATCCATTTTACTTAACAATTTCACAAGTTCAAGTTCCAAATTTAAATTCTACTCTAATTTTATCGATAACACATTTCTGTCATTCTGCAGTCCCATCTCGTAAAAAAAATCATCAACATGAATCATGAAGATTTTCCTTCTGATACAATTAAAACATTACAAGATCTGCTTTTAGCTGAACACAGATCAGATCTCACCAAAAGAGACTATCACAATGCTTCATTCAGGCCACAGACGCATATGTTCAATTTCCATAGCTTCCCTTCTGCATCTGCTGTCTCTTTCGTCAATTTCAGAAACACTTCACGCGAATAGTATTGCTCTGCGAAAAAGACTACTCTCATGACAATTGATCTGCACTCCCTTGAACATGTAGCCAGTGGAACCAAGAAGATTTTTAATGTTACTTTTAAACTGTAGAAGATTCAACTACAAGCTGTGTTATCAAGTAGCTTTTTAAACGCCCAAGCAACCAGCCTCATTTTAGCATTACAAGTTCCATATATTATTCTTTTATAGTATATACAAATAGTACAAGTTTATCAAAGCTGGTTAACCCCTATCTGATACCTCAAATTCCAATTTCTTACCAAATACTGAATTCTCCTTCTGTTTTGCCTCATTGGTTTATCCTCAAGTTTGTTGGCAGCCAATAAAACTTCAGTCATGACGACTTATGCTTTTAATTTTGCCAGACAGTTCTGTAAGCTTTATTTCATCACTTAATCTATTTAAATTTATAATCTCCATGAGCATTTGTGGTCCAGGACCATTGCTGTGGCATCTTCCTTTTGTACAATTGAGGGCTCTTCCTCCAGTATGTGATTGTTTTCTGACCCAAGTGTCCTGACTCACTATCAATACTTTGTACTGCACTCAGTTTCTCTCCACTCTTCCACCCATCAACTTGCTGGTATAAAGGCACTTTACCTGAATGCACAAAGCATTCGGAACAAAGTGAATGAGCTGGTGGCGCAGATCAGCACAAATGGATATGATCTGGTAGCCATTACGGAAACGTGGTTGCAGGGTGACAGGGACTGGGAGCTGAATGTCCAGGGGTATCAAGTGTTTAGGAGTTTAGGAAGGATAGTCGGGAGGAAAAAGTGGGTGGGGTAGCTCTGCTGATTAAGGATAATATCAGGGCGGTAGTAAGGGAAGATATAGGCTCCAAAGAGCAAAATGTGGAATCGTTGTGGGTGGAGATAAGGAACAGCAAGGGGAGGAAGACGCTGGTGGGTGTAGTCTATAGGCCCCCAAATAATAACTTAGAGGTGGGGCAGGCTATAAACAAGCAAATAAATGATGCTTGCAGAAATGGAGTGGCGATAATTATGGGGGATTTCAATCTGCATATTGATTGGTTGACTCACGTCGGACGCGGTGGGCTTGAGGAAGAGTTATTGGAATGCTGTCGGGATAGTTTCCTTGAACAGTGTGTGACGGAACCAACAAGGGAGCGAGCTATCTTAGATCTGGTGTTGTGTAACGAGGCAGGAAGAATTAGGGATCTTATTGTGAGGGATCCTCTTGGGACGAGCGATCTTTGTATGGTTGAGTTTTTGATGCAGATGGAGGATGAGAAAGTAGGGTCCCGAACCTGTGTCCTCTGTTTGAACAGAGGGGAGTACGATAGGATGAGAGAGGAATTGGCAAATGTAGATTGGGGCGCAGATTGGTTGGTAGGACGGCTGAGGAACAGTGGAGGATCTTTAAGGAGATCTTTATCGGTGCTCAGCAGAAATATATTCCAATGGTAAGGAAGGAATGTAGAAGAGATAACCAGCCATGGTTATCGAAGGAAATAAAAGAGAGTATTAAATTAAAAGCTGATGCATTCAGAGTGGCTAAAAGTAGTGGGCGATTAGAAGATTGGGAAAGGTTTAAAAATCAACAGAGAATGACTAAGAAGTTGATAAAGAAAGGAAGGATAGTCTATGAAGCTAAACTAGCACTAAAGAAAGGAAGGATAGACTATGAAGCTAAACTAGCACCAAAGAGCAGAGCGTGGAATCATTGTGGGTGGAGACTAGGAACAGCAAAGGGAGGAAGATGCTGGTGGGTGTCGTTTATAGGCCCCCGAATAATGATCTGGAGGTGGGGCGGGCTGTTAACACGCAAATAAATGCAGTGTGCAGGAATGGGACGGCGGTAATTATGGGGGATTTCAATCTACATATTGATTGGTCGACCCATGTTGGATGCGGTGGGCTTGAGGAGGAGTTATTGGAATGCTGCCAGGATAGTTTCCTCGAACTGTGTGTTGGAGCCGACGAGGGAGCGAGCTATCTTGGATCTGGTGTTATGTAATGAGGCGGGTAGAATTAGGGACCTTGTAGTGAAGGATCCTCTTGGGAAGAGTGATCATTGTATGGTGGAGTTTCTGATGCAGATGGAGGAGGAGAAAGTGGGTTCTCGGACATGTGTCCTTTGTTTGAACAGAGGGGAGTATGGTAGGATGAGAGAGGAATTGGCGAATGTTGATTGGGGGAGTGCGTTGGAAGGTAGGTCTGCTGAGGATCAGTGGAGGATCTTTAAGGAGATCTTTCTTGGTGCTCAGCAGAAATTTATTCCGATGGTTAAAAAGAATCGGAGGAGGAGAGGTAATCAGCCGTGGATAACGAAGGAGGTGAAGGAAAGTGTTAAATTAAAAGCGGATGCGTTTAGAGTAGCTAAGAGTAGTGGGCGAGCAGAGGATTGGGAGAGGTTTAAATGTCAACAAAGAATGACAAAGAAATTGATAAAGAAGGGTAGGATAAACTATGAAGCTGGGCTAGCGCTCAATATAAAAAAGGATAGCAAGAGTTTTTAAAAATACATAAAAAGGAAGAGGCTGGCTAGGGTGAACGTTGGACCCTTAGAGGATGAGAGGGGGGACTTAGTGGTAGGGGATGGGGAAATGGCTGAGGCCCTGAATAACTTTCTTGTTTCGGTCTTCACGGAGGAGGACGTGAGTAATTTGCCAGGTGTTAGCGATAGAAAGATGGTAGGAGTGGAGGGCCTGAATGACATTATTGTTACTAGAGAGGCGGTGCTCGACAGACTGGAGGGACTAATTGTGGACAAGTCCCCAGGACCGGATGGAATGCATCCAAGGATTCTGAAGGAAATGGCGGAGGTGACAGTGGATGTGACGGGGAATTATAGGCTGTTAGTTTAACGTCTGTTGTAGGAAAAATGTTAGAATCCGTGATCGAGGAGAAAATAGCGAGGCACCTTGAGGAGAATTGTTTGGTGGAGCAGACGCAGCACGGTTTTGTTAAGGGGAAGTCGTGTCTGACAAATTTATTGGAGTTCTATGAGGATGTGCCTAGGGCGGTGGATAGAGGAGAGCCGGTGGATGTGGTGTTTCTTGATTTTCAGAAGGCGTTTGACAAGGTGCCTCACGAGGTTATTGCAGAAGGTCAGGGGGCATGGAGTTGGGGGTAGGGTGTTAGCGTGGATAGAGGATTGGCTGTCAAATAGGAGGCAGAGAGTGGGGGTCAATGGGTGCTATTCGGATTGGCGGTTGGTGACTAGTAGAGTGCCCCAGGGGTCGGTGCTGGGGCCTCAGCTATTCACCATTAATATAGATGATCTGGAGTGTATGGTGTCGAAATTTGCTGATGACACCAAGATTGGTGGAACGGCAAATTGTGCGGAGGGTGTGGAGAGTCTACAGAAGGATCTAGATAGGCTGGGCGAATGGGCCAGGAACTGGCAAATGGAATTTAACGTTGGCAAATGTGAGGTTGTCCACTTTGGTAGGAATAATGGTAGGAAGGACTATTACTTACATGGCGAAAAACTGCAGCATGCGACGGTGCAGAGGGACCTCGGGGTCCTTGTGCATGAGTCGCAAAAACCCAGCCTGCAGGTGCAGCAGGTGGTCAGGAAGGCGAATGGGATGCTGGCCTTCTTAGCGAGGGGGATTGAATATAAAAGTAGGGAGGTCTTGCTGCAGCTGTATAGGGCATTGGTGAGTACTGTGTGCAGTTTTGGTCGCCACACTTACGCAAGGATATTTTGGCCTTGGAGGGAGTGCAGAGGAGGTTTACTAGGCTGATTCCGGAGTTGAGGGGGTTGAACTATGAGGAGAGGCTGAATAAACTAGGCTTGTACTCGTTAGAGTTTAGAAGAATGAGGGGAGATCTCATTGAGACATAAGATGTTGAATGGGATGGATAGGATAGAGGTGGAGAGGCTCTTCCCGCTCAGAAAGGACAGTAGGACTAGAGGGCACAGCCTCAGGATAAAGGGGGGGGGCGGTTTAGAACAGAGTTGAGGAGGAACTTCTTCACTCAAAGGGTGGTGAATCTCTGGAATTCTCTGCCCGTTGAAGTGGTGGAGGCTGCTTCGCTCAATATTTTTAAGACGCGGGTTGATAGGTTTTTGATAGGCAAGGGGATTAAGGGTTATGGGGAGAGGGCGGGAATGTGGAACTGAGCCACGATAGATCAGCCATGATCTTATTGAATGGCGGGGCAGGCTCGAGGGGCTAGATGGCCTACTCCTGCTCCTATTTCTTATGTTCTTAAATATAAAAAAGGACAGTAAGAGTTTTTACAAATATATAAAGAAGAGGAGGCTGGCTAGAGTGAATGTTGGACCCTTAGAGGATGAGAGGGGGGATTTAGTGGTGGGAGATGAGGAAATGGCTGAGGCCTTAAATAAGTTTTTTGCCTTGGTCTTCACTGAAGAGGACGTGAATAGTTTGCTGGATGTTAAAGATAGAAGGATGGTAGGAGTTGAGGGCCTGAATGCGATTACTGTCACTAGAGAGGTAGTGCTTGATAGACTAACGGGACTGATAGTGGACAAGTCCCCAGGACCGGATGGAATGCATCTCAGGGTTCTGAAGGAAATGGCAAGAGGTGATAGTGGATGCCTTACCAAAATTTGCTGGATTCCGGGGAAGTGCCGGAAGATTGGAAAACGGCTAATGTTACGCAGCTGTTTAAAAAAGGTAGCAGACAAAAGGCAGGGAATTATAGGCCGGTTAGTTTAACATCTGTAGTTGGAAAAATGCTTGAACCCGTCATCAAAGAAGAAATAGCGAGGCACTTGGAAAGGAATGGTTTGATAGAGCAGACACAGCACGGATTCTTAAGGGGAAGTCGTGTTTGACGAATTTATTGGATTTCTATGAGGATGTGACTAGTGCGGTAGACAGAGAGGAACCGGTGGATGTGGTATTTGTAGATTTTCAAAAGGCATTTGATAAGGTGCCTCACAAAAGGTTGCTTCAGAAGGTTAGGGTGCATGGAGTTGGGGGTAAGGTGTTAGCATGGATAGAGAATTGGTTGTCTAATAGGAGGCAGAGTGTTGGTATCAATAGGTGATATTCTGACTGGTGGTTGGTGACTAGTGGAGTGCCACAGGGATCGGTGCTGGGGCTTCAGCTATTTACCATTATATAGATGATCTGGAGGAGAGGGCTGAGTGTAGGGCAACGAAATTTGCTGATGACACGAAGATGAGTGGAAAAGCAAATTGCGCGGAGGGTGTGGAGAGTCTGCAGAAGGATCTAGATAGGCTGGGCGAATGGGCCAGGAAATGGCAAATGGAATTTAATGTTGGCAAGTGTGAGGTGGTCCACTTTGGTAGGAATAATGGTAGGAAGGACTATTACTTACATGGCGAAAAACTGCAGCAGGCGGCGGTGCAGAGGGACCTCGGGGTCCTTGTGCATGAGTCGCAAAAACCCAGCCTGCAGGTGCAGCAGGTGGTCAGGAAGGCGAATGGGATGCTGGCCTTCATAGCGAGGGGGATTGAATATAAAAGTAGGGAGGTCTTGCTGCGGCTGTATAGGGCATTGGTGAGGCCGCAGCTGGAGTACTGTGTGCAGTTTTGGGCGCCGCACCTGCGCAAAGATATTTTGGCCTTGGAGGGAGTGCAGAGGAGGCTTACTAGGCTGATACCGGAGTTGAGGGGGTTGAGCTATGAGGAGAGGCTGAATAAACTAGGCTTGTACTCGTTAGAGTTTAGAAGAATGAGGGGAGATCTCATTGAGACGTATAAGATGATGAATGGGATGGATAGGATCGAGGTGGAGAGACTCTTCCCGCTCAAAAAAGACAGTAGGACTAGGGGGCACAGCCTCAAGATAAAGGGGAGGCGGTTTAGAACGGAGTTGAGGAGGAACTTCTTCACTCAAAGGGTGGTGAATCTCTGGAATTCTCTGCCCGTTGAAGTGGTGGAGGCTACCTCGCTAAATATTTTTAAGACGCGGGTTGATGGGTTTTTGATAAGAGAGGGGATTAAGGGTTATGGGGAGAGGGCGGGAAAGTGGGACTGAGCCACGACAGATCAGCCATGATCTTATTGAATGGCGGGGCAGGCTCGAAGGGCTAGATGGCCTACTCCTGCTCCTATTTCTTGTGTTCTTGTGTTCTTGTGTGGAAAGTCTGCAGAGGGATTTGGATAGGCTGAGCGAGTGGGCGAGGACCTGGCAGATGGAGTACAATGTTAGCAAGTGTGAGGTTATCCACTTTGGCAGCAATAATAGTAGGAGGGATTACTATTTAAAGGGCGAAAAGCTGCAGCATGCTACGGTGCAGAGGGACCGGGGGGTCCTTGTGCATGAGTCGCAAAAACCCAGTCTGCAGGTGCAGCAGGCGATCAAGAAGGCAAATGGAATGCTAGCCTTTATAGCGAGGGGGATAGAATATAAAAGCAGGGAGGTCTTGCTGCAACTGTACAGGGCACTGGTGAGACTGCAGCTGGAGCACTGTGTGCAGTTTTGGTCGCCGCACTTGCGCAAGGATATTTTGGCCGTGGAGGGAGTGCAGAGGAGGTTCACTAGGCTGATACCGGAGATGAGGGGGTTGGACTATGAAGAGAGACTAAATAGACTGGGTCTGTACCCGTTGGAGTTTAGAAGGACGAGGGGGGATCTTATAGAGACGTATAAGATAATGAAAGGGATGGATATGGTACAGGTAGAGAGATTCTTGCTGCTTAGAAAGGATAGCAGGACTAAAGGACACAGCCTCAAGATAAGGGGGGTGCAGTTTAGATCAGAGTTGAGGAGGAACTTCTTTACTCAAACGTTGGTGAATCTCTGGAATTCTCTGTCCGTTGAAGTGGTGGAGGCTACCTCACTAAATATATTTAAGTCACGGGTAGATAGGTTTTTGACAGACAAGGGAATTAAGGGTTATGGGGAGACAGCGGGAAAGTGGAACTGATCCACTTCAGATCAGCCATGATCTTATTGAATGGTGGGGCAGGCTCGAAGGGCTAGATGGCCTACTCCTGCTCCTATTTCTTATGTTCTTATGACCATTATCCTGACATTCAATTAACATTTATATGTTCCAGTAACTCTTCCTGCACATCCCACGTTTGACACATCACCCCATTCATTAAGCCCCTCTGGAATATAAGTTAGCTGAGTATGCTATTTGGGCAGCTGGCCAGTGGATGTGATAACTCTAACATGTGTATCACAATCAATCATTCACGTTAGCATTTTCCAGTCTTTGATCTACCACTTTGAGTTACTCAGGACCTTTATCACGAATCCCATGATTATTTGAGGTACAACATGACTTGTTTAATTCTAAAGATTGCTTAAAGTCTGAGATTTTGTGACTAATGTTGAGGAATACATCTTAACAGTTTGATTGCCATGTTTGGGAACTACTGTTTTACCGTCATTATAACTTTGCCAGGACCTTTCCATTCCCAATGGCCTTTTCTTTCATAACACACTATACTTCATGAATTAAATTCTGGTCTTAAAATTGTTTTATATAATGCTTCAGTATTATCTGAAATTTCTCCAAGACCTCAACCTTGATGAAAGCTTGTGTTCCTTTCTGTAACAAATTCAATTATGCAGAAAGAAATGGAACTACTTGTAATTGCTTGTAGAGCATAAGAACTACCTAATAGAACAGAGGCAAAATGGGAATTTCATGTGTACACTGACCTTCAACTATCTGGGGTGATTTCCTTGCATGAATTTCCAATGTCAGGACAATTGTCAACTTGCAATGTAGTTAACTCTCAACTGTCCTCTGAAATGGCCTAGCCAAGGGCAATGAGGGATGGGCAATAAATACTCACCAGCCAATGATGCCCATGTCCCACAAATGAATTTAAAAAATACATGCTCCTCCACACCCAACAAACACACGATCAATCTGTTCTTGTTTGTAGGGACACAAGTGAATCCCCAGTTAATGTCCCCCTTCCACCCGCATACGCTTAACGTACAATTAACACCCAACTCAAACATATCCTGTAAAATTAAGAAACATATGAATAAAAATATGAATGGGTGCAATCAAGGACACAAGAAAACATTTTTTATTGCTCTTGCAGTTGTTAGAATCGCATCAATCTTGTTTTTGACCTCTAGATGTTTTGAGTATGTCAGAAAGACAAATGACAGACCAAAGTGTTGCAAAAACTATTATAAGCAACCACAGTGGATTAGTTTCTGCTCTTTTTTGTAATGTTTTTCTCATAACTCGAGGGAAAATTGTCTTTTTTGTTTTTTGCAGTTATTCCAAATGCATATCAGGATGTGGCACACCTTTAACTCATGATTTTCCATTTATCAAAATTAATGGATGGAAAATCACAAGTTGGTGATGCATATTTTTCTTAAATCCACTCACAGCATGTGAGCGGGAAATAGCTTACTGCATCAGTAAAGAACCACAGCACATCAGTCTCACACCTTTCAAACAACAGAGGAAGTGGCACAAAAAGCTATAGAAAATGAATTGTCACAGATGACATTTATAAATTTTCAGTCTGGCTGTCACAATACGTGTTGACATTGCAATTCCCCACAAACAAGGTGAAAACTGTGACATTCTCTTTGTCACATAAAAGAATTTTGCCAATGACACTAAAAGGTCTCTTTGTCTTTTTACCTGATTGGCAAATGATATGGGTTGGGCCGAGTATTTTGGATAGTGTCATTCTACAAAAGAAAGGTGACAGCATCTCCAATAATGCATCTCTCAGGAACACTGACGTAGAAATTTGAATATGCCATGCCTTCTTCTCACAGACAAAAAAAAGGTATTGAAAAGTCTGGTGTGGCAGGTGTACATGCTCATTACATATTGAAAATGTATTACCTACCCTAGAATGAGCTTTCATAGGTATCCAATAATTGTCCTAAGCTTGTTGGAAAAATCTCTCCTGAAATAGCATGCTCTAACACCTAAACTAACTGCATGATAAACTCACTCATTTTCTCATCATCCTAACAGAAACAGGAAAGCCAAGTCAGCATCACTATTTAAAGGGCTCACCAACTCCATCCAGGTTAGTTGATGGTTTGTTCTTTGGATTACTGGTTAACATATTTACTTTCTCTTGCTTGATTTTTACCTTTGGCAACTAATTTAACATGTTTTTATGGTGCTGGACCACTTTTGGCTTCAGAGCAGTATTAGTGCAGCCATGGCTGGAGAATAAGAGAGAATGATTATAATTCACCTTATGTCTTTCATCGCTGTTATTATCATACATTTATATTGTCACTCTTACATTATCACTACCCCATTTCCCTCTTCAAAGTCCTTGAATTCAAAGATTCAGGGAGTCTGGAGGCCTTATAATTCTTACATATCTCATTCACATTACTGTCAGAGGAACAAAGAACAATACAGCACAGGAACAGGCTTTTCGACCCTCCAAGCCTGCGCCACTCATGTGCCCAGCTAGATCATTCATTTGTATCCTTCTATTTCCAGTCTGTTCATGTGGCTAACTAGATAAGTCTTAAACGATCCCAGCGTGTACGCCTCAACCACCTTGCTTGGCAGTGCATTCCAGGCCCCCACCACTCTCTGTGTAAAATACGTCCCTCTGACATCTGTGTTGAACCTTACCCCCCTCACCTTGAACTTATGACCCCTTTTGTTCGTCACCTCCGACCTGGGAAAAAGCTTCCCACTGTTCACCCTATCTATGCCCTTCATAATTTTATATACCTCTATTAGGTCGCCCCTCATCCTCCATCTTTCCAGTGAGAACAACCCCAGTTTACCCAATCTCTCCTCATAGCTAAGACCCTCCATATCAGGCAACATCCTGGTAAACTTTTTCTGTACTCTCTCCAAAGCCTCCACATCCTTCTGGTAGTGTGATGACCAGAACTGGACACAGTATTCCAAATGTGGCCTAACCAACGTTCTATATAGCTGCAATATCATATGCCAACTCTTATACTCTGTGCCCTGTCCAATAAAGGCAAGCATGCCATATGCCTTCTTCACCACCCTGTCCACCTGTGCTGCACACCCAGGTCCCTCTGTGTGTCTATACTGCTGAAGGTTCTGCCATTTATTGTATAGCACCCCCCTTCGTTAGATCTACCGAAATGCATCACTTTGCATTTATCTGGATTAAATTCCATCTGCCATTTCTCCGCCCAATTTTCCAGCTTACCTATATCCTGCTGTATTCTCTGATAATGTTCATCACTATCCGCAACTCCAGCAATCTTTGTGTCGTCCACAAACTTACTGATCACACCAGCTACATCTTCCAAATCATATATATATATCACAAACAGCAGAGGTCCCAGTGCAGAGCCCTGCGGAACACCACTAGTCATAGACCTCCAACCAGAAAAAGAGCCCTCCACTGCTACCCTCTGTCTTCTATGGCCAGGCCAGTTCTCCACCCATCTTGCTAGCTCACCTTTTATCCCATGAGATCTAACTTTTTGCACCAGCCTGCCATGAGGGACCTTGTCAAACGCTTTACTGAAATCCATATAGACTACATCCACGGCCCTTCCCTCGTCAATGGTTTTTGTCACCTCCTCAAAAAACTGAACCAAATTTGTGAGGCATAACCTCCCTCGTACAAAACCATCCTGTCTATCGCTAATGAGATTATTCCATTCTAAATGTGCATATGTCCTATCTCTAAGAATCTTCTCCAACAATTTCCCTACCACGGACGTCAAGCTCACCGGCCAATAATTACCCAGGTTATCCTTGCTACCCTACTTAAATATTGGGATGACATTTACTAACCTCCAGTCCTCTGGGACCTCACCTGTGTCCAGCGAAGAGACAAAGATTTCTGTTAGAGGCCCAGCAATTTCATCTCTTGTCTCCCTGAGCAGTCCAGGATAGATGCCATCAGGCCCTGGGGATTTGTCTGTCTTAATGTTTCCTAAAATACCTAACACTTCCTCCCTTATAATTGAGATTTTTTTCTAACAGGTCAACGCATCCCTCTGAGACACTACAAGTCAACACGTCCCTCTCCTTTGTGAATACTGTTGCAAAGTATTACTTTAGGATCTCACCTATTTCCTTTGGTTCTAAGCATAATTCCCCTCCTTTGTCCCTGAGACGTCCAATTCTTCCCCTGACAACCCTCTTGTTCTTAACACATGTATCAAATGCCTTAGAATTCTCCTTAATTCTGTCTGCCAAGGACATTTCGTGACCCCTTTTTGCCCTTCTAACTCCCTGTTTGAGTTCTTTTCTACTTTCTCTGTATTCCTCTAGTGCTCCATCTGTTTTTAGCTGCCTGGACCTTAAGTATGCCTCTTTTTTCTTTTTGATTAGACCTACAATTTCACTGGTAATCCACGGCTCTCGAATCCTACCTTCCCTATCCTTCCTTTTTATAGGCACATGCCTGTCCTGCAGCCCTATCAACTGCTCCTTAAAAGACTCCCACTTACCAGATGTGGATTTACCCTTGAACAGCCTCTCCCAATCAACAGCCACCAGATCCTGCCTATCCAGCTGTAGTTAGCCTTTCCCCAATTCAGCACCTTACCCATAGGACAACACTCATCTTTTCCCATTACTATCCTAAAGTTTACAGAATTGTGGTCACTATTTGCTAAATGTTCCCCTACTGAAACTTTGATGAACTGACCCGGCTCATGCCCCAGTACTAGGTCCAGTAGAGCCCCCTCTCTAGTTGGACGATCAACATATTGTTCCAAAGACCTTCCTGTATGCATTTCATAAATTCCTCCCCATCCAGACCCTCAGCCTAAGCGATTTCCAGTCTATACATGGAAAATTAAAGTCTCCCACTACAACAACCCTATTTTTTCTGCACTTGTCCAAAATCTCCTTCCATATCCGTTCCTCAACTTCCCGTGGGCTGCTGGAAGGCCTGTAGAATACCCCTAGCATAGTGACTGTTCCCTTCCTGTTTCTGAACTCCACCCACAGTGACTTATTACATGACCCTTCTAAATTGTCCACCCTCTTACCCCTGTAATATGCCCCCTAACCAGTATTGCTACACCCCCACCTCTTCTAGCCCCTCCTCTGTCTCGCCTAAAACACACCTTGGAATATTCAGCTGCCAGTCCTGTCCTTTTAACCAAGTCTCCGTCACTGCAACCACACCCAAGTTCCGCGCAAGCATTAAGACTCTAAGTTCGTCTGTCTTGCCCGTTATGCTCCTTGCATTGAAGCAGATGCACTCCAGCCCTCCAGGCCCACTGAGGTCATCCTCCCCCAGAATGCTCTTCCTCTTAGATAGCCTTGTCCTGACCCCAAGCTCGTCCCCAGCCTCTATGCTTATTGACCTATTGTTTTGACCCCCATCCCCTGCCACATTAGTTTAAACCCACCCGAACCACACCAGCAAAACTCCCAGCCAGGATATTCGTGCCCCTCCAGTTTAGGTGTAACCCGTCCTTCTTGCACAGGTGCCATCCTCTCTCGAAGATTCCCAGTGATCCATGAATTTGAAACCCTCCCTCCTGCACCAGTCCTTTAGCCACACGTTCAGTTGTACAATCTCCCTGTTCCTAGCCTCACTAGCACATGGCACTGGGAGTAGTCCAGAGATTGCCATCCTAGAGGCCCTGCTTTTTAGCCTACTACCCAACTCCCTGAATTGCTCTCGCAGAAGCTCCCTTCTCTTTCTGCCTTTGTCATTTGCACCAATGTGGACAATGATGTCTGTCTGATTACCTGCCCCTTTTAGGATGCTTCCTACCTGCTCAGAGACATCCAGGACCCTGGCACCAGGGAGGCAGACTACCATCCTGGAGTCTCGTTCGTGCCCACAGAACTGACTGTCAGTTCTGTGCCTCTAACTATTGTGTCCCCCACTACTATTGTTCTCCTAGTCCCCCTCTTTCCCTTCTGAGCCACAGAGCCCGACTCCATGCCAGTGACCTGGTCACCATGGCTTACCCCCGGAGGGTCATTCCCCGCCCCCCCCCAGTATCCAAAACGGTATACTTATTTTGGAGGGGGACAACCACAGGGGATCCCTTCACTGACTGCCCTCTCCCCTCCCCTCTCCTGTCTGTCACCCAACCCTTACTGTTAAGAGGGACAACTACCGGGGTACTCTCTGGTACGTGACCCTTACCCTTAGGAGTGGTAGGCTTTGTTGCTACTGGTGTAAATCCATGAAGGTTGTGTCACAAGTGGAGAACGTTGTTAGGAAGGCTTATGGGATGTTAGCCTTTATAGGAAGGGGCTTAGAGTATAAAAGCTGCCGTCTAATGCTTCAGTTATACAGAACGTTGGTTAGACCGCATTTGGAGTACTGCGTCCAGTTCTGGTCACCTTATTACCGGAAGGACGTGGAGTCTCTGGAAAGGGTGCAGAGGAGGTTTACCAGGATGTTGCCTGGCATGGGGGGACTGGGTTACGAGGAGAGACTGAAGAGACTGGGGCTATTCTCCTTGGAAAGAAGGAGATTGAGAGGGGACATGATAGAGGTATATAAGATACTGAAGGGAATAGATAGAGTTAATAGTGAGAGACTGCTCCCTAGACTGGGTACGAACACAAGAGGTCATCACTTAAGGGTGAGGGGGGGAGGTATAATTTGGAGGTAAGAGGAAGGTTCTTTACACAGAGAGTTGTGGGGGTCTGGAATGCGCTACCGAGTAGGGTGGTGGAGGCAGGAACGTTGGACTCGTTTAAGATGCAGTTAGATAGGCACATGAGTGAAACGAGAATGGAGGGATATGGTAGGGGCTATTAAATAGGGTTAAACCTCGGGAGACACCGGAAGGGCAGGCTGTATGATTAATATTTTTTGTCTTTATTCCACAGGTGGAGGTCCACCTCGTGTCAAGCGAGGGGCATGCACACGGCGGGTCGTGCGTGGGCTGCTCTTGGAAGTCCAGGAGTGGCCTAGTACTTCATGTCGGTGTGTGTGCTTGATCCTGGACCGATAGACGGGCTCCACAACAGCTCAGTGACTAGCACTGCTAGCTGTGCAGATACATGGATTTGGGCCTGTGTCTGTGGGAGTTTGCGCATTCTCCCTGTGGTTGCGTGGGTTTCCTCCGGGCGCTCCGGTTTCCTCCCACACCCCAAAGATGTGCTCTTAGGCTAATTGGTTTCCACCAAATTGACACTATTTCTTCCCTGAATCTGACTGAGTAGGGTCCCATTCGTAGACATGCAGGGTAGAATAGGTGTAGGGCGATGCGGCGGCGCGGGCTCGTTGGGCCGAAGGGCCTGTTTCCCGTGCTGGGTTGTTCTTTGTTCTTTGTTCTTTGTTTGGTTCTCCCTAAGAGTTTGGAAGTTGTTCTGGCATCTGGATATGTTTCCTTCCTTTTCCTCCATTCTAAGCATTCATGTCGAGAAGGCTAGAATCCAAGAACAGGGATGTGCTTCTGAGGTTGTATAAGGCTCTGATCAGACCCCATTTATATTATAGTGAGCAATATTGGGCTCTGTATCTAAGGAAGGATGTGCTGGCCTTGGAAAGGGTCCAGAGGAGGTTCACAACAATGATCTCTGGAATGGAGAGCTTGTTGTATGAAGAACAGTTGGGTACTCTGGGTCTGTACTCGTTGGAGCTTAGAAGGATGAGGGGGATTTTTTTGAAACTTACATGATACTGCAAGGCCTAGACAGAGTGGATGTGGAGAGGATGTTTCCACTAGTGGGAAAAAACTAGAACCAGAGGACACAAATGTAGACTAAAGGGATGATCCTTTAAATCAGAAATGAGAAGGAATTTCCTCAGCCAGAGAGTGGTGAATCTGTGGAACTCTTTGCCTCAGAAGGCTATGGAGGCCAGGTCATTGAATTTCTTTAAGACAGAGACAAGTATGTTCTGATTGGTAAGAGGGTCAGGGGTTATGGGGAAAAGACAGGAGAATGGGGATGAGAAAAACATCAACCATGATTGAATGGCAGAGCAGATGCAATGGCCGAGTGGCCTAATTCTGTCTTATGGTCTTTTTTTGTGTTGAACTGCACATGGTCAGTGTGGCTGTAGTGTGGGTCAGTAGTTGCTGCCCTAACTTGTATTTTTATAGAATTATTATATTTATCTCCTTGTCACATCTTTCACTTCTTCTGTTGTCATGTGGGTTATAGCAGTGTCCTCTGTGGTGGAGGATGAACATTCCTGTGACTAGCATGAGGTTCACTGATATACTTGAGGTACACTCTGCTTTTCAATGTCAGCAATGGACAGCTGCTATCAGTTTCCAGGATCTTCTGTGGTTTAACAGGCTGGGAGTGGGGTGGGAGCACATGTTTAATAATTGCACTGTTGTACTCCTGCATCATCATTGGAACCAGTAGTTACGGCTCACTGGACTGCTGGTCGCTCTCTTTTACATCCTCTGTAGGAAGTACTGTGGTTATCTCCTGTGTGGTTGGCTGATCTGGTCGTTGAAAGTTTTCCAGTACCTGGAATGAGAGTGAACAAACTTGCTCCACAAAGAGGAAAGATTGTTCAAAGCTGGAGTCTCAGTCAGGATACTTCTTAGTTTGAGTACTCATAAACTTGCAGTTCTGTATGATGAACAACAGTGATTGCCTTGACATCACCTGCCATTTTGAGGAGATCTGGGACTACACAGGCGTCCCTGCTTAAGAGAGAGAAAGGCTTGTTATGGATGATGTTCATCAGCTTGAAGGTTTGTTTATTGACATACCTTCGCAGTTCCAGAATCATGCCAACAACTGAAAATCAGATTAGTCTGAACCCATAGAGTGGTGTGCCTGTTGTTCGAAGCCAGAGATCTTTTAGCCATGGTTCTTCGTCCAACAAGCTTGTGTTGAACTTAAAATTTGTTAAATGGCTACTCAAAGAAATACCGGGATTCCAAACTGAGGAATTAACTTAATTGATCTCACCTAAGTAAAATTTGCTTACAGTTTTGACTTTGTGGATTATCTTCGGATCTCCTATGTATTTCAGTGTTTTTGTCTGCAGAGTTTGCCATAGTGTCTAATCTTGCTGCATTGAAAACATTGAGTTGAAATTGCAGGATTTCACCGCTGCTGGCACTTTGCTTCTCAGCATTGAATGTTCACTCTAGTGGTTGGATATTGTTTTCTCTGACCTGGAATGTACCTGTGGTCTTGTTGCTTAACTAGCTGAACTGTAGGTTGGCTTTGATCATGGTTTATTTTCTTCCCTTAAAATGGTTCTGAACTGCTCATGGCATCCTGATTGCTTAACTATCTAGATTGCCTTTTCCAGGATCAGATCTGCCTTTACTTGCAAGAAGCCAGAAAGTGCATCATCCGCCATCCTACAACTGAAAGGTTCAGATTTTTTCACGACCATATTCACAACCTTTCCCACCCCTGTGGGAAGGACCGGAAGGACGTGGACCGGAAGGACGATGAATGAATGGACAAGTTCTACTGGCTACTGGACTCATTTGAGTTCTTGGATTACAATACATGTCAAAAGAATTTAATACTTCTTCAAATTTAGTAGATGATTTATAAATCCCCTGTCTTACAATAATGTCTAAAATCAGGCCTATTGATTAAGTGTGTTAACCTGCTCTGTTCCTGACTTTTTGTTTAAACCTGAAGTGATGCTGTATCTTAGGAATCTTTTTTTCCAAAGTCCCCAATTATATGATTAGTCTGGACTTTGGATTAATCCAAATTGATTTAGAAGTACGGAATTCTGATTCATGGTTAAATTTTTAAAAGTGAATGTTCTGCCTTAAGATCTTCCTGAATTTCAAGATGACATGACTATTAACTTGGAGACAAAGGATTTTCCATACTTGCTGGTTTTGGTGGGCTCCACTCAGCGAAAAAAAAATCAACAATGCCTGCCTGAATCAACTGCCTGCAGAGTTCTCTTGCTCAGTGTTTACTTTGCAGTCACAAATCTGTTGAATCCTGGCTTTTGCCTTTTCCCAGCAGAGTTTAGAAATCGTGATTCTCCTGGATTATTTAATTTTTTTTCCATTTCTGAGTGAGGTTGGATGCCAATGTTCAGGTGTTACTCAGTTTTGGGTTTTAGCAAAGGATTTTAGTCTTACCTTACTATAATAGCCCCCACGAGATCCACGGGGAATCATTGATTATCTTCCTATGTGGCTTGTTTAGTGTGAGTTCCCCAAGTAACAGGCACCGGTTTTCCTGCTGCCTTTCACAAGGCAGACCCAGAATTGGGCCTGCAGAACTGTAGTCCCAGACAGGAACTAGTGTGTGTATACTATGGTAGTGGTTTCACTTTGCATTCTATAATAAACTATGTTCCTTTCCAGTCGGATTTTCTGAGTTATTCCAATTACACGACAAAGAGTTGTTTTTAGGTCAATTTGCAAAATGTTTTCTTTTGTTAAATTTAGCTTCCACAAAGCACTGTTCATCCAACACAGCAATGTGATATGAACACCCTGTATATAAATGAGGGCATAACCATCCTAGTGGGTGCATGTAGGTTCTCTCAGGTGCACCCAATCTCCCAGACATAAGTCCATTGATCGTTCTCTTTCTTTGTAAAACTGAAGAGTAGGAAAGTTCTTGTTGGAAATTCTGCGGTTCTATTGTCGGAGATTTGTAGAAATTGTAGCATCCAGATAACTGCTACAGATAATTATGAACACTTAAGTAGAACCAGGGAAAAAAGAAACAAAAGCTTTCAAAAATTGTCTTCAAATGATTTCATCAATCTTTGTAGAGCTTTTTAAATTTACTTTTCTTTACTGTACCTTTCCCAGTAACCCTGTGCGCCCATTTAATGTGGGAAGGTAGATGTATCAATTCATTTCAGCCCATCACTTTCTGGCACACATGTGCAAAACCCCATTGTTGCACAGGCCCCAAAAAGACAGTGCCCTCACATTTCCATTCATATATTTATCATCTTTTGAGCAATAAAAGGTGAACACATTGCACAAGATAAACAAACTACTTTGGACAACACTCAGAAACTATAATATATCATTTTGCAAGCAATTTGGGGCACTCATTTCAAAGCTGCACATGATAGAAATATACTCTTCAGTTTTACAAAGAAAGAGTAGCTTAATGATGACACAGCTCTCAAAGGTCACTGAAAACTTGAGGGCAATATAGTGAGTACACCCCAATCACTTCAGTTTGGAAGAAATGCATAGGAAGCAGTTTGGTAAACTTAAAAATAATAATCAGCCTCTAAAAGGGAACAGAAACTGATAGTGTTTATGCATTCTAGTGTGTGGCAAGTTTCATTGTTACAAAATGTAATTCACAAGCAAGAAAAGAATTTGTGGTATTAAGGCTATTGACCAAGTCAAACTGGAATCTTAGGCAATCATTCTAGTCCTGAAGTCCACACAAGTTATTAATCATTTAATGTCATTCAACAGCATTATAAACCTTTCTGCAAATTGGATATGACAACATTTTATTTGCCAAGTATGTTTTCAACCTTTGTACTCAAGGGGTTTCAGCATAAAACTTTTCATCCAATAAATATCAAATTGTGGGAATTGATTATAATATTTTCATGGGGTCTAGAGCTGAGAATAAGATCAATCAACAGGCATCATTTGCTGAAATGTACTGCTACTGCCTACAAATCATTTTAGTTTTATTGCCAGGAAAAGATTGTTTTGCCATTTTGGGCAGTTCTCAGACAATTTAAGTTCCTAAAACAGCTAATGCACCCTGCACCAAAAATTCTGCTGAATCTCCAGCATGCTCACCACTGTAGTAAGATTATGTTGCAGCTGGCAATATTTGTTGTGTTAAGCTTCAGTTACAATTTGCAGATTTAGAAGATATACCATTGTCACTAATTATGAAATTCTTGCCCTGTGTACAAAGCAAAGGAAATGTTTCTTTATATGTTATATATAGCAAAATTTGGAAGAGCTATTTAAGGAACAGTGGCACAGTGGTTAGCACTGCTGCCTCACAGCAAGGGATCCAGGTTCTGATTGCTGGCTTGGGTCACTGTCTGTTTGGAGTGTGCACATTTTCCCCATGTCTGCGTGGATTTCCTCCGGATTCCTCTCTCAGTTCAAAGATGCGGAGGTTTGGTGGATTGGCCATGATAAATTGCCCCTTACTGTCAGGGGGACTGGCTAGGGTAAATGCATAGGGTTATGGGGATAGGGCCCAGATGAGACTGTGGTTGGTGCAGACTCAATGGGCCAAAGGATTCTGCACTGTAGGATTTTATGATTCTATGAACACAGTTCTAATTTTGAGAGCAAAAATCCAAACTGTATTTTTCACACAACATTTTGATAAAGCCATACCACAGCTGTGTGCTGAGTTAATGGATCTCCACTTGAGTAGTCATTGGGGATGGGGGGGAGTGGGTGGGTGGTAATTGTGTGGCGCTAAGGGATATTTGTGCCCAATGCACGATTACAGACGGAAAGAATTAACCAGGATTATTATTATCATTAGCTAAAGTGTGAACAGATGATAGGAAATTACTTTGAAACAAGCTAAACAGAGAAACAAAAGTGTTCATATTCACTTTGAATTTCTGAATGGAAATTATTGGTAAAGCAGCTGGTGAATGATTAATTGCCAAAAAAAACTTAAGTCCCTAAATTACAATTACCATAATCAGAAATAGACATAATACAGACATTTTGGAAAATCCAATTTTCTCCGGCCCTTAGGGATTGTGGGGATAGGGCCTGTGGTGGGATTGTTGTCAGTGCAGACTTGATGGGCCGAATGGCCTCCTTCTGTAGGATTTCTATGATTTCTATATTTTCTATGTTAGACTATGATGTATAATAAATGGCAAAATTGTTTGTTTAGATCCTGTAGTGATTGTGGTGTCTGTACCTTCAAGACAGCACAGCAGAAGATCATCTGGCTTGATGGACCAATGGGAACAAAGAGTGAGTGATCACCCTAAAGGATGGAGTCCTCCCTCAGGTAGAATATATCTGGAAGTCATGTAGTAAGCATGTAAGGACCAGAGCAGTGGGGTAGATTGCTCCAGGGCAGTCTATGCCTTCAAACCCCTGTACAATATCTTCTGTTCCTAACAAAACCTGAAGTGTCTTGGCAACGGCAGAAGTGTGCCACCACATTACATACCGGGGACAATGTGGATAAATTTTGATGGCATGGCCTAACTGCTCTGCTAATTTCTAGGGCGGCACAGTGGTTAGCACTGCTGACTTGCGGCACCAGGGGCCCAGGTTCATCTCTCAGTTTGGGTCACTGTCAATATAGAGTTTGCACATTCTCCCTGTGTCTGTGTGGGTTTCCTCCGGCTGCTCTGGTTTCCTCCCACAGTCCAAAGATGTGTGGGTTAGGTGCATTGGCCATGTTAAATTGCCCTTTAGTGTCAGGGAGACTAGCTAGGATAAATGCATGTGGTTATGGGGATAGGGCCTGGGTGGGATTGTGGTCGGTGCAGACTTGATGGGCCGAATGGCATATTTCTGCACTGGGATTCTATGAAGTTTATGAAAAGAGCTGTGCTTCAGATTTAAAAAGAAGAAATTTGGATGGAAGGTAGAGAATTGCTGCAGTTGGATAAGTACTGCGGTTAAAAATAGAAAAAGGGGAAGAAAAGCCTCAGGCAGCTACAGAGCTTGTTGCAGAATAAGTGGGAAAGTGAGTAGCTGAGATTTGCAGGTCTCCTGATCTGAATAGAGTCTGCAGAGTGTCCATGTAGCGATCCCTGCACTGAGGGATTGCAGGCAGTGAAGAAAATGAAGTTTTTCACCTGAAGAAAGTGTTTTCTCAACTGGACAGAATGGGAACGAATAGTGAAATTAACAAAAACATAGATTTTTGAACAAAGAGAAAAAAACAGACTCTCCAGCCAACTAGAAAATGGGAAAACAGTGGAAACTGATGGAGAGGTCTTCCACCAGCTAAAAAAGAAAAGTTAAACAGTTTAAAAAGTCTCCAAGAAGGAGGAGCTGTAGTCCCTTCCAAAACTGCAGAAGCATGGGAAAGGCAAGAGAGAGAGAGCGAACAGCAGCTGTAGCTATTGACAGTTTTAAAGTGCTAATGCATTTAAAGTTGTGTAATATTTAATGCAACAACCACAGAAGGAAGAAGGGGCAGGAAAATCAGAGAACATCCCAGATGGAGGGCAACTCTCAAAAGGGAGTCCAGAAGCAACGCTGGAGCTCAGAGGAAGTACTAAGTCCTCAAAGAAGAGGCAATGCCAGAATCAGAGAAGGCAGTAAATAACCCTGGAAAGGGGAGAGCATTGAAAATTCCAGAGAGGGGGTGAGGCACTGGAAAACTCCAGAATAGGGAGAGCACTGGAAGACCCCAGAGAAAGGAGTACTGAGAAATCCCAGAGAGAATGGAACACTGAAGAGCCTGGAGAGGGAGTTTTTAGAAGACATTGGAGAGGGAGGCATAGACAGACCCCAGAAAGAGGCATCAGAAGACCCTAAATGACAAACGAAAGAGCTGAAGCTCAGTTGCGTCCCATTCCTTTTGTAGTGTGATGAGAAGTTCCTTGTAAGTTTTAGCAATAAGCTATCAGCAAACAATAAAGCTAATATCAGACAGAAAGTCAGACACGCTATAGCAGAAGAAGTAAGAGTGGAGAGAAAATACTTGGATAAACTTAACTGAGAACCACAGCAAGTAGAAAAATGAAGGATGGTAGCTAGTGCTACTGCATCATAGCAGGTTTGATTCTAGCCTTGGGTGATTGTCTGTGTGAAGTTTGCACGTTCTCCCCCATGTCTGTGTGGTTTGCCTCTGGGTGCTCCAGTTGCCTCCCACAATTCAAAGATGTGCAGGTTAGGTGGATTGGCCAAGCTAAATTGCCCCTCAGTGTCTCAAGAGGTGCAGCTTAATAGAATAGTAGGGTAAACACGTGGGATAGGGCCTGGATAAGAAATTCAGTGCAGACCTGATGGGCTGAATCTACAATTCTAAGTAAAAGTTTGTGACCCTAACCTAAATGGGAAGAGGCCCAACTATATCAAAGCTAAGAAATAAAAACGAGCACTTTGAAAAAGGTAGAAGTAGCTAGGAAATCTATTTGGGCCAGTAAGAAACAATACAACCAATGTTTACCAGCAAGAGATGAAGGAAGCATTAAGATGTGAATAAAAGGTAAAAGGGGTTGAGGGAAAAAGCACAAGCGGAACTCAGCAACAGAGGTCATAGCATAGAATTCGAAAAGAGCTAAGGAAATCCCATGTAATGGATGCTATCAGTTTTGTACTTGATGAGAGCACTCCTAGTCTCACAGTGAAGCACGTAAAGGTTTGATCCATGGCGTTCATGTGGGACATCCTGTATCATCTACCACAAGGGGCAGAATTTTCCCATTCCGCACGCCACCTGAATCGCAGCGGGTGGGACATGAGCCAAGCAAAGATCTGTTGACCTCAGGTGGGATTTTCCGGTCTTGAAGCAAGCATGGCCAGAAAATCCCACCAAGAGTCATTGTACTGATAAGAAGTTAGACTCTAGCCTTGTTAGGAATTCTCAGGAGATCCAATTAAAAGATCAAACCACCAGTTTTGTAGAATACACAAATAAGCTTGAGAAATTGGCATTCTGCAGAGAGGCAAAAACTGCTTAGTGTTTGAGGGTGCTGAGGAGGGTGTAAGCAATGGACAAATCCAAAGAGAGAACACAACTGTGAAAACAAGTTTGCAATACATGAGAATTGTCTGATAAATATAAAAAGAAGGAAGAAATATTAAGCATAGAAATAGAATTTGATGCAGCTATAACAAAAGGAACATGGCAGTTGTCTGAAAACATGCAAAAGAATGAGAAGGGGGAGATCGTTATCAAATCTTGTTAGAAGACAATAGATTCATCTTGGAAGAAACTCAGAAATGGATAAACTGAATGGATTGCAAAAGCAGAGTGATGGACTAGGAGTTAAACTTGCAAATACTGAGAATAATCAGAAACAAAGAACAACAGCTTAATCATTGGATACAGACAAATTAACTGTCAATTGAGTGAGAAATTGGGAAGACAACTTTTGGGAAATAAAGTAAAATTGGAACAAATTTGGAAACAGGTTGTAGACTGCCTTCGTTGCAGAGAACTCTTTTAACAAAGAGGAGCCACTGAAAATTGTCAGTTCATCGAAGGTTACGTCAGACAAATATCAAGACAAAGGAGAAGCTATTTTAAAAAGCAGCTGCAGGAGATGGAACTGGAAATGGTTCAGATGAAACTGTAACTGGTGGAGGCTGAATGCAAAATAAAGGCGGGGGGTGTGTATCTATGGAGTATATCTACAACAGAGATAGCTAGCAGTTAAGAATTATACTGTGTCATATTCAAGTCTTGTGATTGGTAAAAATCTTTTTGTTATATTCTAACTGTGTTCTTAAATAAACTTTGTTTGATAAAAGCTTCTTAGTGGTCACTTTAATTATATTTATAGTGAAACACCTCATGTTCACCTTTGCCAAACTCAAATGTAAAATATAGTGTCGAGGCTAACTTCACAAAATACCTTGGAGTTTCTGGTCTGGACCCTAACACTGTCACAACAATGTGTCATATGCAACGTGGAATATTAACTGTTAATCTCATCACCTGACAGTTGATCACCTGATGGTTGTTAAACAGGAAAGAAACGTCAACCCTGATTCTGGGGGCAGGCGAGACTCGGAGAACGGCATTTTCCTTTGGTCTCAGGCAGAATCGTATCAACCGTGGGTGGATGTGCTGGTGAAATTCCGCCCTATATTTTAAAATGACTGCTGAAGTCACTTGACTTACGCATTGGGCAAGTTTTTAGAAGCTGCTGGAAGTGAATTACCAGGGAAACGCCTGGGCGTTTCTGCTGTTAGACATCACACCTGATGTCACCTGCACTCTCTACAAAACATAATAGTCAGCCGTCCTGACTCCAGAATCCGTGAGGAACAGAGAAGGACTAACAAAGCTCATTATGCAAAGAGGGTGCTGAGGACCTCCTATCTGTTTCAGTGGTATACTGATAATTCTGATAATGCGTGATCACTGCTCCTTTGTTAACATGGATTGTCCTCCATTGTTTGCCAAAAGCCAGCTGTCACATTATCGGAATCTCATTTGTAAAAAGATTTGATTATAAACTTGGCTGATTTGTTTTAAAATCACCTCTCTCCCCATTATTCTCAACTTTGGACCCTATCTCTGTTACATTTTGGAGTACGTCACAGAGATAGAGGGTTTTAATCAAAGGAACTTCAGGTATCGTAGCATCCACTTTGGAAAAAGATGGATTACATTTAAAAATAGAGGCTGGTGCATTCAACAGGAAACCCTGTTGGCAATGGCCAGACCAGAAGATCCCACTGCAGACGATGGCAGGCTGCCTCCGCCACTGTAAAATGTAGCAGGGTGCATGGAAAATCTTGCCCAGAAGGTCTCCCAAGAAACAACCAGCTTGTGTCAGCCACACCACTCCTGGGCTTCCATGGCCACCTAAGAAATGTCAAACGCATATTTCATTTTCCTTGTGGGCTTTAACTCTCATCAATTCCATCTCCTCCACCCTGTAACTTGTTTTGTTTTGTACCTTTTTAATAAGTCTTATATTTTTACCTCAGAATAAAACTGTCTCCTTATTTGTTAATTCAAGTGATCTGGCTGCTTCTTTCTTCAGAGCCTTGAAAAATCACAATTTTTTAAAAAAAATTCAAAACTCTGTTATAGTGAACCTCAGAATTGGGAAAATTCACCTCTCTGGACTTGGTCATAACAGTAACCTCAAGCACCTCTGGGCTTTGAGCTGTGTGAGACTAACAATGGTACTCACTGAATCATAAAATAAAATCATAGAATCCCTACAGTGCAGAAAGAGATTATTTGGCCCATCCAGTCTGCACCAACCATAATCCCACCCAGGCCTATTCCTGTACTCCATATATTTACCCTGCTGATCTCCCTGACACTAGAGTCAATTCAGCATGGCCAATGAACCGAACCCCGCACATCTTTAGATTGTCGGAGGAAACCCATGCAGACATGGGGAGAATGTACAAACTGCACACAGACAGTGACCCGACGCTGGAACTGAACCCTGATCCTTGGTGCTGTGAGGCGGCAGTTCTAACCACGTGCCACCATGCCGCCCGTAATGGTTGCCAGAAATGTATTTTAATCATGTCCCTCTGCAGGTTTTTCAAGCAGTTCTAGAATTGTAATGGCACCGAGATGTCTGTACCTGTTGTCCTCTAACTGAAACATCTCAGTGTCTTCTAATTGTTACTGAAGCAGTATAATTGATATCATGTTGATTTTGATCTGGACTAATGCAGGGTCCTGTGGGTTTACATGACCCCTTGGGATTGCTGAGCGGAGCTTGATTGATCATTTATGTCATGTGCCCTGGGACAGCTGTGCTTCACAGAAAAGTTCAGCTTTTAGTTTTGCTTTTCAATGGTAATCTGAAATGAAGAGAAGCAACAGTACTTTTCCCCTATCTCTGGATGTGGAGTCTTTAGTTTCATTTTCTCAAATGCTGTTTGGACTTGAGACAGAAATCAATGTCTTTTGCTTTTCCCTCTTTAGAGTTGGGAATTCTGTTGCCTGTGAGTTGCTGTTAGAAGCTGGTGGAGCAGGCAGTGTCTTTGTCTCCCTTCAGAGACTTTTTGGAAAGTTCCAAATCTGCAAAGCCTTATAGATTTAATTTAAAATTAGAGAGTTAATTTAAAAGGGCCAATTCACAGCAGGTATAAAGCAGCAAACACCACATCAGGTGAGCATACTCATTTTTTTGTGTCAAATCTAGAAGCAGGTAGTGTTTGACATGGAACAACATAGATAGCTAGCTGTTAAGGTTTACAGTATTTAATTCTTATAATTAGTAAAAGTAATGCTAATTCTTTTTATTATATTTTAACTGTATTCTTAAATAAATTTTGTTTTATAAAAGCTTCCTAGTGGGTCACTTGATTCATACCTGGAGTGACCAACCATGTAAAAATTAATATAAAACGTATGGTCCAAACTATTTTCGTAAACCACCTTGGAATCTCTGGTCTGGGTCTTAGCACAATCAACATGAGCAATAACACACCTACTCCCTTGAAAGGAGTATGCGTTCTGTCCATCGTATTGGAGGTTCGTACTCATTTAGCACTTAAAAATGGATGTAGCATAATCAAATTTTTTGGGTGATATTTACAATTTTCAGATATATGTCTGAAACCTGCACTCATGCCAGTTGTCAATTTTTCATTCACCCCCTCAACAATTCAGTGAAATACCCTGGAAATGTTGTCCTGTCTGAGTTCCTATCATTTAGATGAGGGGAGAAAACTTTTTCCAGTAGGGAGAAATAAAAAACTCATGGTCGTATTCAAAGAACAGCAAGGGTTCTTGGCCAACACTAATTCTTCAATATTTAGTATCAGCAAAATGCATTTTGCCAGTCATTCATTTTATTGTTGTTAGTGACATGTTGCTCGCACCGAGTTGACTGGTGCATTTGTCTTCATAACATCAACCGCAGAACTTCTGCAAGCAATTCATTTGTAAGACACATTGAGATGCTTTAATATGAGCAAGGACAGATAAACAGAACTACTGGTATAATGAGAAAGCATGGGATGACTCACCACCTGATTTGTTATCCTCCCCTGTGGAGAAGCACTTTGCTCAGATGGGCTGACTGAGAGTGAGAACTCACCAAGTAAGAAATTATAGATACAGCTCAGACTCACAGTCGACAACTTCTTTACATAATGTATTCGTACACTGTGTGCTGTATCACCAGACCACTAACTAAGAATCTCTCAAACCAATTAAGAGATTCTGGCTACTTCACAGAAGGAAAGAGATGTAACAGTATGAAAGTACCACCTGGCCTTTCCTCGAACAGCTCCCAGTGACTAATTAAACAGGTGAATTAGTAGGACCTTAAAAGACCACCTACCCATTTGAAATACCCCCACCACACACTTGCTCACCTTGAGAGGTTTATAGTACATCTGAACCAAGAACAGTATTTAAATATAAATGGACTGAGTATTATATAGGATTACTCACTGCTCATAGAGAATTTTAAAAATTCTGCCATGGTAGATAGCATAAATATCGATCTCTCTTCAGTCCTTGGCGGGCACAAGGAAATCAACAATTTGGTAACAATTGATCCAAGATTCTCAATTGTATCATTAGAGTAGGAAATGAAAGATAAGCATAAAGAATGTATATCTGAGTTTGGGGTTAAAGGCAATTCTTGTGGGCATAATAGTGGCAATTTTACTCCAAGTCCTATCTATACTACATGAAATTTATCAAAATATTGTCAGTTCTCAAATATTGACATTAGTGAACATAAAACTTAAATATTTGTGCAAGTATATTGACCATTTTTGACCTCATAGGATAATCAAAATCATTACTGATAACTGTAAACATTTGTATATCTTTCACTCTGTTAGCATGGAACATGGGCAAGATTTTCCACTCCTGCTAATCGTGGTGTTGTGTTCGGTGGGATGGGAAAATTTGATGGTCATCCAAAAATAAGTTTCCTGCCAGCGTAAAAATACGTAGCAATTGTCTGCTGCCAACTTTCATGACGGCTCAGGTAGGCTGCCATACCATGTCAACAAATACATTTGCATGCATTTAAATGTCATGAATACTCATCAAAAAGACAGCTCGCCAGAATCTCACTCCCTCCTCCAGATCAAAAGGCCAATTAGTGACTAATTAGACCAGCATGTTTCATGACCTTTTATAAATGACATGCATCTGATGTCCTGCATTTCACTCATGGCTTCAAGATATATTCACCTACCCTTCTGTGTGCTGTACAGAAGATATTTCTCATACATCCAGATGAGTGAGAGACAGCTCACAGGTTAGTCATCTGACTTGGACTTAGCAGAATCATGGCCACCTGTAGTCCTCTGAGTGTTCAGTCATCAGAGACTTTGAATATTCCTACTTCCATTTGTTGTGGACCAGAATTAATGCTGTGTTCACTAGATTGTGACCCTGCAACTAGGTGTGTGGGCAAAATAGTGGAAATTTTCCTCCACATCTGACATATTGTTGTGAAGTTGGGTAGAGTAATTGTCAATTGGGGAGGTGGGAAGTTAGAATTTTGTAAAATTGTAAATGCTGGAGGGGGTGAAGGTGCAAGTATTGCATAGTCCTGCTGTAAGGTAGTGCTGTTTCTGTGCTTAGAAATTTGAAATGCAAGTACACAAAGAGCTCAAACTGAAACATTAATATTGAAAGGCCAAGAAGCAGTTTTTACCAAGATGACTGGCTTTTGAATTTAGCCAATCAATTTGAATCAGGCACTTAGATACCAAAATTTAAATCTGATGGCTTTAACAACCTATAACCAATCCTATTGTGGGAAATATTGATATGTCATCATGAGAATAAAAGAAGAAGGCAATGGGACAAAAAAGTAGAGCAACTGTCAACCTGCCAGAGCTAACAGCTCACAACTCTTAGCTCTCAACTCTCCCTCAAGAGAGAATTGCTGGCTCTCATAGCTTCATCTACCTCTTAGAAAAAGCACCATCTAGATAGCAAAGGTACCAAAGAAGACAGAAGTTCCAGGCAGAAAAATAAACAGAGAAAGCCCAGAGGATTCCGGAAGATGCCAAACCTGGCTGTAATTGTGAGAGTAACTAAAATATTATTTTTTTGTTAATAAGTGGGAATTGTATTTACCTAAACAGCATTCCATTGGCATTGTGTTTTATTCAGATTGTTAACAGTTTAGTCAACTTGTTCACTGTTATTTAGTGCAATAGATTATACAGTTTGGGGGAGGGGGAGTGCTCAGTGAAAGAAAAACTGAAGAATAAGTGACAGATGGAGATGGTTGGTGTGGGCGAGGTGGGGGAGTAGAAGTATTGACACAATGTTTGTATTGGGATAAACTAAGGAAACAAGAAACACAAAGGGGTCAAGATGAGGGCAAAGGTTTATAGTCTAAAGTTGTTTTGTTGTTGAACTCAGTGTGTGCCTGGAAGTCTGTAAGGTGGCTAATTGGAGGATGAGGTGTTCCAGTCTGCGTGAGCTTCACTACAGCATTGCAACAGGCCAAGAATGAAAATTTGGGCATGAGAAGAAGGTGCTGAGTCTAAATGATAAGCAGCCGGAAAGTTGGGGGTCATGCTTGCAGATGGAGCAAAGGTGTTTTGCAAAGCGATCAAGCAGTCCGCGTTTAATCTTCCCAATGTAAAGGAAACTGCATTGGGAGCACCAAATACAGAAGTGTTTTCAACCAGTCTTGGGGTGCAAACAGTGAAGAATGCATGTGGGTGAAGTTTAAAATTTGGCAATGGAATGATGATCCAATGTCACCATGGCCATCGCAGCCCACCCCATCATGTGGTCCCACATGCTCCCTGCTCTTGGATTTTTAATTCACTGAAAAACGGACAGTCTAGTGTGGAAACCCACCATTCTGGCGGGGGGGTGGTGGGAATGGGGGACATCATTTTCCCCACCCCCATCGCACTTGGTCTCCAGACTGGCACATCCCACCCTTCATTTGTAAACAACTCACAGATGACATACTCAGGGTCAAAGGAATGATTATCCTCACTGATTGTGTGGTAGAATTGGTTTTGCCAGGATTAAATGAGTTTCAAAAGAGGAAGAAGTAAATGAGAAGAATGAGAAAGCAATTAGAAAAACCAGGCGACAGGAGGATGAGGGGTGAATCAGGAGAACTCAATTAAGTGAGAAAAGCAGGGAAATAGGAGTAGCAGAGAAGAAGGAGGCAGAAATGTTAGAGGAAAGATACAGGAGTATGAAGAAAAAGAGGAAAAAATTGGTACATATCTGGTATAAAATGGGCACAATGGTGACAAATTCAGCAGTGGACTGGCAGGTCCCCAATCTACACAAGTGTTCAGGCTACAAATAAATTCATTGACCTAACAGGCATTAGGCGCCTTGCATATATTGATTCAGAACTGGATACCTGTCAATTTGAGCGACCCTGAGTAAACATCCAAGCGACTTCCAAAGGAAATCAAGTTTTCTTAAATCTAAGTCTTTGAATAAACCTTCCTGTGGAGCCAGAGGCACCCTGGGGAAGCATGACAAACACAGGACTAAGGCCAATTTCAGGTTTGTGTCGGCCCTCTCATTTGGGAACTCCCTGTCTGTGCAGTGACGAGCCTGGGCTTGTAACTGTTCTAATTGACACGGTGTGACGCATTCTGGTAATTTATTAAGTGCACTTTTAAAAGGGACTATTAAAACTAATATGAATTTATTAAAAGGGATTATATCCAGTATTCATACACTTGGAGAAAAGATACCACTAGCTGCATTCAGTAACTTACTGCATTCAGCAACTTACCTAGACTGCACAGACCAGTTCAGGAATTTGAATTATTGGCCACAGATCCATAACCCATCTGCACCATGTTGAAGCCTGAATGCGATCCCAGTCTCCGACACTACATAATGTTGACTTTGGTACACACTTGTTTATGCCAAAAACAAGAAAAAGAGTATCAGTTGTACCATTGGAAATAGCTGCTTAGCAGAACCCAAGTACTTTCCCACATGGTGCGAAGGGGGAGAAATTGGCAGGTTAATCTATTTAAAATTGCTTCCATACACCTTCTTCCATCTGGATGAGAACTTGCCTTGGCGGAGCTTCAGATATTGAAGGGGGAAGATAAAAATGTTTTGAAATTGAAAAATGCAAAGGCATATTTGGCTTTTTAGGTCAAGTCTGAAAGTTGCATTTATTCATGCTATGCAATGTTTCCTAAAATCAGTCTCTGCTTCAGTAACTATGGAAACTGCAATTCTTTACACTGATCTTTGCCACTATGGAACGTATTTAATGGATATGACAAAGACCTTGCTACTGGCTTGAGAGCTGGAGACAGCCCCATGTCACCTCTTTAATGGAAGTCTGCTATATTAAGTATGCTCAGGTGCTTAACTGGACAGTGGAACATCTTCCCCGGGATCAAGGACTCCAATCCTGCCTGCTGAGAGCTGCCAACCAATTCGAGACTATCAGCTCTGTTGAATGATAGTGGCATGGGAAAGGCTGTGGCTGTTGCCAGTATGACGCCCACCCAAGGCCTAGTATCATTGCTGGATTCTGACCACAAGTGAATGATGGTGGTCGGAGGTGAGGGTGGAGTGGGATTGTGGGATTGTGGGATGGTGGTCGCAGGGCAGTTGAGTTAGATGATCAGCTATGATCTTATTGTATGATGGGTGAGGCTGAAGGGGCTGCAAAATCTGTGATTGCGAGCTAAATTACATGAAAGTTGGTCACTCCAATTGGGAACACATATATCATCAAAGCCCAAGACAGAAAATAGCAGAGGCCTGCTCAGTCCAAAACGTTCAGGAGTATGACCTTCAACTCCTGTTTTCTTATTCCTTATGTTCTTGTGTCCTTTGCTGAGCCCCATCAATCCACTCATTTGATAATGAGGAGCCCTTGGCAAGGGTCTTCCAGGTGTCAGTCTCCATGATTTTAAAGGCCAAACTGCTGCTTCCCACCGCCCACCCAAATATTTTGGCAAACATGCAGCATACAACTGAGAGTTGGTTACTAAAATGGACTGAGGCTGCTCCTCCTAGCCAGGCATGACACTCATTTGCTGTCTGGGAGTTAAAATTGAACCCCATGTACAAATTAACTGGAAATTTGGGGAAAAAAATGGAATTAAAGGGATATAGGAACAGGATGGGCACGCAGGATTAGGACTGTGGAACCTGTGAAGCATAAACATCACTGAAAATGTCAATCAAACAGATTTTTTAAAGTATCGATAGCTCAAAATACAAATACTTGAAATCTCTTTATCTTGTGTATTGTAGAATTGACAAAAGAGATCAAAGAGCTAGAGCTTTCAGAGGTTCAGGTGTTTAAAAGTCTAAAGGGGATGGCTTGGTTCTTAGGCCAGAGTACATAATGATGCTTTGTATATGTTGAGGGCGCTATGCACATTCAAACATGGTGCATAATACCTGTTTGAGGTCTCCTTTGCAAGAATGTTTCTCCTCAAGACTGCTGCCTCCAATAACATTTAGGAAATCTGATTTGGGGTCACAAGTTATCAGCAAAGCAAGCTTTTGAAATGGATTAACCAGAACTTGAAGTTGGGAGAAGTCGATACTTGCGCAAGCAGACATCTACAGGTGGTCATTGGAAAGTTCATCAATCAAGAGTTAAAGCAACATTATGAAGGTGGTGTCATTCCACTCTACTTGTGTCAGGTCCTGGGTCTTCCTGGTTATTCATCAGTAATCAGCTGATGACAGAATTTAGATAGGATAGATCTTGAAGGATGGAACACCAAAGTTCCTTGAAGTCTGTTGTGATGCGCCACCTCAGTCATTCTACTTAATTGATCCAGTGATTTCTGGCAGTACCAACACTTCAGCAGTATGGTGGCCAGACTTCCCACTTGCTCCAATTCTAGCAATTCAACTGTGCTCCCAGAATTTCAGGTCTAAGGAATTTGGGCTGGGGTTGAAGCACCTTCTCATTTCTTGTCTTGTGAACTCTCCCACTAAACCATAAATAGAGCAAGGAAGATCCTCAAAATTATGCTAGAAGAATAGCTCACACCCCATTTACAGCATGTTTGTAATGTGTGTTAATCAGCCACCGTTCTGTCTTCACGCTGTGTGCTACACCTCTTTTCTGTTATCTATTGTTGTTGTTGCAATCTGTAAAACTAAGTCAGCGTAAAAACAGTAAATGCTGGAAAAACCCAGCAAGCCAGGCAGCATCAGTAGTCAGAAAAACAGAGTTAATGGGCTGAATTTTACCAGTCTCCAGGAGACTGTATAAGATTATGAAGGGCATAGATAGGGTAAACAGTGGGAAGCTTTTTCCCAGGTTGGAGGTGACGAACACAAGGGGTCACAAGTTCAAGGTGAGGGGGGCAACGTTCAACACAGATGTCAGGGGGACGTATTTTACTCAGAGGGTGAGGGCCTGGAATGCACTGCCAAGCAAGGTGGTTGAGGCGGACACGCTGGGATTGTTTAAGACTTATCTAGAAGACATCATGGACAGACTGGAAATAGAGGGATACAAACGAATGGTCTAGTTGGGCGCATGAGCGGCGCAGGCTTGGAGGGCCGAAGGGCCTGTTCCTGTGCTGTACTGTTCTTTGTTCTTTGAGACCAGAAGCAGCAGGCTGCTCTCCCCACGACTTTCAATTTCCATAATCACGGGTCCTTTTAAGGGCCATTTTACCATGCTGTCAGCATGGCAACTGCCCTCCCCACACTAATTAGAGGCTGCTGCTACAGAATGGGGAGATGGCGTCACTGGTCATTGAATGGGCATGGGCAGGGAAGGCAGCCTTAAAAACTTCCCCAGTGGGATTTTCTCCCTTGCTCTTAATCCCGTAAATCTTAACTTTTTTCCCACTTACCCATCATGATCCTGAATTCTCCTGCATTCCTCAGCACTGACCACCTCTCGTACGGTGCAGCTGAATCTTCAGAGCTGCCAGCGCTGGCTGTAATTGGGCTGACAGCATGGAGAGCTTCCTGCAGATCTTAATTAGATGGTAGGCCCACATTATGAGGCTGTATGTAATAAATTTGCCACGAGCGTTCCAGCTTTAACTCCAATATCTGGTTTCTCCCGTTCAGCTGATAAAATTTAGCTCAATGATTCAAGTCCATTAAAAGACGTAAAACTATAAGACGTAGGCGCAGGCCATTCAGCCCTCCGAACTTGCTTTTCCGTTTAATGAGATAATGGCTGAACCAACACTCACCGAGTTCACTTTCCTGCCTTCCCTCCATAACTGTTAATGCCCTTACTGATTAAAACCCTAGCAATCTCAGCCTTGGAAATGTTCAAGGACTCACCCACCATAGCTTCTTGGTATAAAGAATTCCAAAGATACATCACACCACGAGAGAAGAAATTCTTCCTCAAATTCATCTTAAATCAACACTCCTGTACTCTGTGACTAAACCCTCTTGTCCTACACTTCCCCAGGAGTGGAAACATTCCCCCAACATTTACCCTGTCTAACCCGCTAAGATCCTATGTTAAGAATCTTAAGCTCTGATAGAATCCATACAGTGCAGAAGGAGGCCATTTGACCCATCAAGTCAGCACCGATCACAATCCCAGCCAGGCCCAATCCCCATAACCCCATGTATTTAACCAAGTTGGTCCCCCTGACACTAAGAGACAATTTAGCACAGCCAGTCCACCCTAACCTGCACATCTTTGGACTGTGGAAGGAAACCCACGCAGACATGGGGACAATGTGCAGTCTCTGCACAGACAGTGACTCAAGCCAGGAATCGAACCCGGGTTCCTGGTGCTGGGAGGCAGCAGTGTTAACTACTGTGCCGCCCAAATGGAACATCTGTGACCTGAAATGCTAACTTTGTTTCTTTCTCCCCAGGAGCTGCCTGACCTATAAACTACTTCCACCACTTTCTAAATTTGTTTCAGATTCCCGGATCCGAAGTATTTTGATTTTGAATTAATCAGCATTCTTATTTTTATCATGTTTGGCAGAAACTGTGAATAAGGAAGTAAAAAAGCACACTCTGCTAATTTGTTGGTTTTTATGCTGTGGATTTTCATCTCTTGAGTTTCTAGTTTAAGGGAAGAGCCAGTCTGATTGAAAACTCATAATGTCACCACAGCTTACTGATAAACCAGACTACTTTCTGTGTTTCTGGGTTGGCTGGCTTGGTCCTTTGTGGGAAGGAGGATGAGATCAGCAGAGTCAAAGACGAAAAAAACAGAATGAAAGGAGGCCAAGGTGTGAAAGGAAGCAAGAATATAAGTAAGAGAGGGAGATCTAGGGAATTGGAATTCATCCAAATGTTGAAAATCTGTTCGTGTCAGCTGAATGGAATTAACTTACCGTGCTTCTGTCGTGACATTTTTTAAATATACATATGCACCTTGGATTTAAATATTAGAACAGCTATTTATTCTTGTATTTTCCTCATGCATTCCAGTGAATGCTTTTCTGAATAAAATGTACCAGAAATGATTGCCAAGCTGCAGTCCACAGGAGAAACTGCTGCTATATTGAGAAAATTATGGACAATAAATAAAATGCTGTGATCTCATTGATGGATGAAGATAATATTCATCTGTACCCTTGCAATGAAATTACCTCTGGGAAATCACTCCAATATATCCATAATGATTCCATTTTATATCCAGCGGAATTGATAGGAGTTTTATTATTGTGGGTATTACGGCAAACACCAGTGGCCAAGATGCTTTGTGTTGCTACAGAGTTCTTGTTGATGAAGGAGTATTGATTCTAATGTGATTGCTGCAAATTTGCTAAGTGATTGTCTGCAGATGACAACTAGAAAAATAACACAGTCAGTATATCATTATTTTAGCCTCACTGTAGAATTGCATGCTTGCCAATAACTGGTGCCAATTATTGGGGGAGGTACCATCTGCAACAATTTCTGTTTTACAAGAAACTTCTGCATTTTAACTCAGGAGCAATTTGGAGTTAACATAATGGCGACACCTTTGAAAATACTGCCTTATAAAATGGTTTCCTTGCAAATAAGGTTTATCTTTTAACACTGTGGACAAGAGCTGCTACAATCCTTAAAGAGGTTGAAGTGCTTGTCTCATATCTCCACAGTCACAGATTGTATACCAGTAGAGACCAAGCTCATCACATGATCAAATGGGAGGGTGCCAGGATTCCCAGCCAGATTCTAGTGCCACTTTCATACTGCCTAGGAGAATCCATGCTGAGTTGTGATTGCATCTGGAGCTTGCATATTTGCAAATGGTTGACTTTGTTCTCAAATGAATCAGTTACAAACTGGTCAAGGAAAAATATAGTAAGTCTGCAATGTGGAATCTGATCTCTACCAGGGTTACAAAATTATGCTTAAGCACAAGATTTCTTTCCTTGTGATATTAGCCATAATGCTGCCAGAACAGATGTATTGGCAAAAGCATATGGATAGCTGCAGCACAATGTATTCCTAGTAATTTGACTAGTTAATTCAAATTCAAAATGCACTGAAAAGCTTTGTCACATTTTCTTTTTATATTCACTGGAAATCATTGTCAAAGGCAGGCATTTATTGACAATCCCAAGTTGTCCTTGAGCAAGTGGTCATGAGCCCTTTTTAAATCACTGCATATTCCAGTTTCTTGATTTGAATTCATGGATGAATCAGAATTTTAGCACAGAAACAACTTTGAATTAACAGAAGCAGATGTATTAATGGGTGAAGATCCTTGCTTTGGATCTATGATGCAAGATAATACAGGATGGCAAGAAATTATACAGCAAAAATTCAACTCAGTCCATTGCTGACATCAAATTAATATCAATAATTCATGCTCATAGTCTTAATGCATATCGAGCTTTCTTTTACATTACTGTTCTAATTTAGTCTTTTGTCCAACAATCCTTACTGGTAATGCGTCATGCCACAATTTCTTTTGAGTCTCCTTTGGCTGTCAATCTTCAGCCATCTGGGCCCTGAGCTCCCTCCCTGAACCTTGCTTCTACCCCTCCTTTAAACTTGTCTCTCTCACCAAACCTTTGGTCACCTGCCCTAATATTTCCTCATAAAGTTTAATGACATGTTCTTTTGGTAACTTATCTGCAAAACGCCTTAGCATGTTTCACTCTGTTAAATGTACTATATAAATGCAAGTTGTTGTTATTCAACAAGACATTTCGTGATTTTTAGTTTCATGTTCTGTCTAAAGGAACAAATAATTTAACCACCTATCTCTCAACAAAGTACCAAAATAGTATAGGGTGATCTCTATGAAGCAGAAAACTCATCAAATTGAGAAACCATGCATTGTAAATTGATTAGCTGTCATAGCATGGAGGTACATTGTGGCTGCTGCAGATGTTGGGAGTCACTCTTCAATTGAACAAAGCTGCAAAAGAGAGATCAATAGGTGATCATGTCAGAGAGCCAGGTTTTTGAATGCTGCACTGGTGATCTTGACTGATGAAGTGGAAAGGTGGAGAGATGTTCTCTATCCACAGGGAGGACAAGAGGCCTTCCCAAAACATGATGAGAGTGCAATAGAAATAGGGAATCAAGGAGGTCAGTGGAAGGTGTTTAGGACCTGGATATGGTGCTGAAATAAGTTTAATGATCTCACATGAATGATCATGGTCAGTGAATGCATCTTAAAATACCATGTCCTAACCACTGCACCACTAGGCTCAACTATGATACAGTTTGCCACACCCATCACTCACCAACCAGTAATCTCTACAGTCAAGACTGAGACCTAACATTCATAGGCTTTTTATATTTTGTAACCTTTACACATTTTGTACTGTTGCAAGGCTCAAACCCACAACTCACAAGTTGTACACATTAGCAACAGATTGAAAGGCACTCCTTGATACACTGCCCTGTCTTGCAGGAGAAGATTAAGCACAACCAGGAACAAATAAACTAACCATAAGGCGCCTGTAAGTTCTAACTTTCGTGGAGGAGCTGTTATTGGCCAATAGGGGATGTTCACAGTAAATTATCATCAAATCATACAATCCCTACAGTGCAGAAGGAGGCCACTCAGCCCACTGAGTCTACACAGATCACAATCCCACCCAGGTCCTATCCCCGTAACCCCATGCATTCACCCTAGCTAGTCACCCGATACTAAGGGACAATTTAGCGTGGCCAATCCACCTAACCTGCCAATCTTTCCTCCTGTGGGAGGAAACCGCAGCACCCGGAGGAAACCCACACAGACATGAGGAAAATGTGTAAACTCCACACAGAGAGTGACCTAAGCCAGGAATCGAGCCTGGATCCCTGGCACTGTGAGGCAGCAACACTAACCACTGTGGCACCATGTTGCCCACATTGCAACTTCATTTCAATGTTAATATGAACCTACTTGTGACATTAATAAATAAACTTAATAAAAGGGAGGTGATGGCCTTGTGGTATTATTGCTAGATTATTAATCCAGAAACTCAGCAAATGTTGAGGGGATCAGAGTTTGAATCCTACCATGGCAGATGGTGGAATTTAAATTCAATAAAAAAAAATCTGGAGTTAAGAATCTACTGAAACCATTGTCAATCGTTGTAAAAACCCACCTGGTTCACCAATGTACTTTAGGGAAGGAAATCCTGTCCTTACCTGGCTTAGCCTACATGTGACTCCAGAGCCACAACAATGTGATTGACTCTCAACTGCCCTTGGGCAGCTAGGAATGGACAATGAATGCTGGCCAGCCAGTGACACCCATGTTCCCCATTAATGAATTTTAAGACTTAAAACTTAAAAGAGAATGGCTATTGTTAAGGCCATGGCTGCTAAGGGGGCTGGAAGCCCTTAAAGGTTAGATATCTACATACCTGCTACCTCTTCTTGAATCCCATTTAGCCCATGGTGTCTTCTCACTTACAGGTTGCCAATGGTGCACACACACATGTCTTCTTTTCTCTCACTTCACCACAACCCCAACCTTGTCCTCTTTCACTTTCAGATATCCAAGAATTTAACCCAAGGGCAAAATGACAGTTAAGATGAAGAAATGTCATCATTTGATTGCAAGTCACAGCCACTAGCTCAAATACTAGCTCAGAGTTTAATTTAAGGATTATAGAGGTGGAATCTGCATGAAGCAAGACACAGGGCACAATTTTCTAAAACAGGACAAGAGAAAGGAGAACTCAGTTGCCAGCTCGTTGGAGGGTGAGGTCACACACTAATCCTGCTGCAGAGGATTCCATGAAGATTTAAGGACAGGTTGTACAAGAAGGCTTGGAGGACTGGAGATCTTTCCAGTCTGTTCAAAGTCTTGGAACATGGAGGAGTTTGGCACCAAAATGATACATCTCTTTGTATAGAGTTTGAAACTTGCCCTTTCTGATATGGGACAAGTGGCCAGACACCTCCATCAACACATCTGTTGGACACAACAATGATGCAGCATCTGATGATTTTTTGATTTGATTTATTAATGTCACATGTATTAGTATACAGTGAAAAATATTGTTTCTTGTGTGCTATACAGACAAAGCGTACTGTTCATCGAGAAGGAAAGGAGAGGGTGCAGAATGTAGTGTTACATGGTGCAGCTTCCATTGCAGCACAAGCAGCATCTACCCATCAATTCAGTGCTCCAGTGGAAGCTCAGGCCTCTGTCATATAATCTTAGCTTGCTGCTATTGCTCTGGATATCAATGGGGCTTCCAATACATCGAAGTACTCCTATAATTGATCAACAACCCTGCTCCCTAAAGGACATCTGTGCTTATTTTTCTCTAGCTCTGAGCCCTTCTCTCCTCTGCGTCTCTCGTCATGCAGTTAGTCCTGCTTTGTCTGTCGTCTGCTTATTTTCCCAGTCATGCTAAATGTTAGTAATGTCCTCCTAAAGCCATCCAAAAACAGGAAGTAACTGTGTTGTGCACAAGCTTTTAAGTCACCATAAAAGTATTTTAACTTCAACCAGACAACTCCACAGAGATTATTGGAACTTGTAACAAGTATGGCAGGCCAGAATCCTCTGATCTCATTCACCTCGTCATTACTGCTGGTGAGAACAGAGAATTTGCATTCAGCCAAAACTCCATTCACAGCAGTGGGACTGGAGATTCTCAGCCGTGGGCGAGTTTGGTGTATTCTAGCCGTAGAATTTCAGCAAGTGCCAGAAACAAATAAACCAACCCTCTAAGCTGTAAAGAGTTGATGATCATTTAAATGGCCACAGTGAACATGTGTTCAACTCTAGGAGCTTAAGAGAAGGCATAAGCTAAAGTGTTTATTGAAGTATGATCTGACCACTATGCTTAGTTCTGGCATGCAATATATTTGTACGTGTAACCCTTTTACCAATATGACATATGGTGCACATTACAACAGGTGTGTGCACTCACACTGTGACTGACATTCTGGAACTTTAAGGACCCTCGTACTTCCCAAAAACCAGGTACTAGCCGAGCCAAATTTCAACCCCCAAGGGTGTAATTTGCAGTTTCACCAACTGGGTGGTTACCTGGCAGAACAGATCACCTGCTGTTTATAGAACCCATCCAATTTTCATTCCATTGATGTAAGTACTAGTTTCATTCTCTTTTAACGTCATGTTTGTTAACATTTAACAAGGCCATTAAACTTGTTTCTCCTACAGACATGGGCAGACAATCCGATTTATCCTGGATTGCACTTCATCTATTTAACCAGTTTAAGTAGAGTTATGCAAAATTCCTAACTTGACCTCAAAAGAAAGTCAAGTAAATCTCTACACTATTCTGACATATCTATTTAAATCAAAGGAGTAAGTTATAAATGTCCATTCCCTGTGCAGTATTTGACCTGCTAAAGGGACACATTTGGGCATTTTGCCGTTTGCAGTTCAAAGTTTATCCATCTCTTAATATTAATAGATGTATTTGTGTATGTGGTAGTGGTGAGGGTGAGGGGTGGTGGGGGGATGGGGTTCATTTCCCAATATTTGTTACTTGGATAAAGTGCCAAGCGAGCAAAATTTCCCCTCATGTTCTCCAATACACCATTTTGGTTCCAGATGCGCAGGAATCATCTAGTTTTATCAGAATATTTGATCATCTATCAGTCTGTATTTAGATAATAAAGACAGATGATCAAATATTAGAGTCTTCAAGGAGTTAATTGGTTTTACCTCCTGTTTCTGTAACAAATTTTACTGGCCCTCTCCTCTGTTGGGAATGTAAATCCCTTATAGTGTCTAGCATCGTTTCTGCTTTGCTAAATCTGTACCAATGTCCTACTTTTGTGCTCACAGACCAAGCTTCCTAACATCTAATATTATCTTTGCCTCTCCACATTTTAAAGATCACATGCACTCACATTTTTTCATCTTCAATTAATGTAAATGACCAACAATGAAGGGTTCCATGTCGGGCTCCAGCAGCAAAGGTATAATCGTACTGTATTAGTGATAAATTGTGGGCTGGCATAAAAAAACCATGTAAATTGTTGAAATCACAAAAATCTAAGGACCTGTTGTAATCTATATGTGACCCCCATCCCACATACTGTGGCTTTCTCTTAGTGCTCTCAGGATAACGTGGCATAGACATAAATACTGCCTTGCTTGAATTATCCATGTCCCAAGCACAGATTCCTAAAAGAATTGTGGTAATGAATGGTTAATATGTCAAGAATGAAAGTGTTACGTTCATTATTGGAAGGATATCCCATCTTTATTCAACAATCATGTTAAGCACTTCTCATATGAAAGAAGAAACATGCATTTATATAGCACCAAGACACTCCAAAGCATCTTACAGCCAGTGATGTGGTTTGCAAGAGTAGTGATTGCTTCAATGTATGAAAAGAAGCAATAAATTTTCTCACTGGGATAGCCTGCAATTTATTTTTTCAAATTAATGAAATAAACTATCTGATGGCCTGCTTCGCTGGTAGTGGTTAAAGACAAATGTTGACCATGCTGAATTGAAAGTAATTTCTACAGACAAAGCCAGTTGTATAATTGTGATTGTCACTGTGAAGTCGACTTGACATATTTGTGCTTCTGGCACAAAGCTTCACAATTTATTGGCGGAAAATTGCATTAGACATGTTGGTCTTATTCTCTGAATTCCCTGTATACTAAATGCTGAAAGTTCTAGGCCAGGAACATTAATTCATAAAACTTAACCCTGTTCTCTTTGCCTGGTTTGCTATGGAATATTTGGTAGTTAAAGAAAAGCAACATTTTGAGGACTTCATGGGCACTTCTCTCAGCTGTGATATAATTCTTTAAGTAGTGGCAGTCCTCTCATGCTTTGCTGTAGCCATTGTTCTTTGCACACAAGGCCAAACAGTGAGCAATGGCAGGCTGATTTACTGGGTGGAGCTCAAAGCAATCTTGTTATCAGCCAGCAGCTAAACATGGAGCATTTCAATCAGATGAAGATCATGTTTAACCAACTGAAACAGTCTCATGTGCTATGGGTAAAGGGAAACCAGTGGATGTACTGTACTTAGATGCCCAGAAAACATTTGATCAGATGCCACTTCAAGGATTATTGCAGAAAATAAGAACTTATGAAAGTTACATATTGGGTACCAGCAACCTTAGGCACTCTTACTCGACTTTGGTATAAACAGCACTAGGTACCTCGCATAATCAATATGAGGCTGTTAATGACTTGTGCACGAGGAAAAACAAACTCACAGCCCCTCTGCAAGAATTCCCGAAGTTACAAACAATCAATTTGGCAATTATAGCCAATTACAGCAAATCAAAAACAAGCAATTTTTCAAATCCTTCATTTGCATACATATTCACCAATTAAATCCTTGCTTTTTGTCCTTTCTCATTCGATGAAAAACTGACTTATGCTAGTTCTCCATTTGCATAGCATGTTCCCATATCTTGCCTTTGGTATTTGTTGTGGAAAAATCTGATCTTGCTGATCCCCTGGTGAAGAATGTTACGGGGCCTATGCAGATGAAGATTAGTGTGTTCATGCTGAATTATATATTGCTTCAGTAATTATACCTGTGGTTATCTTACAAGTAATTTGCATATGCCAATGTTGAAAATGCATTTGCTCTGAAGTCATTGATATCCAATTATAGCTAATAGTTTTATTTCAGTCAGGTGAATACAGTTAACCAATTACAGCCTCTAACTGCTTGCCTAATTATAATATCTAATTAACAGAGCACACCTATATGACTACAAACATCCACATCTGTGACCTTAATTTGAGCTATAGCTTATTACCGCCTTGTGGTTTATCAAAGGCCCTATTCTCTCTGTCTATTGTCCATCTTGCTTTTTCAACCTATCTGCAACTATGGGAACTTCAAAGCAGCTTCCCAGGGGAGTTTAGCTGCACTGGATGATTCTATCCACTTCAATCCCCCCTTTTGGCCCTTGGCTTTATGCAAACAGGCCAAATTAGCAATTGACACTTCCTGTCTGCTAACCTCTTCCTTCTGAACAGCAGACTTCATACTCAATGTGTAACTTAGTCAGTGAAAGCCGCTGCTTATTAACAAATTGCAAGCCACAACCCACAGTGTGAACAATGATATCATTGGATTCAATTTTTTTTATTCATTCGTGGGACACAGGCATTGCTGGCTGGTCAGCGTTTATTGCCCATCCCTAGTTGCCCTTGGAGGACAGTTGAGAGTTTTTTTTTAATTCATTCATGGACATGGGTGTCACTGGCTGGGCCAGTATTTATTCACCATCCCTGAGGGCAGTTGAGAATCAACTACGTTGCTGTGGCTCTGGAGTCACATGTAGACCAGACCAGATAAAGGTGGCAGACTTTCTTCCCTGTAGGACATTAATGAACCAGATAGTGAACCAATAATTGACAATGGTTTCAGTAGATTCTTAATTCCAAATTTTTTTTACTGAATTCAATTTTCACCATCTGCCGCAGCAGGATTCAAACCCAGGTCTCCAGAACATTAACTGAGTTTCTGGATTAATAGTCTATCCCTTTTGACTTCACCAGTATCATTGTAACTCAAAACATTTACTAATCTTGCCATCATTTGTAAAATATGCCATTTGATCATTTGCTAATTTCATTCATTGATTCCTATGTGGATTAAATATCATTCCAATTTGTGAGTCATGTGTAAAAAGATTCTAGTTTTCACAGGGTGAGATCTTACTTCACTGCTTGTCTCAATATCCTTGATCAATGAGAGGGATGATCTGTGCGACAAGAAATCCCACCTTTTATTCCTCTTAACATAAATTGAGTTAAGTTTCATTATACTTCATAATCTATTTAGTACTTGGAGTACTGTGCGCAATTCTGGTCGCCTCACTACAGGAAGGATGTGGAGGCTATTGAGAGGGTGCAGAGGAATTTACAAGGATGTTGCCTGGATTGGGAGGTATGCCTTATGAAGATTGGTTGAGGGAGCTAGGTCTCTTCTCCCTGGAGAGATGAAGGTTGAGAGGTGACCTGATAGAGGTTTATAAAACTGAGAGAAATAGATAGGGTGGATTCTCAGAGGCTATTTCCCAGGGCTGAAATGGTCGCTACGAGAGGACACAGGTTTAAGGTGCTGGGAAGCAAGGACAGAGGAGATGTTAGGGGTAAGTTTTTCACTCAGAGGGTGGTGAGTGAATGGAATCGGCTGCCGTCAGTGGTGGTAGAGGCGAACTCACTGGGGTCTTTTAAAAGACTTCTGGATGAGTGTATGGGATTTAATGGGATTGGGAGTTACAGATAGTTCTATGTCTTGGTAGGTATGGATGTGATCGGTGCAACTTGTGGGCCGAAGGGCTGTTTGTGCTGTAGTGTTCTATGTTCTATTGTAACTTGAATGTGATCTCTTAATAATGTCAACTTACTCTGAATCCAGGGCCTCATTAATTTCTGAATAGTCGATAGGACTGATGCATTGCAAGCAGCATTGGTTAGACACCACCTCAAAAGCATCTGGCTCCATCATGGTGAAGAAACATTTACTTTATCTTCATCTGCTACTTTATTTGTGGTCAAACGAATATGTAACTAACATGTATAATTGTTTTGTTGCGTCATTTTCAATTGCCATCTTTCTGTTATGCATTGCACTAAGACAAACACACGTTCAGTGACTATTGAGCAACTTTATTTACACCTCCCCAAATGAGAAGGCAGCACAGAATGCAGTATAACAAAATGCGCAGATCTGGCAGTATGCCACATTGATATGCATGGCTCAGCCATGTCCAAATATGAAGGACCAGGTATGGTGACAAAAAGTAATAGATTAAATTTTTCTAGCTTTAGCACTTTGTAGAGTGAGTGAGAGGATGGAACAGTATAATACTGAACAATGGGGCAAGGAAGAACAAAATATTGAACAATGTGATAGCAGTTCCTGGAAAATGTCTTTAACTTATAATTGATTCAAATTCAGGGACCCTCTGTTAATAAACTGATCCTTCAAACTAGGACCATCTTGGGGGAAAGGCGTGGGGTAAACAAGGTTTTTTTATTGCTGGGTAATACTTTTTCTAATTTGCTTCCATGTTTCTGGATTTCAATGGTCAAATCAAACAAGGGACCTTATGCGTGCAAGAATAAAACCAATAGCACTTTACAAGAAGGCATTGCTTGGGTAGCCATTAACTGCTGGTGTTCAATGTTTTAGCTCTGACTGTTGTGGCAATCCCAGCACATCATTCACTATATGTTAGGAACCTCACTTAATTGAGTAGACTTTCCTAATGGAGACCAGGTATTTTTTCACGCAATGGTGAGGAAATTTAGAGGTAGAGACATTCATTGTATCATCTGAAGCATTTCATAATGGCTGGATCTAAAATGAAAGTTCTGCATTTCTGCAGCAGCTTCCAAGTACAAAAGATATCTTAATGTGCTTCATAGCTAACTAAATACGTTTGCAGTGCTGTCACTACTGTTATGGACAAATACAGCAGCCAATTCGTGCACAGCAAACGCCCAAAAACAGCAATGTGATAATCAGCAGATAATTTGTTTCTGTGATATTGATTGGGCAGGACACCAGTGTCATCTTCCTTGTTCTTTTTCAAAATAATGCTATGGGATTGTTTATGTTCACCCCTGCAGGTGCCTTGTTTTAACATCTCATCTGAGAGACAGCACCTCTTAAAAAATACTGCAAGTTACTCAGCATTGCATTAGAGTGTTAGTCTTGATTTTTTGTCCCATGCCTCGGGGTGAGATTGAACCCAGAACCTTGTGATTCAAGGGTAAGACAGCAACCAATTGAGCCACAGCTGACACTTGAGGTCAACATTGACAAAATCAACTATCCATCTTTTCTGAGTTGACATGATACACAACGCACACAGAAAAAGAGAAGGAAGGGAAGGGGGAAAATATACCTCAGAAAAATATCTTGCTTTCAAAAAGAAATTGTTCCTCACAACGGTTCAGTAGATGCATATCTTGTGAAGTGTGACGCTGCATCATATCAGGTGGGTCTCAGTAATGACCCCTGGCCAATTATGTTGAAATATCTCATCTCAATCATGCTGACAGCGAGGTTCTTCAATTATCTCAGCACTTGAGATTAAAGGCAGGGTTACTGATCCAAGTTAAATACATACACATGGATATAGTGCATGGGTTTGGCTTTGGTCATCTCCCAAAAGTGAATAGCTTGCTGACACTCTGCCTACGGTCAGGTATAAACATGGTGAAAATATTGGTTAGATGTCAACGTTTCTAAAACCATGTCGTGGAATCAGCTTAAGGGAAGAAACATTTTTTTCCCCCAACAAGCTGTGCCCAGCATACCTTCTAATTCTATCTTTTACTCTCACTTCTAAAACTTCATTCTAACTCTTTTAAACGCTCCAAAAATGCTCTAATTCAATACCTACCTTGTACCACATTAGTTTTTCTCTATGTCCCAGCTACGACTGTAACATTACATTCTGCGCTCTCTCATTTTCTTCCCTATGAACTTTGTCTGTAGAGTGCGCAAGAAACAATACTGTTCATTATATACTGATACATGTGACAATAATAAATCAAATCAGAAAAGGAACTAATCTCTTTGGAAAGGATGTTTTTGTGAAATATATTTGGGTGCTAATATGAAATAATCTGAGATAAGCAAATAAAATGCAGAACACGAACAATTACACTGTGAGAAAACACCATATTTCTGAAAAAAAAGACTAAAAGTCATAATTACAAAGAGACTATTTAAAAATAACTGAAGGAACTGGGTGATACAGTGGGTTCATATTGAGTACACTGGGATCTAGGCTTGAGCCTGACCCAGAAAAGCAGATTCTTTGCAGGATCTGAAATGCCAGTAAATTTCTAGATATGGGGCATGGTCCAGTGTTTGTACTATCATAAATAATTAATCGTTTTCACATATCCTTTCCTGTCTTTGGCCTTCCTTGGACTTTTGTCTGTACTGTGCCAAGGGGAAATATTACAATCAGACCAGCAAAAGCTGTGAGAATTGCAAACAGAAAAGAATGGTAAGGAAGAAGTTAGTGCTGGGAATTGCGGGGGTTGGTGGGGGGGAGGGGATGAGGGAAGAAATAATAGAGGGTTCACTTCACTTATCAAGAAATGACTGAGCACATTTTGTTTTGATTTATTATTGTCTCATGTATTAGCATATAGTGAAAAGTATTGTTTCTTGCACACTATACAGACAAAACATACCCTTGCTAGAGAAGGAAAGGAGAGAGTGCAGAATGTAGTGTTACAGTCATAGCTAGGATATAGAGAAATATCAACTCAATGCAAGGTAAGTACATTCAAAAGTCTGACAGCAACAATGAAGAAACTGTTCTTGAATCGGTTGGGTACGTGACGTCAGAATTTTGTATCTTTTTCCCGAAGGAAGAAGGTGGAATTATACTGGCTGCCTTGCTGAGGCAATGGGAAGTGTAGATCGAGTAAATGGATGGGAGGTCAGTTTGCTTGATGGATTGGGCTACATTCACAACCTTTTGTAGTTCCTTGTAATCTTGGCAGAGCAGGAGCCATACCAAGCTGTGATACAACCAGAAAGAATGCTTTTTACGGTGTATCTGTAGAAGTGTGCTATGTGATAGAACAAAGCCCAATACATCCCAGTTAGAGTATTGGGGTCTTGTGCTCTAGAAGTGACCACAGCTCAGCCGAGTTGCTACAGTCTAGCTACAACAATGACATCGACCTTACTACCCCAGCACTCTACTTGAAAACATCAGCAAATTGATGGAAGTTATTGTTGACACTGCAGCCAATGGGCACCTACTTCCAAATAGCCTACTTACTAATGCTGATATCTGACTTCAGTCCTCCTTGCAGCCTTATTCCAAACACGCATAAAAGAGCTGAATTCCATAGGTAATGTCAAAGTAATCCCGATGAATTCAAGACTGCATTTGATGAAATCTGGGGGGGCTGGAGATAGAACTCTCCAATGGCTGAATTCACTTCCAACACAAAGGAAAGTAGTTATGGGAAGCCAATCATCTCTGTCCTCAGGCAGTGCTACAGGTGTTCCTCAGATTATTATCCTAGGCCTAACCATCTTCTGCATCTTTATTGGCGACATTCCCTCCATCAGAAGGTCAGAATAGCAATGTTCACTGATAATTGCACAGTGCTCAGTTCCATTTACAATTCTTCAGTTCAGCAATCTATGTCCATATGTAATAAAACCTGGACAACATTCAGGCTTAGGCTTACAAGTGTCAAGCAACATTCACCTCACACAAGTGCCAGACAATGACTATCTACAACAACAAGAAAGATCTAACCATCTTCCCTTGACATATAATGGCATTACCAATACTGAATCCCTTAAAATCAGTATCCTGGGGGTTACAACTGACCAGAAACTGAACTGGACTAGCCATATAAGTACTGTGGCTACAAGGGCAGGCCAGAGGGAAGGCTGCAGAAAGTAAATCACTTTCTGACTTCCCAGTATATGTCCACCATCTACAAGGGTCAAGTCAAGAGTGTGATGAAATACTGTCCACTTGCTTGGATGAGTGAAGCTTAAGAAGCTGGACACTAGCCAAGACAAAACAGCCCACTTAATTGGGATCTCATCCACCATCCTAAGCATTCACTCCCTCCACCACCAAGCAGTGTGTGCCATCTGCAAGATGCACTGCAGTAACTCATCAAAGCTCCTTTAACAGGAACGGTGGCATGGTAGCACAGTGGTTAGCACTGCTGCTTCACAGCTCCAGGGACTTGGGTTCGATTCCTGGCTTGGGTCACTGTCTGTGTGGAGTTTGCACATTCTCCTCGTGTCTGCGTGGGTTTCCTCTGGGTGCTCTGGTTTCCTCCCACAGTCCAAAAATGTGTGGGTTAGGTTGATTGGCCATGCAACAAAAAAAAATTGCCCCTTAGTATCCTGAGATATGTAGGTTAGAGGGATTAGTGGGTAAATATGTAGGGATATGGGAGTAGAGCCTGGGTGGGATTGTGGTCGGTGCAGACTTGATGGGCCGAATGGCCTCTTTCTCTACTATAGGGTTTCTATGAATTTCTAAATCCACTTCCTTTACCAACTAGAAGGATAAGGGCAGCAGATGGATGGGAGCACCACCAGCTTGAAGGTTTTTGTCTGAGTCACACACCATTCTGACATGGAGCTATTGATTCTGTCACTGCATCAAAATTCTGGAAATCTCTTCCTAACAGCACTATTGGTGTACCCTACCCCATGTGGACCACAGTAGCTCAAGTTCACCACCACCCGCTCAAGGGCAATTGGACAATAACTGCTGGTCTTGCCAATGACACCTACATCCTGTGAAAGAATACATTTTAGAACTGTTTTTCTCTTGGTCAGACATCTGATTCCTTGATTTGCACTTCTGGCAGCAGAGGCTCCCTACAGCAGAGCAAGGATTCAGAATGGTACTCCAGCCAATTTTCCCATTAAAGTCACTTGAGGTCATCTATTTTGTCAATGCACAAAATTACGGGGATAGAGAAAGTGATAAACGTTGATGAAAAAATCAATGTGATTAAAACTACAAGTCTCAGTAAAACTGATGGTGTCACCACAAGCAATGACATCAGCAACATTGATGTCATCACTTATTCCTCTAGTTGGTAAAGGAAATGGATTTGGAAGTTCTTCTTAAAGGAGCTTTGGTGAGTCACTGTAGTGCATCTTGTAGATGGCACGTACTGCTGCCACTGTGCATTGGTGGTGGAGGGAGTGAACACTTAGGGTGGTGGATCGAATGCTAATTAAGCAGGTTATGTTGTCTTGGCTGGTGTTGAGCTTCTTGAGTTTGGAACTGCACTCACCCAAACAAGTGGAGAATATTCCGTCAGACTCTTGAACATTGATGTCGTCAATATTAAACTCTTTAAACAATAGATTGGAAAATTTACAATAGTCACAGTCGGACCTAAAGAACATACATGGTTTGCTGTAATTCAACAGGGAGGTTTATTCCATAGCTATGCATTCCCTAAGGCTCAGTGCAAAACTGAACATAACACCTGCGAACCTGGCCGATAATGTCACCAGTGTTCACATGCCTCACCTCTTAAAGGGATACTGTCCCAACATAACATACACTAACTGTAGCACATACTAACCCCTTCTCCATACTTTGAAACTTCCTCTTATGTAAACAACCCCATAGTTCCAAAAGCATCATGTATGTACAAACAGCAAAACTATTTACACAGACATGATACACATTCCATGAGATACACAAACATGATGCACATTTAATAAGAGTCCATTTAGTGGATGCCTGGTTCACACCAGCTCTTTTCTTATTTCTGGTTCAGAATTGTTTCCCACATTATGGATACTGGAAACTTTAGGTGAAGAGTGTTCATCCCGAGGGAGTGTACAGAAAGATTCTTTCACAGGGACAGTATCCTCAGTGACTGGATCCAGGAACAGTGTGCTGACCTCAGGTGGTAAGTCCAAGGCACCTTCCTGAGGCTCTGTGGTCACAGTTGGGAATGTGCTGGTAATGGTTGGTCAGCATGATTTTGCCACACAATCGAAATTGTGATTTCCTGGTCAGGACCATGTATAATATGGGACCTGTCTGGACCAGTTCAGTGGCAGCTACCCACATGTCAGTCACATTGTAGCTCTGGGCCAGTACTTGATCTCTTGATGGAAAGAGTGCCTCGTGGGTTTGTTTTCCTTCTTGACATCTGGCTTTATTGGCTCTTATTGACAGTCTGATGAGTTTCTTTGGGTAGCAAGAGGACAAATGTGGTCTGTGGCTTCCTTTTCACAGCAGAAATGCTAGTGAGTTTTGGGTGGAGGCATGAGGTGTCTTTCAGCCTGGAAGCTGTTGACCGTTGGTTGAGGGATGATAGAGCACTGCCTTAATATGCTGAAAGCCACTCTGTTTCATGTAGTCTGTAAAATCCTGCATGAGGAACTGAGAACCATTGTTGCTGACAGTCTGTTCAAGGTTACCGAACCTCACAAACATTTCATCTGTGGTCAGCTCAGCTGAAGTGGACTTCATTACTGCCATTACATCATAGAATCATAGAACCCTACAGTGCAGAAGCAGGCCCTTCGGCCCAATGAGTCTGCACCGACCACAATCCCACCCCAGCCTTATCCCCATATCTCTACACATTTACCCGCTAATCCCTCTAACCTCATCTCAGCTTCTGGGCATCAGTAGTTTCAGGAATAAGTGTAACTATCCCAGTATATACCTTCAATTTAATGGGTTGTCTGTCCAATTTGGGCACTACCCAAAATCTATGCACTTCGTCCTGGATTGCCAGGCTGTACAATTTAAATTCCTGATTGGGGGTGTTTGATTCACTGACTGCATCCGCATTTTCCTGTGGCCCACAGCATGGACTTTCTTCCTCAGTTTGATTTTTCTCTGACAGAGATTTTTCTACACTGCTCTGTTCCTCCAACTGGCCACAGCTATATGGCCAACTCACTTACAGTTCTTGCAATGGAGATCTCTGCACCAGCAGTCAGTTTCAGAATGTCCAGATCTGCTGCACCTGCTGCACTGGTTTCTTTTGTGTGGCCACCATTTTATGTACTCAAGTGCTAGCCCCTAGCTGTGCAACTTCTTTGGCTCCAATTCCATTGACACAGCAATTTCTAATGTGGCTTTAAAATTTAGATTTCTCTCAGTCAGTCGCCTTCATTGAATGTTTCATTTCATAGATTGCATAGAAGCCTATCTCTTAAGGTATCATCTGAAACATTTCCAAGCACAGTGTTCTGCGAGGCACTTAAGGGCCATGATAACTTGAGCCACAGATTCCCCTTCCAGTTGATTCCTTTTGTGGAATCTGGACTTCTCTGCAATTAGTAAGCATTTGGAGGCATAATGCTCCACCAAAGTACCAATTAATTCCTAGTTTTGTTTGTAGGTTTGTCTGATTTGACAATTATTTGAGGTGTGTAACAATGTCCTTCTTACATTCAAAATCTTCTTAAATTTGATAGTTTCTCTTTAGATTTGCCTCCTGAGAAAATTACAGGATCTTTCCTTTAATTTGTAACTCTGAATATGGAACTTGCCATCCTTTCTCTGACTCCATGCATGAGACTGCTCACTCAGGATAGTACATCGTGTGCTCTGCTGTCCAGGCACTCTAGATTTCTCCCATTTCAATTTTGTATTTTCTTGTTTAGGAGCAAAGGAATCCAACATCCTTCCCCTTCACTCTCTTTTCCCAGGTCTGAAGTCAAGTGCAGTTCTTTCCTTTTTCTCCCTTTTACCTCATCGCCAGTTATTCTCTACTGGGCAATTTACTTGGCTGCAGTCGGACCCAAAGAACATACAAACACATTATTTGCTGTTATTCTCTATTTTATTCAATAACTATGCAATCCATAAGGCTCAATACAAAACTGAACATAAAGCCCATGAACCTGGCTGATGATATCACCAGAGTTCTCATGATTCATTTGTTAAATTGACACTGTCCCAACAGAGCATACACCAGCTATAATGCATACTAAACATAAACAAACTCCAAATAATCAATTGAAAAACTAAGTAATTATTTGCAAATATAGATTAAAGTGGTAAATTTGGGTGAGACATCCCCATGTTTTATTTCTTTTTTTTATTTCTTCTTTTTATTTCTTCATGGCATGTGGGTGCCGCTGGCTGGACCAGCATTTATTGCCCATCCCCGAGGTCAACCACATAAGAGTCAACCACATAAACTTAAGAACATAAGAAATAGGAGCAGGAGTAGGCCATCTAGCCCCTCGAGCCTGCCCTGCCATTCAATAGGATCATGGCTGATCTGATAGTGGTTCAGTTCCACTTACCCGCCTGCTCCCCATAACCCTTAATTCCCTTATTGGTCAGAAATCTATCTACCTGTGACTTAAACACATTTTACGAGGTAGCCTCCACTGCTTCAATGGGCAATGAATTCCAAAGATTCACTACCCTCTGGGAGAAGAAGTTCCTCCTCAACTCTGTTCTAAATTGACTCCCCCTTATTTTGAAGCTGTGCCCTCTAGTTCTTGCTTCCTTTCTAAGTGGAAATAATCTCTCTGCTTCTACCCTGTCTAGCCCCTTCATTATCGTATATGTCTCTATAAGATCTCCCCTCAGCCTTCTAAACTCAACGAGTACAGGCCCAATCCACTCAATCTCTCCTCATCCAGATCGTCTATGTATATGGTAAACACTTGAGGCCCAAGCAGTGATCCCTGCAGCACGCCACTAGTCACCACTGCCAACCGGAAAAGCACCCATTTATTCCAACTCTCTGCTTCCTGTTAGATAGCCAATCCTCAATCCACGTTGACACTTTACCCCCAACTCCGTGTACCTTAATCTTATACAGCAACCTTTTGTAAGGCACCTTATCGAATGCCTTCTGGAAATCTAAAAACACCACATCCACCGGTTCCCCTCTGTCAACCGCACTTGTTACATCTTCATAAAAATCCAGTAAATTCATCAAACACGACTTTCCCTTCATGAATCCATGCTGCGTCTGCTTGATTGAACCATTCTTTTCCAGGTGTCCTGCTATTTCTTCTTTAATGATGGATTCCAGCATTTTCCCAACTACAGACATTAAGCTAACCAACCTGTAGTTATCTGCCTTTTGTCTACCTCCTTTTTTAAACAGTGGCGTCACATTAGCTGTTTTCCTATCAGCTGGCACTCTCCAGAGTCCAGCGAATTTTGATAAATTACAACTAACGCATCTGCTATTGCTTCTGCCATTTCTTTTAGTACCCTGGGATGTATTCCATCCGGGCTCGGGGACTTGTCTACCTTTAGTCCCATTAGCCTACCAAGCACTACTTCTTTAATAATAGTAATCGTTTTAAGGTCCTAGTCCCACAACCATCAATTTTCGGTAAGCTATTTGTGTCCTCTACTGTGAAGACTGACACAAAAAACTTGTTTAGGGCCTTGGCCATTTCCTCGTTTCCCATTATTGATTCCCCTTCTCGTCTTCTAAGGGTTCAACATTTACTTTAGCCACTCTTTTCCTTTTTATATATTTGTAAAAACTTTTACTATCAGTTTTTATATTTTGTGCGAGTTTAGTTTCATAATCTATCTTTCCTTTCTTTATCGCTTTCTTAGTAGTTCTTTGTTTTTTTTTAAAGCTTTCCCAATCTTCTAGTTCCCCACTAGTTTTGCCCACTCTGTACACATTGGTTTTTAATTTGATACTCTTTTTTATTTCCTTAGTTATCCACAGCTGGTTATCCCTTTTCTTACATTCCTTCTTTATCACTGGAATATAGTTCTGCTGAGTACTGAGAAAAATTTCCATAAAAATCCTCCACTGTTCCTCAGCTGTCCTACCAACTAGTCTGCACTCCCAGTCTACATTAGCCAATTCTGCCCTCATCCTTTTGTACTCCCCTTTGTTCAAGCAGAGGACACTGGTTTGGGACCCTACTTTCTCACCCTCCATCTGTATTAGAAATTCAACCATATTGTGATCACTCATTCCAAGAGGTTCCCTCACAAGAAGATCTTTAATTTTACCTGTCTCATTACAGAGGACCAGATCCAAGATAGCTCGCTCCCTCATAGGTCCTGTAACATATTGTTCGAGGAAACTATCCCGACAGCATTCTAAGAACTCTTCCTCAAGTCCACCATGTCCGACTTGAGTCAACCAATCAATATGCAGGTTATTATTGCTGTTCCATTTTTGCATGCATCCATTATTTGCTTGTTTATAGCCCGCCCCACCTCGAAGTTATTATTTGGGAGCCTATAGAACATGCCCACCAGTGACTTTCTCCCCTTACTATACTTACTGGGTAGCACAGTGGTTAGCACTGCTGCTTCATAGCTCCAGGGACTTGGGTTCGATTCCCGGCTCGGGTCACTGTCTGTGTGGAGTTTGCATATTCCCCTCATGTCTGCATGGGTTTCCTCTGGGTGCTCTGGTTTCATCCCACAGTCGAAAGATGTGTGGGTTAGGTTGATTGGCCACGCTAAAATTGCCCCTTAGTGTCCTAGGATGCATAGGTTAGATGGATTAGTGAGTAAATGTGTAGGGATATGGGGTAGGGCCTGTGTGGGATTGTGGTTGGTGCAGACTCAATGGGCCGAAGGGCCTCTTTCTGCACTGTAGGGTTCTATGATTCCTTATCTCCACCCACATCGATTCCACATTTTGCTCCTTAGAGCCTATATTGCCTCTCACTACCACCCTGATGTTATCCTTAATTAACAGACCTACCCCTTCTCCTTTTCCTTCCTGTCTATCCTTCCGAAATGTCTGATACCCCAGGATATTCAGATGCCAGTCCTGGTTGACCTGCAACCACATTTCTGTAATGGCCACTAGCTTATACTCATTTGTACTGATTTGTTCCATCAACTCATTCTCTTTGTTTCGAATGCTACATGCATTCAGGTAAAGTGTCTTTATGCTAGCCTTTATCTGGACCCGATTTATTAGTGCATTCTTTTGTTTGCATGCTCTGTCCCTACCTGTCGCAAACTGGTTATCCTTCCCCAGACCATCTCCCCGCGCTGCGTTGACCACCTCCCTTCTCGTGCTTGTCACCTTTTTTACTCTGCCTGAGGTTAGATTCCTGCCACCTTCTTTACTCTCTGTCCTATTACTTGGTCTGGAAACATTACTAACCTCTCCTGAGCCCTCGACTCCTTTTAACTAGTTGAATGTCCTCATCATTAACCTGTGCTCGTACCCTCTCCTTTACCTTTTGATTTTGTAATTCCCCATACCTTTGAACCCTCCCCCCCACTATTTAGTTTAAAGCCCTATCTACAGCCCTAGCTATACGATTTGCCAGGACTCTGGTCCCAGCACGATTCAGACGAAGACCATCCCATTTAACAGGTCCCATCATCCCCAGTACTGGTGCCAATGTCCCATGAATTCAAACCCATTCCTCCCACAATCTTTGAGCCACGCATTTTCCTCCTTAATCTTATTGACCCTGCTCCAATTTGCTCATGGCTCAGGTAGTAATCCAGAGATTACCACCTTGTTAGTTCTGCTTTTCAATTTAGCTCCTAGCTTTTCCTATTCCCTTTGCAGAACCTTTGTTCCTGTTCTACCTACGTTGTTGGCACCAACCTACCAACCACATTGCTGTGGATTTGGAGTCACATGTCAGCCTTCCCTAAAGAACATTAGTGAACCAGATGGGTTTTTACAACAATTCACAATAGCTTCATGGTCATCATTAGACCTTCAATCCCAGATTTTTATTGAATTCAAATTTTATCACTTGCCATGGTAGGATTCAAACTCAGGTCACCCATCATAATAGCTAGATTCCACAAGGAATCATGTACAAACTTTATCTCCACTATTTATGCAGCTCTTCCACTGAGGATTTGGTGAACACGAGGCCTCTTACAAATGTATCTCTGTTTCGTGGTGGTAGCTGCAGAAAGTTGAGGTAAGTGTGGGAGTTTGAGACGAAGGCTGTGATTTTTCCAAATTGTCCCATGCCAGCGGAAACATAAGAACATAAGAACATAAGAAATAGGAGCAGGAGTAGGCCATCCAGCCCTTCGAGCCTGCCCTGCCATTCAATAAGATAATGGCTGATCTGTCGTGGCTCAGTTCCACCTTCCTGCCCTCTCCCCATAACCCTTAATCCCCTCGCTTATCAAAAACCCATCAACCCCCATCTTAAAAATATTTAGTGAGGCAGCCTCCACCACCTCAAGGGGCAGAGAATTCCAGAGATTCACCACCCTTTGAGTGAAGAAGTTCCTCCTCAACTCCGTTCTAAACCGCCCCCCCTTTATCTCGAGGCTGTGCCCCCCAGTCCTACTGTCCTTTCTGAGCGGAAAGAGTCTCTCCACCTCTATCCTACCCATCCCATTCATCATCCTACATGTCTCAATGAGATCTCCCCTCATTCCTCTAAACTCTAACAAGTACAAGCCTAGTTTATTCAGCCTCTCCTCATAGCTCAACCCCCTCAACTCCGGTATCAGCCTAGTAAACCTCCTCTGCACTTCCCCCAAGGCCAAAATATCCCTGCATAAGTACGGCGACCAAAACTGCACACAGCACTCCAGCCGCGGCCCCACCAATGCCCTATACAGCCGCAGCAAGAATTATGCACAAAAACTTTAAAAAGATGCAGGAAAATCGCAGTACCAACAGCAATTTCCATACCTTTGTAAGGCATTCAAAATTTTAAGGGTAAAAAAGCAAGATTGATCAAAACAATTTAAGACATTTGATGAAGGACTTGGGGAGAGGGAACGCAGAGAGATGAGAGTTTATTTCTAAAATGCAGAAAACCATTATTATCTGGAATTCCTTGCAAATGGAGACAGATTCAATACTGACTCTCAAAAAACTGGATAAAAACTTGAAAAGGAAAGAAAATGCAGGGCTATGGACAAAGAGTGAGATTGTGTGACTAATTGGATAGTTCTTTCAAAATGCTGGCACAGGAAGGATAGGTTGAATGGCTTCCTATTGAGCTATAAGATTCTATGATTCCAATCTACGTGCATGGATCCCTGAAAGTTGGCACCCAGGTTGACAGGGTTGTTAAGAAGGTATACGGTGTGTTCACTGACGTTAGCAGCATCTATCAGCTGTGATTCTCCCACCTGAAAGCGGGCCACCATTTTAAAAGGGCAATCTGATCTCTGTGCTCAGTGACAGGCACCGCCCCCCCCCCAACAAAAAAATAGATGATGCCCCCACCTCCCCCCCCCCCCCCCAATGACCAGGGAGCACCAGCACTCCTCACCAAAGAGGGGGCATCCTTACCCCCCACCACCCACAAATAGTGGATAACCCACCTCCCCAATATAATGCAGACATGAGGGTGACCCAGTCCCCCAACTCAGTACTGCTTCCCCCTCAGACTTCTCCAATGCCCCCACAATCCCCTGCCCCTTTAGATGCCCCAGGAGGAAATAGACAGGTTTTTAATTAGTAATGGGTTGAAGGGTCTTGGAGAATGGGCAAGAAAGTGGAGTTGAGGCCACACTAGATCAGCCATGGTTATATTGAATAGCAGGGCAGGCTAGGGGGCTGAATTGCCTACTCCTGCTCCTAGCTCTTATGTTTTCATGTTATTTCCTCCTTTTCCCTAGCTGTCCCTCGGTGCGGACTGGATGGGTCAAACGGCCTCTTCTGCGCTGCATGATTCTATGACACAGCATGAAACTAGGGCTCAAAGCTGGGCCTTCCTAGAATGGTTCATTCATAACAAGTACATTTATCTATTGCAGGAACTGGGGAATTCAGAGATCTTCTATGTGAAACATCCATGTATGATATTAATATTTGTCTCCCTTATAACTTTCCTTAAAATGACTAAAGTCAATCCACTCTTCAAAGGTACTAACATACTATGAATCCAAGGTGATATAGACTTTATTGGTCAATAAATTAATTACATTTTGCACATTCTTTCATACAACAAAGTTGATTTCTATAATCACAAATGGAGATTAGCAAAATTTTGAAAGGGGAGGGGACCCAGGCAGAGGTAATAATACACATAGGGGAGGGGGACATAGGAAGGAAGAGTAGGGTAGATGTCCGTAGGCAATTTAGGGAGTTGGGGTCCAAACTGAAGAGCAGGACCTCCAGGGTGGCATTCTCTGGGTTGCTGCCTAGTACCAGCAGGGCTAGGAATGACAAGGTTATGCAGCTGAATGCATGGTTGAGGGATTGGTGTAGGGTAGAGGGCTTTACTTTTATAGACCACTGGGAGGTATTTATGAGAGAAGGGCAACTGTTCAGGAGGGGTGGGGAGAATTTGAATGGGAGGGGAACTAGTGTCTTAGCAGGGAGGTTAGCTGGTGTGTTTAGGAATGGTTTAAACTAGGGAGGGGGGGGTGGGGATGTGGCTGGGAGAGAGTTGGGTGAAAGGAAAATTATCAGGGAGAAGGAGGTTCCGAGGGACACTGGTGGGTTGAACTGTGTCTGTTTCAATGCGAGGAGTGTGACAGGAAAAACGGATGAGCTTAGGGCTTTGATGTTTGTGAGGAAGTTAGATGTGGTGGCTGTAACAGAGACATGGTTACGTGAAGGGCAGGACTGGCAGCTGAATGTTCCTGGGTATAAGTGTTTTAGGTGTGACAGAGGAGGGTTGAAGAGAGGTGGCGGGGAGGCACTGTTAGTAAAGGAGAACATCACAGTAGTGCAGAGGGAGGACAATATGGAGGAGTTAGGGATTGAGTCGCTGTGGGTGGAGTTGAGGAATAAAAAGGGAGAGATTACGATGCTAGGGGTATACGATAGGCCACCCAACAGCCCGAGGTCAGTGGAGGAAGGCATTTGCAGGGGCATTTTGGATAGGTGCAGGAAGAATAGGGTGGTTGTAGTGGGTGACTTTAATCTTCCTGGAGTGGATTGGAGGGAGCCTAGAGCTGGGGGTACGGAGGGAGAGGAGTTTGTAAAATGTGTTATGGAAGGGTCCCTAGAGCAGTATGTAACTAGCCTGACTAGGGAAGGGGCTTTACTGGATTTAGTGTTGGGTAATGAGCCGGGGCAGGTGGTTGTGGTTGAGGTTGAGGTAGGTGAACATGTGGCTAACAGTGACCACAAGTCCGTCTACTTTAGGATAAAAATGGAAAGGGATGAGTGCCGGCCAAACGGGAGGGTGCTGAACTGGGGGAAGGCGCGCTATAGCTGGATTAGGAGGGAGCTGAAGGACACTGATCGGGGGGGACTGTTAGCTGGCAAGTCCACTGTTGACAAGTGGGAGGCTTTTAAGGGCAAACTGAAAATGTTGCAGGAAAGGCATGTTCTGGTTAAGCGTAAGGATGGGAAAGGTAGGATTAGAGAGCTGTGGATTACAGGGGGTATCGAAGACTTGGTAAGGAAGAAGAGGGAGGTGTATGTTAGGTCGAAACAACTGGGTACGGAGAGTGCGCTGGAGGAATATAGAGAGAGTAGGAGGGAGCTAAAAAGGGGAGTTAGAAGGGCGAAGAGAGGGCATGAAATGGCTTTGGCTGATAGGATTAAGGAAAATCCAAAGGCATTTTATTCCTATATTAGGAGCAAGGGAGTAGTTAGAGGGAAAATTGGTCCTCTTAGGGACAGAAGTGGGGAGTTATGTATTGAGTCAGAGGGAATGGGGGAGATCCTGAATGAATACTTTGCGTCGGTATTCACGAAGGAGAGGAGTTCGGTGTCGTGCAGTGTCTTGGAGGGAGCTGTGGATCAGTGGCAGGAAATATCTATTACGAGGGAGGAAGTGCTAGGGCTTTTAGGTAGCGTAAGGACGGATAAAGCTCCGGGGCCTGATGGTATTTATCCCAGGCTGCTTAGGGAGGTGAAAGATGAAATTGCTGGGCCTCTGGCGCAAATCTTTGTCTCTTCTTTGGACACAGGTGAGGTCCCAGAAGACTGGAGGGTAGCTAATGTGGTACCGCTGTTTAAAAAAGGTAGTAGGGATAACTCTGGAAATTATATACCGGTGAGTTTGACATCGGTGGTAGGGAAATTAATGGAAAAAATACTTAGGGGTAGGATGTATGAGCATTTGGAGTGCTGCGATCTGATTAGGGATACGCAACATGGCTTTGTTACAGGGAGGTCTTGCCTTACGAATCTGGTAGAATTCTTTGAGGAGGTGACAAAAACGGTTGACGATGGGAGAGCCGTTGATGTCATCTATATGGATTTCAGTAAGGCGTTTGACAAAGTCCCTCATGGTAGGCTGGTAGAAAAGGTTAAGGCGCATGGGATACAAGGACAGGTAGCTAGGTGGATTGAGAACTGGCTGGGCAATAGGAGATAGAGGGTAGTTGTTGAGGGGACCTTTTCGGGCTGGAGGCCAGTGACCAGTGGTGTGCCGCAGGGCTCAGTACTGGGACCTCTCCTCTTTGTAGTATACATAACGACTTGGAAGAGAGCGTACGTGGTGTGATCAGCAAGTTTGCGGATGACACCAAGATGGCAGGATTGGCGGATAGTGAGATGGAATGTCAGGTGATACAGCAGGATATAGATAGGTTGGTACATTGGGCAGATAGGTGGCAGATGGAATTTAATCCTGACAAATGTGAGGTGATGCATTTTGGAAGGAGTAATGCAGAGAGGAGCTACGTGATAAAAGGTAGACCGATGAGGAGTATAGAAATACAGAGGGACCTGGGAGTGCAGGTTCACAAGTCTATGAAGGTTGCGACACAAGTGGAGAAGGTTGTGAGGAAAGCTTATGGAATGCTAGCCTTTATAGGAAGGGGTATAGAGTACAGGAGCTGCCGTCTAATGCTTCAGTTGTACAGAACGTTGGTTAGACCGCATTTGGAGTACTGCGTCCAGTTCTGGTCACCTTACTACCGGAAGGACGTGGAGACTCTGGAGAGGGTGCAGAGGAGGTTTACCAGGATGTTGCCTGGCATGGAAGGACTGAGTTACGAGAAAAGGTTGGAGAAACTGGGGCTTTTCTCCTTGGAAAGACGGAGATTGAGGGGAGACATGATAGAAGTATATAAGATACTGAAGGGAATAGATAGAGTCAATAGTGAGAGGCTGCTCCCTAGACTGGGTACAATTACGAGAGGTCATGATCTAAAGGTGAGGGGGGAGAAGTATAATTTGGATGTGAGAGGAAGGTTCTTCACGCAGAGGGTCGTGGGGGAATGGAATGCGCTACCGAGTAGGGTGGTGGAGGCAGGCACGTTGGACTTGTTTAAGGTTTACTTAGATAGACACATGAGCGAAACAAGGATGGAGGGTTATAGAGGGGGTATGAAATAGGGTCAGGGCCTCGGGAGACACCGGAATTGCAGACTTATATGTTAATGTTTTTGTCTTTTTATTCCACGGGTGGAGGTCCACCTTGTTGTCAAACAAGGGGCATGCACACGGTGGGTCATGCGTGGGCTGCTCTTGGAGGTTCCGGGAGTGGCCTAGTACTTCGTGTCGGTGTGTGTGCTTGATCCTGGACCGGTAGACGGGCGCCGCAACAGCTCAGTGACTAGCACTGCTAGCTGTGCAGATACATGGATTTGGGCCTGTGTCTGTGGGAGTTTGCGCATTCTCCTTGTGGTTGCGTGGGTTTCCTCCGGGCGCTCCGGTTTCCTCCCACACCCCAAAGATGTGCTGTTAGGCTGATTGGTATACCAAATTGACACTATTCTCCCCTGAATCTGGCTAAGTTAGGGGTTTCACTCGCATACACGCAGGGCAGGGTAGGTGTAGGAGGATGCGGCAGCGCGGGCTCATTGGGCCGAAGGGCCTCTTTCCTGTGCTGGGTTGTTCTTTGTTCTTAAAACAAAGTTTGGAGGCTTCAAGTGACATTGTACAAATCGCCTCACAGCATCTTACAAATAAACAACAACTTGCATTTACAGAGTGCCTTCAACAAAGTACAATGTCCCAAGATGCATACAAAAGTGTAATCAAAGAAAAAAATTCACGCTCAGCCAATAATGAAGATAGTAGAAAAGGTGAACAGAAGTTTGGCGAAAGAAGTAGATTTTAAAGAGCTTCTTGAAGGGAGAGATGAAAAGGTAGAGATGTTTATCATCTAGGCAGCTGAAGGCACAGCCATCAATGCACTCATGAAAATTGGCATGTGGAAGAGGCCGGCATATCTTTTTTTTTAAGTTAAGCATTTGGTTAATAATGATTTGCAATATCTAAAAATCTACTCACCTGGGAAGGCAACTTTATCCTAATTTCGCAGCCACTTTCCAATAGGTGATTTAATAATTGCAAGTTTTACACTAAGGAGGCCACAAGCGATGCAAATCAGTTCTGACTTTCATTTTTCTCAAGCATGGAATAAATATCCCAACGAAACATCCACAGTCTCTACTGTTTTGCGACTTCCCTCTCAACTGAACACACAGCAAGCTGAGTTTTATGGGTTCTTCTCAGGGTACCTCAATCGTCTTAACCCTAACAGGACTAAAGCCAAGCTACTCTTCAGAAGTAATGGCATGACAGGGCCATAAACAATCTTAATTTATAGACAAAATAATCATTGAGTTGATGAAAACCAAGGCTAGCAATCAAAGGAACACCAGTGAGATTATAATTTTGCCTTTCTGCTATGAAATCTGGGAATGTTTCATCGTGGGAGATCTCTTGGAACTTTCCGTGCTTGTAGTGTGGTATTATACAATTATCACTCTCACATCAAAGTGGTACTAATGGACAGAGCTCTCCTTGTGTAATAATACACAAAAAGGCAGACACTCTGTTGTGTGGTTTCCCTGAGGAAGTATGATTGGTGAGCAACATTTTTTAGACATTTTCATAGTGAGGCTTCTTCTGAGAAAACCATCTAATGTGTGGGACTCTTGAGTAACAGGAATTTTCATTTTCAACAAAAGAGCCTTGCACACTAAGTTCACACCCTCCTCTAAGAGCAGCTAATGGACAGGAATCAATGGCAAGAAATATTGGGAGGGGTGTAAAATGACTTGGTGATTCAATATTATTCGCTTTAGATTAACACATCAAGCCAAAGTTAGCATCAACCACTTTGGAAGCTGTAATTCTCTTGCAAAAATATGACTAATTATTTTGGTGTAGTGCGTGAGCGTAGTCCATAGCTTAAACTAGATCAAAGTCATGTACCTAAAATCAAAAGATGTTTATAAACCTGAAAAGGTAATAATAAAAGCTTAATGTGATAAATTATGATGCTGTGATTGGTATATCTTTTAAGATATCCTTTCATCCCTGAATACACTGGTGTCAACATTTGCATCCGTCCATCAGAAATAAAACGTTTCGTCTTGCAAAATGTCTCTATTTGTGTTGACAATAGCGCTTTTTCACCAGGCATCTTGTTCAGTTTCCACTTTAGATAGAATGTCACAATGCTCATTTCCCATCACATTGAGGAATTAATGGTGTACTTGCCAATGGATCTCTAGAAAAAGGAAAAAGATGCAGTCAGGCACATAAAAATGGAGTGTTACTTCAGGTGATATAAGGAGATACATTGACCTGCTTATAGAGGCAAGTGAGCATAAAATAAGATCAAGTCTAAATTATAATTTGATTACCTTACAGATAGTGCATGACGGATAATGGATTAAATATTATCCCTTCTTGCAGTGCGGTTTAACATTCTGCAGCACACTCAATAGTCATAAAATCTGCACTGCCAGTTAAACATATTAGAATATATATAAAATATAGATACATGGATAGGTAGGAAGATATATAGGGGGTGATTTTACTGGCTTGTCCTGCCAGTTGATCAGGCTGGCAAGCCAGTAAGAGAAAACCAACTTAAAATCTTGTTTCTCACTCTTTGCATTACTATCAGCATTGTGAAGCCAGAGTGAATAGTCTCATGCCCAGGAAGGATGTAAGGCTGATTTAAAAGTTAAAATCTGAATTTAAACATTATTGGCGAGACAGGGACAGAATCGTCCGGGCTCAGTTGCCTCAACTGCCTCACCGGTGGAAGTTCTCACCAGCGAGGAACACGTCTGGTCCCCAGCAATGGTGAGCTGATGTGATGGACTCACTAGTGGGACTGGAGGCCATTGAGACCCCCAGGTGGATGAGGTGGGGGGGGCAGTTCGCCTTGGGCAGTGCCAGACTGGTGCTGCCTGCCTGAGATCCTGGCAATGCTAGCCTGACACCCTGGCACTGCCCACCAGGCACACTAGCACTACTCACCGGGGACCACAAAGGGGCAGGCCTAAGGGAGGTAGGGGGGGATTGTGCACTCTGCAATTGTCTGGAGGGGGCAGAATGGAGGTGATGGTTCAGCCATGGGAGTGGGGAATGTGGCTGGCGATCAGCAGTGGGGAGATGGGGATTGGCTGGGTGGGAGGGTGGGGAACAGGTCAGTGATTGTCCGGGGGGGTTAGCAATTAGCCAAGGGGAGGAAGTACAATCAAGGGGTTGGGGATGTGATGTCTGGGAGAGTTGGCAGAATGAGATATCTCCCAATACATTTAACTGTGTATTCTTGTAAACAGCTAGTGCACTGGGAGATCGGCACATGTGCAGTGATGCCCTCTAGCTGTCAGAAGCCAGCTTCCCTGCAAGAACAGATTCCCTCCAATCCTCTTACTGGTACAAATCACACAATGCCTCATTTTTTGCAAAGCGGCATAAGATCATATCTAGGGGTTCACCCAAAAGTTGGTGGGATTCTCTCCTGTTTTCATGCTTGTTTGACAGTTAGAGTTGTTTTGGTAAGATTGCTCCCCTATTCTTTGGTCATTGTATGGTATTGGAGATTCTGAGCAGTGACAATCTTACCAGAGTTCAGGGCATTTTGTTGGCAACACTGACAGGTTCAGAATATTTTCCTTGATACAGGGAAACTTGGATTTTTTGATGGTGATGAACCAGAAACTTGGTTAAATCCTGGGTTAGGCCAAGGTTTGGAAACTGTGCAGCAACGGGGGGTGTTTCTGTGGACAGTGGGAGGCCGGTTTCTCTTTAGTGAACCAATGCTTTTATGCCCTCTTAGTTGAATGAAGTCAGCTAGCTCAATGGTGGGGTGGGGCTTGCAGTAATGGGACTCGCACCTTGTATCGTTTCCCCTGTTCTACATGCAGCCTGTGTATTAATTGTTTGGACTGGCAAATGTTCAATTGTTCCTTCATATATGTGTTTGTTGCGTCATGTTGCATTATGTAAGTAGATATACTCTGTGCCACTGAAAGCAAGAATGAGGCAGTTTGGTTGGCTGTGGGGGATTTCTGTCAGGAGCAGGACATGTAGACCCGGGTGAGATCTGGAGAACAGTTAAAACCATCAAAGAGATTCCAGACTGCATCCAAATGAAATGAAAGAGATGATATGATGAGAATAGATGCAATAGAGCATCTGTTTGGCTGCAGTCCTTCCTCTAGTTGGCTGTCACATTGGATAGAATTTGTGGAAACATTTCTTTGGGATATGGTCCCAGGAATGATAGAGGATTTTAGTTCAGTGCAGGCTTGGAGGACCGAAGGGCCTGTTTCTGTGCTGTAATTTTCTCTGTTCTTTGTTCTTTATTACAAGCATTCCCTACTGAAGTAGATGCCTTGGTCTTAGTGATTAGGGGCTGCACTTTCTACTAAAGCAGATTGCAGACTTTTAAGCACACATTAGCCCCAATTGTTGGAATACGCATGAATTTTTTAAAAAATCTGCAGAGTATTTACATTAGAGAGGGTATCATCTATGCTGTTCTGAACTCAGAAAGCTGGACCCTACACATGAGATCATGATGTTCAAATAGGAGGACAAGAGATTGTGATCTCTTGATGACATTTCAGTTGGATACTGGAGAATTGGCAGTCAACCACAATGCAACTCTATGCAGCTCAGTAGAACACAAAACAGTGCAAAACACCAAATAAACATCGGCTACCATTGGTCACCACGACCCTGGGTATCCCCTTGTGGCTGTTCAGATGAATGGCTCCCACTGGTGCCTAAAAGATTATTTAGAAGACAGAAAGGATAACAAGTCATTTTTATTGTTGGAGAAGATTAACAAACTGATTTGTAATATGCTGCAACTAGTGGTGAATATATTCTTAGGTACATAAAATACTCAATATTACTTTAATTACCCATCATCGCTGCAGCACAGTGTTTGAGATTGGATTAACAAAATCGGTGCTTAGACAATTAACTGTGCCTCCTAGTAAGTGGTAAGATTTGGGACTTTCATTTGTTGCCACACTAGCCTGGAATTCTTGCAAGACTTCCTCCAACTGCATTCCGTGGCTGGAATTCTCCAATTTTGCTCACCACTGCCAGTGAGAATGGAGAATTTGGCCCTCGACCAAACTCCAGTCACTGCAGCAGCCATGGATGAGGTTACAGAATTTCGGTTCTAACTTTGCTGAAAAAGTTGAAGAAACTGCATAAATTATCTCTTATGCTACTTCTCCTGGAATCCTGCTGGGAATATCCTGGAAGGTGGGCAGAAACCCCAAGGAAATTCCAGGCAAATTTTAGGCTGGGATTCAATCAGGCCAATGGGTATCTCACCCAGAAAACTGGCAAGGAATCTCCCTCAATTCCATGGCCAATGGAATCAAATGTCCTTCAGTCAACTTTATGGCCACTAATGAGCCTTCCCTGCGGTTGAAGTCTCTGGTGGTCAAAGCTCCGCTGCCATGAGCTGCAAATCAATCAAAGGCCAGCAGCAACTCATGCTGTCAGTGTCAGAATGATGACAACTGATGAAAATACACCCACCAGAGGCCAGCATCATTGTGGGACCCCAGACCAAAGGGGAGTAAAATCAGGATTGGGAATTTGGAGTATGGATCACAGGAGAAGGCAACAAGGGCAGTGAGGTAGCTTTCAATGGTCCCCTCCCTTTCCAATGCTGAGGTTTCTCAATGAGGCACAGAATACCTGACTTAGGGACCCCACCTGGAACCTGATGGCGAGCCCCACAGGGTTTGTTGGGCGCCTTTTGCGAGGGACAGGAAGTCCCCTGAACCATCAATAAATTGTTGTGGGCTCATGAATAATGGATGCCAATTGGCTCATCAATGAGCCTTATTGACATCCTGCCATTGACTGGGGTGATGGTGGCACAGTGGTATTGTCAATGGACTAATGATCCAGAGCAAGACCTGGGGACTTGAGTTCAAATCCCACCATGGCAGGTGATTAAATTTGACTTCACCCTCCTGCCAATTAATCCTGTCAACATTACAGTGTGAAACTGGGAGAAGTCAAAAGAATATCCAATTGAAGCTAATAGAAAAGCCGATGAGCTGTCAGTCAATAAATTCAGAGCAAAGTGCATATATAAAGCTGTTTCTGAATGGAAAGGTAACAGTCTGCAATGAGAGCTGCTATTGAATAGCGAAAGACAACAAAATGTGTGAATGGTGAGATAAAAGCAAATTACTGCAGATGCTGGAATTTGTAACAAAAACTGAAAATGCTGGAAAATATCAGCAAGTCTGACAGCCTCAGAAAAAATAGAGCTGACATTTTGAGTCTGGATGACCCTTTGTCAGGGCTAAGGGCAAAGAAAATCAGAAGAGATGTATAGTATGAGGGTGGGGAGGGCAAGGGGAATATAAATGAGGATGAAAAAGACAGAGAAAGGTACTAAAGTTCTCCATTAAGTGATCGGAATGTGTGTATATTGTTGCAAAGTTGAGTACAGTAATTGTAGATGTTTGTAAAATTTTAAAATTTTGGGAAAAAACATTGCATGCTACCTTTAAAAGGTACTTATTCTGTGTTTAGAAAGTTAAAAAAATGCAAATACAAGTATCCAAAATGAAACATTTATATTGAAAGACCAAGCAGCAGGGTTACCAAGGCAACTGCCTTTTAGGCTTTTAATTCTTTTTTTAATTCAGCCAATCAATTTGAAATAGACACTTAGATACCAATAACCTATTAAATTTAAATCTGGCAAAGTAGGACCAATCCTATTGTCGGGGATATTGATATGCCAGGTATAAAAAAAGGGAAGCAGTGGGACAAAAGCAGAGAGCAACTGCCAACTGCCAGAGTAACAGCTCTTAGTTCAGCTCTGAGCTCTAGAGACAGAGAGAGAAAGAGAACTGCTGGCTCTCATAGCCTCATTTATGTCTTAAGAGAAAGCACCATCTTAAAAGCAAAGGTACCAAAGAAGAAAAAACACAAGAATCAACAGAGAAGGCCCAGAATATTCTGAAAGACAAAACCTTGTTGTAATTTAGAAACTGTCTAAAATTCTTTTTTTTGTTATTGGGTGGGAATTGTATTTGAACAGCATTCCATTAGAATTATGTTTTCTTTGATTTGTTAATAGCTTAGTTAACTTGTTCACTGTTAGTTAGATAAATAAATTGTTATTTGTTGATTTAATGAGTGTGTCAGGGAGTTATTTTGATTTAACCACTGAGGGTTGCTAAAGCGCAGATTGTACCAACTCATAATCACTTTAATAGATTATAGGGCAAGGTACTCCTCTTTGAGTGGTTAGGTGTTAGTTCTCAGAGGTGGGGGGGGAGTCCATCTCCACTTTGTAACAATATATATGTGCTGAATATGTGTATGAACTACTGGCGAATGAGCAAAGCAATAACAATGCCTCAGAATTTCGCATGGTGTCATAATTGCTACTCATTGCATATGCACAATAGGCCCCTGTACAGAGGAAGTTCACCACCACAAAGGAGTAAATTTCAAACTGCTGTAGCAGCCGAAGATTGAGTGAGGTCCATTAATAGGGAAGTTTCAATCAATGAATGGGAATCAGAAAGCTATCAAATCAAATCTAGGGTTGTCAGGGCTGTCCACTCTCTCCTGTCCTGTTTGTGTGATATATGGAACCTTTTGCTAAGTCCGTCAGGAAGAATTCGGGCTTAAGAGGAGTGACGATTCCAGGAGCAGAGCCACTCATATCAAAGCCATGTAACATTGTCGCACTATAGACACACCTCCCCTACCGGAGAAATAACAGCAATATTCCATGGCATAAGGATGTGATTGCAGGAAGAGAAAGACTGTTTCTAACAAAAATATAGACAAAAGAAATTGTAACAAAAGTATGAAAATAAGAACAGAAAGTTTGACCTTGAGTGAGGGTTTGACTTATGTCGGCTCAGCTGGTCCAAGTATTATCTCTCAACACTCTGTAACCTAATTTCAGCTGCGAGCTATACTTCATCTTCATGTGCATCACTGCAGGACATTGTTTTTTTAGAAAAATAAATTTTATACTTTCTTTGGTCTGACTGATAGAACATCTACTCCAAGAGGGACAAAATTAGTATTTCAAGAGAACCAACAAAAAATAAGGCCATGATCGAAGGTGACAAGAAGACAGGGGAAAAGTAAGCTCTTAGCCATCTATTCCAATGGGGAAAAAAAAATACTTCAAAAAAAAGGACATAAAAAAGCCAGGGTTGAAGGGTGGCACAATGGTTAGCGCTGCTGCCTCACAGCGCCAGGGATCCGGGTTCAATTCCAGCTTCGGGTCATTGTTGGTCTGGAATTTGCACATTCCCCTTGTGTCTGCGTGGCTTTCTTCCCACAGCCTAAAGATGTGTGGGTTATGTTGATTGGCCATGCTAAATTGCCCCTAGCATCGGGGAGTTTAGCAGGGTAAATATGTGGGGTTACAGGAATAGAACCTGTGGTCAGTGCAGACTCAATGGGCTGAATGGCCTCCTTCTACACTGTAGGGATTCTATGATTCTAAGGTGACAAATAGAGAGAGGTAAAAACCAGCACTGTTATGGCTTTTGGTCAATAGACATCCCCAATCAATTTGTTCTCTCTATGGCCAGCAGCTCATGACTATTGATCTTCAGTATGATCTAGGAACACAAGAAATAGAAGCAGCCGTAGACCACATGGCCCATCAAACCTAATCAATACTGTCATGGCTGATCTTGGGCTTCAACTCCAATTTCCTTCCTGATTCCCATTTCCTTTGATTCTCAGAGAGACCAGAAGTATTCAATGTATTCAATGATGGAACATCTGCAACCTACTGGAGTAGAGAATTCCACAGATTCACAATGCTTTGAGTGAAGTCATCTCTCTTCCACTCTAAATGATCAGCCCACATCCTGAGACTGTACCTTAGTGTTTTAGATTCACTAATATCCCTATTAGGGTCCTTCAGGAATACAGGAAAGAGAGCAGGCAGTCTAGCCCTTGAACTGTTCCACTATTCAATGAGATAATTAATATGTGACTTATCTCCACATTTCCCCCTTTGCTCTAACAAAAATCCATCAATCTCAAATTTTAAAAATAACAAATTACCTTGCATCATTTGTCATTTGCAAAGAGTTCTAAACTTCTGCCACCCTTTCCATTAAAAAATACTTTGCTAATTTCAGTCCTAAAAGCTATCGTTCTACATTTTTAACTATGTCCCTAGTCCCGTATTCCTCAACTGGCTGAAATGATTTCTCCCAGTCTACCCTATCTGTTCCTCATAATATCTTGACATTTTACTATTTTCATCATTTGCTAACTGCATGGAACATCCTCATGTCAAAACCTACCATGACACCTACTGGTGCCAAAACTGATGCAGCAAAATGCTCCAAATAACCCCACAATACTTTTATAATAACATTTTTCTCATTGTGGGCATTCTATCTGTCATCTGCAATGTGACCATTGTGTTTGTTGACTTGCGCCACTCCAAATTCACTGGGCCCAATTTTACCATCACGTTTTCGGACGTGAAAACTTGGTGAAGTAGGGCGTGAGGCAATTAGCGCGATCCGCACTAGTTCCCCCTTTACCAAGGCCCGAAAATGGCCACGATTGGGACTGCACCCAATCCATTTGCATGCATTTAAATTGATTTAATAGGCTGCACACCCAACTTTACCAGCACTTCCCCCTTTATCACTGTGTTCATCTATCCAGAATCAGATGTACACCACAAAAGTCCAATTCGGGTGCTCCAATTAGCGAGGAGGTAAGTGCCAAGCGTCCAAAGGCTCTTTGCTTGAGATCAGTTGGGGAGGGGTGAGATGGGCTTGACAGCTCTTTGCTTGCGATCTGTGGGGGGTGGAGGGAGAGGGGTCCACTACCACTCTGCCTGAGATCAGTGAGGGGGGGGGGGGGGAGTCTGCTGCCGCACTGCCTGAGATCAGTGAAGGGAATGTGGGGGGAGGGGCCTGTGATCGGCCTGGATGGCGGGAGGGAGTGTGGGAATAAAAGGATCAGCAATGTTGTGGAGGTAGGGGGAGGCATTATCCGCCCAGGAGCAACGTGGCAGGGGAGCTGCATCCTATCATTTTTTTTGTCTGTGCATGCGCAGTTCAAGGCGCCGATTGGAGCTGCAGGATTTTGGGCATGTTAAGCCCCACCCACAGGCTTATGCAGCATGATTCGGAATCGCTGATATTTTTACAGGCAGAGTGTGTACGGGAGCGTCTGAAAATGGTCTAAAAGTCAGATCTGAAACACTCTCAGTTTCAAGTCCACCCAGCACTTAGAATTAAAATGGTAAAGTTGGATCCAGTTTTTTTCTCTCCTTGTGAACTTGTTATTTCTGCTTTGTTACATACATTTACTGTAATATGAAAAACTTTCTGCCTCACCTTTATTTTCTCCCCATTATTTTTAATCTAAAATAATTTTTACACATATTCCAGCAAAAGAAAATTGATTTAATAGGCTGCACACCCAACTTTACCGGCACTTCCCCCTTTATCACTGTGTTCATCTATCCAGAATCAGATGTACACCACAAAAGTCCAATGGCTGTCCAATTACCATGGCTGTTCCTCATCTGGCCACATGTTCTCCTAAAATATGTTTCATATCGCTGACATTTTAAAAAAGCAGAACCATGCAAACATACTCTAATATGCGTGCATAAGTCCAGTGGAAAGAAAAGACCAATTTTCAGGAGCTGGTGAATAGTTTGGTTTCTTTCTCCAAATAACCTTCAGCACCTTCAATATGTAAATATGCTGGAGTTAACAATCAGATTTCAAATCTTTTTCTCAATGCCGCAACAGGGAAGACAGAGAGACACACATGCATGCACAGATGCACAGAAGATGCAAAAAAAGAATTAGAATGACTTAAAGAGAATCGGAGCGTGAGGAAGACTCCATTGGAGAATGGAAAGAGGAAGCGAAAAACAATTGAAAGGAAAATGTCCAATGAGAAAGGGGACCCAGAAGAGCAAGTAAATGTGAAGAAGAGGGAGATGTGGATGAAGGGAACCCTTTAGAATTTGCTTGACTTGAGAGAATTTTTGTTGGTGCTTAGCAAACTAGTCAACTAACTCATCAGAATCAATACTATAGGATATCCACCAGTACATTGCCAAAAATCTTGTGTTCCTAGCCATGCTAAAGATCAACAATTTCCTTAGCAGTCTTCTTATTTTGTGATTCAGTTAACTATTATGGATGCCTTGGAGTTCCCCCTTAGTCCAAATAATACAATCTAAAGCCCAAATAAGGTTATGCAAAAGCAAAATATTGCAGATGCTGGAAACCTGAAATTAAAATCACAAGATATGGAAACACTCACAAGGTCCAGCAGTATTTGTGAATACAAACAAAATTAATGAACAGATAAAATAATGGGCAGGATCTTACGGCATTGCTCATCCCAAAACTGTAAAATCCCGCCTGAGGTCAATGGACCTTTCTGTGTTCCGCCCCTCGCCCGCTCCAATTCCTGTGGAGGACGGGGCACTAAAATTCCTGTTTTTTAAACTCTGTTTCTCTCTGCACAGACATTGCTGAATTGCTAAGTGTTTTCAAATAAGGTTATGGCTTGTGATCACCTCAGATGTCCCATTATTCACCCTAAAATCATTTAAACCCTGTATGTTTGGTAGTCAGAGCAATCATCGCTAATAAATGAACAGCATCTTTCTTTTCTATAATTGTATTAATTTATTACCAGGTGCAATGTGTCTTAGAATTTCATTAACTAAGTCTTGTGTTCTCTGCAATTCATTGGTGAGCTTTGAAGTAGCATTTTCCTGTTGCTGATAAAGGGCTGACACCTTCAACTGCAGGTTCATAATCTCTTCATGCATTGCTATATTTAGTGTTGTGCCTCTGAAAAAGAAAAGAAACATCATGGCTTTCTTTAAATTACACTGTTTCACTCAAAAGCAAGCCTATTTCCATGTACACGCAACAAAATAGATGAAGCATTGTATGTTAATGAGATAATCAAAAGTTAATGAGATGGTACAAAGTAAGTAAAATGGCGTATAAGTAATTGAATTAATGTAAAGTAAATGAGGTGATGGAACATAGATGAAGATACAACTTAAATAAAGTGTTGCAATTCAAATGAAGCACCGCAATGTTAATAATGTAACGTAAATTAGTTTGTGTAATGGTAATGAAGCCATATACTGCTAATGGGGTGACATCATGTAAATGAGGTAACCCAGTGTTAGGAAGCAGCGTAATGCAAATGAGTGTGTGCTGCAATTTGAACGTAAGGGAAAAACAGAGTTGTTTTCATGGTTTCTCTATAATGTGATGGACACTGGGCTTCTGGTCATGGGCTTGTTGAGTAGCTACTGTCTGTAAAAGTCACCAACGTTGTTCCCCAAGTAGTAATTTGCACAGATCTTCCCAAACATCAGAAACAAAGTCCTCAATATTCAATTTCCCCTGGAGGGCAAGCGATAGATGGGTTGGAATGCACAAGACTGATTATTAAGGATCATAAGTGCAAGGATTATGTCCACAACTTGTCGCAAGTGCACTTGGCAGGTACTGGGGTGTCCAAATATCCTGTGTGGATCCACCAGAAAGGATTCTTTCATTGCAGGTAATAAAATAAAACAAAATTTACTCCAACTTATAAATCAAAGGAAAAGGTTTAATAAAAAAAATTGTTACTCCAACACATGAGGTCTCGTCCTGGGCCATTCCAAACTCCCCACAATTCCCAACAGATTCTTATGTATACTGAGTCAGCTGGTCAGCTGACCACCGCATCATTTTGTCATCGGTTACATAGTTTACTGGGTCAGCTGACCCTTACAGCTTGTTACTATTGATCACACTACAACAAATCCAATGTTTTCATTGGTCACATTCTAACACCCTGCCAAAGAGAGATGGAGAACCTACTTAACATATTTAAACTGGGCATCCACACTCTAATTGGATGTCCAAATAAAAATTCACTGCTGCCTTGTAGCTTTCCCTGAGGTCTGAAAAACCAGCAGTGAAAGTGAGGCAGGGACTGCCAGCTCTATGAAGATAAAGTTTAAACTTTATTTATTATTGTCACAAGTAGGCTTACACTAACACTGCAATAAAGTTACTGTGAAAATCCTCTAGTCACCACACTCCAGTGCCTGTTTGGGTACACTGAGGGAGAATTTAGCATGGCCAATGCACATAACCAGCATAACTTTCAGACTGTGGGAGGAAACCGGAGCACTCGAAGGAAACTCACGCAGACACGGGGAGAACATGCAGACTCCGCACAGACAGTGACCCAAGCTGGGAATTGAACCTAAATTGCTGGCACTATGAGGCAGCATGTTACTCACTGCTTCACCGTGCTGCCTCAATCAGATCTATGTGTTTTATAGAACTCTTCGTGGCTCTCCCACTCAGCCTCTCAAGGCAGTCTTCAGCTTCCCCTTTGTGGCATCTCTGTCCTGTATACTGCTTGTCCTGCTTTCCAATTCCAATTACAGAATTGGATTCCAAAAAAAAATGGTACCTTGTAGAAAAGTTTGCACTAAATCCAACTATATAGGCAGAAATAACATTTATGTAGCATGTTTAACACAGAAAAAGATCCCAAAGCACTCCATATAGTTCTGGATAGGCTAAGCGAGTGGGCGAGGACCTGGCAGTTGGAGTATAATGTTAGCAAGTGTGAGGTTATCCACTTTGACAGAAATAATAGTAGGAGGGATTACTATTTAAAGGGCAAAAAGCTGCAGCATGCTACGGTGCAGAGGACCTGGGGGTCCTTGTGCATGAGTCGCAAAAACCCAGTCTGCAGGTGCAGCAGGTGATCAAGAAGGCGAATGGGATGCTGGCCTTTATAGCGAGGGGGATAGAATATAAAAGCAGGGAGGTCTTGCTGCAACTGTACAGGGCACTGGTGAGGCCGCAGCTGGAATACTGTGTGCAGTTTTGGTCGCCGCACTTGCGCAAGGATATATTGGCCTTGGAGGGAGTGCAGAGGAAGTTCACTAGGCTGATACCGGAGATGAGGGGGTTGGACTATGAAGAGAGACTAAATAGACTGGATCCGTACTCGTTGGAGTTTAGAAGGATGAGGGGGGATCATAAGATAATGAAGGGGATGGATAGGGTAGAGGTAGAGAGATTCTTCCCGCTTAGAAAGGATAGCAGGACTAGAGGGCACAGCCTCAAGATAAGGGGGGGTGCAGTTTAGATCAGAGTTGAGGAGGAACTTCTTCACTCAAAGGGTGGTGAATCTCTGGAACTCTCTGTCCGTTGAAGTGGTGGAGGCTACCTCGCTAAATATATTTAAGTCACGGGTAGATAGGTTTTTGATAGACAGGGGAATTAAGGGTTTTGGGGAGAAAGCGGGAAAGTGGAACTGATCCACTTCAGATCAGCCATGATCTTATTGAATGGTGGGGCAGGCTCAAAGGGCTAGATAGCCTACTCCTGCTCCTATTTCTGATGTTCTTATGTTCTTATAGGAATCCTGTCAAGCAAAAATTGACAAAGAATCATACAATGGGATATGACAACAAGCAACCAAAAGTTGGATCAAAGAGGTAGGTTTTAAGGAGCTTCTTGAAGAATGAGAGCAAGATAGAAAAGCAGAAATGTATAGGGAGGGAATTCCAGGGAATTCCATCTCAGCAACTAGCCACCAATGGTGGAGTCATTAAACTCAGTGATGCAGAAGAAGCCATTATTGGAGGAATACAGATATAATTTACAGCCATCAGCAAATGTAAAAATAAATACTTCACTAAAAGAAATAATTACGGACAACATTTTGTACACATAAGCCTCATCTGTCACAGTTAAATTGTCTGGTGGATCCTGCATTAATTTAATTGTTTAGAACATAAAAACATAAGAAATAGGAGCAGGAGTAGGCCATCTAGCCCTTCGAGCCTGCCCCGCCATTCAATAAGATCATGGCTGATCTGTCGCTGCTCAGTTCCACTTTCCCGCTTTCTCCCCATAACCCTTAATCCCCTCTCTTATCAAAAACCCATCAACCCGCTTCTTAAAAATATTTAGCGAGGCAGCCTCCACCACTTCAACGGGCAGAGAATTCCAGAGATTCACCACCCTTTGAGTGAAGAAGTTCCTCCTCAACTCCGTTCTAAACCGCCCCCCTTTTATCTTGAGGCTGAGCCCCCTAGTCCTACTGTCTTTTTTGAGCGGGAAGAGTCTCTCCACCTCTATCCTATCCATCCCATTCATCATCTTATACGTCTCAATGAGATCTCCCCTCATTCTTCTAAACTCTAACGAGTACAAGCCCAGTTTATTCAGCCTCTCCTCATAGCTCAACCCCCTCAACTCCGGTATCAGCCTAGTAAACCTCCTCTGCACTCCCTCCAAGGCCAAAATATCTTTGCGCAGGTGCGGCGCCCAAAACTGCACACAGTACTCCAGCTGCGGCCTCACCAATGCCCTATACAGCTGCAGCAAGACCTCCCTACTTTTATATTCAATCCCCCTCGCTATGAAGGCCAGCATCCCATTTGCCTTCCTGACCACCTGCTGCACCTGCAGGCTGGGTTTTTGCGACTCATGCACAAGGACCCCGAGGTCCCTCTGCACCGTCGCCTGCTGCAGTTTTTCGCCCTGTAAGTAATAGTCCTTCCTACCATTCTTCCTACCAAAGTGGACCACCTCACACTTGCCAACATTAAATTCCATTTGCCATTTCCTGGCCCATTCGCCCAGCCTATCTAGATCCTTCTGCAGACTCTCCACACCCTCCGCACAATTTGCCGTTCCCCCAATCTTGGTGTCATCAGCAAATTTCGACACCCTACACTCGGTTCCCTCCTCCAGATCATCTATATAAATGGTAAAAAGCTGAGGCCCCAGCACCGACCCCTGGGGCACTCCACTAGTCACCATCCACCAATCCGAATAGCACCCGTTGACCCCCACTCTCTGCCTCCTATTTGACAACCAATCCTCTATCCATGCTAACACCCTACCCCCAACTCCATGTCCCTCGACCTTCTGCAATAACCTCTTGTGAGGTACTTTGTCAAACGCCTTCTGAAAATCAAGAAAGACCACATCCACCGGCTCTCCTCTATCCACCGCCCTAGACACATCCTCATAGAACTCCAGTAAATTTGTCAGACACAACTTCCCTTTAATGAAACCGTGCTGCGTCTGCTCTATCAAGCAATTCCCTTCAAGATGCCTCGCAATTTCCTCCTTAATGACAGATTCTAACATTTTACCTACCACAGACGTTAAACTAACCGGCCTATAATTCCCCGCCTTTTGCCTGGCACCCTTCTTAAACAACGGCGTAACATTAGCTGTTTTCCAATCATCCGGCACTTCCCCAGAATCCAGCGACGTCTGGAAAATAACCACCAAGCATCCACTATCACCTCCGCCATTTCTTTCAGAACCCTCGGATGCATTCCATCCGGTCCTGGGGACTTGTCCACAATCAGCCCCTCCAGTCTGTCGAGCACCGCCTCTCTAGTAACAGTAATGTCATTAAGACCCTCCAGTCCTACCACCTTTCCATCGCTAACACCTGGCAAATTATTCATGTCCTCCTCCGTGAAGACAGAAACAAAAAAGTTATTCAATACCTTAGCCATATCCTCATCCCCTACCACTAGGTCCCCTTTCTCATCCTCTAAAGGACCAACATTCACCCTAGCCAGCCTCTTCCTTTTTATATATTTATAAAAACTCTTGCTATCCTTTTTTATATTAAGCGCTAGCCCAGCTTCATAGTTTCTCCTACCCTTCTTTATCAACTTCTTTGTCAATCTTTGTTGACATTTAAGCCTCTCCCAATCCTCTTCTCGCCCACTACTCTTAGCTACTCTAAATTCCTCCGCGTTTACCCTGATGTAGAATGATAAATTGTTTTCCAATATAACAACCGTGGCAGAGATTGGGTATGGCCAATAAAAAAAAACACAACAGAAAAATCGAGATGCCTGCAACTCTTTTAAATACAACAAAACATTAAAAACTGTCCTAATTATGCAATTATCATTTGAGCTTGTATGGATTAACTACAATCTAGACAATTTCTTGCTGCGTTGCTAGACAATAATATTTGATGTTAAATTCAAAACAGGCAAACACGAACTCAACAATTGTGCATTAACATGAGCAATATAGAAGAGGTTGAAAATATAGGACCAGTTACTTACTCTTCTGAATCATCATCTTGACTTTGGCTACGACTGTTGGCCCAAGATCTTCTGGAAAATTTGCTTCTTGGACTCTGCTCATAGTCAGCTCTCTCCCATTCTTCCACTTTTATTAAATTTGTGAGATTATCGATATCTTCCTGAGCAGGGACACATTTCAGAGTTTGAGTTCAAAATGAAAGAAATTTCTAGCAATCAATAATTGTGAGCAATTAACCTCAGATCAGTTTTGTTCTACTTAGAAAGAAAACATTGAAGATATTGGCTGGTGCAATGGATTAGAGTAGCCTTTCTCAGAAACAGAGACTGGTTGAGCAGTTTAGCAATCTAAGGTGGTGATCTTCACAGGTTGGGACTGAAGAACATTACTGGATCACATATATATCCTGCATTTAGTCATTGAATCAATTATGTGAGCGGTCAGTATTGTGACTGGGTGCCCAACATCAAAACCATTTCATGTTGTGGTACCAACATCCCATAACTTGCTAAGCACAAAGGTGGTGAAATTCAATATTGCTGCTAATGTAAAAGAAAATGAATTGATAGCCTGTTTTACATCCAGCTCGATTCTCCTACACACTGAAATCAATACAGCCAAATTTAAGGTAAAAAAATCTTGTTTTGGTACTTGTTAGAAAAATAACCCAACACTGATCACTGCTAGGTCAAGTATGCACTGTCCAGTGTACATTGTGCCCAACCTCTTAACGGCGCCAATATTTTTCATTTTCCTTATCAGCTTTCATAGCAACATAGAAGGTAGGAGCAGGAGGAGGCCATTTGGCCCTTTTAGCCTGCTCTGCAATTTATTACAATCATAGCTGATCATCCAACTCAATAGCCTAATCCTGCTTTTTCCCCGTAACCTTTGATCACATTTGACCCAAGTGCTATATCTAGTTGCCTCTTGAATGCATTCAATATTTTGGCATCAATTACTTCCTGTGGTAATGAATTCCACAGGCTCACCAGTCTTTGGGTGAAGAAATGTCTCCTCACCTCTGTCCTAAATGGAATCCTCAGACTGTGACCCCTGGTTCTTGACTCCCCCAATATCAGGAATATCCTCCCTGCATCTACCCTGTCTAGACCTGTTAGAATTTTATAAGTCTCTATGAGATCCCCATCATTCATCTGAACTCCAGTGAAAACAATCCTAATCTTGTCAATCTTTCCTCATACATTGTTTTGGCTTCTCAGTAAAATTGCCAAGCTAATACAAAATGGTAACAGTAATGTGATGTGGACCTGTGATCATTATGAACTTGGTTAGAACTAAGAATATCAAAATGATTTTGATGTTGAACCAAGGTCCAGCAAGACTCATTCTTTTTTACTAATCTCAAGCCAATTTATTTGCCTTCTTACCCTTTCCCTGAATTTTGTTCTGCTCCAAGAGCATATTTGCTTTTTAATTGGTACTCGGGAGCTGGGAATCATAGGAAAGACAAATATTATTTGCCCATCCCTTACAAGCTTGATATGCTGTTCGTTGGCCTTCATCCTTGAACTGCAGTGTGTGGTAATTTTTAAATTGAATTGCTTGAGAGGCCAACTGATAGGGCAGCTAAGAGTCAACTAGACAGCTACATATATAGGCCGGGCTGGAAAGTAATCCTACAGCTTCATGGTTACTTTTATCAGTGTTAGTTTTGAATCTCTAAGATTTTTAACAAGCCCATTCCAATTCTCAAACTGCTTATTTCAGATGAAATACATGTAAGCCCCTCAAATAAAGTCAATCTTCACTCCCTTAGGTAGTCAGTTTGGACTGAATGCAAATTTCAAAGGTCAATCTTGTTAACCCACTGCAGCATCAAATTACCCTTTACTCCCTTAGCGCCAGAGATTTGGATGGGCAGCAATATGTGAGGTGTGCCTAAGAGGGTTTTTGAAACAGTATGTGGATATTCTAATTCTGGGGGGCCTACTAGACCTGGTATTGGGGAATGAGCCTGGCCAGATGATCAAAGTTTCAGTGGGTGAGCATTTTGGAAATAGTGACCATAATTCGGTAAGTTTTTGGATACTTGCATAAGAACATAACATAAGAACATAAGAAATAGGAGCAGGAGTAGGCCATCTAGCCCTTCGAGCCTGCCCCGCCATTCAATAAGATCATGGTTGATCTGTCGTGGCTCAGTTCCACTTTCCCACCCTCTCCCCATAACCCTTAATCCCCTCGCTTATCAAAAACCCATCAACCCACGTCTTAAAAATATTTAGCGAGGCAGCCTCCACCACTTCAACGGGCAGAGAATTCCAGAGATTCACCACCCTTTGAGTGAAGAAGTTCCTCCTCAACTCCGTTCTAAACCACCCCCCCCTTTATCTTGAGGCTGTGCCCCCTAATCCTACTGTCCTTTCTGAGCGGGAAGAGTCTCTCCACCTCTATCCTATCCATCCCATTCATCATCTTATATGTCTCAATGAGATCTCCCCTCATTCTTCTAAACTCTAACGAGTACAAGCCTAGTTTATTCAGCCTCTCCTCATAGCTCAACCCCCTCAACTCCGGCATCAGCCTAGTAAACCTCCTCTGCACTCCCTCCAAGGCCAAAATATCCTTGCGTAAGTGCAGCGACCAAAACTGCACACAGTACTCCAGCTGCGGCCTCACCAGAGCCCTATACAGCTGCAGCAAGACCTCCCTACTTTTATATTCAATCCCCCTCGCTATGAAGGCCAGCATCCCATTAGCCTTCCTGACCACCTGCTGCACCTGCAGGCTGGGTTTTTGCGACTCATGCACAAGGACCCCGAGGTCCCTCTGCACCGTCGCCTGCTGCAGTTTTTCGCCCTGTAAGTAATAGTCCTTCCTACCATTCTTCCTACCAAAGTGGACCACCTCACACTTGCCAACATTAAATTCCATTTGCCATTTCCTGGCCCATTCGCCCAGCCTATCTAGATCCTTCTGCAGACTCTCCACACCCTCCGAGCAATTTGCCGTTCCACCAATCTTGCTGTCATCAGCAAATTTCGACACCTTACACTCGGTTCCCTCCTCCAGATCATTTATATAACGGATAAACATAAGAGAAGTCCTTGGATAAAGGTGTTATATTTAAGCGAAGGCCAACTATAACCAACATAGGCAAGAATTGGAGAGCGTGGATTGGGAGTGTCTGTTTGAGGGAATATGAAATCTGATGTGAGAGTCTTTTAAAGACCAGTTAATTAGAGTGCAGAACAGGCACGTTCCTGTGAAAATGAAGGTCAGGAATGGCAGGTATCGGGAATCTTGGATGACCTGGGAAATTGTCAACATGATCAAAAAAAAGGAAGTGAAGATAAGGTGTAGGCAACTAAAAATAGATAAAGCCCTTGAAGAATATAGAGAAAGTAGGAAAGAGTTCAAATGGAGTTAGGAGAGCTAAAAGAGGCATGAAATGTCTTTGGCCAGCAAGGTTAAGGAGAATCCAAGGCATTTTATATATATATAAGGAGCAAGAGGGTAGCTGGGATAAAGTTTATGGATGGAGCCAGAGGAAGTCAGTGAGGTCTTTATTGAATACTTTGCATCTGTATTCACGAAAGAGAGGGACATGGGGGATGTTGAGGTTAGGGAAGGGTGTGTGAATACTCTCTGGCAGGTAAGCATAATGAAGGAGAGAGTTTTGATTGTCTTGAAATGCATTAAGGTAGACATGTCCCCAGGGCTAGATGGGATCTAACGCAGGATACTGTAGGAGGCAAGAGAGAAAATAGCTCGGGTTGTAACAGATATCTCTGTATCCTCTTTGGCCACAGGTGAGAACTGGAGAATTGCCAACATTGCTTCTTTGTTTAAGAAATGAAACAGAGATAATCCAGGTAATTACAGGCTGATGAGCCTGATGTAAGTGGTGGGGAAGCTGTTGGAGAAGATAATGAAAGACAGGATTTATTTGCATTTAGAAGTGAATGGACTTGTTAGTGATAGCGTGGTTTTGTGCAGGGAAAGTCATGTCTTACCAACTTCATTGAATTTTTTGAGGAGGTAAGAAGAATGATTAATGACAGAAAAACATTGGATGATATCTACATAGACTTTAGTAAGACATTTGACAAGGTCCCTTATGGCAGGCTGGTACAAAAGGTAAAGTCTCATGGGATCCAGGGTATAGAACTAGCTTGGTTATAGATGACAGAGAGTAGAGGCAGAAGGATACTTTTCAGAATGAAGATCAGTAACTAGTGGTGTTCCACAGGGATCAGTGCTGGGACCTTTGTTGCTTGTAATATATATAAATGATCTGGAGGAAAAGGTAGGTGGTCTGATTAGTAAGTTTGCAGATGACACAAAAATTGGAGCAGTTGCAGATAGTGATGAGGATTGTCTAAAGATACAGCAGGGTATAGATAGATTGCAGGCTTGGGCAGAGAAATGGCAAATGGCATTTAATCAGGAAAAATGTGAAATGATGCATCGGAAGATCAAATTCAAGTGCAAATTATATAGTAAATTGCAGAACCCTTAGGAGCATTGATATACAGAGGGATCTGGGCGTATAGGTCCACAGATCCCTGAAAGTGACAACACAGCTGGATAAGGTGGTCACGAAGGCATGCAGCATACTTGCCTTCACTGGTTGCGACCCTGAGTATAAAAGTTGGCAAGTCATGTTACAGCCATGTAGAACTTTGGTTAAACCACATTTGGAATATTGCTTGCAGTTCTGGTCACCACTTACCAGAAGGATGTGGGCGCTTTGGAGAGGGTTCAAAGAAGGTTTACCGGATTGATGGTAGGTTTGGAAAATTTTAGGTATGAAGAGAGGTTGAATAAACTTGGATTGTTTTCAGTGAAAGATGGAGGCTGAGGGACGACCTGATTGAGGTCTGCAAAATATTGAGAAACATAGATAGGATGGATAGTCAGAGGTCAGAGGCTTTTCCCAGGGTGAAAATGTCAACTACAAGAGGGCACAAGTTCAAGGTCAGAGCGGAATGTTTAGGGGTGACGAGAGGGGAACGTTTTTCACACAGAGAGTGGTGGACGCCTAGAATATGCTGCCAGTGGAGGTGGCGGAAGCAGGCATGTCAGCAAAGTTCCAAGGTTTATTTTAATAGACGCATGAATAGGAGGCAAACAGAGGGATAGTAACCACGTATTGGTGCAGGCTTGGTGGGCCGAAGGGCCTGTTCCTGTGCTGCATTGTTCTTCGTTCAAATTTACAGTGCAGTTGTTTCAAATTTTTGATGCAGCTGATTTAACCAAATATAACTTCATCAGAAGATTCACACTACCTTTATTTGGATGGTGACTTTTTTGAGATCATCTTCTTGATCTACTGTCAGGTCATCGTCGAAGAATATTTCCAAAGGCGCACATGATTTATGAATAAATTCTTTAAAGGTATTCTTTCTGCTGTGACTGAGATGGTCTTCAAGGTATAGTACAATGCTAGCCTGCTGCATGGCTGCATTTGCATTTGCATTGTCATAAACTCTGAAAGAAGAAGCTTCAACAATTAACAAAGCATATCACAAACTTCAATTACAAATGTAGACATATAAGAAAACCTTGGATAGAAGACTTTACTTCTTCCACAGAACAAGTATACTGTATCATATCATGGACTGTATTTTAGCACCACTGATAAACCCCCCACGCTCCCCCCAACCACTGCCCTATCAATCCCTTGAGGAAAATTATTGATATTCACCATGCAGTTGGCATATATCTTTCCCTCTTCTTATTATGCCTCCTGGGCTGTTTTTTGTACCATATTGTGATGATGAACTGACTGCCTAATGGGGGTTCCCAAACTGTGTATTAGACCCCACAAATAATCAAGGTTGCGAGTTCCTTTCTCTCCCAAAACCATATTGTTCTCACAATGTATTCTGTTCTCTTAGCTCTCTCCCCTGCTGTGACAACTCCTCACAGCTCACACAACACCCCAGTGATACCCCTTCTACTCCCATTACATGCAACGTCTTCCCTGTGTCATACTCTCACAACATCCACACCCCTTCCCCAACACACCCACTCTCGCATCTGTACCCTCCCTGTCTGACCTCCCCCTACCCCTCTCCTGCCACTTATAGGCAAAAATTCTCAGAATGCTTCAATATTGCAATTTACTCTCACTATTTTTCTGGTAATTGACTTTCAGCCCTAAACCCTGAAGGTAATCAAACTTAGCATCTCATATGTCTATTCATCCCTCTATTTTTCAATCCTGCCCTCCAACAACAATGTATACAATGCTTTAAACATAATAAAACGTCTCCAAGGTATTTCACACAAGTATTATCAAACACAGAGAATCCGAAGAACACACCCACCAAGATATCCTACGGCATATTTAATTCATTAATGCATTCACTATAATCTTCAAACTCATTCAGAAACATTCCTCATATGTACATGTCCTCAAACCAATAATCATCAACCAGTGTAACAAAGAAGACAGTAAACATCACCTGGGGCAAAGTTAACAAATATTACTTCAGATCTTTTTCAAAAGAGCCAATTGCCACAGATGAAATAACACACTGTGCAATGCTTAGAAAATACTCATCTAATTTGCTAATTGATTTTGAAACTGTTGTCTTAATTTAAATGCATGTTTTACTTTTCCATTACCTATTCCTCAACAATTTGAAGTCCTGAATATTGTCCTCCCTCAATCCCCTTTACTCCACTGAAAAGGTCAACTCTTGAAGAATTATGAATTGCCTAGAGTGCTACGCTCGGAGCTTAACTCATTTTCCTTTGAAATCCATTGAAAACATCAATGCTCTTTTGAAGATAAGCTAAATCAGTTCTTGGCGGCTGTAATTATCCAAGGCTCCACAAGATTACAGATTATGCAGTCAGGGGAGAAAGTTGAACAGACAGCTTCATGAACTCAATTTATTCACATCTAAGATGTTGGGCAAGCAATGAGGCAGGAAGGCGGAGGATTTTCCCACAAATTCTGCAATCTGTATTGCACTAGCATTGCCCCCAAGATCTGTATCCGTAACTGCAAAAAAATTCAGTCAATGACCTAGCAAGGGAAGTCACATTAAATGCTATGGTTTTTTTTTGTTCTTGGGATTTGGGCATCACTGGCTGGGCCAACATTTATTGCCCATCCCTAATTGCCCTTGAATTGATTGCTTGTCTATTTCAGAGGGCATTTGAGAGTCAACCACATTTCTATGGATCTGGAATCACATGTACGCCAGACCAGGTAAGGACAGCAGATTTCCTTCCTTAAAGGACATTAGTAAAGCAGATGGATTTTTATTGACAGTTGACAATGGTTTCATGATCATCATTAGACTTTTGCTGCGGTGGGATTCGAATCCAGGCCCCCAGAGTATTACAAAAACAGAAAATGCTGGAAAATCGTAGCAGGTCTGACAGCATCTGTGGGGAGAGAATAGGCCTGACATTTCGAAACTAGATGGCCCTTCGTCAGAGCTGAGAGCAAAGAGAATCAGCAGAAATCAGCAAAGCGCAGTCTGGGTGACTGCTTTGCTGAATACCTTCTGTCTGTCTGCCTGCAAGCAGCACCCAGACCTTCCTGCTGCTTGCCACTTCAACACACGACCCTGCTCTCCTGTCCACATGTCTGTCCTTGGCCTTTTGCAACATTCCAACAAATCCCAACACAAACTGGAGGAACAGCACCTTATCTTCTGAATGGGCACTTCACAGCCTTCTGGACTGAACATTGAGTTCAACAACTTTAGAGCATGAAATCTCCCCTCCACCTTCATCCCATTTCCATTTATTTTATTTCATTTTGTTTCATCCTATTCATCCATTTTATCATCATTCTTTCTCACTTCCATTTTTCCACTTTCCATTCCAGCTCTCCTTTTTCTCCTCTTTCCCCCCTCTGCCCACCTTCAGGGCACACGCCTTACGCGATTCTTTAAAAATCTGTACCTCTGTTCCGTCATTCATCATTCTGATCACTAAATGGACACTTTTAGCACTGTTCTCAGCCTTCTGTATCCTCATTTACATTCCCTTTGTCCCATTCCACCACCCCTGCCTCCCCACCCTCATTGTATAAACCCTAGCTGATTCTCTTTGCTAACAGCTCTGATGAAGGGCCTTCTAGACTTGAAACGTTGGCTCTATTCCCTCCCCACAGATGCTGTCAGACCTGCTGAGATTTTACAGCATTTTCTGTTTCAGATTCCGGCATCCGCAGTATTTTGCTTTCCCCAGAGCATTATTACACTGCGTCTCTGGGTTACTAGTCCAGTGACGATACCACTACGCCACTGCCTCCCCCTAAAATGTCTTAAATAGTTTTTGTGAAGTCTTACCTTTGGAACGTGTCTGAAAGCAGTGCAATGAGGAGATTGATACAAAGAATGCTCGAAATCCCAAGGAATGTTCCACAGAGAAAGTAGGCCATTACTGGGTCCTTTGCGTACATGTCGTCAAACCGATAATCATCAACCAGTGTGATACGAAAGACAGTAAACATCATCTGGGGCAGAGTTGTCATATTTCTTACTAACCCTAGAAGCATGAAAATGATGGAAGATAATAGATCATACAATACAGCAAAGAAGGAGGCCATGTGGTTCATCAACTCCATGTCAGCTTTCTGCAAGACCAGCTCACTTAGTCTCACTCTCCCATCTTTTCCCTGCAACCTTACAAATTGTTTAACTTCAGCTAATTACCTAATTCTCTTTTGAAAGCAATGATTTAATCTGCCTCCACTTAGCTAATGAATTTGAGATCCGAACCTCTCCCTGCATAAAAAAAGTTTTTCCTCGTGTTGCTTATTTTGTCAGTTACCTTAAATTGGTGTCCTCTGGTTCTTGGATTCTTCCACCAATGGAAATAAACTCTCCTACCTACTCTTTCAGGACCCTTCATGATTTTGAACCATTTTATCAAATGTCTTAATATTGTCTTAATATTATCTTCCCCAAGGAAAACATCCCCAGCTTTTCCAATCTATCTACGTCATTTAAGTTTTTCATCCATGCTGCACTTTTTCCAATGTCTTCACATCCTTCCTAAAATGAGCTGCCTAGGACTGAACACAGTACTAAATTTATGGTGTTTTACAGATTTTTTTAAAATTCCTTGCTTTTTTACTAATGCTGAAACTTTGTTGGCAAGTCTCATAGGTGGCACTTTATCAAATGCTTTTTGGGGGCAGCACGGTGGCACAGTGGTCAGCACTGCTGCCTCACAGCGCTGGGGACCTGGATTTGATTCCAGGCTTCAGGTCACTGTCTGTGTGGAGTTTGCCCATTCTCCCCATGTCTGTGTGGGTTTCCTCCACGTGCTCTGGTTTCCGCCCTCAGTCCGAAAAATGTGCAAGTTAGGTTGATTGGCCTTGCTAAATTGATCCTAGTGTTAGGGGAATTAGCAGAGTAAATGTGTGGTGGCACAGTAGTTAGCGCTGCTGCTCACAATGCCATAGACCTAGGTTCGATTCCCACCTTCGGTCACTGTGGAGTCTGCATGTTCTCCCAGTGTTTGAATGGGTTTCTTCCGGGTGCTCCAGTTTCTTCCCACAGTCCAAAAGATGTGCTGGTTAGGTGCATTGGCCATGCTAAATTCTCCCTCAGTGTACCCAAACAGGTGTCGGAGTGTGGAGACTAGGGGATTTTCACAGTAACTTCATTGCAGTGTTAATGTCAGCCTACTTGTGACTAAAAAATAAATAAACCATGAAGGAAGTCCATGTACATCGTATCAACAGCATTGCTCTCATCAACCAGTTCTACAACCTCATCAAAAAAAATCAAACAAATTTTGGTTAAACACAATTTTCCCTTAACAAATCCATGCTACCTTCCCTTCATTTATCTATATTTATCCAAGTGACTTTTACTTTTGTCCAGAATTACTGGACAGAATTCTCCAATGGTCCTGCAAGTGTTAGAAGCGGGTGGCGTGGGAATTTGGCGGCAGTGCAAAAATCATGAACTTTCCATGCTATCTTCTGCTGGTGCCGCCATGGCGGATTGAGCAATCTACTAGAGGTCAGTGTGAAATTGACTTGCATTCTGCGAATGGGATGCATAAAAAGGCCTGACCAGAAGCCTTTCACCCACACCTGATTCTCCCTGATGGCAGCAGAAAAACATACCAAACACATCTGGAACAACGTGACATGCAAATGTCAGGAGTCACCTCAACAAGGCCTGGGGCTGCCTCCAGAGTTTGGAATGGAGGCTGTCAGCAATCCTGGAACCCAGTAAATCACAGCGCTGGTGGGAAGAGCATCTACACGTGGATCATTCAGAATGTTCCGAGAGATCCACCTCCTTTCTCAGGAGGTCCATCTTCCAGCCTCAGAGTGCTCCTGGAAATCCATCTTCAGTTTCGGGAGGTCAATCCTATTTCTTCGGTGGTGGGCCAGTTATGTTGGGAGCCTTTATAACATGGTACGATGGTAGACTATGCATCATCAGCCCTGCCCCACCACAGGACTTTCTCAGATGATAGAATTACACCTATTTTTTCAACACGTTTTCCCTCCACGTGTGGGGAGAGAAACAGAGTTAACGCTTCAGATCTATATGACACTTCCTAAGAGTCATGCAGACTTGAAATGTTAACTTTGTTTTTCTCTCCGCAGATGTGGCAGACCTGCTGAATTTTTGCAACATTACCATAAGACCATAAGATATAGGAGCAGAATTAGGCCATTCAGCCCATTGAGTCTGCTCTGCCATTCAATGATGGCTGATATGATTCTCATCCCTATTCTCCTGCCTTCTCCCCATAACCCTTGATTCCCTTATTAATCAAGAACTTATCTATCTCTGTCTTAAAGACACTCAATGGTCTGGCATCCACAGACTTCTGTGACAATGAGTTCCACAGATTCACCATTCTCTGGCTGAAGAAATTCCTCCTCGTCTCAGTTTTAAAGGAGCATCCCTTCACTCTGAGGTTGTGCCCTTGAGTTCTAGTCTCTCCCAGTGGTGGAAACATCTCCTCCACATCCACTCTATCCAGGCTCTCAGTTTTCCGTAAGTTTCAGTTAGATCCCCCTCATCCTTCTAAACTCCATTGAGTATAGACCCAGACTCCTCAATCTCTGCTCATATGACAGACCTTTCATTCCTGGGATCATTCTTGTGAACCTTCTCTGGACTCTCTCCAAGGCCAGCACATCCTTCCTTAAGTATAGGTCCCAAAACTGTTCACAATATTTCAAATGGTGTCTGTCTGACCAGAGCCTTATACAGCCTCAGCAGTGCATCCCTGCTCTTGTATTCTAGTCCTCTAGAAATGAATGCTAACATTGAATTTGCCTTCCTAACTGCCAACTGAACCCGCACGTTAACCTTAAAAGAAACCTGAACCAGGGCTCCCGAGTCCCTTTGTGCTTCAGATTTCTGAAACCTTTCCCCATTTAGAAAATAGTCTATGCCTCTATTCTTCCTATCAAAGTGCATAACCTCATGCTTTCCCACATTGTATTCCATCTGCTACTTCTTTGCTCACTGTTTTTATTATCACCATCTATGGTATTTTGCATTTATTATACTGATGTTAAGCTGACCAGCCTTTAGTTACTGGGTTTATTCTTACACCCTTTGTTAGCCCTTGTTCAGGGGTATAACATATGCAATTCTTCAGCACTCTGGCAATACCCCTGTACCTAAGGAGAATTGCAAGAGTATAGACAGTGCATCTACAATTACCATCTTTCTCAGTGTCCTTCAATGCATTCTTTTAAGTTTATGCTTTCATCCTGTCAAAGCTTTGACAAAGGGTCATCTGAGCTCAAAACATCAGCCCTTTTCTATTCTTTCAGATACTGCCAGACCTGCTGAGATTTTCCAGCATTTTCTCTTTTGTTTCAGATTCCAACATCCATAGTAATTTGCTTTTATCCAGTGAGCAACACAAATGGTCATTGACTTTGGCAGGACTTGAAGATCTGAGCTGCTCTGCTGCCACAAAACCTACTATGGCGGGTGGAGGGTGTGAGCGGTGTAGGTGCTGGGAAATCACTGCCAGTGATCTTGAAATCTGGAGTGGAATCATTAGCATGGTTGGGACAGCCACAGTGAACCTGCAATCAGGTGCCGACTCTCACCGAGACCCAGAACTTCGGACTGTTACCAACAATATAGTGAGGTCAAATGGGTCTTGATGGGATAGAGTTACCTTATGGATAATCCATTCTCTCCAGGATTGCTACCTGCTCTCATCAAGTTGGAGTCTCTATAAGACACATGATGGAATCCACATCTGTTCTCAGCAAGCATGGTTTCTTTCGGTTGTTGAGGTGGCAGACTGGGGAAACACTGAAACTCTCCAAGGTATGCTCCTTTGATGCAAAGAGGACCAAAAATAAACCCAACTCTCCCCAACCCCATCCCCATCTTCTACAATATACCCACACTATATCCTGCAGTCTGTAGCTACTCAAAGGGAAAGTGATGAAGGTGCTTGTTTTAGAAAACATGGCATTAGTCACAGTGAGCATGTACTGCCAACACACTGACATCTTCCCTCCTCTTATCTCATTCTGTAATCTACTGTCATCACACTACCTAGAGGCCGGTATTTTCATCACCACAGCCTGCCATGGGAATCAGAACGGGTGCAGGGCGGACCATGGATAGGTCCGTTGACTTCAGATGAGATTTTATGGTTTCAGAATGGGTGGTGTAAAATCCGGCCCATAGTGTTTGCAACACATTCATATTTTTTAATGCTGTTCCCCATCTGCTTGATGAGTCAAGACAGATTATTTAGCTTTCTGTCTACTGTCTTGAATATCAAATGAATCTCCCTGAATTCCCAAATGATCCGGCCAGATGAAACAGCTCCTGTCACTTCTATTCTTTGGGTTATCTTTACGTTTTGAAATAATTCCTACTTTGTAGGTGATTCATAATTCTGTAATCCTTAAAACATCAGCAGCTTTCAGTGTTCTGCTGATAAGGTTGAAATTCGTCTTTGAATGAGGAATAGGAGAACTTTATTTATGGCCCACTAACTCTATTGGCAGAAATCACTCCTTTTATAGCCACACACTCCTGAAATCTCATCAATAGTTCATTTTTATCGAGAAATATGGGAGTTTACTAATCTTTTGTCCAGAAGAGATGGGTGCGATTTTATAGCCTCGCTCATCTCTAAACTGTAAAATCCGGCCCAAAGTCAGCAGACCTTTCCATTGTCTACTCCTCTCCTGCTCCAATTCCTGTGGTGGGCGGTGCAGTAAAATTCTGGCCCATATAATGTCCTTTTGCCTCAACAAAATGCTGCAACTCAATTTCCGTCTATTGATCTGCAGGTAAACACAAGACTTACCACCAAATATGATCCAAAATGCACATGCAAAAGGAATGTAAAACTCTCCATAAAGAAAGAGGAATTTCAAGAGATCGATGATAATCTTCCCAAGCATTACAATGAACGGTCCCAGAGCCCTAAACGAGAAAAAAAATAACAATACTATACAAATAAATGAACAGAATAGGGAGGTGTTACAATTTGGTTGGGGCCACACACTGCTTGGATATTAAGAATCTAAATGTGATAAAGAAGTAAAGGAACCTAGGGGTATAGGTACACAAAACACCAGAAATAGTGATGCAGGTTAATAAGCCCAAAAGAAAGCAAGCCATGGGTGGGTCCATTTCTAGAGGGATAGACATGAAAAGCTGAGATGTTATATTAAATGTTACGATAATGTTTATGTCCATGTTAACGCTGGTCAGACCACACTTAGAATACCTTGTACAGTTCTGTTTCCATGCTGTAGAAGGGACGATGGAGCCAAGGATTTGGAAGGATGACAGCAGAAGTATTTGGTGAGGACATATTGATCTGCAATGGCTGAACTGAGCAGGTGTCTTTTTGTTTTGAAAGGGAAGCTAATTAGTAACCTGATGACCTTTAAATTTATGAAGGGATTTGATGAGGCAGATGTGGAGATGTTTCCACCTAAGGGCCATAAATATATGACACTCACTGAATTATTAATAAATTAATAATTGAAAATTCAGCAGAATCGTCCATAACAAAAGGTTTCTAAGAATGTGAAACATGCTACCACAAGGAATAGATGAGGTGAATAGCATAGATGCATTTAGAGGGGAGAAAGGATATATTGATACAGTTGGATGAAAAGTAGCTCTGTTGGCTTGTGTGGAGCATAATTTCCAGTAAAGATCAGTTCAGCTACAAAGAGACTCAATGCAATTTCATGTAACTTTTAAAATAGGAACTCTAAATATGATGCTCCTATTGTCAAAAATTATATTTACATAAAATATATACATGAAGAATGCCAAGAGGTTAGTGCCCAACTCTAATCTGCCATTCTGAGAGAGTGGGAATTCAGACTGCCTTTACAATCTAATGGAAAATATTCTTAAACTTTACTCCTTGAATCCTTGTTCTCAGACGGGGCAGAGTGACCGCATTTTCTTGTGGACCTGGGAGAAGCACCCTTTTTTTTGAGCAGCCTCATGTGATCCCTTTGAGGCTCACTGATTAGGTCTGATGCAGCAAGGTGAAGCATATATGGCACAAAACCTACCCGCTTCTATGTGAATTTCACATTCAGGACCCTACAAAAGGCACAGGACCTCAAACTACATACTTTGGGAGCCTGGTGCTTATTTAGGCAGGCACCTGGATAAGCCACCCAAGCCAATATGAGCACCTGGCACACTTTTGTTCTGATAAGCTGCAACAGATGGTAGTGCAAACTTTGGCGATCTAATACCCATTATAAAAGCACAAAATGCGTGGTTGTAAATTTAATTATTTCCTCTATTCTTATTAAACACAAACAACGCTCCAGGAGTTTAACTCTTTCTTATGTGTGTAGGGTGCTGGAACTCTCAAATAAAATCAGGAAATTGGGGGGATCACATGATGGAAGGAGGGGAATGGCTGCGTTTTCACGAGCTCTGGTGCTACTCATCTTTGAATCTGTTTTTTATCTTGATGTATGACCTATAATTATCTGATCATGATGTACATAATCCATGCTGCATTCCTGGAAGATCTTTGCTAGATTTTAGCAAAGGGAATTGAGCTAAATAAAGAAAATCCTCATTTGACCGAACAATAAGAGATGGCTGGGGTATTTCATTGGTGAGTGGGCGTGCGCTTCGGTGATGCTGTAGGCATTAAGGTGATAGCCGCCATTATGCGTGAAGTTGTGGATGACGGTCTCAGCTCCCCGGCACAGATTTGTGCTGCTCATATTGATGAATTGCAAGATATTCTAAAAAGAATGGATTGAGCAAGAAGAGAATCCTGTCAGTCGAGAGGGCAGTTCCCTGGTGAAGGTTCACCTCCAGTTCTTGGGAATCCTGCTACCTGGTATGTCGAACATCCTGGTTGATTTATGGAGATGGGGCTGGAAGGAGTATCTGTGTGGCCAGTCTCCCGCAGGGCAGTGGGAGGTGAATTCCTGGCCAAATTTTGAGATTCGGCTGACATGCCATGATTTGGTGGCTGGGCATTTCAAGTTCGATGGAGCACCTTATATCCAATCATCAAGGCCTAAGGTTGATCGAGACTGACCACCGGTCATACATTGTTTTATCCTAGGTGTTTGTCGAGAAAGGTTGGAGATGGATGCTCGTTGTGTCCTTACCACCTGCTGTGGCTGATGTTTTTCTTCTCCGGGGCTTTGGGATGATGATATGGTGAAGCTACAGAGGCTTCAGTGAAACCCTGGGTGGATCCTGGATGGTGCTCCATGGTCCTGTCATATCTCTGTCCTTTTCCAGCTCTGTGGATGGTCATGTTATTCTGTAGTTTATCACTAATCCTGAACCTTGTTCCCTTGTGGTTATACTTTTGCGATATTGTCCACTGTGTGAGATATAAGCACAGAGACATTTATCACCTTGTACTGTGAAAATCAGAATTGTCTAATTTTTATTTTGGATGGTATTCATCCACAGTGTGCTCCAACGGTGGAACAAGGGAGACCGTAGTCTCATGTGCATTATTCTTTGCATTCAATCTTGGTTTTGATCATTGGTAGCGGGGGAACAGGGTGGATAGGAGGGTCTGCCTGCCCAGCTTCGGCCCTGTGTCAAGTGCTAAATTTTGGGGTTCAGTGTTTGCAGTGTGGAGATATTTTCTTGTTTGGGGTTGTTTGTGGGTCCTCTTCTTTCTATTGGGGAACATATTGAGTAGGTTGTATGACGGGAGGATTGTGCGGTATTTACCTGTTGTTCTGTATGCTGTAATCCTTCCATTTACATCAAGGGACTGCAACTTTTAGAACCCTTCCCTTTATTTTTTAGGTAAGATGTGCAGCACCAAAGCAGGGTGGCTGATAGGTGGTTTGGTGTAAAGATGGCTGGTGTGGCCTTGTAAATCATTGTGGGTGAGGAAAATCCACATTAAAACTATTGGGTTCATGTATTTCTTTTGTATTTTTGTTATTTTAGGATTAAGGAATCCTTGCTTGTTTCCTACAAAAGTACAGGCAGATCATATATTTTGGCAAAGACTGGGTGCCTTTTTTTGTCACTGTCTTCTTTGGTGCTGTTAGAGTGAGGGAGTTATGCAGTGGTGCACACCCGGGAGTGGTTGGCTAATCCTTTGATACCTTCCCTTGTTAGGTTTGTCTTCTATTTTGAGTTGGCTGCATGGTCATGAGAGTGGTTACCTGATTACTAGGCTCATGGAATGTATAGTATCCTTTGTTAGGGTTTCCCTGATGAGGGGAAATGGGTCAAATGGTTCTCAGTGGAGTCTAAATGGCACTTCAGAGGTATCTGGAAACAGGGATGGTTTGTTTTGTTCAATGTTTAAGAGTAATGTGAGTATTCTTGGCTTGTTAGTCCTTATTCTGGTGTGTCGTTGAGTAGCTTAAGGCAATAGTGACTGTGTTTATTGGTCAGATGGAGGGTATGTTGAGTAGAGAAGTAGGTTGCCCTGTGCCAAGGCATCCCTTTTGGGGACTTTTGGACTGCTCTCCTTCTTGCGACTGGGTTTCTGGGGAAGTAGTACCCTGTTGGCTGCAAGGCCTGAGTTGGAGTCTGGGTGCTCTAGCTCAACGCTGTTGCTGTCTTCCTTTCGGTTGGAGGTTAGGCTGATTGAAGGAATAGGTTGCCTCCTCCAAGTGGTCTGATATGTAGACTTCCAGCCTGTCCACCTTCTTGAGGTTTGGGCTCCCCTAAGGGGTTGTATCCTGTTTATTGGGAGGTCATACTGTCCTGTTCCTGGCATCCTTCCTGTGAAAGTCTACACTAAAAGATCACGTCTGTCATCTATTGGATGAACCTGATGCTCCTGTCTCTTTGGGGCTTCCTTTCTTTATCCTGGTAGGCGAGGTGCTGATATAGGCTCTGATTTGTTACAGATAATCCTTGAAGGTTTCCCTTATCTTGTCAGGTAGACTCACATCTGTCCCTGAGATATCCTATGTCTTGATGATTCTTCTTCTCCTTTTTGGTAGAATTTCCCTGGTGGAAATGTTTTAAGTTTTCTGGTGATGGGGAACCTGATTGCTGCTTCTGATATGGTTGGAGAGGAGGGAGGTTTGTAGAGTTGCGAACCTAGGTGAGATGTAGGAACCCTTGGCTTACTGTTTCCTGTATACGAAAGCATACATTGTTATGCCATGTCTTACACTAATGGCATGTCTTACACTAATGTTCCCCCTTTTCTGGGTTATCCGTTCATTGCTTGAAGGTCCTGAGATGTTGAGTTATGTCCCAGTTGGTTGCATATCATTCCGTTAGGGATTCCATGTATATTTTTTTTACATTCATTTATCACCAGCATTTATTGCCCATCCGAGTTGCCCTTGAACTGAGTGGCTTGCTAGACCATTTCAGAGTGGCAGTTGAGAATCATTGCTGTGGGACTGGACTCACATGTAGGCCAGACCAGGCAAGGGTGGCAGATTTCCTTCCCTAAAGGACATTAGTGAACCAGTTGGGTTTTTTCTGACAATCATCATTGGTTTCATGGTCAAAAGTAGATTCTTAATTCCAGATACTTTTTAATTGAATTCAAATTTTACTGTCTGCTGTGACAGGATTTGAACCCAGATCCCCAGATGTTAGCTGAGATTCTGGATTAACAGTCTAGCAATAATATCACCAGGTCATCACCTTCTCACAGCCCATTGCCTTCCCATATTGTGTAGCTCTATCCCTGTTATCGTGTGGAGAAGGGCGTGCACCATGAGGCCATTTGCTTATGGTTTTATCATGTTTCCTGTATACGAAAGCATACGCTGCCATGCCACATTTTACACTGATGGCAGTATCCTGATGTTCTCCCTTTTCTGGGTTATCCTTTCATTGCTTGAAGGTCCTGGGATGTTGAATTATGCCCCATTTGGTTGCACATTACTCCATTAGAGATTCCATCTATTTTTTTTTACATTCATTTATCGCCAGCATTTACTGCCCATCCTGAGTTGCTCTTGAATTGAGTGGCTTGTTAGGCCATTTCAGAGGGGCAGTTGAGAGTCAACCACATTGCTATGGGTCTGGAGTCACATGTAGGCCAGACCGGGTAAGGATGGCAGATTTCCTGAGATCCTGAGATCCTATACTCTTTCTGGTATCCTTTCTTTATCCGTAAGAGAGGAGATGCCAACTACAACTATTGATAATATGAATCATTTGTATGAATATTCGCTTTTTTTTCATGTTTATGTGGAATGATTACTCTGTATTGTACTGGATTTTGAGGATCTGTTACATTCCATGGTAAAATGTAAAACTTTCAATAAAAACATTCTTAAAATTAAAACCAGGAACTGCTGGGAATATGAAACAGCTAACGAGTTGGGTCGACAACTTTTCGCATCTTCACTCAAGGGGTGGTGAGTCTCTGGAATTCTCTGCCCATTGAAGTGGTGGAGGCTGCCTCGCTAAATATTTTTAAGACGCGGGTTGATGGGTTTTTGATAAGAGAGGGGATTAAGGGTTATGGGGAGAGGGCGGGAATGTGGAACTGAGCCACGACAGATCAGCCATGATCTTATTGAATGGCGGGGCAGGCTCAAAGGGCTAGATGGCCTACTCCTGCTCCTATTTCTTATGTTCTTCACTCAGATGCTGGTGTAACAGCGATCTCAGGCAAACAACACTGGAGTTCTTTCTTTGCAATGATATCAGCACACAGATAATTGTACCAAACTTACACATTTGGCCTGAATTAAATTTTCATGATCAGCCATGCTGTCACATGGAGGTACTTTTCTGTCAGTGAAAGAAAAATATCAGACGATGCATCGCCTGGGATTGTTTTGGCATATCCATTACCTCCTGACTCAATGGCAGCAGCTGATGAAGGCCAGGGACAAGTCATGTTGCCGGGAACAGTACATGACAACAGATAAATTGCCCTGCTCCTTATTTAAAACCAATGATGCTTGCTATGGGATGGTTTAGAGGCACTGATAATGCCCCACTATCTTTTCAAAGTGTTCTAAATCATTCATGTATTGGAAAGCAACATAACAATTGCAAAGGCGACACTACGTAATTAAATCCCATCTAATTTCTCACATGCATTTTCCTGAGCCCGGGGGGGGTCGGGGGGAGAGAAAGTAAGAGCAGTAAATGTGAAAAAAAACACAATTTCTTATCAACATTGCCTTCACTCTGTGAATAATGTGGATGTAGTTTTTAATGGGCTGAATTTTATTGGGCACCATAATTCCTGCCTCCTACACTTCCACACTCCTGGTTATGATTCTGCTGGCTGCCTTGCAACAACTTATCGCTGGGAACAGGTGGGATTTTCTGCTCAGTCTCGGGAGGAAATCCCTGATTGGCTGACAGTGCTTTAATCCCATCTCCACTAGCTGGGAGTGGTGGCCGCTGCTGGGACTGCAGGTAAAGCCAAGAAAGAGAAGTGTTGACGTAATGATATGTCCAGGGTATCAATGGGACCAGTCTGGTAGATTTAAGCAAACAAGTTGAGGTATGGTTTTGAAAGGCCAGTGAGGAGGGTAGGGGTGGAGTAGCAACTTATTATGGGGTGGCACCGGGGGAGCTGTCTCAGATGGACCCAGGAGTTGACTGGAGAGGAGGTCCCAACACTGCTGTCCAAAACCAGCACCAGATTCTATAACTACGGCTGCTGCTGCACCTCCAATAGAACATGTGCCTCTTCCTGCTGTGGATAAAGTAGTGACTGAGGCAAGATGAAGTTCTTAAGTGGCCATTAATTGTGCACTTATGGTCCTCAATAGGCTCAAGGGTAGGCAGAGACCTGACATCTCTACTGCCAACAGATATGTCACAGTCCAATGGGTAGGCAGCAGAAAGTCCATGCATTGAATGTTTTGAGCCTTCCTGTCCTCAAATCTGTCAGCGGGAGGATGAAAAATCCAGCCCAGTGTTTTAGAGAATAATAGTCAATCCTGAAATTGAGCAGGAGAACCATCATAGTGGACTATGGGTATCGTTTTCATAGAATCTCTACTGTGCAGAAGGAGGCCATTCAGCCCATCGAGTCTGCACCAACCACAATCGCGTTCAGCCCCTATCCCAGTACCCCATGCATTTACCCTTGCTCGTCTCACTGACATTAAGGGTCAATTTAGCATCTGCACATCTTTGGACTGTGGGAGGAAACCGAAGCACCTGGAGGAAACCCACGCAGACAAGGTGAGAATGTGCAGGCTCCACACAGATAGTGACCCAAGCCAGGAATTGAAACCAGGTCCCTGGCACTGTGAGGCAGCAGTGCTAATCACTATGCCACTGTACCGCCCTAATAAACCGAATGAGAATAGAAGAAAATGTAATGCATGAATTTCACCTGCATTACTTAATGCATCATAAGAACATAAGAAATAGGAGCAGGATTAGGCCATCTAGCCCCTTGAGCCTGCCCCGCCATTCAATAAGATCATGGCTGATCTGAAGTGGCTCAGTTCCACTTTCCCGCTTTCTCCCCATAACCCTTAATCCCCTTGCCTACCAAAAACCTATCTACCCGTGTCTTAAATATATTTAGCGAGGTAGCCTCCACCACTTCAACAGGCAGAGAATTCCAGAGATTCACCACCCTTTGAGTGAAGAAGTTCCTCCTCAACTCCGTTCTAAACTGCCCCCCCTTATCTTGAGGCTGTGCCCTCTCGTCCTGCTGTCCTTTCTGAGCAGGAAGAACCTCTCAACCTCTACCCTATCTATCCCCTTCATCATCTTATACATCTCAATAAGATCCCCCCTCATCCTTCTAAACTCCAACAAGTACAAGCCCAGTCTATTCAGCCTCTCTTCATAGTCCAACCCCCTCAACTCCGGTATCAGCCTAGTGAACCCCCTCTGCACACCCTCCAAGGCCAAAATATCCTTGCGTAAGTGCAGCGACCAAAACTGCACACCGTACTCCAGCTGCGGCCTTACCAGTGCCCTGTACAGTTGCAGCAAGACCTCCCTACTTTTATATTCAATCCCCCTCGCTATGAAGGCCAGCATCCCATTTGCCTTCCTGATCACCTGCTGCACCTGTAGGCTAGGTTTTTGCGACTCATGCACAAGGACCCCCAGGTCCCTCTGCACCATAGCATGCTGCAGCTTTTTGCCGTTTAAATAGTAGTCCCTCCTACTATTATTCCTGCCAAAGTGGATAACCTCACCCTTGCCAACATTGTACTCCATCTGCCAGGTCCTTGCCCACTCACTTAGCCTATCTAGATCCCTCTGCAGACTTTCTACACCCTCTGCACAATGGAATTGTGGAATCATGGAAGGTGAATTGCAGTGTTGGAAGCAGGAACGGAAAGTATCATCACCGAGAGACATTTTCTATTTGAGGGAAAGTAACACATGGGTGAGCTGCATACCTGATAGCTCGGACATGCTTCATGAGCCGGAGCCAAAGGAATATGATGGTCACAGCAAATAGTCGAATATGCGCAACATGAATAAACTCACTGTCCATTGTCAGATCAGCAGCATGAGTTGCTATCAGAGCAAAAAGCAGCAGATAAACCATCCAGTCAAACAGATTCCTGGAAAAAAATGGCAACAGTCATGTTAATAATGTTAAGTATCAGCAAGGTGCTCAGCACCAGCAGACTAACAGTGCTGTGAGGAGGAACAGTTTGACCCAACAATGGGCAACATAGGCAAGCGAGTGGGCCTCATGAGTGGTCTTCCTTCATCTCAGGCTGCAAGACTGAAATCTGCCTTGTTCGCTAACTATGACCCTTGAATAAGATTGAATACATGTAATATGAGCTAAATATTTCATCATAAGTAATAGGAAATGCTTAATCATTCATATATTAATAAAACTGTCATCAGCTTCAAGTGGTGAGAACAAGATAAGTATTCATGCTTGACTGGCCACAGCGTGGCTCTCACAGCCAATGTTGTGTGGAATCAGCAAGCACTTAGAGTCATAGAATCATAAAGGTTTATAGTATGGAAACAGGCCCTTCGGCCCAACTTGTCCATGCCAAAAAATCAGTGTCAGGAGTGGCATGCACTTACCCTTGCTTTACATAAGAACATAAGAAATAGGAGCAGGAGTAGGCCATCTGGCCCTTCGAGCCTGCCCCGCCATTCAATAAGATCATGGCTGATCTGTCGTGGCTCAGTTCCACATTCCCGCCCTCTCCCCATAACCCTTAATCCCCTCTCTTATCAAAAACCCATCAACCCGCATCTTAAAAATATTTAGCGAGGCAGCCTCCACCACCTCAACGGGCAGAGAATTCCAGAGATTCACCACCCTTTGAGTGAAGAAGTTCCTCCTCAACTCTATTCTAAACCGCCCCCCCTTTATCTTGAGGCTGTGCCCCCTTAGTCCTACTGTCCTTTCTGAGCGGGAAGAGCCTCTCCACCTCTATCCTATCCATCCCATTCATTATCTTATACGTCTCAATGAGATCTCCCCTCATTCTTCTAAACTCTAACGAGTACAAGCCTAGTTCATTCAGCCTCTCCTCATAGCTCAACCCCCTCAACTCCGGTATCAGCCTAGTAAACCTCCTCTGCACTCCCTCCAAGGCCAAAATATCCTTGCGTAAGTACGGCGCCCAAAACTGCACACAGTACTCCAGCTGCGGTCTCACCAATGCCCTATACAGCCGCAGCAAGACCTCCCTACTTTTATATTCAATCCCCCTCGCTATGAAGGCCAGCATCCCATTTGCCTTCCTGACCACCTGCTGTACCTGCAAGCTGGGTTTTTGCGACTCATGCACAAGGACCCCGAGGTCCCTCTGCACTGCCGCCTGCTGCAGTTTTTCTCCACGTAAGTAATAATCCTTCCTACCATTATTCCTACCAAAGTGGACCACCTCACACTTGCCAACATTAAATTCCATTTGCCAGTTCCTGGCCCATTCGCCCAGCCTATCTAGATCCTTCTGCAGACGCTCCACACCCTCCGCGCAATTTGCCGTTCCACCAATCTTGGTGTCATCAGCAAATTTCGACACCATACACTCGGTTCCCTCCTCCAGATCATCTATATAAATGGTAAATAGCTGAGGCCCCAGCACCGACCCCTGGGGCACTCCACTAGTCACCAACCTCCAATCCGAATAGCACCCATTGACCCCCACTCTCTGCCTCCTATTTGACAACCAGTCCTCTATCCACGCTAACACCCTACCCCCAACTCCATGTCCCCTGACCTTCTGCAATAACCTCTTGTGAGGTACCTTGTCAAACGCCTTCTGAAAATCAAGAAAGACCACATCCACCGGCTCTCCTCTATCCACCGCCCTAGACACATCCTCATAGAACTCCAGTAAATTTGTCAGACACGACTTCCCCTGAACGAAACCGTGCTGCGTCTGCTCTATCAAGCAATTCCCCTCAAGATGCCTCGTAACAGACGTTAAGCTAAGCGGCCTATAATTCCCCGCCTTTTGCCTGGCACCCTTCTTAAACAACGGCGTAACATTAGCCACTTTCCAATCTTCCGGCACTTCCCCGGAATCCAGCGACGTCTGGAAAATAACCACCAAGGCATCCATTATCATCTCCGCCATTTCTTTCAGAACCCTCGGTTGCATTCCATCCGGTCCTGGGGACTTGTCCACAATCAGCTCCTCCAGTCTGTCGAGCACCGCCTCTCCAGTAACAGTAATGTCATTGAGACCCTCCAGTCCTACCACCTTTCCATCTCTAACACCCGGCAAATTATTCACGTCCTCCTCCGTGAAGACCGAAACAAAAAAGTTATTCAAGACCTCAGCCATTTCCCCATCCCCTACCACTAAGTCCCCTTTCTCATCCTCTAAGGGTCCAACGTTCACCCTAGCCAGCCTCTTCCTTTTTATATACTTATAAAAACTCTTGCTATCCTTTTTTATATTAAGCGCTAGCCCAGCTTCATAGTTTCTCCTACCCTTCTTTATCAATTTCTTTGTCAATCCTTGTTGGCATTTAAACCTCTCCCAATCCTCTTCTCGCCCACTACTCTTAGCTACTCTAAACGCCTCCGCTTTTAATTTAACACTTTCCTTCACCTCCTTCGTTATCCACGGCTTATTACTTCTCCTCCTACGGTCCTTTTTGACCATTGGAATAAATTTCTGCTGAGCACCAAGAAAGATCTTAAAAATCCTCCACTGCTCTTCAGCAGACCTACCTTCCAATGCGCTCCCCCAGTCCACATTCGCCAATTCTTCTCTCATCCTACCGTACTCCCCTCTGTTCAAACAAAGGACACGTGTCCGGGAACCCACTTTGTCCTCCTCCATCTGCACCAGAAACTCCACCATACAATGATCACTCTCCCCAAGAGGATCCTTCACCGCAAGGTCCCTGATTCTACCCGTCTCATTACATAGCACCAGATCCAAGATAGCTCGCTCCCTTGTCGGCTCCAACACACACTGTTCAAGGAAACTATCCCGGCAGCATTCCAAGAACTCCTCCTCGAGCCCACCGTGTCCAACATGGGTCGACCAATCAATATGCAGATTGAAATCCCCCATAATTACGGCCGTCCCATTCCTGCACGCCGCACTTATTTGCGTGTTAACAGCCCACCCCACCTCCAGATCATTTTTCAGGGGCCTATAGACGACACCCACCAGTGTCTTCCTCCCTTTGCTGTTCCTAATCTCTACCCACAACGATTCCACTTTCTGCTCCTTGGCTCCAATATCATCCCTTGCTAACACCCTGATACTATCCTTAATCAGCAGAGCTACAGCCCCCCCTTTTTCCTCCCGCCTATCCTTCCTAAACACTTGATACCCCTGGACATTCAGCTCCCAGTCCCTGTCACCTTGCAGCCACGTCTCTGTAATGGCCACCAGATCATATCCATTTGTGCTGATCTGCGCCACCAGCTCATCCACTTTATTCCGAATGCTTCGTGCATTCAGATAAAGAGCCTTCATCCCAGCCTTCACCTGGACCCTATTTGCCGGAACGCTACCAACCATACTCACGCCCCCTACTCCCTTTATTATTAGGACATCCTCAGCCTCTACCCTTACCTGTACCCTCTCCTTAACTTTAAGCCTCTTAATGCCACCTACCCTCGCACCCTCCCCCCCCAATTAGTTTAAAGCCCTGTCTACAGTCCTCTTTACACGATTCGCCAAGACTCTGGTCCCAGCACGGTTCAGACCCACCCCATCCCGCCCGAACAGGTCCCACTGACCCCAATACTGATGCCAGTGCCCCATAAATGCAAACCCATTCCTCCCACACCAATCCCTGAGCCACCCATTCACTTCCTTAATCCTGTCCACCCTACGCCCGTCTGCACTCAGTTCAGGCAGTAACCCAGAGATAACCACCTTGTCAGTTCTACTTTTTAATTCCATTCCCAGCTTCTCATACTCCCTCCCCAGATCCTCAGTTCTCATTTTGCCTACGTCGTTGGCACCCACATGTACCACTTACGTACCATTTACGTGCCTATCTCTTCAGTCACACTGGTAGGAAAAATCAGTGGAATGTGGCCACCCTGTGCATGTACAACGATCAACAGAATGTCTTGTGGGCTGCTCTCGGAATCCAGATGGTAGCATTTACAACTGGGACATAGGCTGAGAATATCGAAAAGTAGGCATAGATAGGCAGTAACCACCATCTGAATTAACAGATGGTAAGAGGATCCACAAGGGCTGTGACCACTACCTGGAAGGGTGGGCGAAAAGAGAACCCAGCGACAAAGACCACCATCTAGAAGAATAGGCAAAAGGAGAGCTTGCGGACAATAACCTCCACCTAGGAGAGCAGTGAAAAGAGGACATGAAGAATTTGTGGAATTCACTATCTCAGAGTACGGTGGACGCTTCTGGAAAACTTGGATAATATTCAGCAATCTCCTATCATTATTGTATGAATGCCAACTCTTCATAAATCTAATCTGATTACCCTGGATAATCACAGGAAGGATTTTCTCCAGAAATCTTAGACAACACTTTCAAATCAACACTCAAGAAAGAAATGCGTCTGTAAGAAGTTGCACTGCTCTCAATTCTTGCCTGGTTTCACGATGAAGGAAATATTCACCTCCCGAAGTGACTGTGGCAGCCGACCAAGCCAAATGAATGATTATACAAACCAATTAGTGGGTCGAATAACAGTCTTTGAATTCCTTTTAGAATTCACAGCCAAGATCATCAGGCCCAGGTTGAAGCACCATTGTGGCAGAGACCATCTCCTTCCCAGAGACCAGAGCATTCAAAGCTGTTCTCAGGTCCTCTGAAACAGAGAGAAGATCAGGAGAAGAGAAGAAATGCTCCATAAGTGCTGGAGCTTCCTTAGCTTGTTCTGATTGATACATATTGGCAGAGAAGCCTCGTTAATATCTTCTGCACTAATCCTACTATTTCCCTTAGAATCCACCACCAAAGCAATCGTCCTTGAGTCCAATTTCCTCCCAATAGGAAAAACCAAATATCTACTCAGTTATTCCCAAATTCATACAACTTCTGCCTAACAAACCTCAAATTCCTCTTCGCTCACTGGGTCAACAAGAGTCCAGTGTCACCCTAACTACACACATTTCCTTCAGCTTCGCGTGACAAGAATTCTTTTTCCTCTTTTTTTCTTCTCCAACTCAGCTAGTTGGACCTCCACCTGACCCTGCTGCGCCATCAACCCATGCCTCTTTCTGGCCACAAATGAGATGACTAAGCTATGAGCAAAGGCCTTGCAGGTCTCTCACAGAATAGAAGGGTTCACATCAGAAAGAGAATTAACTAAATAAAAAGTATCAAATTCAGCCTTAAAGTATGAAGTATTTATTGTCTTTAAGTAAACCTGCAACAAGTCTCCAGGACCTGGGCAGAGAGTGAGACCCCTTGGGTTGAAATTCTAAAAAGACTGGAGCACGGTCAGAGATCACAATACTAAAGGAAAGTTTATTTATTAGTCACAAGTAAGCCTTACATTAACACTGCAATGAAGTTACTGTGAAATTCCCCTATTGTACAACAGGCGACCAACTGCAGGATCATCTTTGGCACAAAAAAAATTGTCAATCATGGTGTGATACAGATGAGGGGTTGAAAAAAAATTATTTACTCTTGGGATGCATTCAGATGGCCCATCTCTTCGTAAGCCAAAGCCAATATTCTAGCCTGCTGCACAGGAGGGTTCGTTGTAACAGGGAACTTATCAATTGGTGAGTTAAGGTGCCAATTCAAATCATTGCCAATAAAGGAATAGTCAGAGGACAGTTCAGCAAAGATCTTAGGGACAAAGTCCAGGGAAAAATTTGGGGGACCATAAATATCCATTATCAACACATTCTCCCCTTATACCAGCCCCTTGACAACTACATACCTACCTGCTTTGTATTTCACACAGCTTTCCAAACTAAAAGGCAGGTTCTTATTAACGAACACTGTTACCCCTTGATTGCTTTTCAAGAAAGAGATTAAAAAAAAACCTGCCCCACCCACTCTAGGGTTTGAGGTGTCACCCAGATGAATTCCTTGCAATAGAGCTATGTCAACTTAAGAAAAGACAGACTCTTGTCAAAGGATGATGAAGCTCCCCATACATTCCAGGAACAAATCTTTATCGCAGCTACTGCCACTGCTGTACAACCACAAAAAATATAGAATACCAGCAGAGTTAAAATGGCAGTTAAACTGCCTTAGATTTTCACACCACACTTGAGTGTGCATCCAAGGAAACTTTCCATTCCCAAGCCGAATTGGGAACGAGACAATACAATGTCTCTTGCCAAGACATAAAGGGACGATTCTCCCCAAAAATTCAAAGTGTCGAATTCGCTGGAGAATTGGAGTAATTCATGTTATTTTTCTCAGTGGGAATTTAGAGAAGAATCTCCCAGTCTGCACACTACAGAGGCCACCAGCATGAATACCATTAGATTTCATGGGGCCTATTCCCATTGCAGAGGCTGGAATCAGTGGGCCTCTGCGCATGTGCAATGGCCCTGCACAGTCCGCCTGCAATTTTCTGGCCAGTTCAGTAACTGGTCAGCCCAGGACTCCCAGAGTGCTGCCCCCACAACCCCCCATTGCCCAATCGCAGCCCCACTATCCATTCGCAGGCCAGCCCCAAACCCCGCCCCCCTAATCCACCCGTCCTGGCCCGTCCCAATCTCCAGCCCTCCCCCAGCAGTGATGATCACTCCCCCACCCTTGTCAGACCCCCACAACTGACTAATCCCCCCCACAGCCTGCCCCGATCGCTGGGCTTCCACGAGCCCCAATCGGATCCCAATGCAGAGTGGCAGTGGGACTCCCCCCTATCCCACTGATCACCCCCTAGACCCTGCCCCAGTAGGCCCCGTCTCTTAGTACTGCCCTATGCCCAGTTGGCAATGCCAAGGTGTTACTGGGTACTTTGACCCTTGGGCAGTGCCAGGTGGCACAGGCTGTCACTGCCAGGGTGCCCATGCCCAGAGAGCATTATCCCTAGTCACCCAACCTCTTGGGGGGGACCCCAAGTGCCCCCCCTTCACTCCAGCGGGGTCGATCCGATAGTTCCCCAAAAATGGGGAATGAAACACTCTGGCGAGGTAGGAGATACACAGTAAAAAGTCTGACAACACCAGGTTTAAGTCCAACCAATTTATTTGATAGTAAACTCACTGGCTTTCAAGGTTAAGTTCTTCTTCAGGTGAATGGAGAGTTCTGGCCTCAGACAGAGCATATAATGCACAGACAGTTTACAGATTACTGATTAGAATGCGAATCTTTACACCTAACCTGCTGTTCAAGTCCTAAAGTGGCCGACAATGTGAGTGGAAGGAGCACTGAGCACAGGTTAAAGAGATGTGTATTGTCTCCAGACAGTACAGTAAGTGAGGTTTTGCAAACCCAGGCAAGTCACGGGGGTTACAGATAGTGCGACATGAACCCAAGATCCCTGTTGAGACCGTCCTCGTGTGCGGAACTTGGCTATCAGTCTCTGCGCAGCGACTCTGCGTTGTCGTGTGTCGTGAAGGCCGCCTTGGAGAACGCTTACTCGAAGGTCAGAGGCTGAATGCCCGTGGCCACTGAAGTGTTCGCCAACAGGAAGGCGAAGGTCTTGCCTGGTGATTGTCGAGCGATGTTCATTCATCCATTGTCATAGCGTCTGCATGGTCTCCCCAACATACGATGCTTCGGGACGTCCCTTCTTGCAACATATCAGGTAGACAACGTTGGCCGAGTTGCAAGAGTATTTACCGTGTACCTGGTGGATGGTACCCTCCCGTGTGAGGATGTCATCGATGTCAATGATCCGGCATGTCTTGCAGAGGTTGCTGTGGCAGGGTTGTGTGGTATTGTGGTCACTGTTCTCCTGAAGGCTGGGTAGTTTGCTGCGAACAATGGTCTGTTTGAAGTTGTTCGGTTGTCTGAAGGCAAGAAGTGGGGGTGTGGGGATGGCCCTGGCGAGATGTTCGTCTTCATCAATGATATGTTGAAGACTCCGGAGAAGATGTCGTAGCTTCTCCGCTCCGGGGAAGTACTGGATGACGAAGGGTACTCTGTCCACCGTGTCCCGTGTTTGTCTTCTGAGGAGGTCGGTGCAGTTTTTTGCTGTGGCGCATCGGAACTGTCGATCTATGAGTCGAGCGCCATATCCTGTTCTTATGAGGGCATCTTTCAGCGTTTGGAGGTGTCTGTCACGATCCTCCTCATCTGAGCAGATCCTGTGTATACGGAGGGCTTGTCCATAGGGGATGGCTTCTTTAACATGTTTAGGGTGGACGCTGGAGAAGTGGAGCATTGTGAGGTTGTCTGTGGGCTTGCTGAGGTGACCGTCCTTGTGAGGTGCTGAGGTGACTGTCCTTGATGGAGATGTGTGTGTGCAAGAATGCAACCGATTCTGGGGAATAGTCCATGGTGAGTCTGATAGTGGGGTGGAACTTGTTGACATTGTCATATAGTTGTTTCAGTGATTGTTCACCATGAGGCCAAAGGAAGAAAATGTCATCAATGTATCTAGCGTATAGCATCGGTTGAAGATTCTGTGCGGTGAAGAAGTCTAATCAGTAATCTGTAAACTGTCTGTGCTTTATATGCTCTGTCTGAGGCCAGAACTCTCCATTCACCTGAAGAAGAGCTTAACCTCGAAAGCTTGTGAGTTTACTATCAAATAAATCGGTTGGACTTAAACCTGGTGTTGTCAGATTTCTTACCGTGTTTACCCCAGTCCAACGCCGGCATATCCACATCAGGGATAGGAGATGCCAACAGGTTGGAGAATTTAGTCCCAGGCCCGCTAATAGCATCTAAATAGAATGTAAAATACTATTTGAATGCTGACCCCGCCTCCCAGCTGATCTCTGGTGCCACGCAGATACCACCAGAAATCCAAGCCTGGGAGTCGCAAGCGCATTTAATTTGTGAGTGCAGCGGGATGGAGAATCGTCCCATTGTCTGTCAGTACCCTAACATGAGTTAAGCAAGGATTCTATAACCCCTAAGCAACTGAGTTACAAAATATATGCAAGTTCATATGTTATCAGGGGGTTTTCTTCACTCAATGTGAGGACTTGTCAGGTCCTCCACACTAACTTCGTACTAAACCACTCATTCAGCTCCCTGCAATGGTGCTCTTCATTTTAATCCTAGTTGTAATAAAGGTTATCTGGTGAAAAAGTCCAGCAGGATTATATATACCAGGATTTCAAGACGAGAAAACAGAAAAAAAAACACATAGCTCTAATTACATCAGAGTCTGTATTTTACGACCTTGCTCAGGCATGTCTTTTGACAACCCAACAAGTAAACGAACTCAAATTAACTTAGGGACAAATTAAAAGGGGCAGCCCCCCAAGAAGGAAGGGGGGACAGCACAAACAGAAACCAAAGTTCAAAGAAAACTTAAAACACTAAATCAAAATGGGATTGTAAGGGTCTGTAACACACCCCAGCCCTGCTGTGCCCAGCAGGCGCGGAAAACCTTGCTCAGGCAAGGCTCGTAAAATCCCGGCAGAGGCCAGCAGAGAATTTTATTCTGCAAGCTGCGCTCTCCCCTACCCCCGAATTCGAGGACCGACGTGGTGATAAAAATCTAGCCCAGGTGTGGACCTTGATTGCCACTAATGGAGAGATAATCAGTAGTTGTTGGTAATCAGAGACCACACAACCCTTTCACATTGCAAACCGAAAAAAGGAGCTCTACTCAACAAGCTTACCAGAAATCTTTAAAATAGTTGGGATGCATTTCTTCCAGCCCAGACAGCTGTTTCTTTAGATAAGACTCCTCCTGTCAGCCAAAACAAATCAGCACAGGGTAATCAGTAGCTGTAAACAGACGTATCTAGTTGCAGTATTAAGAAAGAAATTAGTAGCATTATTAGATAATGTTCAGTTGTGAACATGAAATTTGGAGCAGCAAGTTTGTTTGTATAGCTTTGAAACTTTGGAATTCTTGACTCCACCGGCCTGTGGAAGCTTAATCATTGAACATCTTCAAGACAGAAATCAATCTTCAAAATTATGGCAATTAGGGTAAGATGTCACCCATTGCCATTTCCAACCTGCTTCTGCCCCATTTACACCAAGTGTGGGCCCTTATTGCCACTCATGGGAGACAGTCAATGGTTGATAGGGAATTGGAGATACATACTGCTAAACAACCCATTTGCATTGTAAACTGAAGGAAGGAGCTTTGCTCAACAGACTTCTGGAAACTGATGGCATCAAGGGATGTGGAGATAGTGCAGGAAAGTGGAACTGAAGTAGCTGATCAGCCATGATCTAATTGAATGGTGCAGCATGCTCAATGGGCTGTACAGCCTGCTCTTCCAGTGTACAAATGATCATTTTCTCCATCATTTTGGCTGTACCTCATACATGGACAGTAGCACCATTCAGGTCGTTTGCTGTGGAAGTGGGGAGGCACAGTGGTTAGCGTTGCTGCCTCACAGTTCCAGGGAATCGGATTCAATTCCAGCCTTGGGTGACTGTCTACGTGGAGTTTGCACATTCTCCCCGTGTCTGTGGGTGTTCTGGTTTTCTCCCACCATCCAAAGATGTGCAGGTTAGATGGATTGGCCATGCTAAATTGCCTCTTAGAGTCCCAAGATGTGTTGGTTTGATGGATTAGTTATGGGTAATGTTTGGGGCTGTGGGAATAGTAAAAAGTCTGACAACACCAGGTTTTAGTCCAACCGATTTATTTGATAATACTCACAAGCTTTCGAAGGGACTGCCTCTTCGTCAGGTGAATGGAGAGTTCTGGCCTCAGACAGAGCATATAAAGCACAGACAGTTTAGAGATTACTGATTAGAATGCGAATCCTTACACCTAACCTGCTGTTCAAGACCTGAAGTGGCTGACAATGTGAGTGGAAGGAGCACTGATCACAGGTTAAAGAGATGTGTATTGTCTCCAGACAGTACAGTAAGTGAGGTTTTGCAAACCCAGGCAAGTCACGGGGGTTACAGATAGTGCGACATGAACCCAAGATCCCTGTTGAGACCGTCCTCATGTGTGCGGAACTTGGCTATCAGTCTCTGTTCAGCGACTTTGCGCTGTCGTGTGTCATGAAGGCCGCCTTGGAGAATGCTTACCCGAAGGTCAGAGGCTGAATGCCCGTGACCACTGAAGTGTTCGCCAACAGGAAGGGAACAGTCTTGCCTGGTGATTGTCGAGCGATGTTCATTCATCCGTTGTTGTAGCGTCTGCATGGTCTCCCCAATGTACCATGCTTCGGGACATCCTTTCTTGCAACGTATCAGGTAGACAACGTTGGCCGAGTTGCAAGAGTATTTACCATGTACCTGGTGGATGGTATCCTCACGTGTGATGATGGTATCCATGTCGATGATCCGGCATGTCTTGCAGAGGTTGCTGTGGCAGGGTTGTGTGGAATTGTGGTCACTGTTCTCCTGAAGACTGGGTAGTTTGCTGCGAACAATGGTCTGTTTGAGGTTGTGTGGTTGTCTGAAGGCAAGAAGTGGGGGTGTGGGGATAGCCCTGGCGAGATGTTCGTCTTCGTCAATGATATGTTGAAGACTCCAGAGAGGGGAGATTGACTGCATGAGATGCTCAGTCAGAGAGTTGGTGCAGACTGAATGGGCTGAATGGTCTCTTTTGCACCATAGGGATTCTATGATCCTACCAAGTAACATTTCAAAGCTAATCGAAAACACCAAGTATTAAGATTTACAGATTAAGGGCAAGTATTGGCACAGTGGTTAGCACCGTTGCCTCACAACACCAGGGACCTGGGTTTGATTCCCGGCTTGGGTCAATGTCTGTGTGGAGTTTGCACATTCTCCCCATGTCTGCTTGTTTCCTCTGGGTGGTCTGGTTTCCTCCCATAATTCAAAGATGTGCTGGTGAGATGTATTGGCCATGTTAAATTCTCCCTCAGTGTCCCCGGACAGATGCCAGAGTGTGGCGACTAGAGGATTTTCATGGTAACTTCATTGCAGTGTTAATGTAAGCCTAGTTGTGACTAATAAATAAGCTTTACTTTAAAAAAGTATAGATTGCTACCTCTGGGACTCATTAGCACTTGGTCCAAATAAAATGTGTCATTGGCATTGCAGGAGTTAAATTGTGTAAAGAACAAAGAACAAAGAACAAAGAACAACCCAGCACGGGAAACAGGCCCTTCGGCCCAACGAGCCCGCGCCGCCGCATCACCCTACACCTATTCTACCCTGCATGTCTACGAATGGGACCCTACTCAGTCAGATTCAGGGAAGAAATAGTGTCAATTTGGTGGAAACCGATTAGCCTAAGAGCACATCTTTGTACTTTGTACTTAACACCTTACTCATTTTTTCATTGCCAAACAATTATTGAGAAAGACTGACAGAAATTTTGATTGCGCAGTTTGCCTTTTTAACATTTAACATTCTTTTTTCCTTGTACGGGCATTTTGCATACCTCAGGCCATCTTGGGTGGCACAGGTTAAGATCCTTCATTATTTCTTTGCTTCTCCAGTCCTTCCAGCGAGTAAAGTTTGTATTTGAAGAATGGATTTCTATAAATTCCTCAACAAGCTGATAGCCAGTGAGTCCAAGTGCTATGATCGCAATACATATTTTCCACCAGTCCTGCATTCATAGAACATAAGAGAAAGAAAATGCTTTCAAAAGGAACAAGAGATTAAGAATTTAGCACAGTCCTTCAACTATGACGTTCCACCCCATATTTTTATGATTTCAGAATTCACACATTGAATGCCGTGCTTGTACAATTCAATATCATGAATGTTTCCTCTGACATGTGACAAAGATGTGCATTCCAACAAACCTATTTTTTGGACTGCATAAACATTTTTATTTACCCAGCTTCCATCTTTTTTCATCTTATGCATTGGGTAGTCCTCCCATATGTTAACTCAATCTTCTTTGCATGTTGTAGTGATTTCCTGAGCAGTTTTAGAATTATTGTGCCTGACCATTTGAAGGAACTGAATTGACAAATGTTTATATGTACGCATATTTGAAATGATATTTTGACTGAAGTGGGTCCAGCTTCTGAGTGTACCTCCGCTATGGTCAGTTGAACTCTCTCCCGTTTATTCGGCTCAATAGATTTTCCATCCAGTTCTCTCAAAGAAGCACTTAACTGTAAGGTTAAAAACAATGGGTGGGATTTTCCGGCACGCTCACCCCAAAGCTGGAGAATCCCACCCAACGTCAATGGACCTTTGCGTGGTCCACCCCCCTGTCCGCTACCATTCCCATGGTGGGTGGGACAGGAGAACTCCGCCCAACATTTCAAAATCAAAGGAGAAAAAGGATGTCGGGAGAAAAGAACATCAATCAGAACTAGTTTTATTTGCGTGATTTCAAAAAAGTGTTATGAGCTCTTTGAATTTTCGATTGAAAATGAAGAAGGCCCAAGGCCTAGAGCGCCAAGGTTCAAAAAAAGCAGGAAAGTAGATGAGGATGAAATACATCTGAATTCCATAAAAAGCTGGCCATTTATTTTTATTTGTGGCCAGCACCAGAAAAGACTATGATGAAAACTGTCAGTTTGTCTTAAAAACTCAATTGATTCATGAATATTCTTCAGGAGACAGAAATCTGGCCTACACGGATGATCCCCTGTATGGGGATATTGTCTTATGAGGAAAGATTAAACAAGCTGGGACTCCACTCATTGGAGTTTGGAAGAATGAGAGGTGACCTAATTTTTTAAAATTCATTTACGGGATGTGGGCATCACTGGCTGGACCAGTATTTATTGCCCTTCTCTAACTGCCCTGAGAGTCAAAAGTGCTTTTGTGGCTCTAGCGGCACACATATGGATGGCAGATTTCCTTCCCTAAAGGATGTTAGTGAACCAGATGGGTTTTTATAACAATTGACAATGGTTTTCATGAGATTTTTGGTTCCAAATTTTTACTGAATTCAAATAATCACCATCTGCCCTGGTGGGATTTGAACCCAGGTCCACAGATGTTGGCTGTAATCTCTAGATTACTAATCCAGTGACAATGCCACTATGCCATCACCTCCACAGTGAAACATATAGAATTCTTAAAGGGGCTTGACAGAGTAAATGCTGAGAAGATGTTCCCCCTTATGGGAGAGTATAGAACCAGAGGGTATGATCTCAGAATAAAGGACATCAACTTAAAACTGAGATGAGGAGGAGTTTCTTCTCTCAGAGGATTATAAGTTTTTGCAACTTCTTACCACAGAGAGCTATGGGTCAGATCCTTGTGTATACTTAATGCTGAGGTAGACAGATCTTTGATCAATAAGGGAATCAAAGGTTACAGGAAAAGGGCAGGAAAGTGGACATGAGGAATTTTGAATCAGTCATGATCCTATTGAATGGCAGAGCAGACTCGAGGGACAGAACAGCCTACTCCTGTTCCGATTTCTTATGGTTTTAGTTTCCCTCGTTATAGTTGATTTTTGAAGTCTTCTGAGAAGGTCTAACAAGCCGTTCAATTGAAAAATAATAATAGAAAGTGGTCCACAATAACCATCGCACTACAGCTTGGAATGTGCAGTAAGTATGGTCTTGACAGTATTACTCATATGCCAAAGACTTTTAAAAAAAATAATGCCAGTATTAAAGTCTAAGGGTGGGATTTTATGACCTCACTCGGGCAAAATCGTGAAATCCTGCCCGAGGCCAACAGAGATTTCTGTTCCACAAGCCTCACCTGCCCTGATTCCAGAGCGGGTTAGATGGAAAATTCTGGCAGAAGGAACAAACTATTGAATGGGGTATTTGAAAGGGACGAATGAAAATAGGATACACCATGAAGACTACATTAATTCAAAAACGTAGCTCACCACTACTTTCATCCAGGCAACTAATGATGGGAAATAAACACTGGCCATGTCACCCACAATGAATAAGAAAATCTTACATTCAAAACAGCAGAACAAGTATGGTGATCCAGAACACATGGAGTAAAATACAGGCAGAAAAGAAAGGTTGCAATGGGTAGAAACTATTCTTTTGTATCCTGCCCAGATAGGCTAAATACACGTTTGTAGATCTACCCCAGTTCTGAGAGTAATACTTAAATATTCAGAAGGTGTATTTAGTTACCAAAGAATTTTTTTTTAAGCAGAAGTGGAGATGTGGGTGTTCCATTTGTGATAACAGACGTTGATGGAGCAAAAAATGGCAGCGAAAAATAAAGTGTGGAGACATGAAAGACATAGCAGGTGAATTGTAAAAGAAAAGAACTGTCTTTGAAGAATAGAAAAAGGATGGGATTTCTATACGTGACTGAAGATCATTAATGCAGTGAGTCAGCTACTGAATTACAGGAAGAATTAGAATGACATACACTGAAGGCAGAGACTCTGGAGAAAGTTGAGTAATGTGCAATGAATTACGTAGCAAAAATGGATCAGCCTATTGATTGGAATGCAGAGGAGAGCCCTGAGGACTCCAAATAGTTGATGTAAACTGAGTCAGGATAAGCCAACAACTCATCATTCATTCCTGTATGTTCTGCCCAAAAGCAGGTCCATGGCTCATTGTCTGCTAATCCTTCAGCCTGAACCATTTCCTTGGCAGCTCTCTTTCTATTGTCCTCCACTCTCAGGGCCAAGGCAGGGAGTTAGGGTCCCTCATGTACCTCGGCCAGAGCAATGATTGCACCTATGATCTTGGCATTGTTATCTAGCTAACTGAGCTAAACAGCATGCAAACCAACAGCTGTAGCCTGGCTATTGCAAAGGGAATTAGCTAGACATGAGCAATATACTCAGCTCTTTCAATGAAACTGATATTGTTTGTAAATTTTTTTTATTCATTCGCGGGACATGGATGTCACTGGCTGGCCAGCATTTATTGCCCATCCCTAGTTGTCCCTGGAGGGTAGTTGAGAGTCAACCACATTGCTGTGGTTTAAGAGTCACATGTAGATTAGACCAGATAAGAAGGACAGATTTCTTACCCTCAAGGACATTAGTGAATCAGATGGGTTTTTCCAACAATCAACAATGGTTTCATAGTCATCAGTAGATTCTTAATTCCAGATATTTTTTATTGAATTCAAATTCCACCATTTGTTGTGGTGGGATTCGAACCCAGGTCCCCAGAACATTAGCCGAGGGTCTGGATTAATAGTCCAGCGATAATACCATTAGGTCATTGCCTCCTCAGTGTTGAGTGAAAGTACAATTTTATCACACTGAACTCATGCAAACTCTAATCACTGACAGAGTTAGAATATTTCTGTGTGTCCAGCTGTTGCAATCTAATGTCTGAATTTCACACATGCCATCCCCATGAGGTCAATAAGCCTGAAAGCAGCTTTGATTTTTGCTTCTGGCCACGATGACAGCTGACACTCAGGGCAGGATTCTCTGGCCTAATGCACCCCAATTATGGAAATTCCTGCTCGAGCTCAATGGACCTTTAAATGGTCCGTCAAATTTTCTGTCACGTCTGCTATGATTCCTGTGGTGGTCAGGACAGGAAATTTCCAGCCACAATTTGACACTGACTATTCACTTAAGGGCAAGTTAGCATGAAATGTGACCAAACATCTGCTCAGTGCTGTTGGTAGAGTCAGGAGCTCATTGGGTCAGATGGGGACCCGCCAGGGGATTTAAATCGAGCAATGGCAGGTCCCCGAAGGCCGACAGGAATTGGTGAGGAACCTCAGGGAGCTGTCTAGATGAGAATCATCAATTTGACAGCAGTTGTGGCCTCAGTGCTGGATAGGCCAGGTTGGAGGCCAATGCTGGTGTGCACTCTGCTGTCCCCCTTCTTGAATAAGCACCTGTGCACAAGTGGAAAGCATTAAGTGCCAAGAAGGCATCCAGATGCCACGGGTTGGCAAGAGGAGGCCTTTCCACCAAATAAAGAAGACCTAAGTTGGCATCCTTTGTGTTGCTCAGCACTCAGAGTGACAGAAGGCACATATACCTGTGCCTGCTAAGGCTAAGGAAGATCAGACTGCTAGTTCTGGATTTACAGAAGGATCAGCAGCACAAATAGGCTGGGCACTTCAACCTGCTTCCTGGGATTTGAAGGGGAGGGTAGGCAGCCTGATTATGATGTTGCAGGTAGAGGGTGGGCTAATGAATGACCTTTTGTCCATACAGAAGAAGAGAGAAAATAAGGCCACCAAGTACAAGAACAGATGCTGGTATGGCCAACCTGCTCATTTTGAGCAAATGTGAGATGAATGCCCTAGAACTCATCAGGGCATCGGATCGCAGAGAGACAGGCATCTTGGAGATACGAGTCAAGTGGATAGATACGGGAGAGGGAGACACTGCAAACAACGTTGGGTCCTCCTATCTGAAAGATACATTCTAAACAACAGGCCCCAGGGATCCAACAATTACGGTGCCACCATGATGCTGCTGTCCATAGTCTCACCACACAAACACTCACTTTGTGCTGATTGATAGCACTGACAAATTGTATTCCTCTCTCCCATGCCCCATTCTCCAGAGGCACACAGAACCCCAAGGACCCTCCATTGACACCAGATGAGGAGTCACACACAGATTCACGCATGTCAGACCCTCTTTTGCCACCAGCCACCAGCTCTAATATAAGCACCTTGGTGGATTTCAGATGTTTGTGCACTGTGCTGACTGCACACTTGAATGAGTAAGGTGGAGGCAGAGAGTGCCCAGGGTGGTGGCTGTTAGAGAACTGCTGGCAACCAGGACGAAGCAGTCCCAGCAGATGGTTCAACATGGTGCTGTCCAAAGGGCAGCAGATGCTGGATGTCTAGCAGGACGTGTGAAGACCTGACAGAGATCCCAGATGGTGTGCGTGCCATGATCTCTGTCATGGAGGAGTTGCTGGGGAGCTTGAGTGCTGCGTTGATCCGAGCACTGAGTGTTCAGCCTGTTGTGTGGTGACTTTAATGGCGAGGCAGGAATGGAATCTAAGGACAGAATCATCACAGAAATTGGCAAAATCTGAGCAGCAATCATGGGGAGTCTCACACAGCTTGAGTAGGCACAATTGCATGACTGGTCTGACTCCAAGCATGTCAATTGAGTTCAAGCCGAACTGTTCCTGCTATAATTTTCCTTTAGCTTTGCCCTTGTCTACATCCCAAAGCTATAAGCCCATCCCTGGCCTCAAGATTGCAAAAACATTCAGTCTGTGTGGAATGCCGCCTTCACCTCCATTCACACCTCCTCTTCTTTGAAGCCTATGCCTCAGGCCTCAGGCTTCCCTTCCTTTTGCTATCTCTGTGCAGCCCTTTAAAAAATGGGTGTCTCAGGCTTACTTCCCTTCCTTCGCTCCAGCCCTTTAAAGAAGGCCATAGCCCTGTACTAGAAGATAGCTTTAAGTGTGCTACTGTTCAGACTTACCTATGACTGCCCCCCCCCCCCCCCTCACCTCCCCACCCTGACATGGAGACAGTCTGTGAGTGCTGCACCAGCTTGAGTCACTCATCTCTGAGCTCCTCTTGGTGTTCTGGTCTCCAGCTGCACGCCTTTTGAAACCAGCCATACATTGTGCTGTTCTGACATGGCACCACTTTGTTTGTCGTGGGGGTATGATTCTGGCATATGGACCCAATAATGAGATACTAATGTATTATAATAACCTTCCTGGCATTCAATGGTGGGAAACATGGCCTGCCACTGACAGGAGGAGGAGCCAGTCCCACCTTGCATTTACATTGCCAGGAAACACATTAAGGCTTCTGACGATATTTTTTGCTCACATTAGCAAACCTACCTGACATGAACGGGAACAGAAAATCCCGACCAAAGTTTCTTGATATTGCACTCGGATCTGCAAGTCCACACGCTGGCAGTGACCCCAGAAGGACATTGCTCGTGTGAGAGATGGCCCCTTGTCTCTGTAAGAAGTCTCACATTCACCTGATGAAGGGGCAGCACTCCAGAACCTTGTGATTTCAAATAAACCTGTTGGACTTGAACCTGGTGTTGTGAGACTTCTTACTGTGCCCATCCCAGTCCAACGCCGGCATCTCCACATCATGGCCCCTTGTCTCAGCCAGGTTCCTATCCACCCATAGTGAGCAGGGAGTTACGCCAGGGGAATGAGCCTACTATCTTTGTGGGCTCCTCTTGGGGGCTCCAGATAAAGGCAGCAGCTCCTCTGACCCTTGATCCATGACTCATATCTGACAAGTCCATGACGACTGAGGAATGTGTAGCCATGTCTCCACCGGACAGAGGACAGTTGCTGATGTGACAGAAGAGTCACAGGCTGCCTCCCATGCTGCTGGCAGCAAAATGGGAAGGAACTTAAAGTAGAACTTTAAGGCACATGGACACAAAGGGGTCTTTCACTGGTGTCATTACTTCTTTTCATCCTTGTAATGTTTGATTTCTGACTAACATTTAGCATGTTATTATGTCCATTTTTTTTACTGTGCATAATATACATGCATTGACTTTGTTTCAATGGCATCTGTATCCTTCATATTCTCCCACAGATGCATGGCACAACAATGGCCTTTGAGAGATGGCATGGCTGAAAACTTTATTACAGAGATTGTGAATCAATGTTGGAGGGGCGCTGGGATTGTCTTGTCAGGTTTTTTGTCAAAGAGGTGGTGACCTTGGCATGAGGTTGAAGCCATGCTATGGCAGCCTGCAGAAGATGCATTGAATTAAGAAAGTAAAAATATATAGTATGCCTGAGGACACCCACCAGAACTTAACTTGAACACGGTATTGAGGGTCCCACGTGCAATTTTGGAATGTGCACTACCGCCCAACTGGGTTACCAGAACAGCACTTGGAGCCCACCAGCAATACTGAAATCAGATCCCACCCTCAATATGGCTCTAGCCACTTGACAAAGAAATTAGGCAGGATATCATTCCCACTGTCCACTCAAAACTAAATCAATCCCATTTTCTTTAAACTGTGAAGGTTTGATTGTGAATTGATATATTTTGGAGTTGAAGTAGAGGCATTGTACTTACACCAGGAATGTCGTACTTTAATTTTTCAGCATACGACAGCGATGAAGTAAGTCCAAGAACAGTCCAGGACATAATGAAGCAGATATTTAGGATCAACATAATTGCAATCCCTCTCCTGGAAAATCAAACAAATTGTAAATTTCCTCCTACAGAGAGATTTAACATAAAATGCAGCTGACAAAAATAATGCACCAAAAATAACTCATTTATATGGCATCTTCAACATTGTTAACTGCTGCAAAACATTTTACATGACTAACACCAGTCCAAAGAATATTTGTCATGTTTTAAGGACTGTCTGCAGGAAAGAGAGATAGAGAGGCTTAGGAAGAGAATTCCATTGCTTGGGGTCCAGATAGCCGAGGGCATGAAGACCAAGAGTGGGTAAAGGAAGCAGGACTGTATAAGAAACCAGAATTAGAGAAATATTGAGTTCTTGGTGGGTTTTAGGACTGAAAGAAGTTAAAGAGATAGGGAGGGGTGGAGTCATGGAGAGATTTGAGAACAATAAGAACTTAAAGTCAAGACATTTATGGATCAAGAGCCACTGTATGACAAGAAGGCTAAGCAAAAGGAACCAGATGTGAGTGAGCTTTGGATGAACTAAATTTTGGAAGGAGGAAAGATGAGAGACTGTCTGGGAGATCATTGGAATAGTCAAACCTGGAGGTAATAAAAATATGGATGAACGTTTCAACAGCAGATGGACAGATTGGAGTGATATCAGAGGTGGACATGGGAAATCCTATGCTGGAGAGGAAATGGGGTTGGGATCTCAACATCAGGGTCAAATAGGATTGCCAGTGTAGCAAACAGTCTGATTCAGCCTGAGACAGTGGCCACGGAGGGCAATGTGAGGGATTGGGGCTTGTAGTGGGGGCTAAAGGCAATTACTTAATTCAAGGAAATTAAGGGCAAGGGTTTAATTGGAGGAAATTAACCTTACCTTCCAAAGCGTTTCCATTTAATGCGAATTAATTTTTGCACAACAGGATGCATGATAAGGTCCAACTGTCGATATTGAACTATCACTTCAAGCTGAATCATATTTGCAGGCAAAAGGAGAAAAGTAGTTTATTGCTCATTGAATGGCATTATCTTAGACTTATTTAGCTGCTTATTGTTGAGTGTCCAAGTTATGTCATATAGGATATAGAGTTAATGAAAGGTTGCAGAGAGCATTTACATGATACCAGAAATATGCGGATATCCATATTAGGGAAGTATTGACTAGAGGGGCCTCGTTTCATTTAGGAGAAAAAGATTCATAATAATATTCATAATATCTTAAAATTATGAAATATGTTGATAGAGTGGATGCAGAGAGAATGTTCCCTCTTGTGGGGAAGAGCAAAACTAGAGGCCTTCAAAATAAGACAGCCACTCAAGAAATTCAATAGGGAATTCAGAAGAAATTTATTTACAAAAGCGATGAGAATGTGGAATTCACTACCACAAGGAGGGGTTGAAGTATTGATGTATTTGAAAGGAGTTTAGACAAGCATTTGAAGGAATAAGGGATGGATGGTTACGATAGTAAATTTAGATGAGGAAAGATGGGAGGAGGCTCAGGTGGAGCATAAGCAACAACATGGACTAGTTGGGCCAAATGGCCTGGTTCTGTGCTGTATATTCTCTGTTCACTGCCTTTGCATTTCCTAAATGAGAGGGCAAACTTCTGCAATGATACTCTGTCACCAGAGATGCACAAGGACACTATTTATGATGCACTCATACAATATCATACAGTGGTACAAAACAGTATGCAATTTCGTGATAAAATTTTTGACTACATATCAAGTATCAAGGTACAAACTGACCCTGAAGCAGATTGAGCCTATCTCTTTCATGGATTCCCACTCCGTTACATTCCAATATTTGGTTTAATGTACACAATAATTGTCCCAACATTTCAGTCACAGTATAACTTGGTCTAAGCATTTCTCTATCATTTACCATTAGAAATCGTTCAGCATTCTGCCCACTCTGATGACCCAGCTAAGAACAAGAACTGATATTGTTCTAATCAGCAGGACATTGTCCTGTTATTGTGCAATCAACTGACAAAGATTTGAATCAAATTGACAGCACAGAAATAGGCCATCTGGCCCAACTCAAGCGCTGGAGTGTGGCGACTAAGGGATTTTCAAGTAACTTCATTGCAGTGTTAATGCAAACCTGCTTGTGACATTAATAAATAAACTTAAAACTTAAATTTAGACTGATATCTAAAGTCCATATGAGTCTGCAGCTTCCCATCTACTTGATTTTAGCCTTGCCTTGTCTTTCTATTCCCTTTTCTCTCATGCACTTGCCTAACTTCCTCTTGAAAGCATCTAAACTCTGTGCTTTGGATGCTTCCTGTGGGAGCAAGTTCCACATTCTAAGCATTTAAAAAGTCAATTCTAATCTTGAACGCTGAATGGTCATTTGTGGTGGACAGGAGGTTCGGTTTATTGTCGTTTTAAAAGTTACACAATAAAGTTTATTTCCACAGACTAACTTAGTTAAAATAATCTCCCCGATGCAGAAATTATATTCTGTGAACATGGCAATATTTTGTAGCCATACCTTCTCTTGAAATGTTTCGCGTTGGTGACTTCTTGGCTCAGAGATCGTTTTTTTTTAAAAAAAGGACTTTCAGAAAAATATATTTAATTAGATAATTAACGTGTGAAATTGAAAATAGTTACTGTAGTGAAATTGAAACTTGATGACTTAGAGTAAACATTTCAAATGTTCCACCCAAGCAGCATTCCTGAATTAATATTTCTGTTTACCATCTATTGGTCACTTGACATTTTAAGAATTAGTTTATAACTGATTTGATTTGGTTTGATCTGATTTAATATTGTCACATGTATTAGCATACAGTGAAAAGTATTATTTCTTGTGCGCTATACAGACAAAGCACACCGTTCAACTGATCTCTGATTAAAGAAACTGCAGTGCCAATTTAAACATGTAATAGAACTTTAAGGCATTCATCAATAATCCCAGTGAAAATGTAAAAGTGGCTCAGAATCACATTCTCAAAAGCAATTGGGGATGGGCAACAAATGCTGGCCATGCCAATGACACTCACAACCCATGAAAGAATATTAAAAAGATTAGGATCAGATCCAGTTAAGATTTGGACTGTTCTTAGTTCACAGATGTGAGCCAGTGATTGATTGTGAGATTTGAGAAGCCTCAAGTAACAATCGATCTCTGTTTAAACCATTTCAGTGAAAACGGAGGCTTTTCCCAGAGCCTTAGCTTAACTCTCCATTTATCAAAACTTGAGGTCATACTTACTAAGGACTTGGTACGACTGTTATCGGTCTCTGTTTCAAAGAAGATTGTGAAACATCACAGTGTTACTGAACAGCAAATACAAGTTTTGCAATCTATAGAAGTTACTCTAGCATATGATTAAACTAAACTGCAGTGTCTGTCCATCATTCTTCACATCCATTATAAACCAGCTTTGCTAAGCAAGAATTTTGGGCAACTTATAAAAAATGTATGAATTCTAAGACTGTCACTTCTTTTCATTACTCAAGTCGGTGGTTCATAACAGCAACCATGTGTAATGACTTCAAAGATAATCCAATTCAAAAGTTGTTACATTTTAAATGATGCCATTACAAAGTGAGTTTTGTTGGATCATTCCAGTGACATTCACAAAAAGGAAATTTAGAAAAAAATGTTAACCTTTTGGGTTTTGGAAAGTTTGTTGCTGTGCACCTGCTTGTACCTTCCCAAACCTGAGTAGAAAGGAGATGTTAAAGGCGTTAGGATTCTATAGGATGGAGGAGAGGAATCCATTGTGAGTACATTGGGCGACACAGTGGTTAACACCGCTGCCTCACAGCACCAGAGATCCAGATTTGATTCCCAGCTTGAGTGATTGTGCGGAGTTCTCCCTGTGTTTGTGTGGGTTTCCTCCAAATGCTCCGGTTACCTCCCACAGTCCGAAAGACAGGCTGGTTAGGTGGATTGGCCATGCTAAATTCTCCCTTGGTGTATCCGAATAGGTGTCGGAGTGTGGCAAGTAAGGGATTTCCAAAGTAACTTCATTGCAGTGTCAGTATGAACCTACTTGTGACACGAGTAAATACAACGCTTTAATATTGGGATCTGTCCACAGTTCTGCAAATCAGTCTAGAGGATCAGCTAATGACTCTCCTTTTTATTTGAGGGAACAGAAGACTCACTTTGTTGAATTTCAGAGCTAATTTGTGTTAACGATTGATATCAAGTTGCAATATACATATTACCAACGCCACCTTCATAATGGAAATGGCAACTATGTTATCATTTACACGTCTTGCACTTTTCGTGCCCTATGGCTTATTTCATTTTACTGGTGCTCCAGTACCTTGAAGTCATAGAGTCATAGAGGTTTACAGCATGAAAACAGGCCCAACTTGTTCATGCTGCCTTTTTTGTAACCCCTAAGCTAATCCCAATTTCCCACATTTGCCCCATATCCCTCTATACCCATCTGACCCATGTAACTGTCTAAATGCTTTTTAAAAGACAAAATTGTACCCACCTCTACTACTGCCTCTGGCAGCTTGTTCTAGACACTCACCACCCTCTGTGTGAAAATCTTCTGGACCCTTTTGTGTCTCTTCCCTAGTTTTAGACTCCCCTACCTTCAGAAAAAGATGTTGACTATCTAACTGATCTATGCCCCTCATTATTTGATAGACCTCGATAAGATCACCCTTCAGCCTCCTACGCTGTAGGTGTCCAAGTGAACTAGAAGTGAAACAGAAAAGCTTATTTTCAGAATTCCTTTTGTGTTGACATTTTTAAAAGGCTGCAAAATGAGTGATTCCCAACTAGGAGTTAACTTACTCTGTGGACCTGCTATGTCAGAACAAACCTGACCAGCAAGTATTATAGCAACCTTTCAAATTTTAATTAATTATTTTGCCTCCTCTAGAAATTTAAAATATCGAAGTCTGTGTGTTGAAAAAAATATTGTCTGCATCACAAAATATTTTTATTTTAAATTGTGCTTTCTTATATTAACATTTATATTGATCATAATTAACATTTAAATTGCTATTATTCCACAGGAATCAGAATGCCTGTTGAGTTCTTGCAATTCTGAACTACTTCTGTTTTATTCCCTGACTGATTAATTGGCTCATCCCCAACAGTTGCTATACTCCTTAATGCCTTAGCTGCCAGATTGCCCTCCATTACTGGGCCACCATTTTGCTTATTTTTGAGCCACGCTGGTGAATGCAAAATAATTATTTTACCTCGAGATATTACAAGCGAGCCTGGGTCTACATTGTTTACGTGGGCCATTGGGCAGTCAGCAACAAGAATGTCAAGTGAATCTCCCTTCTTAAAAGATGTTCAGGGCAAATGGGGTGCCCCCGAACCATTGGTGAGTGACATAAGAAAAAGCTTTTCTACACAGCACGTAGTTAAGATCTGGAATGCACTGCCCGAGAGTGTTTGAGGCAGATCCAATATGGCTTTCAGAAGGGAATTGAACAAGAGAAAGAGCTATGGGGAAATGGCATGAGCATGGAACCAGCTGGGTTGCTCTTGCAGAGTGCTAACACGGACACAATGTGGCAAACAGACTTCTTTTTGCCTGTAAACATGCTACAGCTGGGAATTAGTGTTGTTGTTATAATGTAACTAATCGCAAAGTGGTGTGGTGGCCAGCCGACCTGGTATAAATAGAAAGCAGATGGAAATTGTGGGGAGTTTTGTGGCCCAGGGCATAGCTCAAGTGATGGCATAATGAAGTTTCTTTATTAAACCTTTTTCTTAATTTACTTTGGGAGTGTTGCGGCAAGGATTTGTCAATGAGGAAATCCCCCTGCCACCATGAGGCCTCACTCAAACCCAATAAGAATTCCTGGCAGGCTTCTGGGGCCATGGGAGATGTATGTGGGTCTCATTACCTTCTCAAGCCACCATTAAGTTCCAGTGGAATCAGAGGTAATTGGTGTCAGTGGCTCATTAATAGGCTTGGTAGGTTGTTGTTGGTCCATTGTCATCAATGAGGACCTCAACACCATTAGTCATTTTGAGGCTAGATGCACTGTGTCCGAAGATGACTGACCAGGCTAATTTGGGCACTGAATGTCCTGGCACTTATTGGGCAGACTTGTGTAGGCACTGTAGTTGTTGCGCTGGTGGCTCTGGACTTACGCAGCTCGCGCTTAAGTTGTGCTTCAGCAATGCACCTTGCTTCGTAAACTTGACAGCCCTTGTGGATGAGGCAGTGCCAGGTAAAGCAGTTTTATGTCAGCGTTTCCCAGGTGGTCGTGTCTATGTCAGGCGACTTCAGGGAGGCTTTGAGTGTGTCTTTGTAATGTTTTTTCTGCCCTCCATGTGAGTGTCTTCCAGCAGAGAGTTCCCCAAAAAGGAGCTGCTTGAGTATGCACTCATCTGACATATGGATGACATGATCTGCCCACCGGGTCTGCGCTCTCATCAGCAGTGTGTGGACTGTTGGTAGATTTGCTCTAGAGAGAACTTCAGTGTCTGGTACTTTGTCTTGCCATCTGATGTGTATTATTTTGCGAAGACAAGTCATGTGGAAATGATTGAGCTGTCTTGCATGCTTTTGATACACAGTCCACGTTTCACAGGCATACAGGAGGATAGTGAGTACCACAGCACTGTAGACCTTCAGTTTTGTGGCTGGGCTGATTCCTCGACATTCCCATACAGTGGAGCGCAGTCTACCGAAAGTAGAACTTGCCTTTGCTATTCTGCAGTTAACTTCAGTATCAATAGTCACTGCTTCGGAGAGGGTGCTGCCAAGATAAGTGAACTGGTCCACTGCCTGTAGTTTCTGCCCTTTGAATGTGATTATGGGTTCTGTGTACGGTGCATGAGGAACAGGCTGGTGCATGACTTTGGTCTTTTTAATGTTAATGGCAAGTCCAAAGTTGTCACAAGCTGTGGAAAATTTGTCCATATTAACTTGCATCTCTGGCTCTGAGCCAGTATACAGGGTGCAGTCATCAGCAAAGAGGAAGTCTCTCAGAACAGTCTCCTTCACTTTGGTAATAGCTTGAAGTCTCCTCAGGTTGAAGAGTTTCCCATCCAGTCTGATTCCAGCAACACTGTCCTGCAAGACATCATTCAGCATGGCTGTGAACATCATGCTGAACAGTGTGAAAGCGAGCGCACAGCCCTGTTTGATGCCATTGGTGACTGGGAATGCCTCAGAGGATTCTCCGCCATCCAGTACTCTGGCCATCATGCCATCATGGAACTGGCATACCATCTGAATGAATTTGGAGGCGGGGGGGGGGGGGGGGGGGGGTGGGGGGGGGGCAGCCAAACTTTGACATGATCCTCCACAGGTCTTGTCGGCTGACAGTATCGAAGGCTTTCGCGAGGTCAGCAAAGGTTGCGTAGAGCTCGCAATTCTGCTCCTGACACTTCTCCTGAAGTTGGCGCGCAGCAAAAATCATGTCAATAGTCCCGCAATCTTTGTGGAAATGATTGAGCTGTCTTTCATGCTTTTGATACACAGTCCACGTTTCAAAGGCATACAGGAGGATAGTGAGTACCACGGCACTGTAGACCTTCAGTTTTGTTGCTGGGCTGATTCCTCGACATTCCCATACAGTGGAGCGCAGTCTACCGAAAGTAGAACTTGCCTTTGCTATTCTGCAGTTAACTTCTGTATCAGTAGTCACTGCTTCAGAGAGGGTGCTGCCAAGATAAATGAACTGGTCCACTGCCTGTAGTTTCTGCCCTTTGATTGTGATTATGGGTTCTGTGTACCGTGCATGAGGAACAGGCTGGTGCATGACTTTGGTCTTTTTAATGTTAACGGCAAGTCCAAAGTTGTCACAAGCTGTGGAAAATTTGTGACTCTGGAAGCAGGTCCAGCTCCAGATGAGTGACCAGCCATTTCTGGTCATGACAATAGGTCTGGTAGGTATCATTCTGTCAGCAGCTGGGATTCCTGTGTCAAGCCCTTCCAGCCCCCAACATAATTGGGGATAGTTTTCTTGATGAAATAGGATGGCAGGTACTTTCATCCATTTTTCCCAAACCCCCCTGTCAAATTGTCCACTCTGGAAATCTCAATAAAATTCTACCCTACAATTCCCTGATTCTAACTTATAAACCAAGGAAGATTCTTTGTCTGCGTAGTTCAGTTTACCACTGGACAAACTCTCAAAAGAATAAATAAACGAGTGGAATAAAATTAAATGAAAATTGTTAAATCTGGGGAGTCAAAATAAACATCTGCCGGAATATTACAGCCTCGCCCACTCCATAATCGGGACTGGCGAGGCTTGCAGAATGGCATTCTCTGTTGGCCTCAGGTAGGATTTTACAAGCCTCAGGCGAGCAAGGCGGTAAAATTCCACAGAATGTACCAGTCCTAGAAGGCACAACAATGGAAAGATCAAATTAGACTAGTCAAATGCAGAGCCACCTCACTCCATTAGGACACACTCAAATTCCACTTGTGAAGACAGTGGCACCAGCAAATTGACTTCCAAACTGATTCGGAAACAAAATTGACTCAAACAACAAACCGCATTGGAAAGATGAAGTGAGCAGAGATTAAAACAATGATTCACTGCTCACAAGTAGTAACACAAAGGGCCATTAACAAAGCTATAAAAAACTTGGAGATGCTGAATCTTCACTGAGAATCACCAGTTTATTTGCAGCTGTGATCAGCAAAGCCCTCCGTGCAAGAGCTGAGTGCATCTCAGTCAACACAAATCATTGGAAATCTCTGATGAAGTCACTGTGGAAATCTGAGTGCAACTTAGTGCATCCTTTCTTGGAACAAGTTATTGATCTGCTGAACAGGATTCTAAGAAGAGCAACAGAGCTGTTTCTGGGCAAGGACAACAGTTTTTTTTTATTCATTCATGGGACAATGGGCATCACTGGCTGGACCAGCATTTATTGCCCATCCCTACTTGCTCTTGGAGGACAGTTGAGAGCCAACACATTGCTGTGTGGCTGGAGTCATATGTAGGCCAGTTGAGGTAAGGATGGCAGATTTCCTTCCTTAAAGGACATTAGTGAACCAGATGGTTTTTCTGACAATTGAGAATGGTAGACAGAGGGGAACCAGTAGATGTGGTGTTTTTAGACTTCCAGAAGGTGTTTGGCAAGGTGCCTCACAAAAGGTTGCTGCAAAAGGTTAGGGTGCACGGAGTTGGAGGTAAGGTGTTAGCGTGAATAGAGGATTGGTTGTCTAATAGGAAGCAGACAGTTGGAATCAATGGGTGCTTTTCTGGTTGGCAGTTGGTAACTAGTGGAATGCCGCAGGGATCGGTGCTGGGGCCTCAACTGTTTACCATTTACATAGATGATCTGGAGGAGGGGGCTGAGTGTAGGGTAACAAAATTTGCTGATGACATGAAGATGAGTGGAAAAGCAAATTGCGTGGAAGGTGCAGAAAGTCTGCAGAGGGATCTGGATAGGCTGAGTGAGTAGGCGAGGACCTGGCAGATGGAATATAATGTCAGCAAATGTGAGGTTATCCACTTTGGTAGAAATAATAGTAGGAGGGATTATCATTTAAAACGTGAAAAGCTGCAGCATGCTATGGTGCAGAGGGACCTGGGGGTCCTTGTGCACGAATCGCAAAAACCCAGTCTGCAGGCGCAGCAGGTGATCAAGAAGGCGAATGGAATGTTGGCCTTTATAGCGAGGGGGATAGAATATAAAAGTAGGGAGGTCTTGCTGCAACTGTACAGGGCACTGGTGAGGCTGCAACTGGAGTACTGTGTGCAGTTTTGGTCGCTGCACTTGCGGAAGGATATATTGGCCTTGGAGGGAGTGCAGAGGAGGTTCACTAGGCTGATACCAGAGATGAGGGGGTTAGCCTATGAGGAGAGACTAAATAGACTGGGTCTGTACTCGTTGGAGTTTAGAAGGATGAGGGGGGATCTTATAGAGACATATAAGATAATGAAGGGGCTAGATTGGGTAGAGGTAGAGAGATTCTTCCCGCTTAGAAAGGATAGCAGAACTAGAGGGCACAGCCTCAAAATAAGAGGAGGGACAGTTTAGATCAGAGTTGAGGAGGAACTTCTTCACTCAAAGGGTGGTGAATCTGTGGAATTCTCTGCCCATTGAAGTGGTGGAGGCTACCTCGCTGAATATATTTAAGTCACGGGTAGATAGGTTTCTGATAGACAAGGGAATTAAGGGTTATGGGGAGAAAGTGGGAAAGTGGAACTGATCCACTTCAGATCAGCCATGATCTTGTTGAATGGCGGGGCAGGCTCGAAGGGCTAGATGGCCTACTCCTGCTCCTATTCCTTATGTTCTTATGTTCTTACGTTTCATGGTCATCAGTAGATTCTTAATTCCAGATTATTTTATTGAATTCAAATTCCACCAGCTGCTGTGGTGGGATTCAAACACGAGTCCCCAGAACATTAGCTGAGTTTCTGGATGAACAGTCTAGCAATAATATCAGTAGGCCATCGCCTCCACATTATGGTCTGTGTTGTTCATAAACAAGTTGTGAATGACCTGCCTGTTTTAAATAAGCGGTTTAAGCAGTTACCTCACCCACTTCAGCTAAACTTTAAAGAATTAAGGAGAGATAGGTTTGCAGCTGGAGCATACATTGGAGGCTTGTCATGTGACTCAAGCCCTGTTATATCTCAAGATTGGGCATTAATCTAACTTGTTCAACAAACAGATTCCCCTGATAATTGTGCAAGTCTTAGATCCAAAACATTTGCACATGGGTCTTCGGTGTTCAGCTGAGGCTCAGCCTATTTGTGCGAGTCAAACTGTAAAACAACACATTTATCCAAACAGATGAGTCAGCTCACCTGAAGGTTGGGGTATCAGAAGGTTCAGCATGAAGTATTGCTTTCGGTTAGCTCTATCCTTAATGATGAACTGATCCAAGGCTACATATGCCTAGGAGATTTAAGAAAAAGAAATACTTTATTCAATGTACATTCCGGAGATTATATAAAAGCCCTTCCAAACTTTGTCACCACCCCCCCCAACTCCTTTCCTTTCATGAAAGTGGCGTGTCACTTCAGAATACAACTCTGTGTGCGCTGGTAGCCTCTTAACAAAGAATCATTGAATCTCTACAGTGGAGAGGGAGACTGTTCGGCCCATCGAGCTTGCACCGACCACAATCCTACCCAGGCCATATCCCCGTAACCCCTCATATTTACCCTACTAATCCCCCTAACATCCCTCTAACACTAAAGGAGCTATTTAGCATGGCCAGTCAACCTAACCTGCATATTTTTGGACTGTGGGAGGAAATTGAAGCATCTGGACGAAACCCATGCAGATAAGGGGAGAATGTGCAGACTCCACACAGACAGTGACCCAAGCCAGGAGTTGAACCCAGGTCCCTGGTGCTGTGAGGCAGCAGTGCTAACCACTGTGCCACCGTGCCACTGGAAAGATGCCTTTCCTTTTTTGCTCTCATAGATTATGGCCATTAATTGGCTATTAAATGTGTATACATCTAGTAGCAACAAGACAAGTAGGAACATCAACACTAGCACACTCTCCCCTCCTCAACCTTTACATATACTCAGGCACTGCCCTGATTAACTAAGTTCCAGAAAAACTGCAGCCTCCCTGACCTCTAAGTCTCTGTGCCAAACCACATGGTGGCATCATCTAACAACAACTCACATTTATATAGCACTCCTCATGTGAAAGAAAGGACAGTTGCTGATCAGGAAGAAAAAGTGGGAAACGTAGTAGGAAAGAGCAGAAGCACGCTCCAAGTGAAGGAATTTTAGGAGATATTTGGAGGCACGAAGGCAGTGCTGGGGTGAATGGTTTGGGCGAGAATGGGGTGTAAAAGTGATAAGATGCGTGTCAGGCAGTGGAGTGGAGAAGGAGGGGAATGATTGGTGTCAGAGTGACAGATGCATGGGAGAGGTGCAGGTGTAGATCACTTGTAAACTGGAGCGGAATCATAGAACTGTATTAAGTCTTTTGCCATGTGGACATCAAAATTAATATTTCTATTTACTCACAAGTTGAGGCATGTTTGCAGCCATCAATGTCAGACATGATTGCCCTGTATTATCATGGACTCCTGCATCTGCTTGGAATTGCAGTAACAATCGAGCTGATTCCGATCGATCTGAGGAGGAACATCATAACAAAGAACAATTTGGTGACCTGCAGAAGCATAAAATGCTGCATCATATTTACAGTTTGATGCATCCCAGACCTTAGGACAATACAATGCTGGAAATCATGTTTTGATGGAAAGTCATTAACCTGCTATGTTAATTCTGTTTCTTTTGATTTTATTTGATTTATTATTGTCATATGTATTGGTATACAGTGAAAAGTGTTGTTTCTTGTGCACTATACAGACAAAGCATACCGTTCATAGAGAAGGAAAGGAGAGAGTGCAGAATGTAGTGTTATAGTCATAGCTAGGTTGTAGTGAAAGATCAACTTAATGCAGGGTAGGTCCACTCAGAAGTCTGATAGCAGCAGGAGAGAAGTTGTTCTTGAGTTGGTTGGCATGTGACCTCAGACTTTTGTATCTTTTTCCCAATAGAAGAAGATAGAAGAGAAAATGTCCGGGGTGCATGGGGTCTTTATGCTGGCTACTTTTCCGAATAGGTTTCTTTCACCAGAGATGCTACAAGACTTGCTTGGTATTCCCTGCATTTTCTGTTTATATCTCAGCATACTAGAGTTTGCGCGTTTTCAACAGCTGGGACTCTCATTTAAACTTACCTTAAATATTGGCTCCATTAATAATTATATTGCACTGAAGTGTCTATAGACGAAATGGTAACTAGTCACTGGACTAGTAATCCAGAGGCCCAGGCTGATGTTCTAGAGAACAGCTTCGCAGTAGCTGGTGGAATTCAAATTCAATTGATAAATCTGGAATTAAAAGCTAGTCTCAATAGTGACCATGAAAACTATGATCAACTGTTGTAAAAACTCACTGGGTTCATTAACGTCGTTAGAGAAGGAAATCTGCCGTCCCTACTTGGCCTACATGTGACTCCAGATCCACAGCAATATGGTTGATTCTAACTGTCCTCTGATATGACCTAGCAAGCCACTTAGTTAGAACATAGAACATTACAGTGCAGTATAGGCCCTTCGGTCCTTGATGTTGCACCGACCTGTGAAACCAATCTAAAGTGCATTGAATCTGCACTATTCCAATATCATCCAGATGTTTATCTAATGACCATGTAAATGTCCTTAATGTTGGCGAATCCACTACTGTTGCAGTCAGGGCATTCCATGCTCTTACTACTCTCTGAGTAAAGAACCTACCTCTGACATCTGTCCTATATCTATCACCCCTCAATTTAAAGCTATGTCCCCTCGTACTAGCCACCTCCATCCGAGGAAAAAGGTTCACCCTATCTAATCCTCACTTCAATGGCCTTTCCAATGACATCCACATTCCTTGAAAGAATATGCAGATCTTCATCACTTACAAACTAGGAAACTATTTACTTGTGATTCGATTTTTATGCTTGCATTTAGAATACACCAGGTGGAATCATAGAATCCCTACAATACAGAACGAGGCCATTTGGCCCATCGAGTCTGCACTAACCACAATACCACACAGGCCCTATCCCCATATCCCTACATATTTACCCACTAATCCCTCTAACCTACGCATCTCAGGACACCAAGGGCAATTTTTAGCATGGCCAATCAACCTAACCCGCACATCTTTGGACTGTGGAAGGAAACCGGAGCACCCGGAAGAAACCCACGCAAGCATAAGAAGACAGTAACCCAAGCTGGGAATCGAACCCAGGTCCCTGGAGCTGTGAAGCAGCAGTGCTAACCACTGTGCTACTGTACCTAATATATCAGGTATTATAATGTTTTCCATTTATTCACACACTGAATACCTGTGTAAATCGAGCAGTCTGTGTAATTGCACTTTCTTTATCACTGGCATCCCTATTGGCCTTTATCATATATGATGAAATCTACAAATAATAGGACACAACTGACCAAACACAATGGATTTGAACAGTTTGGGGAAATGGATTCATATGTGACAAGTAATGCAAGTAAGTCCAGGGTGGTGCAGTGAGCAGAGTAGGGTTAAGAATAATTGTAGGGGAATAATTGTAATTGTGAATGCAAAGTGAATGACAGTAAACTATGATGAATACAATGAATGCGAAGGTGAACAATTGTTGAAACCATGTGATACCAATAGAAAAGCAAACAAGATTTTCAGGTGTGGAGCCAAAGAGGTAGAACATTGAGCTTAGTTAGTTGCTTCTTAAGGCCTCATGATTTACAGCTGGTCTTCTTCTAATGTTGGAAAGTTTAAAGAACTATGTTCACTAATGGTAACTGTGCCATCAGTGAATAACACAAGTCCAGATTGCAGAGGTTATAGAGTCATAAAGATATGTAGCATGGAAACATGCCCTTCGACCCAACTTGTCCATGCCAGCCATTTCCTAAACTGAACTAGTCCCATTTGCCTGCATTTGGCCCATATCCCTCTAAACCTTTCCAATCCGTGTATCTGTTCACTAACATGACTTGCAATCTTCAGTGACAATGCATACAAACTGAAGTCCATCTGTTCTTGCAACTCCTTAAGAGTTTCTCCCTTTCTTTTGTACTGTCTTCCTATATTATTTTACGCTGTCTCCCCCTATCAGTACATTTCACAGAAAAAATGTAGGCTTTGATAGTATGTGATTGAGGTCTTTAAAATAATGGAATTGTTAAGATTCTGTCCATATGGATAGGCTAGAAAGGCAAGGCAAGTTGTAACCATAGAATCCCTGCAGTGCAGAAGAAGGCCATTTGGCCCATCAAGCCCCTACTGACAACAATCCAACCCAGGCCCCACACCCGCATTTAACTTGTCAATACCCCTAACGCTAAGGGTCAATTTATCATGGCCAATCCACCTAACCTGCACATCTTTGGACCGTGGGAGGAAACCGGAGCACCCAGAGGAAACCCTCACAGACATGGGGAGAATGTGCAAACTCCACACAGACAGTGACCCAAGGCCGGAATTAAGCCTGGGTCACTGGCGCTGTGAAACAGCAGTGCTAACCACTGTGCCACCATGCCGCCCATAGGGATCGCCAAATAAGCTACCAAAGCATTTGGTGAGATTAAATGATTGGATGCATATTTTCACAGAGTTGTTAACAGCATTTAGTGAGTGCACATTTGCAGCAAATAGTTAAAAGGGAGTTCGAGCAGTTTCTGCCTCTTGACCAATGCCCAGGCAGCAAATCACAGCACTGCAAAGTTCTGAACCTTCAGGTTAAATCACTGCTGTTGCATCATGTGAGAACCTGGAGCCTTGGACCAGACAAAGTTGATGAGAAACAAGATATTTTACCTGGCAAGTGTACATGGCCAACAGAACTCTGAGCATGTCCGCTGAGTACATAGGGAAAGATCATACCATATGTGACAATCTATTTTTAAAAAAATTAGGAATCTTACCAAGCTCTGTTGCAAGTTGCAAAGGGGTTCGCTGTTTATAGTCTCGTGCCTTCATGTTGGCATCATGTTTTAACAGACAGTGCAGAGAATTAGCAGCATCATACTTAGCTGCATAATGAACTGGTGTCTGCAGCATTCCAGATGTCTTCGCTTCAATGTCCGCTGAAAAAGGGAGGTAACAGTTGTACATAGTCTGTGATATTCAAGCTACTGCATTGTGACTATGTTTTCTGCTCACTTTACAAGTGGAATTTTCCCATAATTTGTCAGACAGTTGGCGTGTACCTCTTCAGATGCACAGCTGAAGTTTCAGACCAGATCTTCAGCCACTCTGACAAAAGATTGGGAGGGAGGGTGTGGTTTAACCCAACAATCTGGCAAGGTTGGGCCTGATAGAGCTGGCAAGGCCAGCTCCACAGACATCAGGGCGCCATCTCCTTTATTCATTTGTGACACATGGGCGTTGCTGGCTGGCCAGCATTTATTGCTCATCCCTAGTTGCCAGAGGGCAACTGAGAGTCAACCACGTTGCTGTGGCTCTGGAGTCACATGTAGGCCAGACCAGGTAAGGATGGCAGATTTCCTTCCCTAAAAGACATTAGTGAACCAGATGGGCTTTCCCAACAATGGTTTCATGATCATCAGTAGATTCTTAATTCCAGATTTTTTTAAATTGAATTCAACTTCTACTAACTGCCAAAGCAGGATTCAAACCCAGGTCCCCAGAACATTAGCTGAGTTTCTGGATTATTAGTCCAGCAATAATACCACTAGGCCATTACCTCCCTAGATACTATCTTTAAAGAGTTCCCCTATGAGCTCTGAAGTGAAACTCCCTTCACCCATAGACACGTAGGATCTCTCCACAAGGACTGGGGCAACCCCTCCACCACTACAAAGGTATCGGGAGTTCTCCCCTTCTCTCCTAATTGCACATATATCAGGGCACTCTTCTCCCATCCCTCTGTTGACCACACACTACAGGAACCCCCACCATGGAGCTCCCCAGGTAACCTGCTCATGGAGGTGCCCTCTGGCACAAGTTGGCACATCCAGATTGGCACTGCCAGAGCATTGTCAAGCTGCGCCAGGGGCAGTTCCAGGGTAGGCATGAAATGCCCCCTATGTATCACATTACTTTAGCATACTTCTCTCTACGTAGCAGAAAAGCCAGCATATTGGTGCAGCAGCTGAAAAATCACTGATTGATTTTTTACCCATGAACAACACAAAAATTGTCCTGGGCTTCATCACCTGCAAAACCGTACCACTAGACTGCCTGAACCTCACGTAATAAAACCCAAAGCATGCTGCAATCCATACATATCTGATAGAAACTCATCAATGGAACAGAACATGAGTCAGAGAATATAAAGGGTGATTGATTTGATAGTACGAATACGAATCTGCAGTTTGACACTGAAATAAGCATTGAAAAATTAATCAACTCTTGCATCAAATATGGGCCAGGTGCGGTTGTGAAATTATAAAACAGCAATTAAAATAAACAATATCTGTTGGATCAATTTCTGGCAAAGCTAATTATCCACTTGGAGATAATCCAAATTATTTTTGTTTTTTGTTTGACCTTCTATCGCATAATCCTGCATTGGTCCCTCTGGACAATACAGCATTCCCTAGAGGAGAGGTGCATGTGATGTAAGCCTATGACAGTGGGATGAAAAGAAAATTGGATCCAGTATGCAAAGGACTTCTTATTCACTCGGAGCCTGTTTTGCGCTCCGAGGACAAGTCAAGTCCGCCTTTCCACCCTTTAAGCAGCTGTCAGGGCTGAGGTCTGATGAACCGTTGTCTGAGGGTTGTATGAAACTATGAGCTGACTTTATACAATAACGCAAGGTCAACTGCCTTGCTGAATATCAGAGCATGTCCAGCACAGTGAAGAAGCTTGTTATCCACGGCAGCTTCTGTAAGCGTGGCGTGGTGGCACAGTAGTTTCCTCACAGCGCCAGGGGTCTGGTTTCGATTCCCGGCTTGGGTCACTATCTGTGTGGAGTTTGCACGTTCTCCCCGTGTCTGCATGGGTTTCCTCCCACACTCCACAAATATGTGGGTTAGGTGGATTGGCCATGCTAAATTGCCCCTTAGTGTCAGGGGGACTATTTTGTAAATGCATGGGGATAGGGCCTGCATGGGATTGTGGTCGATAGGCTGAAAGGCCTCCTTCTGCATTGTAGGATTCTATGATTCCATTCAATGATTCTGCCCTGCTGCCTCAGGGGTTGAAATAGTTTTAGCAAGACCAGGGTGCTGCTTTGAAAATCTGGCGTCCAAGAATTGCTGGGGGGAAGGCGAGGTCAATTCTGAAACAAGAGGTCATCGTTTCTTGAAGAGTAGTGTGAAGAAAGCAGAAAAAGATACACAAAGAAAGACTTGTATTTATGTAGCACTTTTCTCAACCATCTGTTGGCTGTAAAGGGGCTTGAGACAATGAGGTACTTCTGAAATGTAATGTAGGAAGTGCAACAACAAGTTTTGGGTGCAGCGAACTCTCAAAAACAATACTGTGATCATGATTACGATTCACAGGTCATACTGTGGGTTGGATAATCCATTTATTTGTGATATTGATTGAGGGACAAATGTTGACAAGGACTCTGAGGTAACTCCTGCTCCTCTTCAATATAGTGCCATGGGATAATTTACATCCACCCCAGCAAGAGGTTGGAGCCTCAATTTAATGTCTCACCTGAAAGATGACACAGTGCAGTAAGCCTCAGCACTGTGCTGCAGCATTAGTCTTGGACTTTTTGGCTCAAGTGAATGAATGTCTGATTCAGGTGAGGAAGATTGTCAATAATCTCTGAAAGATTGCCAAGGTAATGGCACTTTTCTTAATTTTACAGTGCTGCCTGACACTGGCAGCACTTCAGTGTAAACTGTGAAATTTTCTACATGGAGATGGCAGGATGGGTAAGGCCTTCACAATGTGTGAACAGCTGCAATTACTCTAAGCCAAGGACACTTTGAAATGAACAATGAAATGCTGGATAAACATGTCCCAACAGGTATACATATTCATGAGGGTGTGAATGAACAGTTACAGAGAGCTTTTAAGAGAGATCTGAGATATTCTCCTTTACTCAATGTCAGCTGTGGGTCAATTTGTAGCATGCTTGCCTCTGGGTCCGCAAGGTTATGGTTTCATAACAAAAACAGAAAATGCTGGAAAATCTCAGCAGGTCTGACAGCATCTGTGGAAAGAGAATAGAGCCAAAGTTAGAGTCCCTACAGTGCAGAAGGAGGCCATTTGGCTCACCAAGTCTGCACCAACCACAATCCCACCCAGGCCCTATCCCTGTACCCCTGTTAACTCCCTTGACACTAGGGTCAATTTGGCATGGCCAATTAATCAAATCTGCAATTCTTTGGAGTGCGGGAGGAAACCGGAGCACCCGGAGGAAACCCATGCAGACACGAGGAGAATGTGCAAACTCCACACAGACAGTGACCCAAGCCGGGAATCAAACCCGGGTCCCTGGCGCTGTGAAGCAGCAGTGCTAACCATTATGCTACCGTGCTGCCCGTGCTACATGCTACATGATGGAGCTGTTGTCCTTCAAAGATGTTAAATTGGGGGCCTGTCTGTTCCGTCAGATGGGCATGAAAGATCCCATGGGGCTATTTTGAAGAAGAGTAGAGGAGTTATCACTCATGGCTTGGTTGATATTTATGCCTCAAACAACATTGATGTGGAGATGCTGGCATTGGACTGGGGTGGGCACGGTAAGAAATCTCACAACACCAGGTTAAAGTCCAACAGGTTTATTTGGAATCATGAGCTTTTGGAGCACTACTCCTTCATCTGGGTGGCATGGTGGCACTGCTGCCTCACAGCACCAGGGACCCAGATTCAATTCCGGCCTTGGGTCACTGTCTGTGTTCAGTTTGCACATTCTCCCCATGTCAGCGTGGGTTTCTTCTAGATGCTCCTCTTTCCTCCCACAGTCCAAAGATGTACAAGTTTGGCCATGTTAAATTGATCCTAGGGTCAAGGGGATTAGCATAAATATTTGGGGTTGCAGAAATAGACCCTGGGTGGGATTGTGGTTGGTGCAGACCTGATGGGCCGAATGGCCTCCTTCTGCACTATGATTCTATGATTATCACACTGCTGTCCATGGGTGCTTCACATTTCCTGCATTCTAACAGGGACGACACTTCAAAGGTGCCTAATTGGCTTTCTGATGCCCGGTGGTCGTGGAAAGTGCTTTATACAAATACAAGTCTTTTGTTCTTTAGTAATCTTGTGCAGCACTGCTGTGGCATAGCTATTCATGCAAACATTTATCTTACCATTACAATCCAAGAGAAAGTCAACCATTTCAGGATAATTTATTGCTGCAGCCACATGCAGTGGAGTTACACCATAGTTATCAGGCATGTTTACATCAGCATTTCTCTCGATCAGAAACTTGGCAACATCAGGATGCCATGTGCGGGCTGCCTATTGACAGAAATATGGAATGAAGTTAGGATTTGGAGCAAGTGCCATTTTAATAACACTGAATGAGTCAACGTCCATGGCAATCTAAGTTTAAAGCTAATGATATGAGCAGTAGGTCTTTTCCTGTTACTATTGTAAGACTGTGAAGGCTTTAGTTTGATTCACGCTCTGAAATTTTAACATGATTTGAAAGAGTAATGTATTTTATTTAACACATGCCAGAATTTACCGCCTCGCCTGCCCGAGGCTTGTAAGATCCCTCCCGAGACCAATGGAGAATGCCATTCTGTGAGCCTTGTCCCTCCCGATTCTGGGGCAGGCATGCCAGTAACATTCCAGCCATAGAGTTAAATTCCATGCATTCATGGAATGCTATGCATGGCAGTGAAAGATGAGCACACATAGAGTTATAGAGATTTACAACATGGAAACAGGCCCTTCGGCCCAACTTGTCCATGCCGCTCCTTTTTTTAACCCCTAAGCTAGTTACAGTTGCCCGCATTTGGCCCATATCCCTCTATACTCATCATACCTATGTAACTGTCTAAACACTTTTTAAAAGACAACATTGTACCTGCCTCTACTACTACCTTTGGCAGCTCGTTCCAGACACTCACCACTCTCTGTGTGAAAACATTGCCCTTCCAGACCCTTTTGTACCTCTCCCCTCTCACTTAAACCTATGTCCTCTAGTTTTAGACTCCCCTACCTCTGGGAAAAGATATTGACATAGATCAACTAGATAGTCAATATCTTTTCCCACTGACCTATGCCCTTCACTATTTTATAGACCTCTTTAACGTCACTCCTAAGCCTTTTATGCTCCAGAGAACAAAGTCCCAATCTATCCAGCTTCCCCTTATGACTCAAACCATCAAGTCCTGGTAGCATCCTAGTAAATCTTTTCTGCACTCTTTCTAGTTTAATAATAATCTTTCTATGACCAGAACTGTACACAGTATTCCAAGTGTGGCCTTACCGATATCTTGTACAACTTCAACAAGACATATGGGGAGGATTTTCACCAAGTCAGGATGACTTGGGAATCCTCTAAACATGGGGGATGTGTCCCAATTCTGAGGTCCCTCTCCTCATCAGGGCAGCGCAGTGGTTAGCACTGCTGCCTCACAGCACCTGAGACCCAGGTTCAATTCCGGACTCGGGTCACTGCCTGTGTGGAGTTTACACATTCTTCCTGTGTCTGTGTGGGTTTCCTCTGGGTGCTCCAGTTTCCTCCCACGGTTAGATCGATTAGCCATGCTAAATTGACCCTAGTGCCATGGGGATTAGCAGGGTAAATGTGTGGGGTTACAGGAATAAGGCCAGGGTGGGATTGTGGTTGGTACAGACCCAATGGGCAGAATGGCCTCCTTCTGCACTGCATATGGCCCCCCATGGTGCCTATGCTGAATGATGACTCACTATAGACAGTGTAGAAGCAATGAACCATATAGTGACAGTAGGATATGTAAAAAAAATTGTTAAAAAGTAATTAATTCATTACTTTCCACTACGTTAAAAAAGTCATTTCGGGCCAGGGCAATGAAAGTGTTAATTGTCCAGACACAATAGCAGGAAGATCATGCCCTTTGACCGACCTAAATCTTCTTTTTTCAAACACACACTACTGTCACTATAGCATTCAATGTTTCTTTTAAGTGCATAGTGGGTCAGTGGGCATCTAAGTACCATAACTAGGCATAGGGGGGCATGAGAGAACATTGGGAAGATGAGTGGAATGCCATAGCTTGGCATAGGGGCCACAGTGGTGCGTGGAAGGGCCTAAAGTGGCGTAGGGGGCATAAGTGACCTTGAGGGGTGGATGGAGTGCATGAGTTGGTATGGATGGGGTATGTGGAGTGCGTGAGGAGTGAGAGCTAGAGAGCCTTTCTATTTTGATTTTAACTCAGGCAAAATCTCAGAGGACTGAGCGGAGCCTGTTAGACAATCCACCTCTTTACCCGGTAGTCTCTGTGGTCATCTCCGACCTCTTTCGTGGGTCAGCTGACAAAACTGGGCCCCACCCACCCTGGCGATGAAAATCCTGCCTTCTTGAGAACCTTTTCCTGAGGTGTGTGGAGCCAGGAATTTGCCCAACTTTGGCTACCTTCATTGTTGACAAAAATTCAGGCCACTGAATATTAGAACAAAGTCAAGATTGATGGAGCATACAAAAATGTACCTATTTAAAAATATTTCATTTAAATCGCATGCTATAGCTGACTGCAGAAGAGATTTGTTTAATGTGCTTACATGACTTATGAAGAAGAGGAAGCTATTTTTCTATATATACTTTAGATATATTTACTAGTCACAAATAGATTTTCCAAAATACTTTAGAAGGTCAATTTTACGTAATTATTATTAACTACATTTTAATGACAGTAGACAGGATTCTATGCTTTTTGTTTGCTATGGGAACTATTACTACACATAAATGATGTTAAATATCAATGAACAAATGACAGACAACATTTCTCTCAGGCAGAATTTAAATATATTAAATATTTATATCATGCAGGACTTGGTGGTCCAGTTAAAGATCTAATCAGAATCATTAAATATAACACATGACTCAAGGCAAAAATATTCTCTGTGAAGTTAATCATGCCATCAGGCTCACATTACCCCATGCAAAACACCCTGTCCATATCTGTCAGTAGCATTGATATCGGCTCCTTTTTCCAGCAATGTATTCAAGTACTCCAAATCAATCTAAAAACAAAAGGTTACAGATATTTCCTCATTCTAACATTGCAAATAATTAAACAGAGATAGAGGGGACAGAGCCTCAGCACGCAAAGACAAACATAACATGGACGAGTAGAGATGACATCAGGTGGGCCGATGTCTATGCCAAATCTGAATATTATCATTTCTCCACTTCTTTATCCATACTAATATTCTCAGCCTTTTGGCTAAGATCAGGTGTAGTTCTGTTGTCCTGCACTTGATTGAAGTCATGAGGGTATACTGAGACTTCATTTGAAGCAATTTTTTAAAGCGGCATCCAGGCCTTTTGGCTAAGATGCAAATGAGATCAAGCCTTGGAGGAGGTGCAATGCCTGCTCCAGTCAGCTTGGATCATGTAGATCAAGTCCAAAACAAGAAGTGGTGGGCCTTTCTTGTCAGCTTGGATTGGAAATGTCTCACTTACTGAGATTTTGAATTGACTTTGATTGGATTGAATTGGATATAAACAAACAAAAAATGTATTTATATAGCACTTTTAAAGTTGAGTTGTGTAAAAGTGCTTTACACAGTTAAAAGTACAGTGCCAGATGTTTTGCATCAGCTACATATAAGCAGCTGGTAGGGAAAAGCCCAATCTTCCTTTCAATCACCAATATATCAGCATCGTACAGGAACTGCTCACTTCCATATCAATAATCTCAGTTCCAACATGTCACTCAGGGGAGTTTCCTAGGCCCCATTATCTTCAGCTGTTTCATCAATGACCTTACTGTGATCATAAGGTCAGAAGTGGGGAAGTTTGCTAATGATTACACAATGTTCAGCATCATTCGTGACTTCTTAAAGGAGTTTGTGTCGATTTGCAGCAAGACCTAGACAATATAGAGTTATAGAGGCCTACAGCACAGGAAACGTCCTTTGGCCCATCCAGGCATGTGGCAAGTAATATTCATCCCACAAAAATGTCTGAGAATGCCCATTCCCACCAAGAGAGAGAATCTGACCACTGGTCCTTGCTATTCAGCCATTTTGTTTTTAATCCAATAATGCAACAGTAATGTCACTTAGAAGACTAATCTTCAGAATTGCAAATTCCTCCCTGTCACTGAGTACCCCACTATCAACATCCTGGGCATTGATACCATTGATCAGAAACTGAACAGGACTAGCCATATAAATACTATGGCTACAAGAGCAGGTCAGAGGCTTGGAATTTGACACCTGCTGAGTTCCTAAAGCCTGTCCACGCTCTTGCTTTTATGATGCGGGATGGCTGACATCATTGCTGTAAACTAACTTTATTACTAAGACATTTTCGGAACATGAATGCACAATTGCAGCCTTGTTGCAACTACTCGAATATGTGCTCTCTGACCTTCATCCCCAACATCAGGTAAACCCATGCAATACAGGGTGTACTGTATTGTATCTACTACTAGAATCCACCACCACAATCATCTTTTATCAAGACATCCACCATCTACAAGGTACAAGTCAGGCATGTGATGGAATATTCTCCACTTGCTGGGAGTGTCCATCCAGGACAAAGCAGCCTGCTTGAAAGGCTCCCCATCCACAAGCATTCATTCCCTCCCCCACTGCCATATAGTGACAGCACCGTCTCCAAGATATACTGCAGCAACTCACCAAGCCTCCTGAATCAGCACCTTCCCATGACTATTACCATGTAGAAGGACACATGGGCATACTACCTGCAAGTTCTCCTCCAAGCTCTACTCACCATCCTGACATGGAAATATATCACCGTTCCTTCACTGTCATTGGGTCAAAATCCTGCACCTCTCACCCTGACAGCACTGTGGGTGTACCTACACCATAGGGATTGCAGCTGTTCAAGAAGGCAGCTGACCACAAGGACAGTTAGGAATGGACAATAAATGTTGGCCTAATCAGCAATGCCTACAGTGTGAACAATAAAATACATAAAAGGTTGCTCAGACATTTGGACAGCATTTCCTCACTGCACAATTAAAATATCTTGATTTATCAATTATCATATAGGTCACTTGGTTTCCAAGGTAGCAAAATGCAGTCCAATCAAATCAGCTTGCTTGACAATGATAATTGTATACATAGGGAGGAATTTGCTACTCTGGAGACTAGTCTTCTTAGTGACATTAATGTTGCATTATTAGATTAAAATTAAAACATGCTTTACGAATGTATATATCCACAAATCCACATTATGTACATATGATCAGAAATTGATCTGTCTATTCATTGAAATGAATTCAATCTTTGGTTGGACTGGGCCATATTATCTCAGTTCCTGTCACAGAATAATTTTAGATTTTTCTTTCTGGTGTGAATCAGGAGTCTTGGATCACGCTGCATAATGCTTTTCCCACCAAATTACCAAGGAAACAAGAAAAGAATTATATTTAGAATCAGTGGTGGGGAAGACCTTCCTGACAATGCTGATGTTGTAAAGTTAACTAGGAATGCACAAATCCACCCAAAACATTGAATTATTTTGGGTCAGGCCTGCTGTTTTGAATAAAGGGAATCATAAGTGGCACCTCAGTGCAGAATAAAGAGCACAGTACACTAATATCTTTGTGGGGTTGCGGGGGTGGGTAGTGGTGGTGGTGTTGGGGGTGAGGGGGTGTGCACTAATATCTTTGCAGGGGGTGGGGGGATGTTGGGGGGCTGTGTTGGGCGGCAGGGGGGAACATGGAGGGGCTGATCTTTTTTTTATTCATTCATGGGCGTCACTGACTGGCCCATTTATAGCCCATCCCTGAGGGCATTTAAGACTCAACCCCACTGCTTCCCGAAAGTACATTAGTGAACCAGATGGGTTTTTATAACAATCAACAATGGTTCATGATCATCGTTAGATTGTTAATTCCAGATTTTTACTGAATTCACAGTTGACCATCTGCCATGATGAGATTTGAACCCAGGACCATCAGCGGATTATTTTAGGTTGCTGAGATTACTAGTCCAGTGACAATAATACCATGACACCATTGCCTCCCAGTGGCATTGGGAAGACACTGACTGGAGTAGCAGGGCAGAGCTCTGAGATTTGGTTTAGCTCAATTGTGTTGGTCTGGCCAATGCAAAGAAAGTACCATTTGTATAGGATCCACATAAAACTTGAGGGGCAATTTTGGAATAGCTGGCTGGGTGGGAAATGGACAGATTTGGTTCACTGCCTGCTTCACACACCACATGATTTTACTGTGTTTACTTCATGGCCAATTTAGCCTTTAAATTTGGGAGCCTCGTACCTCTTGAGTGGAACCTAACTTCCGACTCAATAGCAAGGGTTCCAACACTGATCCACTGCTGACACTCAGAATTGGGGATTTTATATTGGCTGTTTGCAGCTGGAATACGATCAAATGTCATTATCTGATACCTTATTTGAGTGCCTGAACATCAGCACTCTTGAAAGGCTATTCGGATTGGCGGATGGTGACTAGTGGAGTGCCCCAGGGGTCGGTGCTGGGGCCTCAGCTTTTTACCATTTATATAGATGATCTGGAGGAGGGAACCGAGTGTAGGGTGTCAAAATTTGCTGATGACACCAAGATTGGGGGAACGGCAAATTGTGCGGGGGGTGTGGAGAGTCTGCAGAAGGATCTAGATAGGCTGGGCGAATGGGCCAGGAAATGGCAAATGGAATTTAATGTTGGCAAGTGTGAGGTGGTCCACTTTGGTAGGAAGAATGGTAGGAAGGACTATTACTTACGGGGCGAAAAACTGCAGCAGGCGACGGTGCAGAGGGACCTCGGGGTCCTTGTGCATGAGTCGCAAAAACCCAGCTTGCAGGTGCAGCAGATGGTCAGGAAGGCGAATGGGATGCTGGCCTTCATAGCGAGGGGGATTGAATATAAAAGTAGGGAGGTCTTGCTGCAGCTGTATAGGGCATTGGTGAGGCCGCAGCTAGAGTACTGTGTGCAGTTTTGGGCGCCGCACCTGCACAAAGATATTTTGGCCTTGGAGGGAGTGCAGAGGAGGTTTACTAGGCTGATACCGGAGTTGAGGGGGTTGAGCTATGAGGAGAGGCTGAATAAACTGGGCTTGTACTCGTTAGAGTTTAGAAGAATGAGGGGAGATCTCATTGAGACGTATAAGATGATGAATGGGATGGATAGGATAGAGGTGGAGAAACTCTTCCCGCTCAAAAAAGACAGTAGGACTAGGGGGCATAGCCTCAAGATAAAAGGGGGGCGGTTTAGAACGGAGTTGAGGAGGAACTTCTTCACTCAAAGGGTGGTGAATCTCTGGAATTCTCTGCCCGTTGAAGTGGTGGAGGCTGCCTCGCTAAATATTTTTAAGACGCGGGTTGATGGGTTTTTGATAAGAGAGGGGATTGAGGGTTATGGGGAGAAAGCGGGAAAGTGGAACTGAGCAGCGACAGATCAGCCATGATCTTATTGAATGGCGGGGCAGGCTCGAAGGGCTAGATGGCCCACTTCTGCTCCTATTTCTTATGTTCTTATGTTCTCGCCAGGGCCAGTAACGAGAAAGGAGAATCACACCTGAGGCAGGGACCGGGACTGTCTAACCTCGCCTGCTTCTGGGATTCTCTGATCCTGCTATGAATGGAGATTCAGCTGAGTGCCAAATTCTCCATTCTTGCTGGCAGCAGCGGCAGGGTTTATGGCATCAGAGAAACCCAGCCCTTTGTCAGGATCTTCCCCTGGAGGTCCAGTGGGGCTTTCCTTCCTACATCTACTATCCAATGACAGCACTGAACTCACACAGGCTCTGCAGTACGTGTTCGTGTTACCTGTTGCCTATATCTGGAACCCAAAGATGTAGAGATGCCAGCGTTGGACTGGGGTAAACACAATAAGAAGTCTCACAACACCAGGTTAAAGTCCAACAGGTTTATTTGTAGCAAATGACATTAGCTTTTGGAACTGGCTATTCCGTCGTCAGGTGGATGGGACTTTAACATGGCGTTGTGAAACTTCTTACTGTGGAACCCAAAGAGTCAGAAGATCCCAAACCCAAAGAGCGCCACCTCTTGTTTGGTTTTACTTAAGCAAGTTCTATTCAGTTACTTTTGCAAGCATCTCGGGAAAGGGATCAGCAAAAAGAAGGTAATATTTTAACACTTGAGTTGCTTTTGAAAAAAAAAGCAGATTTGTTCTATAAGATTTTCCAACAAGTTATTTAAATGATTTTACATAGAACACATTACCTCGCTATTTTTGCCTCTCTTTGATGTTATGATAAAATACTGAAGGAAGTCTGTAGTGGGGGAGGTACTGGTACTGGTACTTTGGTCCTGATTGCTTGTTTCGGGAGGTTGATTCGGTATCGCCACTTGTTGTCCTGCATCTGTAAGCCTTTTCAAGCCAATGTAGGTGGCAGAATCTGTGGTCTCTGTTATCAAAATGGTGAGATTAGCAGATTATAATTTCTCACAGGTTATCATGATCACTTGATTTGCATCTACCTGATTTCGGTAATGCCAGACGACAAAATAATATCTGAAGAAACAAACTTTTGAGGCCACCTTAAATGAAATGGAAAACATATATTTCCATATGAGATGCAAAAGGAACTTAACTTGAAAGAAACAGGATACAGAAAACAAACATGAATGGGAGTATTCAAAGTTAAGCAAAAAATGTCAGTGAGATCGTAGATAGAGGCAGCAGCGATAGGAAATGTTTACAGGCCTGTTTATGCTCTGAAAGTCCTGGATACCATTTCAATGACCAAATAAGTCTTATAAATAACCAGGTGGGTGGAGATATTATAGAGCATCTGAAAAGAACATAAGAACATAAGAAATAGGAGCAGGAGTAGGCCATCCAGCCCTTCGAGCCTGCCCCGCCATTCAATAAGATCATGGCTGATCTGTCGCTGCTCAGTTCCACTTTCCCGCCCTCTCCCCATAACCCTTAATCCCCTCTCCTATCAAAAACCCATCAACCCGCGTCTTAAAAATATTTAGCGAGGCAGCCTCCACCACTTCAACGGGCAGAGAATTCCAGAGATTCACCACCCTTTGAGTGAAGAAGTTCCTCCTCAACTCCATTCTAAACCGCCCCCCTTTTATCTTGAGGCTGTGCCCCCTAGTCCTACTGTCTTTTTTGATTTGTAAGTTTGCAAAGTGGATTCTTCATAAAGACTGGGGACAAGTTTCATACCCGGCTATTTAAATGCAAGAGTTTATATGGAGACATTAGCAAAGTATGTAGAATCCTCACCACTTAGAATGGCTACACTTATAAACCAGCCTCCCATCCATTGACTCTACATTTCCTGCTGCCTCAGCAAAGCAGCCAGCATAATTAAGGACTCTACGCACCCCAAACATTCTCTCTTTCATCTTCTTCTATTGGGAAAAAGATACAAAAGTCTGAGGTCATGTACCAATCGACAGCTTCTTCCCTACTGCCATCAGACTTTTGAATGGACATATCTCCCATTAAGTTCATCTTTCTCTACACCCTAGCTATGACTCTAACACTACATTCTGCACTCTTGTTTCTTTCTCTATGAATGGTATGCTTTGTCTGTATAGCGTGCAAGAAATAATACTTTTCACTGTATGTTAATACATGTGACAATAATAAATCAAATCAAATCAAATTTAAAACAGGCATTTGCTAGCCATAAAGCAATAACTATTATAGCGTTAATGTCTATTTCAATAATTTCAAAGTTGTCAGTTGTAGTAAATTAAAAGTTGGGCAGTAACAGCTATTCTTACTCACTGCTCAGCACTGCTTTAAGGTTAACTGAATGCAAGAATAAACATAAGTGAGTAAATAAGTAAATAAAAGCCTGTTAATGTTGAATTAATGTTTGTGTACTTAAGGCCTCAAAAGCCTCTGCAAATTGTGTGGGATTATAGTTAGTACCGCAGAGTAAAGTGGATATAACTGAGCAAAATGTCAGATGGAATGTTCTTCTAATATCATAATCAGGCTGTCAAACTATACTAATCTTTGCATATAATGACCAACCGTGCATGATATTACATGTTATTAGTTTTGAGGAATGTGTTACTAATAAATTCATGGAAGGGGCATAAAGAGAGATATATCATCATCCACACACTGGCTGGGAACTTCATCTACCAACAGCCCGCGTTGGAAATTCCCACTGTTCATTGTATCCTGATCATCAAAATCCTGGGGACGATTCTCCCAAACAAATTCTGAGTGTTGAATTTGCATAAAACCCGGAGTAAGTCCTGCTGGCTTTTTCAGCGGAGGTTTCAAAATAAATCTCCCACACTCTGTGCAGAGAGCCTCAGCTGATCTGTCAGCACTGAGATTGGCCCATGTGCAGTAGCCCCACACTGCCAGCCTCCCGATCGCTGACTAGCTCAATTGCTGGCCAGCCCTGTGACCCCCGCATCACCATCCGTACGACCACCCCCCACACCACACCCCCCCCCCCCCCCACACACACACAGCCCGATTGCTGACCCCCCCCCCCCCCCAAACCCCAACCCCGACCTGTCCAGGCCACCAGGCCAGTCCTGTCCCCGGCCCACATCAAGGCACAAGCTTCTCCCACAGCCCTGATCTTCCGTTCCCCCCCCACCAACTGTCCTACCCATACTACAGCAGTCCTGACCCGCCCAGCAGGCTGATCCCCCGACTCCGAAGGCCAGCCCCAATGGCTAGCCGCCTTCCCTCTGTCACTCACCCCCGTTGATTGTCCCTCAGAGGCACTGATCCCCCATTAGGCCCTGCCCCCTTGACACAGCCCTATGTCTGATGGGCAGTGCCAAGGTGCCCCCTGGGCATTGGCACTTTGCCCCTTTGGCAGTGCCAGGGAGCCCAGGCTGGCATTGCCAAAGTGGCAGTGTCCAGGGAGCAGACCCCCACACTCAACCCTTTGGGGAGGCCTTGCTGGACCCCCTTCACTCCAGGAGGGCTAGGCTGCCAGCTCCCCCAAGTGGGGAGCTATTGTAAACTCCACTAGAGTGAAACACTCCTGGCAGGACCGGGAGAAAAGCTTGCGGGTCTAGTGACTTCAGTCACAGGCCTGCTAATGATATTTAAATTGTACGTAAATTAGATTTTAAATTATGCTGCTCCACGCCAATTTATAGCACAGAGCTGACAGTGCAGGAAATCTGGCTGCTGGAGACAATGGAGGCCATGGCGCCCAGCGGAGAGCCCACAAAACCGCTTCCGCTTGAGTCTCCCGGTCCTCTGTGCTACAAAAGCAGCGCAGCAGGCTGGGAGAATCCCCCCTCTCCTCCCATTTTCAAATTGCATGCTGGTGGGCATATGGTCCCAGACAAAGACCAAATTATCTCCATGACATACACTTCGAATTTCCCCCAGAAAGACAGATGAAACTCAAACTAATGTTTTAGAGGCTCCCCAATCACAGGAGTAGCTGAGGCCAGGGCATAGGCGAATGTTATTCTGATATTAGCTGAAGGACCAATGGACATGAAACTTAAACCAAACAATAACAGAAGAAATAGGAGCAGGAGAAGGCTATTGTACAAATCCACTCCGCCATTCAATGAGATAATGGCTGACATTCTAATTCAACATCATTTTCCTCACTATCTCTATATCCCTTGATGTTTTTAATATCTACAGTCTTGAACATGGAGTTGCCAAAAGCCAGTTTCTGTCACGTGATTATTTTTTTCAAGTAGACTTTTTCTTATTGTTCATTAGCAACTTAGATTTGACTTTCTGTTTATTTTAACTGATCTATTTTCATCTGGCATTGTGGTGCTTGCAATAAAATATCAAAGAAACAAACCAAACTTTTCCAGTGCTTGGGAAATTACTAGAGACTCAAGTATAACTTCAGCACCACAACTTAGTGGAGGAGTAACAGGTCTCAGCTGTAATAAAACAGGCATAGAAGGAGGAAGAACCCAAATAAATTTTGCACAGTCTGGGCATGAATGGAAAGCTCAGAAACGCAGGGGTCAGCTACAATATTACAATTCCTGCCTGGGCTCCTTCCTAACTGCTTTCCAGTAAGGTTTGAACCCATGACCTACTGAGCCAGTTACAATTAAGAAAACAAGAATGAAAGGAAAGTGAGAACTGAAGGTGGAGAATGACAAAAGTGGCTTAGTAGAGAGAGAACATAAGAAATTAATAACTGAGGGAGGAATAGATAGATTTGAAGAAGGATGTTCTTGCTCTCGAGGGAGTGCAGCAAAGATTTACTAGGCTGTTGGAAGGACTGATGTATGAGGAGAGATTGACTAGGTTAGGATTGTTTTCGCTGGAGTTCAGATGAATGAGGGGGGATCTCATAGACAGGATTAGGCAGGGTAGATGCAGGGCGGATGTTCCTGATGGCGGGGAAGTTCAGAACCAGGAGTCACAGTCTGAGGATTCAGGGTAGACCATTTAGGACGGAGATGAGGAGACATTTCTTCACCCAAAGAGTGGTGAGCCTGTGGAATTCATTACCACAAAAAGTAGTTCATGCCAAAACATTGAATATATTCAAGAGGCGGCTGGATATAGCACTTGGGGTGAATGGGATCGAAGATTATTGGGACAAAGCAGAATTAGGCCACTGAGTTGGACAATCAGCCATGATCATGATGAATGGCGGAGCAGGATCAAAGAGCCAATTGGCCTCCTCCTGCTCCTATCCTCTTTGTTTCTATAGACCCTCTAGCCTCTCAAGTATTCTCCACCATTCATGGCTGACCTTCTTCCTCAACTCAATTTTTCCATTTGTTTCTTATGTCTCCTGATTTTCTGAAACAGCAAAAATATACCTATCTTAGCCTTAAGCATATTCACTGGAGGCGCACAACTTTCTGGGGTAAAGAATTCCAAAGATTCACAATCCCCTGGGTGAAGAAATTTCTCCTCATCTCAGTCCTAAATGATGAAACCTTATTCTGACACTGTGCCCCCATGTTCTACAGGGAGAACAACCAATCTGCGTCAACCATGGCATGACTCTTCAGGATTGTATATGTTTCAATGAGATTCTAATTCTTCTAAAATTCATTGAGTACAGGTCCAATTTACTTAGCAGCTCACCATAGAATATCCCTCTCATCCCAGGAACCAATTAGTGAACCTTTGCTGTGTTGTTTCCAAAGCAAGTAAATCCTTCTTTGAATAGGAAGACCGAAACTGCATATAGTCTTCCAGATGTGCTTTCACCAGAGCCCAGTACAATTGCAGCAAGACTTCATGTTCTTTTACTCAAATTCCCATACAATAAAAGCCAATATGGTATTTGCCTTCCTAATTCTTTAATGTACTTTCAGGCTAATGTTGGTAATCCATGTACAGGTACACCCGAATCTCTCTGAACATCAATATCTAGAAATTTCATACCTTAGGAAGAATATATGATGTTTCTATTTTTACTGCCAAACCGACTAGCCTTACAATTTGTCATGTTATACTCCACCCACAAATTGAACCACACTCTCTTAATTTGTTTATATCTTTGTAACGTCTCTGTGTCCTCCTCACAACTTACATTCCCACCTACCTTTGTATCATTCATAAACCTGGGTATATTACTCTCAGCATCTTCATCTAAGTCCTTCATACAGTTTGCGAATAGCTGAAGCCCGATCCCTACGGCACTCCACTAGTTGCAACCTGGCAATTTGAAAATGGCCCATTTATCGCTATTCTCAGCTGCCTATTCATTTACCAACCTTCCAGCCATGCGCAGATATTACTGTATACCATCCCCACCCCATCCCCAAAACCCCAAGAAGCTTTCTCTCACATATTAACCTTTTGCACGGCATCTTATCGAATACCTTTTTTGGAAATCCAAGTTTATCACATCTACCAACTCCCCATTATCCACTCTGCGAGCTCCATCCTCAGAAAACTCTAATAAATTTGCTAAGTGACCAGTGAGGAGGGTTGACAGAAGTGGAAAGTTTGAGAGATAATCCCAATTGTCTTTTTTCACTATCTTATACTTAGCAGCATTTGAATGAACATGCACTGTTCCAACCCTATTGTCTCAACACCTTACCTATTGCATAGAGCCTAAAATTGCAGACTACTCCAGTTGCAGTTCTAAAGTCAATATAATTCAATATTATATTGGCCTCTGTAACTCAAGGTTCTGTTTTTCAACTTGTGTGAGCTTTAGCCCATCCCCTCCTAAAGTTCCTCTACTCTGTCAATCACCGTATCATCTGCCATTCAAAATTTACCTCTTCAATTCAAATGTACAGGTATATTACCTCGAATTAGCTTACATTTAATTCCCTCTGCTACCTTGTGTTAATTCTAATCAACTTCTGCCAAACAGCTTCTTTTGGCCCTTTGAAATATTCACTGTGTTTCATATTTTAGTGTCGGTTCAATTTCAGCCTCAGGTCACTGTGTGGAGTTTGCACGTTCTCCCCGTGACTGCATGGCTTTCCTCTGGGTGCTCTGGTTTCCTTCCACCGTCTAAAGATGTGCGAATTAGGTAGATTGGCCCTGATAAATTGCCTCTTAGTGTCAGGGGGATTTGGAGGGTAAATATGTGAAGTTAAGGAGATAGGACCTGGGTTGGATTGTTGTTGGTGTAGGCTCAATGGACCAAATGGTCACCTTCTGCACTGCAGATACAATGATAAGAATATCTAAGGTATTTGCAATTGCTTTGCCTATTTCCTCAAAGTGAAACCTACAAGTTTGTTGTTGAGTTTTCACTCCCACTTTAAATGTCTGGTAGTGAATAGGTGCTCATTTTATACCCCTGCCCGATTTTTATTTCCACTGAAAGACATTGGCAACACGAGGCTGATAAAGATACGTAAATATTTGCTTTCTTGAAATGTGTCATTTGTATGCCAGATATCATTCAGAAGGATTTTACCCAACAAACTGGTGGATGGACCTCTGCTGCCAGGCATCTCTAATAGTTCATTGTCAACACCACTGGTACCAGCTGCTTTCCCCCAACTTGCCCTGAAAATGAAATCAGCTGACTAGAAACTCAGTAAACTTAAGATTACCCTACCTAGCTCAGCATCTGTTTTAAATGGAATATGTTTATGTGCAACTCGTCTTTTTCGCTCATAGTCCTTCCACTTGTCTTCTACTTTGTCCTCATTCTCTGGTATGGTCACAACTGTGGTCTTTGTTTGTGCTTCCTGTAGGGAAATATTCAAAATGTGTTGAATATTTTTAGAACACAAATCATATGGATTCTTCTGCAAGGAATGATTTAACAAAAAGATAGCAATCAATAGTCAAACAAAGCTTTGATGTTATCAGTGGAAAATATCAGAGGACGTTGTGCCTATTTTTCACAGCAATGCTTCGCTTTATCACCAGTAATCTGTCCAATGAATCTCACACACACACACACACACACACACACACACACACACCACTTTACTGAATTATTTAAGTTCATAAGATATAGGAGCAGAATTAGGCCGTTTAGCCCATCAAGTCCACTCTGCCATTCAATCATGGCTAATATGCTCCTCATCCCCATTCTCCTTCCTTTTCCCCATAATCTTTCAACCCATTACCAATTAAAAATCCGTCTAACTCCTTCTTAAATTTATTCACAGTTCCAGCATCCACCGCACTTTGAATTCCACAGATTCACAACCCTGTGGGAGAAGTAGTTTTTCCTCAACTCTGTCTTAAATTTGCTACCTCTTATCCTAAGACTATGACCTCTCGTCCTAGACTGCCCCACAAGAGGAAGCATCCGCTCCACGTCTACATTATCCATACCTTTTATCATCTTGTATAACTCAGTTTGATCTCCCCTCATCCTTCTAAATTCCAGAGAATATAAGCCTAAACTGTTCAAACTCTCTTCATATGACAACCCCCTCATCTCTGGAATCAAGCTAGTGAACCTCCTAAATTTACGATTTACTGAAGGAACCCACCTAAGTTATGTTCATGTAGCACTTCCTTCTCCTGTGTCTATCAAAAAAAAAGTAATGCAACAATATTGGGGAACACCTTCACCTATAAGTTCTGCTGCGAATACACAACATCCTAACTTAGGCCTATATAAGTGTTCTCTTATTGTCACAGGATCAGTACCCTAGAATTCTCTATCTAACATCACCCTGACAATTCAAACAGACCTTCAGGCAATGGTTAAGTGCAATGGAAAATAAGGAGCAGAAATAAGACTTCCTGCGCAAGTTTTCATTAGAATTGAATTTACCGTGTAACTATTCAGAAAGCACAATCTAGCTAAAATAAAATGCCTCTGCTCATCCGATGATCATCCCAATTCTTGTTTTCAATCGGCCAAGAATAAGAGCAATACAACCTTTCCAATCCTACACTGGAAAATTCGAGCCATCTGCAATGTTGTCTAAATGATCATTTTGCGCTGAAATCCCACTGTGTACTGTTAATCATAAATGCTTTGCTGCGTTTAAAACAAACAGGTTAACAGCTTTGCTAATATCACACACAAATAAGTATCATATGAGCCCATTAACATGCTGATTATTAATGTCATACAGTGTTTTTTCAATTAATACGTGCATAGGATTTCTTTTACTGTCTGGCAATAAACCAGAGTTAAAATTAGCAACAGATAGAAAGCCACTTGAATGGAAATATTGTTTAGACCACAAGATAATTAAGGAAAATCATAGGCACCAAAGGCAAAGAATGAATCTGTGAAGCACCTAGAAATATTTTACTACATTTGTACCAAGCATTGGATTTAATTATTCATGGTGTCTGCCAATTTTCACATGAATGATGTAACCTACTTTGCAATCAATCCATATTTATCAACAATAGTCCTAATTGTAAAGGCAAAAGCCATTAAGTCAAACAACGATGTTGACACACAGAACATATTAATGACGCCCACTCAACTCATTGGGTGATTAAACCTGCCTAATTGTACTGGCCTGATTCTGTTTTATCTGCGTTATCATAAGCATATGTGACTCATCTGCCTGTTAATGTTAAGCCTCTGAAGTATGCAATGGAAAATTAATAAAAGCCTCCAGGACCTGTTAAGCTTCGTGATACAAGGGGAAAAAATAATCATAAGGTTCCATAAGATCCCTACAGTGCAGAACAAGAGCATTTGGCCCATTCAGTCTACACTGACCTTCTGAAAGAGCACTTTACAGCAAACGAAATCAAATCAACCAAGACACATTCCTCCATCCTCTCCCCATAATCCCGCACACTGATCATAGCCAATCCACCTAACTCAAACATCTTTGGACACTAAGGGACAATTTAGTTTGGCCAATCCACCTAACCTACACATCTTTGGACACTAAGGGACAATTTAGCATGGCCAATCCACCTAACCTGTACGTCTTTGGACACAGAAGGACAATTTAGCATGGCTAATCCATCTAACCTGCACATCTTTGGACACTAAGGAACAATTTAGCATGGCCAATCCACCTAACCTGCACATCTTTGGACAATAAGGGACAACTTAGCATGGCCATTCCACCTAATCTGCACATCTTTGGACAATAAGGGAAAATTTAGCATGGCCAATCCGCCCAACTTGCACATCTTTAGACTGTAAGGAGCAAACCAGAGGAAACCCATGCAGACGTGGGGAGAGAGCATAAACTCAACTCGGTCACCCAAGGTCAGAATTGATCCCGGACCCCTGGTGCTGTGAAGCAGAAGTGAGATGCCACAGTGTGGCAAGTAGGGGATTTTCACAGTAACTTCATTGCAGTGTTAATGTCAGCCTACTTGTGACACTAATAAATAAACTTAAAAAAACCTTAACCGTTGTGCCACCCATCCTGGTTATCAGTTAGACAATACTGAGGAGGAACTCCAACCAAAAATGGCAATCGGTATCCTGTTTACCTGATGTCTCTGACAGGTCAATCAACACAGATCCCGGATACACTATATCAGTTCCAAATCTGAGGTACTCTGCCCAACCAACGAGTACAACCCACTTTGTGATCACTCTCTGGGGTTAATTTTGATGCCTTCTGCCTTGTGTTAATGAGTTGATATCAGCGTCAAAACAAAATGCTATCTTTACTGCCCTGTTAGCATCTGTGATACAACCGCTTCACTCTGAAAGACGCTTAATGCGAACTGTCCAAAGCTGGCAATAAGCTCCTTATAATAAGGATATCAAAGTCCCATCAGGTAGATAGGGTACCGACTGCCATTTTTTGGTTGGAGATGATCAGAGCTTTCACACTTCCATGTGCGTTGGAAGCAAAAAAGCTGACTAAATGTAAGTGTTAATGTTTTTTTCATTTGTGGGACATGGGCGTTGCTGGCTGGCCAGCATTTATTGCCCATCCCTGTGGGCAGTTGAGAGTCAACCACATTGCTGTGGCTCTGGAGTCACATGTAGGCCAGACTGGTAAGGACAGCAGATTTCCTTCCCTAAAGGACATTAGTGAACCAGATGGGTTTTTCCAACAATTGACAAAGGTTTCATGGATATCAGTAGATTCTTAATTTCAGATATTTTTTCTTGAATTCAAATTCCACCAGCTGCCGTGGCAAGATTCAAACCTGGGTCCCAGAACATAAGCTGAGTTTCTGGATTAGTACTTTAGCAATAATACCACTTGGCCATTGCCTCCCTGTTCATTATGAAAAGAAGCTGGGCCGCCGCCACCCTACCCTCCCCACAACTTACCTGACTGAAGGTCATTCCAAATCAACTTTGAGAGCTCAATCTGGCAAATTGTTTGGTGTCTCTTGGTTGGCTGTCAAATTTAAATGAGACAGGGCCTCAAAATTGTCACCGGAATAAGTAGCCAATCAGTGTGTTCACCGATTGAATGGCCCTACATCAAACTTGATCTCTTTGTGTAAAATCTTGCTGATATTATCCTAAATTTTTCTAAAACCACCCTACCTGTCTATCTTTTCTGTGCAAGAGATGATATTTCCACTTGTAGGTGAGTCCAAGATGAAGGGTGAGAAATATTAGTCACTAATAAAGTCAATGAGGAATTCAGGAAAACCGTCTTTACTCAGAGAGTGTGGGAATGTGAAGTTCGCTTTTATGTTGAATAGTTGAGGTGAAATAGCATTAGTATATGTAAGGGAATCTAGTAAAAGTACATGAAGGTGAGAGGGAACAATGTTTCGTTGATAGGGTTAGATGTGGTAATGTGGAGAGGGTTCTTGTGGAACATAATACTGGCCTTGCATTGAGTGGCTTGTTTCTGTACTCTGAGTTTTATGTAATTCCATATAAACTTGGTCAGGTGTCTGGTACCACCCTCCCACCTCCATGTTTGTCCCATGCTCCTTTAATCAAGGAATCAAAAGATGTTTCTTCTAAATGCCAAATATTGTTTCATTTTACTTTGTAGCCTTTATTTTTCCTAGGCTGCATTCAAGTACCATCCTCTGTGGTAAATTGGAGCAATCGTTAATTTTGGAAATGTTCCTCGAGTTGCTTTTTTGACATGTTTAGCCTCTTTTCTCTGGCAGCTGTACTCAGAAAGTGTAGAAATCCAGCAACAACTGTCCCATCCTCAAAGGCCGTTGTCTCAAACCCTGAAGAGGCTGTTTGATGCCCAGAGGTTCCACTGCCAGGTTTAAATGAGGCTTTCTAGGGCCTCAAATTCACAGTAGGCTCTTGGCCACTGGAATTAGCAGCTCACCCAAAAATCAGAATTGACCGTACTGTGTCTTAAACATGGTGCACATTATTAAATCTTGGCTGATTACATCACACCAATGGTGGGTCTTGGAGGATCAGTAGGATCAGAAGTTAAGGTATCTGACATTTAGAAATAGAGCAGTTTTACTGTCTATCCATGTTGTCCGAAGAGTATACTGCATACTTCTCCTGATTGTGATTAAATAATGATACACATTGTAATAGACACAGCAAGGATTCCCCTTTTATTGGTGTGCTAACACTGGCGTGGGAGTTCAGCCTGACCATTTGATCCTTTTGCTGCTTTTTCCATCAGGGTCCTTGATTAGGTTTTCAGAGGAGCACTTCATTGGGTTAGTTCTGCTGTCATGAAGCATTCCATAGCTTGTCAGCTAATCAAAAAAGACATCTGACCTATCTGAAGCCACTATGACCTCCAGCGGAGATTGACGACCGATAGAGTTTCCAGATTCAGAGATCCATCAATGGTTTTACTGGAAGAGCTAGCAGGCAACAACAACTGGGGACAGAAGGCAGGGAGCTCTATAAGAGGGTAGTTCAAGCTGCATTCAGGAAGGTTTCAGCTCTCCAACCTCTGAAGAATTGCCACACGGTTCTTGAAAGTGTTCAATAACTGGGCAGCATATATCTAACATTTGCTGGATGACTGGTGAGTGAATGTAACTATGTCTAGTAGGTTAGACAATAAGCCATTAGACCATAAGATGTAGGAACAGAAGTAGGCCATTCAGCCTATCAACTCTGCTCCCCCATTCAATGAGATCATGATTAATCTGAAATGATAATCCTGCACTCCATTTTCCTGTCTTATCCCCATAACCCTTGATTTTCTTACAGTTTAAAAATCAATCTACCTCAGCCTCGAACATAGTTAATGGCCCAATCACTACAGCCTTCTGCAGTAAAGAATTCCACAAATTCATTACCTCTGGGAGAAGAAATTTTTCCTCATCCCTGTCTTAAATGGGTGACCCCTTACTCCGTGATCATCCCTCTAGTCTTAGACTCTCCCACAAGGGGAAACACCATCTCAGCATCTACCCTGTCAAGCTCCCTGGGAATCTGATATGTCTCAATAAGGTCTCCTCTCATTCTTCTCAATTATAATGAGCACATTCCCTCCATAGTCTGGATCAACATAGTGAACCTTCTCTCAACTGCCCCCAATGCCAGTATATCTTTCCTTAGATAAAGGGACTAAAAGAACTGGGATGGCATGATGGAACAGTGTTTAGCACTGCTGCCTCACAATGCTAAAGACCCAGGTTCGATTCCTGGCCTCAGATCACTGCCTTTGTAGAATTTGCACGTTCTCCCCATATCTGTGTGGGTTTCCTCAGGGTGCTCCAGTTTCCTCCCACAATCCAAAGATGTGTGGGCTAGGTGGATTGGCCATGCTAAATTGCCCATTAGTGTCAGGGAGACTAGCTAGGGTAAATGCCTGGGATTACGTGGATAGTTTCTGGTTGGGATTGTTGTTGGTGCAGCCACGATGGGCCGAATGACCTCCTGCTGCACAGTAGGATTCTATGATTCTTAAACTGTTCACAATATTCCAGGTGTGGTCTAACTGGTGCCTTGTATAGTTTTAGTAAGACTTCTCTATTTTTATACTCTATTCCCTTTGAAGTAAAGACCAACATTCCATTTGTCTTTCCTGTTACCTGCTGAACTTGCATGCTAGCTTTTTGTGATTTAGGCATGAGGATCCCCAAATTCCTCTGTGCTGCAATTTTTTGCAGTCATTCTCCATCTAAATAATATTCAGCTTCTTTATTCTTCCTACCAGAGTTCATAACTTCACTTTTTCCTACATTATATTCTGTCTGCCAAGTTTTTTGCATTCTCACTTCACGTGTTTATCTCCTTCTGTAGATTCTTTGAAGGGAATTTTCCATCCCACTCAACACGGGAATTGTAGCGAGCAGGAAGTGGATCATGCAAAGGTCCGTTAAACTCGGATTGGATTTTCTGGTTTTGGGTCAAGCCCAGCCAGGAAATCCCACCCTTTGTGTCAACCTCACTACCTGCCTCCCCACCCATCTTTGTGCCATCTAAAAACATGGCAACAGTATGTTTATTTCCTTCATCCAAGTCATCAAGGTACAATGTAAATAATTGTGGCCCCAGCACTGATTCCTGTGGCACTCCACTGGTCAAAGGTTGCCATCTGAAAATGCTCCTCTTAACCCAACTCTCTGTCTTCTATTAGTTATGATGTGGAGATGCCAGCATTGGTCTGGGGTAAGCACAGTTAGAAGTCACACAACACCCAGGTTAAAGTCCAACAGGTTTATTTGGTAACACAAGCCACAAGCTTTCGGAGCGCTGCTCCTTCATTAGGTGAGCGGGAGTTGTGTTCACAAATAGGGCATATAAAGACACAAACTCAATTTATAAGATTTTGTAAATTAAGTTTGTGTTTTTATATTCCCTGTTTGTGAACACAACTCCCACTCACCCAATGAAGGAGCAGTGCTCCGAAAACTTGTGAGTTGTGTTACCAAATAAACCTGTTGGACTTTAACCTGGTGTTGTGAGATTTCTTATATTTATTAGTTAGCCACTGTCAAGGCACTTTACGGGAGCATTATAGACAACATTTGACATCATGCCAAATGAGATGATTTTAGGACAGGTTAGCCAAAGAAGTACAGGTTTTAAGGAGCATCTTAAAGAAAGAGAGATAGAAGGGCAGAGAGACTTAGGGAAGTAATTCCAGAGCTTGGGCTGCACGGTTGCAATGGTGAAGTGATTAAAATCAGGGATGCAGGAGAGGCCAGACTTGGAGCAGTGTGAAAATCTCGGAGAGTTGTAGGGCTAAGGGGGTTACAGAGAAAGGAAAGCATAAGGCTGAGGGTGATAGGGCAGATTGGTGGCATAGCGGTTGGCACTGCTGCCTCACAATGCCAGGCATCCGGGTTCAATTCCCAACTTGCGTTACTGTCTGTGGGGAGTCTGCACGTTCCCCCACTGTCTGCGTGGGTTTTCTCCGGATGCTCCGGTTTCCTCCCACAGTCCAAAGACGTAATGGTTAGATGGATTGCCCATGCTAAATTTTCCCTCAGTGTACCCGAACAGGTGCCAAAGTGTGGCGACTAGGGGATTTTCACAGTAACTTCATTGCATTGTTGATGTAAGTCTACTTGTGACTAATAAATAAAAATAAATAAAATAGATTTAAAAATGAGGGTGAGAATTTTAAAATCAAGGTGTTGTTGGACCAGCTAGAGCCAATGTATGCCAGTGAGTGGAGGTCTTGGTTGTCAAAATGCAAAATTGCCATTGCTTCACCACTGTTTCCTGATTCATCTGGTCTCCTGACCTTTAAGCTGATCCCTCTGCGTCCATATGCAGAAAAACATAAACAAGCTCTTTATAAACAGGTTTATGATTTGGTAACATATATTGCACAGAGGAATTCTTCACAGAGAGCTCTTTTAATCTGTGTGCAAATTTAAAATAAAAATTGCTTTTAATAATCTGGGAAGGTCTATCATGTTCAGTGAAGGGCAAAGTGCTCTCCCACTGAAAATTACAATCTTAACGTTGTCTTCATTAAGGATCTTAAGCCTTTAAACCCATATTTCAGTAATTTAAAATGAAATCCTCAGTAGTCTATACTCTGGAGTGTGAGAATTTAAAAAAACATTTATGCAAACTGTCCTCCCATGACAAGTTTTAACTGATAATAGCATGGAACGTAAAGCTGCAATTAATCTTTTTCAACCTTAGACACTTGTGACAATTGTTCTCGTGAGTTCAACTTTTAGCATTTCTGCTCTTTGCAGCAGTGTGAAAACCTTGGAGAGTTGTAGGGCTAGAGGAGGTTACAGAATGAAAGCATAAATCCAGAACTAAAACTCCCTCACCAAATTTACAAAGATAAATTTATTTCAAAATCTTAATGGAATGGCATAATTTTGGAACACCTATCTTGCATAAAGGGGATATTGTGCAGGTCTTTTTTTAATACCATCTTTGTGCAAATCATAATGGGGGCATGGGGAGTGTGTAAGGCTGACTCTATATAAATATCTTCATAAACACATTGTTTTGTCATGCTGTTTGTTCTGCACAGTCCCGACATTTCATAAACACAGCTCACTACCGCAAAGCCTCCAGTAAGGGACAAGAATATGCCATTAACCCTCCCACTATACCTTTTAAGTCACTGAGTTTGAAATTTTTCCTGTATTACTTCATGATTAAGCATGGGACAGTGTCACATCATTACTGTGGTGATTGTCCCTTTAAGGGCAACACAGCAGAGTAAGGGTCACCTGGCCCAGGTGACCAATCAGGACTCAGTTTTGGGAATCACCCCACGGGAAGAATTCTCCTAGATGACAGTATTTTTGGATAAAGTACAAACTTTAAGTTCCTTATATCTAATCAATGACATTTCAAATTTAAATTCAATTTCGAGATAACAGTGGGGAAATCAGAACATTCCATCTCTTGGACAACACGCTGATATATTGACTTAATGAGATTAAAGATTTTGATTTCATCAGTGAAAAAAAGGGATGCATTTAACAATCTTCAAGAGTAGTGGTAAGTTTGCACTTTATCCAAAAATATCTAGGAAAATTCTTCCCCTGGAGTGATGCCTCAAATTGAGTCCTCATTGGTCACCCAGACCAAGTGATCCTTACTGTGCTGTGTTGCCCTTAAAAGGAGAATCACCACAGTAATGATGTGAAATTGTACCATGCTTAATCATGTGAAATAATACAGGAAATGTACTCTTATGCTAACTCACTAAAATACTTAGCTTGCACTATAGGGTTCTCCATATTTTGAGATGGACAATAAAATTCTTTGTTCTCTAACCATCACCTAACGATAAGAATTCAATCTTTTTTTTCAATCCTGTAGCATATTTGGCTGTTTGCAATATTAAGGAGGGATTATTTTCCGAATTGGAGGAATTTACCAGTTTTGTTAACTTCAATTTCACACAGAAAGCGAGCCCTCTCCCAAACTTCTTGGAATGTTGAAATGAGTAGATGACGTGGCTATGTGAAAGCTATTTTACTTCAACTACGAGCGCAGAACGGAAGAACCCGGGTTAAAATTTACTGACCTAGGGCTAGATTTTGATTTGCTGCACTGTCCTGAGTCTTGCATCATTGATCAATGAGCCCTTATAGAAATTGCCCGATTTTATTGAGACCTATATTAATGAACTGGTCTTGGGTATAAGCGGCATAATTTTGCAAATTAGAACTCATCATATAGTGGGAAAATAGGGGGACGGCACGGTGGCACAGTTGTTTGCACTGCTGCCTCACAGCACCAGGGGCTCAGGTTCGATTCCCAGCTTGGGTCACTGTGCGGAGTCTGCACGTTCTCCCCATGTCTGTATGAGTTTCCTCCGGATGCTCCAGTTTCCTCCCACAGTCCAAAAGACATGCTGGTTAGGTGCATCGGCCATGCTAAATTCTCCCTCAGTGTACCAGAACAGGTGCCAGAATGTGGCAACTAGGGGACTTTCACAGTAACTTAATTGCAGTGTTAATGTAAGCCTACTTGTGACTAATAAATAAACTTTACTTTAGACGGAGGATATAGACTGGTGAATTGGGCGGGCATATGGCAAGTGCAGTTTAACACAGAGAAGTACAAAGAGAACAAAGAACAGTGCAGTACAGGAACTGGCACTTTGGCCCACCAAACCTGTGCCAACACATGATGCCTTTATAAATGAAAGATCTTTTGCCTCTATGTGGTCCATATCTCTCTATTCCCTGCCTATTTATTTACCTGTCAAGATGCCTCCTAAACATTGCTATTCTATCTGCTTCTACCACCTCCTCCTGCAGCACATTCCAGGCATTTACCACCCTTTGTGTAAAAAAAAATTGCCTCTCTGATGTCCTTTAAATTTTCCCCTTTTTACCCTAAATCAATGTCCCCTAGTAATTGACATTTCTACCCTGGGAAAAAGACCTCGGGCAGGAATTTCCAGTCTTGCTTGAGTGAGGCTGTAAAATCCCATCCTCCACTATTCATTCTATTCATGCCTCTCATAATTTTGTAAGCTTCTATCAGGTTGCTCCTCAGCCTCTGACTTCATGTCTAAGCAAACCAAGTTCTCTTCTCATTGCTAATGCCCTCCATACAGGCAACATCCTGGTAAACCTTTTCTGTACCCTTTCCAAAGCCTCCACCTCCTCTGGTAGTGTGGCGACCAGAACTGTTTGCAGTATTCCAAGTGTGGCCTAACTAAAGCTCTATACAATTGCAACATGACTTGCCAAATTTTATACTCTATGCCCTGACCAATGAAGGTAAGCATGTCATATGCCTTCTTGACTGCCTTATCCACTTGTGTTGCCACTTACAGGGAACTGTGGACCTGTACGTCTAGATCCTCTCCATATTAATACCATTTGCTATACATTTCCTTCTTTCATCAGACCTTCCAAAATGCATCACCTCACATTTGTCTAGATTAAATTCCATTTGCCATATGAAGTGTGAAGTGTTGCATTTTAGTAAGAAAGGATTGGAGGGGCAATATAAACTAAATGGTAAAATATTAAAGGGAGTGCAGAAAGAGAGACACTTTGGGAGGGTATACATATACAGATTTTTGAAGGTGGCAGGAAAGTTAAGAAGGCTTTTACAAGACCAAACACAATCCTTAATTTTATAAATAGAGAACAAAAGCTAGAACAACATGTTAAATTTTTATAAATCATTGGTGGGTCGCCATTGGAGTGTTGTGTCCAATTCTAGGCATCGCATTTTAGGAAGGATGTCAGGACTTTCAAGAGGGTGCAGAAAAGAATTGCAAGGTGAGTACCGCAGAGGAAAGATCTCAGTTACATGGAGAGACTAGTGAAACCTGGGTTATTCTCCTTAGAACAGAAATGGTTCAGAGGATATTTAGTGGAGGTGTTCAAAATAATGAAGGATTCTGATAGAGTAAATAAGGGGAAACTATTTCCACTGGCAGATGGTTCAGCAACCAGGGAACACACAAGTATGGTAATTAACAAAAGAACAAAAAGTGAGAGGAGGAGAAATTTGTTTAATGCAGCAAGTTGTTCGGATCTGGAATAGAAAACCCGGACAGCGATAGAACAGAAAAGATAGAAAAGAGATAGAGAATCTGGTGAACTGGTGCAATGACAATAATCTCTCCCTCAATGTCAGTAAAATGAAGGAGTTAGTCATCAACTTCAGGAAGCATAGTGGAGGACGTGCCCCTGTCTACATCAACAGGGGGAGAAATGGAAATGGTCAAGATCTTCAAGTTTCTAGGTGTCCAGATCACCAACAATCTGTCCTGGTCCCTCTATGCTGATGCTATAGTTAAGAAAGTACACTATCGCCTCTACTTTCTCAGAGGGCTAATGAAATTTGGCATGTCTACTACGACGCTCACCAACTTTTACAGATGTACCATATAAAGCTTACTTTCTGGTTGTATTACAGCTTGGTCTGGCTCCTGTTCTGTCCAAGACCACAAGAAACTATAAAAGGTCATGAACAAAGCCCATGTCCATTACACAAACCAGCCTCCCATTTTTTGACACTGTCTAAGCAGTCAGCAAAATCAAGGATCCCATGCACCTCGGACATTCTCTCTTCCACCTTCTTCTTGGGAAAAAAGTACAAAAGACTGAGATCATGTACTAACTACCTCAGGAACAGCTTCTTCCCTGCTGCCATCAGACTTTTGAGTAGATCGACCTTATATTAAGTTGATCTTTCTCTACACCCTAGCTATGACTGTAACACTACATTCCGCACCCTCTCCTTTCCTTCTCTATAGATGGTACGCTTTGTCTGTATAGTGCGCAACGAACAATACTTTTCACTGTATACTAATACATCCAACAATAATAAATCAAATCTAGGAATGATGAAGAAAGTTGATTCAGTAATAATTTTCAAAAAAGACTTGAATAAACACTTGAAGGAGCAAAATTTCAGGATTATGGGGAAAATACAAGTGACCAGGACGAATTGGACAGCTTTTACAAAGAGCCAACACAAGCAACCTGGGTCACATAGCCTCCTTTTGTACTGTATCAATAAGAGCTAGGGAGTTTCCACTAAGGTAACTGTGGGGGTTTCACTTGAGATCAGAAGAAATAGAGTAACAATAATGTTGATGATTGAAGGATTAAGGTTACCTTGGCTCTAGACATCGCATGGAGATGCCAGCAATGGACTGGGGTAAGCACATGTGCTTATGTCTAGACATCAATCAGACATCCATGCACCAAAAAATTAACAGCTGTGCTGTCACTTCCGTCACTCTTGTCATGGTGTATGACTTCTCAGCCTTTTGTCTAACATCAAGTCTAATGTCCATCGGTTTGGGTGGATCTCACAACAAGCATTTGCTTTACCCCCTGGAGACGTGCACCTTTGTGATTGAGTAGACCTCAATGCTGTCTTCAGTCTAACGTGGTTTGCAATAGTTGACTTGAACCCTGTCAAACTGGTAGGAACAATCACTCAAGCACTAAGTCTAGGTAAGTGGAATACCATTAAAAAGTGACAGTGAAGAATGTGGAGGCTACAAAGGTTAACACTGGCCGCACCTCCTTTGTATAGCATGTATGATTGAAGTGCTGTGGATTTAAACCAGAGGAAATCTTCCATTGGCAGGATTTTCTCAGGAGCGGATTACTTCAGCTGTGTGGAGAGACTAGAGTAAGGAGGATTGCGACCCTTCGAGCAAAGGAGATTAAAGGGAGATTTGTTAGAAGCATTCAGAATTATAAAATGTATTGAAAGAACAGGAGAATCAGTTTCTACTGACAGGAGGGTTGGTAACCACAGGATAGAGATTTAAAATAATTGGCAAAAGTAAATAGAGGAGTGAAGAGGAGATTTTGTGACATGGCGATGTGTTATGATCTGGAAAGTGCTGCTCAAAATAGTGATGGGAAGAGATTGAATAGCAACTTCTAAAAGTGAAAAGAATTAACAACTGGGTTATAGGGAATGAACAGGAATGTGGACTGATTAGAGTTTTCGTTCCAAGTCCTGGCACAGGCAAAGATGGGTGGAATGGCCTCTCCTCATATGATTCTACATCACTGGTGTTTGTGTGTATGTATGCGGGGCTGTGAGTGTTTGTTATGTATATATGTATATATGTATTTTTGATACGTCAATAATATTTTGCTACAGTACTTGTAAATAACAGAAGCAATACTTCGTGATCAGACTTGCCCAGATTAGGACTCCATCTGCAATTAGCAGGCCCCATGAAGCAGAAGGGATTGACAAACCGCATGCCTTTTTCCTTAAATGATCTCCCCAGCTGGTTAACTGCTGAGGAAGCTGTTTGTCACTACAGGCATCCCAAACACACGTGAATCATAAAATACTACAGTACAGAAGAAGGCCATTCAGCCCATCGAGTCTGCACTAACAACAATCACACCCAGGCCCTAACCCCATAACCCCACATATTTACCCTACTAATCCTCCTGTCACTAGGGTCAATTTACCATGGCCGATCAACATAACCCGCACATCTTTGGAGTGTGGGAGGAAGCCGGGGCACCCGGAGGAATCCCACAGAGAAATGGGGTGAATGTGTAAACTTCACACGGATAGTGACCCAAGGCGGGGATTGAACCCTGGTCCCTGGTGCTATGAGGCAGCAGTGCTAACTACTGTGCCGCCATCAATGCTTATTATGCTGTGCGTCACTCATGACTTACATTTATTAGTATCACGAGTAGGCTTACATTAACACCGCAATGAAGTTATTGTAAAAATCTCCTAGTCACCACACTCCAGCAGCTTGTTCGAGTACACTGAGGGAGAATTTAGCATGGCCAATGCACGTAACAGCACGTCTTTCAGACTGTGGGAGGAAACTGGAGAACCTCGAGGAAACACACACAGACATGAGGAGTATGTGCAAACACCATACAGACAGTCACCTGAGACCGGAATCGAACCTGGACCCCTGGAGCTGAGAGGCAGTAGTGCTAACTACTGTGCCATTCTGCTGCCCACACTTGAACATCATGATTTCAGTTAAGGAAAAGGATGGAGACCTGGGTCAGGGCACTTAACGATAAACTTAGGAATATACCAGGCTTTGGGAAAGGTGAGGAGTGAAGGGTGCAGGTCGGGGGCAAGTGAGGAATGAAGGAGTTTGAGGGAAAACATTAAAAAGATTACCTGTGTTTTGTTGGAAATCGCTGATACATTCTCAATTGTCAGTGGCTGGATTTGGTTTGATTCCTTCAGTGACATTACACTTCTCACTGAAATAGGAAAACAGCACAAAGATGGTTCAAGACAGATGCATCAGGCATCTGAAGTCTGGGGAATCTTTCTTTCAGCCACTTAACCATCTAAACATCTCATTCAAACTGAATGGGTGATATATTCATTACAAACCACCAAGTTAGAAAAAGAGTTGTCTCAATCTTTGGGAATGTAGGAATTCAGACCAGTAGTAATAAAATCTTATATCTGAGGAATATATTTTGTCGAAAGAAATCTATTGCAATTACTTCAACATTCAAGCATGCATCTGTGACAAATCACATGAAGTAATTATCTATATTCTGACAGCTGTAGCATAATCTGAATATCTAACAAGTCTGAAGGAAGATCACCCACCTGCAGCTTTGACGATGCTCAATGTGAACTGAGCACTGCCTGCTCCTCCAGATGTTGTCAAGCTTACTTGACACATTCATGCTCCGCCCCTGGCAGGATGCAATCACTTTAAAAATATCTGTTGCCATAGAAACAGTGAGATATCTCATCTCCTCCTCAGCCTCAAAGTTAGGCAGGTGGAGGAATTGCACAGTCATTGTGTTCAGCCCCAAAGCCAGGTAGATAATGGAACTACAAGTCATTTCTCATAACATAGATTCCCTACAGTGTGGAAAGTGGCCATTCGGCCCATCAAGTCTCTGAGAGCCAATCATAACAGGCCCATCCCTCATCCTAAAACCATAACCCTACACATTTACGCATTAATCCCCTTGACCTACACATGTCGGGACACTAAGGGGCAGTTTAGCATGGCCAATCCACCAAACCCGCACATCGGGGAGACGATGGCCTAGTGCTGTTATTGCTAGATTATTAATCCAGAACGACTAGAGTAAGGAGGATTGCGCCCTTCGAGCAAAGGAGATTAAAGGGAGATTAAAGGGACCCAGGTTTGAATCCCACCACAGCAGATGGTGGAATTTGAATTCAATAAAAAAAATTGGAATTAAGAATCTACTGATGACCATGAAACCATTATTGATTGCCGGAAAAACCCATCTGGTTCACTAATGTCCTTTAGGGGAGGAAATCTACTGTCCTTACCTGGTCTGCCCTACATGTGGCTCCAGAGCCACAGCAATGTGGTTGACTCCCAACTGCCCTCCAAGGGCAACCAGGTTTGGGCAATAAATGCTGGCCAGTCAACTCCTATGTCCCACAAATGAATAAAAAATCTTTGGAGTGTGGGAGGAAACCTGAGCACCTGGAGGGAACCCACACAGGAATGGGAAGAATGTGTAAACTCCACACAGACAGTCAATCACCTGAGGCTGAAATCGAACCCAGGTCCCTGGCACTGTAAAGCAGCAATGCTAACCACTGTGCCACTGTTTCATTTATTCACAGTAGTTTATTGCAAAGTTACCAGCTTTGGTAACCCTGAATTCATTCTGAAATAAATGATTTTTGAGAAGTGATTTCAGGTCAAAGTGGCTGAAGGTCATATCCATTAAAAAAAATTCATGTATAAGCACAAAAATAGTTCATTACTTAACCAATTTTAAAAATATATTGGCAAAGATTTTGGGAGAAAACTTCTTCAAAAATTGAAAATGAATAAGAATTAACATCTTGTGATGACTTCAATCAGGCCATGGAGGTTGGCCTATGGGAATATGAATTCCCTGATTAAGGATCAATTGATGTGCCCAATCAGGGAATCTTTTCCTCATATTTAACCAGGCATTCCTCTGACACCACCCCCCCAGAGATTGACTGCTGACTGACAGCACTATGTGTACTGCTGTAGATAAAGCGATTTTGTTGAAGGGACTTCTGTCTCCAAAGACTTATTACACATCTATTGTATATGGAATATCGAAACCTAATATCAGCTTAAGAATCTTTTTTATTAAAAGAGATTACAGGATTTATATACCTTTAAAGTGTTTTAAATGTTTGTGTTTAGGCTTGATGCATAATGGTATTTTTAGAAGGTATTTTATGGTATTTTCAATTGTGCTACATTTTTGATCTTGGCCAAGGAGGGTTTGAGCTATTTTTGGGATAAATAGGATGGCATCAGCTGGGGAGGGCAGGTTACAGCAGCTGCCAGGCCTATACCTGAGCAACATGTCAATAACCTGTCTGTGAATAACTTGCCTTCTTAGACTTGTTCAATATAAAATGAAACATGTTTTTCACAAGTATTTGATCCCCAATAGCATTGGACATAGGGGACAGGATTTTTGTTGTGGGGCTGGGGTCCCAGAATTAGGAGCAAGCACAAGTCCTGAGCCTGCACTGTGTCGGAAATAGTTACCCAACATGATTTTCTAAGGATTAATCCAACAATGCCAGATTCTGCAAGCGTCAGTATGGGAAATAGATTTGGAATGGGAATCATCACAGTGATGGAAAGATAGGGTCACTGTGCTCTATAAAATATGGAATGGACAGGTGGGAATCGACAGAAACACCTGTCTGATAATGACAAAACATGACATAGCCAGCCATACAAAGACGTACAAGATTGCTTCCCTGCAATCTCACAGTGGAACAAACTATCCGACAAAATAGTCACAGCCCCCACCATTTGAAGTCTTCAAAATTCACCTTCAGATGATTTCCATTTGAGAATTTCATCATCAGGATTGCCATTTCAGTAGGTCATGCCTGGTTTAGCTAGCACTCCCTGTATTAATGTTGGCAAAATACAGATATTAGTCAGCGATACTGACGCATCTAAAGCGGAATGGCCAGCGAGCATGCATGCCTTCAAAGTACAGACAGCGGGCATTCTCCCTACCACTGGAGTGCCAATTGGAGGCCCTACAACACTGCGAGTGTGGTAGCCTACCAATATAAGCAAGGGGCAAAGAGGACGCCGCAATATGGTGATGCCCTCTCAGAACTTATAAAGTTTTGAAAAGGAGACAATGACACGGTTCCCTTGTGGAGGAAGAATCCTGGAGCCTTGGCCTCTGACCTGCCACGAGGAGGCCACCTTCTTTCATTTTAGCACTGCTGAACCAGTTTGGAAAATTCCAATAAGCACAGGAGAGTTAAGAGGGGAGAAACATTTAAACAGCTCATGAACTGAGTTTGTCATCCCTTGCTTGCAGGCAGGTAGTCATTGTGCCTTTGGCCTGGCTTTCTTGAGAATGGCCTGGAGGTAGGAGGATGCCAGCAAACCAAGACAATGCTCTCCCACAGCAATCTTTCAGTCGTCTCCGCACTGGATAGGGATCCAGGTTCGGTTCCCAGCTTGAGTTGCTGTCTATGTGGAGTTTGCAAATTCTCCCCTTGCCTGCATGGGAGTGCTCCAGTTTCCTCCCAAAGTCCAAAGGTGCGCAGGTTAGGTGGATTGGCCATGCTAAATTGCCACTTAGTGTTAGGGGGACTAGCTAGGGTGAATGCATGGGGTTATGGGGATAGAGCCTGGGCGGGAATGTGGTCGGTGTAGACTCGATGGCCTTTTTCTGCACTGTAGTGATTCTATGATCCTACCTACAGTCCCTACTCCATGGCCATTTAATAATCCAGCCCATGGAGTCAATTCTGAAGAACTAGTGCTTAGAGAGCAGGCAGTAAACAGGCCAGAGCGCACAGGTATAATCAAGGCCCAGTTAACAGTAACTTGGATCAAATTTCATCTATATTGCCTGACATTGGAAGATCTCAAAGGTGGTTAGGAGTCTCGCCTATCTATTAAAAATGACAAATAGGGTGGTGACAATTTGAAAGGAACTTTCCACCTTCAAAGTGACCACCTGCTTCAGGCAGCAAATGCCTTTTAATTTAACACATACCGTGCACATCCCAACTGGTCCCACAGCTGGTGGAGCATGAAGAGGAGCGGCCAAAGTAAATTTATAATTATTCTTTGTTGAGTCAATGTTTCCCCCAAAAGCTGCAAAAGTAACAATTGTTGCTGCTTAATGATGGTACCTACTACAATCCTGGAAGCAGATAGGTTTGAGTTGGGTGGAGCGAAGGAGTTTCCCTCCAGCAGAACCCCAGCAGTTGGGATATAATCAGTGGGATTTTTATTTAAGTGAGAGTGTGTCAACACAGTGGGAAGTTGCTTCACTTTGGTTAGGTGAATTGGTCATACTAAATTCTCCCTCAATGTACCTGAACAGTGCCAGAGTGTGCTGATTCGGGGATTTTCACAGTAACCTCATTGCAGTGATAATATAAGCCTACTTGTGACACTAATAAATAAACTTTCTGAGTAGCATTATCCACCTTGGATTCAATGTAAGCCATTGCCCTCTCAGACAGAGCCTCCGTCACCTCTAATGATGCATTGCTGTCAAGGCCATCCAGGAAGATGTGGACCTCAAAGAGAGAGAAGCCCTAGAATGGCACAAATTTTTGGAGAAGGAAGGCAAGATGGAGACTGAGGAAAATGGTCCCATGCTTTGCAGGGATGCCACGGTGGTAGACTCAGGTGTTGGAGGGCTCTCTGGGAAAGCATGAATGAGAAGATCTCTCTAATCCAGATATGTTTCATCTGAACAATACTCAGCTTGCAGGACATTGTTGTTATAGCAAGCATTCATTCATAACAAAACCTTTGAAATCCTTACAAAAGAAACAGGGCTACAATTCTCCCATTCTGCTACGCTAATTTTTTAGCACATTGGGCCTGGAGAATCCTGCAGCGGCCAATTCACAAGGTTTGTGTGAGCGTTTGCACCTTGCTTTCGTAAGGATTTCAAATATGAGAATCCAATAATCATTAACACTCTGAGAGCATGGGAGGTGGTCCATGAATAGGAAGGAAGATTTAATTTGACTTCCACTCTCTCTCTCTCCCACTCAGGGTAACCCAGGTTTCTCACCAGATCTTATGGAACATGGTTTTGCTATTTGGAACATTAGGGGAGTCCTTAGGCTGGCTGATATCTTTAGTGGTTCTCCATTGTTATCTTTGTACAACTGTGTCCGCAACATGACATCCTGAGATACTCCTTTTTCAGATACTTACAAATCAGGGACTTTATTCTTAAAAAGACATCTCTGCATCTTGATGGAAAAAAACTTGATACCTTCAGAAACAAAGCATTTGATCAACAAGTTTTATGACACATCATGTTCCAGATCCTGTGTGAATGTGCTCGGCACTGTGCAATCTTGGGATAGGGATCTCACAGTAAATATTGATGAGGAGACCTCGGACAGTATTTGGGAAAATGCCAGTATTATCAGTCTATAATAGAAAGGAGACCCAACTTAATATATTACACCATCTGCATATTAGCATAAGTCACAGGATAGGCACCACTATATCATCACTATGCCAAAAATGCAAATTGGTAAGAGGTGACTACACACATTGTGTTGGATCCTGTGTCAAAATTAAATCCTACTGGTTGAGCATACTTAAAGAACTTGAGAAAATATGTGCTATGGCCTTAGAGTTTGTACTAGATTCTGAGGCTCCCAAACAAAAAAATGGACATTGCCATAAAATTGGGAACATATCCAAATGGAATTCCTAATCTGTGTGCGCCAATCCAAATTGGATGCACTCTAGAAAGTATGGGGCTCCTATCTCAAATACGGGGAGGTGATGGCCTAGTGGTATTATCACTAGACTGTTAATCCAGAAACTCAGCTATTGTTGTGGGGATCCGGGTTCTAATCTTGCCACGGCAGATAGTGGAATTTGAATTCAATTAAAAAACCTGGAATTAGGAATCTGTTGATGACCATGAAACCATTGTCGATTGTTGGAAAAACCCATCCAGTTCACCAACGTTCTTTCTGGAAAGGAATCTATCATCCTTACCTGGCCTGGTATGCATGCAATTCCAGAGCCATAGCAATATGGTTAACTCTCAACTGCCCTCTGATCAAGGGCAGCTAAGGTTGGGCAATAAATCCTGGCAAACTAGTGATGCCCAGGTCCCACGAATGAATATAAAAAATTGCACGCAGGTTTTGTAATATCTAACTTACTCCCCACAAGGTTTTCCATAGGCTATGTAACACTGCCTCTAATGTATTATAAATGAGGGTGTTAAGCATTTTGCAATGTTTTGTAACTTTATCCTCTTTTGTCCGCATTCTGTTGCTTGTCCACTCTTACTTTTTTGTGCATGTGGAAGTCCCGAGTATACTAAATACACTGAACATAGTGAACCAACTGCATTCTATACATATGGAGGAATGGTCAAGCTGTCTTGAGGGTGTGTTATTTGTAAAAATGGGAAAACTCTTAATAAAAATATATTTAAAAGAAAACCTAAGTTGCTGGTGGAGGTGGGCTCTAATTGACATTGTGGGACTGCCCCTGGGATTTATTTTCCTATGTTGCATGCGATAGGACCCAGGAAGTTGGGGTTGAGGCCAGCACCTTCCATGCCATTTTCCTGCCTTTTGCCACGCTCTGCAAAATCAAAATGGGAAAACTCCACCCTTTGCCTCCTCTAAATTTTGGCACTCCCCTGGAAGTATAATATTGAAAAGAAACTGACACTGCACCATGGGGATCAACGTGGACAACCAGGATATATGTGCTAATAATTCAATTGCAGAATTTAAGCTGTAGTCTAGATTCGAACTTTTAAGGAGAAAATATGCTTTTTTTTGTGGATGGTCTCAACCTTGAAGTGAAACCACTTTTTTGGGCAGCCCGCATATACATGTTTCATATGTTGCTAACCCTTATGCCACAGGTAGATTTAAGTGTGGATAAAATAGGTTCTGGTGACAAACGCTCAGGTCCCAAGAGAGCTAACTCAACTTCATCAAGCCCTCCTTCCTCTCTTATTAGGAGTTTTAATGAATTTTCTAAGCGATACTCTAAGATCGAATTGTATGATGGTTATCTTGTGATCATTTATTCAGTGTTTTATTCATTTGTGAGACATGAACATTGCTAGCTGACCAGCATTTATTGCCCATCCCCAGTTGCCTGAGGGCAGTTGACAGTCTGTGGCTCTGGAGTCACCTGCAGGCCAGACTAGGTAAGGGTGGCAGATTTCCTTCCCTAAAGGACATTAGTGAATCAGAAGGATTTTTCTGACAATCAACAATGGTTTCATGGTCATCAGTGGACTCTTCAATTCCAGATTTTTTTATTGAATTCAAATTCCACCATCTGCTGTGGTGGGATTTGAACCTGAGTCCACAGAATGTTAGCTGAGTTTCTAGCGATAATACCACTCGGCCATTGTCTGCCCTGGAGTATCCCTATATATCTACCCTGATTGTATATACATAACAGTACACAGCACCCAGATGTGAAAACCTATTCCCTCAGCTCTGCTGCTGGAGATCCCAAGTGAGAGTTGTACGTAATTGGGAGAACTCTCTAGTGTCAAAGAGAGGGTTACTTGTACCATGTTTATGCAGTATTTTAAGTTACACTGTTCAATCTGTGGTCATTGATTCCCAATCTTCATTTTGTTTTTATCAGTCCAAACTTTCTACTCACCAACCAAAACATTGATGTGATGCTTCCAAGATGGAGTAACTTGGGGTGAGGGAGAGGGGGTGGGGGTGGGTAGGGGCAGGGAGCAATTTGTCTGCATACAGTGTAATAATGATTTGATCAAAAACTTAACCAAGAAACTGTTTGTTTTATTTGTCTCATCAACTTCACAAAGATCACAAAGAGAAAGAACGAGTGAAGGTTCATATCCAACTCATTTGACCCATCTTGCCATAGATCCGACAATGACCCATCACAGCGTCCAGTTAGTTACCTCTTGAGTGAATCTCAAGTGTTTTGACTCCACTACTATTCCTGGAAGTTGATTCCATTAATTGCACAAAGAAATGCTTTTAATTGTCAGTCCTGAATTTGACATTTGCCAATTTGAAATATGTCTGTTTGTCTTGTAGTCGTGGCTTTAATTTGAAATAATGCTCAGGAATGCTACCTATGTGCCACTATTGTTGGGGAATTGAACCCAGGGCCTTGGCGCAGTGAGGCAGCCGTACTAACCACTGTGCCACTCACTCCATTCCCCAATAGGAGCAGTGTTGGACCATTTGGCCTCTCGAACCTGCTCGGCCATTCAATATAATCATGACTGACCCTTTAACTCAACACCATACTCCTGTGCTCTCCCATACCCCTTGACACCTTTAGATTCCAGAAATCTATCTATTCTCTTCTTGAAAATATTCAGTGTCTTGGCCTCCACAGCTAGAGATTTGGGAACACAGGCCTTGCAATAGATGGAAAATACTGCAAAGCTGCAACAGATCTCAAGAAAGGTTAGCGGGGGCATGGCAGGGATTAAACTTCAAGCTCGGCATAAGTTAATTATTGAGCTCTAATATCTGGATCTTCAAAAATTTAAGATGAGAAATTCAAGATAAGAAAAGTCCCTCACTGAACAATCATGATTGTTCTACTTTCAAGATAAGGTGTCTATTTGTTAAACAGTTTGAATGTTGAACGTTGGATGTGCAGAAGGTTTTAAAAATGAACAAATGAACAATCAGTGCGGATGGGGATTCTCAATGCAATTTAGTCTGAACACATTTGTCAGTGATTTGTCTGTGATTTTGTATAAATAGTGTAACCAATTTGTGGCACAGTGGTTAGCACTACTGCCTCACAGCACCAAGGACACAGGTTCAATTCTGACCTCAGGTCATTGTCTGTATGGAGTCTGCACTTTCTTCCTGTGTCTGCGTGGGTTTTCTTTGGGTGCTCCAGTTTCCTCCCACACTCCAAAAATGTGCAGGTTAGGTTGATTGGCCATGCTAAATTGCACCTTATTGTCAGAGGAATTAGCAGAGTAAATGTCTTGGGTTACAGAAACAGAGCCAGGGTGGTACAGATCCGATGGACCGAATGGCCTCCTTCTGTATTGTAGGGATTCTATGATTCATTCTATGAACACTGCAAAACTTTCAATCCAACAGTATGTTGAATGTCCACTGTTGGACATTCTTCAGCCATTCCACTGCCGATTTCACAAAACAGTTTTCCTTCATTTTTAGAAGGTTTGTTGCTTTAAGACACAATGAGAAAATATTTCCTCTCTCGTTCTTGTAGGTATACAGTTGCCTTACTGGTGTAGATTACAATCGTGTCTACAATTTTAAAGTTATGTCTGTAATGTGCTTTGGGGTGATCTGAGATCATCAAGGTTGTGATACAAATGCAAGTTTTTTCAGAAGGAAATTCGAGCAGGGAGAGCTCTGTAATGGAGCCCAACTAAATTTCCACTCACTATTTTAATAAACCGTGAACAAGTGTTTCCATCACACTTTTCAATCTAACCCCAATTTAACACGTGTGGTTCCAGTCTGTGCAGAGGGACTTTTTCTAAGAGTCCACATTTCTGCAGTAATTGTAAACAATGGCAGTCACTAGATGATGAACGACTTTTTATTCCACCTGTGCTGCCCTGACAGATAAGGCAAGGGCCTCACCTTCCTCACATTGTCACTCTGTGTCCAATTAATTACCTCAATCTCTTTTCAATGCTACCTCACCCAACCTTCCAATCCTAGCAATGCAACGTGTCTCTGGGCTCCCGGCATCAAAGTCCAGGAGAGTCAGCGCGAAGGAGGACGGGTGGGGGGTATCTTGTGGGAAGCGTAGTCGGGGGAGGAGGTGGTGGGGCGTGAGGAGGTGTGACGCAGTGGAGGAATCCCAGTAGGGAGACAGTCAGGGAGTGAGTGGTTCCCCTGGGGGAAGGAGGGTGGTCAGGTGTGTGGGGTAGCCCCAGGGATGGGTGTGAGGCAGGGGGGTGAAATGGGGGAGACCCCAGGAGGAGGGGGGAAGGTCAGGGGGGTGGGGAGAATCCCATCAGAGAAGTGTTTAGGGGGATCCTGGGGGATCAGAGGGTCCATTGGCAGGGGTGGGGGAGTGGATGGGGGAGGTGGGGCAGGGGTGCGGGGTGTTGGTTGGTCTGTCTATGTGCAATAGTTTCCCAAATATTAAAAGTGGTTTAAACCCTTCTAACCTTTTCTGGGTAACTATTGATGGAACCTTGTCACAGCTATCCGAAGTTTGCAATTTAAATTGCATTTTCAGATGGTTCTCAATGCAGGGCAATTGCCTAAGGGAAGTTTACACGTCTGGGCAATTGCTGTGCAAATCTTAATTGTGAACTTCCAAAGAGTGAACCCCCCCCGCCCGCCCCACCAGTGCATCTTCAGGGTCCCTCCTCCTCCTCCATCACCCCACATCCCATTCCAACCTGGAGAGTTACAGCCCAATGGAGTTCAAACCATTTTGCAAACATTATTGTGGGATTAAAAAGTCTGCAAACAATGAAAAAAAAGTATTGATATGCTTATGTTAAAGTGTGCCTGAATTGCAAGGTTGCAAGCATTGGAAACTGTGACATTTTGTGCAGTAATTGTTGGGAAAACTTACCCATTATGTTAAATGACTTGTTTGCATTTTGGACTGAGGAGCAATAGCAAACTTTCCCTACAGAAAACAACCCGAGGATGGTGAAAACGCAACAGTGATTTAGGTAACAGAATTCAATTATTTGGTTTGATTTGATTCATCATTGTTACAAGTATTAGGATACAGTGAAAAGTATTATTTCTTGCACGTTATACAGACAAAGCATACCGTTCACAGAGAAGGAAAGGAGAGAGTGCAGAATGTAGTGTCACAGTCATAGCTAGGGTGTAGAGAAAGATCAATGTAATGGTAGGTCCATTCAAAAGTCTGATGACAGCAGGGAAGAAGTTGTTCTTTAGTCAATTAGTACATGACCTCAGACTTTTTTACCTTTTTCTTGACGGAAGAAGTTGGAAGAGAGGATGTCTGGGGTGCGTGGGGTCCTCAATTATGCTGGCTGCTTTCCTGAGGCAGTGGGAAGTGTAGACAGAGTCAATAGATGGGAGGCTGGTTTGAGTGATGGTGGATTGGACTACATTCATGACCTTTTGTAGTTTCTTGAGGTCTTGGTCAGAGCAGGAGCCATACCAAGCTGTGATACAACCAGAAAGAATGCTTTCTATGGTGCATCTGTAAAAGTTGGTGAGAGTCATAGCTGACATGCCAAATTGTCCCTGTAAATAAAGTTGATTACATGAAAGAAAATTTTCCAAAGTCGAATCAATGAGTTACTAGAATCAATCTGCTGATCAAAGATCCTGAAATGTCAACTGTGTTTGATACTACTTGAATGTTTCTAGCATTTCATTTTTATTCTCTTTTTCCAATGTGATGGGTGACCCCAGGAGTTTAGGGGAGTGGAGGAGAACCAATGGGGGCTAACTGGGGAGAGAGGGGTTCCCCTTGAGGGCTCAGGTATGTGGGGTAGCCCCATGAATGGGGTTGCTGGGGGGCAGTGGTAGTGGGTGCTGTGGGGATGGGGGGGGTGTGGGGAGTGATAAGGGTAGTCCAAAGATGTGCAAGTTAGGTAGATTGACCATTCTAAATTGCCCCTTAGTGTCCAAAGATGTGCAAGTTAGGTGGCTGATCAAGTTAAGTCGTCCCTTAGTGTCCTAAGAAGTGTAGGTTGGGAGGATTAGTGGGTAAATACATGGCGTTACAAGGATAAGGCCTGGGTAAGATACACTGTTGGAGGGTCAGTGCAGACTTGATGGGCCGAATGGCCTCTTTCTGCACTATAGGGATTCTATGGTTCTATGAGTACCTGCATTTTTTTTCTGTTTTTTGTCTCTGTATTAACCACCCTCTTCATAAGGACAGAGGGAAGGGTGTTTAAAGATTTAGACACTCTTTCTCATCTGGAAGGAGCAGGGGCATATTTGAGGATTGTGTTCCTGAAATATTGAAGCATGCAGTGAGAACCAAAAGATTGACCCTCAGTGACACATTCCTCCTCAGAGAGAGTAGTTGCCAGGGTGGGTGTGATCGTAACATGGCGAGAATCCAACTATGGATGGGGAAGAAGATGGCAAGGCTGAGTAAAAGGTACCAACGGTGCCAAAATACTGAATATATTCAAGAGGTGGCTAGATATAGCACTTGGGGTAAATGGGATCAAAGGTTATGGGGAGAAAGCAGGATTTGGCTATTGAGTTGGACGGTCAGCCATGATTGTAGTAAATGGTGGAGCTGGCTCAAAGGGCTGAATGGCCTCCTCCTGCTCCTATCTTCTATGTCTTTAAAGTTGTGGTAACCGGTACTGTTGATTTCTGCTACACAGTTTACAAGAGTGACGATGTCTCCCAGAAGCTGAAAATTGCTGTTGCCAATTGTTATGATATATCAGCAATCCCCTGATCGATTTCCGTCTGCAGCAACCATTCTTTTTCACTCCCATGAATGACAAGTATTTCACATTTTAGTAACAGCTTTCATTATCAGAACATGTCCCAATTACTGTGTTAGCACTTGCTAACCAGTTTGGCTTTTATCACCATTAAAGTGTTTGATGCTGGCTAGAATCCACAGCGTTGTTAGAATGTAGGATAAACAATAGCAGAACTCACCCTTGGATGAAACATGGTGGCCCCCGTTGGTGTATTGTCAAAGCAGTGTGAATGCAAGTACTGCAATTGCATAAATGGAGACCAAACAAGCCGAACAATGCCTCTACTTTCTCAGAAGACTAAGGAAATTTGATATGTCGGCTACGACTCTCACCAACTTTTACAGATGTTTGTATCACAGCTTGGTATGGCTCCTATTCTGACCAAAACAACAAAAAATTACAAAGGGTCGTGAATGTAGCCCAATCCATCACGCAAACCAGCCTCCCATCCTTTGACTCTGTCTACACTTTCTGCTGCCTTGGACATGCACCCCACACATACTGTATTCCACCTTCTTCTGTCAGGAAAAATGTTCAAAAGTCTGAATTCATGTACTGACTGACTCAAGAACAGCTTCTTCCCTGCTGCCATCAAACTTTTGAATGGACCTACCTCGCATTAAGTTGATCTTTCTCTACATCCTAGCTATAACTACATTCTGCACTCTCTCCTTTCCTTCTCTGTGAATGCTTTGTCTGTGTAGCGTGCAAGAAACAATGCTAATTGCTGTATACCAATACGTGTGACATTAATAAATAAATCAAATCAATTCAAACTTGGGAGCAGGTAAGGAAGGAGCCATTTGGACAGTTCCCTTGATTCTCCTTTTCTTTAAACTAGAAATTTTTTTTAATTTAAAGTCTGGGAAGGTTTTCCTTACAAGCCCTGTGGCATATTCTGGTACCAAGGGCAGTTAACATAAAGACTGTTTTATCTACCTTTCGAGATTGTCCCGGTATTGGAGATTAATCCCCAGGACACTTAGAACAATCTGGTTACTTTATAGGTGTGACTTTGAATCTCACTTCTGACATAGATTTGCTGCCATACCATACAGATTGGCTGGGCAGAGTGACCTGTTTCTATGCTGTGCATTGTATGTATTGGTGAAGTTCAAATGTAAAGGGCTGATGGGCGATACACAGCTAGGTTTCCCAGAGGGATTCTAAAATGCTTCTGCTAATAACAAACTGCAACAAAAATAATAACAGGAACAACTGTTAGCACTAGGGTGGCATGATGGCACAGTGGTTAGCACTGCTACCTCACAGCCCTAGTGACCCAGGTTCAATTCCACCTTCAGGTCACTGTTTATGCAGAGTCTGCATGTTTTCCCTGCGTCCATGTGGGTTTCCTCTGGCTGCTCCGGTTTCCTCCCACAGTCTAAAAGGTATGCTGGTTAAGTGCTAAATTTTCCTTCAGTGAACAAGTGATGGAGTGTGGTGACAAGGGAATTTTCACAGTAACTTCACTGCAGTGTTAATGTGAGCCTACCTGTAATACTAGTAAATAAATTTAAATTTAAAACCTGTTCAATGAAACAATTTGCTTTTTATAACTTCATGAAAAATTAATTTTGTATTTTAAAATGGTGAGAAGTAATCTGACATAATTATGGGATTTAATGTTAAGAAATACTTAAAGGCCAAAGCCAGAATTTGCCGATGTGTATCAATAGAATTTATTTAGTCCCTAATTGGGTGAGAGCCTTTGCTACGAGGAAGCTGTGTGAGCAGCATGAGTGGGTTCGGAAAGTATTTAATCTTCAGGAAGGCTTATGTTCTGGTAGGCAATAGATGGAGAATAATAAAGCTGTACTTTTGGGAATGGTGGCTTTGTTTGAATATTAAAATCCTTTTATAAGATTTGCATCACCAATCTTTCCTCTATTGGGTACCCAGAATGTGTGCCTAAGCTGTAAAAACTGAGTGCATGGAACACTTAGGATGCACTAAAGGAAAAACACAGGGCTGGTTTCTCTGGCCTTACTCGAGCCAGACCGGAAGTTCCCATCCGAGGTCAACAGACACTTCAAATCAAATCAAATAGACGATACCTTAGGGGCTAAAAAGAATGAAGAATGTGGGAAAATTAATAAAGTATTAATAAATTTTTGGAGAAACTTAAAGGCCTACAATTTGACAAATTTCCTGGACCTGATGGCCGATACCCAGGGGTTCTAAAAGAAGTAGCTATAGAGATAGTGAGTGCACTAGCTATGATTTTCCAAGTTCCTTAGATTCACTAGATTCAAAGTTGGCATTACTTTTCAAGAAAAGAGGAAGAGAGAAGACAGGGAACCTCAGGCCAGCTAACCTAATATCAATTGTTGGAAAACTGTTAGGATCTATTATCAAGAAAGTCTTAATTACACTTAGAAAAACATAGTATAACTATACCAAGTCAACATGGGATTCCCGGAATGGCAGGACTGACATATGAAGAGAGATTGGATCGACTGGACTCACTGGAATTTATAAGAATGAGATAGGATCTCGTAGAAACATATAAAATCCTGATGGGACTGGACAGGCTAGATGTAGGAAAAATGTTCCCAATGTTGGGTAAGTACAGAACTAGGGGTCAGAGTCTAAGAATAAGAGGTAAGCCATTCAGGACTGAGGTGAGAAAGAACTCAGAGAGTTGTGAACCTGTGGAATTCTCTACCACAACTGTTGGGGCCAGTTCGTTAAATATGTTCAAGAGGGAGATGGACATGGCTAAAGGGATCAAGGGGTATGGAGAGAAAGCAGGAGTGGGATACTGAGAGTGCATAATCGATCGGCCATGATCATACTGAATGCTGGTGCAGGCTTGAAGACCAAATGGCCTACGCCTGTACCTATATTTTGTTTCTATGTTTCTATGAGCACAGTAAGAAGTCCTGCAACACCAGATTAAAGTTCAACAGGTTTATTTGGAATCATGAGCTTCTGGAGCACCACTCCTTCATCAGATGAAGGAGACCTCTCTACTCACCTGATGAAGGAGCAGCACTCCGAAGCTCATGATTCCAAACAAACCTGTTCGATTTTAACCTGGTGTTGTGAGACTTCTTACCGTTCCCACCCCTGTCCAATACCAGAATCTCCATATTATATTTCTGTGAAATGCTGGTTGACGAATTCATTAGAGTTTTTTGAGGGGGTAACTAGTTGGGTAGATTAAAGGGAACCAGCAGATGTAGTATAGCTGGATTTCTAAAGGGCACTTGATAAGATACCACACAAAAGGTTAATAGGCAAAGTAATGGCTCATGGAGTTAGGTAATATTTTAGCATGAGGAGTGAATTGGTTAACCACTGGAAAGCACAGTGTGGGCATAAATGGGGCTTTTTCAACTTGGCAGGCAGTGGAGTGCTGAGTGGTGGTTTCCATTGGTCAGGTAATCTAAAACATGGAGGCACAATCTGAGGATATGGGCTGGTCGTTTAGGAGTCAGATGAGGAGAAATTTCTTTCCTCCTATCCCATAGGGTTGTAGATGCTCCATTGTTGAATACCTGAGATAGACAGGTACCTGGTCTCTCAGGGAATTAAGAAATATGAGGAGTAGGTGGGAAAATAAAGTTGAACCTCAAGGTCACTAATGGCTGTATTGAATGGTGGAGCAGGCTCAATGAGCCATTAACTTCATTGCCAAGCTGCAGTTTTTTAAGAACTATTGCCTCCCCAAGATGTACAACCACAATTGCGCTTGGGATTGCAAAAACAGGTCTGTTATCACTATGTCATTGTGGGATGGCACAGTGGCACAGTGGTTAGCACCCCTCAGCGTCCACATGAAGCCCCTTCAGAATTTTGTAAGCTTCTTTGAGCTCGCCTCTCATACTTCTAACCTCCAGGAATATAAGCCCAATTTACTTAGTCTCTCATCATAAAACAACTCCCTCATCCCAGGGACCAGTTTAGTGAACCTTAGCTGTACCACGTCCACTGTATCACCATCTCCTGTGCACATTATTCCAAATGCAGTCTCACCAAAATCCTGTAACAAGACTTCATTATTTTTGTATTGCAGTGCCCTTGCAATAAAGGTCAACGTGCCATTTGACTTCCTTGTAGTGCCAGGGACCTGGGTCTGACTGCCTGCTTGGGTCACTTTCTGTGTGGAGTCTGCACATTCTCCCCATGTCTGCGTAGGTTTCCTCCAGGTGCTCCTGTTTCCTCCCACAGTCCAAAGCGGTGTAGATTAAGTGGACTGGCCATGCTAAATTGCCCCTTAGTGTTAGGAGGACTAGCTGGGGTAAATGCATGAGGTTATGGTGGGATTGTGGTCGGTGTTGACTTGATGGGCCAAATGGCTTCCTTGTGCACTGTAATGATTCTATGTTATTTGCCTGCAAAATGCGTCTGATACCTAGTAAGTATGCACCGCCAATAGATGCAGCAACATGCCTCGCATTATGCTAGCAAAAACAAAACCTAAATCAATGCTTTTTTGTGTGGTGAGAGGCTAAGAAATAAAAGTAAATTTTGTGACTTATAGTAATCATTATAAAAAAATTTGCAGAACAGTCCACATTTTGCGAAAAAAAAACACAGTTGCATTGGCCGGGAATCGAACCCGGGCCTCCCGCGTGGCAGGCGAGAATGCTACCACTGAACCACCAATGCAAAGGATAGTCAAAGCTTTCCCTTCTTTACTCACATCAAGAATTTGACAGGAAATTAGGTTTACATCATATTGATTCAATGTTCTGATTCTTTGAATTTTGTTTTAATGCTGAACATCAAAACGGGCAAATTTTGCTTGCCTCTGCAGCACACTGCAATATTGCATTTTGTCTATGTATTTGGTCCAGTAAGGCTGTTGCATGAATTTATATTGACCGCACTAGGAGCTGGGCTGCATACAGCTGTAACCTGAGTCTGGAGGCCTCTTACCCAAGATGACGTGGCAAGCTCTCAGCTTTAGCGTGCAAACCACAATAAACATACAACTGCAGGCAGTTTACTGACAGCAAACAGTGCAAATGCTCCTTTTATTTTTACGCAGTGGACTGTATCGAGACTGGCTAGACTTATCCAGCACACTACCTCGAAAATAATGGGCTGGGTGATAGTCTAGGGTGGAACAGTTTGTGTGCATATTAACAATGATTTACAGAGCTTACTGAACTAAATGATCCCAATTCCTTTTGCGCAGGGGAATGGTTTGAATGAATTGACTTCTATTTTGAACACTTTAGCATTCAAATTGAGCTTCGAGGCAATATGCATTGAAGCAGATTTAAAAATCACAAATACATACACTGGCATTTGTTTTGTGAAATAGAATCCTGAAGGATCTTAAACCCAAAATGCAGAAAAACAACAGTGATCTTTTCAGCCAGTTTAAGTGAGATCTCTACATGAATTAAAATGCTAATAGATAAAATTAGGGAATAGTTACCATAATAAGTGCAACCTAAAAAAGGATCTATCTATCTATCAATCAATCAATCTATCTATCTCTATCTAAGCTATCTATCTAAGTTACCTATCTAACCAATTATCTAAGCTTTCTATCTGTCTGTTTATCTATAAAGCTTTCTCATATAATGCTTAAAAATATACAATTGTTTTGGTTAATTTTTTTGTCAGCCTACCATTCAATGAAACTCAAGTGCCTATCTTCTTTAGTTCATAGGTCGGGAACTCTGACATTAGTCCCTGGCCTGAATAATATGAAACATCCCAATTGCACATTGTGGCCATTTCACAGCCAGTGCTTGGACAAGAGGACTGAGATTCATCAAGAACCAGAGTTCCTGACCTACTGCCTAAAGAAGATAAAAACTTGAGTTTCATCACACTCCAAGTACACCCTCTTGGAGGTATAAGAGCCTCAAGCTGCCTATAGCAGTCATCCTCAGAGATTGGTGAAATGAAATGGAAACGGTCCGAAAAAGGCGAGCTCAGAAGTATTTCTGTGGGGCCAGGATAGCAGGAACACTCCTCTGGACACCATGAGTAGACTCTGATGCTTTGGGATTACTGCAATTTGCCCCTACCACATATTTGAACCCACCTGCCTGCCCACCAGCTCAGCTTCCAGACAACCCAAGTGGCACCGGCCTGGAACTAGTGGAATGTTTGCCCAAGGTCAATGTGCAAATGAGACTTCCTGGCGTTCAAAATGGCCTTCCAGGATCTTATCAACACTCCAGGATTGCCCCACGTCTCCAGGAATTAAAGAGTAATCTCCAATACATTAATGCAGAAAAATAAATCCATAGACTATAGCATGCCCTCTTGACCATCGCCTCATCCCCAGTTATGGAGATACTGGCATTGGACTAGGGTGTGCACAGTAAGAAGTTTCACAACACCAGGTTAAAATACAACAGGTTTATTTGGAATCATGAGCTTTCAGAGCATTGCTCCTTCATCAGGTAAGTGATTCACCTGCTGAAGGAAGTGCTCCAAAAGCTTGCAATTCCAAATAAACTGGTTGGTTATTTAACCTGGTGTTGTGAGACTTCTTACTGTGCTCAAGCCCAGTTGCCATTTGCCACTGGCAGGATCTTCAAGTCCTGCTGAAGTCTATGGCCATTCACGTTCCTTGCCCACCTCGGTGTCAGTAAATCCGCTATGGAGGCTTGCCTTCAGCAGGACTGGAAGATCCTGTTGGCAAGAAGGGCTGGAAAATTTTCATCTATGTGTGCACAAAAATTCACCCTATCAGTGGCAGGCAAACGACAAAAAGACCAGGACAACACACGTTGGAGGAAATAGTCTGAAGCATATTGAGATAAGCAAGGAATAAAGGGTGAATTTAACCTTTCCTGTCTGGCAGATGTTGGGTAGCTAAAAGCAAAGTGATTATTTGCTCACTCTACAAGTCACCCAGTTTCCACTGTCTGTCCTAACATATGGAATGAATTATCCTCCTAAAACAGAAGCAAGCTGACATCTGGTTACATCAGTAGCACCTTGGGCTGCATTTTAACATGAGCTTCATAGAATCCCAACAGTGCAGAAAGAGGCCATTCGGCCCATCGAGTCTGCATCAACCACAATCCCACCCAGGCCCTATCCCAGTAACATCACCTATTTACCCTATTAGTCCCCCTGACACGAAGTGGCAATTTAACATGGCCAATCAAACTAATCCACACACTTTTGGACTTGTGAGTAAAATCATGAAGTAGGAAGAAGAGGCCCAAAATTTTAAGTGGGAAACCTCCCTTTGATGATCTGAGAGGAAGTGACTGCCTCTCCCCCCCCCACCTACTGCCGGGGCTCAGCGTCCTCACCTCTCCAGCGTTCCCACAGGCATTGTGCAATGCTTCTCTCAGGAGTATTAATATCTTTTTGCTTTCACAGTACAGCAGTGAAGTGTCAGCCTGAATGGTGCACTCAAATCCCTGGTGAGGCCTGAAATCAGGATTAATCCCCTTACTGAGCTAAATTAACTAATCACAGCTGAGATTGGATTGCAGCACCTGTGCTGACCTTCTGATGTTTGGTGGAATGGGTCAATGGAACTGAGGCATCAGCTTGGCTCATTGTTCATGATCACCCTCTAGTGATCTTTGTAGGAAAGTGCATGCGTATGGGAGTTCATAGAATCTTAACAATGCAGAAGGAGGCCATTTGGCCCATCAAGTCCACACTGACTCTCCCTCCAACAAAGCATCCCATCCAGACCCTATCTCTGTAGCCCCACACATTTACCCTGCTAATACCCTCAACCTATGTATCTTGGGACATAAGGGACAACTTAGCGTGGCCAATCCACCTAACCTGCACATCTTTGGAGCGTGGGAGGAAACCAGAGGAAATCCATACACACACGGGGAGAACGTGTCCACATAGTCACCTCACCCAATGTCGGAATTGAACCCGGGTCCCTGGCACTGTGAAGCAGCAGTGCTAACCACTGTGCCACCCACAGTATGTGAGGACGGAACTAAATCCAGCGGTGATGCTCGATCCTCATGATCTCATGCAGTCAAATGGTTTGCTAGCACTCTGAGGGAAAAATTGGACATCTCCTGAAAGCGGGCACAGTGTTGTGCTGTCTAATCATTGATATTGCTGCTGCATTGTCTCCAAGTTGGAGACAGACTTCTGCAATGTCCTTGACAACAACAGCATGTTTGCTAACAGGCCTGTCAATGGAATAAGCATTTCTCTGTATATATTCATTAATTTTTTTTTGTACATCAGCAAATTCTCTGCAGAAGAACTTGTGTATAACACTACCCTCCAGGAAGCGAGCATCTACCTCACCCTTTTTCCTGGCTGGACTCATGCCCAGCAACTCATCGCATGCAGACCTCACCTCTGTGATGCCCTCTAGTGACTGTGCAGTGCCAGTATCTGAGTTGGTGTCTGTGAGTGTCAGGCCGAGTGACTATGTTTCTTGCTCTTCAGTCTCTTCTCCCTCAAGGCCTTCAGTCCCTCTCAGCACTGGCTAGCCAGGCAACAGTTCTTCGGTATCCGAAGCCATAATGGCTCAAGGGAGGGGAAAGGGGGCAAAGCAAGAGCTATTTGGTTGATAGGTTGAGGGAGCTGGGACTCTTCTCCCTGGAGAGGCGTAGGTTGAGAGGCAACCTGATAGAGGTTTATAAAATGTTGAGAGGAATAGATAGGGTGGATTCTCAGAGGCTATTTCCCCGGGTTGAAATGGTCGCTACGAGAGGACACAGATTTAAGGTGCAGGGAAGCAAGTACAGAGGTGATGTTAGGGTTAAGTTTTTCACTCAGAGGGTGGTGAGTGAATGGAATCGGCTGCTGTCAGTGGTGGTGGAGACGATCTTGCTGGGGTCTTTTAAAAGACTTCTGGATGAGTATATGGGATTTAATGGGATTGGAGGTTATAGAGAGGTCTATGGATTGGTAGGTATAGATGTGATCGGCTCAACTTGTGGGCCGAAGGGCCTGTTTGTGCTGTAGTGTTCTATGTTCTATGTTCTATGTACACCATCTGTTAATTGTAAATCATAATGCGTTGGGTGACGTGAGGTGTGAGAATGTGCAATAGGCAGCAATTTGTCTTTGTTTTTGATGGTTTAAGTACTGTTATCTCCAATATCCTCTCCTGCATGAAGATGAACAAATACAGATGTTCCTACCCCTCACTGGTTAGCTGCTACTGTCTGTCAGGCATAGGGAAATTAACAAGACCCAGTTGCCCAAAGTAAAGTGCAAAAGACCACTATTTACCATCTATTAAATATCAATGGCTTTTGACGATGTTACTGAAACTGGTTCTCTGATACTGAGGGACTAACATCTACCTCTTATTGAATATCAGTGACCATGTTTGAAACTGATTCTTTGATTTAAAAAACTCGGGCAGTCTGTCAAAATAACACCGACTACAGAAAAAGGTTGTGCTACATTGGCCTTTCCAAAACTGAGGTGCTTAAAAAGACTTTTTTTTAAAAAAGCCTCCAGCTTGATTCCAATGCTCCGAGTTGGATCTGTGGTTCATCAGATGAACAACCTTCACTTCAAAGAAATACTACGTCTAATCTGTGTTTGACCTCAGCCATCTGGACTCACCTGAAGTACAACTCCGGAGCCAGCAAACATTCCCTTCTTCACAGGATTATCAAAGATAAATGAACTGTTGAGTATCAGTTTGGTTTTAATACTAGTAGAAATGTACTATCCTCTGTAATTGTAAGAAGTCTCACAACATCAGGTTAAAGTCCAATAGGTTTACTTGGTAGCATGAGCTTTCCGAGCGCTGCTGCTTCATCAGGTGAGCGGAGATTTGGGTTCACAAGAAGGGCATATGTAGACACAGACTCAATTACAAGAGAATCCTTAATTGTAGCTTTCTTGAATGAGAGGTGACACGGTGGCATGGTGATTAGCACTGCTGCCTCACAGTGCCAAGGACCTGGGTTTGATTCCCAACTTGGGTCACTGTCTGTGTGGAGTTTGCATGTCTCCCCACCCCGCCCCCCCCCCAGCCCCGTGTCTGCATGGGTTTCCTCCAGATGCTTCGGTTTCCTCCCACAGTCCAAAGATGTGCTGGTTAGGTGGATTAGCCATGCTAAATTGTCCTTTAATGTCAGGGAGATTAGCAGAGCCTAGGTGAGATTGTTGTCAGTGCAGACTTGATGTGCCAAATGGCCTCCTTCTGCAGTGCCCAAAGATGTGTCGGTTAGGCTGATTGGCCATGCTAAATTGACCTTAGTTTCGGAGGATTAGCAGGACAAATGTGGAGTTATGGGAATAGGATGGGATTGTAGTGGGTGCAGGCTCAATGGGCCAAATGGCCTTCTTCTGTACTGTAGGGATTCTATGACTAACCTTTCTATGACACTCAACAGTGCATTCAGCACTGCTCTTTGTGACAATTATTATACTTAGCAGCCAACACAAAGTTTGCATGGTACCTGCATCACTTCGAATCGGTGCAGGAGAATCATGCACCTTGCACTCAATTTTTGAGGTGCATTCCAACTTTGCCCCCCTACATTTCAAATTAAACAATAAAACATGGAAGAAATGAAACAAAAAGTTTCAAGTATAATTCTACAGTAAGAATATTTATAAGTTGATCAATTTAACCAATTTTCAAACCGAACTTGCACGAAAATCTACCCTTGTGTTTTCTTGGTTTGCTTCCTCCACTTGCTTTTCAAAAAGATAAATTTCATTGTTGTACAATGCAGAATATAAATATAATGGCCCAAATCATTCCAGGCTGGGAGAAGTAGCTTCTCCTTATCCCTGTCTCTGTCTTGAATCTCCCCCCTCTTACTCTACAATTATGACCGCTTGTCCTAGACTGTTCTAGAAGGGAGAACATTTGATTAACATTTACTTTATCAATCCCATTGAGTATTTTATATATCTCAATCAAATCCCCCCTCATTCCAGTGCCGCTGAAAGTGAATGGAGTTTAGACTGGAACGCCAAGCTTTCCGTTCTTGCTTGCAACGGGTCGCGCCCATGATCTGGGAAGAAGTACAACAGATGTACAGGCCATCATCAGAGCTGAAGACATCGAAACATAGGAATATAGAAATTAGGAGCGAGAGCAGGCAATTCAGCCCCTCGAGCCCGCTCCGCATTTTATATGATCATAGCTGCTCCCCATCTCATCGTAACTCCACTTCCCTGCCTTTTCCCCATAGCCTTTTATCCCGCATTTGATCAAATATTTATCCGTCTTTTTCTTGAATCCACTGATTGATTCTGCGTCCACTGCACTCTGGGGAAGCGAGTTCCATAGATCTACAACCCTCTGTGAGAAGTAGCTTCTCCTTATCTCTGTCTTGAATCGCCCCCCTCTTACTCTACAGCTATGACTGCTTGTCCTAGACTGTTCTAGAAGGGAGAACATTTGGTTAACATTTACTTTATCAATCCCGTTGAGTATTTTATATACTTCAATCAAATGCTTTCTCATTCTTCAGTACTCCGGCGAGTACAAGTCCAACCTACTCAACCACTCCTCATACTATAGCCATTTCAAACCTGGGACCTCTTCTGAGCCGACTCCAATGGCACCACAACCTTCCTCAAAGAAGGTGACCGAAACTGAACACAGAAAGGACCATGATATCAAGTAGCGTTGGCATTATTACACTTGATAAAATATTGCACTTAGGTTCACTATTACTGTCCGGCATGGGCACATTATACTTCGGAGAAGAGTTACGCTCATGTTCAGTTTTGTTTTATTTAGTGGGCAACAAAATTATCCTTAGTACCTAAAACTGGACATTGATGTTACATTATCTCTGATTTATATGTGGTGTGAAAAATTACCTTGTTTTTTTAAAAAAAGAACCAGAAAAGGGATTTATTCTGATCTATAACTCAAGCCTAAGGCATTTCTTATTCTAGACAATAGGACATAGTAGAGTGCAGCAATGAAAATGATTTGTACAGGTATAGCAGACATGATTGGCATGGACAGGTAGGGCCGAAGGGCCTGCTTCTGTACTTTATTGCTTTATGATGCTATGGCCGGAATTTTAAGGCCTCATTGGTCCCGAAACTGTAACATCCCATTCAAGGTCAATGGACCTTTCCATTGTCCACCCCTCACCTGCTCTGATTACAGTGATGGGCGGGATGGTAAAATTCCGGTGTGTGTATCTAAGAGACAGCAGGAACTCAAGCCAATAATCAACATGACTCTGAGATCTGACCTTCCCATATGGAAATTTGAACTGTTTCAGCTGCTTTTATACGAAGTCATATTTCTGGCTGTTGTGATGCACTGGGAAGGAATTGGCCTTTACAGTGAAAGGGATTTAAAATACTTAGGTGAAGCCAGGCCACTACAGGAAACAATATTAATCTTATAGTGGAAGATGATTCAATGAAGTTTCTACACATCATATCAATAAGCTTTAAAGTGGCAATGCCCTCATGTATTACATGAAATTTTAGATCAAACAATGTGTTTAATATTTTTATTAGGATAATACAGAACCTACATATTGCAAAAAAGAGAGAAATATTGCTTTTCATCTTGAACTCATAGAATCCTACAGTGCAGAAGGAAGCCATTCAGCCCATTGAGTCTGCACTGACCACAATCCCACCCAGGTTCTATCCCCATAACCCCATGCATTCACCTAGCTAGCCCCCCCAACACTAAGGGGCAAGTTAGCACGGCCAATCCACCTAACCTGCACATCTTTGGATTGTGGGAGGAAACCAGAGCACCTGGAAGAAACTCACGCAGACACGGGGAGAACATGAAGATTCTACACAGACAGTGACGCAAACCAGGAATTGAACCCAGGTCCCTCGTTCTGTGAGGCAGCAATGCCGTCCACTGTGCCCCCATGCCACGCATTAACACAAATGAATGGCAAATTTCTAACAATGGAAACAGTTTATACTACAGGCTCCTATCTTTTCTCTTACAGATTAATGATTTCATTTTGCCCAGCTATCTGAATGGCCAGAAAATGTAGAAGCAGAATAATAATACTGTAGTTGAGTTGAAAAATCACAGTAAAAATCCACTACAGAATAGAAACCCCTACAGGTTATATGTGAAAATTGTTTTTGAACATTGAGAGTTCCCCAGAAGGGGGTGCACAATTCCTGGAGATATTGTAATACGAATTGATGCATGGAGTGGATGGAGCAATCCCCTATTCCAAAAATCAATTAAATATATGGTCCCAGACAAGGGATCAATCAGGGAGAATGTACAAACTCCACATAGATAGTGACCCAAATTGGGAATTGAATGCATGTCCCTGGCACTATGAGGCAGCAGTGCTAACCACTGTGTCACCGTGCTGCCCCTAAGTCCTATTTTGGGCGATTGTCTGTGTGGAATCTGCACATTCTCCCCATGTAGTGTGTGTTTCTCCGGATGCTCCAGTTTCCTCCCACAGTCCTAAGATGTGGAGGTTAGATGAATTAGCAATGCGTAAATGCATGGAGTTGTGGGGACAGGGTGGGGATGGGCCTGGATTAGATGCTCTGTCAGAGAATCAGAATGGACTCGTTACCATCCTCCTGTATGGTAGGGATTTTTTGGGGTAGCATGTTGGTTAGCGCAGCACCAGGGATCTAGGTTCAATTCCCAGCTTGGGTCACTGTGTGGAGTTTGCACGTTCTCCCTGTGTCTCCATGGGTTTCCTCCGGGTGCTCTGGTTTCCTCTGAAAGTTGTGCTGGTTAGGTGCATTGACCAAGCATGCCAAGGTGCCAAGCATGGTGACTAGGGGAATTTCACAGTAACTTCATTGCAGTGTTAATGTAATAATAATAAGAACATAATAAGAAATAGGAGCAGGAGTAGGCCATCTAGCCCTTTGAGCCTGCCCCGCCATTCAATAAGATCATGGCTGATCTGTCATGTCTCAGTTCCACATTCCCGCCCTCTCCCCATAACCCTTAATCCCCTCGCTTATCAAAAACCCATCAACCCGCGTCTTAAAAATATTTAGCGAGGCAGCCTCCACCACCTCAACGGGCAGAGAATTCCAGAGATTCACCATCCTTTGAGTGAACAAGTTCCTCCTCAACTCCGTTCTAAACCGTCCCCCCTTTATCTTGAGGCTGTGCCCCCTAGTCCTACTATCCTTTCTGAGCGGGAAGGGTCTCTCCACCTCTATCCTATCCATCCCATTCACCATCTTATATGTCTCAATGAGATCTCCCCTCATTCTTCTAAAGTCTAACGAGTACAAGCCTAGTTTATTCAGCCTCTCCTCATAGCTCAACCCCCTCAACTCCGGCATCAGCCTAGTAAACCTCCTCTGCACTCCCTCCAAGGCCAAAATATCCTTGCGTAAGTACGGCGACCAAAACTGCACACAGTACTCCAGCTGCGGCCTCACCAATGCCCTATACAGCCGCAGCAAGACCTCCCTACTTTTATATTCAATCCCCCTCGCTATGAAAGCCAGCATCCCATTAGTCTTCCTGACCACCTGCTGCACCTGCAGGCTGGGTTTTTGCGACTCATGCACAAGGACCCTGAGGTCCCTCTGCACCGTCACCTGCTGCAGTTTTTCGCCACGTAAGTAATAGTCCTTCCTACCATTATTCCTACCAAAGTGGACCACCTCGCCTTACTTGTGACTGGCAGCTGAATGTTCCTGGGCATAAGTGTTTTAGGTGTGACAGAGGAGGGTTAAAGAGAGGTGGAGGGGTGGCACTGTTAGTAAAGGAGAACATCACAGTAGTGCAGAGGGAGGACAATATGGAGGAGTTAGGGATTGAGTTGCTGTGGGTGGAGTTGAGGAATAAGAAGGGAGAGATTACGGTGCTAGGGGTATACTATAGGCCACCCAACAGCCCGAGGTCAGTGGAGGAAGCCATTTGCAGGGGCATTTTGGATAGGTGCAGGAAGAATAGGGTGGTTGTAGTGGGTGACTTTAATCTTCCTGGAGTGGATTGGAGGGGGCCTAGAGCTGGGGGTACAGAGGGAGAGGAGTTTGTAAAATGTGTCTTGGAAGGGTCCCTAGAGCAGTATGTAACTAGCCTGACTAGGGAAGGGGCTATACTGGATTTAGTGTTGGGTAATGAGCCGGGGCAGGTGGTTGAGGTTGAGGTAGGCGAACATGTGGCTAACAGTGACCACGAGTCCGTCTACTTTAGGATAAAAATGGAAAGGGATGAGTGCCGGCCAAACGGGAGGGTGCTGAACTGGGGGAAAGCGCGCTATAGCCGGATTAGGAGGGAGCTGAAGGACACTGATTGGGAGGGACTGTTAGCTGGCAAGTCCACGGTTGGCAAGTGGGAGGTTTTTAGGGGCAAAATGAAAATGTTGCAGGAAAGGCATGTTCCGGTTAAGTGTAAGGATGGGAAAGGTAGGATTAGAGAGCCATGGATTACAGGGGGTATCGAAGACTTGGTAAGGAAGAAGAGGGAGGCGTATGTTAGGTCGAAACAACTGGGTACAGAGAGTGCGCTGGAGGAATATAGAGAGAGTAGGAGGGAGCTAAAAAGGGGAGTTAGAAGGGCGTAGAGAGGGCATGAAATGGCTTTGGCTGATAGGATTAAGGAAAATCCAAAGGCATTTTATTCCTATATTAGGAGCAAGAGAGTAGTTAGAGGGAAAATTGGTCCTCTTAGGGACAAAGGTGGGGAGTTATGTATTGAGTCGGAGGGAATGGGGGAGATCCTGAATGAATACTTTGCGTCGGTATTCACGAAGGAGAGGGGTTCGGTGTCGTGCAGTGTCTTGGAGGGAGCTGTGGATCAGTGGCAGGAAATATCTATTACGAGGGAGGAAGTGCTAGGGCTTTTAGGTAGCGTAAGGACAGATAAAGCTCCGGGGCCTGATGGTATTTATCCCAGGCTGCTTAGGGAGGTGAAAGATGAAATTGCTGGGCCTCTGGCGCAAATCTTTGTCTCTTCTTTGGACACAGGTGAGGTCCCAGAAGACTGGAGGGTAGCTAATGTGGTACCGCTGTTTAAAAAAGGTAGTATGGATAACCCTGGAAATTATAGACCGGTGAGTTTGACATCGGTGGTAGGGAAATTAATGGAAAAAATACTTAGGGGTAGGATGTACGAGCATTTGGAACGTTGCGATCTGATTAGGGATACGCCACATGGCTTTGTTAGAGGGAGGTCTTGCCTTACGAATCTGGTAGAATTCTTTGAGGAGGTGACAAAAACGGTTGACGATGGGAGAGCCGTTGATGTCATCTATGTGGATTTCAGTAAGGCGTTTGACATAGTCCCTCATGGTAGGCTGGTAGAAAAGGTTAAGGCACAAGGGATACGAGGACAGGTAGCTAGGTGGATTGAGAACTGGCTGGGCAATAGGAGACAGAGGGTAGTTGTTGAGGGGACCTTTTCGGGCTGGAGGCCAGTGACCAGTGGTGTGCCGCAGGGCTCAGTACTGGGACCTCTCCTCTTTGTAGTATACATAAACGACTTGGAAGAGAGCGTATGTGGTGTGATCAGCAAGTTTGCGGATGACACCAAGATGGCAGGATTGGCGGATAGTGAGATGGAATGTCAGGTGATACAGCAGGATATAGATAGGTTGGTACATTGGGCAGATAGGTGGCAGATGGAATTTAATCCTGACAAATGCGAGGTGATGCATTTTGGAAGGAATAATGCAGAGAGGAGCTACGTGATAAAAAGTAGACCGATTAGGAGTATAGAAATACAGAGGGACCTGGGAGTGCAGGTTCACAAGCCTATGAAGGTTGCGACACAAGTGGAGAAGGTTGTGAGGAAAGCTTATGGAATGCTAGCCTTTATAGGAAGGGGTATAGAGTACAGGAGCTGCCGTCTAATGCTTCAGTTGTACAGAACGTTGGTTAGACCGCATTTGGAGTACTGCGTCCAGTTCTGGTCACCTTACTACCGGAAGGATGTGGAGACTCTGGAGAGGGTGCAGAGGAGGTTTACTAGGATGTTGCCTGGCATGGAAGGACTGAGTTACGAGAAAAGGTTTGAGAAACTGGGACTTTTCTCCTTGGAAAGACGGAGATTGAGGGGAGACATGATAGAGGTACATAAGATACTGAAGGGAATAGATAGAGTCAATAGTGATAGGCTGCTCCCTAGATTGGGTACAATTACGAGAGGTCATGATCTAAGGGTGAGGGGGGAGAAGTATAATTTGGATGTGAGAGGAAGGTTCTTCACGCAGAGGGTCATGGGGGTATGGAACGCGCTACCAAGTAGGGTGGTGGAGGCAGGCACGTTGGACTTGTTTAAGGTTTACTTAGATAGACACATGAGCGAAACAAGGATGGAGGGTTATAGTAGGGGGTATTAAATAGGGTCAGAGCCTCAGGAGACACCGGAAATGCAGACTTATATGTTAACGTTTTTGTCTTTTTATTCCGCAGGTGGAGGTCCACCTTGTTGTCAAACAAGGGGCATGCACACGGTGGGTCGTGCATGGGCTGCTCTTGGAGGTTCCGGGAGTGGCCTAGTACTTCGTGTCAGTGTGTGTGCTTGATCCTGGACCGGTAGACGGGCGCCGCAACAGCTCAGTGACTATCACTGCTAGCTGTGCAGATACATGGATTTGGGCCTGTGTCTGTGGGAGTTTGCACATTCTCCCTGTGGTTGCGTGGGTTTCCTCCGGGCGCTCTGGTTTCCTCCCACACCCCAAAGATGTGCTCTTAGGCTGATTGGTATACCAAATTGACGCTATTCTCCCCTGAATCTGGCTAAGTTAGGGGTTCCACTCGCATACATGCAGGGCAGGGTAGGTGTAGGAGGATGGGGTGGCGCGGGCTCGTTGGGCCGAAGGGCCTGTTTCCCGTGCTGGGTTGTTCTTTGTTCTTTGTTTGTAATAAGTAAACTTTAAAACTAATAAGATGCCACAAAGGGGGATTTTGTTTTGCAGTACTGGGCAGGGGGCGTGGAGGTGGCGGGATTCACAAGTGGAGACACTCACTGGAGAGAAATCGTGGGGGTGCAGATTTGCGAATGGAATTATAGGGTAGGAAATTCTGGGAGGTGAGCGGGGAGATTTGAACAGAGACTCAAGGGGATAGGAAACCGACAGGGATTAGTAGGACCAGGTTTGCAGGGGGCTGCTTAGGCGTGGGAATCACCAGGACAGAGTCGGTAGGGGGCTGGTTTGTGGAGAGGGGAGATTTGCAGGGGCAAAATGGGAGACAGAAAAGATAAAAGAAAGAGAAAGGAATGAGAAGTGTGAAGAAAGAGACAAGTTCCAAATGGAGGAGGGTGAATTTCCATGGATTTTCCTTGGTCTCTCACTGTAACTTCGAGGAATGATTGACTGAAGCCCTGCAAAATTAACAGCCAACTGGGAGAATCCCTCCAAAAGAAGCGAACACCAGTTAATGCTGGAAATGGAAACTTGACTGGTGCAGTGCAATTTTGTTGTTGGAGGTCAGAATACACGATATCAGTGGGAATCTGTCAATGACAGTGTGATAACTTGGCTTGTGCCAGAATTAAGGGAGGTGGTTCCTGACTGTGCATGAGAGATGTTAACTTTATTACATAGTATTATTAATATTATTTATTAATACAGAGCATTATTTCAAAATATATCTTTGGGTAAGATAAGGCAGCACGTTGGCACAGTGGTTAGCACTGCTGCCTCACAGCACCGGTGACCCAGGTTTAATTCTGGCCTTGAGTCACTGTCTGTGTGGAGTCTGCACGTTCTCCCTGTGTCTGCCTGGGTTTCCTCCCATAGTCCAAAAAATATGCAGGTTAGGTCGATCGGCCATTATAAATTGCCCCTTCATGTCAGGGGGATTAGCAGGGTAAGTATATGGGTTATGGGAATAGGGCCTGGATGGGATTGTGATTGGTGCAGGCTCGATGAGTCAAATGGCCTCCTTCTGTACTGTAGGGATTCTACGATTCTATATCAGGAAAAAAGCATGGGGAACATGAGCAAAAACAAAACAGTGATAGAGCATTTAATAACACCCCTTGGTAAAGACAGCAAAGACTACACAATAAGGTCCTGGATTCACAATGGGTATGGTTGGGAATGGCTGCCATCAGATTTTTGAATGCATTAAGTTGATCTTTCTCTACACCTTAGCTATGACTCTAACACTACATTCTGCACTCTTTCGTTTCCTTTTCTATGAGCAGTATGCTTTGTATAGCTTGCAAGAAACAATACTTTTCACTGCATGCTAATACATGTGACAATAATAAATCAAATCAAGTCTGGGAATAGCTGGAAAAAAGCCAAAGGCTCCTGCTTGCTATTGCTGTCCAGGAGACCTTATTGAAAGTGCGGGTATTTCGATGACTGGTGGCGACAGGTGAGTTCTGCTCTCATGCTCCCATGTGCTCCTCTGGCAGTCATGTTGAAGAGTGGTCCCTTTGGTAATCTACAGAACACCAGCAAGGGGTTCACCAGCTGATGTTGTCCTGGGCATTCGCCCACCATTCTAGCATAATGATGGCAGGAGAATGTAAATACCATTTTTATACCATTCTCTTGGGCCTCCTACAGAATTGCACTTACAGCAGGGACAAGAAGACAGGAGCTCAGCCCACTTGCAGAATCTCATTTCCAAATGCATTCTGGGAGGGGAAACGGTAAGCGGAAGATAAAACAGGAGGAACAAGGAATGAATAGTTGTCAACTGTACGCAGCTATTCAACAATGTGTTACAAGTATAATCACAGCTGCTAAACTGTGTTTGAAACACATTCATATCTATGATGTAAATAGGGGAGCTTTAGTCAGGTGTTGTGAATGTTTCTTGGCATCTATTTTTCCACCATGCAGGACTTTTATTCCAGATCTAAAAGCAGAAGAAAATTGAATTACAATCCATCTCTTGGTGGGCATTTGCAAACAGAAGAGTAAATTGTGAGGCTCTAAATCAGTGAAATTCCATTGGGGTTTTCCCAGTTCTCCTGGTGTAACTCAGCCAGGAAACTGGTGGAAATACAGCTCCTCTTACTTTTCCTGCACCACCCAGCACAGATGGTGAAAATGGAGGTTCAGAGACAGACACGGTATGCAGCACTTGCTTTCCATTGTCAGGAACCCAACCATCATAATCAAAGTATTCAGGTCTGATGGAACAAGCCACCAACTAGCTTTTCTGTTGCGAGGTTCTGCTGCCTGGACAGTTCTGGAGAAGTTCTGAACTAAGGCCCCTGTCAGGAGAGTCTCCAAGTGTGGAGGCAGTCTGCTACAAGTTCCATGACTGTTCCCTGCTACAGAACCAACTCCTGGAATCACTGGCAGAGGATGAAATGCAGGAATAGGACAATGAGGATGCTCAGGAAGAGCAAAGTGCCTAATCTTAACTAACTGTAAGAATCAAGACACCTTCAAAGCGTACAATCGTCTTGATCTTGTACTACCATCACTACAGCAGATTTTGGCTATTAAATCCCAGTAGGTGGGCATTGTTTGTCAAAGCTGGTATTCAGCCCATCTCAGTTCTCCTTGAGAAGGTAGTGATGGGCCTTTTCTTTCTTGAGTTGCTGAAGCATGTATGGTGAGGATGCTGATACATTAGGAGTTCCAAGATTTTGACTGAGTGTCGAAGAATCAATGTCAACATGTATCATTTAAATTTTGGAGGTGAAAGATTTTAAGTCAGGAAATGCAATGGCATCAGGTGTTACACAGTAGGTGTTAAACCCCAACCAAACAAACAAACAGATTTCACTATCAGTGAACAATCATTCAAACTTTCTGCCATCTGAAGATTTCCTCCTCTGTTGCGTAAATAAAGTTTATTTATTCATTAGTCACAAGTAAGTCTTACATTAACGCTGCAATGAAGTTACTGTGAAATTCTCCTAGTTGCCATAGTCCAGCACCTGTTCAGGTCAATGCACCTAATCAGTATGTCTTTCAGAATGTGGGAGGAAACTGGAGCACCCAGAGGAAACCCACACAGACACGGGGAGAACGTGCAAACTCCACACAGACAGTGACCCCAAACCGGGAATTGAACCTGGGTCCCTGGCACTGTGAAGCAGCAGTGCGAAGAACTGTGCTACTGTGCCACCCTCCCCCACCTCCCCCCAATATTCCAGCCAATTGCAAATCAGCTCTTACCCAAGAAGCTCTATTCCCACAAATTTGTGTACCTTCCTTATTGTAACTGTGATAACTCCCATTAGGTCCATGGGAAAGCCTGTCTAGCTGGAACTCATTGCCTGAGCCTTGTATAAAGCAGGCCCGGGACTGGTCTGCTGAACTTTAGACCAAGGCAGGGACCAGTGTATGCACACCATAGTAGTGGTTTTACTTTGTATTCTGTAATAAACTGTGTTCCTTTTTAATCAGGCTTCCTGAATCACTACAGCAACAAATGTCTGTGAAGCATTTTATCAAAGGCTTTCTGAAATTGACACATCGATTAAATCTCCTTTATCTAGTCATTCCAGCCCCGAATCTTCTTACAGACAGTTTTGTACTTGAGCTGGAAGTCTAGTAGAAAATAGTTAGCTGGAGCAGGCACAGAGACAGAACTTGGTGATTTTGGAGCTCCTCTCTGAAGATTACTGCCAGGCAATTCTTACTGAGGATGCTCAGAGATCCCATCCAACCCCCAGAGCTTAAAAAGACAGAGGAAGAGGGCTGCTGTCAAATATTAGGCTTCCTTCCTGAGGACTCAGTATACAGTAAACCACAGAAATATATATGTTTGTAATACTTGTGAATGGTGGAAGAGATTGGTTCCAGACCAGGGTAATGTTCTGCAATGCTCCACAGATTGTTGCATGAAGACTTTTAATTCAGGCTCTTAAAAGAAGGGGCCATTCCTGCCTGTCCTGTTGCATTTATATTAATCCCAGATGCTGTTTAAAGCTATTCCTATAGCTTCTCATTATCAGGCATCAAGGATGCACTATACTCATTCTCATATCCTCCTGCATTTATATCAACATTCTGACCCCAGAACCTCCAGGAGAGTCAGGATCTCCCTACAAAGATGTTTTATGATTCCTGCTGAGCCAGAGGTAGACGAAGGTCACATATTCAGACCCTCTGATTTTACAGGGTCATTGGGCGTAGTTTTCAATTCAGGGTCAGGAATCCAAACTTATATAATTTTGATCTCCCAATGTAAATATCCTTACTGGGCTGGTGTGCATTTCATGCCCAATTAGTGCCACTGAGCGATTAGTCCCATCCTGAGGAGGATGGGAGCTGCCTGCAGAGTGCCAGGAGCAAAGGCAGGTGGCAGCCATGATGGGGCCTGCCGTTATCTTACAGAAGAAGCGAGACAGCATGTGAGAGGGCCAGCAGCCTCACTGCGCACACAAGTGGCCAAATGAGAAGCAATCTGCAAGATTGCCCCAGGTCCCAAAATTTCTCAATTTAAAACAAGGATCCTTAACTTTTGCCCATTAGTGACAGCTGTGTGTTACTGCGCCACCAGGCTGTTCAGGTCTGGCAGTATAAAAATTACAGGTCACCTTTTCATCTTTCCCAGTTCATTTTCAAGTTCCTCAAGGAGTTTAATAGATTGGAGACCAGTGGATTCTCTGTTCCATCCCCGTCTCCCTCTCCCCCTGCAAACCCTTTGAAAACTGTGTTGTATTCCAGTATCAGCAGGATACAACAACACAAATGTCAAATCACGCCCACAGCAGGATCAAGACTGAGATAATTCCTGTGTGATACAGACTGCACTGGAGAGATGCGAATACAGAAAGAGACATATTCTCAGCACAATCTTTGGACAAATTATAAACCTTTTTATTAAATTGTCGAGTACTAATATAGAACATTCATAGAATTAATGGAAGAATAACTGAAGATAATGAACAAATAGAGCTAGGAAAATTCATTACTGCTTTTATAATTGTACATTATATACACTTTAAATATAGAACATAAATTTCAGATGCCAACATATGATCGGGGGGGTGTCATTAAAGGAGGATATGTGTCTTGTTTGGCACAAATTAAGTTTCATTTCCTTAGGGATGAAGGAATATAAAATAAATAAAGCAAATTAAATGTATTGAATCCTGCCGACTGCACCAAGTTTGTTTCATCAGCTCTCAATGTGATGGCAGCACTTTATAAATTTGGACACAAGTAACATCCAATGGTTACAAATCGCTACTGCAAATAATTTCCACTCAAAAATATATACATATAAAATTAGGAAAAATATAGGAAGTGGGCAGTCATTTTGTAGAGGGGACTTGGAAAACCCACCATAGAATCACAGAATCCCTACACTGCAGAATGAGATCATTCGGCCCACTGAGGCTGCACCGGAAACAATCCCAACCAGACCCTATCCCCATTACCTTCTTTTACCCTGCTAATCCTCCCTGACATGAAGGGGTAATTTAGCATGGCCAATCAAACTAACTCACAAATCTTTGGACTGTGGGAGGAAACTGGAGCACCCAGAGGAAACCTACGCTGACACGGGAAGAATGTGCAAACTCCACACAGTCACCCAAAGCTGTAATTGAACCCAGGTCCCTGGCACTGTGAGACACAGTAAGTAGTCTCACAACACCAGGTTAATGTTCAACAGATTTATTTGGTAGCACAAGCCACAAGCTTTTGGTGTGCTGCTCCTTCATCAGGTGCTAACCACTGTGCCACCCCACTGAAGATTTGGGTCTTTTTTCTCTCCTTATGTTAGATCACAGCTAGTTTCTGCCTTTTCACCTTCTTGTTTCAGTTGACAGTAACATTTGGTCACTATTGATCTAATGTTCCTTGCTGCTGGAATCTTATTGCCATCGGTTTTGCAGTACCTCTGGAGGCCAGTTTAATATAAAGAGCCATGGCTAACAAACTATCTGTGGACTAATGAAACTCACCCACAACACTAGGTTCGAATGACATCCGCAATTCAAATTCTGGTGCCTACATGAGAGCAATATCCAGTGACATGAACCATCAATGTGGTCTTACTCCTGTCCCCCTTTTCAAAAAAAAGACCATATTGCCTCCAAAAAATGATCAGTTTCTGAGATATGATTTGATGATATGGGAATGTTTTTTGCAGTAATGAAATCATCAGGCAAATCCAAATCTTAATTACTACAAGTAACATCTTACTTAAATGCAGTCACGTAAAGATAATAATTGAATCTCCCATTCGCTTTAACAAAGGAAAGCATGCCTTCAGTAGAGGATAGTGGTTGAATTTCTGCAGGGGTGCCTCAATCACGGGGTCATTGCAACTCTTTCTCCCAAGTCACAGTGAATGATGAGAAGAACCCCTGTGGAAATGCCCCCAGTGTTGAAGACAATAGCGAGAATGAATTGACCAAATCCCTTGCTTGTCCCCCCGACAATTCCCAAGCTCGGGGAGCAATTAAAGCTTGGGAACACACATTCTTCAAATGCTTTAGGTACACTTTTGAGTTTCAACAATTAAACAGACAACAAGAAGCGCTTCATTAACAGCAGTGTGACGAGCCCATTGCCACAAGCCATCATCAACGCTGTTTAAAACCTGTGTCCAACTTGCACTGCATGACAAAAGCCATTTTATGCGTACACCATAATCACGGGCTTGTTAAGTATATTGCAGTTACATGGTTGGATCACAAGTCTACAAAGTGTGAGACTGACAGTCACCCTGCTACTCAATTGGCCACAGGAGGGGTCTTGACTGTTTCGATAACAGTATTCATTCTTCAGACACGACAATGAGGTAAATGTCCAACTATTGCAAAGGCTCAGTGTGAGTTTCTCTTCTTCGTCACCGTTTATCGTTTTCACATGTCGTTCAGTAAACAAGATATTTAATTTCGGAATAAATGAGAGGAAAAATAACTGAGCATGCCCGATAGACAATGACACTCCCATTCACCAAGGCCCGTGGTTTCAGGTACCATGGCTCTCTCTTGAACGAGAAATAGATTGCGTAGAGTGCCACCGCAAAAAAGTGTCTAATCAGAGTCATTGGTTCGGGAGAAAGCCTAACAGAAAGAAAGGTAGCAATTAGTCACGGGTAAGAACTGGTTCAGGTAACGTTGTCAATGTCTTCTTCAACAGAGAGTGAAGGTTGTGGTGTAATCCCTGCAATGGTACAATATTCTGAGTCACATTTCCATCTTGAGATACCTTCTGTCTGGTAAAGTTAGTTTATGAGGTGGAGATGTCAGCGTCGGGCTGGGGTGGGCACAGTATGAAGTCTCACAACACCAGGTTATAGTCCAACAGGTTTATTTGCAATCAGGAGCTTCCTTCATCCTCCACTCACCTGATGAAGAAGCAGTGTTCCGAAAGCTCGTGATTCCAAATAAATCTGCTGGACTTTAACCTGGTGTTGTGAGACTTCTTAAAGTTAGTTTAGTTTAGTTTATTTTATTCGTGTCACAGGTAGGCTTACATTAATACTGCAATGAAGTTACTGTGAAAATCTGCTAGTCGCCACACTCCGGCGCCTGTTTGGGTACACTGAGGGAGAATTTAGCACGGCCAACGCATCTAACCTGCATGTCTTCCGGACTGTGGGAGAAAACTGGAGCACCTGGGGGAAACCCATGCAGACACCAGGAGAATGTGCAGACTCCACACAGACAGTGACCCAAGCCTGGAATTGAACTCAGGTCCCTGGCGCGTGAGGCAGCAGTGCTAACCACTGTACCACTGTGCCCTTACGTCCATATCAATAACATTGCATAGCTTTGGGGGATGAAAGTTATGTACTCTGATCTGTTTCTTCCCAGTTGTTAATCTTGATGATAACCTTACTGTTTGGTCTCGTGGGACTGGAGCCCTGACACAAAAGGTCCATTTTTTTTTTATTATACAGTGCAGGAAGAAGCCATTTGGCCCATCGAGCCTGCATTGATCACAATCCCACCCAGGCCCTATTCCCATAAACCCATGCATTTATACCAGCTAGTCCCCCTGACACTAAGGGGCAATCTAGCACGGCCAATCCACCTAACCCGCACATCTTTGGACTGTGGGAGGAAACCGGAGCACCTGGAGAAGCACATGAGAGAATGTGCAAACTCTGCACAGACAGTGACCCGAGCCGGGAATTGAACCCAGGTCCCTGGCACAGTGGGGCAGCAGGGCTAACTGTTGTGCCACCATGTTGAGGTGGTGCAGGCTTCTCCCAATTCTCCCAATGTTCTGTGAAGATACTGACTGGAGACCAGGTAGCTCCTCGAGGGAGACAGAAAGAGTTGTCACTTTGTCACTCTGTTCTAGATGACTCACCTGCTGAATTAGAGATATGGGGTGCAACAGGAAATGGAGAAATCACAAGCTTCACTAACTCATCCACCTTCAGGTTTTACTTCTGAAGCTGGAGATCCACAGGGATCAGGGTTGGCCGGTATTGCAGCTGTTGAGTTTGAGGGACAGTGATCTTCGCCCGGTTATTCAACTGGCTGGTGCAGAGTGGGTGGCGGGGAGAGGCACAGTGGTGCAGAGACAGACAATCACATCTGGGCCTACCAGATCTGAGCCGAACCCAAACAGGAGCTGGAGTGTAGCGACTAGGGGATTTTCACAGTAACTTCACTGCAGTGTGAATGTAAGCGAATGTGTGAATGTACTTGTGACACTAATAAATAAACTAAACTAAACCAGCACCAATAACTCGATGGTGCAACATGACTGGCTGATTTCAAAAGAACTGCAGAGGCCCCTGACATGTTCCATTCGTTACAAACACTGAAACCAACAGTAGTGTTCACATTTCTGCAGTCTATTCAAGAGAAAGACTCTGAATGCAGGATTGCTGAAACTGCATCAGGTAATTTCTGCTGTCCATACCAATAGTGTGATTTGGCTAAACATGTATAAAGTTGAGGGTGGAGTTCAATGTTGCCCACGTGAGGTGAGTTTGGAGGTGGTCTCCCCCCAACCCCCCATATCTTTGGAGGTGTGGGAGAATACAAAGTATTCAACTAGCATGGTGGTGGTGGTGGGGCGGCTTGCCATCTGGGGAAGCACCGAGTCAGTCAATCTTCTTGGGTTTGCCCAGAACCTTTTGAAAGCTAAGGATGTCCTTTGTTCAAAAGCACGCTGTGCCCAATAGAGGAACCTGACACGGGAAAAGGGAAAGTAGGGAAGGGAGGCAGGCTGCAGGAAGACCTTGCTCTCATCACTCTCCCCCAACCCTATTTGGTGGCCCCACCTCCCTGTTTAATAGTCTTGGTGCAATACCAGCAGTGACCACAGGGCTCCCAGTGGCGCTGCTGTTTCTGCAGGGCTCCCAGCCTCTTGATTCCCAGGGGCAATGCAAAGATTAAAGCTGGGATTCTCTGACCTCGCCCATGGCTGGGATTCTCTGGTTCTGCTGCAGTTCATGGAGGTTTGGCTGAGTGCCAAATTCTCCCTTCTCACTGGCAGCAGTAGCAGCTCTCAGAATTTGAGTCTAAATGTTCCCAGTGAAGCTGGGAGCCCTGTGGCAGGGTTCCCGCTGCTAATAACAGACTGCATTAGGTTGGGGCACCCAGGGATCCCAGTCAATGGGAGTGGCACCAGATCTGGATGACTAATCATCTGCTGATCATGTTAAATTCTTCCCCGAGTTGGAATAATCGTGATTTTTCAGCCTTTGTTAAGAGAAAGCCATCTGCAGAGATTTCTTCAAAAGGCAAATAATTTTCAGCATTTGGACTTACACAGATAACAGTCCCACTGGTCCCGTCACACACTGTCCACCCAGTTGGAAATAATGGAAGCATGCCTTTCGGAGTTGATGGAGCGAATCTGGAATTAAATAATGAACCTTACGTAGATTTTTGTTTATATTAATAATGTTCAGTATTTTATATAAGTATTGACATCTATTTCTATTAGAAAAATTAAAATCAAACATAGAAACATAGAAGATAGGTGCAGGAGGAGGCCATTTGGCCCTTCAAGCCTGCTCTGCCATTCATCACGATCATGGCTGATCGTCCAACTCAATGGACTAATCTTGCTTTCTCCCCATAACCTTTGGTCCCGTTTGCCACAAGTGCTATATCCAGCCACCTCTTGAATACATTCAATGTTCTGGCACACTGCCAAGTATGTGAGATTATTATTGCAACCAAATTAAATTTTTGATACCATTCAACAAACATGCAATGCAATTTCTGCATTAATTCTGGTTGCAATGAAAAATGAGAAGGCACATGGGATGAGCAACAACTACTTGCATTTATAGAGCATTTTTCACTGGAGCATCCTAATACAAATCCTGACACCAATCTTAATAATACTAGGGCAGTTGACCAAGGTTTGGTCAAAGGTGACGTTTTTAAGAAAAGTGTTAAAGGAGGATAAGAGAGGCAGACAAGTGAAGAGGTTTAGTAGGAGGAATTCCAGAGCTGGAGACCCAGGTAGCTAAGGCACAACCATCATTATTAGTGGAGAATTTTTAAAAATTCATTCATGGGACATGAGTGTCACTGGCTGGACAGCATTTATTGCCCATCCCTAGTTGCCGTTGGAGGGCAGTTGAGAGTCAACTACATTGCTGTGGCTCTGGAGTCACAGCAATGTAGGCCAGACCAGGTAAGGATGGCCGATTTCCCTCCCTAAAGGACACTAGTGAACCAGATGGGGTTTTCCAACAATCGACAATGGTTTCATGGTCACCAGGAGATTCTTAATTCCAAATAATTTTTATTTAATTCAAATTCCACCATCTGCTGAGGTGGGATTTGAACCTGGGTCCGCAGAACATTAGCTGAGTTTCTGGATTAATAGTTTAGCGATAATACCACTAGGGCACTGCCTCTCCGAAATCGGGGATGCTCAAGAGGCCGGAAGATCGGGGATGGTGGAGATTACAGATATAGGGAATCGGAGGGATTTGAAAAGAAGGATGAAAATTGTAAAATCGAGGCCACAAAAGGTGCAAGCTTGATGAGCCAAATGGCCTCCTTCTGCATTGTTGGGATTCTATGGTTCTAAGACACATTTGAGTGAAGGAAAGTCAAACCCCCACTTTGCCTGCTGGAGAGAAAACATATTTGAGAGAGTCTCCTGCTTCATGGAATATGAGCTTACCATCTGTAGCAGCAAATAGTTCATACAGAGCTTGAGCCAGAACATTTACCACAAAGGAATGGGACTTCTTCCTTGCCCAGTGAAATTTCTTCTTAGCCTGCAAAAAGTCACAACAGAGTGCGTAAAATTTCTTTCCAAACAGCTTTCCAAACTATGGGCTCATTGCAAACCAATGTGCCAGAAACCTTGGAGCACACCCGCAACTGGAATTCTCCAGTCATGCTGCAATAAATGGAGTTTTGGCTGAGTGCCAAATTCCCCATTCCCAGCAAGATGGTCAGATGGTCACAGACGAGTGTGGAGAATCCAGTCCTTGGTGTCCAATTAAGTTTAAGTTTATTTATTCATGTCACAAGTAGGCTTACATTAACACTGCAATGAAGTTACTGTGAAAATCCTCTAGTCGCCACACTCCAGTGCCTGTTCGGGTACACTGAGGGAGAATTTAGCATGGCCAATGCACCTAACCAACATGTGTTTCTGACTGTGGGAGGAAACCAGAGCACCTGGAGGAAACCCACACGGACACATAAAGAACGTGCAAACTCCACACAGACAGTGACCCAAACCACAAATCAGACTGGGATCCCTGGTGCTCTGAGACAGCAGTGTTAACCCCTGTGCCCACTTGTTAAGTGTATGTTTAGGCATATCTATCACGGTGTGGCATATCATACAGCATGGCTGGGTTTTCCCTCTCTCATTCATCGCAGGCGAGCAGAAAATATCACAAGAGAGAAGAGCAAAGTCATGTTTTCCATTGATGCAAAAGCTTGACATGATTGCCTCCTCCCCCTGTCAGTGACTGACCACACTTCCTGATGTCAGGAAAATCAATATAATACATTTGTATGTCATTATCAGGCCTGCACGCCGGAATCTGCCCCATCTACCCCCCACAAAAAATCCATCAATGGCGGCACAATGGCAGAATGCCGTGACGCGCACCTGCTCTCCAAAAACATGCACCTGATGGGCAGACTTTGCAGGGGAGCTCAGGTGAGTGCAGCGCTCAGCGGGGAGAAGGTCCTGACAGCACCCCTATCCCCCGGTGCTACTCACCTGAGGAGGTGATGGCTGAGTGGTATTATTGCTAGACTATTAATCCAGAAACTCAGCTAACGTTCAAGGGATCTAGGTTTGAATCCCGCCACAGCAGATGGCAGAATTTCAATTCAATAAAAAAGAAATCTGCAACAAAGAATCTACTGGTGATCATGAAACCACTGCCAATTGTCGGGAAAACCCATCTGGTTCACTAATGTCCTTTAGGGAAGGAAATCTGCCGTCTTTACCTGGTCTGGCCTACATGCGACTCCAGAACCACAGCAATGTGGTTGACTGTCAACTGCCCTCAGGCAACTAGGGATGGGCAATAAATGCTGGCTAGCTTGTGACATCCATGTCCCGCAATAAAAACAAAACCAGAATCACAGTAGATCAGAGGAATCCCTGTGGAAAATCAAGTCTCAACTTCCTGAATTATGTGTGGTAGAGAAGATGTCTCACCTTTAGCACTGCTTCATTATCACAGAGGTCCGGAATTTCACACAGCAGACTTTTCCATATCCTCACATCGTTCAACACTACGCTCATCCCACCCCCTGTGAGAGGATGACGCATGTTATACGCATCACCCAAAAGGAGCACACCTGGATAAAAGATGTAACAACCATTGTATTACAGCAAGTTCACCCAAAATGTGTTTTGCTCTTCCTCCGCTGGTCATTATACTGGAATACCTGGAGACAAGTCACATTTCCGTAGTTTAGGTTTCATTCACAATCAGACCAGAAAATGCTGGTAAATCTCAGTAGCATTTGTAGAGTTTGTGAAAAGGGTCTTCCAGTCTCAAAACATTGGCTCTATTCTCTTTCCACAGAGGTTGTCAGACCTGCTGAGATTTTCCAGCATTTTCTGTTTTTGTTTCAAATTTGAGGATCTGCTTTTATGATAGGTTTCATTAACTTGGTTCAGAAAGTGATGGCTAGACACATGTCCTGTGTATCGAGTGCTGTGGGTTTTGGGGGGACCTTTTAACAGAGTAATCATAGAATGATAGCATTTCTAAGGTACAGAAGAGTCCATTCAGCCCACTGAGTCTGCGTCGACTCCCTGACAGTGTATCTTACCCAAGCCCTCTCCCCCATTCTATCTCCACAACCCTCACACATTTCCCAAAGATGGATTTGAACCTTGGAGCTGTAAGGCAGCAGTGAAACCCTAGATGAAAATCTAACTCACAACACCTTCTGACCTAGGGGTTTAGGGCCCTTATGTCCGTTGTAAGTGCTTGATAGGAATATTTATCTGAGCTTTGCTTTGATGTCACCTCCGCTGCCTTTTTAAAATTGATTTAGTGTCACAAGTAAACTTACAGTAACACTGGAATGAAATTGTGAAAATTCCCTAGTCGCCTCACTCCGATGCCTTTTTGGGCACCCTGATGGAGAATTTAGCATGGCCAATACACCTAACCAGCTCATCTTTCGGACTGGAGGAGGAAACCGGAGCACCCGGTGAAAAGGCACGCAGACACAATGCGACTCTGCACAGACAGTGACTCAAACCGGGAAACGAACCAGGTTCCTTGGTGCTGTGAGGCAGCAGTGCTAACCACTGTGCTACTGTGCTGCCCACATGTGCTGACATGCAATATATTCAATGGTACTCTGCAGAAAATAAATGTTACTAAATATTGAATTGAAATTGTACCCATTTTTTCCCACAAGGCTGATTAAAATGACTGACAGATTCCAGATTGCTTTTATATTGAATGATTACTATGGATAAAGTTATCACTGAACACAAAAGCATTTCTTATCTAAACTGTGCTTGAAGCAATACCTTTATAGTAGCCTTTTATTTTGAAATATGGCTGAACAAATATCTGGGTCCTCTGCACCACAACAACTTAATTACATCTTAAATACTTCTTTAAGAATTAAAATCTTTCTTATATACACTGTGGCATGGTGGCACAGTAGTTAGTGCTGCTGCCTCATAGTGCCAGGGACCTGAGTTTGGTTCCAGCCGATGGTCACTGTCTGTGTGGAATTCACACGTTCTCTCCATGTCTGTGTTGGTTTCTTCCTGGTGCTCCGGTTTCCTTGCACTAAGATATGCAGGTTAGATGGATTAGTCGTGATAAAAGCCTGGTGTTATGGGGTAGGATGGAAGGGAGGGCCTGGGTGGGATGCTCTTTCAGGGAGTTCAGTAAGAATTCTCATAACATTAGGTTAAAGTCCAACAGGCTTATCTGGAGTCACGAGCTTTCAGAGCACTGCTTATTGTGTCCACCCCAGCTCAATGCCAGCTTGTCTAATTCATGGCTTTCAGGGAGTTGATGCAGACTTGATGGGCCGGATGGCCTCTTTCTGCACTGTAGGAATTCCATGGTTAACATCTGAACAGAGCGTAGAGAAGATGGCGAGAATGACATCAACAACTGACAGAGGTAACCTGATTTTACTTCTGTCTAAATGAATAGAAGCTAAAAGAGGTGACATCCCTTTGGATTTGACATGATCCTCCCAGTCCGGTCTTCTTCCTACACTGCTCTATACCCAGACCATGATGAGCACCAGGTGGTAAAGACAAAAAGGATTTGAGATAAAGACAAAAATATCCTATCTGGCTTTATACAAGTTTATAAACTATATGGATATGTGAATGGCATGACAAATAAGGATATGGATTTGCTAAGTTAAACCCTGCTTATTAAAAGGCTTTACCTGGCTTATTCACTGGTGATGGTGGGAGGAAGCTTGCTGGCATGGTGCGTAGGCGATCATTCTGGACTGAGAGTAGGAATGGTTCTTTTATGTGCTCTGTTGAAAAGTTTGACAACAATAAAAACAACTTCAGGAATCTCAGCTAAACTCACATCTCACTGGTATTTATTGGCTTGTCGTTCTGATCACAGCTACTATTACACATCACATACTTCGCAGGTAAGTGGATTCATAGCAACATAAGCACTGGTACATTAAGATAAAACACAACCACACTATTAAGTACACGGTACTATTTTATGCAAGGTTTTGAGGCAAGTTTTAATGAAATTTAAACCTGGCTAATTGGGGTAATTTTCCTGACATTGCACTCTTACCAAGCGCCTCATCCACTTTCCCCACAACAGTCACAGTAATTCAGAACAACTTCATTGGCTATGAAGCACTTTGTGTGAAGTTCAGAGATTGTGTAAGGGGCTATGTAAATGCAGACCCTTCCTTTGTGACAGGAATTCGGATGTGTGCTTTCCATTATTTTATGGAGGAAGTATAATTGTGTGGAAAGTGTGCTAACGTTCTGCCAAGTGTACTCAATGGCCATGTTGCTGTTAAATGTGGGATTTTTGTAGAATTTCCATGTTCTGCTTTGACAACTCTGGGATATCCTGACAGTGAGGTTAAGAAGCCCATTGATAGAGACCTGGGATGGAGTCACCAATTTACACCCTCAGTCATGGGTAATGTAAGGCCCAGGGTGGACCAGGAGCACTGGAGGGAAAATCAAGAAATTCAGGCTGGAATTTTACCACAGGAATCGGAATGATCAAGGGGCAGACCATGGAACCAATTACGGTCTCAGGCGATTGTGTGGAGTTTGCACGTTCTGCCCGTGTCTGTGTGGGTTTCCTCCGGGTGCTCTGGTTTCCTCCCACATTCCAACAATTCCGTTGACCTTGGGAGGGATTTTATGGTTTCAGGACAAGTGAGGCTGTAAAATACCACCCTCAAACTCTCAGAAGGAAAGAGACATGCAGTTGTACCTGGAAGCTGTGGATAGATTTTCTCAATCATATAATCTTTAAGATGTCTTGGCATTTCTCCTCTAATGTCCACTAAGACTCGTGTTTCGTGAGATGAAATTTGATAAATAAGAATCGGACTTGGATTGGCAAGGACAAGTTCAGCATGGTTCAGCTTGAATTGTGGTGAGTCCTGCAGTCAAAAACACAGACATTAAATAGTAACTATTAGCGTTATTTTTTTAAATTAGTTCATTTTTAAAGAGTGCATTGATATGGAATTTGATCTCTTTCATCATCTGCACCTTTTATTAAGAAAATTAAACAATTGCAACAGATTACATGAGCCTCCATAAAGCAAATCCAACTATGAGAGAATAACTTTCCAAACACTATTTATTCCAACTCTGAGTTGAATCCTGAATAGGCAAACCTAGTCAATTGAATACAACCATTCAAGATTCTGAACATTTCTTGCTTAAATTAAGTCCTAGTGACAAGTAGCAAGGACTGATTAGGGGCTTTGTGAGTGGAAAATCCTGTTTCACAAATTTGATTGAGTTTTTTGAAGGGGTTACCCAGAAGGTAGATGAGGGCGGTGCAGATGATGTTGTCTGCATGGACTTTAGCAAAGCCTTTGACAAGGTACCATATGGTACATTGTTGCATAAGGTTAAATCTCACGGGATCCATGGTGAGGTATCTAAATGGATATAAAATTGGCCTGATGACAGAACCAGAGGGTGGTTATTGAGGGTTGTTTTTTCAAACTGGAGGCCTGTGACCAGCAGTGAGCCTCAGGGATCAGTGCTGGGTACATTGTTATTTGTCATTTATATTAATGATTTGGATGAGAATATAGGAGAGATGGTTAGTAAGTCTGCAGATGATATTAAGATTGGCGGCATAGATTGGACACTGAAGAATGTTGTCTCAGACTACAATGGGATCTTGATCAATTGGGCCAATGGGCTAACGAATGGCAGATGGAGTTTAATTTAGATAAATGTGAGGTGATGCATTTTGGTAGATTGAACTGGGGCAGGATTTACTCAGTTAATGGTCAGACACTGGGGACAGTGGACAGTTCTGGTCACCCTACTATAGAAAGGATATTATTAAACTAGAAAGAGTGCAGAAGAGATTTACTAGGATGCTACTGGGACTTGATGGTTTGAGTTATAAGGAGAGGCTGGATAGACTGGAACCTTTTCCTCTGCCACGTAGAAGGCTGAGGGGTGATCTTATCGAGGTTTATTAAATAAGAAGGTGCATAGATCAGCTAGATAGTCAATATCTTTCCCCAAAGGTAGGGGAATCTAAAACTAGAGGCATAGATTTAAGGTGAGAAGGGAGAGATACAAAAGTGTCCAGAGGGGTAATTTTTTTTACACAGACGGTGATGCATGTCGGGAACAAGCTGCCAGAGGTAGTAGTAGAGATGGATACAATTTTAAAAAGCATTTAGACAGTTACATGGGCACGATGGGTATAGAGGGATATGGGCCAAATGCAGGCAATTGGGACTAGCTTCTGGGTTTAAAATAAAAGTGTGGCATGGACAAGTTGGGCCGAAGGGCCTGTTTCCATGCTGTAAACGTCTATCACTCTGTGACTGTGACTTGGTCGTAGACAATTCCCACAGCAATATGTGGGGTTGATTTCACACTGGAGAGCTCTGGCACTATAGTTTCAGATTATATTAATTCAGTCTCCTCACGAAATTTGATTGGTTTCTCTACATCAGCAGGCTGAATAACCCCGTATCTTCCATGATCTAATTCACAATCAACGTTGTTTTAAAAGACTAAGTGATCCACAAACTAGTACAAAGGTCAGCATGAAATTCACTGGGTTCCTTTGCCATCGGAAGGGTGAGACTTGCGACTGCCGATCCTTCTGCCTGTTGAGGATGGAGGGTAGGTTTTCTGTCTTTACCCATCTGGATGGAATGCCACAAGAAAATCTGATGGGGAAGGTTTTGTCTTTTTGGCAGAACTTGCCAGATAGTCCTTCCATAGCACAGTGGTACAGTGGTTAGCGCTGCTGCCTCACAGCACCAGGGACCAGGGTTTAATCCCAGCCTCGGGTTACTGTCTCTGTGGAGTTTGCACATTCTCCCTGTGGTCTGCGTGAGTTTTCTCTGGGTGCTCTGGTTTCTCCCACATTCCAAAGATGTGCGGGTTAGATTGATTGGCCATGCTAAATTGATCCTTATTGTCAGAGTAGATATATGGGGTTACAGGGATAGGGTCCGGGTGGGATTGTGGTCAGTGCAGACTCAAATGGCCAAATGGCCTCCTTCTGCACTGTAGGGATTCTATGAACATTCTGCAAGAAGCAGTCAAAGCTGTGTTAGGTTTTCAGTTCTGCAGTACAGCAATGCCACATTCAAGGCCCATGCAGCAAAGATAAAAATCCCACCTACTGTCATTTTAATGGTTGATGCAGATGGCTCATATCTAAGGAGATGCAATAGAGACATGTCGTCCTGAGTACCTGAGAGAAAATGGGGAGCAACACCGTGTCACTCCAATTGGGAAAGTCAATGGCCCTTATTAGGTTGAAGGTGAGATGGTCATGATCATTCTTATCTTCTATTTTCCCAAGGGAAACTACAGCCTGCACCTGGTTCCTTCTGCATTGCACTGCAAGACCCACTTTTGAATCCATGTCTGCTCCCAGCTGATTGAAGGGTGATGGAATAGTAACAGGTGGACAGGTGAATATAGCAGGAAAGTGCCAACTAAGGACATCTTGTGAGTTTGGAGCAGTAACCTGACAGAGGCAAGTCTGGGCATGTGGTGGTTGATCATTTACTGACTCTGTATAAGAGAATGACCCTCAGAGCAAGGAAAAAAAGCCTACAACCTGGGAGCCATCGTTACAACAGGAAGATACTGAACTCAGAGCTCAGAGAAGATATCTACATCGAGTGACTAAAGTCTGGCTAACCCCCTCACCAGTGCGGATAACACCTTGATCTCAGTAATGAGTCTGAGTCAACTCTGCACTATAGTTTCACAAATCATGACTCTGAATAGAGTTGTACTAAATTTAGATGTCTTTATTGTGTCGACCAAAGCCAGTTCAGTAGGGTCTAGGCCAAGAGAACTCCAAGAGTAGCCAGAAAATACTCCTTGTCTTGACCCCAAAGCCAGCTGCAGAGGTCATGGACAGGCAGAGGAGTCACCCAACCCCTTCATTGAGCTGTGATGTTTCTGGGTCAGAAACTTGAATGATTAGAAAAGATTGTGCTAGTTAGCTATGTTTAAAAACATGTCAATTTTCTGGGCTGTAGACTTTGCCTTTGGTGAGAGATTGGAGAAAGGCTTCTTATACAATTTATCCAGGATTTGCACTAATCTTTAGGATTTAGGAAGGATGCTCAGGAGCAATTTTACAGCAGTTGTTTTACTAATCCATACAGCGATAATGATTTAATTTTAAAAAAACACTGACAAGGCAAGACACAGCCCCATAAATATCGACTATCAGCACTTCGACTCCATTTACCAGGTGGTCTAATCACAGATACTTCTCAATATGACAACTTGCAATCCTGCTGAGCTGCAGAAGATGGAAGCTAAAGGATATTTTCTGCTAGCCACTAATATCAATGTATAAAACCCATTTTGGAATAGCGCCACCTTTTCACTCACGTTGCTAACCAGTGAATATATATCCAAAGGTTATTGAGGTTAGGAAGTTGATGCTGAATAAAACGTATGGAAACAGAATTAACTGTGTGCAATTCAAGCTAGATGCAGTACGCAGACAATATGCACTGCAATGCACGTTTTAACAGACTTACCTTCATAATACACCCTACAAAATGCGATGAAACATTGACTTTGCTCTTCACCAGGCTTTTCCTGAATTTAGAGAAGTGCCCATCAGCAACCACAGTCAATGGACAACAGAGTTCCTGCAATTAAAAAAATATTTCAGGCTGGTTATGTTCTAATACGTGAAACTCTCAATGGGATGAGATACCATGTTTCAGGGTGACAGCCTTACTATCATTTTTACAGCACACTGATGTTTGTGCAAATTCAGAACATATCAGGAATTGAATCTGAGATCATTCCGGCTTCATTTATTCATTAAAATATAAAGGATAATCTGCAAGTAATTTAATACCTCAATAAGGATTTTGTAAAGTGGTGCTTGGATTATGTTCATGGCCAGAACATTTTAAAAGGTTTGATGCATTGCAATTGTGACTTTGAGTGAGGATTAGGCAGTTTATCGACAGCTGAATAGAATATAAATACTGTAAAGTTTATTTATTAGTCACAAGTAGGCTTACATTAACACTGTAATCCCCTGGTCACCACACTCCAGCGCCTGTTCAAGTACTACACTGAGGGAGAATTTAGTATGGCCAATGCACCTAACCAGCACATCTTTTGGATGGAGGAAGGAAACTGGAGCAAGCGCACACAAACACGGTGAGAATGTGCAGACCTCACACAGTCAGTGATCCAAGCCAGGAATCGAACCTGGGTCCCCGGTGCTGTGAGGCAGCAGTGCTAACCACTGTGCCATCCAATATGTAGCATATTGCAGAAGTAGGTTTACATCAAAACCTTTCTTGGGTCTGTATCAACTACAAAAAAGGTAAAATCAGCAAAGTAGAAATCCTGTAACAAAATGCTAACTGCACTCCACACCATTTGAGGCAATTCTTTGACTGACATTCTGAGATATTTAATCAAAGATGTTTGATCAGTATCACAGGTAGTTTCTTGATATTAAATGTCTCAATCTACCAGTCAAGGATTTAACTTACTTTGTACACCATTAAGAACATAAGAAATAGGAGCAGGAGTAGGCCATCTAGCCCTTCGAGCCTGCCCCGCCATTCAATAAGATCATGGCTGATCTGTCGTGTCTCAGTTCCACTTTCCCGCCCTCTCCCCATAACCCTTAATCCCCTTGCCTATCAAAAACCTATCAACCCGCATCTTAAATATATTTAGCGAGGCAGCCTCCACCACTTCAACGGGCAGAGAATTCCAGAGATTCACCACCCTTTGAGTGAAGAAGTTCCTCCTCAACTCCGTTCTAAACCGCCCCCCTTTTATCTTGAGGCTGTGCCCTCTAGTCCTACTGTCCTTTCTGAGCGGGAAGAGCCTCTCCACCTCTATCCTATCCATCCCATTCATCATCAATGAGATCTCCCCTCATTCTTCTAAACTCTAACGAGTACAAGCCTAGTTTATTCAGCCTCTCCTCATAGTTCAACCCCCTCAACTCCGGTATCAGCCTAGTAAACCTCCTCTGCACTCCCTCCAAGGCCAAAATATCCTTGCGTAAGTGCGGCGACCAAAACTGCACACAGTACTCCAGCTGCGACCTCACCAGTGTCCTATACAGTTGCAGCAAGACCTCCCTACTTTTATATTCAATCCCCCTCGCTATGAAGGCCAGCATCCCATTTGCCTTCCTGACCACCTGCTGCACCTGTAGGCTGGGTTTTTGCGACTCATGCACAAGGACCCCAAGGTCCCTCTGCACCGTCGCATGCTGCAGTTTTTCGCCATGTAAGTAATAGTCCTTCCTACCATTATTCCTACCAAAGTGGACAACCTCACATTTGCCAACATTAAATTCCATTTGCTATTTCCTGGCCCATTCGCCCAGCCTATCTAGATCCTTCTGCAGACTCTCCATACCCTCAGCACAATTTGCCGTTCCACCAATCTTGGTGTCATCAGCAAATTTCGACACCATACACTCGGTTCCCTCCTCCAGATCATCTATATAAATGGTAAATAGCTGAGGCCCCAGCACCGACCCCTGGGGCACTCCACTAGTCACCAACCGCCAATCCGAATAGCACCCATTGACCCCCACTCTCTGCCTCCTATTTGACAGCCAATCCTCTATCCACGCTAACACCCTACCCCCAACTCCATGCCTCCTGACCTTCTGTAATAACCTCTTGTGAGGCACCTTGTCAAACGCCTTCTGAAAATCAAGAAAGACCACATCCACCGGCTCTCCTCTATCCACCGCCCTAGACACATCCTCATAGAACTCCAATAAATTCGTCAGACACGACTTCCCCTTAACGAAACCGTGCTGCGTCTGCTCTATCAAACAATTCTCCTCAAGATGCCTCGCTATTTTCTCCTTGATCACGGATTCTAACATTTTACCTACAACAGACGTTAAACTAACCGGCCTATAATTCCCTGCCTTTTGCCTGCCACCCTTCTTAAACAACGGCGTAATATTTGCCGTTTTCCAATTTTCCAGCACTTCCCCAGAATCCAGCGACGTTTGGAAAATAATCACCAAGGCATCCACTATCACCTCCGCCATTTCTTTCAGAACCCTTGGATGCATTCCATCCGGTCCTGGGGACTTGTCCACAATCAGTCCCTCCAGTCTGTCGCGCACCGCCTCGCTAGTAACAATAATGTCATTCAGGCCCTCCACTCCTACCATCTTTCCATTGCTAACACCTGGCAAATTATTCATGTCCTCCTCCGTGAAGACCGAAACAAAAAAGTTATTCAAGGCCTCAGCCATTTCCTCATCCCCTACCACTAAGTCCCCCCTCTCATCCTCTAAGGGTCCAACGTTCACCCTAGCCAGCCTCTTCCTTTTTATATGTTTATAAAAACTCTTGCTATCCTTTTTTATATTAAGCGCTAGCCCAGCTTCATAGTTTATCCTACCCTTCTTTATCAACTTCTTTGTCATTCTTTGTTGACATTTAAACCTCTCCCAATCCTCTTCTCGCCCACTACTCTTAGCTACTCTAAACGCATCCGCTTTTAATTTAACACTTTCCTTTACCCCCTTCGTTATCCACGGCTAATTGTCTCTCCTCCTACGATCCTTTTTAACCATCGGAATAAATTTCTGCTGAGCACCAAGAAAGATCTCCTGAAAGATCCTCCACTGTTCCTCAGCAGACCTACCTTCCAATGGGCTCCCCCAATCAACATTCGCCAATTCCTCTCTCATCCTACCGTACTCCCCTCTGTTCAAACAAAGGACACATGTCCGGGAACCCACTTTCTCCTCCTCCATCTGCATCAGAAACTCCACCATACAATGATCATTCTTCCCAAGAGGATCCTTCACCACAAGGTCCCTAATTCTACCCACCTCATTACATAACACCAGATCCAAGATAGCTCGCTCCCTCGTCGGCTCCAACACACACTGTTCGAGGAAACTATCCCGGCAGCATTCCAAGAACTCCTCCTCAAGCCCACCGCGTCCCACATAGGTCAACCAATCAATATGTAGATTGAAATCCCCCATAATTATCGCCGTTCCATTCCTGCATGCCGCATTTATTTGCGCGTTAACAGCCCACCCCACCTCCAGATCATTATTTGGGGGCCTATAAACGACACCCACCAGCGTCTTCCTCCCTTTGCTGTTCCTAATCTCCACCCACAACGATTCCACTTTCTGCTCTTTGGTTCCTATATCATCCCTTACTACCACCCTGATGCTATCCTTAATCAGCAGAGCTACGCGCCCCCCCCCACTTTTTCCTCCCGCCTATCCTTCCTAAACACTTGATACCCCTGGACATTCAGCTCCCAGTCCCTGTCACCTTGCAGCCACGTCTCTGTAATGGCCACCAGATCATATCCATTTGTGCTGATCTGCGCCACCAGCTCATCCACTTTATTCCAAATGCTTCATGCATTCAGATAAAGTGCCTTCATCCCAGCCTTCACCTGTACCCTACTTGCCAGAACGCCACCAACCATACTCACGCCCCCTACTCCCTTTATTATTGGGACATCCTTGGCCCCTTCCCTTACCTGCACCCTCTCCTTTACTTTAGACCCCATAATGTCACCTACCCTCGCACCCTCCCCCCCTCCAATTAGTTTAAAGCCCTATCTACAGTCCTATTTACACGATTAGCCAGGACTCTGGTCCCAGCACGGTTCAGACCAACCCCATCCCACCTGAACAGGTCCCACCTACCCCAATACTGATGCCAATGCCCCATAAATTCAAACCCATTCCTCCCACACCAATCCCTGAGCCACCCGTTCACTTCCTTAATCTTATCAACCTTACGCCCGTCTGCACTCGGTTCAGGCAGTAGTCCAGAGATAACCACCTTGTCAGTTCTACTTTTTAATTCCATTCCCAGCTTTTCATACTCCCTCCCCAGATCCTCAGTTCGCATTTTGCCTACATCGTTGGCACCCACATGTACTACAACGACCGGATTCTCACCCTCCCACTCCAGGTTCCTCTGCAGCCCAGATGCGACATCCTGGACCCGAGCACCAGGCAGACAACACACCCTTCTGTGCACTTTGTCATTGTGACAAAGGACAGTGTCAATACCCTTAACCACACTATCCCCAATTACTACTACGTTTCTTTTCACCTTCTCTTTGTCTATGTCCTGTGTCTGCACATTAACTCAGAATAATACTTTGAGTGAAAGGCTATCAAACTGAAAGAGTCACCCTCTTTCTATCTCCAGAGATGCTTAGTTCATATTTCAGTATAATACTTAACCTGCAAAAGCAGGTTTGAAACCAATTCAGAATAACCTCCCTAACTGGGCAGAATTTTAACTTTAAAACGGGCCAGGAGTTAAAGATCAAAATTTGTTTCCTGAACCAAACCTGCCCACTTTTGGCTTTAACTTTTGTAATATAGTTCTTTTAGATGTCTCAATGATGTGATTCTGAGACTTGTACATTTAAACATGATTTGTTTATTGTTAGTCTTTAACTATTTAAAGATCCCAGGTTACTGTCACGGAGGCAAGCTGCTTCCAGAGTGTTCTCTCTAAGTTTCTTACCTGGTGACTCCATAGGTCATACCACGGGTGATGCTGTTTTCCAATCTCATGTTAACCCATGCTCTGCCAAGCATCTTTACATTACAATAACATGAACACAATCTCACAACAACTGATGCTAGAAGTTGGCTGAGTGACCCACCCGATCCAAGCAAATTTTAAACTTTTAACGTTGTCAGTTGGGTTTCCCCCAAGAGTGGAGAAACCTGTCAGCTTACTCAAGGCAAGAGCTTGGCGGATTCAGAGGTTAAATGGTTCCTGAATCCAGACATCCACCTGAGGATCCTTCACAATTGCTCACTCTCCAACTACCTTCTCTTCAAGGGTCCTGCCAGGCTGCAACTTCTCTATCACTAGGCCAAACACCACATGGTCCCAATCCCTCTACTATCATCAGATCCTGAACCCTCCGCCCTACCAAGGATTCAAGAGTTCTCCACCTTCTCCTCACTCAAAGACTTTGATTCTCCCAACTCATGCCCCAATTTCTATCTGTCAACCTGAGGCCTCCGATTCCTCACCCTCCCCTCCATCCCTGGCCCCGATAATCTCCAAGGCCTAGAACTAGCTCCTCTTTCAGCCATCAGATCCCTCCGGCTTCACGATACTATGACCTTCTCTTCAGGTTCAGCAGCCCTCCCTATCGACCACCTTCTTCCTACCCACCCCGGGTCAATCACCCCTCATCACGCAATTGCTATTAATCCACAACTCCTGCCCCTCCATCCCTGGCACAAAATATGCCTGCTGCTGTGACCATCAGAGATTGGCACCCTGCTTGTGGAGGCTCAGCCTCCAGCCAATCAGGCTGGGTCACATGGTAGAGAAGACATTACCGAGGTCAGAAACTACACAGTATGTTGGGACAGCCAAATAGGGTGGCACGGTGGCACAGTGGTTAGCACCGTTGTGTCCCGGTGCCAGGGACCCAGCTTCAATTCCCAGCCTGGGTCACTGTCTATGTGGAGTCTGCATGTTCTTCCCATGTCTGTGTGGTTTCCCCCAGGTTCTCCGGTTTCCTCCCACAGTCCAAAAGATGTGCATTGGCCGTGCTAAATTCTCCCTCAGTGTACCTTCACAGGCGCCTGAGTGTGGTGACTGGGGGATTTTCACAATTATTTCATTATGGTGTTAATGTAAGTCTACTTGTGGCACTAATAAATAAACTTAAACTTTAAATAAAACGAATGCCCACTGAGCCTCTGGATCTGGTCTATTCAAGGTAGGGATTTATTTTCAGGCCCTGTCCAAGATGAGACCAAAATAAGCCCTCGCTAAGATTTTGTGTGAGATTTGCTAGTTCCTGCTGTGCTTCTACAGGGGCGTGGAGGATGGGGGAATAGCGGGTGAGGCGGGGTGTTGCGGGGGGTGGGGGTGGGGTTTGGCTGGTGCTTAATGTGACAACTTCAGGGTTAGGGGAGCTTCCCTACTCCTGCGGGCCCCAGAGGACATACCTTTGACTAGCAACTGGAGCAACATGAAGAAGCCTGAAATATTTTCCAACAAATTGGTAATAAATCTTATAATGAAACCAATTTAGAAGTAGCCCAGATGTGTGCACAGATTGGGCATGAGTCATCCCATGACTAAATTTGTCATCCAATTGCATCCAATCTCCCACCCAAAAAGCAAAGGGTGCAACACACAACACTTCCCATTCCTCTGAATTGGGATTCTTCTTTCAAACTGGAAAAAAGTGTTTGGGGCTCCTGTGTCCAGCACTGCGATCCATTGTGTTAATTGTACAATGTCACTTCAGATGAATAGTTTGTAAGGTATTTTTTACAAACCTTTACATCTCCACTTTCTTTCTCTCGGTACTGAACTCCTGTAACTTTGCCGTCTTCTTCTAGTAGGTGTGTCACGGTTCCTTCAATGAGTCTTACACTAGAGTACAACAATGGAGAAATTAGTTCATTCTTCTGTCTAAATCAAAATTCAGCAAGATAAATTAGAATCATTGCATTCTTACATAAAGCTGCACAAAATGTTGAAATTGCTACAGATTATCTCCAGGATTTCTCAGTCTCTGCTTAGTACTGTATCTCATTGATGTAGGGGGGCTAATTGGGCTAAAGAACACATAATCATGGGTTTAAGAACACTAACCACAATACTGACTTTAGAATGAATGATCTTGGACTATGGGAACATAAGCCAGGGCTATTGCCATAGAAGACAGTTCTGTATGATTAACAAATATTTCTCATTTTAAACATGTATTTTGAATTTATAAGATGGATGTGTTTTGCTTTTAGTGACATTTTGTGAAACTTCAGTCAATGACAAAATACATCAGGCCCTTGTGGGAGAGGTAAGGAACAAAAGGTCCACTGCGGAACAGTTATGTCATCAGCAGTGTTGGGAGCAATGCCAATGCCAGCTTTATGAATAGAGTCATACAACTCCGAGTTGATAATGCAGGTGGTGAGTGGACGTAATTAATGCTCAGGTCAGACGAGAGTCATGTAGGTTCAATTTGGTAGGAATCATTCCCCCATTTCACTGTCCAGCATCCATTGTTGCTGGGCAACAGAAGGAAGGTAACATCTGTAATTACTGATAAATGAAATCCCATGAGATCAGGATCTGTATTGTTATTGGCTGGAGTTAATGACAGGATGATTATTGACTGATTTGTATTAAAGTTTCTTGGATAATGCCCACCAGAAAGGTGGGCAACATGATTTTGGGGATGTATAATTCCATATATGCCTTCACAGGGACATTGTTGTTCAGAGTGATATTGGGCTGCCTGCATTCTATACCAGGGTTTCCTCATATCATTCTCCCATTCAATTGCGTGGTTAACTAAAGTCACGTTTTAAAAATTAGTACACTGCATTCCGTGAGTCTCTGTATTAGCTTAAGTATTAATACATAGCCTTGAGAGAAAAACCCTCCATCTACACTCCTCATGGATGTTCCAATGGAACATTCAAAGCCCAGCCAGGAAAGTGTGTACATTTTTTTAAAACTGATTGGTCCTAACAATTGATACAATAAAATTTGAAGACATTCTATACCAATGATGCCTCAATGGGGAATGCTTACTTGGGTTCTGCTTTGGCTGCATTTCTGAGACCCATGATAAACCGTCCATGATGAAATGCTGTTCCATATTGTACTTGGCTGTTTTCATCCAGAGGATAAGGGATTTCCACCTCTGTCTTGCTCTCCAAGTCATGTATGATATAACCATTTATGATGTGGGCATCAAGGCCTTCAACGGCACCTTGTTGAGGAGAGAAGAGAGGCAAAGCACACAAGGTGTAGAACATTAGAGGGGAAAATGGCTAGGATAATTCCAAAACTTAAAACCTTTGTATGGGTAAGTTGAAGAAACCATTTACTTTTCTACCGGAGAAAGGACAATTGAGAAGCAGCATTGTTCAAGCTGCTAAAATGGTGCAACCACAAGAGGCAGCATAAGTTTTGTTCTGGCTAAAATGGTAGTTTTGGAATTGGAGGACATTGATTCAGGATGGGCATGTCTGAAAGGAGTATAGACCTTTTGTTGATTCATGTGTGACATGAACTCTGGCAGGCCATTGATTGAATTTACAAGGCATTGATTTAGGCACAGGTTAGTTAAGGGAACATTCGCCAAAATAATTCATTATGTGACAAGAGTATACAGAATTTGCTGTTTCTGCTTTTTCAATCACCTTTGTTGGAAATACTGGATTGAGTTAGGTCGAAGCCATGATAATACAGTAGAGCCTGGTATGGATATACTGTTGAGGCTGTATAAGGCTCTGGTCAGACCCCATTTGGAATATTGTGAGCAGTTTTGGGCCATATACCTAAGGAAGAATGTGCTGGCCTAGGGCTGGGGAATGCAGAGGAGGTTCACAAGAATGATCCCAGGAATGAAGGGTTTGTCATATGAGGAACGGTTGAGGAGTCTAGATCTATACTTGATGGAGTTTAGAAGGATGGCAGGGGTGGCAGGGGGGAAATCTAATTGAAGCTTACAGAATACTGAGAGGCCTAGGTGGATTGGACATGGAAATGATGTTTCCACTAGTGGGAAAGACTAGAACTCGAGGGCACAACTTCAGAGTGAAGGGACACTCCTTTAAAACTGAGATGAGGAGGAATTTCTTCAGCCAGAGGGTGGTGGATCTGTGAAACTCATTGCCACAGAGGGCTGTGGATGCTAGGTCATTGAGTATCTTTAATACAGAGACAGATAGATCCGTGATCAATAAAAAGATCAAGAGTAATGGGGAGAAGGCAGGAGAACAGGGATGAGAATCATATTGGCTATGATTGAATGGTGGAGCAAACTCAATGGGCTGAATGGCCTAATTCTGCTCTGATGTCTTATGGACTTATAGTAACAGGATGTGGCTGGCAGGGTGGTAGTGGGGGTGGAGCTGCGGCAGTAGGTTCAGGGGGTGCTGATTGGTCTCCTTTATGAATGTTTTCTTATATTCTTATATTTCAACATCTTTGTATTTTCTGAACATGTTTACATTTTTAAAAATTACTTTAGTTTATTTCCAGTAAAAATAACAAGAGATTTTGTACAATAGCAATGAACTGAGCCCACATACTTTTTACCTAATTCATCCTACTTTGCAGAGTCTAAACACTGGCTGGAATTCTCCGACCTCGCCATGCCTCGGATTCTCCAGTCCCACTGCTGTGAGTGGAGATTTGGCTGAGCACCAAATTCTCCATCCTCACTGGCAATGACAACAGGGCATGTGAGACCAGAGAATTCTGACCTATATGTTTCTGTAAAACTGTAGTAGTCCCAGATAGGTGTGGGGGGAAGGCAGATGTTTAGATGTTGACTGAAGTGCCATGGTGCACCAACACAGGAGCTCTGCCTCAGACACAGTTTGGACTCTTTGTTTTGTTTCACTGGCAATGGTCCCTACTAACACTTACCCAGTTAATGGTAGGGCATTGAGGAGAGTAATAGAATAAAGAGATCTAGGGGTACAGGTTCGCAGCTCCTTGAAAGTGGAATCACAGGTGGACAGAGTGGTGAAGAAGGCATGCAAAATGCTTGGTTTAATTGGTCAGAATACTGAATGCAGGAGTTGGGATATTTTGTTGAAGTTGTACAAGATATTGGTAAGGCCACACTTGGAATACTAAGTACAGTTCTGGTCATTCTATTATAAAAAAGATATTATTAAGCTAGAAAAAGTGCAGAAAAGGGTGCAATCAGGACTTGGTGATTTGAGTTATAAGGAGAGGCTGCATTGCCTGGGACTTTTTTTCCCTGGAGCTTAGCAGACTTAGTGATGATCTTACAGAGGTCTATAAAATAATGAGGGGCATAGATAAGGTAGATAGTCAACATCTTTTCTCAAATGGTAAGGGGGTCTAAAACTAGAGGGCACAGGTTTAAGGTGAGAGGGGAGAGATACAAAAGGGTCCAGAGGGGCAATTTTTTCACACAAAGGGTGGTGAGTGTCTGGAACAAACTGCCAGAGGTAGTAGTAGAGGCAGGTACAACTTTGTCTTCCAAAAAGCATTTATTTAGACAGTTACATAGGTAAGATAAGTGTAGAGGGATATGGGCCAAACGCGGGCAATTGGGGTCTAGCTTTGCAGTTAAAAGAGAAAAGGATGGCATGGACAAGTTGGGCCAAAGGGCCTGTTTCCATTCTGTAAACCTCTATGACTCTACGACACCATTGTGGATACTTGCAGTGTGTTCACCTCCCAAGACATTAGCTATGTTAGGTAAGTGAAGGGGGGGAGGGATGCTGGAGTTGTGGGGTGTTCCCAGGTTCCCAGGAGATTGTATGATCTAGTTGCTAAGGCACAAAGACTTCATCAGCTCTGGATGGACCACTTTTTGTTTTTTATTGTTCATTCTCATGTATCTGTAAAGGAAAGAAATGAATACTGAATCTCTACAAAACTGGAAGCAGATGGCTTTCAGAGTAGATGAATCAACATCTGAAAAAGAGGTGGGTTAATGTTTTGTTTCTAATGCGTCACAAGAATTCCTCCAGGCATGCTGGTCAACCCACTCTCCATCTCCAGTCTTTTATTTTTAACTTTAAATTTTAACAGCGTCTCGAATGTCTAATCTTTTAAAGAGGCAAAGAAAATTAACATAAGAACATAACATAAGAACATAAGAACATAAGAAATAGGAGCAGGAGTAGGCCATCTAGCCCTTCGAGCCTGCCCCGCCAGTCAATAAGATCATGGCTGATCTGTCGCTGCTCAGTTCCACTTTCCCGCTTTCTCCCCATAACCCTTAATCCCCTCTCTTATCAAAAACCCATCAACCCGCGTCTTAAAAATATTTAGTGAGGCAGCCTCCACCACTTCAACGGGCAGAGAATTCCAGAGATTCACCACCCTTTGAGTGAAGAAGTTCCTCCTCAACTCCGTTCTAAACCGCCCCCCTTTTATCTTGAGCCTGTGCCCCCTAGTCCTACTATCCTTTCTGAGCGGGAAGAGTCTCTCCACCTCTATCCTATCCATCCCATTCATCATCTTATATGTCTCAATGAGATCTCCCCTCATTCTTCTAAACTCTAACGAGTACAAGCCCAGTTTATTCAGCCTCTCCTCATAGCTCAACCCCCTCAACTCCGGTATCAGCCTAGTAAACCTCCTCTGCACTCCCTCCAAGGCCAAAATATCTTTGCGCAGGTGCGGCGCCCAAAACTGCACACAGTACTCCAGCTGCGGCCTCACCAATGCCCTATACAGCTGCAGCAAGGCCTCCCTACTTTTATATTCAATCCCCCTCACTATGAAGGCCAGCATCCCATTAGCCTTCCTGACCACCTGCTGCACCTGCAAGCTGGGTTTTTGCGACTCATGCACAAGGACCCCGAGGTCCCTCTGCACCGTCGCCTGCTGCAGTTTTTCGCCCCGTAAGTAATAGTCCTTCTTACCATTCTTCCTACCAAAGTGGACTACCTCACACTTGCCAACATTAAATTCCATTTGCCATTTCCTGGCCCATTCGCCCAGCCTATCTAGATCCTTCTGCTGTTAACGCGCAAATAAGTGCGGCGTGCAGGAATGGGACGGCCGTAGTTATGGGGGATTTCAATCTGCATATTGATTGGTCGACCCATGTTGGACGCGGGGGGCTCGAGGAAGAGTTCTTGGAATGCTGCTGGGATAGTTTCCTCGAATAGTGTGTGTTGGAGCCGACGAGGGAGCGAGCTATCTTGGATCTGGTGCTATGTAATGAGGCGGGTAGAATTAAGGACCTTGTGGTGAAGGATCCTCTTGGGGAGAGTGATCATTGTATGGTGGAGTTTCTGGTGCAGATGGAGGAGGAGAAAGTGGGTTCCCGGACACGCGTCCTCTGTTTGAATAGAGTGGAGTACGGTAGGATGAGAGAAGAATTGGCGAATGTGGACTGGGGGAGCGCGTTGGAGGGAGGGTCTGTTGAGGAGCAGTGGAGGATCTTTAAGGAGATCTTTCTTGGTGCTCAGCGGAAATTTATTCCGATGGTCAAAAAGGATAGTAGGAAGAGAGGTAATAAGCCGTGGATAACGAAGGAGGTGAAGGAAAGTGTTAAATTAAAAGCGGAGGAATTTAGAGTAGCTAAGAGTAGTGGGCGAGAAGAGGATTGGGAGAGGTTTAAATGTCAACAAAGATTGACAAAGAAGTTGATAAAGAAGGGTAGGAGAAACTATGAAGCTGGGCTAGCGCTTAATATAAAAAAGGATAGCAAGAGTTTTTATAAATATATAAAAAGGAAGAGGCTGGCTAGGGTGAATGTTGGTCCTTTAGAGGATGAGAAAGGGGACCTAGTGGTAGGGGATGGGGATATGGCTAAGGTATTGAATAACTTTTTTGTTTCTGTCTTCACGGAGGAGGACGTGAATAATTTGCCGGGTGTTAGAGATGGAAAGGTGGTAGGACTGGAGGGTCTTAATGACATTACTGTTACTAGAGAGGCGGTGCTCGACAGACTGGAGGGACTGATTGTGGACAAGTCCCCAGGACCGGATGGAATGCATCCGAGGGTTCTGAAAGAAATGGTGGAGGTGATAGTGGATGCCTTGGTGGTTATTTTCCAGACGTCGCTGGATTCCGGGGAAGTGCCGGATGATTGGAAAACGGCTAATGTTACGCCGTTGTTTAAGAAGGGTGCCAGGCAAAAGGCGGGGAATTATAGGCCGGTTAGTTTAACGTCTGTGGTGGGTAAAATGTTAGAATCTGTCATTAAGGAGGAAATTGCGAGGCATCTTGAAGGGAATTGCTTGATAGAGCAGACGCAGCACGGTTTCATTAAAGGGAAGTCGTGTCTGACAAATTTACTGGAGTTCTATGAGGATGTGTCTAGGGCGGTGGATAGAGGAGAGCCGGTGGATGTGGTCTTTCTAGATTTTCAGAAGGCGTTTGACAAAGTACCTCACAAGAGGTTATTGCAGAAGGCCGAGGGACATGGAGTTGGGGGTAGGGTGTTAGCGTGGATAGAGGATTGGCTGTCAAATAGGAGGCAGAGAGTGGGGGTCAACGGGTGCTATTCGGATTGGCGGATGGTGACTAGTGGAGTGCCCCAGGGGTCGGTGCTGGGGCCTCAGCTTTTTACCATTTATATAGATGATCTGGAGGAGGGAACCGAGTGTAGGGTGTCGAAATTTGCTGATGACACCAAGATTGGGGGAACGGCAAATTGTGCGGAGGGTGTGGAAGAAAATTAAGCATTCAAATCATTATTCTTTTCAGGGTGAAATGTTCCACTACCCTAATGGTTTAGTTTTCTTTTAGATATTCATGGGATGAATGCAACATTGGCAAAACCAGCATTAGTTGTCCAATCCTAGTTGCCATTGACAAGCTGATAAGCTGCCTTACCTGAACCACTGTGGCAGTCTTTGATACAATTGAGTGCCTTACTACGCCATCTCAGTGGGAACTTAATGGTCAACCACATAGCTGTGGGTTTGGAGACACACGCAGGCCAGACAGATGAAGGAAGTCAGGTTCCCTTCCCTAAAGAGCGTGATTGAACCATTCTTACAATAGTAAGTGCCTGCTCACCATTACTGATATTACCTTCTTTATTCCAGATGTATTAAATTAACTCAATTGAAATTCCCCCAGTAGCTGAGGTGAATCTGGATTATGAGCCTAAACCTCTAGATTATTCATTGACCATAAAACCATATGACACAGGAGCTGAATTAGACCACTCAGCCCATTGACTCTACCCCACCATTCAATCATGGCTGATATTTTTCTCATCCCCATTCTCCTGCCTTTTCCACATAACCCCTGATCCCTTATTGATCAAGACCAGCATAACCACTTTGCCACCGGACCAGGATTTGATGATGGATTGCTATTCCAGGTTAATGCAACATTAGTCCTGGTTGCCTTTTTTCGTACCTTCAAGCCCAAGCTCCTTCAGTGCACGATATCCCCCAGGCTGTAACAACTCTCCAACGATTCTGTCTGGTTCCTTCAGGTTTCTCTCAATCACGGTCACGTTCCTTCCATCTCTTGCTAGGACAGCAGCCAATGCAGAGCCCAGGACCCCAGAGCCTACAATGATGACCTCTGGGTCAGATTGGGAAAAAATCCTGGCGCCAGAGGAATTTTCTGTCTGAACAGACTCTGAGAAACTGATCTTCCTTTTCTTGGGCTGCACCAAGACAGAAGGAATGAGAAATCTTCAAATTTTATTTATTGTTCTTGAAATTCCACAGGGCTTTCTCCTAATTTCTTGCTGCATCTTTGGCTGTAACAGAAACACCAGAGAAATGGCATAAAGGCTAAAAATTACCACTTACCCCATTTCTCTTGGTGATTTCTCTTCAATTGTGGCCAGAATTTAGAAGGAAGCTCGTGAGGTATTTCACAATTGCCGCATTCACAGAAGTTGTGACAACAACAACTTGCATTTATATTGTGCCTTTCACTCAGTAAAATGTCCCATGAAGTAAAATGTTACTGATGCCTTCTCCAAAACCATTGTTATCAAAGTTACGGCCAAGATTCGAGACTATGCATGTAGGGAATTACAAGTTATGCCCATTGCCTTGTATTACAATGTGTTGGTAAAGCATTCTGCTATTCTATCATTCAGTGTTGTCTCTCAAAATCACAACAATGGTATCATATGTAATTGCAGCTATATTTCTTAAGTTGTCAGAAAATATTTTCTGTTTTTTGGAGATGCCATTATCCAGATCGGATTGGAATCCTCGCAATGGGGATCAAAAACTGACTGCCCTCTCTGTGCCCGTGTGCACTTGCTATTTCAATTGACTATTTCATCTTGGCCCTGTGGTTAGCACTGCTGCCTCACAGCACCAGGGTCCCGGGCTCAATTCCCAGCTTGGGTCAATGTCTCTGCAGAGTCTGCATATTCTCCGTGTCTGCACGGTTTCCTCCCACAGTCCGAAAGTCTTAGTTGTTGGCCATGTTAAATTCTCCCTCAGTGTACCCGAACAGGCGCCGGAGTTGGCAACAAGGGTATTTTCACGGTAACTTCACTGCAGTGTTAATGTAAGGCCTCTTGTGACACTAATAAATAAACTTCTAAATTTAAAATTTAAACTTTTAAATATCATTGGGGACCTCGCAACAATTCAGATTATAAATGCACGGTACAGAAATCTAAAGAGTGGGAAAATCCCAAACTACAGTCTGCTGAATGAACTTAGCTCGAGTGAACTGAGTGTGCCTTAGTGTCCCGAAGCTAGGTGGAGGAGAAGTTTACATTTATTATTCCCCATCACTATCCATGGCTCCTGCTAGTAAGCACAAATGTACACAAATTACTTGAGAATAGGATCAGGTTCAGGTATGATTTCTCCCCAAGATTAAATAAGCTGGCTCTCACTTTGTAAACCCACATTCTGGTGAATGGCTACTTAACACAGGAGGACTAACATTTGTAATGTCGGTCGTAGCCTGGTGTGGCAGAAAGGGCTGATGATTGTAATGTCAGTTGTAGCTACTGGTCTCTGTGTCAGAAGATTATGGGTTCATGCCCTCCCTCTGCAATTTGAGCCTCCAAACAAAAGCGAGGCTGACACTTCAGTGCAATACTGACGGAATGCTGCACTGACAGAGGTGCCTGCTGTCCTGTAGATGGTATGTTTGGACAGCACGGTGGCACAGTGGTTAGCACTGCTGCCTCACAGCGCCAAGACCCAGTTTCAATTCCAGCCTCAGGTGGCTCCACTCAGGTGTGGAATTTGCACATTCTCCCCATGTCTGCATGGGTTTCCTCCGGGTGCTCCGGTTTCCTCCCACAGTCCAAAGATGTGCAGGTTAGGTTGATTGGTCATGTTAAATTAACCCTAGTATCAGAGGGATTAGCAGAGAAAATATGAGGGGTTGTGGGAATAGGGGGTGGATGGGACTGTGCTTGGTGCAAACTTGATGGGCTGAATGGCCGCCTTCTGCACTGTAGGGAATCTATTCTGTTAAACCGAGGCCCTATCCACTCTCTCAGGTGGATGCAGGAGATCCTGTGGCACAATGCCACAGAATGGTTGAGCAGTCCTCCTTGGTGTCCATGCCAATAGTTATCCCTCAATCAATGTCACCAAAACAGATTATAAATCATTTAGTCTTTTGTGGGAGCTTGCTGTGCATAAATTGGTCACCACTTTTGCGACAGTGGCTATAGTTTAAAACTACTTCATTGGCCGTGAAGTACTTTGGGAGGCAGGGAGGGAACTGAGGAAAAATAATACATCAATGTAAATCTTTAATCTTTTTATCCGCCATGAGACAACAACTTGAGAAGCGGAAGAGAGACATTTAAGAGAAAGATTAAAAATAAAATCACTATTTAACACTGAGAACTTTTAACAAATATTTAAAATATTCTTTATATTTGAGAGGTGACCACATTTGAACTGAGGTTTTGTGTGGCTCAGATTAAACTCTGCAATGCAGCCTTGCTTATTTCATGCGAGCAAGCTGGTATGCGGACAGAAATGTATTGTTGCATACCACGCTGATGATTTCCAGTGTGATGCGAGAAGCATTCTGACTCAGGCGGTACTCCATTTTGTGCAAGTTGAAATGTGAACAAAGATGTGCCGTTGTTACATTCCACAAGAGGAGCGGTACACAGTATAAAATGACAGAATGCTTCGGTGATGTTTAAGTGATTCTACTGGTGAGAGTTCAGCCCACATGAACATTATCTCAACTTTAACCCCTTCCAGAAAGATCATCCGTCTGCCCATTGTTTTAGGCTCTAACGTCATCATTATGTTTTTGAGCACAGTCAAAATCCTGGTTAGCAGTTTCCAATTTGGCAAAAGAATAATTTGTTTCTGGGTTGCACCTTCACCTGTCCAGTGATGGTCAGGGCTTTCTGGCCTGTTATCTCTTTGCTGTCTCTCTTCCCCACCTTGTCTGTACTCCCAGCCTCCCCCCCCCCCCGCCACCCCGCATTCTTTTAATCAAGAACTTGCTCCTTAAAATCTTCACTTCCTTCATCACTTTTTTTTAAAAAAACAAATCTCCAAACCTCTCTTTGATCAATCTTTCTCTGACAATGCAAACAATCTCCCCCTTTTACCTCCTCTTCATTCCCCTCATTTATGAAGCATTTTGTGGCCTATTTTACAGTTTAAAAAAGCGATATAAATGCAAGTTTTTATGCTTTAATCCACTTTGTAACACAGTGTTATAATTCAACATATACATGAAATTAAATATATACAATATTGTATTAAAATAATAATGCGTTCATATTTATCTCAGTACCCCTGACTTTTATACTAAACTGTCTCAGCTGCCAGTTAATTGCTGCCTCTGAATATCAATTAATAATTAACAAGGCCGCAGTAAATCTAACTGTCATGTCTGGGCCGCTGTTTGTTACCAATGGATAAATAAACCCAACATTCTGGTCATTACAAAAAATATTATGCCAAATCCAGTTTAAACGTTTGTATCTTTGGCCAGATTAACCTAAAAAAAATCTAGATAAATAATTTTAAGGCTCATTCTCCACTCGCTCTGATGAGCACGATATATTATTTTTAATGATTTTACATTCCAAACGTTATCCTCTTTTTAAACTGTTCTTCGAACTTTGCGAGCACACTACCATTCTTTCAAGTCATTTTCATCTTTCAAAGGCCACACAGATAGAGAGGACATCAAAATTAAATTTCCCCAAACACATTTGTTTCAGATCTAAATTAAACTGGTTTCCTGTACCAACGTATTGTACCGCAATTGGTTATTAAGTTAAGAGCTACAATAGTTTCAGTCGGAATTTTAGAACATATTTTAGCAATGGCGACATAATTAATAATAATAATGTACCATATCAATAATAATTCATGCCCCCCACCCCCTCCTTGTAATAAGAACACTGGTTGTTCTGTGCCTACCTTGCCTTGCTCAGTATTACTCGATTCTGTTAGCCTGCTGAAGAAGGAGCTTGCCAAGGGCAGGGCTGAGAGGAGCTGGGAGATGAACCCCAGGTCTGAAGGTTGCTTTTTGCCTTTCCCTTGACCGTACCTGTATCGATAGGACAGGATCAACCCTAGGGAGAAAAAGATCAAGAATGCCCCGAGCAGCTCCTTGTTAGCGTAGCTCACGCTCAGTAAGTCATCGCACTTCTTATAGACATAGGTAAAAGTCGCAATTCCCAGGAAAGTCCACATTTTATTAGAGCCGGATCTCACCCCGTCAAATTTAACTGAACGCCAGCAAATGTTCCAGAAAAGTCCAAATGGGTATTTTTCTCAAAGCAAGCCTACAGCATAAACATAAAATTAAATTCTGTTTTGACCAATTTCTTAGCACATTCCTTCACCTAGGTCTTCAGAAGCGTTCACTTTGATTTTTCTAGCCTGTATCTGACCTTCTGTCAGCTTTATTCTCGACTGGTCACTGCGGGAGGAAAAGAGAAACATAATCCAGATAGACAGGACAAATGCAATTCTTTCACAGTTCAACAATAATCCTATTAAGATAAAGCTCTGAACTTTGCTCAGTCCGGGTCTGTCAGCAATGTCTGACTTGTTACAGAATTACTCTTCGTAAAAAATCCTCTGATTATCTTTTATGAAGTAAATATTATTAAGCGTAATCGAATATTGGGACATCAAATACGTTACAGCAGGATGAACATTTTAAAGCAGAAATCATTTGCAGTAACCTGTTCTTTGTGTCAGTTGCATTGTATGTTTCACCCACCCCCCAGGAATGTCTTTCCCCGAGTGAAGAACGTGAGTGTGCCGGGCTTGCTGATGCTGCATTGACTGGTACAGGAGTCTTTGCTCCCTGTGCTGCTGGATCAGCTGGGGGGGATGTAACAAAAGATGTGAATGAAGTAGCGAGTGATTGTCCCCGCCCTCTCTTCCGCGTCCGCGGCCAATCAGTGAGCGGCGTGCGGGTGAGCAGAGCTCACGCTATCGGAAGGCTGGCCAATCGGAGGGCGGCGCGAGGGAGCCCCGCTTCTCCCGTCTCCTAGCACGATGTGATGTCACAAAGGGGGGAAGCGGCAACATCAGCAGCAGCATCCTCATCCCCAGGTCCCATTCAAACCAGCTCCACAACGCATTGTGAAAACCCAATATACAGCAGCAGCATCCTCATTCCCAGGTCCCATTCAAACCCAGCTCCGCAACTGCATTGTGAAAACCCTGCTCCAGCATCCTCATCCCCAGGCCCCCTTCAAACCCAGCTTCATAATTGCATTGTGAAAACCCAATATACAGCAGCACAACAGTCAGTCAGGAACACCAGTAGCTCATTCTGCCCTTTCCCATATAAAGCCAATCTTTCCCCTCATCCTATCTGTCACTGCAATGCTATATTCTGCACCCTATCCTTACCTTCTCCCCAATGGCCGCAAACCATCCATTGATTCTGTATACACTTCCCACTACCTCAATGAAGCAGCCAGCATAATTAAGGACCTCACACACCCCAGACATTCTATCTTCCACCTTCTTCCGTCTGGAAAAAGATACAAAAGTCTGGGGTGACAAACCAACTAATTCAAGAACAGCTTCTTCCCTGATGCAGTAAAACTTCAGAATAGGCCTACCTCGCACTAAGTTGATTGTTTTCTACACCCTAGCTATGACTGTAACACTACATTCTGCACTCTCTCCCTTCCTTCTCTATGTACAGTATGCTCTGTACAGTATGCAAGAAACAATACTTTTCACTGTATATTAATACATGTGACATTAATAAATCAAATCAATTGGTCATGCAAAATTCTCCCTCAGTGTACCCGAACAGGTGCCAGAATATGGCAACAACGGGATTTTCACAGTAACTTCATTGCAGTGTTAAAGTAAGTCTGTTTGTGATGAATAAATAAACTTTTACTTTAACAATAGGACAGTCCTGCCATCCCAGAAACAGGGAGGACACATATTTAGGGTGCTGGGGAGTAGGTACAAAGGAGATGTCAGGGGTAAGTTTTTCACTCAGAGGGTGGTGGGTGTGTGGAATCGGCTGCTGGCAGTGGTGGTGGAGGTGGATTCGATAGGGTCTTTTAAGAGACTTTTGGATAAGTACATGGAACTTAGTAAGATAGAGAGTTATAGGTAAGCCTACTAGGTAGAAACATGTTCGGCGCAATTTGTGGGCCGAAGAGCCTGTTTTGTGCTGTAGTTTTTTTTATGTTTCTATGTTTTTTCTCTGCTTCTAAGTCTGGTGAACCTTTGTCACGCTTCCTAAATGGCAATAATATCCTTCCTAAGGTAAGCAAAGCAAAACTGCACTCACTACTACCAGGTGCTGTGTAATCAAGGTTCCATACAATGGAAACAAGACTTCACTGCTCCTATTACTCAAACTGTCTTGTGATAAAGGTTAGCATACCTTTAGCCTTCCTAATTTCCTGCTGCACCTGCATGTTAACCTTCAATGATGCTTTGGGATTGTGTTCCCTGTTTTCTCATTGATAACCCCCTCTGTCAGCCCCCTGCCAAAGTATCGAGAAGGAGTTAATGTTGAAGCCAATGTGTCACTCCTTCCTGCATTGCTTGCAACATGTGTGCTATTCTCCCCTCTGCACTCATTGTGTCACACTCTCTCCTGCACACTTAGTTATCCAGACTTTACGCTGGAGGTGAGGATCCAACTTAATCTTCTGTCAAAATGGGGGTGAGTCTACACCCGCTTTGCCAGCTCACCTCTCAGCCAATTAACAGCTGTTGGCCAAACAACCATAGAATCCCTACAGTGTAATAAGAGGCTATTTGGCCCATTGGGTCTGCACTGACTCTGAAAGAGCATCCAACCCAGGCACTCCCTCTATCCTATCCCTATAACCCATGCATTTTACCATGGCTAATCCACCTAACCTCCACATCTTTGGACGCGAAGGGCAATTTGGCATAGCCATTAATCAGCTTGAGCTGAGCCAGGATGTTAGGTGGTGACAAGAGGGCCAAAGTGCCAGTGTGCTCAAGGTAGCAGAGGAGGGAAAATGAAGGGATAATCAGAGTTTTGTGGGGCCGCCAATGGATACAGGGAACCAGTAAAGGAATTACTTCCTTCCCCCTCCCCACACTCCCACCATCTGCTTACTGCCAGTCCAAGTGGATCACCAGGCTGCATACTTGGCACCTCCCTCCCTGCACAAAGATTTTACCCATAGCAGCAAGCGAGGGGAGGGAAGGGGGGGGTGGGAGAAATGGGACTTTAAGTCGTAAATTGTAGTGGGGGTGGGTAGAAATTGGGAACAGTGTCCATGGCATAGCTCACCAATGTTACTCCCCCTTTATCTGCCAAACCCCTTCATGGGTGACCATAATACCCAGCCATTGTCATTCACCCTCTACTCTGCATTGTGTACTATGACCATCTCTGCACCCATTGTTTGCCACCCATCCCTGTGCAGCCAGGCCCTCTGCACCCAAATGTGTGACACCTTCCCCTCTGCACCCAGAATCTGCCTTTTCCTACCTTCCTGACACTACCTCAATTTTAATAATTGCTATTTGAGGTCCCAGGTCCTGGGAAACCTGAGGCCAGAGCTGCTGAATCAAAAGAATCAGTATTTTCACAGCGCAGTTCGAGGGCTTGGTGGAGCAGGAGTGGTCACCCAACCTTGCCCCTTCTAGGAAGCCTTCAGCCTTTCCCCTCTATCCCTTCAATAGGAGCTTCTCTCCCCATTGCTTCATTGCAGACTTCCCATCCCCCAAGCACTGATATCCACTCTATGGCATGATTATAGCTGTATCACCCCCATATCCTAGCCAATGTTGTTATTCATCCTTTCCCTCCACACTCCCTCTTGCCATGGACATCACCAAGGGTCAGTACCTGCCACCTACTGCTGCTGGCCTTCCCAACAGCCATCCAACCCATCTTCCAATTGTACAGCTGTCTGGTGGGAAATGGAAGTGTAGAAATAATGATGAGGTCCTACCTTTGAATTGGGCAGGACCTCCATTTCCACGGTCTCACATGTCTCCTGATCATTTCCATCCTCTCCTGACCCTTTGCGCCTATCATCAACATTAGGAATATTGAGTGCAGAATCTATGGTGGCACACACAACAACAACTTGCATGTATATATCACCTTAAACATAATTAAATGTCCTAATGTGCTTCAAAGGATCATTATTAAATAAAATTTGTTACCGAAACACTTAAATTGAGATCATAGCAAAGGATCAAAAGTTTCAAGAAAGAAGTAGGCTTTAAGAAGTGTTTGGAAGAATGGAAGAGGAGTAGGGAAATATAGAAAGGGTATTCTAGAGCTTAGGGTCTTGGCAGCCGAAAGGAAGGCCACCAGCAATGAAAATTAGGATGCACAAGAGGTTAGAATGCTCATATCTCAGAGGGTTAGGGGACTGGTGGAGATTACAAAGATAGGGAGTGACCAAGGCATAGAGGGATTTGAAAATAAGAATGAAACATTTAAAATCCAGGTGTTCCTTCATCTGGAGCCCATGTAGGTCAATGAAAGGTGATGGGTGAGCAGGAGTCGGTGTGTGTAGAGGACATTAGCAGCAGAGTTTCGGATGACCTCAAGTTTACAGAGAGTAGATTGTGAGAGACCAGAATTATTAAACCTAGAGGCAGGGATGAAGGTTTCAACAGTGGATAAGCCGAGGCAGAACAGATATTACGGAAGTAGAAATAGGTGGTCTTAGCAACTACACAAACATGTTGTCAGAAGCTCACCTTACGATGCCAAGTTTGCAAACCCATCTGGTTAACATCAGATTATTTCCCAGGGAATGAGATGGAGTTAGTGTTTAGAGAATGGAGTATGTACTGGGGACAGAAAACAATAGCTTTGGTCTTCCCAATAATTTTGCGCCGGAAAACTCTGCTCATCACATTTTGAACATTGGGCAAAGAGTATGATGGACAGTGAAGGAGTTGAGAGAGATAATGTTGAGCTAGAACTGTGTGCCACCCCATGTACAGGTGAAAAATGATCAACAATTTTCTATCCCCTCTCCTCCTGCACCTCCCTCCACGATAATGTCTGTTGCCGGCAGGACTAGAAAATCCTGGCCTTAGTCGAGGACATTGGTTTCAAAGAGGGACATAGAAAAGGAGCAAGAGACAGAGAGGCTTAGAGAGGGAATTCCAAAACTTACAGCCCAGGCAGCTGAAGGCACAGCTGCCAGTGGTGAGGCAACTAAAGCTGTGCATGTGGGAGAGTAAAAAGTCTGACAACACCAGGTTTTAGTCCAACCGTTTTATTTGATAATACTCACAAGCTTTCGAGGGGACTGCCTCTTCGTCAGGTGAATGGAGAGTTCTGGCCTCAGACAGAGCATATAAAGCACAGACAGTTTAGAGATTACTGATTAAAATGCGAATCCTTACACCTAACCTGCTGTTCAAGACCTGAAGTGGCTGACAATGTGAGTGGAAGGAGCACTGATCACAGGTTACAGAGATGTGTATTGTCTCCAGACAGTACAGTAAGTGAGGTTTTGCAAACCCAGGCAAGTCACGGGGGTTACAGATAGTGCGACATGAACCCAAGATCCCTGTTGAGACCGTCCTCATGTGTGCGGAACTGAGGATGGTCTCAACAGGGATCTTGGGTTCATGTTGCACTATCTGTAACCCCCGTGACTTGCCTGGGTTTGCAAAACCTCACTTACTGTACTGTCTGGAGACAATACACATCTCTGTAACCTGTGATCAGTGCTCCTTCCACTCACATTGTCAGCCACTTCAGGTCTTGAACAGCAGGTTAGGTGTAAGGATTCGCATTTTAATCAGTAATCTTTAAACTGTCTGTGCTTTATATGCTCTGTCTGAGGCCAGAACTCTCCATTCACCTGACGAAGAGGCAGTCCCCTTGAAAGCTTGTGAGTATTATCAAATAAAACGGTTGGACTAAAACCTGGTGTTGTCAGACTTTTTACTGTGTTTACGCCAGTCCAACGCTGGCATTCCCACATCATGTGGGAGAGGTCAGATTTATTTTCATTTACAGGAATATGGGCATCGCTGGATGGGTCCAGCATTTATTGCCCATCCCTAATTGCCCTCCATTTCAGAGGGCATTTGAGAGTCAACCACATTGCTGTGGATCTGGAGTCAGCTGTAGGCCAGACGAGGTAAGGACAGCTGATTTCATTTCCCCAAAGGAATGGGTGGATGTAGTAGGGAAATTGTCTAGGACATGGGTGGATTTGAAAACAAGACTGAGAGTTTTAAAATAGAACCATTTTCAAAGACAGCAAAGTGTAAGCATGAGCTATAATTTGCTATTGTCAAATATTCTATATGCAGGCCTCTACAATCAGTCTCCGTAGGTCTAGGGACCTGTTGGAAAATTGAGTTAGTATTTTCACTTACACTTGTTGACTTGATAAGGTTGCCGTGGGGCAGCACGGCAGCACAGTGATTAGCACTGCTGCCTCACAGTGCTCGGGACCTGGGTTCAACTCCCAGCTTGGGTCACTGTCTGAGTGGAGTTCGCATGTTCTCAGCAATGATTTCAGTAACTTTAGATTTTGACCTTTCTCCTCCATCTTAAACCCTGCCTTTCTTCTCTTTATCTTTAACATCCCGTACACGTATTCTCTCAATGCAAAACATCCCTTCCCCTGTCACACACCAGGTCACGTGTCTGCATGGGTTTCCCCCAGGGGCTCCGGCTTCCTCCCACAGTCCAAAAGACATGCTGGTTAGACGCGTTGGCCATGCTAAATTCTCCCTCAGTGTACCGGAGCATGCACCAGAGTGTGGCGACTAGCGGATTTCCACAGTAACTTCATTGCACTGTTAATGCAAGCCTACTTGTGACTAATAAAAAAACTTTAACTTTAAAAACGTTTGAGAATTGTGCTCAGAACAATTGTGAGCACCTCACAAAAAACACATTTTAAAAATTTTAACTGATACTATTGACTTATGGTCTTGAATGAAATACAAATAGATGGACATCTGAAAAGAAATCCAACACTTGAAAATGTATCTTCCAGTTGGGCATGTTGCAGCCCTTGGGACTCAGCACTGATTTCAGTAACTTTAGATTTCTCCCCCATCTTAAACCCCACCTTTCTTCTTTTTCTCTAAAACATCCTATACATGTATTTTCTCAATGCAAAACACCCCTTCCCCCACCACACACCAGGCCACCTGTCTTTTGTTCTTCAAGTTGCTACTTTTTGTTGCAGTTTCTACATTCTCCCTCCTTTCCGTTGTGATGGACACAAAACTCTGCTTCTCTCCTGATAGATGGTGCCAGACTCGCTTGAGATTTTCCAGCATCCTCTCTTCTTGTTTCAGATTCCAGCATCCGCAGTATTTTGCTTACCTTACCTGAGAATACATACAGGATTATACTGCGAGATACCATTCAACCTGTGAAGGTTGCAGATGCGGTTTAATCTTTTTCCCAGTAAACCTTTAGAAAAATCAGGAGCCGCTCTGAGGAAGCACAGGAAATTTCTTGTTTGCCTCTTGTTTGCCCTTTACATGTGGGACAAAATATATCAGTGAGAACTCATTACAGATGGTGTTTAAGCTTGGAAGCAAGGAACTTCTACTTTTATTTTTACAAATGGGCGGACTGAGTAATTCGCAAGACACAGATGCTGAGATGTGTTTAGTGCAGTAACTTAAGGTGGCTCAATGTGGCAAGTAACAAACTAGAGAATTTATCAATTGAGAAGGACTATATAAATGAAGCATTTAACAGCACAATGATACAGGTTTATTGCTAACATTGCCCTGACTCCAAACACCCTCGCTCCCAGTAGGCCCAGGTTCGCACGCTCACTCTCCATTGGTTCCAGCTTGGTCATGTAGCCTGCGAAGTATCACCCATTAAAGGGGCCAAATTTCCACATGTGGCAGTGTGGCCCCTTTAATGGGCAATCCTTCTCTTTCTGCATTACAAATCTCCCTCTGTTCATCTGACCTCCCAATCTCTTCAATATTTTATTGTGTCACATGTTTGTGCCGGGACACATTCCCTTAAAGGATGGGAACAAGACAGCAGGAACAATGAAGACATTTAGAAAAATATAGTGTTACTAATAGCTCTCAACATGAAAATATAATTAATGTATTTAAAATAATATGGAGGGACAAGAGTCTGTAAACTGGTTCCAATTTTGTACATAACTACTAAAATAAAGTTAATATTTAGAGTAATTGGCATTGTTATACATAACACAAAATGATATAAACAATACAATACACTGTTCAAATCATGGAATTACACATGGCAGAAATAAGGGTGCTGATCCTAAGTTTGTGACAAGTTGGGAGGGGTGATGGGTACAGTCGATGGTATATGGGAAACTTGGAAGTGACTTCCATGTATCTGTTGGCAGCGGGAATGATGAGGATCCACGTGATACAATCCAAGGGACAAGAAGCAAGTGGAAGGAGTTTGGAGTCGGGAACAAGAGGGAGGCAAATGTCAGAAGAGTCACCAGAGAAGCAAAGGCTGTGCATCATATTACGGCGCAGCACAGTGGCACAGTAGTTAGCACTGCTGCCTCACAGCACCAGGGGTCCAGGTTCAATTCCAGCCTCAGGTCATTATCTGTGTGGAGTTTGCAGATTCTCCCCATGTCTGCATGGGTTTCTTCCAGGTGGTCTGGTTTCCTCCACAGTCCAAAGATGTGTGGGTTAGGTTGATTGGCCATGATAAATTGACCCTAGTTTCAGGGGGATTTGAAGGGTGAATGAAGTTTACGGGAACAGGGCCTTGGTGAGATTATGGTCAGTACAGATTTGATGGGCCAAATGGCCTCCTTCTGTACTGTATGAGTCTACTGCTGTCTCCCTGGGTGTGCTGCTGGGGCCGTTGAGGAGTAGAAGAAAGATACTGTTCCCTCACAGTGAGAGGAAGAAGCCTGCAGCGGAGATCATGGAGGCCTGCTTGAACGGTGTACAGAAAGTCAGCAGCAGGAGTGTGGTGCCACCCTTCTGAATTCAGAGTAGGGAATGGTTAGTGATCCAAGTAGATGAGTAAGGGTGAGAACAATGATACAGTCAATTAAATCCTGACATGTTCATCACCCCACCCACTCACTCTGCTGTGTCAAGCCTACTCCACCACTCCTCCCAGCCAATTACTTCGCAGATACACCCATCCTCTCCATTTAAGGCACTTCCTCATAGCTCCATCTTCCCTCCATTACCCCACTCATCATCATCCTTATGGAACATTGTGCCTCTCCCTCATAGCCACTCTCACTGAATGTAGTCCTTCCATTGGGTGAACACTTGCCATTACATTCACTCATTGGTCTGTCCTTCACAATTGTGGGATCCTTTGTATGGTTTGCTTCAGTTAAAAGACTTCATTTTAAGGTATTTCTCCTGGTGTAACTAACGGTGATAAGCTTTAAAGCTAACTTGGTCACATTTTAAAACTGGGCTGGGAATTCTGTGATGAGCTTAGAAATTAACTGCATTTGAAGATGCAATGTTAGCAGAAATGGTTCTTTTCATAAGAACAGTTACAACTGCAAATTGTTTTTGAAAGTTATAGACACTGCTTGTACTTGGTAATTTCCTAACACAGATAAGAACTCATATATTGTGGAAACAGTCATCAGTTTAATTCAGTTGAGTCCTGTGCAAGTTTTGGATCAAGTCTGTATCAGGACCAATTTTTGGACCCTCTCCTTCTCTCTCTCTCCAGTAAATCAGTCTCTTTAGCTTTCTGTAAATGCTAATTTTAAATGATGCTCAATAAAAGCAGTTCCATACCAGTTTTATCTCTGTCTATTCTAATAGATGAACAGACTCTATAATCTTCTTGCAGAAGACATCACAGAATATGTTGGAGAAGCAGGGAACTGGAGGGGTCCCTCTGTAGGTCACAACCACTGAGGAGGAGACACTGAGAAAAAGTAGAGGTTCAGGGTCACTGGCCATTAGATATGGAGTGGCAATGTTAAATAAAGGTACCCGAATTTCTAATTGCACTTGGTTATGTTGACTTGGTTTCAACTACAAAATATGATCTTCGTAATGATAACTTGTAATATTCTTATTTCACTCAGACCTGTTGGACTTTAACCTGATATTGTGAGACTTCTTATTCTTTTATCTCCTACAGGATCTCCCACTGTGCAGTAGAATGAGGACATGCTCATGGTGATGGCTGATTGCTTATCTAATTGTTCTGTCTTAGTTGTGTGTGGGGGGGGAGCGGTTGAAAGTGGCAAGAGCGGCCATTGTATATTCCGGTGGTGAAACCTAAGTGAATCTTGCACTCATAAAGGCATCCCTAGCATCCAGATAGCAATGTAAGCAGCTGAGGGCACATTGATGGGGGCGGCATGGTGGCACAGTGGTTAGCATTGCTGCCTCACAACGTCAGGTTCAATTCCCGGCTTGGGTCACTATCTGTGCGAAGATGTTCTCCTGTCTCTGCGTGGGTTTCCTCCAGGTGTTCCGGGTTCCTCCCACAGTCTAAAAGACGTGCTGGTTAGGTGTATTGGCCATGCTAAATTTTCCCTCAGTGTACCCAAATGGCTGCCAGAGTGAGGCGACTCGAAAATGTTCACAGTAACTTCATTGCAGTGTTAATGACATATTTATTAGTGTCATTTATTGTGACACTAATAAACAAACTTTAAACTTAAACCTCATCATTCTTCTCCAACTCTTCTTCAAACTGCCCTTCAAATAATCTGAGGGGAACCTGCACTTTGCGCCTTCTTAACTTGCTTCTCAGATGTTGTGCCAAGCACAGCAAAGCATGACTATTCTCATACTCTGACTGGTACATATTGAAAACTGCCTCCAGGTCAGTTGAAGCACTGGAAACCTTCTGCCAATGACTTGTTCAAAGACTCATCTAGTTGTGATGTGGCATTCATATGGCACTATTGGACTTCCATGATTAGGTCTCTGTTGGGTGTCACAAGGTAAAAGTGCAATGACTATCCCTTATCAATGAGCAGCCAACCCTTAAGTCTGCCATTGGGTCCAAAGACATCAGGCAGCTTGAGCTACTGCAGAACCGGACCATCATGGCAGTAACCTAAGCTGGGAATCCTGCTCACACCTATATTAAGATCTTTATGTTAAGTTGATTTTTCTCTACATCCTAGCTATGACTATATTCTGCACCCTCTCCTTTCATTGTTCCCTGTGTACTTTATGAATGGTATGTTTTGTCTATATAGTGCACAAGGAACAATACTTTTCATTGTATATTAATACACTTACTGTATTTATTTTAACTAATAAATAATTTATTACTTGTGTCATGAGTAGGCTTACATTAACACTGCAATGAAGTTACTGTGAAAATCCCCTTGTCGCCATTCTCCAGCACCCATTCTGAGAAATAATTTACCATAGCCATTGCACCTAACCAGCAAGTCTTTCAAACTGTGGAAGGAAGTCGAAGCACCCGGAGGAAACCCACGCAGACACGGGGAGAATGTGCAGACTCTGCACAGGACAATGACCCAAAGTTGGAATTGAACCCAAGTCCCTGCGCTGTGAGACAGCACTGCTAATCGTCCATCCACATGTGACAATAATAAATCAAATCAAAATTATGTGGCTGCATACCAACTATGCATTGATGGGATGGAAGGCCTTGCTGTTGACAAACACTCCTGTTTGTCCTAGGATACTGGATTGTCATCTCCAGGTCATTGGTGGTGCCCTGCACCTTTGGGAAACTAGCCAGAACTGCCTGCTCATTCTGAGCGGTATCGGAGCAGGCCAAAAGCTGACATACTTGTCAATTCTCCTAATCAACTCACCAGCAATGTCTTGTGCCTTTGTGCAATGGCCAAACTGGAAATACCTGCACGCAGAGCGCTGGAAGGCTGCTGAAGCAAAAACAGTGAGGGAAATGGCAGCCACTGTGCGAACATGATATGCAGGCAGCATACTTCTTCTCAGAGGCTTTGGAGGTCTGGCACCATCTGATATGGCACTCTGAGACATCGCTGTTCAGACATATCAAGCAAATTGAGCTTTTGCTCATGGATCCTATTTTTCATGGATCACCCTTCTGCTGATTCTACTCTCCTGTGCCACTACAGGTCTGTGATCAGCCAACAGTTGGTACTATTGCTCTTGCCATTGCTGGTCACCATTGAACACAGAACAGTACAACACAGGAACAGGCCCTTCGGCACACGATGTTGTGCTAAACATGATGCTAAATCAAACTAAACCCTTCTGCCTGCCCTTGGGCAATATTCCCTTGTCCTTGTATATTCCTGTGCCTATCTAAAAGCTCCTTATAAGCTCCTAACGTATATACCTCAACCACCTTCCCTGGCAGTGCATTCCAGACCCCATCTCAGTGTATAAAAATGTATCGTTCATATCTCCTTTGAACTTTCCCCCCTCACCTTAAGTGCATGCACCCTAGTATTAGACATTCCAACTCTGGGAAAAAGATTCTGGCTGTCAACCCTCTCATAATTTTATAGACTTCTATCAGGTCTCCCTTCAGCCTCTGCTGCTCCAGAGAAAATAACCCTAGTTTGTCCAGTCTATCCTTATGGCTCATACCCTGTAATCCAGGCAGCATCCTGGTAAACCTCTTCTGCATCTTCTCCAAACCCTCTACATCCTTCCTTTCATGTGACAACCAGAATTGAACTCAATTATCTGAGTGTGGCCGAACCAAAATTTTAAAGAACTGCAACATGATGTTCTGACCATTGTATTCAATGTCCTGACCAATAAAGGCAAGCATGCCATGCACCTTCTTTATCACCCTATCCTCTTCTGAAATCCAATCTAAAGCAGCATAAGATGCACCTATCCAGATGTGATACAGCAAGCCTTGACGGTGGAGTAAATGACCTCTCAATGAAAATATTGTGAACAAATCTTTTCCCACTGGCAGCTAAGAAAACATCTTTGATTACTGAGAATATATGAACGTATTTACCCAAGATTGATTCAGCACCTTCAATTGCCTCCTTGTACTTAGTTTGGCTTCGCCAGCGATTTCACAGTAAAACCAAGGTTAAATTGAAAATAGCGCTGAAAGATCACTTTAACTGAACCTATATTAATTGGAAATCCTGAGGAGGGGAGGGGGGGGTGGGTGTTGCAGCACACGCAGCCTAATGCACTGGAGTGAAATGGGAAAGTTGGTTGGCTTCCCCAAGGGCTGTCAATTTCACCTGTATCCAAACACATGTGGTCTTGCAGATTAAAATCTAACCCAATGTTTTTACATTTCCAGTGACAGAAGTATCACCAGTGATGGAAACTACCTCCTGTTGTTCATCCTCCAAAAGTGCATGTGTGGGTAATTCATGTGAGAACATGGTCTGACCCTATTGGTCAAACTTGGATTTGCTCTCACACTGTTGGGATTTCAAATCAAATGACTTCATTGTTTCTAATCAGTTTTCTTTTTGCTTTCACTAAAGTGTCACAAAGGAAAGCATATTGTGCAATAATATAAATCATTTTTCAGAAAACACCCAATGGTGCAATTACTTTCTCTGCTGATGTCCTAAGTCAGTATCCGACAAGCATGTTGTACCAATGTTCAGAACATTCAAGGAACCTTTTCATGCAGGTATGTACTGCACGAAAAGATCAGCCATGATCTACTGAATGGAGGAGCAAGCTTGAGGTGTCAGACGCCCTACTCCTACTCCTAATTCTTATGATGCCAAATCAAGCTAAACCCTTCTGCCTGCCCTTGGCCAATATTCCTCTATTCTTTGCATATTCATGTGCCTATCTAAAAGCTCCTTATACTCTCCTATCTTATCTATCTCCACCACCACCCGACAGTGCGTTCCAGACACCCATCACTCTCAGGGTTTAAAAATGTGTCCCTCACATCCCCTTTGAACTTTCCCCCTCTCCCCTCAAACTCTTGGCCCCAATTATTAGACATTTCAACTCTGGGAAAAAGATTCTGACTGTCAACCCTATCTATGCCTCTCATAATTTTATAGACTTCTATCAGGAGTCCCTTCAGCCTCCACTGCTCCAGAGAAATTAACCCTAGTTTGTCCAGACTATAGAGTTGAAACTGTCCTGGTACAGTGATGTGCAAAGACAGCACCCAGTCTAGCTCTAACTGTGCTCATTTTGTTAGTGTTAGTTGGGTGCTTGGTACCTTTCTTTTAGGGAAGGGAAATCTCACCCTGGGTTCCTGATCCTGATCATTACCCAGTGATCCCTGTATGGAAATTGGATGTGAACAAGAGTGGGAGACAGTGTCTCTGTCATTGGTTGCTTGGCCAAGATCACACATAATTAATAGCCACATGTGATGACACATTGGTAGCCTATGTCACAGTGGTTAGCACTGCTGTCTCACAGCGCCAGGGACCTGGGTTTGATTCCTGGCTTCAGCCAGGGTCTGTGTAGAATTTGCATGTTCTCCCGTGTCTGTGTGTGTTTCTTCTGGGTACTCCAGTTTCCTCCCACAGTCTGAAGACGTGCTGGTTCGGTGCATTGACCCAAACAGGCGCTGGAGTGTGGTGACTAGGGGAATTTCACAGTAACTTCATTGCAGTGTTAATGTAACCCTTACTTGTGACTAATAAATAAACTTTAAAAGCTTTACCTTAAACTTGTTGCTGGCAACTGTTAATATCTTCAGGACTGAAAAGATAAAGTCAGGGAGATAAACAGGTAACTTCTGTGATCATCATGATTCTTACTATGGTTATGACAATATCCTGGATACCATGATTTCCAAAACAATTGGAGGTGACTTTGATGGCACTGAAAATACAGATTTTTAAAATATATTTCCTCATGGGATATGGATGTTCCTGGCAAGGCCAACATTTATTGCCCATTCCTAATTGCTCTTGAGAAGGTGGTAGTGAGCTGCCTTCTTGAACTGCTGCAGTCCCTGTGATGTAACTACATGCACAGTGCTGTTAGGAAGGGCATTGCAGGATTTTGACCCGGTGACAGTAAAGGAGTGGTGATCTAGTTCCTAGTCAGGATGCTGTGTGGCTTGGAGGTGAATCTCCACATGGTGGTGTTCCCATGCAACTACTGCCCTTCTTCTTGTAGGTCACTTGTTTAGAAGGTGCTGTCAAAGGGGCCTTGGTGAGTTGCTGAGATATCAACAATCAACCTGCTGGTGTACCTAAGTGTAAGGGATCCCTTCCCTTAAATATGCAAATGTCATATTTGACCTCAAGATGAGCTTCTGACCACATATTCATACCATCACTAAGACTGTCTATTTCCACCTCCCTGACTTTGCCTGACTTGTCTTTGTCTCAACTCATTTGTTGCTGAAACGCTCATTTGTGTCTCTGTTACCTCTAGACTTGATTACTGCAATGAAATCCTGGCTGGTCTCCCACATTCTATCCTCTGTAAGCTTGGCACCACCCAAAACTCTGCTGCTCTTGTCATAAGTTGCACCAAATCCCATTCATTTATCATCCATGTATGCATATTGGCTCCCATTCAAACAACATCTTAGTTTTAAAATTTTCGTCCTTGTTTTCAAATCCCTCTATGGCCTTGCCTCTCTGTCATTTTCTGCTTTCTCAGAACTCCCAGGATTTCCATGCTGATCGGAACTGAGGGTCTGGACCACCCATGGTGTTAGTTGCTCCACCATCGGTGGCTGCACCTTCAGTTGACTAGGCCTTAAGTTCTGGAATTCCTTCCCTACACCCATGTGACACAGTGGTTAGCACTACGGCCTCACTGCGCCAGCAACCCGTGTTCAATTCTGGCCTCAGGTCACTGTCTGTGTGGAGTCTGCATGTTCTTCCCTTGTCCGCATGGGTTTCCTCTGGGTGCTCCAGTTTCCTCCCACACTCCAAAGATGTACGGGTTAAGTTGATTGGCCGTGCTACATTGCTGTTTAGTTTCAGGGGGATTAGTAGGGTAATAATGTGGGGTTACAAGGATAGGAGCTGGGTGGGACTGTTGTTGGTGTTAAGTCAATGGGCCGAATGACCTCATTTGCACTGTATTAATTCTATGATTCTATAACCCCTCTTTCTACCTCACCTTCTGCCTTTAAAATACTCCTTAAACCCTGCCTCTTTGACCAAACATTTGGTCATCTGGCCTAATACCTGCTTATTTGGTGTTATAGTTTGTTTTATAATGCTGCTGTGAAGTACTTTGATACATGAATTACTTTTCAGGTGCTAACTAAATGTAAGTTGTTGCTGTCTCCAGCCATTCTGGATGCCTGACACTCCAGAGTTTCAATAATTTCCATTGTAGGTACATTGAAGAAATGGCCATTTTGCCCCATTGTTCTGTGTTGGTGTTTCTGCTCCATATTAGCCTTGTCCTCCATCTTTTCTAGGCTACTCAGCCTCTTGAGACTGTTCCGCTACTCATAAGATCATGGCTGATCTTTTCTAATACCAAGAGCTTAATTTTTTAAATAAAAATTATTCCTTTCTCAAAGTTACACAGCCAACGTGAAGAATGGACAGGGCAAGCCCTTAATCCATCTCCTTGCTTGCCCCAAAAACCAATTCAAGTTCAAATTCAATCCAATTTATGGTCTTCACAAGAGACATACAAGATCCAAGATGACAAGAACTGCTTAAATCACAAAGCCTGCAGAACGACTTCTCTTTATGTCGTAGGCACATAACCAGTTAAGATGCAAGTACATGAAAGGACCTGTCACCTTTCTGCCGCCTGTGTCAAGTTTTATGAAGCTGTTGGCCATATTTTGTTAGTTTTCTAGTTTGCTGTGCATGCCTGTAAATAGACTGAAGTGCAGCATTTTACATGCACAATTCTCAGAAGGCTAAGGAAATTCGACCTGTCCATTATGATTCTTGCCGATTTTTACATATGCACCATAGAAAGCATCTTTTCCTAATGTATCACAGCTTGCTATGACTCCTGCTTTGCCCAAGATCACAAGAAACTACAAAGGGTTGTGAATGTAGTTCAGTCTTTCATGCAAACTAGCCTCCCATCCATTGACTCTGTCTACATTTCCCGCTGCCTCGGGAAAGCAGCCAGCATAATCAACGACCCTAGGCACCCCGAACATTCTCCCTTCCACTGGAATAAAGATACAAAAGTTTGAAAACACATACCAACAGACTCAAGGACAGCTTCTTCCCTACTGCCATCAGACTTTTAAATGGTCCTATCATATATTAAGCTGATCTTTCTCTTCACCCTACCTGTAACTGCAACATTATGTTCTTCACCCTATACTTTCCTTCTCCCCTATGTACTCCATGAATGGATGTTTTGCCTGTATAGTACTCAAGAAACAATACTTTTCACTGTATCCCAATATATGTGACAATAATAAATCAAATCAAAAAGCTGTGGAACTGGAGTAACTGATTGGGGAAGGGAGAGGGGAGTTGCTGTTTCAGAGGGTCTGAATAAGACTGTTGGCATTGACGTGAGTGACAGAGCTGTCCTAATTACTGAATCTCCCTCAGTCTCTTTTACTTCCCTCTCTGAGGTGGCATGGTAGCACAGTGGTTAGCACTGCTGCCTCACAGCGCCAGGGACCCAGGTTCAGTTCTGGCCTTGGGTGACGCCGAGTGGTGTTTGCACATTCTCCCCATGTCTGCGTGGGTTTCCTCTGGGTGCTCCTCCCACACTCCAAAGATGTGTGGGTTACTTTGATCGGCTATGCTAAATTGACTCTAGTGTCAGAGGGAACTGGCTAGGGTAAATGCATGGGGTGATGGGGATAGGACCTGGGTGGGATTGTGGTCGATACAGACACAATGGGCTGGATGGCCCATTGAAGGGATTCTATGATTCTGGAAAAATAAAATGAAGGTGAGCACAGAACTCAAAACACAGTTTGCATTGGCAACTAAGAGGATTTTGCTTGAGAAGAACTGCAACTGTGACTTGGTACTGTCTTAAAAACAAATAAAATTCTCTCAGAAGGGTAAGACTCATTCTGGAAACCTCTGAGGGAAGGGGGTCGCTACAGCTTTAATTTTGATGAGTTGGGCCTCCTGACAGAAAAAAATAGAAGGGAGGGAGAAGGAACTTTGTTGACAGTGTGTTTCAGGAAATGCAAAAACCCAGAGTGGGCAGGACTTGCTCAACATCACTGGAGCACGCCTGCTGGTCACATGCTGGGTTGACAGGAAGGAAATCATATGATTAACATGGAAGAACTGGTCTGAAGAGTGTGTGTTGAATCCTGCTGAAGATACACGAGCAATAAGCACAGCCTTGAGAAACTCCTCCTTTCTCTTTTCCACAGGTTTGCAACCTTGGCGAAAGATGCAGGCAGAGTGAGTGTATCCCCGGGGCTGCCTCTGCTACATTTGTCTACATTGTTTCTGTGCGGGTTTAGAGCCTGAGCAGATCGAAAGGGGCAAAGCGACACTGGAGCATGAACACCGGCTCGCTGCAATACAGATCCAGCGCTAGTGTCTAAGCTGCTGCCCTCCCTTCCCCTGGCCCTGGCTGCTGAGTCCCTAAACCATGGTGGACTTCCTGGCGGAGAACAACCTCTGCGGCCAGGCAATTCTCAGGATCGTGTCCCGCGGCAACGCCATCATAGCAGAACTTTTGAGGTTGTCGGAGTTCGTCCCCAGCGTCTACAGGCTTCGAGACAAGGCCGAACAGCAGAAGTATGGAGACATCATCTGCGACTTCAGCTACTTCAAGGTGAGGACTGTTGGGTTTTGAGTGCTCTGGGAGGGGAAGAAACATGTCCTCATGCAGTAAGCGCTGGATATCAACCAGGTTAAAGGTTCATGGCAGTGCTCTTCCTGTGATATTTACCCACCAATTTAGTACTTTGCACAGTTGTCTCTTATCAGGTTTTCTGATGTTAGTCGACCCTCACTGACCTCCCCTCACCATCCATGAGCCCCCACCCCCAGCAATGACAGATCACTAAAATGTATCAAAATACAAAGGGCAAAGATAAACGTTGAGCTGTGGTCAATTAAAATTCTGTACCATTATCATTTCCTTCACCCCTATACACTCTATGAATGGTATGTTTTGTCTATAGCTTGCTTAGAGACAAAACTTTTCACTGTATCCCAATATACATGACAATAATCAATTCAGTGTAAAGTAAGATTTGATTTTGGTTTATATTTTTTCATCATATGAGGACCTATTAAACAATCTTGTGTGTTCCCTGCCACAAACTTGACTTCCTCTTGTCACCATTTTTTGGCTATGCTTTTCCGTGCCTGTACCCTTTTAAATGACCACAGGACCATTTCCCATTCAGTTGTAAAGCTTTTTAAAAGAACAGATGCAACTTGCACTTATATAGCGTTTTTCGTGACCTCAGGGTGCCTCAAAATGTTTTACAGCCAATGAAGTATTTGTGAAGTTTCAACACTGTTGAAATATCAGAAATATAGCAGCCAACTTGTGTACAGCAAGAGCAGAGAAGTATGACCAGATAACTGTTTTACCTGTGGTGGTTGAAAGGGGTTGGTTAGCTCAGTTGGCTGGACAACTGGTTAGTGATGCAGAGCGATGCCACCAGCATGAGTTCAATTCCCAACTGAGGCTATTCATGAAGGCCCTGCCTCTCTGGGATTGTGGGGATGGGGCCTGGGTGGGATTGTTGTTGGTGCAGACTCGATAGGCCGAGTGGCCTCCTTCTGCAGTGTAGGGTTTCTATGATTCTCAACCTTGCCTCTCACCTGAGGTGCAGTAATCCTCAGGTTAATTCACCACCAGTTACATAATCGCTGGAGCAGCCTATGGTCATCTGAGGTTTACCTTACCTTTAAATATTGTTTAGAAAGCCCCTGCTCCTCTTCAACGAAATGGCAGGGGATCTTTCACGTGACTATTTGGGCATTTTTGATTATATGAAAAATAAATATTTTCTTTCCTCATGTCTTTTCACTCCGTTGCTGCCATGTGTAGTAAAAATAATTAAGCTCAGTAATAACCTGTGGGCAGTGCCACAGCTAAGTTATTAGGGATCTTAAAAAAAGACTTGTATCTGTATAGAACTTTTCACAACCACCGAACATTTCAACTAAAATAATGGGCTGTATTTACAGTTTTCAGATAGCTAAATAAATGATTATGATTGGATCAGGAAAGATGCTTCACTATTAGAAGCTGTTTCTAATTTTTACTTTTTTTTACATAGAAATTTGACATTCGTCAAGACGTAAAAGTAGCTTTCTGGGGCTAGTGAGTGTATTTAGTAATATTTACGAAGTTAGCACATTGTTTAAAAACCCAGTTACTCCTCATTCAATCAGTGTTTTTAGAGAAAGACAAATAATATAGGAGTGGAAGTTAGAACATAAGAACATAAGAACATAAGAAATAGGAGCAGGAGTAGGCCATCTGGCCCTTCGAGCCTGCCCCGCCATTCAATAAGATCATGGCTGATCTGTCGTGGCTCAGTTCCACTTTCCCGCCCTCTCCCCATAACCCTTAATCCCCTCTCTTATCAAAAACCCATCAACCCGCTTCTTAAAAATATTTAGCGAGGCAGCCTCCACCACTTCAACGGGCAGAGAATTCCAGAGATTCACCACCCTTTGAGTGAAGAAGTTCCTCCTCAACTCCGTTCTGAACTGCCCCCCCTTTATCTTGAGGCTGTGCCCCCTAGTCCTACTGTCTTTTTTGAGCGGGAAGAGTCTTTCCACCTCTATCCTATCCATCCCATTCATCATCTTATACGTCTCAATGAGATCTCCCCTCATTCTTCTAAACTCTAACGAGTACAAGCCTAGTTTATTCAGCCTCTCCTCATAGCTCAACTGCACGAATGAGGAACAGGTATAGGCAACTTGGCTCCTTTAAAATTAATTTATGGGATGTAGGCATCATTGACTTGGTCAGCATTTTTGTCCATCTCTAGTTGCCCTTGGGAAGGTGGTGGTGAGCATCCTTTTGGAACTGCTGTGTTCTCTAAGGTGTAGGTACACACCAACGCTGTTAGGGAGGGAGTTCCAGGATTTTGGCCCAGTGATAGTGAAGGAACGGTGATATATCTCCAAGTCAGGATGGGGCGTGGCTTGGAGAGGAATCTCTAGGTGGTGGTGTTCCCAGGTATCTGCTGCTCTTGTTCTTCTAGATGGTAGCAGTTATGGGTTTGGAAGTTGCTATCTAAGGAGCCTTGGTGAGTTCCTGTTGTGCATCTTGTAGACGGTAAACACAGCTGTCATTGTTTGTTGGTGGTGAAGGGAGTGAATGTTTGTAGAAGGTGTACCAATCGAGCCGCTGCTTTGCCCTGCATGGTCATAAAATCATAGAGGTTCATAGCATGGAAACAAGCCCTTTGGCCCAACTTGTCCATGCTGCCCTTTTTTATTAAAACCCTTTAAGCTAATCCCAATTTCCTGCAATTTACCCACCTTAAATGTGAGCCTCAATGGCCTGTAGTTCCCAGGCTTTCCCCTCAGCCCTTTGTTTAAAAAGGCACAACATTTGCCACTCTCCAATCTTCAGGCACCTCACCCGTGACAATCCATGATTCAAATATCTCGGCTAGGAGACCCGCAATTTCCTCCCTAGCCTCCCACAATGTCCTAGGATACGCTTCATCAGGTCCTGGGGATTCATCTACCTTGATGCGCTTTAAGACTTCCAGCATCTCCTTCTCTGTAATATGTACACTCCTGAAGACATCACTATTTATTTCCCCAAGTCCCCTAACATCCATGCTTTTCTCAACAGTAAACACTGATGAGAAATATTCATTTAGGATCTCACCCATCTCTTGTGGATCTGCACATAGATGACCTTGTTGATCCTTAAGAGGCCCTACTCTCCCCCTTGTTACTCTTTTGCCCTTTATGTATTTGTAGAAGCTTTTGTTGAGCTTCTTGAGTGTTGTTGGAGCTGCACCCATCCAGACAAGTGGGGAGTATTCCATTACACTCCTGATGGTGCCTGTTCTGCTATTCAATTATGGTTGATCTAATGGTAACTTCATCTCCACATTCCCACCTACTCCCAATAGCCTTTCATCCCCCTTGTTATCAAGAATCCAGCTGGCTCTGCCTTAAAATTATTCAAAGACTCTGCTTCCATCACCTTTTGTGGAAGGGAGTTCCTAAGACTGACTGCCCTCTGAGAGAAAATAATTTTTCTCATCTCTGTCTTAAATGGACAACCCCTTATTTTTAAAGAGTCTCCTCTAGTTCTAGATTCTTCCACAAGAGGAAGCATCATCTCTGTAAGACCCCTCAGGATCTTATATGTTTGAATCAAATTGCCTCTTATTCTTCTAAACTCCAGCAGGTACAAGCCTAGCCAGTCCAACTGGTCTTCATATGACAATCCTCCCATTCAAGATATTAAGTCTTGCGAACCTTCTCTGAATTTCTTGCAGCAAATTTATATCCTTCCTTAAATAAGGAGACAAATACTGTATACAATACCTCAGATGTGGTCTCATAATAGGCCTGAAAAACTGATGCACAACTGCCTGACTCTTACAGAGCTAACGTTTCAAGTCTGGATATCCTTCATCAAAGCACTGATGAAGGGTCATCCAGACACAAAACATTGACTCTGTTTTCTCTCCACAGATGCTGTCAGACCTGCTGAGATTTTTCAGCATTTTCTGTTTTTGTTTCAGATTCCAGCATCTGCAGTATTTTGCTTTTATTCTCCCTACTTTTGTATTCAATTCCCCTTGCGATAAATGATATTAGCCTTTCTAACTACTTGCAGCACCTGATGCTAACCTTTTGTGATTCATGTACTCAGACACCTGGATCCCTCTACATCTCAGAGCTAAATAATCCCTCACCATTTGTATAATTTTTCCTGCCAAAATGGATAATTTCACATTTTCTCACATTATGTTCCGATTGCCTTATTTGTGTCCACTTTGGTAATCCCTATCCCTTTGTAACCTCCTTAAGTCCTCTTAGAACTCATAGAACCCTCCAGTGCAGAAAGAGGCCCTTCAGCCCATCGAGTCTGCACCAAACACAATCCCACCCAGGCCCTACACCCATATGCCTACATATTATAGCCACTAATCCCTCTAACCTATGCATCCCTGGACATTAAGGCACAATTTCTTAGCATGGCCAATCAACCTAACCCGCACATCTTTCAGAATTTACTTTCCTACCTTTCTTTATGTCATCAGCAAATTTTGCAAACATACCTCCTATTCCTTAATCCTAATTATTTATATAAAATGTGACAAGTTGAGGCACAACATTGCTCCCTGTGGCATACCACTCATTACATCTTGCCAACCAGAAAAATACCCATTTATGCCTACTCTTTCCTGTTAGGTAGCCAGTTTTCTTTCCATGCCAATCTGTTACCTCCGACACCATCAGCTTTTATTTTCCCCAATAACATTTGATATGGCATCTTATCAAATGCCTCTTGAAATTTAAGTACAGTACATCCACTGTTTTTAGCCAAAAGTTATGATCTTCCTTCAAGGAACTCCAATAAATTGGTTAAACCTAATTTCTCTTTTATATCAATTCACTGTTTAGGGGTTGCAGTGCACATGCCCTTGGAACAGCGCAGAATCATTGATAGCAACCTCTCACTTTCCACGTTATTCTAAGCATATGTGGACCCCCAAAGTGGCTGTTTGTTTTGATGGAGTTATGATGGCAAATGCTGACAATATTGTTGTCCTTTATCGCAAAATTGGGGACTATGTATAAGCAGGCTCTCAAATTTATTTTGCCAGTCGGTAGTGGGATTCCCATCCTCCCATGTTGGGAATGCTTTTGGGAAACATTAGCAACATTGAAATGCAGGAATAATCAAGGAGAACCATCTTGGTTTGCTGTTATTCTCTGATAATTGATTAAGTTATTTAATCACAGTTGATGAGTAGATAAATATATCTTTTCAAGGAAAGGCTCTCCTGTCTTAACAATAAAATGGATCTCGTTTTAGGGCCCGGAATACTATGAAGGCAAGTTGGAGTCTAAACCAGAGCTGCAGGATCTGGATGAAGAATTCCGTGAAAACCACATTGAAATATTGACAAGGTTCTATCTTGCCTTTGAAAGTGTTCACAAATACATATTTGATCTCAACAGGTAAAAATGTGTATATGTCTGCTGTTACTAATGGACTCTTTAATTAGTGAGTGATGTTTGGATACCCAGATTGATTTAAAATATTTGAGAGATGAAAAAAATTATAGTTTTCCTGCATGAAAATTTGCCATAATGAAATCAATTGCATCAAAAGAGTGCTATCAAAATCCTATGATATTAATGACAAATTTCCCTTTTATTCAAATTCTAATTTTCATTTCTGTGGTCCCTACGTTTGATGCTGCACAAATGTACATCTATTAAAAGATTTCATGTTGCCCAAATCTCTTAGCAACGGTTAATGAAAAACTAATTCCCAGCAGTGGCGGCCTGGCATGGTTGTTAGTAATACTGCCTCACAATGCCAGGGACCCAAGTTCGATTCTTGACTCGGGTCACTGCCTGTGTGGAGTTTGCATGTTCTCCCCGTGTCAGTGTGGGTTTCCTGTGGGAGCTCTGGTTTCCTCCCACAGTCTAAAAAACGTGCTGGTTAAGCGCATTGGCCATGCTAAATTCTCCCACAGTGTACCTGAACACGCATCAGAGTGTGACGACTAGAGGATTTTCACAGTATGTTCACTGCAGTGTTAATGTAAGCCTACGTATGATGTGAATAAGTAAACTTAAAACTCAGCTTTAGTTGCTGAATTAGATTTGTCATTGATGTGTCACTGAATTCTGCTTTTCTGATGGATTACTTCAGATTCCTTGACGATCTCAATGAAGGTGTTTACATTCAGCAGACTCTTGAAACAGTGCTCCTAAATGAAGATGGGAAGCAACTACTTGTAAGTTGGTGTAAGAACTTAAGACTTAGGAGCAGAAGTAGGCCAACCGGCCCATCGAGCCTCCTCCGCCATCCAATGAGATTTTGACTGACCTGATATAATCCTCAACTCCACTTTCCCACCTTATCCCTGCAATCCTTGGATTCCCTTACAGATTAACTATCTGTCTATTTTGGCCTTGAACCCAGCCTGTACAGACCTCTGCGGTAAAGAATTCCACAGATTCACTACCCTCTGAGAGAAGGAATTCTTCCTCATCTCTGTCTTAAATGAGTGACTCCTTGCAAAGACATTAGTGTTTTGCTTGAAGGAGAACGAAACAGAGTGAGACACAATTGCCTTGCAGTGTTTTGCTGCACTATGTTAGAGGGCACTGTTTTAAAATTAGGGGTCACCCTGTTAGGACCGAGGTGAGGAGAATTTTTTTCTGGGGATTGTGCTACTTTGGAATGTTTGCCTCTGAAGGTGATGGAGGTGGATAGATTCCTGTTAGGCAAGGGAATTGAGGGTTATTGGGAGTAGATAGGAACATAGAACTTGAAATACAAGCAGATTAACCACGCTCCTATCAAATGGTGGAATAGGCTGGCAGGGCCGAATAACCAACTTCTGTTCTTATTTTGTATGTATGGTAAAGGCACTACATAAATGCAAATAGTGAACTATGCCATTCATGACTAAAATCCAATTCATCAGTATTACAGGAAATGTTTTAGCCATCTCAATCCAGAACATGGAACCATGTTATAGAACTGTGGTGAATAGTTAGAACTGTGGCACAGTGGTTAGCACTGCAGCTCACTGCGCCGGGGACCTGAGTTCAATTCCAACCTTGCGTCACTGTCTGTGTGGAGTTTGCACATTCTCCCTGTGTCTGTGTGCGTTTCCTCCGGGTGCTCCGGTTTCCTCCCACAATCCAAAGACGTATGGGATATGTTAATGCTAAATTGCCCCTTAGTGACAGGGGGACTAGCAGGGTAAAATATGTAGAGTCATTGGGATAGGGTGGGATTGTTGTCAGTGCAGGCTCAATGGGCTGAGTGGCCTCCTCCTGCACTGTAGGAATTCTATGAACTACCCATAATTTAATACCTGATTTGTATTATGACCTAAACCATACTCTGAGATCACTATTTACATTGGTTGTCTTCTGATTTATGAAGCAACATCTTTTTGTTTGGTAAACACTTCTGAAACAAGAGATGGGGAAAATGACAGCTTGTTCCTAATCACCGTTTTGGTGCTGGGTTCCAATCTCTGAGCTATTTCTCCACTCGCCCAGCAAACCTGAAGTCACGGTAAAGTCAAGCGAAATGAAGTAAATAAGAAGCCTACACATTCCTGGTCTAGATTTCAGGTTGTCCCTTTTAATGGGCTGTAATTTTGCCAATCATTCACAGGAAGTACAAATGTAATTGGAAAGTGTATGCGCAGGATTTATGGCTGGTGAGGCTACTGTTTGGTTAGTATGCGAGCTGAAATTATAGAATCCCTATGGTAGAGGAGGAGGCCATTTGGCCCATTGAGCCTGCATCGACCACAATCCCACCCCTATCTCTGCAACCCCAAGTATTTTACACACTAATCCTCCTGACACTAAGGGGGAATTTATCATGGCCAATCAACCTAACCTGTACATCTTTAGATTGTGGGAGGAAACCAGAGCATCTGGAGGAAACCCACGCAGACATGGGTGCCGGGATTTTACTGCCTTGCCCACCTGAGGTTTATAAGATCACACCCGAGGCCAACGGAAAATGCCGTTCTGCGAGCTGTGCTCGTCCTGATTCTGGGGTGGGTGTGGCAGTAAAATTCCAGCTGCGGAGAATGTGCAAGTTCCATACACAGTGACCCAAGCTGGGAATTGAACCTGGGTCCCTGGCGCTGTGAGGCAGTAGTGCTAACCACTGTACCCTCTGCCACTCCCGTGCCACCGTGCTGTCTCTATTGATCCAGAGTTGAGGGGTTAATGTTTGTTGTTCGAATAGAGCTTCACTTAATGTGCTTCACTTCATATTCCTGGTAGTTAACCAGGAAATAAATGTAGGGGAATAACCCATTCCTCAAGACAGGCATCATTCATCTTGATGAACCAAACCAATCACCAGAAGGTACATGTATACAAAGTGAGAAGTGGGAAAATGGATTATAGTACATTTTAAATCATGATTCTTTGACATGCACCCTATCATGGTAGATGGGTATACCTTTAGTAGGATAACAAAGAGCAAAGTGATGAGGCTTACGGGATGCAATCAAGACTTCCCCTGGCATCAGTATTTGTTTTATTATCAGTTTTCATGTATAATCACGAAAGTCAAGTGCGTCACCTCCCAGTTATAATAAAAATCCTTGTGTTATTACCTAGTTGCTGGGAGCCATAAATGCTTCCTTATGTTTTATTTCTTTTCCCATTTTCCTCATCATTCTACCCAGAAGTGGGAGTATGTTGGGCCCATCGTGAGTGTGAATCTACTTTTGACTTAATGGGCAATCTTATCTCGTGTTTGATTTGATCTCATTCCCAAGCTGTTGCTCTAAATTTCTTAAGCAAAAGCTTGGAAAAGTGCCATTTGTTGTGTTCTTACAGTCTTAATAAATTTGTTACAATGATCATCTATTTTTATTTGATTTCTTTCTTTCCTTGTTTCCTGTTACCATCATTCAGTGTGAAGCCTTATATTTGTATGGAGTCATGCTGCTTGTTATTGACCACAAGATTGAAGGAGAGGTTCGAGAAAGAATGCTGGTTTCCTACTACAGATACAGGTACCATGCACTGTATGAATGCTGAATATCAACATCCTGGGGTTACCGTTGACAGAAACTGAGCTGAACTAGTCATATAAATACAGTGGCTACCAGAGCAGATTCGGAGGCTAGGAACACTGTGGCAAGTAATTCACCTCCTGATTTCCCCAAAAACCGTTCACCATCTACAAGGCACAAGTCAGGAGTGTGATGGAGTACTCCCCTCTTGCCTGGATTAATGCTACTTGATTTGATTTGTGATTATCACATGTATTAGTATGCAGTGCAAAGTATTGTTTCTTGCACGCTATACAGACAAAACATACCGCATATAGAGAAGGAAAGGAGAGAGTGCAGAATGTAGAGTTACAGTCAAAGCTAGGGTGTAGAGAAAGATCAACTTGATGCAAGGTAGGTCCATTCAAAAAATCTGATGGCAGTAGGGAAGAAGCTGTTCTTGAATCAGTTGGTACGTGTCCTCAGATTTTTGTATCTTCTTCCCAATGGAAGAAGGTAGAAGAGAGAACATCCGGGATGTGTGGGATCCTTGATTATGCTGGCTGCTTTTCTGAGGCAGTGATAAGTGTAGACAGAGTCAGTGGTGGGAGGTTGGTTTGAATATTGGACTGGGTTTCGTTCACAACCTTTTGTAGTTTCTTGTGGTCTTGGGCAGAGCAGGAACCATACCAAGCTATGATACATCCAGAAAGAATACTGCATTTGTAAAAGTTGATGAGAGTTGTAGCAGACATGCCAGAGTTCCTTAGTCTCCTGAGAAAGTAGAGGCATTGGTGGGCTTTCTTAACTATAGCGTTGGCACGAAGGGACCAGGACAGTTGTTGGTGAGCTGGACACCTAAAACCTTGAAGCTTTCGACCATTCCTATTTCATCCCCATTGATGTGGAGAGGGCATGTCAAAGAACAAAGAACAACGCAGCACAGGAAACAGGCCCTTCGGCCCAACGAGCCTGTGCTGCCATTTTAACATTGAGTCCCCCCTCCACCCATGACCTATGTCTCTGCTTATGGCATTCCACATTGAGGGAAGACTAATTTAGGGGCAATTTGTAACACTAATCAGCCTAACAGCACATCTTTGGGGTGTGGGAGGAAACCAGAGCACCCGGAGAAAACCCACGCAAGCACGGGGAGAATGCGCAAACTCCTGCAGACACTGGCCCAAATCCATGTATCTGCACAGCAAACAGTGATAGTCACTGAGCTGTCATGTTGCCCAGCATCTGGTCCAGTTTAAGTGTACACTATCGACATGAAGTACTAGGCTACTCTCAAAACAACCAAGAGCAGCCCTCGTACAACCCATCGCGTGTATGCCCCTTGTTGGACAACAAGGCAGACCGAAGCACCTGTGGATTAAAAGAGAAAAACATCAATACCATGCACATCCTTGTACAAACATTTAAGGGAATCCCCAGAAGCTCAAAAGTAAAACAAGTGAGCCAGAAAATATGTTGGAAGGTCCATAGGAATCAGTTGATTCCCAGGGACATCCCAAGGCTCCTGAACTTTAGTTAAAACAGTCTGCTATATCCCTCCATCTCCATCCTGCTCATGTGCCTGTCTAAGTAACTCTTAAACAACTCCAGCATGCCTGCCTCCACCACCTTGCTTGGCAGAGCATTCCATACCCCCACTACCCTCTGTGAAAAACCTCCCTCTAACATCCGATTTATACCTCGCCCCCCTCACCCTAAGCTCGTGGCCGATTGTAATGTGCGTTTCCAATCTAGGAAAAAAGCTTACCACTGTTTACTCTGTCTATACCCTTCATAATCTTATATATCTGTATTAGATCTCCCCTCCATTATGCTTCCTGAAGTTGATGACTAGCTTCTTTGTTTTGTTGACATCGAGGGAGAGATTATTGTTGCACCAGTTCACCAGATTCACTATCTCTTTCCTGTACTCCGTCTCGTCATTGAGAATGCAACAACATTCAAGAAGCTTGATATTATCCAGAACAAAGCAGCCCGCTTGACTGGAACTTCTTCCACAAACGTTCACTTCCTCCACCACTGACTGATGTGGCAACAGTCTGTAACATCTACAGTCTGCACTGCAGAAACTCACCAAGGCTACTTAGAAAGCACTTTCCAAACCCATGACCACAACTATCTGAAAGGACAAGGGTAGCAGACAGATGGGAACATCACCACTTGGAAGTTCCCCTCTAAGCCACTCACCATCCTGACGTGGAAATATATCACAGTTCCTCCACCTTTGCAAATCAAAATCCTGGAGTTTTCTCCCTAAAAGTGTTGTGGATTTACCTACATCACAGGGACTGCAGTGGTTCAAGAGGGCAGCTTACCACCACCTTCTCGAGGGCAGTTTGGGATGGGCAATAAATTCTGACCTAACCAGCGAAGCCCACATCCCATAAATGAATAAAAATTAAATAAATCATCAGAGAAGCCAGCTGAGAAATTTTCTATGGATTGTATTCAAGGCAAGTAAGTCAGACATTTCCACATGTCATATTAACCCTCGCCCAAAGATATGTGCATCTTGTTAAAGGAGCCTTAAGTTCCAAATGCTTCAATTGTAAAAATATTCCTACTGGTGAGCTGAAGGTGTTTGAAATTATTTTGTCTCTCTCTTGCTGGCATTTACAAACTTTGGTTTTCAGTCCTTACTGTTAAAGGATAACGTTCATGTGTCTTTCACAGTGCTGCTCGATCTTCTTCTGACTCCAATCTAGACGATATTTGCAAACTGGTGCGTAGCACGGGGTATTCGCCTGTGGCAGGGGCAAAGAAACCCTTAAACTACCCAGAGAGCTACTTCCAGCGAGTGCCAATTAGCAAGACGTTCATTTCCATGGTGGTCGGTCGGCTACGATCAGATGATATTTACAACCAGGTGAGACGTGTACATTCCACTTACCCAGGATAAATATCACTTGGGATTTTCCTGTCCTGCCTGCCATGGGAATCGTAGCAGGTGGGACATGGACCATCAAAGGTACAAGCAAAATATTGCAGATGCTGGAATCTGAAACAAAAACAAAAAGTGCTGGAAAATCTCGCAGGTCTGACAGCATCCGTGGGGAAGGAATTGAGCCAACATTTCGAGTCTGGATGAACCTTCATCAGAGCTCTGTGATTTTCCAGCCACGCTCACCCCAATGCTGAAAAGTCCTGCCTGAGGTCAACATACCTTTGCATGGAACAAAAACAGAAAATACTGGAAAACCTCAGCAGGTCTGACAGCATCTGTGAGGAGAGAATAGAGTGAACGTTTCAAATCTGGATGATTTTCCGGCGTTGGGGTAAGCGTGGCCGTAAAATCCCGCCCATCTTCAAACATTATATTATTTACGACTAAAATTGTGAGGGACACGTCACCATTACTGAGATGCAGTCGAATTGGAAAACTTAACAATTTTCTGGTTACTCTGGGATATTGTGCACACCAAGTCAAACAACACCCAACAAACATACACCTCTTTGTAGATTTGCACAAAAAACAAGTATGCACATGTTATGCTGGGTTTTGCAGCATTTTAACACCTGTTGTGACTTGGTCCTTTGAAATGGTGGGTTAAAACTGTGGATTCCCAATCCTGGAACCTTCTGGAGAGAGAGAGAGAGAGCGAGTGAGAGATTTTGGGGTCTGACAGCGAGAGGCCGTTTCCGTTTTCTGCATGCTCTGTTACTTGTCTTTCAGCTCACGTCCAACCCTTGTTGCTCTCTGTGATGCCTTGCCTTTATCTTATGGCTTGTTGTCTTCTTGCCTCCTGGGCCTTTTTCTTATATATTGTATGTTATTATCAGTGTTAGTTTTTCTTGTGTGGGGTGGTGCATGGGGGGTTACCACAGTGTGGCAGAGGAGAGGGGTTAGGTGGAGGGGTGGGAGGGGGAGAGAAAGAACAAAGGAAAACAGGGTGATGGTCTGCTTCTGTTGTATTTTAGTCAGCACGCCACTGCAGAGAGAGAGTGAGAGACAGAGACACTGCCTGCCTCCACCAACTTCTAGCCAGCAACTCTCAGACAGCAGAATTTCCAACTCAGGGAAACAAGAAACAATGCTTTCTGTCTCAAGCCCAAACTGAGCAAAATGAAACTAAAACCTTGATCTTTTCTGTGGGGAAACAAACTGTCTTCCCAGACATCACCTGACCTGTCAAACATTTCCAGACTAGGCCCCACTCAGCAATCCCAAAGGATCATTAAAACCCCAGGACATTGCGTTAGCCCAGCTTAAAATAAACATGTGGTCCATTATATTCCTTCAACAATTAGAAGCCTCTGCTTCCAGATGTTTCGGCAACAATGAAATACCAGGACCTGTTTGAAAAACTTAGAGAAACGTAATTAGAATACATTTCTAAAAGGCACAGTACCGTCACAGTATGTACACATTTATATATTGGGAAGTCGAGCAGACATTTCTTCTGTGTCATTTCAAGCATTGCACTTGAATTTCTGGTTTGCCTTTATCTTAAAAAGAGCTTTTCTAGAAAACACAATATTGAAAGTATTCGGTATTCTTAATTAAAAGTTCCTTCTCAATATAAAGGTTTCACAATATCACAGGCGTATGTTTACAGAACTATTAAGCACACAACAGCTATTAGAGGCAATAATTAAATACATGCTTGGCAAAACCTTGCAACCTCACCAGACAATACAGAAGCTTCGAGTTTGAAGTCTTCAAGGCTGATCAGATCTCTGCAAATTGAGTTTTCTCCTAGCATCCATCATTTTATACTTTACAAAAAAATTAAGCCAGTTATATTTTCATTTTTCGTGTCCTTTAGCTTTACACATACTGATTGATCTGTTAATCAAATCTTTGGGCTGAAGACAGTTCAGGAAATTCATGAACCATCAAAAGCCTCAGTGAGGGTGTCATTTATCCATCACTCTGGGCTGTATTCCTTTTTGCAGATGTAGCCTTTCACGTTGCCTTAGCGTGCAGCTGTTTTATGTCTGATAAATACAATCCTTTCCTGCCAATTTCACCTCTGCAGCCTAAAGATGTCACATTTCCCCCACGTCCCTGTGAAGCTAAAAGCTGAAAAGTCTACGAAATGCTGCTTTGTCTTCACAGTCACTCCTGCACCTTTGAATTCTCAAGATCTTCTTACAGGATTTGTATATATCAAAGTGATTATTAAATTGCTGATCCTGGAGAGGGGTCATTAATGAACCTACTGCAAAAGCGCCAGAGTAAAAAAAAACACCCAAAATTCTGGAACTTCCCTTGAACAAATTCTGGAAGTCCTTTTGAATTTGATTTGATTTATTATTGTCACATGTGTTAACATACAGTGAAAAGTATTGTTTCTTGCATGTGATACAGACAAAGCATACCAATCATAGAGAAGGAAACAAGAACGCAGAATGTAGCATTACAGTCATAGCTAGAGCGTAAAGAAAGATCAATTTAATACGAGATAGGCCCATTCAAAAGTCTGATGGCAGCAGGGAAGAAGCTGTTCTTGAGGCAGTTAGTACATGACCTCAGACTTTTGTATCTTTTTCCCAATGGGAGAAGGTGGAAGAGAGAATGACCAGGGTATGTGGGATCCTTACTTAAGCTGGCTGCTTTTATGAGGCAGCGGGAAGTGTAGACAGAGTCAATGGATGGGAGGCTGGTTTGCGTGATGGATTGGGCGACATTGATGACCTTTTGTAGTTCCTTACGGTCTTGGGCAGAGCAGGAGCCATACCAAGCTGTGATACAACCAGAAGGAATGCTTTCTATGGTACATCTGTAAAAGTAAAACTTTTAGGAGTGTTGGTGTGGCTCCTCTTTACCAGGTACAAATGGATGCGCTGATCTGTGTAGTGTATGGAGAGGGATATGCTACTTACCTATTTTCAGCTCTTGTGTGAAAATTGCAGCTTACAAATATTGGTTACCAGTGGAGCAGTTAATGTGCCCCACCTTGCCCTCCCAATTTCTTCTTAACTGCAGTCCCCCAAAATTTGCAGGTGAAAAACAATTTGTTGCTAATTAGGAATCAGCATCGCTGTGCTTTGCATAGTCTGTTCTCCCTCTCATTCTTAAAATGTGCATCATCTGTCTTATCATGATTGACACCCGAGGTCCCTTGTGAGACTGAGTGGTCACTGAACTTTACAGAATTCCGAAACCCCCAGAGTAACATCTGGTGTACAGATACTGAATACCAATGAACCGTTTCCAATGTGTTTCCAGTGGATCTCACAATGTGCCATCGGTATTTTAGGGTGGCACAGTCGTTAATGCTGCTGCGTCACAGAGCCAGGGACCTGGGTTCAATTCCCAGCTTGGGTGACTGTCTTACTGGAGTCTGCGTGTTCTCTCTGTATTTGCATGGGTTTCATCCAGATGCTGCGGTTTCCTCTCACAGTCTGAAAGATGCACAGGTTAGGTGCATTGGCTGTGCTAAATTCTCCCTCAGTGTACGCCGGAATGTGGTGACTAGTGGATTTTCACAGTAACTTCATTGCAATATTAATGTAAGCCTACTTGTGACATTAATAAATAAGCTTTAATCTTTTAGCCTGAAGTATACTCTTAACAGGGTGTAATTGTTCTGCATTATTAAGATCACTAGTCTCTTGGTGTGCTTGCTGCTTTCGAGCCTCAGGTTAATCAGTTAATTCGCTGTTCAGGAATGAATAGTTTGAAAGCTTTTGGGTTGCAGCTCTGGACTGGGATATTTTAAGATGGTAGCAGAGTCAGCTAGAGTATGTCTGAATTATAGACATACCATTTTAATACACTCAAGAAAATTCAATAGACTAATGTGCAGTATTTTAAGACAAGAATTTGACTTTATACCATGCAAATCATGTTAAGGGCAGTAACTCTGCCTTGGTCCCAGGCTGGAGGCATATCCCAATTCACAATAATAGGTCCCTTTTTAATTGCTGGTGATTCGAGGTCTGCAAGAAACATTTAGTTTTCCTTTCTGTGGGCCTCTTTGATTTTATCTTTCCCCTTCCCTGGTTAATGTTTGGGACCTGTTTACAGGAAGTCTTGCTTCAGGTCTTGATGGATTCTGCCGAATCCTTACTGCGTGAATTGTGGAGTTCCGAGAGTCTCCCAGCACTCTGCTAGTCAGATTTCCTTGATTCAGATGAAGTGGGCAAAAGATGTGTGCAGTTGTTTCTCAGGTGCCAGAAAAGGGCAACATGAAGAACATTGGGTTGAATTCTGATGGAGCCAGCATCCAACTTACTATCTTGCACGTGGGCCAAAAATATGTGGGAATTCTGTAACGGCCTAATTGAAATTTTAGACCCAAGGGAAGACTTTCTACTAATATGTATCTGTATAAAACTACATCTGATCCCTTAAAACTATTAAGGGACTATTTAAATACATTCATAAGAAAACATTGGGTGAGTACTTCCCATTCTCCCAATAATGGCAGTAACCAAGCAGAATCCTTGTGAGGTCTGGTTTTCTCTGCGAAAGAAGAAGACAGAACAGATGAGACTTTTGGGAGATCTAAGGAACAAGGAGTTTGCAACTTGGAAGCCAGATCTGGAAGACTTAGGCTGAATGGAATGATTTTCAAAAGGACGCTGGAAGTTTTGACCAAGCGCAGCAGGCAGAGTTGAGTCCATTGAAAATCCACGATAAACTTGGGACTTGTTCTTGTAATGCTGCCCACATCTGGCAGAAGTAGAGGGCATTGCGAAAGAGGCCATATGAGGTAGTTGGACTGTGTGAATTACTTGAGTACCTTTTCGTTAGCTTGGTCTATTAATTGCCTAGAATGAATGACACGTTGATTTTTATTGCAGGAAAAGAATAAAATGTGAAAACTTGTCTTTCAGTAATTTCCATGGGTCAGAACTTCTATGGCAGAACTTTTGCTGGTTATCAGGAAGAAGTACAAAGAGAAGCCCAACAGCTGCAAAAGCAGTATTGAAGACTTTGAAAACTGTGGAGATCAATAACCTTTTAAAAGGAGATGAATTTCCCAGTGATCCATGGAAAGGACTGAAAGATTTCACATTTTAGACTTTTGCTGTAATAAAATCACTTCAACACGTGTCAGACATTCCAGGCAATTAACAGATCAAACAAAAGAAAAGGTACTTTCACATTAACTAATTCACAGTCAGACTACCTCTTATGACCCCTGTACTTGCCTTATATGTCTGGCAGATGTCTGCAGTGTTACAAGTACAAATCCCAAGTTAATCATGGATTTTCAATAGATTCAACTCTGCCTGCTGTATTTGGTCAAAACTTCCAGCTTCCTTTTGAAAATCATTCCATTCAGCCTGGGTCTTCTAGATCTGGCTTCTACTTGCAAGGCCCATCTTTGCAACTTCTTGTTCCTTAAATCTCCCAAATGTCCCATCTGTTCTGCCTGAGAAAACAAGATCTCTCAAGCATTCTGCTTGGTTGCTAACGCACAATAATCATTCCCTGCTCTTCATGGCAGTAGCTCCATTGTCTCTCCAAACAACAGTAACATTAATTATGTTCAACAGTGAGATTGACAGATTTCTAGTCAATAAAGGAATCAACGACTGTGGGGATAAGGTGAAAAAGTGGAGTTGAGGATTATCACATCAGATCAGTTATGGCCTCATTGCATGGCGCAGCATACTCGATGAACTGAAATTTCCACTTCTGCTCCTATATCTTATGCTCTTATTCTTTGTCTCTCTCATGTCTCACAATACAACTGTCTTTTTACTGTGGAAAGGTGTGGAAATGGTCACTTGATATTTTGCAAGGTTTTTGTTTGAGTTTCTTCCCTATGGTGGCCAGATCACATTGCCTCTCTGGGTGGAGATTTTTAGTATGGTCTCACTTTCCTTTTAACCAGAAATTTCTGTTTCACCTTAAGTGAAAGGAGACATTCTAAAACATACTTTGTAAAGCCCAGCATTCGTAGCAACTGATAAACTGGAATCGTAGAATTCCTACGGTGCAGGAGGTCAGTCAGTCCATTGAGCCTGCACTGACAACAATCCCACCCTACCCTATCCCCGTAACCACACACATTTACCCTGCTAATCTCCCTGATACTAAGGGCCAATCAGCCTAACCCACACATCTTTGGAGTGTGGGAGGAAACGGAGCAACTGAAGGAAACCCTTTGAAACTGAATCATTTGATGATGTTAAATGTTAACCGTTAACTTGTAAGTTTTGTCTTCAATCTTATGAATTTTTTTATACTAGGTGTCAGCCTACCCACTGCCAGAACACCGCAGCATAGCCCTCGCTACTCAGGCTGCCATGCTCTATGTCATCCTCTACTTTGAACCATCCATTCTTCACACCCAACAAGCCAAGATGAGGGAGATAGTAGATAAATACTTTCCAGACAACTGGGTAAGTGAGTGTGAAATGAATTCCAAAACTCTACCTACAGATTTGATTAAATTTAACGGATTTTTAAAAAGAACCTGTAATGACTTCAATCAGGCCATTGAGGTTGGCCTACTGGAATATGAACTCCCTGATTAAGGATCCAATTGATGGGCCAGTCAGGGAGTCTATTCCTTGTCTTTAACCAGGAGTGTCGGTTCCTCTGGCACTCCCTAAAGTAGACTGCTGATCGATAGCTCTCTGTGTACTGCTGTAATAGATTGTAAATAGATTTTTGTGATGGGACTTCTGCCTCCGAAGACTTATTACAGAACCATTGCATAAAAGCTTAGCTGTGAACTGCTTATTTGTACTACGCAGATTAATTGATCAATTTTAAAAAAAACTTAAAATATCCCAATGGAGTGACTGACTGAAATCATAAAATCATCAAGTCAGTTTTGAATTTTTTTTCTCATGGTCAGATTTGGGCTCATGGTATTCAATGAGTTTTCTGAGGATCTCGTTGAACCTTCTCCTGCCTCATTTCCTCTAAAACATTGCATGGCACTGTAGTGGCTAACATATCATAGAATCATAGAATCTCTACAGTGCAGAAAGAGGCCATTGGGACCATCAAGTCTGCACCGACAACAATCCCACCCAGGCCCTATCCCTCCATATTTACCCGCTAATCCCACTAACCTACGCATCCTGGGACACTAAGGGGCAATTTAGCATGGCCAATCAACCTAATGTGCACATCTTTGGACTGTGGGAGGAAACCAGAGCACCCGGAGGAAACCCATGCAGACACAAGGAGAATGTGCAAACTCCACACAGACAGTGACCCAAGCTGGGAATTGAACCCAGGTCCCCAGAGCTGTGAAGCAGCAGTGCTAATCACTGTGCTGCTGTGCTGTGAAACAAAATTTGTTTGAAGAAAGAAAGGTTTACATTGATTTTGTGTCTTTCAGAACTTCAGATTTCCCATAACATCTTCCAGCCAATTGAATCAAACAATTATACAGTGCAGAAGAGGTCCCTCAGCCCATCGCGTCTGTACCGGCATGCAAGAAACACCTGACCTTCCACCTAATCCCATTTGCCAGCACATGGTCCATAGCCCTGAATGCTATGATGTGCCAAGTGTCATCCAGGTACTTTTTAAAGGATGTGAGGCAATCTGCCTCTACCACTCTCCCAGGCAGTGCATTCCAGGCAGTCACCACGCTCTGGGTGAAAAAAAAGTTTTTCCTCACATCCCCCCTAAACCTCCTGCCCCTCACCTTGAATTTGTGTCCCCTCGTGACTGACCCTTCAACTAAGAGGAACAGCTGCTTCCTATGCACTATGTCCACGCCCTGCTTGTACACCTCGATAAGGCGTGCACACACCCACACACACACACCCCCCCGGTCTTCTCTGCTCCAATGAGAACAACTCAAGCTTATCTAACCTTTCTTCACAACTGAGATGTTCCATCCCAGACAGCATCCCAGTGAATCACCTCTGCACCTCCTCCAGTGCAATCGCATCTCTCTGATAGGCATGTTTAAAAGTTCGGTCACCTTGAGACAACATGATGTCTTTGCAAGGGTAAGATGTTTGAACAAGAACTGAGCAGTTTGATTTTTTTTTCAGGTGATCAGCATTTACATGGGGATCACCGTCAACCTTATTGAGGCCTGGGAACCGTACAAAGCTGCAAAGACAGCCCTGAATTATACGCTAGAACAGTCGAACGTCAGAGAGCAGGTATGATCTCCTGCAGGGTGGGTCCTTTCCCAAGTGGTAACACATGCCTGGGTATTTAGAATGTTTATTTTCTTGCCCTGCATAAAAGGCACTGGGTGTGTTAATTGACCTTGGCAGTAATATGTGACAGCCACTATCCAATCAGCACCTTGTTTTGCAATCTTTGATCTCTGTTAGAAAAGAGAATCAGACAAGTGGAAAACGGAAAGACTGAATTTGCTGGTCACCGTTTTGCCTCATCGCTAAAAACTTTGATTTTTTTATTTGATTTATTATTGTCACATGTATTAGTATACAGTGAGAAGTATTGCTTCTTGCGTGCAATACAGACAAAGCATACCGTTCATAGAGAAGGAAAGGAGAGAGGGTAGAATGTGGTGTTACAGTCATAGACAGGGTGTAGAGTTACTTTTTTGGTTTGAAGAAGTATGCATTATACCTGTGTGCGATGCCAGTATTGACAAGGCTTCTTCTTTGGCAGGCAAGTCGATATGGTACGAGTGTTGAGCGGCTGCGTCGACAGGTGCAGCAGTTTCTGAAGGAAGGATTCTTGAGGGAAGAGTATGTCCTGGACCACATCCCTAAACTATTAAACTGCCTGCGAGACTGTAATGTGACCATTCGTTGGTTAATGCTTCACACTGCAGAATCGGGTAAATGTGAGAGAACACGTTCAAAGCCAAGGCCGGTCGAGAGCTAAATAATTGTTTTTGGACCATTATGAGAAGTGCGTTATATACACTGCCCAACACCTATCTGGTTTATTTCCTAATGGCTAAGTGTGGAAATCCCTCAGAAAAATGCTTGGAGGAGAAAAAATACATTGAAGGAACATCACAAGACAAAAAGGGGCCTTTAGGAAAATTCATAAATGTGATAAACATTGTCTGACAAAATATTATGGACAACATGGTGGCACAGTGGCTAGCACTACCGCTTCGCAGCGCCAGGGACCTGTGTTCAATTCCAGCCTCGGGTCACTGTCTGTGTGGACTTTGCATATTCTCCCTGTGTCTGCGTGGGTTTCCTCCTGGGTGCTTCAGTTTCCTCCCACACTCCAAAGTGTGCAGGTTAGGTAGATTGGCCATGCTAAATTGCCCCATAGTGTCAGGGGGAATAACAGGGAAAATACGTGGGGTTGATGGGAAAGGGCTTGGGTGGGATTGATGGTCAGTGCAGACTTGATGGGCTGAATGGCGTCCTTCTGCACTGTAGGATTCTATGATTGTACAATATAAATTAATATTGAGGTCTTTAGTTTTCCTCTTTTTGGAAGAGCATAAATCATTTTTTATTTAATGTAATTGTTAACACTATGTCAATTTTTTTGTGTATATCAGGATCATAGAATGGCTGCAGCACAGAATGAGGCCATTCAGCCTGCCAGGCCTATCCTAGCTGTCTGCAATAGGCTAGGGCCATTTCCTGTCTTTTTTCCTTGTAGCCTTACAAATTTCTCGGGTTCTGAATTCAGTGAGAAATCTTTAATTTCACATTTGTCCCCAACAGCAGCATGTCTAAGTCTTTGAGGTTCTAGCTATCATGAGGAACTTGAATGACTTTTGTGTTGTCACCTTGCTTGTTGAGAGAAGCTTGATACACTGTGACTCCAATTGATTACAGTTTCTAGTGTGTAGCCCGATCTGCTGTGTAAGCCCTGCCATTCTGTCCATGTGCAGATCTGGCCTTTGGACGTCATAACGCAAACACTATTGTGTGTTGACCTAGGCTTGACTGGGGGCAGTCAAGAAACCCCAGTTTAAAAAAAATACAACTTTGGTTTCCCTGGGTATCAGTTTAGGAAAGATTCATGTTTAACGTGCTGGTTGTGGGACCCCACTCCTTGAAAGTAGAAGATCGAAAATGAAAGAAGTTCGGTCAAGGCTGACAAAAACAGTTTCGTAAAGAACATTGCAGCCAATATAGAGAAAATACTCTGTCTCCTCATTATAGTGTTGATTCACACGGGGCTTTATGAAACCCTAGTAATCACACAATACTAGTGCAGAAGAGGCCCTTTGGTCCATTCAGTCTGCACTAACACATGAAAGGCCCTGACTTGCCCACCTAATCCCACTTACCAACAATTGGCCCATAGCCTTAAGGCATGCTAAGTACTCATCCAGGTACTTCTTAAAGGATGTGAGGCAACCTGCCTTCGCCACTCTCCCAGGCAGCACATTCCAGACTGTCACCACCCTTGGGGTAAAAAGGTTTTGCATCAAATCTACCCTTAATCTCCCACCCTTCACATCGTTCCCCTCGTGACTGACTCTTTGACTAAGGGCCACCGCTGCTCCCTATGCATCCTGTTCATGCCCCTCATAATCTTGAACACCTCAATCAGGCCATCCATCAGTCCTCTCTGCTCCAGAGAAAACAACCCTAGCCTATCCAGCCTCGCTTTATGAAAAAACATTTTTGTAACCTACTTTGTGAATCAGTTCATCTTGATGACTTCAGTTCTCAAATAATGCAAAGCGGTCACAGTTTTATTTCTCTATGCATTGCACTGAGCCATTGTTTTCAGTCAATGTTTTCTTATTATGCACGGGATGTGGGCACCCCTGGCGAGCCAAGCCTTTATTACTCAGTCCTAATTGCCTTCGAGAAGATGGTGGCAGTGAACTGTCTCCGTGAACCATCGCAGTCCATGTGACAAAGGTACTCTCACGGTAGCGTAGATAGTTCCAAGATTTTGACTCAGTGATGCTGAAGGAACAGTTGTATAGTTCCAAGTCAGGTTGGCGCATGCCCAGAGTAGAATTTGTAGGCGGTGATGTTTGCATGCATGTGCTGCCGCTTGTCCTTCTAGATGATGGTCACAGGTATGGGAGGTGCAATTTGAAAGAATCTTGGAGAGAGGCTGCAGTGCATCTTGTAGATGGTGGACATTGTATGTTGGTGGTGGAGGGAGTGAATGCTTAAGGTGGTGGGAGCTGTTTAGTCCAAGAAAGTTTTGAGCCTTTTGAATGATATTGTTGGAGCTTCACTTGTCTAGGTAAGTGGGAAGTGTTCCATCACATTCCTGTCGTGCGCTTTTAAGATGGGGGGGACAGACTTTAGGGAGTCTGGAAATGAGTTACTGCCACAAGATTCCCAGCTTCTGACTTGCTCTTGTAGCCACAGTATTCATACAGAAACATAGAAACTAGAAGCAGAAGTAGGCCATTCGGCCCTTTGAGCCATTCATCTTGAACATGGCTGATCATCAAATTCAATTTCCTGATTTTCCCCCTTCCTCCCATATCTCATCATCCCTTTGGCCCCAAAAGCTACATCTAATTTCTTCTTGAAATCAGATAACATTTTGGCCTCAACTACATTTGATGGTAGTGAATTCCACACATTCACCACCCTCTGGGTGAAGAAATTTCTCCTGGATCAGTTAAGTTTCTAGTCAGTTGTCACTCCCAGGTTATTAATGGTGGGGATTTGACATTGGTAATGCTGTTGAATGTCAAAACCAGATGGTTAGACTTTTTTGCCTGAATACATTTCTGTTTTCCTTTTTTTTCCTACAGTGTATGATCCAAACAACAAACGTTTGCGTCAGATTAAGGATCAGGTTTTCATCGACTCAAAATACAATCCCAAAACCCTTTTCCAGCTTTTGTTGGACAGTGCTCAGTTTGAGTTTGTTTTGAAGGAGGTATGCTACTTTTGTTTTTCTTGATTTTTGTTTCCATAAATAATAACACTCCGGAACTTGCTAGGAGTGCATTAAAGGATTAGCTGATAAAGAGTAGCTGTTTTCTCGTGAGAGAGTGGAGAACAAGGGAGAATTGTTTAACTTCTGTCAGTCGTGAAGGAGGAGACCAGGAGTCAATCTTTTCTCAGTTTTGGATTTAGATTTATTCCCAATGTGAAATGTTACAAGTGTACAGCTCCTAACTTTACAACAACCAACCACCAGTGTCAGTAAGTGTCCCTTTATGCTAATTGGATTTAATTTCCCCCTGCATCTAGAATGGGATTTGAACTCTTGTCTCAGGAATGAATATTTGCCTGGGTCTCTCTTCAATGCATTCAAATGAACAAAATAACTTATTAACAACCCCTTTTAAAGGGGGTTCTCAACTAAAACAAAATCTAGAAAGGAATTTTTTCAAATGAAACTAACATTCCTGGGGCTGATGATATATTCCAGCCTTTGTGCAGTGTCTGTTTATACTCTTTTCTGTTAACCAATAAAACAAATTAACTAATTAACAAGTTGATAGCTCCTTGAAGGAGCAAGTGTCTACATGTACACAATGTCATGTTCTCATAAGTGGACCACTCCTCTCCTGTATACACTTAATTTTATACAATTAACAAGATTAACCTTAAAATCAGGACTAGGCCATTCAGAGGTGATGCTTTGTCACACAAAGGGTAATGGAAATCTGGAACTCTTTTTCCCAGATTGATAGATTTTTTGGGCAAGGATGGTAATGATGACAGAACCATCTAGGATGGCACAGTGGCTAGTGCTCGGAGTCCAGATTCGATTCTAGCCTTGGGTGACCGACTGTGTGGAATCTGCACGTTCTCCCTGTGTCAGTGCAGGTGCTCCTGTTTCCTCCCACAGTCCAAGGATGTGCGGATTAAGTTGATTGGGAAAGGTAAATTATCCTTTAGTGTCCTAAAATGTATAGGTTAAATGGATTAGCCATGGAAATATGTAGGTTTATAGGGATAGGGTGGAGGAGAGGGCCTGGTACGAAATTCTATCAGTCGGTGCAGACCTGATGGGCTGAATGGCCTCTGCAGTGTAGGGATTCTGTGATCAACCAAATGATTGAATTAAATGATGGAATTGGCTTGTGAATCCAAATGGCCGCCTCCTGATCCAATATCCTGACTAGCTTTGACCATCTGAATAATGGTGAGCAGTTGTGAATGGAATGCAGAGGATGCAAAGCTAAATGCACTTTGTCAGGACATTGAGTTCTTGAGGAAATTCAGTGTAAACCCAATTTCTGCCACTACTTTTGGTGAAGTTATGGCAAGGCCAAGGGAATTCTTCATTGAAATCAATCTTAACTGTCCCTTTTTCTCCTGTTGCTTGTCATATATCCAAAGGATCTATTCTGTCCACACAGAATAAAATTTTTGTATTCATTGAGTGCCTCTGGGGAAATATTGACACTTCAATATACTGAGCATTTAATTTCCATTTTGCCATTCCCTTTCTGTCGTGTGATCAATGCTTTTACTAAGATTTATTGGTGCTTTCCGTGTTCTGTAATTGGCAACATTAGACATTTTATCAGATGTGATTTAGATGCTTACCATCTTGAAATTGTATTATCTCTTTTTTTTATGACTGGTTGGGATCCTTTAAAAAACAGAAATGTAGGTACTGTACAGGATTAATTCCACAAAACTGATTTTAAAAAGGAAACACAATTGTTTTAAAATGTGAGGCATCTTGTGCACTTTGGATCAATTGATAGGAATCCCACCGCTGAGTTGGAAGATTGTGCAAGTCCCACTTCAGGGCTTGAGTACATAATTTATGATAACACTCCAATGCAGCACTATGGGAGTGCTGCAGTGTTGGAGATGCCATTCTGAGTTGTCCACCTGATGACCTGTCTATTTGTTGTCTAGATTCAGATAGCCACCAGCACAATTTGAGGAAGAACAAAGCGACTCCTTGGGACTGGGCCAACCTCCCAAATAGGGGTAACATGGCCATTCATTTTCTGGCTGTTAATGGGATTGTGTATGGAACTGGCTGTCATGTTTACTGTCAAAGCAATGAAAAAGGTTACTCTATACGTAAGCAGTTTAAAATGTCCTGAGATAAAGTGCTGTATTTGTAAACTTATTCGCTTTTGTTTCATACACTATATGATTTCTCTAGGACTTCCTGTAACCCCCTCTGCCTTCTCACAGTTATGCTGTACAGTTTGGAATATGTTCCAATATGTATGGAATAAGATGTCCAGCTTGGCAGTTTTGCTTTAGGTTAAAGTAAAAAAATTTCTTTCTATTTTGCACTTTTTCTCTGATCTCATTGACCCCCTTACAACCCTACATAAAACAGGAGTAAGCCATTTGGGCATTCTGTCCTGTTCACTTAGATTATGGCTGATTTGTGCTTTAACATCATTTGCCCACGTTTCTCCATACCATTTGGTACACCTTTGCTAAACAAAGATCTTTCAATCACTGTCTTGAAAATGCAATTGTCCTGGCGTCCACCACTTTTAGAGGAAACAAGTTCTAAATCTCCATAGCCCTTCATTTAAAGAAAATGCTCATGTGTTTAATTCCTAAATGGCTAGGTTTGAACTTTTTAAATTGTGCTGCCTTCTTCTGCATTCCCTTACCAGAGGAAATGGATTCCCTGTATTGGCTTGATTGAATCCCCTCTATCATTATTAATTTGATTCTCAATTTTCTAAACTCCAGGAAAGAAAGACCACATTTATGTGACTGGTCCTTATAATCTGACCCCCTAAACCCTGGTATAATTTTCAATCTGGATTATATCACAGCCCATTGAGGTACGGCGCCCAAAACAGCGCAGCACTTCATATGAAGTCCAACTATTGCTCCTTGCAGTTCCTCGTTTTTGTATTCCAATCTTCTTGGGTTAAAGATCATCTTTCCATTCACCTTTTTGATCATTTTTTGCACCTCTACACCTACTTTTGGTGGTTTATGAATCTGGGACATGCAAATGGGCGGCACTGTGGGACAGTGGTTAGCACTGCTGCCTCATATTGACCCAGGTTCAGTTCTGGCCTCGGGTCACTGTCTGAGTGGAGTTTGTACGTTCTCCCCGTGTCTGCATGGGTTTCTTCCAGGTGCTCTGGTTTCCTCCCACAGTCCAAGGATGTGCAGGTTAGATTGATTGGTCACGCTAAATTGCCCCTTAGTGTCAGGGGATTGGCAGGTACGGTTGCGGGGATAGGACCTGGATGGTATTGTGTTTGGTGCAGACTCAATGGGCCAAATAGCTTCCTTCTGCACTGTAGGGATTCTATGATTCTTTGAAATCTTTAAATTCATAGATTTTAGTCTCTCACCATTAAGAAAATATTCTGATGTCTTCCTTAGATCCGAAGTGCATGTCCTACGACTGTCCAAGTTGAGGCTCCGTTGGTTATGGTTTTGTTTACTTGTTTAATTTGTTCAGGCCACTTTGTAACTTCTTGCTCCCATCTATTTACTATTCCCCATTAATTTAGAAATTTGGATATAGAACCTTCTGTTCCTTCACCCAAGCAATTTAATAAATAAAATGTATTTAGTGAAAAGCTGAGGCCTCGGTTCAGATCCCTAGGGGCACTGCTACTCACATTATGTCAGTCAACTAGCATTCCCTTTCCCCATTTCTCTGACCAGTTACCAACTGGTGTTACAAGGTTATACTCAATTATTTGCACTTTTCGTCTCTTGCCAATGGCGCAAAACTTAGTCAACTCTTTCTTCTGGAAGTCCATATAGACGGCACGGTGGCACAGTGGTTCACAGTGCTGCCTCACAGCCCCAGGGACTCGGGTTTGATTCCCAGCTTGGATCACTGTCTGTGTGGAGTTTGCATGTTCTCCCCATTCTGCGTGTGTTTCCCTCTGGGTGCTCCGGTTTCCTCCCACAGTCCAAAGATGTGTAGGTTAGGTGGGATTGGCCATGCTAAATTGCCCCTTGGTGTCAAAGGGACTAGCTAGGGTAAATGCATGGGGTTATGGGGAGAGGGCCTGGGTGGGATTGTGGTGGGTGCAGACTTCATGGGCCAAATGGCCTCCTTCTGCACTGTAGGAATCTATGAATACAATATGTCTATCGTACCATCCTGGCCAATTGTATTCCTTAATGGTCATGCCAGTTTCCCTTTTGTTTTTGTGGTACTAAATCTTTTATTCAGTGACACATCTTTCATTTATTGTTCCAGATGTTTAAGCAAATGCTGTCAGAAAAACAAGCCAAGTGGGAAAGCTATCAGAAAGAAGGGTCTGAGAGAATGACTGAACTGGCTGAGGTGTTTTCTGGAGTAAAGCCTCTCACCCGAGTGGAAAAAAATGGTAGGTGCTTAACTTTCAGATTGCATCATGGATGTGTGAAATATCCAGCCACATTCTCTCAGTACAAAAGCAAATTACTGCGGCTGCAGGAATCTGAAACAAGAACAGAAAATGCTGAAAAGTCTCAGCAGGTCTGACACCATCTGTAGAGAAAGAATAGAGCCAACATTTCGAGGCAGAGTGACCCTTTGTCAGAGCTAATGTTCTGTTAGTGTCAGTTTTGCGATTCGTTTTAGTCGAGGTTTAGCTGAAATATTCAATCTCTCTGCCAAATACGAAGAAAACAATGATGTTGCCTTGCACTGGTGATGAGTGTTGTTATCTGTTCACTTCATTAGGTAAATTCAGATCTTCATTCAGCAGAGGCTGGGCTACTCTCTTGTCATATGTCATTGAACTAAGATAGAAATATGGATTTTCCCTCATCCTCACCATTTCTGCTTCTCTTCCCCAGTCGTTCATTCTGTCTTGGTTGCGTTCTCGCTCACCATCTCGTGTGCTCCCTCTGGGTCGCGCGCTCCCTTTCACCCTCTGGGTCGCGCGCTCCCTTTCACCCTCTGGGTCGCGCGCTCCCTTTCACCCTCTGGGTCGCGCGCTCCCTTTCACCCTCTGGGTCGCGCACACTCTCGCTTCCTTTCTCCCTCTGGGGTAGGGGCGCTCTATCAGCCTCTAGGGTGCTCTATTTCTGCATTATAATTGGAATGTTATTAAGGTTTTAAAAAAATTAGTTTCCATATCATGTTGTTATCAGGCAGTATATTTTAATTAAAAATGCCTTCAATAGGCAGTGAAGTTACTCAGTAGCGAGATGTTCAATTGCCTATCGAATTGCCAGTGTTGACACATTACCATGTGATGGTACTGGAAACACAAATAGGAGCGTGGCTGGGTTATTCAGCTTTCCAAGCCTATTCTTCCATTCAGTAAGATTGTGGCTAATTGTGTGCTCAACTGTCTGCCCATCCACTCCTACCTCTACTCACCACCATAACCCTGGACTCCCTTGTCATTCAGAAAATCTATCTATCTCAGCCTTGAATATATTCAATGACCCGGCCTCCACTGCTCTCTGGGGAGGAGAATTCCACAGATTAATGTCCCCTGAGAAAAAGAAAATAACTTTATCTCAGTCCTTACCTCTCATTTTTAAACTGCGTACCTTAGTTGTAGACTTCCTCACAAGGGGAGGCATCCTCCCAGCACCCACCCTGTCAAGTTCCTTCAGGATCCAGAATGTGACTAATAAGATCACCTCCCATTCTTCTGATTTCCAGTGGTTATTGGCCCAACCTGGGCTGTGTATTTTTCTATATCAAAGCAAATTACTGTGGATGCTGGAATCTGAAACCAAAAGAGAAAATGCTGGAAAATCTCAGCAGGTCTGGCAGCATCTGTAAGGAGAGAAAAGAGTTGGTGATTTGAGTCCAGATGACCCTTTGTCAAAGCTAAAAGGCATAGAAAGTAGGAGATACTTAGACTGGAGGATGAGGGAATGAAAAATGAGTCATAGCCACAGAAACCAGGGGCAAGGCTGCTAATGCAGTCCATAGAAAGAATAAAGGGTGTGAATGGTCAAACAGCGGAGAGGCTGAAATCAGAGGGTAAACTGTGATGGATGAAAATGTTGGGGGTGGGGGCAGGGAGAAGGGTAGGAGAGAGATTAAATTGAGAAAAGTGGGAAGGGGGAAGCAGAGGGAAATAAAAGGTAAGGAAAGGGGATAAAATAGGGGGAAAGAGTTGGGGGTGGGGGGAAGAAGAATAAAGAGTGTGTATTCTTCAATTTGCTTCTGCCCAAAGGGAAAGCTGGTGGTCAATTTAACCCCATACGTGCCAGTGGCTGGTTTAGTCTTGTCCTGTCTTGGGAGTCGATCCCTTCCCTCTCACCTGCTGGAGCTCTGTGACGCATGCAGATCAGAGAGGGAGAAGATTTGAATGGCTGTGATATGTGGTGGGTGTTTGCGTTTGGCGATGCAGCATAATCGATATCCTCTCAAACTCCTTTGGTTTTTGTTATTTTGCATGTCAGAGAACCTGCAGGCCTGGTTCAGGGAGATTTCGAAGCAGATTTCCTCCTTGAATTACGAAGATTCCACTGCAGCTGGCAGGAAGACGGTGCAGTTAATCCAGGCTTTGGAAGAGGTGAGATCAGTCAGGACTTTGAACAAAAATTAAGTCTATGAGTTTGAACGGAAATCTAGTGAGGCGTCTTAAAATGCTATTGGTCGGGGAATTGGCTGGGTAATAGTGCCTTGACAGTACCAATCTTTCACTACCATATTGGCATTGGCGTACCAGGTTGGCAGTGCCAATGGGAGACTGGAAAGAGAGGTCTTGATTTGGGTGGGGAGTGGTTCTCCTGAAAAGGGGTCATTGGCGGGCGGCTGAGGGAGAGGGAACATGGTGGGGCTCCAGAAGGGAAGGGTCTCCTGAGGTTGCAGGATGGATGGGGGTGGGGGAACTTTTGGCAATGCCACAGGTGGGTACTGCTCACTTGCAAGGAGGATGGTGCTCACACCAGTGAGTGGGGGGCAGGGAGGCCTGGTACCATGAAATGGGTGGGGAGGGGTGGTGGTCTTAATTGGCAAGTGGGGGGGTGGGATATGTATGGTTGACTGGAGATTGGGGTGCACTTTAAAAAGGGTGCCCTGATCTCTGAGTAGCTGGCCTTCTTTGGATCCCCACTCCAAAAACTATTCTAAGTATGAGAGAATTCAGTAAGAATCTCTCTAGGCTCAAAACCGTTTCTCAGTGGGGCTGAATTGCAAACTTCAGCCGGGAGCCTCACCTGTCTTCCTTCTGGGGACAGCACTTAGTCTTTAGGAGAACTTCAGCCTTTGTCTTTCTCACAAGGATGTCCAATCTCCATATGAGATCTCCCTTGGGAATTCTCTCCAAAAAATCTCCCACTTGGGATGGATGCAGCTGTGACACACCTCACAGGATTCCAGTTCCATCTTCTGAGATTCCTTTCTCCTGGATCTCCGACCACACTCAAGCTTCCCCTTCCAAGCACAATTTTGGATCCTTGCTGCTCCCAAGGTGTACTTCTGTACCGACAGCTCAGAATTATCTTTGTCTTTGTCGATCCTTCGTACCTGTTTAGAACTGTTCATGGGGTGGCCCAGTGGCTAGCACTGTTGCCTCACAGCTCCAGGGACCTGGGTTCGATTCCTGGCTTGGGTCACTGTGTGGAGATTACTCGTTCTCCCCGTGTCTGCATGGGTTTCCTCCAAAGGCCAAATATGTGCAGGTTAGGTGCATTGACTGTGCTAAATTGCCCCTTCGTGTCGCGGAATGAGTAGATTATTGGAAGTAGCAGGGTAAATGGGGTTATGGGGATAGGGCCTGGGTGGGATTGTTGTCGGTGCAGACTCGATGGGCCAAATGGCCTCCTTCTGCACTGTAGGATTCTATGATTCTCTGCTGCAGCTTGCTTTAATTGGAGGCAGTTTCTCATGTTCCTAACTCTGGCATCTGGTCCTTTCCCCTGTTTCTGGTAGCTTACATCTGGGGTGTGTTTCTATCCAACTAAAATCTGATTTCAACTCACTGTTCACTGATCAGGTGACCTACCAAAACATTCCAACAAGCCTTGTTATGACCTAGGTAAGAATCAATGTCACAAGCATTGGAACATCTTGTACCTTTAATGTTCCAATCTCAGCGCCTGGGACATAATGATCAGTGGATTTCGCAACACTCTTTAAAACATCTCCAAGGGAAGAGAAAGGGGAGATTTTTTTTTCAGAGAAGTGCTAATGACCAACTCAGTTACAGTACTACAACACATCTGACTTATTTCATAAAATTATTTCAGCTGCTGAGAAGATGAGACAAAAGTTTTCAAATCCTGTTTTCTAAATGGTCTCACACATGTACTTGTTGTTGTAAGTTGACAAATTTATATAAAGTGCTATCAAGTAATCCAAATTCTACTGCTCGATTATAGAATCCCGTTCGGCCCATCGAGCCTGCGCCAACATGAATCCCACCCAGGATTCATGCTGTGGGGTTGCAGGAATGGGATCCCCCCCATTCCCGCGACCCCACATATTTATGCTGCTAGTTTCCCCCCCCCCAACACTGAAGGGCAATTTAGCATGGCCAGTCCACCTAATCCACACATCTTTGAACTGGGAGAAAACGAAGCACCTGGAGGAAACCCACGCAAACATGGAGAGAATGTATAAACCCTGCACAGACGGTAACCCAAAGCTGGAATTGAAGCCGGGTACCTGGCGCTGTGAGGCAGCATGCTAACCGCTTGTGAGAAACGCAGCTCACAGTCAAACAATTTAGTCGAGTCAAGTTCCGAAGGAGCAAGATATTTTATTTAACGTTCTTGCAAGACCAGGTGTCCAAAAGATAGGCACACCTTACATCGAGTTTAAGCAGGCTTTTTATACTATTTCTACAAGCATGTTAATCAATTACACAATACATTGTTCTCCCCTAATTGGTGGTCCCTATCCCATTTGTGTTGTCATTCCCCTATTGGCTCAAGGTGCCCCTAGCCACAGGTTGTGCTGTATTTTGGCTCATGTCCCAAGCCCCTCTGCTCCCCTCTAACCATATTTTCCTGTTATTGCAAGAGTGCATATTGTAGGGTTGTTTCAATATCCTTACTTGATTAGTTCTCATGAGATTCATCTGTCTTATCAATGTTCCCTGGAGAACTGTTAACAAGGCCAGTTCAGACCGACTGTATCCAGTCTTCTGCTAACTTAATTGCTGATGTCCCTACCATCTCAGTGACCTTTATCCCCCTGTAGTTAGAAAATATACTCAGTTGCAGAAACAACATATCTTGTTTCACAATCTGGACATTTTACATTCCTACAAGATGTGACGTGCATGCCTTACTTCACACTGCACGTCTGGTGTTATCCCGACACAATAGGCAGTTTCTTAGTCCTTGACTATAGTTCTGTCTAGCCTCAGCAACTTTCATACCCTATATTAGTGATTAAAACCACAGTTGTTTACATAATGTGGGTTGGCAATATGCCGAATCGTAGGTTTCTGTCCTGCTTAGTTTGTTCTCATGAGATAACATTCATTCCCCCTCATCCTTGCCCCATCCTGTGTTGTTTAAACTATGTCTGTTTGCTGTTGTATAGTTACAAGATCCTAGTTCTATTTCTTCAGTCATAATTTTATGTTTTCCACATTTTATATTCATCTCTAACAATGAACTGGGAGAAAACGAAGCACCTGGAGGAAACCCACGCAAACACGGAGAGAATGTATAAACCCTGCACAGACAGTGACCCACAGCTGGAATTAAAGCCGGGTACCTGGCGCTGTGAGGCAGCATGCTAACCACTGTGCCACCCTTTGACACCACTGCCACAATCTTTGCAATATTGCAAGGCAGCTGCTCACATCTCACACTTGTGGTTTCAACCTGGTATTTGTGCAGGAATTGGGGCTGGCAGGTAGTGGGGAAGAGTCTGAAGAAAGTTACTCTCATTCCACAACTATTTTCTGCCTCTTTTATATTACATCTAAGCCCAAATGTTCGGCATGTCAATAGCAGCCCAAAACCCATCAAGGCCAAGGATTTGAAGGTTCTGCTAAATTTTAATTGCATGATCCCATTAACCTTGTTTGATCCAATTTACCTTCTGGCAGCTGGCTAATCTGACAGGACAGCCAGATGTCAGGTGTGAAAACCAGTGACAGGAAGCAGGTACCTTTGGGAACAGTCTCCATTAATCAGGAAGTGGATAGGCTAAAAATTTGAACATATGGGGGTCCAAAGCAAGGCAGATGTAAGGGATGGCCTGAGTGACTGAAAGATTTCTTAAGGTACAATGGATAATATGTCTGCTCATCCTGGCCTACAGAAAAGGCACTTAAACTGTGGAACTGCTACCCTTTCCACATTGGATTTCCCAAGTCTTGGAAAATCCATGTGGTAGCAATTAAAATTAAATTGGGCTCCCATTGTGCTATTGGATCCCAATTTACATATGTGAATGACATTTTGTGTCTCCCCATGATGGGACACTTGATGACTCAAATGCAGGTCGTGTTTTTTTTTGGGAGGGATGGGGTGCCATATTACACATTAAAAACATGTTTACCATCCATTGTGGGGAAGTGTTGGAGGGGAATTAATATTGAAGTTATAGTATCAAAGGTAGTGTCACCTGCCTTATGCACACAGCTACAGGGAGTGCCCATAGATCTCTGAAGGTAGAAAGGCAGGTTAAGGTGATGAAAAAGGCATATGCCATATTTGCCTTTATTAATTGGGGTATAGATTACAAAAGCAGAGAGGCCATGATGGAGTTGTATAGCGTTTTGGTGAGGCCACAGCTGGAGTATTGTGTGCAGTTCTGGTCGCCACATTATTTCACTGGAGGGGACGCAGAGGAGATTTACCAGATGCTGCCTGGGATGGAACATTAAAGTTATATAGAGAGGTTGGATAGGCTTGGGCGGTATTCTCTGGAACAGAGAAGACTGAGGGGCGACCTGATTGAGATGCTCAAGATTTAGGGGCGTGTACAGAGTGCATAAGGAACAGCTGAGTGAAAAGGCAATTATGAGGGGATATAAGTTAAAAGTGAGGGGTGGGAGGTTTAGGGGGGATTTGAGGAAAAACTCTTTTTTACCCAGAGGGTGGTGACAGCCTGGAATGCGCTGCCTGGGAGGGTAGTGGAGGCAGGATGCCTCACATACTTCAGAAAGCACCTGGATGAGTACTTGGCACGCCATAACACTCAAGGCTATGGGCCGAATGCTGGCAGGTGGGATTAGCTGGGCAGATCTGGATCTTTCATGCGTCGGTGCAGATATGATGGGCTGAAGGATCTCTTCTGCACTGTCGTATTCTGTCATTTAAGCTTGAATGTGAGCACTAGCTAAGCTCCTTGCTAAAAGTGTTTCAGAACGGTTAAATTGACATACATAAATTGAAAAATTAATCTGTAACTGGACTCATGTCGAATGCAACTTTACCTGTCTATTGGTCATGAATATTTGCTACCCTGGTACCGTGCAAATCATAGAGTCAAAATCAATATGGATTTCTCTCGCATTCTTTTTCAAACAATGCAGAAGTATACTGGTTATTTATAAAAGGCCTCTCTATAGCAAAGTCAGTTCTCAAATTAGTTGCTGTGATGATCAGCATAAGAAAATATGTGAATTTGGAATATTCAACCTAGCCCCTGAAGATCTTCATCCATTTTCAAAGAATAAAGAAAATTACAGCACAGGAACAGGCTCCAAGCCTGCACCGACCATGCCGTCCATCTGAACTAAAATCCCCTACCTTCCGGGGACCATGTCCCTTTATTCCCATCCTACTCATGTATTTGTCAAGATGCCCCTCAAAAGTCACTACCGTGTCCGCTTCCACTACCTCCCCCGGCAGCAAGTTCCAGGCACCCACCACCCTCTGTGTAAAAAAAAAAACTTGCCTCGTACATCTCCTTTAAATCTTACCCCTTGTAGCTTGAACCTATGCCCCTTAGTAATTGACTCTTCCCCTCTGGGAAAAGCTTCAAGCTTCCAAGATTAATCATCCTCTTTGTCTCTCAGCTAAGATGAAAGTTTTCTTTTTTAAAAAAAAGATGCTGCAATTTTAGTGGCATCCTCAGAAACCAGACACGTTGTAAATATAAGTAGATTTTAAATTAATCCTTTTAAGGATGCGAAGTTATATAAATGCATGCCTGATGATAGAATCAGAGGCATGGCTGAGATATTAGCATTCTTGAGAGTTAACTTTTAGATAGCTCTTGCCTGTATGATGCTAATGCTAATAACTTGTAATTTCTTGAAACAGGTCCAAGAATTTCATCAGTTGGAATCAAATTTGCAGATCTGCCAGTTCCTGGCGGACACCCGCAAGTTTCTCCATCAGATGATTCGCACCATCAACATTAAAGAGGAGGTCCTCATCACCATGCAGATTATAGGCGACTTGTCATATGCCTGGCAGCTTATTGACAGGTAAGGATCATTCTAAGATCACGAGGGAGATGCTGAAATCCTGACATTTTAAGTGTTACAAGTTTATGTAAAACTCCAAAGGTTACCCTCAAATCGCAGTGGGTAGGGAAAAAGTGTCTGAAAGGATCAAGAACAAGAGAGGTCGGATTTAAGCTAATTTGCAAAAGAAGCAATGGCGACAGGAGGAAAAACCTTTTTCGGCAGTGAGTAGCTAGAATCTGGAATACATTGCTGGAGAGTATGGTAGAGACAGGATTAATCGAGGCATTCAAAATGCAATTGAACCATTAACTTGAAATGGGGAGGAGGTGAGGCAGGGGGAGGAGGTGAGGCAGTGGTAGCAGGTGAATTGTTCTTTCAGAGAGCCAGTGCAGGCACGATGGGTTGAATGGCCTTCTGCTCTATAGCAGTCCTGTAATTGTGTAAAAATCCTCAGTTGGATTAAAGGCATCTGGGATATCCTCAGTTGCTAGATCTGAACAGGTTAAGCCCATTCTGCCTCTCCAGTGGATAGTCTGCCTAGGTGAAGCTGCAGCTTGAGTGTTGAATACCTTTTCCTGCTGACATAGTCCGTTGATACCTCATGCTCACCATTGTGTGCTCTGCTGTGCCTGAAGCAATGTCTGCTGGAGTGCGTTCGAATTATCTTAAGGGAACTGGTGAGGTTATGCACTTGTGATATGGGTCATGGTATCAACCCCACCATCCAGTGCAACAGAGTCTGGAGAACCTGCCAAAAAAATGACCAAATAAACTATTAGGGTAATTAAAATGATCTCTTTTTCACTTTTTCTTTCTTTTCCAAAGTGTGCGAAAGCTTTCAGTTTGTCTTCGTTTTGGGTCTTAGCCCAACGGGCTGTTGCGCTCTTCGTATAGTTGGCACGTTGTCAGTCATTTCAGATTCACAGAATGCTTACAGGGCGAAAGCAGGCCATTCGGCCCCCATCAGATCTGCACTGCCTCACTGAAAGAGCATTCTGAATCACCCTTGTTTGATTAGTATTTCCCAGGACTGTGTGAGAGCTGATAGGCCCCGTTTCAGTGGGTGCTGCACAGATTTGAGCTTACCGATTTGTGGCTGCCAATTCAAAGTTGGCCAACTGTATCACCTGCTTAACTGCACCCAATTCTGTACAAAACTCTGACGAAGGGTCATCTGGACGTGAAACGCTGGCTATATTCTCTCCCCACAGATGCTGTCAGACCTGCTGAGATTTTCCAGTATTTTCTATTTTTGTTTCAGATTCCAGTATCTGCAGTATTTTGCTTTTGTCTGTAGATTCAACACGTTCAATTAAGCAGCATGTGTTCCCTGTTGTGCTTCTATGTTGCTGACCACCAAACCGGGGAGGTTGTGTCCTGTTCTTGCTGCAGAATCAATTTTAAGAACGTAGAACGTTACAGCACAGCACAGGCCCTTCGGCCCTCAATTTTGTGCCATCTCATTGTTGTTTCCTTTTGTCTCAGTTTTTTTCCTGGCACCTTCTTTCTCCCTCCCTCTGCCCTGCCCCCAACCCGACCATGACAAAGGCCAAACAACATTTTAAAATCAATTTTCAAATCTTAACAAAGCTTGAAATTGTTGTCACCTTTATCTTTGTCACAAAACATAATTAGGGTTGGGAAAATGCAATTCGTTCCACAAAACAACTTTAGCCGAATGGGCAGAACTAACCAGGTAAGTTTAACAACTTGAAATACCCCAACTGTAGTGACTTTGCCAGTGTTAACTTTTGAATAGGCCTCTCATCTGTGCAGCCGTGCGGTAACCCAGAGACTCCTGTGCTGACCAAGCACAACTTGGCCGTTTTTAAGTAATTGTGTGTATTTATTATTGTAGAAATGCTGACAAGGGCTACAACTACAACAACTTATTATAGAGATCTTCAGCAACAGTTACACACCATGCCTATAGTCACGCTGGTGAGATATCCCTTGCAATCGCTATGTTACTTCTGGTGTACAGGCCATGGCTATAGATACATAGAATCATAGAATCCCTACAGTGCAGAAAGAGGCCATTTGGCTCCTTGAGCCAGCGCTGACAACAATCTCACCCAGGCCCTATCCTATGTAGTTACCCTGCTAAACCCCTTAACACTAAGGTGCAATGTTAGTGTAGCCAATCAATCTAATTTTTGAACTGCGGGAGGAAACCGGAGCACCTGGAGGAAACCCACACTGACAAAGGGAGAACGTGCAAACTCCATGCAGATAGTCACCCAAGGCAGGGATTGAACCTGGGTCCCTGGTGCTGTGAGGCAGCTGTGCTAACCACTGTGCCACCATGATACCGGGACCATACTGGCCCTGTAACATCTAAAGGTCTTGTGCACTTAAGTGAAGAGACCGGAAACCTTATAACCTTTTAAAAAAAAATTTGGATGAGCCCTTGATATACTGTAATATTCAAGGATATGGGACAAGTGTAGGAAAATATTTACCAGAAATATTGGTAAATATTGTTGGTGCAGACTCACTGAGCTGAAGGTTCTTTTCTGCACCATATGACTCTGTGGATGGGGTTTTCCAGCCACACTTGTCCCAAAATCATAAAATCCCACCCGGAATCAACAGATATGGTCCGTGTTCTGCCCGTTACTGTTCCTGTGGGACGAGATGGGAAGACCCCGCCCTTTGACAATAAAAGAAAATTATACAGGTTGTGTGTTTGTGTTTTTGATAATGGGAAAGTGGAGAAGATATTCTGAATTCCTTGTGTACTGTCAAATGTCTTCACATCGTAGTTACGATGTGAAGATACACTACAAGTTCCAGACAAAATGTGAAACTTCAGTAGTGTCTGTCAGAATTGTTCGAAGCTCCAAAGCTGAAAAGATTGAATTCAAAATAATGAATTGTTTCAGTCAAAGGCTGAGTTTCATGAATTTAACTCCTTAAAATTGTTTCTGTTCATGTAGTAGGTTTCGCCATGAAGGTAAGTTTTGTCTCATAGAGACAGAAACATAGAAGATAGGAGCTGGAGGAGGCTATTTGGCCCTTCAGGCCTTCATCACGATCATGGCTGATTGTCCACCTCAACAGCCTAAACCTGCTTTTTTTCCCATAACCTTTGATCCCATTTGCCCAAGTGCTATATCTAACCGTCTCTTGAATACGTTCAATGTTATGGCATCAACTACTTCCCATGATAATGAATTCCATAGGGTCACCACTCTTTGGGTGAAGAAATACCTCACCTCCATCTACCCCGAATCCTGAGACTGGGACCCCTGGTTCTGGGCTCCCCCACCATTGGAAACATCCTCCCTGTATCTACCCTGTCTGGTCCTGTTAGAATTTTATAAGTCTCTATGAGATCCCGCCTCATTCGCCTGAGCTCCAGCAAAAACAATCCTAACATGGTCACTCTCTCCTCATACATCCCAGAATCAGCCTGGTAAACCTTTTTCATGTTGTGTCATTTATTTACATCCTTCAAGATGTGCATTGCTGCAGTAAGCCTGTATCTTGGCTATGATTAATGCATTGTTCCTTATCCACAGCTACACAACCATCATGCAGGAAGGTATCAGAGTCAGCCCTTTCATGGTAACTAAACTTAAGGCAACATTTTTAAAGGTGAGTGGAGAGGAGTCAAAGCAGTAGAGAACCAGGTATGGTCAAATTATTGAACTGATGGAATTGCAAGTTGAACAAGTGTGTTATTGATTGGTAATAATCTTGTCTGAAAATAGTTGGCGCTACATTTCTCTGACAGCGACACCAGGAAGCCTCATTCTGTGTCATGATGCTGCCAACAATCATGGGAATGATAAAAATTTGATTAAGACCACATGAAATAGGAACAGGAGCAGGCCATTTATCCCCTCGAGCCTGCTCTGCCATTCATGGCTTATCCAGCATTTCTCATGTCCACTGTCCTGCCCTTTCCCCCTTTTAATTTTAACTAAAAGCTGCACCCTGTCCTGTCCTTTTTATTTAATTTCCCTGTCTTTTGTACCAGGCAACAGCAGAGAAAATGAACAGGTTGCCTGCATCCATATTTCTGCTGTTTATCCAAATATTGAGGGGAAGGATTTATGCTTGGGTTCTTTCCTTGGTTACTGGTACAAAGCAGTTAACGCCTGAAGTGAACCTTTGGCTAGCCAATGTGGCTGGGTTTGACATTCCATGGTATGGTGTACACACCTTTGTCTTAGCATTGTACTGCACGGATCATTCATATTACTAAACGTTGTGCTTGAATATTATACTGTTTGAATGTTATATTTGGATATTATTCAATGCTTCCTTTTGTAGCCAGTATCATTCTGGGCATTCCACAGCCAATATTTCCTCACTAAAATCAGGTGCCCAGAACAGAATGCAGTACCAACATAACCTCCACCCTTCTGTGTTCTTGCCCTCCTGAGATAAAGAACAATAGTCCATTTGACTTTTTATTCCCTTTGGTACCTGCCTGTGAACGTTTGATACTTCCTCAATGTGGATCCCCAAATCGCTTTGCTCCTTAACAGTTCTGAATTTCTTAACAATAATTCTGATTTATTTTTCTTGCCAAAGTGGATGGCTGCACACTTGTCTCACCAAGTTCCCGTCTGCTACAGTTTTATCCATATAGTTAATCAATCATTGTTCATTTAGAACCATCTATTCCCAGCTACACCACCTACTGTACCCCCTCCTTGTTGGCAACATTAGATTCCTTCATCTAAGGTCCATTGCCATCCACATGGACATCTAGGGATGGGCAATAAATGTTGGTCATGCCAATGATGCCAGCATCCCAAGAATGATTTTTTTTTTAAGAAAGCTTTTAAAACTGAAATGAATAAATGTTGTCTGAAATTCTATGATTTAATAAGGTTTTATTATTGGTGACTAATTTTGTTCTGTTATTTCAGTTGGCATCAGCTCTTGATCTTCCATTGATGCGAATAAACCAAGCCAATAGTCCAGACCTCCTGAGTGTGTCCCAGTATTATTCCGGAGAGCTTGTGGCCTATGTTAGAAAGGTGAGTCTTGTGAGCTTGAATGAATGACCACTTTGAAGTATTCCATTAGGTCAGTTAGCACTTTGGATACAGATCTATACATTTCTATTTCCCTCTAAACTTCTTCCACCACTGAGATCCTCTCATCCGTATTCAGCCCTTCTGTTTTGGTGGCACAGTGGTTAGCACTGTTGCCTCACAGTGCCCAGGGACCTGGGTTCAATTCCCGGCTTGGATCACTGTCTGTGTGGAGTTTGCACATTCTCCCTGTCTCTGCGTGGGTTTTCTCTGGGTGCTCCGGGTTTGTCCCACATTCCAAAGATGTGCGGGTTAGGTGGATTGGCCACGTTAAATTGCCTTTTAATGTCAGGGAATCAGCAGGGTAAATATGTAGGGTTACGGAAATAAGGCCTGGGTGGGATTGTGGTTGGTGCAGATAAGATGGGTTGATTGGCCTCCTTCTGCACTTTAGGATTCTATGTCTCGCCCTCTCCGATGGTATCTACTGTGATTTTATTCAACAACCAACCTGAATTCAGCCACTTCCTATTACCTTCACTGCAGTTCTACTTGTCTTTCTCTTCAGACCCGCCCTTCCTCCCTCCATTCCTCACCTCGAATTTGTCACAATAACTCACAGCCGTTGGTAATGCTCATCTTTTCCATCGATGCTTTTGTATCCATCTCTGCACTCTTCAACTCTGGGATCGTTGAAATGACCGTATCTGGTCTCACTGGCCTAGCCATCCATTATCAGACCTGGCTCCATCACACGAAGGCCTAGTTCTCTCAGCTGTAACAGGATACCACTTGATAGTCTTTCTGGACAGTGAAGTTGACTGCAGGCTCCTTTTACCATCATCAATCTCATGTTCTCACTCCCTCAGCTCCAACAATACCTGCAAGGATCTGTTGGATTTCGTTTGTTGGCGATTCACCACTAGGTCAGCTCCAATGTCAGAACTTTCCCTCCTACTTCAGCCCTTTATCTTTCTCTCTCTCTTTTTCTCCACCATGCACTCACCTACTTCACCTTAATAGAGATCTGCCTGCTGCTCCCTCATTAACATTCTCTTTCAAGTCCTTACTCCTCACTTTTCCTTCCTGGCTCCCACATTATCTTATAAATAGTTCCAAGAAGGCATCAGTTTTGATTTCTGACTCAGATTCCATACCACGCTGCTTCCATTTCCTTCCTCGATGGGCTGAATTGCCTCTTTCTGTGCTGTAAATTTTCAATGGATGGGGAACCAAACTGTCTTCAGACCTTGTAATCCTATTGGACCCTAGGTTGGAAGCTCCACCTTCTCTCCATCACAAAGATCCTGATCATTCAGCTCAGAAATCTCCAGCCTTTCATTGTCCCATCCACTGCTGAGATCCTAATTCATGGTTTAGTCATCTTGCCTCTTGACCCTCGATCCTGCCAACAAAGCTCAACTTTTACCTCATTCAAAACTTTGCTGCCCATAACCTGTTCCACACCCATTCAAGATTGGCTGCCATCCACATTGTTGCTGTCCCACGTTCTCATGTTTAAGTCCTGATCTCAGTTTGATGCACTTCATGGCCTTACCCTTCTGTTATAATCTCTTCAACCTCTACAACTCATTCCTCTGCCCAACCCATACCCCAGCTTATTGATGATCCATAAACTCCCTCTCCTTGTCCCACTTATTGACAACTGTGTTTTCAACCACTTAGACCCCCTCCCGCCCCCGCCGCCATGTCCACAGATGTACAGGTTAGATGGATTGACCAATCTAAATTACCCCTTAGTCCAAGGTGCGTAGGTTAAATGGATTAGCCATGGTAAATGTTTGGGGTTACGGGAATAGGGTGGGGAAGAGGACCTGGATAAGCTACTCTGTCAGAGAGTCGATGCAGACTTGGTGGGCCAAATGGCCTCCTTCTGCACTGCAGAGATTCTATGATGTGATTGTGGAAATCTGGGCCCAAACATTTTCTACATTTAAAGCTCCCTCTTTGACCAAGATTTTTGCCATCCTACCTCGCATGTATCCTTTGTTTCAGTGCCCATTTTCCTCAAGCCATTGGTGAAACATCTTGAGAAATTTGCTTGAGGGGTTATAGGAATTCAAGCTGCTTTGATTTTGTTAGTTCAGTGAATGCTTTATCCTAACACAGATTCACAAACTGTTACCGTGCAGAAAGAGACGTCAGCTCTCCAAATAAGCAATTCAACTAATGCCATTTTTAAAAACTTATTCTTTCATGCAATGTGGCTATTGCTGGTAAAAGCCAGCATTTATTGCCCATCTCTAATTGCCTTTGGCATCCTAGGCCCTTTTGGAGGACAGTTAAGAGTTAACCAGATTGCCATGGGTCTGTGCTCAAAGGTAGGCCAGAGCAGATAAGGACAGCAAATTTTCTTCCCTAAAGGCCAGATGGCTTTTTACAACAATCGATGATAGTTTCATGGTTAGCATTACTGAAACAAGTTTATAAATTGAATTTAAACTACAAAGCTGCCATGGTGGGAATCACCTGCTTTCTGCCTGGGCATTCTTCCTTTTCAGATAACAACCTCATTCCCTTCTGAATGCTTAGACTGAACCTGCCTCTGTCACACTCTCAGGCATTCCACACCCTAACCACCAACTCCGTGAGCTAGTTCTTTCTTATGATGCTTTTGCTTATCCTTTGCTGTTTACTTTAAATCTGTGCCCTCTTGTCTTTGACCCATTCAGGAATGAGAACCTTGTGTCCCTATCCAATCTGACCAGACCCATCATGATTTTGAATACCTCTATCAGATCCCCTCTCAGCCTTCCCCAAAGAAAACGGTCGATATTTCTTCCATATGTCTAAAATTCCTCATCTCTGGAACCGTTCATTGAATCCTACAGTGCAGAAGGAGGCTATTCAGCCCATCGAGTCTGCACTGACCACTATCCCACCCCCATAACTCCGTACATTTACCCTAGCTAGTCCTCCTGACACTAAGGCAATTTAGCATGGCCAATCCACCTAACCCACACATCTTTGGACTGTGGGAGAAAGATTCTCGTGAATCTTTTTTGCACAATCTCCAACGTCTTCACATCTTTCTTAAAGTGTGACATCCAGAATTGTACACAATGCTCCAACTGAGGTTTAACTAGTCCACAGTTTGAAAGACTTGCTGGTTAGGTGCATTAGCCGTGCTAAATTCTTCCTCGGTGTACCCGAACAGGCACTGGAATGTGGCGACTAGGGGATTTTCACAGTAACTTCATTGTAGTGTTAGTGTCACAAGCCTCCACATAGACAGTGACCCAAGGCCAGGATTAAACCTGGGTCCTTGGCGCTGTGAGGCAGCAGTGTTAACCACTGTGCTACCGAGCTACCTCACCATGCTGACTTGTCACTGTCCAACATTACAGGTGGCACTGGAAAGCATAAAGTATTATTTTAAAAAAACAACAGTCCTTTTTTTTTGTGGTGTTGTAGGTTTTGCAGATTATTCCTGAGAGTATGTTTACATCCTTGGCGAAGATTATCAAGCTCCAAACGCACAACATTATGGAAGTTCCAACGCGACTGGATAAAGACAAGCTGAAGGACTATGCCCAGCTTGGTTCAAGATATGAGGTGAGGGCACAGTGGATCGTGGATGGGCCAGAGAATACAATAACATAAGAACATAAGAAATAGGAGCAGGAGTAGGCCATCTAGCCCTTCGAGCCTGCCCCGCCATTCAATAAGATCATGGCTGATCTGAAGTGGCTCAGTTCCACTTTCCCACTTTCTCCCCATAACCTTTAATCCCCTGTCTATCAGAAATCTATCTACCCGTGACTTAAATATATTTAGCGAGGTAGCCTCCACCACTTCAACGGGCAAAGAATTCCAGAGATTCACCACCCTTTGAGTGAAGAAGTTCCTCCTCAACTCCGATCTAAACTGCTCCCCCCCCCCCCCCCCCCCCCCCCCACCACCCCATCTTGAGGCTGTGCCCTCTAGTCCTGCTATCCTTTCTAAGCGGGAAGAATCTCTCTACCTCTACCCTATCCATCCCTTTCATTTTCTTATATGTCTCTATAAGATCCCCCCTCATCCTTCTAAACTCCAACGAGTACAGACCCAGTCTATTTAGTCTCTCTTCATAGTCTAACCCCCTCATCTCCAGTATCAGCCTAGTGAACCTCCTGTGCACACCCTCCAAGGCCAAAATATCCTTGCGCAAGTGCGGCGACCAAAACCGCACACAGTACTCCAGCTGCGGCCTCACCAGTACCCTGTACAGTTGCAGCAAGACCTCCCTACTTTTATATTCTATTCCTCCTGCTATAAAAGGCCAGCATTCCATTCGCTGCCTTGATCACCTGCTGCACCTGCAGACTGGGTTTTTGCGACTCGTGCACAAGGACCCCCAGGTCCCTCTGCACCGTAGCGTGCTGCAGCTTTTTGCCCTTTTAATAGTAATCCCTCCTACTATAACCATTGGGCTTGACGGAACAGAATCAGGGGCAGGGTGCTTACTGACTTTGTGTGGACACCGTGGGTATCACTCCAGGAAGGTGGTCTGCATTCAGAAGGGTGGAGGCCATTATGTGCTGTTGGTACAAGCACAGCAGTTAATGCAGTTTTCCTTTGAGGTGGCCTTTGCTATTTTGCCTCATGCATTTTTAAGAACTAATTAAAGGGGCTCAATCTTTATCAAGTGTTGCCTTTTTTTTGCTCCACTACTTTTTTTTATTCATTCGTGGGACATGGATGTCCCTGGCTGGCCAGCATTTATTGCCCTTGAGAAGGTGGTGGTGAGCTGCCTTCTTGAATTGCTGCAGTCCATGTTTCTGTGGGTTGACCCACAGATTTGCAGGTACTCTTATGTTGACACTGTGATGCATTGCTTTTCCCTACTCCTCCCTGAAAGAATAATTGGTCAATTTTTCATGTGTCTTTAAAAGAAAAGAACGTATCTATGTTTCATTTACCGAAGACTCTCAGTTTGGCACTGAAATCTTGGTCCAGACAATGGGCTAGGCTCCTGGGGTGGTGAATAATGCGACAGGCTGGTATGTCGAAAGATCAAAAGAGCATTAAATGATTATCATTGATTTAACAGTTCTCTTTTCTTTTGAATCCTCTTCACTTGAAGGTTGCAAGGCTTACTCACGCTATATCAATTTTTACTGAAGGCATTCTCATGATGAAGACTACCCTTGTTGGCATCATCAAGGCAAGTGAGGCTATTTGGAGCAATATTTGTGTCGTATCAGAGATTTGAGGTTACTTTACGTTTGGGTTTTTCAAATATCCATACTGTTTATGGCTTCAGCTATTGCATGCATTTGTCTTTGCATCTGATGGTCTTTGCTGGCGAGGTATGACGGTTTTAAATACTTAAGCCAATTACTACAGGGTACGTTCTGGGGCTATTCTTTGACTCAGTATCTATGCAGTTGGATTGTGCAACATTAGTGGAAAGTGGACATTTCATAGAATCATAGAATTCCTACAGTGCAGAAGGAGGCCATTCAGCCCATTGAGTCAACACCAACCACAATCCCACCCAGGCACTTTCCCCATAACCCCATGCATTTACCCTAGCTAGTTTCCCAGATACTAAGGGAAAATTTAGCATGGCCAATCCACCTAACCCGCATATCTTTGGACTGTGGGAGGAAACTGGAGCAGCGGAGGAAACCCATGCAGACACAGAGAGAATGTGCAGACTCCACACAGACAGTGACCCGAAGCTGGTATTAAACCTGCATCCCTGGCGCTGTGAGGCAGCAGTGCTAACCAGTGTGCCACTGTAAGAAATGGTTGAAAAAAAAGTAATTATCTGCTTTCTCAGAATGAACTTGGATTCTGTTTCAGTTCTGCTTTGCAGTCCCTCGTTGTGCTGATCCATAAGATTGCTATGTTTTGTGGTGGAGAGAATTCAGCTAAGAATACCCCACGCTGCTGTCAATTTTGTCAAATGGTTCTTTTCCCTTTGTCGTCTTATTGTGGGAAGATGTGCTCTGCCTGACTGTAAGATGGATCCACAGACTTTTGACTGTAAGATGCCATATTCACAATAGCACATCATACTGGATGAAATACTTTCTAACTTGCTTTTAAAAATGCTTTCCTCATAGTTTGAGGATAAGGGGTAAACTTTTTAGGACTACAGTGAGGAGAAATTTCTCCACCCAGCGGGTGTTGAAAGTGTGGGATTCACTCCCACAGAATGTGGTTGAGGCCAAAATGTTGTCTGAATTCACAAAGAAATTGGACCTAGCTCTAGGAGCTAAAGGGGTCAAGGGATATGGGAGGAAGGGGGGATCGGGATATTGAATTCGATGATCAGCCACGATCAAAATGAATGGTGGAGCAGGCTTGAAGGGCTGAATGGCCACCTTCTGCTTTTAGTTTCTATGTTTTGATGTAATCTTGATGCATTCACAGAGATGCTGTTTTAAGAACATTCAGCAATGTAAAGATTAAAATGTGGCAATGCCGTGTCTCTGTTAAAGTAGTTAATCATAGGGTGATACTGAAGCAAGCTTGATTGTGCTGTGTCACTTATTGGTTTCATTGCAAGTTCCTGATCACCGGTGCTGAGCAGAGGTCAAGTGCTTTGTTACAGGGATTGCAAGCGGGTGGTGTGATTTGCAAAGCACTTTCCATGCCCTTCTTAACAACCTTCTACAGCTGTGATGAGCAATCCAGGCTAGTGAGTGGGCCACAAGATTGAAATCAAGCTTGTTACTAACCATGGCTCCATGAATAAGATTAAATATACTTAATACACGCTGAATATTTTAAAACGAGTTATAGAAAATGCTTCAATCATTTATGTAGTAATAGAACTGTCATCAGCTTGGGGAGGAGGGTGGGCAGCGGAGTGTGGCATAATGGTTAGCACTGCTGCCTCACAGCACCGGGGACCCAAGTTCAATTCTGGTCTCGGGTCACTGTCTGTGTGGAGTCTGCACATTCTCCCCGTGTCTGCTTTCCTTTAGCTTTAATAATCCTTTCCTCTGTGTGCTTATTTTTAAAATTAGGTGGATCCTAAGCAGTTGTTAGAAGATGGGATTCGGAAGGAGTTGGTCAGAAGGGTTGCCCTTGCTCTTCACAAGGGCCTGATCTTCAACCCGAAAGCCAAGGTGAGAGGATATGACAGTTTTGGTAAAATACCATTTCTTCATGCTTCATGTTTTTGGTCATGGGTTTGAAGGATTTTTTAAAAAAAAGATCTGGTGTAGATGAGTGACGTGGAAGGAAAACTATAGCAAGGAATGAGGGCCCCAATCTCCACTGAGCCTCACTGTCTCATTAGTCAGTAACCTGATGGCAGAGTTACCTCACACCAAAAGTCATGTGGCACTGGATTTAAATATATGTGGGTTGCGTGGTTATAGGAGACACATCGCACGTTGTCTTGCGTGGGTCTGTAAAGAGTAAATTCAAGTTGGCTGGAAATAACAAAGCTGAGAAAAGGAAAAGGGGCACAAGTCCCTTTGGGATTGAGATTATCACTTACTGCCCTTGTGTATCATGATACGATTCGGTGAATCTTTTTCATTTTGGAAGGCTGTCCACCTACCCCTGATGTGCACAAACCTTAGGTTGCATTCTGAATTTCTCATTATTCAGATTGTCGGACTTTTAAGTGTACAGGACGTAAGAATTTGCTAACAGCCTGGCTGTGAAGTGTTGTTAATTGTGCTGATTTATAGTGACCCAGTGTGTTTCAAAAGTTTCAAACACTTGGCACTTCTTTAACACAGACGAGCGAATTGATGCCCAAACTGAAAGAAATGGCTGCTACGATGGATGGATTCTACCGTTCCTTTGAATACATCCAAGATTACGTCAGCATTTATGGGCTGAAGATATGGCAGGAGGAGGTATCTCGAATAATCAACTACAACGTGGAGCAAGAGTGCAATAATTTCCTGAGGACCAAGGTAATTCTCAGAGGAAAATGTAGACTAGTGCAACTGTTCTATCACTTTTATGATGGAGATAGTTTGGTTTCTTCTGTGCTCGCTATTTTCCCTGCCATGTTAGGCCCTTCATGTGTGCAACTGTTGTTACTGGTGCACTCATCTGAAAGTAACAGTTATGTATGTCTTATCCTATTCCACCCCCACCCCCAAAAATGAGTTGTTGAAGGACAAGGTGAATGGTTAAAGATTTTTCCCCAGCAGAGGGGGAGTCCAAAACTAGAGGGCATAGGTTTAAGGTGAGAGGGGAAAGATTTAAAAGGGATGTGTAGGGAATTTTTTCTCCCACAGAGTGGCATGTATGGAATGAGCTGCCAGAGGAGGTGGTAGAATTAATGGGTACAATGACAACATTTGAAATACGCTTGGACATGTATGTGATGGGAAAAGTTTAGAGGGAGATGGGATATAGTCCAAACACAGGTAAATGAGACCAGTTAAGATTGGGAAACCTGGTTGGCATGGCTGAGTTGAGCCGAAGGGTCTGTTTCCACATTGTATATTTCTATGGCCAATATTTTACGACGTCGCTCGGACAAGGCTCGTAAAATCCCACCCGAGGCCCACCCGGAGAATTCGCTTCTGCGAGCCTTACCTGATTCTGGGGTGGAGTCCTGGTAAAATTCCTAATGGAGCTGATCTTTACTTGGTTTTAGAGTGAAACATTACAAGACATATTCTTCCTAACTCAACTGCTCAATAAGTGTCTCTTTATTAATGCTCATAATTAATATACAAATAACATGGGTGGAATTTTACACTGATGAGATTTTCCACCTTTGCCAAAGGCAATTGACAACCCCCCGACCCCTGACCTCTGATTTTGTCTCACTACATGCTCAATTGAAATTTTGAATGAAGTTTTCAAAACATATCGTAAATTTGATAGAGTGCTTAAAGATATGGGTATAGTAGATGGCTAATGAGAAACATGATGTGCCCAGTATAGCATGTTTGGGAGGGAAAAGGACACTTGGAACCTATAGTTCCCAAAGCTTCTCTTCAATGAGGTTTTCCTTGAATCATTTTGAGGTCTGCTGCAGACTAATTGAGAGAGATTAATTACTCTGACCAGGCCATCATGTGAGCACTAGGATGGTAAAAGAGAAAGTAGATAGATGGAGCTTGGTCTTATTTGTCTGATAATTCTTGCATTCCTATACACTTAAGGCCATTTTGATTCTTGCAAGTTTTGAAAAAATAATCTTTTTGCTGGAAACCTGTAATAACTTTGTTCTTGTGTTGATGCAAAATGGTTTCAACTTCATGCTTTTTAAACAATTATTCTTTCATGGGATGTGGGCATCTAAAGTAAAGTAAAAAGTAAAATTTACTTATTTACATTAACACTGCAATGAAGTTACTGTGAAAATCCCCTAGTTGCCACACTGCGGCATTTGTTCAGGTACACGGAGGGGGTACTTAGCACAGCAAGTGCACCTAACCTTTGAAGGAAACCGGAGTACCTAGAGGAAATCCATGCAGACACGGGGAGAATGTGCAAACTCTGCACAGGTGCTGACACAAGCCGGGAATCGAACCCAGATCCCTAATGCTGTGAAGCAGCAGTGCTGCCCCCTATGGCAAGGCCAGCATTTGTTGGTCCTTTAGAGGATGAGAAAGGGGAGCTAGTGGTAGGGGATGGGGATATGGCTAAGGTATTGAATAACTTTTTTGTTTCTGTCTTCACGGAGGAGGACGTGAATAATTTGCCGGGTGTTAGCGATGGAAAGGTGGTAGGACTGGAGGGTCTTAATGACATTACTGTTACTAGAGAGGTGGTGCTCGACAGACTGGAGGGGCTGATTGTGGACAAGTCCCCAGGACCGGATGGAATGCATCCGAGGGTTCTGAAAGAAATGGCGGAGGTTATAGTGGATGCCTTGGTGGTTATTTTCCAGACGTCGCTGGATTCCGGGGAAGTGCCGGAAGATTGGAAAACGGCTAATGTTACGCCGTTGTTTAAGAAGGGTGCCAGGCAAAAGGCGGGGAATTATAGGCCGGTTAGTTTAACGTCTGTGGTAGGTAAAATGTTGGAATCCGTCATTAAGGAGGAAATTGCGAGGCATCTTGAAGGGAATTGCTTGATAGGGCGGACGCAACACGGTTTCATTAAAGGGAAGTCGTGTCTGACAAATTTACTGGAGTTCTATGAGGATGTGTCTAGGGCAGTGGATAGAGGAGAGCCGGTGGATGTGGTCTTTCTGGATTTTCAGAAGGCGTTTGACAAGGTACCTCACAAGAGGTTATTGCAGAAGGTCAGGGGACATGGAGTTGGGGGTAGGGTGTTAGCGTGGATAGAGGATTGGTTGTCAAATAGGAGGCAGAGAGTGGGGGTCAATGGGTGCTATTCGGATTGGCGGTTGGTGACTAGTGGGGTGCCCCAGGGGTCGGTGCTGGGGCCTCAGCTATTTACCATTTATATAGATGATCTGGAGGAGGGAACCGAGTGCAGGGTGTCGAAATTTGCTGATGACACCAAGATTGGGGGAAAGGCAAATTGTGCGGAGGGTGTGGAGAGTCTGCAGAAGGATCTAGATAGGCTGGGCGAATGGGCCAGGAAATGGCAAATGGAATTTAATGTTGGCAAGTGTGAGGTGGTCCACTTTGGTAGGAAGAATGGTAGGAAGGACTATTACTTACGTGGCGAAAAACTGCAGCAGGCGACAGTGCAGAGGGACCTCGGGGTCCTTGTGCATGAGTCGCAAAAACCCAGCTTGCAGGTGCAGCAGGTGGTCAGGAAGGCGAATGGGATGCTGGCCTTCATAGCGAGGGGGATTGAATATAAAAGTAGGGAGGTCTTGCTGCAGCTGTATAGGGCATTGGTGAGGCCGCAGCTGGAGTACTGTGTGCAGTTTTGGGCGCCGCACCTGCGCAAGGATATTTTGGCCCTGGAGGGAGTGCAGAGGAGGTTTACTAGGCTGATACCGGAGTTGAGGGGATTGAGCTATGAGGAGAGGCTGAATAAACTAGGCTTGTACTCGTTAGAGTTTAGAAGAATGAGGGGAGATCTCATTGAGACGTATAAGATGATGAATGGGATGGATAGGATAGAGGTGGAGAGACTCTTCCCGCTCAAAAAAGACAGTAGGACTAGGGGGCACAGCCTCAAGATAAAGGGGAGGCGGTTTAGAACGGAGTTGAGGAGGAACTTCTTCACTCAAAGGGTGGTGAATCTCTGGAATTCTCTGCCCGTTGAAGTGGTGGAGGCTGCCTCGCTAAATATTTTTAAGAAGCAGGTTGATGGGTTCTTGATAAGAGAGGGGATTAAGGGTTATGGGGAGAGGGCGGGAAAGTGGAACTGAGCCATGACAGATCAGCCATGATCTTATTGAATGGCGGGGCAGGCTCGAAGGGCTAGATGGCCTACTCCTGCTCCTATTTCTTATGTTCTTATCCCTAATGGTCCTTGAGCTGAGTGATGTGATTGGTCATTTCAGACAGTTAAGGCTCAACCACATTATTGTTTTTAAATTCCACCAGATGTCTTTGGGATTTGAAGCCGTTCCTTCAGCGCATTAGCCTGTGCCTCTGGATTACTGGCCTAGTGCCATTGCCATTTCACCACCACCTCTCCAGTTGCAATACGTCCAAATTCCTGGAAACCAAATGATCTGAGATCCTGATTAAATTTCCCCACAAAGATGTCTCGCATTCCGTTCACACTGGAAGCAGAGTCACTTTAACCTGAGGCTTTCTAAGGCTTTGGTCAGACCGCATTGGGAATATTGCGAGCAATTTTGGGCCCCATATCTAAGGAAGGGTGTGCTGACCCTGGAGAGGGTCCAGAGGAGGTTCGCGAGAATGATCCCAAGATGGAAAGCTAATGAGGAGCGTTTGAGGACTCTGGGTCTGTATTCGATGGAGGTTAGAAGGATGAGGAGGGATCTCATTGAAACTTACGGAATGCTGAAAACCTGGATAGAGTGGACGTGGGGAAGATGTTTCCACTAGTAGGAGAGACTTGGATCAGAGGGCCTAAGAGTAAAGGGACAACCTTTAAAACTGAGATGCGGAGGAATTTCTTCAGCCAGAATCTGGTGAATCTGTGGAATTCATTATCACAGAAGGCTGTGGAGGCCAGGTCATTGAGTGTATTTAAGATGAAGATAGTAAGAAGTCTCACAACACCAGGTTAAAGTCCAGCAGGTTTATTTGGAATCGCAAGCTTTTGGAGCACTGGTCTTTCATCAGATGTTGAGAGACTTCTTATTTTACCCACCCTTGTCCAATGCTGGCATCTCCACATCAAAGATAGAAATAGATAGGTTCTTGACTGGTAAGGGGATCAAAGGTTACGGGCGGAAGTCAGGAGAATGGGGTTGAGAAACTTTCAGCCATTGAATGGTAGAACAGACTCGAAGGGCCAAATGGTCTAATTCTGCTCCTATATCTTACAGTCTAACCTGGTCGAATTTACAGTTGAAAATTCCAGGCACTTCATAAACTTATTTTCAGTCTTTAGGATCTTGTGTGGGAAATTGAAAATGCTTCCCTAAGTTTGAGCTTTAACCCTTGAGGAGTGGAGCTCTGTGCATACCCCAGCGCTCAGCTTAATTTTCATTGACCCTGGTGTGGTGCATCGTGAGGGATTTAACTCCAGTCCTTTGCTTAGACATGCCTAAATGATGTGTGACCTAAGACATGGAGAAATAAAGGAAAGTTGGGAATGCTGGAAAGTCAGTGGAAATAAGGAAATGCTGGTACCTCAAGCAGTTGTGCCTGCCTCTGAAAGAAAATGATAGATTAACATTAATACTGAACAGGGAGATTCGAAGCACAAAATTTCTGTGGTAACTCTGGGAGAGGTTATATTCTGAGGGAAAACACATTTTCCAAAATGTGCTCTGGGATTTTATCAATTAAAATTGACTTGGACCTTTGAACTTCCAAACCCCCTGGATTAGAATCATTGAATCCCTCCCGTACTGAAGGAGGCCATTTGGCCCATCAAACCTGCACCGACAACATTCCCACCCAAGCCCTATCCCTGTAACTGCACTTATTTATTCTGCCTATCTTCCTGATGTTAGGGGGCAACCTGGCATGGCCATCAACTTAACCCATACATCTGTGGACTGTGGGAGGAAACCCATGCAGACACAAAGAGAACGTGTAAACTCCACACAGACAGTGACCCAAGGCCGAGATCGAACCTGGGTCCCTGGCACTTTGAGACAGCAGTGCTAACCAGTGCACCACCGTATCTTGAACTGTTTTAAATTTTCAAATCAGTTTTTCACTTGGTTTTCTGCTTTGGACCCTGTTGTCCATATATTGAATTAAAACATTTTTGAAATGCCCCCGGGAGTTCTGACTGAACCTTAGTTGCTGAATCAGGTGAAGGGCGTGGCTTTGATTTGGAGATGTTCGTTTTTGGTTAATGAGGATGTTTTTATTTCCATGTAGATTCTGGACTGGCAGAGCATGTATCAGTCCACTCACATTCCCATTCCCAAATTCCAACCAGTCGATGAATCTGTGACGTTCATTGGTCGGCTTTGCAGCGAGATCCTCAGGATCACCGATCCCAAGTGAGTATTTTATGTTTTCTTGTCCCATGGTAATGGTATTCTCTGAGCACTTCTTTGTTTTTTTGATGGTCAGAATAATAATCAAATGATGACTGGGAGTTGGGAACCTAGGCACTTTGGAACAAGCAGAATGACTAAATTGCGGTTGAACTCCCAGTTCAGGGTTTACCACCACACCCCATCTTTGATTTGATTTGATTTATTATTGTCACACGTATTGGTATACAGTGAAAAGTATTGTTTCTTGTGCGCTATACAGAAAAAGCATACCATTCATAGAGAAGGAAAGGAGGGAGTACAGAACGTAGATTTATGGTCGTAGCTAGGGTGTAGAGAAAGATCAATTTAATGCGAGGTAGGTCCATTCAAAAGTCAGCAGTAGGGAAGAAGCTGTTCTTGAATTGGTTGGGTACGTGACCTCAGACGTTTGTATCTTTTTCCCGATGGAAGAAGGTGGAAAAGAGAATGTCTGCGGTGTGGGGGTCCTTAATTGCACTGGGTGCTTTTCTGAGGCAGCGGGAAATGTAGACAGAATCAGTGAATGGGAGGCTGGTTTGCGTGATGGATTGGACTTCATTTACGACCTTTTGTAGTATCTCTTCCCTCGTCACCCCCTAAACTATGGAGTGTTCTGACCTAGCCATGGTCTTCCAAGTTGAGTGTAGGAGAAATTGTAGTGTGTGTCCAACCTAAGCCTCTTGCCCACTTCCTTCCTCCCTCCCTCTCTCTCTCTTTTCCCACAACCTCACTGGATAATGCCTTGACTCTATTGAGCAATTCCAGGCAGCACTATGGATAAGATTAGTAGGCCTGAAGTGAGGTATAAAACAATGGCTGATAAAATACAGTGATTCTCTGTTACGTTACAGCATCATGCTTCTTTCACTTAACCCCACATAACTTCACCACCTGTGTAACGTGCAACACAGATGTGTGTGGGTGGATGGGATGTGGTGATAACAATTTTCTATTTTTCTCTTGGCCTAGGTAGTCAAAAGACCACCTCCTTCCGGGGCAAGGTTGGAAAGAGAGAGAGAGAGACCCTGGTACCACTTTCCCTAGCTCTCCAAAGGTTTACGATTTAAATTAGATCAGCACTGACATCTCAGTCTCTTTCTGATCAATAGCAGTGACCCATTACCCTGAGCATCTCTGCAAAGACCATCCCACAGTTTGAGTGGCTTCACTCTGTTGAACAGCATAGATTAACTGTCAGCTGTGTCTGGGTTGGCAGCACTCTGGCCCCCGAGTTCAAATCCCACTCCAGGGCTTGAGTACAAAACATTCCAATGCAGCACTGAGCAAGTGACGCGTTGTTGGAGCTTCCGGCTGAATGTTCCGCATGTTCATGCCGGCAGGATTTTCCCATCCCACCATGGTGAATGGAAATTTGGCTGGGCACCAAATTCCCGGACCTTGCCGCTGTGGCAGTGTGGCATAAATGGCCAGTAAGATCGCACCCGCCATCTTTCAGCTGTGAGGTTAAACCGAGGCCCCATCCTGTCTGTTCAGAGGGATGAAAAAGAACCTAGCGCACTATTTTGAAGAAGAGTAATAGTGATCGCTGGTCAAGATTTCCTCCAATGTTCTTCCTCTGCCCCTGCCTGTCCTTGTCTTTGGAGATTTGCTTGACATCCACTCGGTGGCTTTCTTTCCTGCAGTCGTCAATGTACAATGAGTCTCGATCCCATCACTCTGAAGCCTCTGTGCCACATTTTAACATCACATTTCCCATTCTGGTGACTCTCCGAAATGACTGAGTCTGATCTACCTTCTGAAGTGGGACAGTGTTCTCTTCAGTTGTACCGAGATGCTGTGGTTTGGTAAGCAGGCCCATGCCACATATTTCAGGAATTAATGGATGGGCAGGAAATGCCCACACCCGAGAATGAACTTTAAAAAAGTGAGCTCAGCATGCCTCGCGTAAATCCAACTGGTGCCATCTTTCAGAAGATCTGAATTTACATTGTTCACAACTATCAGACATTTTCAAAGCACTCCTCAACCAATGAAAAACTTTCAAAGTATAATCACTGTTGTGATATCAGAAAACACAGCAGCTAAATTATGTACAGCAAGCTCCTACAAACAGCAAAACACTCTGATTTTGTGATGTTGGTTAAGGGAAGAATGTTGACCAGTGGGTATCAGTGATCACCCTGTTGCTCTTCTTTGAAATAGCATGCAGGGTTCTATCCCTCAGAGCAGGCAGGTTGGAGCCTTGATTTAACCTCACAGCTGACTCGAATGGCCTAATAGTCATCTCCAGCTTCTGTTTCTTGTGCTCTTTTTCTCATTAACACCAGATCAGTGTGACCCTCGGTGGTATCTGTATGGCCGAGCAGTTGGGTGCAGCACAGTGAACGATGTAACCAGCAGAAACTCCTCACAAAGTGGCCAGCTTTTTGCATGAGGACTGCTTTTGGCAAATTGACTTTTAAAACAGGATAAAAGATCACACAGGAAGTGGCTCTGGGTATGGCTCGTGCTTTGCATTCTTTGACCTTTTCTATGATTTCAGTCGATTCCACCCAGTTGACGCTGATATCAGAGCAGGACATGTGGAACTCCACGGGTGGGATTCTCCGATCTCTGTTCCTGCCCTGCTGCCAGTGAGAACAGGGAATTTGGTACTCGGTCAAAACTCCACTCACTGCAGCGGCGCCGACCGGAGAATCCCAGCCACAAACAAGGACGGGAGGTTTTCGGCGCAGGCCTCCCTACTCTTACTTGCGCCATTTTCTAAACACTGATTTCATCCCCCCCTCCTAAAGTGCAGAAAGGCAATCATTTCCTTTGATTTCTTTTCAGAGTAACCTGTTACATTGATCAGATAAACACATGGTATGACATGAAGACTCACCAAGAAGTGACCAACAAACAGCTCTTCTCTGAAATCCAAAACTCTTTAGGTACGTTTGGACTTAATGGGCTGGACAGGCTGCTTTGCTTCATGATTGTAAAGGAGCTCCAGGTAAGATAGTCTTATTATAAATTTGATATTTCGCATTCTTATTTGAACTCTCGTACTTGCATCAGTGCTTAGTTTGAATTTTCTTAAATCTTTGTGTATTTTTCCTGCAGCCTGCACGTAGAACAATGATTCTCTATTTTTATTTCTTCCCTGGGTTTCTTGCTGTCTGGACATTGTCAACATGATGTACTCTGTAGCATTCAGGGATTGAGGGGGCAGTTTTTCTCCCTGCGTGTGCACCCACTTTCAACTCCTCTTCAATTTTTTTTTGATTTGTTCCTGGGATGTGGGCCTTGCTGGCTGGGCTGGCATTTACTGCCCAATTGCAAGGGCATTTAAGAGTCAACCACATTGCTGTGGCCCTGGAGTCACATGTAGGCCAGGCCAGGCAAAGACGGCAGACTTCCTCCCCTAAAGGACATTAGTGAACCAGATGGATTTTCATGACAATTGACAATGGTTTCATCGTTGGACATTTTAATTCCAGATTTTTAAAATTAAATGCAAATTTCACCAATTATCTCAATAGGATTTGAATCCAGGTCACCTGAGCGTTATCTGGGGGTTTCTGGATTAGTAGTCCAGTGATAATATCATTATGCCACTGCCTCCTCATAGTACTCCCCAAACAATTCTGATCTACTCATGGCTAATTTTCATACGAATACCATGCAAGGTAACCAGGCCGGTTAGATGGTGAACATGTGGTTCAGAATAACTCCAGCATGGGTTCGATTCCCATCCAGCTGACACTACCTTGGGATCTGTCTCCTCACCTGTCCCATGCTTGATGCAGAATGGTGTCCCTCAAGCTAAATAATCAATTGTTTCTGTCTAATGGGGAGAGATGCCAATGACCCCATGTTGTGGCTAATTATTACCCACCCTCTTATCGTAGAGTTACCTACTTAAGACTGCTACACTGAAGAGGGACATGAGTGTCATAGTTCATGCAAAGTTGAAAGTCGATGTCCGTTGTTGCAGGGCTGGAGGGAAAGCTAATAGCGTGTTACAATGTGATGTTATAGGATGGTTCACACACCCAGGTCACGTTGGGTACATCACTGCCTTGGGAAATGTCCAGAGGAAGGTAGCCGGGATGTCATGTAGCCTTTGGGCTTGAAATAACCCTGATGTGTTCTTGGAAAAAGCAATTTATTTTTCCTGCAATGTTTAATTGCTGACTTCAATGGTATTTAATTGAGGTTTTGAAAATGGAATAGATTTTGTTTGGTTATTTGAACTAGGACTGAGGGGAGGGCACCAGTTAAAAATTATGAAAATACAATGGGTGACTTTAACCTCGGTAGAAACCAGTTGAACAGGCAGGAAACGCTCCTGCCAGTGTACCACTCCCTTCCTGCAGTTTGTGATTTTAACCTGCTCAGCAGGTGAGAGAAGGCAAACAGTATCCCTCTGTAAATGTGCAGCGAGAGGGCTCCGATTGATGTCAACTTCCTGACAGGTTTTCGGAAATGGGGGAAGGGGGTATGCAAATTGCCCGGGCCTTGTGCTACTGAGGTCAGGGTTTTGTCTCTTGCCTGAGTGACCCTTCTCCCAGCTCACCTGATTACCAACCCAAGTCCTGTAGACTTCGGAGAGACGCTGGAAAATTAATTATTTTGGCAGGGAGTTATCAACTATTGCAATAGATTGTTGGAATGTCCAGGAAGGAGGGCTTTGCTAAAAGCCTTGCAAAGGAATCATAGAATTGTACATTGCAGAAGGAGGCCATGTGGCCCATCAATCTGCACCGACCACAATCCTCCCCCCCCCCCCCCCCCCCCCCCCGCCCCCAACTATCCCCAAAACCCCTGTGCATTTATCCTAGCTATTCCTCCTGACACTAAGGGGGCAATTTAGCATGGCCAATCCACCTAACCCGCACATCTTTGGAGTGTGGGAAAAACCGGAGCACCCGGAGGGAACCCACACAGACGTGGGTAGAATGTGCAAACTCGACACAGATGGTGACCCAAGCCAGAGTCAAACCCGGGTCCCTGGTGCTATGAGGTGGCAGTGCTAACCACTGTGCCATTCTAGGATGCTAGACATGTTCCTGAAGACACATCTCGAATTACAGAGCTAGGTGTATTCATGGTAACTAGGGATAGCAGTTTCTGCAAAATCCTGTGGAATTTGTCTCGATTGACTTTAGGAGTCGGGGAGGAATTTCTCTTTTGTTTTATCCCCCTAAGCTTTTTCTAAGTTGTTTCTCTGCCTGTCTCTGGAGATGGTGTAATGGGGTGGTACCTATGTGCTGCTCCATGGATGGGACTGTCTTCATCTGTTCACAGACTCACAGACTGGGAAAGCAATATCAATCCTGAAGGCAAGACTTTACGTTGATTTAGGATGGGGTGGCAGATTTCTCTGGCCATTATTTATTGAAAAATTCTCTATACCCAAAAGTTTTGATACAAATAATGAATCCTTTCCATTCAGTGCTCTTATAAAAAGTTTATTTATTGATGTCACAAGCAGGCTTACATTAACACTACAATGAAGTTACTGTGAAAATCCCCTAGTTGCCACACTCTCGCACCTGTTTGAGCACACTGAGGGAGAGTTTAGCATGACCAGTGCACCTAACCAGCACGGCTTTCGGACTGAGAGGAAACTAGAATACCCGGAGGAAACCCATGCAGACAAAGAACAACACAGCACGGGAAACAGGCCCTCGGCCCAACGAGCCCGCGCCGCCGTCCTACTATCTCAGTGACCTATTCATGATTTTAGTCTACGCCTAACGTGCGAGGATCAGGGAGGTCCAATTTAGGGACAATTTTAGTACCCAATCAATCAGCCTAAAAGCACATCTTTGGGGGATGTGGGAGGAAACCGGAGCACCCGGAGGAAACCCACGCAACCACGGGGAGAACGTGCAAACTCCCACAGACACAGGCCCAAATCCATGTGTCCGCACAGCAACAGAGATAGTCTCTGAGCTGTCATGTTGCCCTCGAGATGGTCCAGTTTAAGCACACTAACGACATGAAGCAATAGGCAACTCCCGAAGCAACATCCAAGAGCAGCCCACCACAACCTGCCGCCTGCATGCCCCTTGCTGACTTAAATGCCTGTGGAGACAAAAAAATTCATTATTAAACAGGCAAAGACTAACATTCCTGAGGCAAAACGTATTCCCAAGCCTACAATGTTCAGTAAGGCCTACTATATCCCCCTATATGTAGCCCGCTCATATGGCTGTCTAAGTGACTCTTAAACAACCCTAGCGTGCCTGCTTCCACCACCTTACTCGGCAGTGCATTCCACACCCCCACTACCCTTTGCGTGAAAAACTGCCCTCTAATATTTGTCTTATACCTAGCCCCCCTCACCCTAAGCCCGTGACCCCTCGTTCTATCCATTTCTTGTAGCGGAAAAAGCTTACCACCATTTACTCTATCTATCCCCTTCATAATCTTATAAACCTCTATTAGATCCCCCCTCAGCCGACGTCTCTCAAGGGAAAACAGCCCAAGTTCATCCAATCTTTCCTCGTAAGACAGCCCTTCCATACCAGGCAACATCCTGGTAAATCTCCTCTGCACTCTCTCCAGGATCTCTACATCCTTCCGGTAGTACGGCGACCAGAACTGGACGCAGTACTCCAAGTGAGGCCTAACCAACGTTCTATACAACTGCAACATCAGACTCCTACTCTTATATTCTATACCTCTTCCTATGAAGGCTAACATACCATACGCTTTCCTCATCACATTCTGCACCTGTACCGACACCTTCAGGGACTTATGCACTTGCACCCCCAGGTCTCTCTGCGTATCTATACTCCGGATAGTTCTACCTTTTATCGTATAACTCCCCTCCACATTATTCCGGCCAAAGTGCATCACCTCGCATTTCTCCGGATTAAATTCCATTTGCCATCTATCTGCCCAATCTACCAGCCTGTCTATGTCCTGTTGCATTGCCAGGCACTGCTCCTCAGTACCCGCCAATCCAACCATCTTGGTGTCATCAGCAAATTTGCTGATCACACCACCTACCCCCTCTTCCAAGTCATTAATATATACCACAAATAGAAGAGGTCCAAGTACCGAGCCCTGCGGCACACCACTGGTGACAGGCCTCCAATTGGAAAAGGAGCCTTCCACTACTACTCGCTGTCTCCTCCTCCCAAGCCAGTTCTCCACCCATCTACATACCTGGCCTTGTATCCCATGAGCCTTCACCTTTTCTATCAGCCTACCATGAGGGACCTTGTCAAACGCCTTACTGAAATCCATATAGACAACATCAACGGCTTGTCCTTCGTCAACCGTTTTTGTCACCTCTTCAAAAAATTCCACTAGATTCGTAAGGCATGACCTCCCTGTAACGAAGCCATGGGGAGAATGTGCAAACCCAGGTCTCTGGCATTGTGACGTAGCAGTGCTAAACACTGTGCTACCCGTGCCGCCAAGGAGGAGGAAGCAGTGGAAACCAATGACTTAGTGCAAGGCAGTAGGAGACCTTATGGTAGCGCCTCTCCCTCTGGACCAGAAGCTCCAGTTTCAAATACAATGCTGGGACTTGTTGGCCAGAAAAGGAGCTTTCAACACAGAACAATGAATGGGCTGACTACTAGCTTGGAAATCCTTCCGCCAGTTCCCCCAGTATTCCCCAAAAGGTAAAAAAACAGCATTAGTGTGAAGATATGCTAAACAAGCAAACAACACTACAAGATAATTTTTTTTATAAACTAAATAATCTTTTGATTATTTAATGCAAAATTACCGTCCAGCCACTTAGTTTAAGACTTTGCAGCGTGTTGTGAAGCGGGCAGAATCCACTATTGCCAGATTATTGATACCAGTCTTGAGGGAAAGAATTACTTTGCTTTCTAGATTTTCCTCGATATGCTTCATCGAAATGTGCTGAGGGACAAGTCTGTGATGGACACAATTAAACCCTTCCAGGTTCATGTGAATCCAGTGAAAGGAATCGTAGGTAAGTCATTTAGACAAGGAATGAATTCTGAGAGTGTATTCAATGGCAAGTTCGGACATTATCTTTTCTAAACAATTTTACAACATTTGTTAGTGATTTGTTAGTAATTTATTAGAAGTGTATGTCACATGAAAAATAATTTGGAAAGCCACAGATAAGGAATTGTTAAAGAGAAAAGTTAATTCTCAAGATCAAAGATTTTGTGAAGATTTAAAATTTTATTATGTTAATTGGGTCAGAATTTCACTCATTTTCTGTTTCTCTATAAATGCTAATATTTCATATTTGTCGAAGCTCAAAAGCCTGTTGGTTTAAAGCTTAGTTTCTTACTTTCCAAAACATGCAAGTAAAGATCATACATAAGAGGGTATTAAATTCAAGTAATTACTATCCACACTCCCCCCCACCCCAAACACACACACACACATACACACTCTCATTCTCTCTCTCTCTCTCTCTCACACTCACACACACACACACACACACACACACACACACACACACACACACACACACATACACACACTCTCATTCTCTCTCTCTCTCTTTCTTTCTCTCTCCCCCTCTCTCTCTCTCTCTCTCTCACACACGCATGCACGCACGCACACACGCACACGCACACACACAGTGTGGGCCTGATTTTACCATCAAGTTGGTAAAAACTCGGTAAAGTCGAGCATGAAGTGAATAGCGCGATCAGTGCCCTCCTCTGTGCTGGTTCCCTCTTTGCCGAGGCCCGAAAATGGCCGCAATTGGGACCGTGCATGCATTTAAATTGACTTAATGGGCCGCACGCCCAACTTTACCAGCACCTCCCCCTTTACCACCGCATTTGCCCGTCCGGAATCAGCGCGAAACAGACATGCTCCACAAAAGTCCAATTTGGGCGCTCCAGTTAGTGAGAAGGTATGTGCCAAGTGTCCAATGACTCTCTGCTTGAGATCGATGTGGGGTCCACTGCCACTCTGCCTGAGATCGAAGGGGGGTCCACTGAGCTCAGTGAGAGGGAAGGGGGGAGGGGCCCACGATCAGTCAGGGTGGTGGGGGAATCGGGGAATAAGGGGGTCAGTAATATTGTGGGGGTGGGACAATGTCTGTGGGGGCCTTTCGAAGGCATTATCCAGCCCGGGAGGAACCACATTCTATCACATTTTTTCTCTGCGCATGCACAGTTGGAGGCTCCGATCAGAGCTGCTGGATTTCTGGCACATTAAGACCCTCCCACAGGCTTTTGCAACGCGATTCGGAATTGACTTTTTTCAGGCAGAGTGCGTATGGAGGTGCCTGTGAACAGGTCTAAAAGTCGGATCTGAAACACTCCCAGTTTCAAGTCCGTTCAAACCTTAGAATCAAAATGGTAAAGTAGGGCCCTGTGTATCTCTGACTTGTTGAAAGCGTGAGTGGCAAACTTTGCACATTTCACAAGCACGCTGCCTAAAGAAGGTCTCAGGTCTTATTAAGCTACCTCTTCAAATAAGAAACAGCAAGAGTGAGAAGAACCATAATTAAACTGACCCTAATATATAGAGCTGTTCTGAAAGTTCACCTTGTAATGTCTTATCCAAGTATTAATTGGACATACTTGGCCTGGATTTGATGCAGACGTGTGCTTATCACGCGCACCATGTTCCTGACTCCCACAATGTGGCTTTGTACTGTCTTCATTCACGGTTCTGTATACTGGAGCCTGAGTGTTGGTCATTTTCCTTAAGTTCATTTTGAAGAAGCTGCATCATCAGATTGCCTCAGCTAAGATGAACTTGAATAGAAAGATGCAGTCTTCAACACTGTGTCGCAAGGACTTTAAGGGATTGTGACTTGCCAAATGACTACTTGCATTGGTTGGATTCACAACATAATGGGTAAAGACAGCTGTTTTCTGAGCTGGGATCATTGTCTTTAGAAGACAGGAGGCTGATAGTTGGCTTGACAGAGATGTTGACAGTTTGGATGGCACAGTCATTAGCACTGCTGCCTCTCAGCGCCAGGGACCTGGGTTCAATTCTGGCCTTGGGTCACTATTTGTGTGGAGTCTGCACGTTCTCCCTGTAGCTGCGTGGGTTTCCTCCGGGTGCTCCGGTTTCCAAAAATGTGCAGGTTAGCTGGATTGGCCATGATAAATTGACCCATGGTGTCGGGGATTATCAGGTGGGATTATGGAGATAGGGCCTGGGTGGGATTGTTGTTGTTGGTGTAGGCTTGACAGGCTGAATGGCCTTCTTCTGCACTGTAGGGGTTCTATGATGGGGTGACATGTAGCCCACTTTATGTGGGAGACCAAAACTAGGGGTCATAAATTGTAAAATAGTTGCCAAGAATGCAGGAGAAATCTTCAGAACATTCTACCCTTGCTTGGTGGAGTGGATAAGGCAAATAGCATTGATGTGTTTGAGGGAGAACTTGATGATGGCAAAAGGAATTGAAGGAGACATTGATGGGGAGAAGTTGGGTGTGAGGGGGGAATTGTGTGGAGCATAAACACCAATATAGATGAGCCAGTCGACCTGCTTCTGTGCTGTAGATTCTATGCTCCAAAAAAAACCAGGTACGTAGAAAAAGACATTCGGCCCTTTGTTCCTCAAAGAGCTGTTAGCTTCGTCTTAGTCTTGTCTCTCCTGTTCTTTGCCATTTCAATGTTTCTTTGCCTAGTATTTATCCATTCCCCTTTAAAAGTTATTGTTGATTTTACTTCCAGCATTGGTTCTGGCCATTATTATAGCAAATATAACAATTCTTCCTAAATCTTATGTTCTTGTGCTGGCGATCTTAAGCCATCTGGTTGCTGACTCCACTGCATCCAATACAATGCTGCAAGCAAAGGTTAGGTGGTGAGATGTGCTGGGACAGTTGGTGGAAAAAGCCCTTTACAATGAGCACAAGGAAATGGGTCTGAGTGGTAGCAGCTAATTTCCGTGTGCCTGTGTTGCATTTTCTGGTGCTCTGCTGGACATCTTTGCAGATGCACTTCAGGAGTAAAATGATTCCATTACGCTGTCCCCGTAAATTTTGCTCCCCTGCTGGCTCCTCGCAGCAGCTATCGCTGTACTTGTGAAGAGTCAGTCAGGTTTCTTTTTTGCTTTGGAATGGTGAGGGACCATGGTGATTCTCTCTTGGGGATGGGGGAAAGAGTAGTGGGAGTATGTAATAAATGTGGAAGAAAATGACAAGGGGAGGGGGACGGTGGGGATGGGAGGGAAGTAATGTGTAAACTTTAATTTTTGGATGTCTGACTGTACTTTACTCTTCCATTCCACAAACATTAGCGAATTCCAGCAAGGTGTATTCTGCAGCCGTGACAAAAACTCAGAAGATCTGGTCATCTTACCAGGATTCCATTCTAAAGGTAATTGCTTTGTGTTTGCACGTGATTGTTTAAGTTGGGTTTTCTGCTGCATTTTGTTCTGTGTTTCTGGATCCTTTTATTTTGCAATTAATACATGTTGCACAATGTCTTCTTACTTTGTTGGTAATGTGAGGTTGTTGGGGTAGCATTGTGCTTTGACACATTGAGAGTTAATGATCTCACTGTCCTCCCCAAGTTGGCTTTCTTGACTCCATCTCTGGCAAAGTCAATGAAGGTGCAAATATTTCCTACTGGGATTTTTTTATTCAATACATGGCAGCTAAATTGTCCAGACGATGATTTACAAATCTCCTTAAACATCTGGCCTTGCTGGATGTCTTGGAACTGGCCATTCCATCATTCTCACTCACAGGAAGGATCGTGCCAAAGGAAAGTTTAGCATTTCCAGTAAATGTAAAAACATCACCTGGACCTTTTTTCTTGAGAGTCGCCCCTAGAAGTGAGGTAAAGGTGCTTAAAGCTTCAAGATATTTTCATTCCATTCAGTTATTGATTTGGTTAATCAGTTTGCCTTGAATCCAGTGGACATAATGAGACACGCAACTTTTGAGGCCTTCCTCAACAGGTGAGAGAACGGATACTTTGCACTTGTAAGCTCAACTATTCTCTGAACTAGCTGCAGTGTGTTGCATAAAAGTCAAGTTTTTACATGGAGAAATGGATTTTCTTTTACTATCAGCACAGGGGTTTGAACTGCTGCCTCACAACACCAGGGACACAAATTCATTTCTGGCCTTGGGTTACTGTCTGTGTGGAGTTTGCACATTCTCTCTGTGTCTGCGTGAGTTTCCTCTGGGTGCCCTGGTTTCCTCCCACAGTCCAATGATGTGCAAGGTTAGGTTGAGTGGCCGTAATGAATTGGCTCTTAGTGTCAGGGGGACTAGGAGGGTAAATAAATAGGGTTACAGGGATAGGGTCGGGGGGGTGGTAATAATGGTCAGTGCAGACTCGATGGGCTGAATGGCCTCCTGTACTGGGATTCTATGATTCTGTGCAATATGGAAAGGCTGAGGAAATGATCAGAGTGAGTTGTCGCACAACATACTGGTTTCAAACACATTGCTATTTCCATGACTTCAGGACATTCCATTGGCACTGTGCAGATAATTAAATACTTTTGAATAAAAGCAAAAATCTATGGAGGCTGAAAATCTGAAATTAAAAACAGAAAATGTTGAAAATGATCAGCAGACTAGGCGCTGTAGCGTGAGAAACAGAATTTCTATTTAATGAAAAATGTGTCACTGTTTCGCATTCCATAAAACCTGCAACTTCCTTTCAAGCAACACAACAGGTACACCTTGTTCATAGAATTATATAATCCCTACAGTACAGAAGGAGGCCATTTGGCCCATTGACTCTGCACCAACTACAATTCTACTTAGGCCCTATTCCTACAACCCCATGCATTTACTCTGCTAATCTCCCTGACACTACAGGTCAATTTAGCATGGTCAATCAACCTAACCTGCACACCTTTGGACTGTGGGATGAAACTGGAGCACCTGGAGGAAACCCACGCAGACACAACAAGAATGTGCAAACTCCACACAGACAATGACTTGAGGCTAAAATTGAACTCAGGTCTCTGTGGCGCTGTGAAGCAGCTGTGCTAACCACATAGACTGCAGTCGTTCGAGAAGGCAGCTTACCACTACCTTCTCAAGGGCAATTAGGGATGGGCAAATAAAAATTGCTGGTCTAACCAGTAACACCCATGTTCTGTGAAAGAATTTAAAAAAAAATGCTACCTAAGCTGCTGAGTTTTTCCAGCATTTTCTGTTCTTTCATTCAGTCCGGGGATTGAGCGTGTAAGCATTTGAGGGTTGCAGTCACGACTCTGCCCACCCCACCGGCTGTTGCGGGTCCTATCTTGATTTTATGAGAATAGTTGCCTTCAAGCTGTAAGACGATGATTCAGTTTTGAATCAATCAAAATATCAGAGCATGCAAAACTTAGTACTAAATCATTGCATTAGAAGACACTACTTCATTCACTCAGGGTGTTGGGAGTCATGCCAGATGTAGGCTGTAAATTTGCAGCCCATCTTGTTAATCAGCAATGCATTGTCACAAACCGTCAAAGTGACAGTGGTGAACCTTTATGCCGTTCACCCAACCTTGAGCCACCTGAGTGACAGATATCAATCAATTCACAGCGTGCTACTGCATCAGAAAATCCAGTCCAATGTGTTGGTACAGGTGTGTGTGGCTTGGATGAGTAGGATTTATGCCATATATAAAGTCGTTGAGTCATGGACAAGTGTCATCAAGTCTCAGAGGTTTACAGCATGGAAACAGGCCCTTTGGACCAACTTGTGCATGCCACCCAATTTTTATACTAAGCTAGTCACAATTACTCATGTTTGGCCCATACTCCTCTATATACCATCTTGCCCATGTAACTGTCTAAATACTTTTTAAAAGACAAAATTGTACTCGCCTCTATTACTACCTCTGGCAGCTTGTTCCAGACCCCCACCACCCTCTGTGTGAAAAAAATGCCCCTCTGGACCCTTCTGTATCTCCCCCCTCTCACTTTAAACCTATGTCCTCTAGTTTTAGAATCCCCTAGCTTTGGGAGAAAATTTTGGTTATCTACCTTGTCAATGCACCTCATTATTTTATAGACCTCTATAAGATCACCCCTCAGCCTCCTCCGCTCCAGAGAAATAAATCCCAGTCTGTTCAGCCTCTCCTTATAACTCAAACCATCAAGTCTCAGTAGCATCTTAGTAAATCTTTTCTGCACTCTTTCTAGTTTAATATCCTTTTTATAATAGTGATCAGGACTGTGCACAGTATGTAGAACTGAGCCATGACAGATCAGCCATGATCTTACTGAATGGTGGGGCAGGCTCGAAGGGCTAGATGGCCTACTCCTGCTCCTATTTCTTATGTTCTTATGTTTGTTTGTGTGATCAGGTAGGATGGTGAATTATGGAAACAGCAGTTTCTTTCGAGCACTGTTTTTGTGCAACACTGAATGTTTAACATGGGGCTTGATTTTAACTCGAATCAAAATCCGCTCACTTGGACAGGGCTGGAATTTTCTATCTCTGCCCACTGGCAGGATCTTCCAGACCTGCCAGAGCCAACGGACATTTGAATGATGTGCCACAGCTGGCGTGGGGAAACCTGCCACAGGAGGGCCTGAAAATTCTGTCTTGACTTAAACTCAGTGCGGTGGCAAAGATAGCCCAACATTGGCTGGTGTGGAATCTTCCAGTCCCACTGCTGTCAAAGGGATTTCCGGTTGGTCGCGCCCTCCGCTGTTAGTAGAACTGGAAAATCCACCGGTGGGAATGGCTGGAAAATCCCACTCAATAGAAAATGTTTTAAAGCTTGGTTTACACATCATAAAGTGACCGAATTACTATCACATTTGCCAATGGTGAATTTAGAAATGAAAAGAATTTTAAAAACCCTGATTTTTTAAGTTTATTTATTGGTGTCACAAGTAGGCTTACATTAACACTGCAATGAAGTTACTGTGAAAAATCCCCTAGTCGCCATACTCCGGCACCTGTTTGGGTACACTGAGGGAGAATTTAGCATGGCCAGTGCACCTAATCAGTACATCTTTTGGACTGTGGGAGGAAACCAGAGCACCCGGAGGAAACCCATGCAGACATGGAGAGAACATACAAACTCTGCGCAGTCATCCAAGCTCAAGCATGGTGGCTCAGTGGTTAACACTGCTGCCTTACAGTGCCAGGGACCTGAGTTTGCTTCCCGGCTTGGGTCACTGTCGTGTGGAGCTTGCATGTTCTCCCTGTGTCTGCATGGGTTTCTTCAGAGTGCTCTGGTTTCCTCCCACACACTAGATGTGCTGGTTAGGTGCATTGGCTACGCTAAATTCTCCCTCGGTGTACCCGAACAGGCACCAGAGTGTGGTGACTAGAGGATTTTCACAGTAACTCATTGCAGTGTTAATGTGAGCCTGCTTGTGACTAATAAATGACTGAACTTCAAAGCTGGGATTCAAACCCAGGTGTCTGGCGCTATGAGGCAGCAGTGCTAACCACTGTGCCGCCCTTAGTGGATCCTATGTAGTGGATTGGAAGAATTTTAAAACTATTTGTGATACCTATTGCTAAGTTAATGAGTGCTCATCCGATAGTCAATTGCTGTCTTGAACCATTTTGTTATTAACTTACAGAATTATCCTTTATTGTTTGCTTCTTTTCAATGTGTAGGTAGGACAGATGCAGATATTAAGACAGCAGATTGCCAACGAATTGAGTTATTCGTGCAAGTTTGACTCGAAGCACCTTGCAGCAGCCTTGGAAAATCTCAACCAGTAAGAACACTTGTCAATCTTTGTATGACGAGCAGGAGAACAAAGCTTAAAAACAGTCCCTTACATGCAACCTGCACCTGACAATGGTGCCTACAGCATTCAGTGGTTCTCCTGCTTGTTAACGGGGAGAGGAGCTGTATTATTAAGCACCATTACTCAACGGTACTTAGAGGTTGAGTTATTTCTTGGTGTTAAGGTTAATGTTTGGATTTTTATTTTCGGTTACCTTGACTGAGCTCTGGTTTCAGCTGTTCCACAGAGCTTGTCTGGAGCAGGCATTTCAGAGCCAATGTAATGCTTTTGGAATCTATTTACTATTGTTAATATAGGAATGGGAGTGGGCCAATTATTTAGATCCTCCTGCCTGTTTTGTTACTGAATGTCCTAACTCCACACTCCCACTTTCACCCATTAATATCTTTGGCTAACGAAGTCTCACAATTTCAGACTTTAAATTTGCAAATGATCTACCGTCAATTATTATTTGCATAGGGAGTTTAAACTTCTGCTGTCCTTTCCTCGTATAAGTGTTTCCGGATTTTGCTCCGGAAAGGTTTGGGCCAAATTGGACGACAGTCATTGTTCAGTTGGCCGTACCCGCGTCTCCCAAGTTAACATCCACTCCAGGGGTTAAGCACAAAAAAAATTCATGGATGGCACTCCAATGGAGCACTGGGGCAGTGCTGCACTGTTGGAGGTACTGCCTTTCAGATAAGATGTTAAACTCGGGCCCCCAACGTGCCTACTCGGGTGGGTACAAGAGAACCCAGGCCACCATTGTGAAGAAGAGCAGGGGAAGTCGGGCCCCCAGTGACTTCACCAATATTTATCCCTAAATCAACATCATAAAAACAGATTATCTGGTAATTATCCCATTTCTATTTCTGGGAGATTGCTGTGCACAAATTGGCTGTGGCATTTCCCACATTACAGCAGTGGGTGCATTTTGAAGAGGACTTTCTTTGCTGTAAAGCACTTTGAGACTCCTTGTGGTTGTGAAGGATGTAATATAAATGCAAGTCCGTCTCTTTTTTAGACTTATGTCCCCTCATCCTAGCCTGTCCAACCAGTCAAAATAGTTTCTCTCTCTACTCTTATCTGTCCGCTTTCACATCTTGACAGCTTCAATCAAAACTTTCCTCAGTCTTCTGAGCTTCAGGGAATATAACCCTTGTTTGTGCAATCTCTCCTCGTAGGTGAATCCAACCAATTCAGTCACAGGCAGGTCCCACAAACAGCAGCAGGATATATCACGACTAGTCTATTTCGCCAGCTTCTTTGCAGGATGAATGTTGGCTTGGTGATTCGGAAAATTCCTTGTTTCTGCTTGAATGTTGCCATGGGATACTTCATGTCCACTTGAACTGAGAGTAAGGGGTTTGATTCAACCCTGTATCTGAAAGGAAAACAGTATTAAATTATATACGCTTGCAATAGAAATTGTAAGGGCACGATCTTACTGGCTGTTCAAGCCCTGCTCCTGCTGCAGCGAGGATGGAAAATTTACGCTCAGCCAAATCTCCATTCACTGCAGCGGGACTGGAGAATCCTGTTCATGTCACAGTATCTGTAACCCCCACGACTTGCATCGGCTTGCAAAATCTCAGTAACTGTCCTAGCTGAAGACAATGCACATCTCATTAACCTGTGCTTAACCCTCTCTCCACTCACATTGTCTGTACCTTTAAGACTTGATTACCTGTAAAGACTTGCATTCCAACCGTTATTTTGTAAATTGAGTTTGTGTCTTTATATGCCCTGATTGTGAGCAGAACTCCCACTTACTTGATGAAGGGGCAGCGCTCCAAAGACTAGTGGCTTGTGCTACCAAATAAACCTGTTGGACTTTAACCTGGTGTTGTGAGACTTCTTACTATCCTTCTGTAACATGGGTGATTATATTTTCTCTTCAGGTCGCTGTTAGCTGATGTTGAAGCGCATTATCAGGACCCTACATTACCGTACCCAAAAGATGATAACACACTGCTTTATGAAATCACAGCTTACATGGAGGCTGCTGGCATTCACAACCCCCTTAGTAAGGTGAGTTTAGTGGTGGGGTGGGGGGCAGGGGGGTAATACTTCATATGAGTCTCTAACTAATCATGCTAGTCAATATCTTTTCCCGAAGGTAGGGGAGTCTAAAACTAGAGGACATAGGTTTAAGGTGAGAGGGGAGAGATACAAAAGAGTCCAGAGGGGCAATTTTTTTCACACAGAGGGTAGTGAGTATCTGCAACAAGCTGCCGGAGATAGTAGTAGAGGTGGGTACAATTTTGTCTTTCAAAAAGCATTTAGACAATTACATGGGTAAGATGGGTATAGAGGGATATGGGCCAAAGGCAGGGAATTGGGATTAGGTTACTCGTCCAGAAAAAGGGGTGGCATGGATAAGTTGGGCTGAAGGGCCTGTTTCCATACTGTAAACCTCTATGACTTTTTGCAAAGCCTGAGCTAAGCTGCTAGATGGAAATTTAGAGTTCACGATACGCAGGTTCCATCCTGAAATGTTATCCTCTGTAGTTTAACCTGTGCCAGTTGGGTTACTCATGAGCATACTGCACTGTGTTTCTGTTTCTGGGTAAGCTTGCTTGTTTTGTTTAAAATCATCTTAAAAACGTTAGTTATTCTGTTTTACTGCCTGGACTTTCACTCGTTCATGCTTTCCTCGCATGTTGCTGACAGCTGACTTTATGACATCTATTCATCTGTGCCAGCTTTTGATGCCGTCCTCTCTTCATTTCCTTTCCCTGTGTTTGCAACTCCCCCACCCCGTCCCACAACTCTGCCCATCCCTGCCTCATCGCCCTGCCAGCTGCTGCCCTCCAGTTGGTAACTGGCACTAGCAGAGTCCAGAGGCACCAGTCAGCCAAATCACCATTCTCCTAAATAACCCTGGAGAACGAATGGCAGACAATTGTGCCACTGTGGGACTCTGCCGTGTCGCTCTGGGTTGGAATTACTTGTCATAGAATAGAATCCCTACAGTGCAGAAGAGACCATTCGGCCCGTCAAGTTTGCACCACTCTCTGACAGAGGATCTTAGCCAGGCCCTCTGGCCTCCCCTATTCCTGTAGCTCTGCACGTTTACCATGGCTAATGACTTTAACCTACACATCTTAGGGGCACAAAGGAGCAATTTAGCTTGGACAATCCACCTAACCTCCACGTCTTTGGACTGTAGGAGAAAACCAGAGCATCCACAGGAAACCCATGCAGAAACGGGGAGAGCATTCAGACTCTACGCAGGGAATGACCAAGCCAGGAATCGAGCCTGGGTCCCTGGCGCTGTGAGGCAGCAATGCCAACCACTGTGATAGTGCTATTCAGTCCCTTCACCAAAGGGCATTAGCCAGTCTAAGGCCAACACGGTTTGGTCACAGTGGGATTTGAACTCTTGAGTTCTGGTACCATGGCCTTAAGTGGGGAAAGCTGTTGCATGAGATGTGACTCTCTCGCCCTCATTGAGATGAGTTGTATTTTTATTGACTCTCTATTTTTCTTTTTAGATATACATTACCACAAAGCGGCTGCCGTATTTCCCTGTGGTGAACTTTCTGTTTCTGGTTTCTCAGCTGCCAAAAGTGCAGTATGTTAAGAACCAAGGTAACACATTTTTATAAAAGGCACAATGTTTTGCTGCCAGTGTATTGAACTCTCTCTATATAATTGAGAACAGGATGCTTTTGATTACTGATTTTTAAATGTCTGTCGCTTGTTCCTTCTCTGATTTACTGCTTTTATTATCTGCTGTCTCCTCCAGATGTGTGAGTGTTTAAGTCCTGATAAGACTGATCTGAAATTGCTGCAAGTTTCCTAGGGGAGAGCTGTTGAGTGGCAGATTTAGTGTTGTTTCCGCTCCCCCCCCCATAATGGGCAGTGCTCCATCTTGTGGCGAGGCTGAGAATTCTCAGTCCTCCTCTCTGGGGGTAGATGGGGTGGGCATCTGAAGCTGTAGGCAATCTGCTGGAATCAGAATGTCAGTGCACAGAACCAGGGAATGTGGCCTGTTGAAGGATATGCTTGTATTTAATACCACACAAGAAACCCCGTGGCATGGTGGTTAGCACTGCTGCCTCACGGCACCAGCGGGCTGGGTTCGATTCCCAGCTTGGCTCACTGTCTGTGCAGAGTCCGCACTTTCTCCCCGTGTCTGTGAGGGTTTCCTCTGGGTGCTCTGCTTTCCTCCCACAGTCCAAAAGATGTGCTGGTTAGGTGCATTGGCTGTGCTAAATTCTCCCACAGTGTCTCCGAGTAGGCGCCAGAGTGTGTTCACTAGGGGATTTTCACAGTAACTTCATTGCAGTGTTAATGTAAGCCTACTTGTGACACTCGTAAATGAGCTTTAAACTGGCTAAGCTCACTCTTCTGCTTGCTGCCCTATGCTGCTCAAATTTCAAGCAGAAAGTGGTCCTGTGCACATAAGATCCCCCATTCCACTGATATTTTTAAAAGCTAATTCATGGGATTGGATGTCGCTGGCTAGTCTGACATTCATTGTTTGTTCCTAATTGTCCTTGAGAAGATGGTAGTGAGCTGCCGCCTTGAACTGCTGGGGCGGCAGGGTGACACAGCGGTTAGCACTACTGCCTCACAGCGCCAGGGACCTGGGCTCAATTCTGGCCTTGGATGAGTGTCTGTGTGTGTGGAGTCTGTACATTCTCCCTGTGTCTGGGTGGGTTTCCTCCGGGTGCTCCGGTTTCCTCCCAGAGTCCAAAGATGTGCAGGTGAGGTGGATTGCCCATGCTAAATTGACCTTTAGGGCCCAATTTTACCATTGCGTCGTGCCCTAAAATGGGCGCGAAAACATGGTAAAAGTCGGGTGTGAAGCCATTAACGTGATCCGTGCCCACATCTGCACAGATTGTCACTTTACCGAAACCTGGGAATGGCGGTGATTCGATTCGCGCCCAAAATGGGCACAACAACAATTTAAATGTATTTGCATGCATTTAAATTGAGCGATCTGACACGGGCGCACTTTCTCCAATTTTTTTCCAACTGCGCATGAGCAGTTCAGAGCTCCGAACATTCTGGTCACGCTAAGCCCTGCCCACAGCGTGAATGGGACTGGAGATGGCTGGGTGCGTATGGGGGTGCCTGAAAGTGGATTTCTAAATCGGATCTGCATTAGGCACTTAGAATGAAAATTGTAAAATCAGGCCCTTAATGACACAGGATGTGTAGGTTAGGGGGATAAGGCAGGTTGGCTGGGATCCTGTATTGGAGAGTCGGTGCAAGCTTGATGGGCCGAATGGTCTCCTCCTTCTGTTGGAATTCTAGTCTATGATTGTATGCTGCGAGTGGTGTAGGTACAGCCATGGTGCTGTTTGGGAATCCCCGTTACTTGCTGTGAGGATCATTGACGTGAATCCAGAGAACACAGTCACTCTGACGCACTGGGTTCCAGCATCTGCTAATGGTGCCGGGAAACAGTGGGTCTTGTGTCTGGGAAGGAAAAGCATGCATTTCCAAGTCTCAAATCATGCAAAATGTGAGGGTGGCCTGACGTGTTTGCTTTGTGTTGTGACTTGTCTGCAGGAATGGTGTGTAAGAAATCTACAGATCCCACAGATTGGCCCCCTCTGGTGGTCGGACTGGTAACTCTGCTCAAGCAGTTTCACTCTCGTTACACTGAGCATTTCCTGGCCTTAATCGGACAGTTTGTTCGTTCCACCGTGGAGCAATGCACCACCAGGTAAGGATTGTCTTTGGGAAGAGGGGGGATGGGAGGTGGGAAGAGGGGGGATGGGAGGCGTGTGGAGAAGGGATGGGAGGCGTGTGGGGAGGGGATGGGAGGCGTGTGGGGAGGGGATGGGAGGCGTGTGGGGAGGGGATGGGAGGCGTGTGGGGAGGGGATGGGAGGCGTGTGGGGAGAGGATGGGAGGCGTGTGGGGAGGGGATGGGAGGCGTGTGGGGAGGGGATGGGAGGCGTGTGGGGAGGGGATGGGAGGCGTGTGGGGAGGGGATGGGGGGCGTGTGGGGAGGGGATGGGGGGCGTGTGGGGAGGGGATGGGGGGCGTGTGGGGAGGGGATGGGGGGCGTGTGGGGAGGGGATGGGGGGCGTGTGGGGAGGGGATGGGAGGCGTGTGGGGAGGGGATGGGAGGCGTGTGGGGAGGGGATGGGAGGCGTGTGGGGAGGGGATGGGAGGCGTGTGGGGAGGGGATGGGAGGCGTGTGGGGAGGGGATGGGAGGCGTGTGGGGAGGGGATGGGGATAGGGGGGTGTGAGTGGAAGTTTTACTTGCTGAACCGTTTTATTAAATGGGCGGCACAGTGGTTAGCACTGCTGTCTCATGGCATCAGGGACCTGGGTTCGATTCCCAGTTTGGGTCACTGTCTATATGGAGTTTGCACACTCTCCCTGTGTCTGCGTGGGTTTCCTCTGGGTGCTTCGGTTTCCTCCCACAGTCCAAAGATGTGCAGGTTAGTTGGATTGGCCACGCTGAATTGTCCCTTAGTGTCAGGGGGACTAATTTGGGTAAACGCATGGAGTTACGGGGATAGGGCCTCGGTGGGTCTGTGCAGACTCGATTGGCCTAATGACCTCCTGCAGAGTGAAATTCTAATGGTTGGAATTCTGATTTTTTTTTCCCCTTCAGGACACAGAGGCCAAAACAATTTTAAAAATTTGCAGAATTTGGCCTCAAGCTGACAGTTCTGCATTTTATTCCAGTGATTTTTGAAATGTGTGATATATTAACTTTCAACTCAATGATACATTTAAACACATCAGTGATACATTTTAACACATTATTTTTCCCTTTTTCTTATTTAGTCAGAAAATTCCGGAAATGCCTGCGGATGCTGTGGCTGCCTTGATGTTCTTGGAAAATTATGTTTATTACGCAAAATTATCCAGAAAGGTAGAGAAAGGTTCATTAACATGAATAATCCAACCTACCTGGAAGAAGTTATGCTTCCCAGAAATAAGATAATGCTCTTTTAGTTGCAGATTTCTTAAACTGTTCTTCTGAATTCTAAGGAATATAGGTCAAGAGTACTCAATCTCTCCCCCTTGCACAGATCTTAACCCTGTGCAGAACAAATGATTGCAAGTTAACAGCTTTTGATTCCCATCTCTTCTGGGGCAGCAAGGTGGCACAGTGGTTAGCACTGTTGCCTCACAGCGCCAGGGATCCAGATTCAATTCGGACCTCGGGCGACTGTGCTGGGTTTCCTCCCATAGTCCAAAGATGTGTAGGTTAGGTGGATTGGCCATGGTAAAATGCGTGGGGTTACTGGGCTGCAGTGGAGAAGTGGGCCTGGGTAAGAAAAATGCCTTTTCAGAGTTGATACAGACTTGATGGGCTGAACGGCCGCCTCCTGCACTGCAGGGATTCTATGGTTCAGATTTTACGCAACTGGGCAAAATTCGTGTCTACCTCATTGTGTCTCATCCACAAGATCGATTCACTTGAAGAAACTTCTTTGCCTTAATTTGGTCTCCCCTTTCCAAGTACAACCCTTATAGAAACATAGAGCGGGGATTTTCCAGTCCCGCTGAAGTTAGTGGAGGTCAAAATGGCTCACGCATCTGCTGTGGCGGGTACAGGGGAGGGGCAGCAGGGGAGTGGGGAGGGACAGCAGGGGATTGGGGGGGGACAGCGGGGGAATAGGAGGGTACAGAAATCCTAGCCTTGCAAAATTTGAACCACTTCAACTCCAGACCGCGCACCATTCGGAGTTGGAACAATATCGCTGTTCCTTTAGTGTCGCTTGGGCAAAGTTCTGGACCTGTAACATCCCCACCCCCCACCACCTCTCCAGTAGCATTGTAAGCGCATCTACACCACGTAGACAGCAGTGATCCAGGAAGGTGCTTCACCATCATGTACTCCAGGCCCTTGGGGATGGACAATAAATGCAAGTCTTGTTGGCATGCCCCGATCCCATGAAAGAATTTAAGAGGAAAAGCGAAACTGGTTCCAATAAGTTGTTTCTCTTAACTGGTCTAGTTCTCACTGAGTGATGGAAAATGAGTTGCAACCAATTTAACAATCTGCAGGAGAGCAACAACTAGCGCGCAGGATAATATAAGAGCTAACCTGAACAGAATCTAAAGGCAGAATGTTCCGGATGCTGGAAATCTGAAATAAAAAATAAAGTGCTGAATAAAAATAAGCAGGCGGCAAAAGAAATGGGATTAAGGTTTCAGGCCGATGACCTTTCATTGGAAGTGGGGAAAGTTATAGCCGGGATGGGTTTTGATCAATAGCTGGACAGGAGGATAAGTCTGCGATAGAGTAGAAAAGGCAGAGAGATTTTATGACAGAAGATTTACAAGGTCAAAGGATTTAGTAACAGGGCAAGAAAAGAAACAAATAATATATGTGCCTAGAGCAGGTGTGACTCTGCCTAAAAAGAAAAAAATCCAAATGTGCAGAGAAAAGGATACAAAATAGGGGGACCGAGTTTATGATTTGAGATTGTCAAACTGGGTGTTGTGTCAACAAGGCTCTAAAACATCTCATTGAAAGCTGAGGTGCTCATAAAATCATAAAATTCTACAGTGCAGGAAGAGGCCATTCAGTCCATTGAGTCTGCACCAACCACAATCCAACCCATGCTCTATTCCTGTAACCCCACATATTTAACCTGCTAATCCCCCTGACACAGGGGTCAATTTAGCATGTCCAATCAGCCTTACCCACACACTTTTGGGGAATGTGGGAGGAAACCCACCCAGACATGGGGAGAACATGCAAGCTCCACACAGACAGTGACCTGAGTTGGTAATCGAACCCAGGTCCCTGGTGCTATGAGGCAGCAGTGCCACCGTGCCACTGTATTCCTGGAGATCATGTTGAGTCTCGCTGGAAAAGTCCGTCAGGCCGAGGACAGAGACATCAGCATGAGAGCAAGATGGGGAATTAAAATGGAATCTTGGGGTCAAGCCTGTGGATAGAGCAGAGGTGTTCTGCAAAACGGTCACCCAGTTTGTATTTGACCCAATGTAGAGGAGACCTCATTGTTAGTCGCAAATGTAGTGGGCTAGATTGAGAGAAGTACAAGCCAATTGCTATTTCACCTGGAAAGACTGGGGCCTTGGACAGTGAGGAGATAAAAGGGTAGGTGTTACAACCTTTACATGGGAAAGTGCCATGGGAATGGGACGGGGTGTTGGAGAATGACTAAGAGAAGTGGATCAGGGTATCACATAGGGACCAACTCCATCAGAATGCTGAAATGCAAGGGGAAGGTTTGGCGGCTTTTGATTTGATTTATTATTGTCACATTTATTAGTATACAGTGTATTTAGACCATGTGGTGTTTCTTGTGAGCTATACAGACAAAGCATAGTGTTCATAGAGAAGGAAAGGAGAGTGCAGAATGTGGTCTTACAGTCACATCTAGGCTGTAGAGAAATGTCAACTTAGTGCAAGGTAGGTCCATTCAAAAGTCTAATGGCAGCAAGGAAGAAGTGTTCTTGAGTTGGTTGGAATGCGTCCTTAGACTTTTGTTACTTTTTCCTGTTGGAAGAAGGTGGAAGAGATAAGTCTGGGGTAAATGGGGTGCTTAATTATGCTGGCTGTTTTTCCGAGGCAGCGGGAAGTCTAGGCAGAGTCAATGGTTGGGAGGCTGGTTTGAATGATGGACAGGGCTACATTCACAGTCTTTTGTAGTTTCTTGTGGTCTTGGTCAGAGCAGGAGCCAAACCAAGCTGTGATACAATCCCAAAGAATGCGTTCTATGGTGCAGCTGTAAATGTTGGTAAGATTCATAGCTGACATGCCAAATTCCCTTGGTCTTCTGAGAAAGTAGAGGTGTTGTTGGGCTTTCTTAACTATAGTGTCGGCATGCGGGGACCAGAACAACTTCTTGGTGATCTGGACACCTGGCGTAGCAGTGGTAGTGGAAAATGATCCATTGAATACAGACGCTGGTGGGGTGGGAAGTGAGGACAATGGGAATCCAATTGTGATTCTGAGAGGAAGGGGAAGGAACAAGAGCAGAAGTGTGGGAAATGTGGCAGATGTATATGAGGGCCCGATGAACCATGGTGCAGGACGTGGGGTTGGGGCTGCAATCCTTGATTTGGGAAGAAAGAAACGGCGCGGTGGTTAATGCTGCTGCCTCTCAGCGTCGGGGACCCAGGTTCGATTCCTGGCACAGTTAACTGTCTGCATGCAGTCTACACATTCTCCCCATGTCTGTGTGGGTTTTCTCCTGGTGCTCTAGTTCCATTCCACAGTCCAAAAATGTGTAGTTAGGTTGATGGGCCATGCTAAATTGCCCCTTAATGTCAGGGGAATGGCTAGCATAAATGCATGGGATTATGGGGATAGGGTCTGGGTAGAACTGTACATAGCTTGGGCCAAATGGCCGCCTCCTGTAGCAATTCTATGTTAGACATGTTAGAAGTGTGGCCGCTTGCTACTCAGGCTATCCTTGCTTCATTATTGTGGTTGGTCCTGATGTGTAGCCAGCAGTTCATCAAAAGAATTGACTGACATTGTTCTCCCCTTGTTAGGTTGTGGAGGCACATGTTCCTAGTTTCATCTTTGATGAGTTCAGGACCATCCTATAACGATTTCCAAGATGAAGATACTTGTCTGCAGTGAGATGAAGTGGAGTGTGTGCTGATGCCCGGGAAATGCTGGAATTTTTGGCTAACGTGAATAAGTGTGTCTCAAGCAGGGTGAAATTCGTCCTGCTGAGAATTTTACCGAGAAAACATGGTGCGAATACGACGAGGCATTCTCATTTTCCACACACAAATGACTTGGTAACATTATCTGCTGAAGCCTCTTTTTCAAGAAGAGAAACCAGACAGCTCCAAGCTATGTACAACTGAAATTCTTAAGAATTGTAAAAGAAAAGTGTTTACTTGAAATATTAACAAAAAAAAATCATGGCTGTAACGTATTGCATTTGAGTGAGCCATAAATTATGCAAAATTAATGTTTTTGCTTAAAACATAATTTGTATTCTATTCAGAACTGGAATTTCAAGCAAAATTGAATGAATTGCTTTGTTTAGGAAGGATAAAAGTTGACCTTCCTTCAAACAGAAAACATTTTTACACTAGAAATGCAGGTGATTTTTGACTGTACAGCTGACCATTAAAATTTCTTTCTGACTATGATGTGTAGTTTGCTGCTTGGTTTTCCAAGTCAATCTTGTAATACAAATTGAATACTGCCCCACAGGCACTGCCCAGTTAATGGTAGAAGTCAATGTTGACATGAGGAAATACTTTTTCACGCAGCGAGTGCTGAGGGAGGGGGCTGAAATGAGGAGGAATTCCTTCAGCTGGAAGGTGTTGAATCTGTGGAACTCAATGCCACAAAGGGCTGTGGGGGCCAGGTCATTGAGTGTCTTTAAGACAAAGATAGATAGGCTTCTGATCAATAAGGGGATCAAGGGCTTTTACGGGGAGAAGGGATGAGAATCATATCAGCCATGATTGAATGGTGGAGCAGACTCGATGGGCTGAATGGCCTTATTCTGTTCCTATATCTTATGGGTCTGGAATGGATCGGAGAGAGTGGTGGCAAAAGCTTCAATCATGGTTTTCAAATGAGATTTGGATAAGCATCCAAAGAGAAATACATTCACATGGCGGCGAGGAGTGGGACTAGCTGTGTTGCTCTGGGAGAGTGTGCTGGCATGGACATGATGGGCCAAATGGTCTCCTGTGCTCTGACCACGGTGAATGGTTCTTGAAAAGAATTGCTTGCAATTTGGCATCTTAGAGCACTGGCACTAGTCTTAACTTACGCTATTTCATGGAATGTCGCATTGCAAAGAATTTACAGCAGGGTGGTCTTCTGACAACGTGCGTCGTGTTGCTGTCTCTGAGCAAAAAGCTCCCATTTGAGGACTTGATAGCTGTGGAATGTACATTCCTCATGTGGCCAAACGGGCTAATCATCAACCTATAATTCCTTCCAACATGCCTTGGGTGGGTGCCAAGAGTGGCCGAGTGTACTGGTCAGCCAGGTTCAAGATGGAATGGTGTCCCTCAAGCTTCTGGTGACAGGTGAGTAACCTGTTCCAGGGAAAACAAAATAGGTGTGTTATTTGTGGGTCAGGAATCATATGTGTGCCAGATGAGATAAGAAACAAAGAAAATAGGAGTAGACCATTCCAGCCTGCTTTGCTATTCTTTATGGTTATGGCTGATAATCTAACTCAGTAACCTGTTCCTGATTTTTCCCCTGGAAGGTGACCCTGCCACTGTGGTTGACGGAGCCCTTGACCACGTCCCACACTTCTGCTCTCGTACCTTGCTGCCCGCCCACCCCTGAATCACATTCAGGTTCCCATTATCCTCACTTTCCACCCCACTAGTGTCTGTATTCGATTAATCATTTTCTGCCACCACCAAGTGCATCTTCCCTTCCTCTTCACTTTCAGCTTTTCTGCAGGGACTGATCGCTCAAGATACCTTGATCCATTCCTCAGTCATCCCAACATCCTGTTCCCTCTACATTTCATACAATAGAATCATAGAAAAACTGCAGCACAAACAGGCCCTTCGGCCCACAAGTTGTGCCAAACATATCCTCACCTACTAGGCTTACCTATAACCCTCTATCTTACTACGTCCCGTGTACTCATCCAAAAGTCTCTTAAAAGACCCTATCGAATCTACCTCCACCACTGCTGCCGGCAGCCAACTCCACGCACCCACCACCCTCTGAGTGAAAATCATAGAATCCCTAAAGTGCAGAAGGAGGCTGTTTGGCCCATCATGTTGGCACTGACTCTGTCAGAGTATCTTAGCCATGTCCTATCCCTGTAACCCCACAAATTTACCCTGCTAATCCCCCTAACCCACACATTTTTGGACACTGATCATGCTAAATTGCCTCTTAATCAACCTAACCTGCACATCTGGAAGAAGCCCACCCAGAGGTGGGAGAATGTGCAAACTCCACACAGGTTGGAATTAAACCTCAGTACCTGGCGCTGTGAGGCAGCAGTGCTAACCAATGTGCTGCCCTTTTCCATGCAAACACAGAAACGTGGAAAATAGAAGCAGGAGTAGTCTGCTCCACCATTCATTATGATCATGGCTGATCATTAAATTCAATATCTTGATTTTCCCCCCCCACCCCTACCAATTGAGCTATATCTAATTCTTGAAATCAGACAACATCTTGACCTCAACTACTTTCTGAGATAGCACCTTTTGCCTCCTCCTTCCAACTGAAGGAGGACCAGGTAAAAATGGCTTCCCATTTTCTAAAATTTTTATTTATTAGTCACAAAGGGCATTATTGAACCAGATGGGCTTTTAACAAAAACGATTTCGTGGTCCCTTCGACAAGTATTTAATTCCCCTCCAATTTGATTTTCAAGTTTGCTGATGACACCGCCATAGTGGGTCAGATCTCAAACAATGACAAGAGAGTACAGGAATGAGATAGAGAATCTGGTGAACTGGTGCAATGATAATCCCTCCCTCAATGTCAACAAAACGAAGGAGATTGTCATCGACTTAAGGAAGTGTAAAGGAGAACATGCCCCTGTCTACATCAACAGGGATGAAGTAGAAAGGATTGAGAGCTTCAAGTTCTTAGGTGTCCCAATGACTAACAACCTGGCCTGGTCCCCCAATGCTGACACTGTAATTAAGAAAGCTCATCAATGCTTCTATTTTTGTAGAAGACTAAGGCAATTTGGCACGTCAGCTATGACTCTCACCAACCTTTCCAGATGCAGCATAGAAGGCATACTTTCTGGTTGCATCACAGCTTGGTATGGCTCCTGCTCTGCCCAAGACCACAAGGAACTACAAAAGATCATGAATGTAGCCCAATCCATCACAGAAACCAGCCTCCCATCCGTTGACTCTGTCTACACTTCCTGCTGCCTCGGCAAAGCAGCCAACATAATTTAGGACCCTGCATCCTGGACGTTCTCTGTTTCACCTTCCTTCGGGAAAAAGATGCAAAAGTCTGAGGTAATGTACCAACTGACTCAAGCACAGCTTTTTTTCCCTGCTGCCATCAGACTTTTGAATAGACTTACCTTGCATTAAGTTGATCTTTATCTATACCCTACTATGACTAACACTACATTCTGCACTCTCTTTCCTTCTCTATGAATGGTATGCTTTGTCTGTTTAATGTGCAAGAAACAATACTTTTCACATGTGACAATAATAAATCAAATCAAATTAGGGTGGCATGGTGACACAGTGGTTAACACTACTGCCTCACGGTGTCAGGGACTTGGGTTTGATTCCCAGCTTGGGTCACTGTCTACGTGGAGTCTGCACATTCTTCCCGTGTCTGCATGGGTTTCCTCCCACAGGCTAAAGACATGCTGGTTAGGTGCATTGGCCGTGCTAAATTCTCCCTCAGCGGACCCGAACAGCGCCGGAGTGTGGTGACTAGGGGATTTTCACAGTGGCTTCATTGCAGTGTTAATGTAAGCCTACTTGTGGCACTAATAAAAATGAACTAAATAATTCCAGCTTTTATTCGTTGAATTTAAAATCCACCACCTAGCGTGTGGTGGGATCGAACCTGTATCCCCAGAGTACTAATCTAGGTTTGTGGAACTAGCGACAATACCGCTCGGCCACCGACTCGGAGTGAGCAGTAGGGGCCGCCACGAGGAGCAGCCTCAGAGAGGGCAAGATGGAGTGCGGTGGGGAGGGGCGACTGCAGCGCAGAGCCTGCTGGAAGTTGTAGTCTTCCCGGCCGGGCTAGCGGGAGGAGGAGAGTGGAAGGCCGGGAAGGCGGCGGACTACAAGTCCCGGGGAGCCTGGCGCGACTCGGTGCCGGCCATTTGAACTGTAAGGCGGCGGAGGGAGGGAAAGGCCTGGGCCAGCTGGCATTGGGCAGCTGTGAGTTAGCTCCTTTATTTTAATGAATCAGGCATCGTCAGTAGCGATGTGAAAGGCGGCTTTGTTTTGTGCGCTGGGTGTATGTGTTTATGAGTTTACAAAAGTACGGTTTACAAACAGCACAGTAAATGTTTACCATCAGCCAGGCTGGCAGGTAAACTGCAGCAGGGACATGTTCCCCTTGTCATCTCATAACTGAGTGACCAATTCAACAGAAATACAGCCCAAACTGTTGCGAGATTTACGTGGCAAAACTTTGATTTGACTTATTATTGTCACATGTATTAACATGCAGTGAAAAGTATTTTTTTTTGCACGCTATACAGACAAAGCATACCTTCGTAGAGAAGGAAACGAGTGCACAGTGTAGTGTTATAGCATAGCTAGGGTGTAGAGAAAGATCAGCTTAGTGCGAGGTAGGTCCATTCAAAAGTTGGCAGCAAGGAAGAAGCTGTTCTTGAATTGGTTGGTACGTGACCTCAGACTTTTATATCTTTTTCCCGACGGAACAAAGTGGAAGAGAGGATGTTCTTAATCATTCTGGCTGCTTTCCCGAGGCAGCAGGAAGTGTAGACGGAGTCAATGGATGGGAGGCTGGTTTGTGTGATGGTTTGGGCTACATCCATGACCTTTTGTAGTTCCTTGCTGTCTTGGGCAGAGCAGGAGACGTACCAAGTTGTGATGCAACCCAAAAGAATGCTTTCTATGGTGCATCTGTAAAAGTTGGTGAGAGTCGTAGCTGACATGCCAAATTTCTTTAGTCTTCTGAGAAAGTAGAGGCATTGTTGGGCTTTTGTAACTATAGTGTCGGCATGGGGAAACCAGGACAGGTTCTTGGTGATCTGGACACCTAAAAACTTGAAGCTTCTGACCCTTTCTACTCCATCCCCATTGATGTAGACAGGGGCATGGTCTCTATGCTTCCTGAAGTTGATAACAATCTCCTTCGTTTTGTTGACCTTGAGAAAGAGATTATTATCACCATTCATAGAGTTCACCAAATTCTCTATCTTATTCCTGTACTCTGTCTCGTCATTATTTGAGATCTGTCCCACCATGGTGGTGTCGTCAGCACACTTGAACATTGAATTGGAGGTGAATTTGGTCACCCAGTCATAGATGTGTAAGGTGTACAGTAGGGGGCTGAGGGCACAGCCTTATGGGGCACCAGTGTTGAGGATTATCGTGGAGGACGTGTTGTTGCCTATCCTTACTGATTGTAGTCTGTGAGTTAGGAAGTTCAGGATCCAGGCCATAGAGTTTGGAGATGAATTTTGTGGGAATAATAGGGTTGAAGGCTGAGCTGTAGTTAATAAATACAAATCTTTCACAGGTATCTTTGTTATCCTTTTGTTGAAGGGCCAGGGAAATGGTGTATGCTGTGGACCTGTTGTGGCAGTAGGCAAACTGTAGTAGATCCAGATAGTCCGGGAGGCTGAAATTGATTCGTGCCATGACTAGACTTTTAAAGCACTTCGTAATGATGGATGTCAGAGCCACTAGACAGTAGTCATTGAGGCATGGTGCTTGGTTTTTCTTAGGTACTGGGATGATGGTCGTCTTCTTAAAGAAGATAGGTACCTCAGGTTGTTGTAAATAGAGCTTGAAGATATTTGTGAATACCACCAGCTGATCCGCACATGACCTGAGTGCTCGTCTAGGCACCCCATCAAGGCCAGTTGCTTTCTGAGGTGACCTTCGAGAAAGCTGCTCTGACATCAGCAATGGTAACCTCAGATATAGGTTCATCCAGGGCGGAGGGCATACTCTCGCTGACCTCTTGCTCAAAACGGGCATGGAATGTATTGAGTTTGTCAGGGAGAGGTGCGTTGGAGCCTGCAATTTTACATGTCTTCATCTTGGTAGCCTGTTATTGCCTTGCAGACCTTGCCATAGTTGGTGGGAGTCTGTATGGCTAGCCTGGGATTCTAGCTTGGTTCAGTACTGTCTTTTGGCATCTTTGATGGATCTCTTTAGGTTGTATCTGGCTTTTTTGTATAGCTCAGGATCGCCTGACTTGAACGCCTCAGACCTGGACTTCAGCAAGCAGTGGATCCTTCAGTTTCAAAGGATGGCATAGTGGGTTAGCACTGCTGCCTCACAGCACCAGGGTTCAATTCTGGCCTCGGATCACTGTGTGGAATTTACACATTCCCCCTGTGTCTGCGTAAGTTTCCTCCGGGTGCTCCAGTTCCCTCCCACAGTCCAAAGGTGTGTGGGTTAGGTTGATTGGCCATGCTAAATTTATCCTAGTGTCAGGAAATTAGCAGGGTAAATATGTGAGGTTATAGGAATGGGGCTGGGTGGGATTGCAGTTGCTGCAGAGTTGATGGGCCAAATGGCCTGCTTCTGCACAGTAAGGATTCTATGATCAAAATCATAAATCAAAATCATACATCAAAAAATATTTGCTTAATGTTTCAGAAGGGTATCTTTTGAAACATTCAAAGCTAAAACTTTGTGGATGCTGGAAGTCTGACATGGAAATAGAAGTATTGGAAGTGTTCAAGGTCCAGCAATAACCTGTGGTGATGGGGTAATGTTTCAAGGCCGACCTTTCATCAGCGCTGAAAGATTTCTCTTTCTCTCTCCATAGATGGTGCCTGACTTGAGCATTTTGTACATTTTGGGGGAAATTTTCCCATCCTGCTATTATGGGAATTGGAGTGAGCGGGATTGGACCATGCAAAGGTCCATTGACCTCGGGTGGGGTTTTCCGGTTTTGGAGTGAGCGCGGCTGGAAAATCCTGCCATTCATATCATTTCCTTAATTGGATACTGAATTGCATTTGTGGAAAACAAAGATTTGATATTTTAGGGACGGGTGAGGATTACTGCACACAAACAGGCCACATTTGGCTGATCAATTCTGTGCATGTTTTTTTGTTTCCCCCCCGCTACTTGAACCAAATAGTTTAAATCCCACATTTTGTTTTTGTTCCTGAGGTGTGAGCATCATTGAAATGACTGGTGTTTGTTGCCCATTCCTAATTGTCCTTGTGAAAGTGGCGGTGAACCTCTGCTGTGAATCTTGCAATCCATCTGGTGTAGGTACACCCACAGTGCTGTTAAAAAGTGAGTTCCAGGATATTCACTCAGCAGTGATGAAGGAATTACAATGTAGTTCCAAGCCAGATGATAGCTGACTGGATGTGAACTTGCAGATGGTGGTGTTCTTATGCATATCCTGCCTTGCTCTTCCAGGAGGTTGAAGGTTTGGAAGGTACTGTTGAAGGAGTTTTGCTAGTTGTGTGCTGACGTTGGAGGAAGCAAATGTTTAAATTGATGGTTGGGACCCACCGCAAGTAGGTTGCTTTGTCCTGGTTGGTGTTGAGTTGTTGCAGTGTTGCTGCAGCGGTATTATTCCAGGCAGATGGAGGACATGCCATCATACTCCTGACTTGTGCCTTGTAGATGGTGGACAGGCTTTAGGGAGTCAGCAGCTGAGTTACCCCCAGCAGAGTTCCCAGCTTCTGAACTGCTCTTGTAAACAGGATACTGAATGAATGGCATTGGACACTGCATAGTCATCAGTGAACATCCTTATTTCTGACCTTTATGATGGAAGGAAAAGTCATTGATGAATCAGCTGAAGATGATGGGACCTATGACATTATCCTGAGGAACTCCTGCAGTGATGATTTACCTCCAAAAAAAAACTGGCTATGACTCCAAACAGTGGAGAGTTTTCACAATGATTCCCATTGGCATCAGCTTTATTCAGGCTTCTTGATGCCACACTCTGTAAAATGCTGCCTTGATTCAAGGGCCATCATTGTCACCTCACCTCTGGAATTCATCTTTTATCCATATTTGGACCAAGGCTATAGTGAGGTCAGGAGCCAAGTGATTCTGGCGGAATTCTAAATTTGGTGAGCGTGCTATCATTGAATTAAATGCTGCTTGATAGCGCTGTCAACAATAGCTTCTGTGACTTTGCTAATGAGTGAGAGAAGTGGTGGAATTGTCCTACTTTATGTTGACAGGATATATCTTCAGCAATTTTCCACACGATCACAGATGCTGCTGCTGTACCTGTATTGGCTCGTTTCAGAGCATGAGTTATCACACCTGACACCAGATTATTGACAGGACCCCAAGCCTTTATGTTTGCCTTCATATGTAGGAAATAGGAGTTTTTGAGCCAGGTCTGTAATTCAGTAAGGTTCTTCCAACTCAACATCACATTCTATATAATCCCTAAATTGCTTAATTCCCTTTGTACTGCAAAACCAACATCTTGAAAATACTCAATGACTAAGCATTACAGCTCTCTACAATGGAGAGTTCCAGAGTCACAGCCCTTTGAGAGGAAAAGAATATCTTCATTTCCACTCTAAATGGCTGACCCCATTTTCTCAGCATGTAGCTTGTAAAGCCCATTAAGAATTTTACGTGTTTCAATAAGTTCACCTCTCATTCTTCTAAACTTTGGGTAACATAAGCATAGTCTATTTAGTCTCTCCTCACAGGCCAGTGGCTGAGTGATACTATCTGAATCTGTGGCCATGCCGTACTGTCAATAATCCAGAGATTACCGGGATCTTGGGTTCATGTCACACTATCTGTGACCTCCATGACTTGCCTGGGCTTGCAAAATCTCACTAACTATCCCAGCTGGAGACAATCTCTTTAACCTGTGCTTAACCCTCTCTCCACTCACATTGTCTGTACCTTTAAGACTTGATTACCTATAAAGACGTGCATTTCAACTATTATTTTGTAAATTGAGTTTGTGTTTTTATGTTCCCTGTTTGTGAACAGAACTCCCACTCACCTGATGAAGGAGCAGCGCTCCGAAAGCTAGTGGGTTGTGCTACCAAATAAACCTGTTGGACTTTAATTTGCTGTTGTAAGAGATGTCATTATGACTCTGCAGTCGATCTCACATTCTGCTTCAATTCTCTGCCCGTTGAGGTGGTGGAGGCTACCTCGCTGAATATATTCATGGGTGGATAGGTTTCTGATAGATAAGGGAATTAAGGGTTATGTGGAGAAAGCAGGAAAGTGGAACTGATCCACTTCAGATCAGCCATGATCTTATTGAATGGCGGGGCAGGCTCGAAGGGCTAGATGGCCTACTCCTGCTCCTATTTCTTATGTTCTTATTTAGCCTACGTGCATTATTGCAGATCTATAAATGATGCACTGCATGGGGAGACATTTTCAACCAACTCTTTGAGTTCTTCCATTAGCTGAGCTTGACTGACTAAGAAACTCTCAAATGTAATTGTACAGATTTGATTAAAAACTGGATGCCAGAATTTGTAACAAACAGAGAATGCTGGAAAATCTCGGCAGGTTTGACAGCATTTGTGGAGAGTAAGAACATAAGAACATAAGAAATAGGAGCAGGAGTAGGCCATCTAGCCCTTCGAGCCTGCCCCGCCATTCAATAAGATCATGGCTGATCTGTTGTGGCTCAGTTCCACTTTCCCGCCCTCTCCCCATAACCCTTAATCCCCTCTCTTATCAAGAACCCATCAACCCGCTTCTTAAAAATATTTAGCGAGGCAGCCTCCACCACTTCAACGGGCAGAGAATTCCAGAGATTCACCACCCTTTGAGTGAAGAAGTTCCTCCTCAACTCCGTTCTAAACCGCCTCCCCTTTATCTTGAGGCTGTGCCCCCTAGTCCTACAGTCCCGCATTTTGTGTTGTTTGATACAGATTTGATTCCATTTCATTCTAATTGTTTGTGGTTAGAATTTTTAGAGGGGATGACAACTTAGTTTTACAAAAATGGTTTAGTTTCTTCTGTACCGATGTATGTTCTTCTGATTTAATAATGGGAATATTTGTTTGCATAAGAAATGCAGAGGAATGTATGAATTATGGATTTCCCTTAAAGTGCTGCTTCATTGTCTGTTATTGCTGTGCACAGGTTGATACTGTTACAGGATGCCTGGACGGTCCACTTTAATGCCTACGATTTCCTTCAACCCTGTGCATTCAGCAGTGTCTTCACTGAAAACGTGTCACGTGTCTATTAACACTGGCATTGAAGCCACGACAGACGTTGCACTTGGTCTTATTGAGCATGAAGGTAAGTGTGACGAAAGTAGATTTTTTTCTCCCATGTTGATATGCATTGTTGCTTTTTTAATAAAAATTATAATCCTGTTCTAAAGTGCACTTCTATCAAAAAAAAAGTCTATTCATATTTTGACATAAAATTAGAAAAACTTTAACTTCAGCGTTGATCTGAAAAGTTAACTCTTGTTTCTCACTCCACAAACAACAACTGACCTGCTGAATATTTCCAGCAATTTCTATTTTGATTTCAGATTCATGGCAACTGCAGTATTTTACTTCTGAATTGGAAAATGCCTCCTTTTTGTGAGCATTTTATTACCTCAGAGTGGGACAGATGGTAAACGAGAATACAATTTTATATAATTATGAATGATTGGACCTGAGAATTTGAAAAAAAATGCTTTTGTGGCTTCTCTGAGGGGGAGCAGTTGAGGGAGGTTAGTGGGTGTCAGAGGGGTAGGGGATGTCAGGAGTGGTGGTGTGTGGGGTTTGTTATAAGGGGTGTGGTGGATAGCGGTGGGGTCTTTTGTGGGATGGGGGGTTGGGGAAGCACTGGTCGGAGGAGGGGGATTGAGGTAGGTTAGTGCTTCTCAGTAATTGCTGTGTAACCTCTTACCTGGGAAGCTCCGAGAGGGGTACTCCAGCGCATCTTTGGCATACTCCCCAAATCTGATGCTGGGGAGTTTGGAAGTTATGACCCATCATGTTTTTCTTTTGGGTAATGAAATGTTGAGGATACTTTGGGAAGGCTGTATTATTTCCACATTTCACTGTTACAAGAGTTAATTCTTTCCCCCATGGTAATGCAATCCTAACTACTTTGTTCATGAAATCATGTTGTGATTCATGGAAAATGCAGGTTTGCCTGTGGACGCTGAGTACCAGTAAAATGTATTGGAAATAATTTTGAATCACAGTAGGTTGAAGAGTCTGGCTGATAAAAGCCATTATTCCATTGGTAGCTAAGGCATTAAAATTTGACATTTTGTTTACTTCAAAGAAGTTGCATGAGCTTCAAAGAGAAAGTAGCTTCTTGGTTTCTGTTCATTGTCATGAATAATGAAGGCATGTCAAGCTGTACAAGCAGTTCAGACTGTAATCATTTGTGTAGGTTTTATTCATCATATTATCAGAGACTATTTATATTGAAGAGTTTGCTAGTGTGGCAGAGTACACAATGGCTCAAATCCCCCCAGTCTCTGGATGGTTGGTCCTAATCATTACAGATTTATAGTTCCTTGAAAGTGGAGTCACAGGTGGACAGGGTGGTAAAGAAGGCATTTGGCATGCTTGGTTTCATTGGTAAGAACATTGAATCCTGGATTGGGACGTCTTGTTGAAGTTGTAAATGACACTAGTAAGGCCACGTTTGGAATACTGTGTATAATTCTGGTCACCCTATCATAAAAAGGATATTATTAAACTAGAAAGAGTGCAGAAAAGATTTACTAGGATGTTACCAGGACTTGATGGTTTGAGTTATAAGGAAACGCTGGATAGACTGATTTTTTTTTTTCCTCCCTGGAATTTAGGGGTGACTTTATAGAGGTCTATAAAATAATGAGAGGCATAGATAAGATAGATAGTCAATATCTTTTTCTAAAGGCAAGGAAGTGTAAAACAAGAGGGCATAAGTTTAAGTTGAGAGGGAAGAGATATGAAAGGGTCCAGAGGGAAAACTTTTTCACACAGAGAGTGGTAAGTGTCTGGGACAAGCTGCTAGAGGTAGTAGTAGAGGTGGGTACAATTTTGTCTTTTGAAAAGCATTTAGATAGTTACATGGGAAAGATGGGTATAGAGGGATATGGGCCAAACACAGGCAGTTGGAACTACTTGATGGTAAAAACTGTACAGCATGTACAAGTTGGGTTGAAGGGCCTGTTTTCATGCTGTAAACCTCAAAAAAAATTGGTGAAGGACATATAACCTAAGATGTGTATTGGCACCCTGTAGAAGCTCTGATTGTAGACCTACATGGGAATTGTCTGGGAGTTTTCAGCATCCAGTGGGTAATTCCCCTGCTCCCCGGGACCCTCTGTGAATGTCTCCAACTCTAGCTGAGGGAATATGGTTCCAAGGTGCTTACTAGGATACTTACCCAGGAAATGTTAGATAGTTTAAAATTTGGGATTAATTTTTTGGTCCTGTCCACTGAGGGAATTGTCGTGGGCAGGACGGACAATTTGATGGACCGTTGAAAGGTCTGTTGATGTTAGGCTAGAATTTCCAGTATTCAGGGTGGAGATTAGAAAATCCCACCATTAGCAGGCTGTTTTGGATATAGTGTTGTGTAATGAGATGGAATTAATTAATGATCTTGTCATAAAGGATCATTTAGGGAAGAATGATTGCTGCATACTTGAATTTCTAATTCAGATTGAGGGCAATAGAGTCTCACACTTGTGTTCTTGTGTTAAACCAAGATAATTATATAGACATGAGGACAAATTTGGCCCTAGTGGACTAGGCAGAAAGATTAAAAGTTGATGAATAATGACAGACACTTGAGATATTCAATTCCTCCCAACTAAAATATATTTCAGAGAGGAAGAAAGATTGCAAGAAGAGGGGAATGCATCAGTGGCTAAGCAAGGTAGTTAATGATAACATAAAGGCAAAAATGACTGCATAACCTATTACAAAAGTCAGTAGCAGAGGCTGGAGGATTGGGAAATTTTTAAAGACCAACAGAGAGTTACTAACAAAGTAATAAAAAGAGCAAAGATAAATTATGAAGTAAGTCTAGCACAAAATGTAAAAATGCGTTACAAAAGATTCTACAAGTATATTAAAATGAGGAGCGTCGCTAAAGTCATCTTCTTTAGAAGATGAGACTGGTGAGTTAATAAAGGGGAACACAAAAGGCAGAGATGCTAAATCAAAGAAACTTCAATGCAAAGGAGTCTGGGTGTTCTTGAGTATGAATCACAGAAAGTTAATATACTAATGCAGTAGATAATAAGGAAGGCAAACAAAATTTTGGCATTCATTGCTAATGGAACAGCATATTAAAGTAGGAAAGTGCTGTTACAAATGTGTAGGGCTATGGTAAGACTGGATCTCGAATACTGTGCACAGTTTTGGTTCCCGTTACTTATGTAAGCTTGTAAGTGTATAAGAAATGATTCAGAGAAGGTTCACTAGATTGATTCCATGGATGAAGCACTTATGAAGAGAGATTGAGCAGCTTAGGCCTGTACTTACTGGATTTTGAAGAATGAGAGAAATGTAATTGAGGTAATAAGATGCTACTGGGGATTGACTGAGTTGACATCGAGTGAATATTTCCCCATGGACGTCGAGACCTCTTTTCCATCACAGAAACACACCTGCTAACATGGGACAGCTACCGTTGCGGACACACGCACCCTATAAAAGGGTTCTCCTGTAGGGAGTGTCTCCATTCTGAGATTCCCCTGCGATCCCCTGTCTGCCTCAGCAGCGCCCACCTCTCTGCCTGGGGTTGCTTGTCAGCTATTGCAGCGAGCCCAATGGACCTCCCATATCTTATATGTGAACTATCCTTAATTAGATGCAGCTTTCAGAGATGGCACCTTATTTGACTACTTAAAGATTGCGAGTCATGTCACACAATGATAATTCTGGGGCTCCTGACCCAGAGTAAAGACCAGTATTGGGGTCCTGATGATCTCAGTAAAATCCAGCCCCATGCGTCTCAGTGAGGATTTTTTGACCTAATTGAAAAGGTTCATTGTTTTTAGCCTTGCTTAAAGACTCTCTTTAATACATTCCCCTTTATGTTGATGTGTTGCAGTGAACTTAGGTGGAAGGAAGCTCATGTGGAGCTAAAATATTGACACAAAATATGTTGGGCTGAATAGTGTTGTTCTGTACTGTAGAATTTTCATGTCTCTCCTCCTTCAATTTGGTTGGAGGAATTCTGACTTTGCATCATGGAATTCTGTTCTTTTGACTCTTCTGACCTCTGCTGGGCATGGTGCAGCTGTCACTCATCCCCTCTCTTTAACTGCTGCCAACCTGATTTACTTCCTGTTGTTGGAAGATGTAGCTGATGCTCCCATGTGCAGCCAGGAGAGCACCTTCCAGGTACCATCTCTGTTGGCACAAGATGGCTGGAAGTTCTTGTCAAATCTAAGATCTTGTTACTGATGTAATGACTTGGGCCTAAATCAATTCCAGCCCGCTGCTTGGTTTCAGGCTGTGGCCATGGGGAGGGAGAGAGGTTCCAGCTGGCTTTAGTCTCAACCACATCCTGCCTTTGGCATCAGTTGCTGCTTTGCACTGCCTCTGGCTCATCCTTCTCAGGACTCTGATGCTAACTGAGTGATGTGGGTATGCCGGCGTTGGACTGGCGTAAACACAGTAAAAAGTCTGACAACACCAGGTTTTAGTCCAACATATGCTCTGTCTGAGGCCAGAACTCTCCATTTACCTGACGAAGAGGCTGTCCCCTCGAAAGCTTGTGAGAATATTATCAAATAAATAGGTTGGACTAAAACCTGGTGTTGTCAGACTTTTTACTGTGCTAACTGAGTGCCCAGTGATAAAAGAGGCTGCACTCCCTGGCTGGGTTCTGAGCCCTGGGGCCCCAAACTCTTAACCCTGTGGAGGTGCTAACCTTGCCCTGGCAGTGATTTTTCTTATGTGAAAGGCCATTACTCATTCAACTGTATTTAGATAGACAAAAACTGCTAAAAAGTATTTGACAAGGTGCCAGTTTCAGCTGTGAACAACTTGAAAAACTGTATTTGCTGCTTACGGTACAGTCTCCTCCATTTGGGGAGACTAAACACACAAAGTGCTTTACTGAACCCTTTCGGTCCATCTGCAAACAGTACCCAGACCTTCCAGTTGCTTGCCACTTCAACATAGCACCCTGCTTTCCTGTCCACATGTCTGTTCTTGGCCTTTTGCAATGTTCTAGTGAACATCAACACAAACTGGAGGAACAGCATCTCACTTTCCGAATGGACGCTTTACAGTCTTCCATTCTGAATATTGAGTTCAACAATTTCAGAGCATGAACTCTCCCTGCCAACTTCACCCCTTTTCCATTTTTTCATTCTATTTCTTCTTTTCATCGCATTCATCCAATTTTATCATCTTTCTTTCTCACTTCCATTTTTCCACTTCTCCGTTCCCATTCTCCATCTTGCCACCCCCACCCCTTAACAATCTGTTCTGCCATTACACACTCTGATCACTTACTGGACACTTTTAGCACCATTGTCAGCCTTCTTTATCATTGTTTAAATTCCATTTATCCATTAAAAGCTGCCCTCTTCCTTATAGTATAAATCTCTTCTGATTTTCTTTGCTCTCAGCTCTGAAGAAGGGTTGTCCAGACTCAAAACATTGGCTCTATTCTCTTTCCACAAACGCTGTTAGACCTGCTGAGATTTTCCAATATTTTCTGTTTTTGTTGTGTTGACACAAGGTGATCGCTTTGCTGAACATCCCCATTCTGTCTGTGAACGTGACTTTGGGCCTCTATGGGCTTGTCACTTTAATTTTCCATCCCACTTCTTCACTGACCTCTCTGTACTCTTTCCCACACTGATCCCGTGAAACTCAACACAAGCTTGAGGAATAATGGAGGCGATTCTTCCAGCTCGCTGCGCTGTTCTAGCAGCGCAGTAGGCTGGGAGAAAAAAAAACGGAGGCCATTTAGTGGGCTGTCCGCTTGGCGCCACGGCCTTTGCGCGCCTCCAGCTGCCGGGGTTCCAGCGTTGTCACCTTCCCACCGGAAGTTGGCTTGGAGCTGATTTAAGTATCATGATCCTCATTTAAATCTTAATAGCAGGCCTGGGATTGAAATCTCCAGGCCTGCTAGTCCACCTCCTGTCATGAGTGATTGAGTGGCTCACTCCCAGTGGGATTTATAACAGTTCCCCACTGACACAGAACTGGCAACCCAGCCCCTCTGGAGTGAAGGGAGGCCATGGAGGCCTCCAAGGAGGTCAGGGGTGAGGGGGGTGCCCACTGGGCATTGCCAGCCATGGTACTGCCTAAGAGGCAAAGTACCATTGGATAGTGCCAAGGCTGCGGACCCAGAGGGCTCAGGGTGAGCCCAACAAGTTTATCTGATAGTAAAAAATAAACTTGTTGGACTTTAACCTGGTGTTGTGAGACTTCTTACTGTGTTTACCCCAGTCCAACGCCGGCATCTCCACATCATTGCTGAGTGGACCAGCAATCGAACTGGCCAGCGATTGGGAGGCTGTCAGTATGGGGCTACTGTGCGTGTGCCAACCCCTGCTATGACAGGTCAGCACATGCATAGTGGCTGGCTCAGCGCGATGCTGCTGCCTCTCCAACAGGAATAGGCCTGGCTGACAGATATTTATTGTGATTCACGCTAAGGCATTCTGTGATGCACAGAGTGTGAGAGATTCGTTTTGAAAATCCTCTTGAAAAAAACAGCAGGATTTACTTTAGTTTTTACACAAATTTAGTAGTTAGGATTTTTTTGGGAGAACCCCGGCCAATATCTCAGCTATGAATTGGCATGTTTTAACCTTTCGGCCTCAACATTGAGTTTAACATTTGCGGATGATAAACATTACTCCCGTTTTCAGCAACACCAGTGAGTGTTAATGGGGTCTGCATTACTATTTATATCCTCTGGACTCACTTAACAAATTTTTTTATAGTCCCATTACTATTGTCTTTTACCTTGCATCAACCATCCCTTTTGTCATTTAATTGCTGCTTTCTTATTAGATATTATACAAGTACCTACAAAGTGAGTTTTTGTTGCTGTAAAGCATTGAGCTTTGATGCTGAAATATTTGTGCATTAATCAAGCCAAGTTCCTTACTGTGCCAATTGGTTATTAATTTTGACTTAAAGATGTCCCTGTCTCTATATTGTGTATATATTTATTATGTAATACAGACAGTGAACTGCATCAGTGACTCTTTAGTAGGGTTTTGCCGACATTGGAGAAATCAGAAGCCACGTTTCAAACAGCAATTTTACATTAGGACAGAGTTTAGGAGAAATGTTTTGTTGTTTTGGTACATTTAGGTGAAAAGTAAATTTTGTAAACTCTACTGAGCGATGTCCATTTACCAGTTTTATTTTTGGAAAATCTGTTGCTTTAACCAGCTTGGATCTCAGTCTAAGAGATAATGGGTGGGATTTTGCGGCCATGCTCGCCCCATGGCTGGAAAATCCAGCCCGAGGTCAACTGATCTTTGCATGATCTGTGTCCTGCCTGCTACAATTCCGGACAGGATGGGAAAATTCCATCCAATATGTCCAATAAATCAGAATACACAGGGAAGAGTTTTAAGTTTGATTCTGAGGTCTTGCTCCATACTTTTGATTCATTATGTTTGTCACCACTGACACTGAACCCACAGGGTACGTACAGCTAAAAAATGTGACTCAGTGGAGCCTTTGTGTAATGTAGGTTTTGTCATTAGGTACAAGTAAGTTGTAATAATCTTTTTAAAAAAAGAAAAGTAGATGTACCTTGCTGCAGATGAAGATGCATCATTCCTTGTTGTGCTCATAATATTGTAATTTAAAGTATGATTGTCCATGAACAAAAGTTCTTTGGCTAATTGAACAGTAAATATGAGTCTTAAGTTAGACAAGAAAGCTGTTAAAAGCGCTTGATGTAAATTTTTTTAGTTGGGAGCAGAAAGTAATATCTTGTACACAGCCTCAGAGGTATATAAAGGTGGATTAATTTTTTTAAATGGATAGCCTTGAATAGCAATGCATCACCAGCTTGCCTGAATCCATAATCTAAGATAAACTTATACCCAAAGTTGATGGTCTAGAACTCATTGAATGCCATATTGGATTATGATGTTGATGGAAAGATTCTCTTTCCCTGAATGAGTATACGGGTCTGCAGTGAAGCAGAAGCTTCAAGAGGAAGCGTGGCATTTACTGAATTGCTTGCTTCTTTGCTGTGGTGTCTTGAGGGATAGTGCATGATGATTGTGCAATTCATGTCAAGCAGACAAAGATTTGCCTGTTTCTCTTCTATTAAAAGCTGCTGAACACAGTTGATTGGTATGAAGCTATCTTCAGAACATATTGTGCATCTGTGCAGAAGTAATGAATAAATAACATTATTAACAACAGCCTCACACAAGTGCTGGATTGCCAAATATATTATGGAATGGGAAATTTTTTTCCTGTTCATTTGTGGGACATGGGCGTCGCTGGCTGGCCAGCATTTATTGCCCATCCCTTGTTGCCCTTGAACTAAGTGTCTTGCCCATTTCAAAGGGCAGTACCCACTGTAGGCCAGACCAGGTAAAGATGGCAGATTTCCTTCCCTAAAGGACATTAGTGAACAGATGGTTTTTTCCAACAATCAATTCCCTCGTGCCAACACTACAATTAAGAAGGCCCACCAGCACCTGTATTTTCTCAGAAGACTAAGGAAATTTGGCATGTCAGCCAAGACTCTCACCAACTTTTGCAGATGCACCATAGAAAGCATTTTTTCTGGTTCTTTCACAGCTTGATATGGTTCCTATTCTGCCCAAGACCGCAAGAAACTACAAAAGATTGTGAGTGTAGCCCAAACCAGTCTCCCATTCATTGACTCTGTCTACACTTCCCACTGCCTCAAAAAAAACTGCCTCAAAAGACCCCATGGACATGCTCTCTTCCACCTTCTTCTATCGGAAAAAAGATACAAAAGTCTGAGGTCAAGTACCAACTGACCCAAGAGCAGCTTCTTCCCTGCTGCCATCAGACTTTTGAATGCATTTACCTTGCACTAAGTTGATCTACATCCTAACTATGACTGTAACACTACATTCTGCACTTTCTCCTTTTCTTCTCTGAATGGTATGCTTGTCTGTATAGTGTGCATGAAACAATACTTTTCACTATACTAATACATGTGACAAAAATAAATCAAATCAAATCATGGTCATCAGTAGATTCTTAATTGCAAATTTTTTTTATTGAATTCAAATTCCACTATATGCCGGGGATTCGAACCCGGGTCTCTAGAACATTAGCTGAGTTTCTGGATTAATATTCTAGCAATAATATCACCAGGTCATCGCCTCCCGTAATAGACAAAGTGGAAGATTTTGCCAAATCAGAATATTGAGTTGGGGTGGCGGGGGATTTGTTTTAGAAAATCCTTCATCCTCAGTAATCCACGAATTTCCATGGGGGGAAAAAAAATGATGAGCTGATCGATGTGCACTTTTAAAAGTTAAACTGCATTACTTAGGAACTTGACTCAAGCCACACAGCTTGTAACTCCTGCTGTCAGCAGATGATGTTTCACGTTTTAAACCGCAAAAAAAGCTGCAAAAGCATTGACACGTATAATAGATTTCTTATGAAATATAATAAAAATAGTAAGTGTAACATCAAAGATGAGACTGTTAACATTCTAATATTTCAATGTCAGCCAACTGGAAAAGTGTTTTATTTTTTGTTAAATATTTGAATGTCAAATTAGGAGAAAACTGACACATAACTGTCATTTTAAAAGCAACATATTTTCACTTTAGTTACTGTGAATAAAACCTATTGCATCTTAGAGTTTCCAACAGAGACTGACTTGTGTGAGAAAGGAGAACAGCTGTCTATTGCCTCTGTCACCGGAGTTTCAAATCCAACTCAGGAATGGGCTAAAACATTTGTTTCCCTGAATGTGGAAAGGATATTTCATAAAATTGAGCTCTTTTATCCAAATTACTAGAGATTGAAGATTCATGAGATAAACTGCATAGAATTCTACAAGGCTTGACAATCTCAGAGGCTTTAAGTAAACTGGTTTGCGAAAAGGGAAGAGGACCTATGACAGGGCGTGGGGGTGCTACTTTTCAGGGTTGGACCACTTATATCAGGATTCTGATTTAAGATTTTCCTCTTGAATGCATCTCTATGCTATTAAATATTTGGCAACCCAGCACTTGTGATGCCACTGTGGTTAAGGCTATTTATATATTGTTTTGGCACAAAATGAAGCAATCTGTACCAAAATAGCTTCATGGTTAGATGCTCTTTATACTAAGAAACAAATGTTGCTGTGGGCTTATGCACTTTATTATGGTATTCTTTCTTTAATCTACAATATTCTTGGTCTTGCTTTCTTTAATAATAATAGTGAATGTGAAATGTTGAAAAGCATTCTTGATCCCACATTCATGTTTCCATTCAAACTTCTTATAAAACTTACAGATGACTTTAATGTTAAAATGTGCCAACCAGTTTAAATAACAGTGCCTTAAAAGAGTGGATTATAAATTTGATCCTGGCATTTACAGATATTTCACCCCACTAAAAATAGATGAACAATGATAGAGGATGGTGGCAGCCTGAACTTCAGTGTCTGAAAGCGTGGCAGAAACAGAAAAATGAATTTAAAAATATACTCAGATAAGCACTTCCAAGTGCAGTAATCTACAGGCCTATGGACCAAGAGCTGGAAAATGGGATTAGATTGAGTAGCTCTTTATTTTTTTGCTGCCACAGACACAATGAGCCAAATGACATCCTTCACTGTTATACATTTTCCATGTTTCAGGAATGAGAAATTTCCATCTATTGGTAAAATTCGATTATAGAATTCCAGCCTTCGAAATGTTTTTCCAACCTCCACCTACCTCACTCTGTAGTCCTTTTGCTTTGCATGTGAACCATCTAGCAAGGTCATGTTCTGTTGTTGGCATGTTACATGTACCAGCTGCATTGAACGCTGAGTCACTTTGGTGATTTGATACAAATGTATGCTCTTGGATGTTTCAGAGTTAAGAATAATCCTGTCTTTGCAGAGAAACATCAATAACCCAATGACATTTCCCCTGGTGGTTGACATCAACAGGGTGTGCTAGCCAGGTCATTTTTCTTTTGAAAGAAAACAATCAGTTAATGAATATTAAATCTGCATATTTACTTGGTCACCCATTCATGCAGTTTTTTTTAAAACGTATGCTCACTCCAAAGAAAATGCCAGGCACACCTGAATAGTACATAAAGGGTTTGTGACTCGATTGAGCAGTTTTGTTGCTGATTTAAGGGCTTTTGTAATTCAAGAAAGGGAATTGAATCCTTTCAGAAATTGAATTGCAGCATGGGCCAATGTGCTTAATTCCACCAGATGGCACTCCTGTTGGAGAAACCCAACAATGGAAAATGTAATGCTGCTTGGTTCTTTTGAGTTGATTGAAAACAATGTCTATCCTCAAAACAGGATGTTTTGTTTTATACACTCTACCTAATTCCATGTGTAAAATGTAATTTTTTTTAACATGCTGATGTGTGAATTGCACCCTCAGCTTGCTGACATGCCTGTTTGTTTCTGTGCATTTGTACAAATCTAAAATTAAATATGAGGTTTAGGAGAGGGAGCGTGAGAAAGCTTTTCTTTACATAATAGGATGTTTGAATGTGGAATGCATGACTGGAGTTAGGGATTGAAGTAGCGACACTAAGTATGGCTTAAATGCGTGGGGGATAAACACTAGCATGGAGTGGTTAGAATGAGCAGACTGTTTCCATGTTGTAAATTCTATGTAATTAACTTCCTTGTAATTAACATGCCAACTGTTTTAGTTCTGGTGTTATGGAGGAGAGATGTCCTTTTGAGTCCATAAAATCTAATTTATTAACTTGCAGAGTTTCAGTTGAATCAGAGCTTAATTGTTGGATGAGCAAATTATACTCACTATAATACAATTTAGTTTTTAAGTTTGAAGAACCAACAATTTGTCTTTCTTGCGTTACTTAAGTGCAATTTCTTAACCGACTCAGGAACAGCTTCTTCCCTGCTGCTATCAGCCTTTTGAATGGACCTACCACGCACCAAGTTGATATTTCTTTGCACCTTACCTACGACCGTACTACTACATTCTGTATTCTCTCCTTTCCTTCTCTGGGAATGTTATGATTTGTCTGTATAGCATGCAAGAAACAATATTTTTTACTGCGACAATAATAGATGTGACAGTAAATCAAATCAAATAAAGTAATTAGACATTCTGATTCCTGTGTGAATGAGGCATTGCGTATTACTAGGAGAATGCGTCTAAATTAGAAATATTTTTCTCTTTTAATAAATATGGCATGGAATGTGCATATTGAAATTTGAGCTTTGTTTTTGCATACACCCTCATTAACAAATCTTTGAGTTATACACAATGAAGATTAAACTGTGTAAAATATATTTTTCTTTGCAACAACAGAGGCTAACTTAAGTAAACTGCGATTCAAAGGTTAACTTCAATCTCATGAAAGAAAGGAAAGTTTGTATTTGTCCAGTGCTTTTCACTACTACTGGCTATTGTACAGCAAATTAAGCACAGCAAATGTGGTCACTGTTGACATGTCAGAAAGGGGTAGGTGACTTGCAAACAGCAAGCTCTCACAAACAGCAATGTAATACTGTAATGACCTGATAATCCACTTTTGTGATGTTAATTGAGGGATATATATTGGCCAGAACACCTGGGATTAAGCCCCTGCTTTTCTTTAAAATGGTGACATGGGAGTTTTATGCTCACCAGTAGAGATTGGTTTAACATCTCATTTGGATAATAGCACATCTGACAGTGCAACATTCCCTCTTGATTTTTGTGCTCAAATCCTGGACTGGAACTTGAGCCCACAACCTTATGACTCTGAGATGAGTGTACTACCATCTGAGCCACTGCTGACAGCAATGTCAGAATCCTGTATTACTTGTTCAGAATTTACAGACTTCTAGTTCCAGTATTGTCTTTCCCTACATTTTCACTGTTTTTAAAAATAAATAGAAGCCTTTTTGAGTGACAAATTTGCATTTGAAAATGTGACTTATGAGAAATGCTTAACAGAGAGCTCTTTCGGTCTAGTATTGTTGGGGTCTGGGCCTACCGATAATGTTGAAAGCAAGGCTGTTGGTAAACTCTACCTTTTGTTGAACATTAATTATGCACAATACTATATATAGAACTATCTTTCTTCATGCTCTGTTGTCATGTAACCTTATGTCACAGATGATGTAGACTATATATCTAACAGTAATGCTTTATAATATATCTCTCCTGCAACACCACCCCCCCCGCCCCCCCAAAGCCTCTGACTTCAATAGATACTATTTGCATCATCCATTAGTCTTGAAGTCTCTGTGTCACTAGGCTGATACCGGAGTTGAGGGGGTTGAGCTATGAAGAGTGGCTGAATAGACTGGGCTTGTACTCGTTAGAGTTTAGAAGGATGAGGGGGGTTCTTATTGAGACGTATAAGATGATGAAAGGGATGGATAGGGTAGAGGTGGAGAGGTTCTTCCTGCTCAGGAAGGACAGCAGGACTAGAGGGCACAGCCTCAATATAAGGGGGGGACAGTTTAGAACAGAGTTGAGGAGGAACTTCTTCACTCAAAGGGTGGTGAATCTCTGGAATTCTCTGCCGTTGAAGTGGTGGAGGCTACCTCGCTAAATATATTTAAGACGCGGGAGATAGGTTTTTGGTAGGCAAGGGGATTAAGGGTTATGGGGAGAAAGCGGGAAAGTGGAACTGAGCCACTTCAGATCAGCCATGATCTTATTGAATGGCGGGGCAGGCTCGAAGGGCTAGATGGCCTACTCCTCCTCCTATTTCTTATGTTCTTATGTTCATCTCTGATTCACAGAGATAAACGTTGTGGTGGTTTCACCAACCTCACTGACTTTGTTCTCATTTCACTTGAAGGTTGCAAGGGTTTCAAGTTCTCTGTGTTCTTTCTCAAACTATGTAGAGTATCATGTGAATCTTCAGAGACTAATGGTTCTCTTTTTCCTGACCGTAATGATAGTTGGCCCATTCCATTGATACTCATTGTCTTGAAGATGAGTCTGTGTCTGTTCCCATTATCCTGTTCTTTTTTGCTACAAGTTAAGATCTTGGACTTTGTGTCCTTTCCAGTACTTGATCTTCCGGTCTCTCATCCAGATTGATTCACGTGGTTGGAGTTCGGGTAAATCATGCTCTCTGTGGTGGTGATTGTAATTTCTGGTCTGATTGGTATGATATTCAATCTCTTCTTTCCTTACTCTCCACTGTTTTTGGACATGGTATGAGCATATGTGGAAAAACAGGAAGTTGAGTCAATAATTGTCTTCCCATCTGAATTTCTGATTGAGCCAAACCATTCTGAAGTGGCGTAGAAGATAGCTCAATGGTGCTAAATTGATTTAATCGTTCTTTTTCAACAAAGATTTTAATGTTCCTATTCCTCTTGTGGCCTCATTATTTGATTGTGGGTGCTTGAGTGAACTAGTTGTGTGTGCAAGTCAATATTTTTCCAAAATTTCTAGAATTCTTTATTCATAAGCTGTGAACCATTATCTGAAATGATCAGAACTGAAATACCTTGTGTGACACAACTTCCATCAGTGAATTAATGACTGCTTCTGATGTTGTACCATGAAGGTTTTTAAGCTCAATTCCACTGGAGTAATAGTCAACAACGATGAAGCATGTCTTTCCCTTTAGCTCGAAAAGGTCCTTTCCAAGATCCTTTCACATTCTGGATGAAATGGCGATAATACCAGCAGTTCATTTTACTCTTGGCAATGGATTGCTCAGGTGAAGCAATTCAAAATAATTTCTTCTTGTGGTTTGAGATCCTTGGCTACCAAACTGAATTTCTGGTTCTAGCACAACACTTAACATCAGGGTCTCCCTGATATATTCTTAGAATTTTCTCGAGTCTGAAGACTGTTGGGATGACCAACTTCTTGTTGCAGATTAACAAGTCATCGACAATGTTGGGATAACTGTCCTGCTCAAGAAGTTGCAATTGTTTGGAACATATTCAGATGGCACACTGGTTAGCACTGCTGCCTCACAACACCAGGGACCCGGGTTCAAATCCAACTGTGGGTCATTGTCTGTGTGGAGTTTGCACATTCTCCCCTTGTCTGCATGGGTTTCCTCTGGGTGCTCTGGTTTCTTCCCATAGTCCAAAGATGTGCAGATTAGGTTGGTTGGCCAAGCTAAATTGATCCTACTGTCGAGGGATTAGCAGGGTAATTATATGGGAAAATGGGGCCTGAGTGGGATTGTGGTCGATGCAAACTCGACAGGCCGAATGGCCTCCTGCACTGTAGGGATTCTGTGATTCTGGCCATGCATTTTTGCATTATTCTGTAATTCCAGCACAACTTTCGTCTGCTTTTTGTGCTTGCCGTATCTTATACACCCTCTACTGTTGTTGGTGATAGGAATTTTATAGTCAGTAAGCTGTAAGATTCTACGTTCTCAACAAGATTTGTGTCCTCCTGTTCAGGGCACCCAACTGGAGTGTGTGACAGTGCATCTGCTGTTGTTTGCCTTGGCTATGTTTATCCGGTTCCTTCACATAATTCCAGGGAAACCTTCTGTTGGTTTCCTCATGGTTTTCCATTTCATCCCCTTGAAAAATGAGTTCTAGATCTGTGTGTGTTTTTCGACCTAACAGTGCACATGCATGATTGTGGATCACATGCAAAGTTTCTGTGATTTCTCTCTGGCAACCAATTGACCCTTGAGCTTCTGTTGAATTGTTCCTGGACCATGGGGTCTTATGGTCGATGACTGGAAGAAATCTGGGTTTGACCAGTGTTTCTGAAAGAATTGAAACTCCTGGTCCTGTTCTATTTGAAGGTTGTTTTATTCTTGTTGACCATAAGTTCTGCAGTCCCAGTAATTTTTATGACCCTGTAATTTCTCCCAAGAGTTATGGAATTTGTTGTTTTCCTTCTTGAATGGTACATGAGTTTCTCCTTTCGGTTTTGTTAAAAGCTGTTTGTTGCAGTAAACTGATTTAAAACAGTCTGTATTCTTTCAGGAATGGCACTCCACATTTTTTGTGGGCCATTCTTCGCATTGGTGCAGTTCTTCCTTGCCACAACAAGAACATAAAACAGTGGCAGTTAACACAAACTCTTCACTTTCTTCTTTATTTGGGATTAGATGCTCTGTAACTAATCTCAAATGTGCCAAAATCTGGGCTGTATCAGTTACTTTTCTCCATTTCTTTTTCTTCTTGATTTCTTTCTCGGCTTGAATAAAAAAATTATTGTTTTCTCTCTTCAGCCTGCCTTGTTAACTTCAACGGGCCTTCAAGGGGTCAAGTCTTCTCCTGACTGCGGAAAACTTGATAATATTTCTCCCCGAATGAATTCGTCTTTCCAGGCTCTCTCAGCGCAATTATCAGCCACGCGATAGAGACTGTTAATAATGGACTCTATGCCGAAATTTTACCACAGAACAGAATTCTCCGTTGGCCTTGGGCAGGATTTTACGAGCATCATCCGAATGAGGTTGTAAAATCCTGCATGTAATCTCTCCCAGTCTTTGGATATTGAATATTTAAATTTTAGTTTGAATTTTGCTCTCTCTGTAATGGTTTTTTTTAAAGAAACTAAAATAAACACCAAAAGCTTTGATAACATCTCTATATGTCTTCCTGTTTTCATTTATATCCTGACTGACCAGTATGTCATCTGCATTACTGCCTACGGCATACAGTAAGATATTGACGTACTACTTGCTAGTCTTTTCTGCAAGTCCTGTACATGCCAATTCTGAGAAGATTGAAGCAGTCTGGTAAAAGTAGGACTTTTTTTTCCAGGTCTTCCGTTAATCATTGCCTTCTGTTTAGTTTGGTTTTCCCAGGCTGACCTTGTCCTGCAGTTATTTCTGTTGCTGCTACTTCCAGTTGCTGGACTTTTGACATTGATCCCTTTGTTACATTTTCGGCTGTCATCATCTGTGATTATTGTTATGGATGTTAGATGCAGTGGTCATGGGATAATGCTGGAGGCAAGGCTGTTGATAAACTTTACCTTGGCAACACGGTGGCATTGCTGCCTCTCAGCGCCAGGAACCCAGGTTCAATTCCTGGCTTGAGTCATTGTCTGTATGGAGTTTGCACGTTCTCCCTTGTCTGCGTGGTTTTCCTCCAGGTGCTCCAGTTTCCTCCCACAGTCCAAAGATGTGCAAGTTAGGTGGATTGAACATGCTAAATTCTCCATCAGTGTACCCGAACAGGTGCCGAAGTGTGGCAACTAGGGGATTTTCACAGTAACTGCATTGCAATATGAAATGTCTACTTATGACAAATAAATTTAAAAAGACTTTTATTGAACATTATATACTGATCATGAGGCTCTACGTAGAACTATGCCTCTCCATGCTCTGTTATCATGAGATCCCTATTTACATATTTAACAGTTCACCCTTTATGTTACATTTGGCATTGTTCATTCAGTTGGATGACCTCTTGTTCTATAGAATGTGTAATACATCACATCAGCCATTGATTTATGTTGATTGACTATTCATTGTATATGCTTGCTTATTTTAATTCACCTTCGAATTTTGGACAATAGTATTTATTTTTTCAGCAAGCAAAGTTGATTTGTAGCAATGTTTCAATTTAGTTTTGAAATTGTATTTGAATACAAACTGAACAAAGAATTTAGGAAGGTATGATACAATGATCTGTTGGTATTAAGTATTTTATTATCTAATTTTTATGTTTTCAGAATAATTTGAATTCATTGGGTAAATAATGTTTTCTGAGAAAACATTATTGATAGCAAGATTTGCCATACATAGTGAATGTTACTTGCAAGCCCAATCCCCCCTTGAAAGTTCTTGGGTTACCCTTCTACAGCTGCCAACACACAGGACTTCCATTCCAAGAGCAACCGTGCCAATGCGACTAAAGCACAAGGCAAGCTTCACACTGCTGTTAACTCAACAAACCTCCAATCTGGATGTACTATTTTCTCCTAATTACCTCCAATCTGGATGTACTATTTTCTTGTGTAAATAGGACTTTACAAAAGACAAGAAACAATTAACTAGGCAAGGAATAGTTATGAATATTCATTTATGACTTTCACATATTAATAAGAGTCCTGAAATTTGATCACTGTACTGTGTATGTAGCACAGTAAGAAAGAAAACCATGCTGGGGAGGTTGTTGTGTGGGTTGGGTTGGGTTGAGGGATATCAGTTTGGCTTGGATTGGGGGGAGGGGTTGAGATATCCTGTGTGGAGTAGGGATGGGAATACTGTGGTGGCAGGTGCTTAGTGGGGAGAGGAATCCCCTGGGATATTGGGACTTCTGTGGACGTTTCCTTGTGTGACTGGTCTGGGTATTTAAAATAGTTGCTTTGAAGTGAGAAGTAGTTTTATTTATTCTAACCAGTAACTATTAGCGTGTCGCTGCTAGAACTATCCGATGTTAGCAATTTAAATTACTTTGTTGGATGGTTCCCAGTGCAGCACAATTATCCAAAGGAAGTTAGTGCTTTTGGACCATTGCCGTTTAAACCCTTAACTGGGATCTTCCAAGAGATATTCCCCAGCACATCTTTGAGGTATCCCCTATTCAGCGCTGGGGAGCCAGGAAGTTACAAGCCAAATGTGGCAGTGAATTTCATATTCCAACCATCCTTTGTGCACATAATCTTATGTTGAAAGCAGCTTCGTCTCAAATTACTTTGCACTAGACAATGATGGTGCTCTTAAAGCTGAATTCTTGCTTCCTCAATCTCCAGAAGCACTTAAATTGCAAACATTTAATGCACTTAAAACTTCAGCAGTCAAAACAGGTAGAGATTAATTACTTGCTAATTCAGCTATAATTTATTGATGTGTTTGTTTTCTAGCTGCTGCGGAAGAAATAAGCAACATGGAAAAGCTGATGCTCGATTATGTTTCTATGGACCGAGAGCTTGAACAGTTCATACAGGCTGTAGATGATGTCACACACCAGGTAAGAGATCAAAACTGCTTTAATGATGGCTTTATATTTCAGTACTTTTTTGAGCAGTTCTGCTATAAAAATAAAGTCACCATAGTCCCAGGTGACCATAGGCTGACTGGTGGTGATTGAACTTCAGGATCACTACACCTCAAGTGGGCGTCAAGGTTGAGAAGATGGCCTTTCATAAATAACTTCAGTCGGTAAGGAAATTGAACCCGTGCTGTTGGCATCACTCTTCTTCACAAACCAGCCAACTGAGCCAAACAACTCCGCCCCCCCGTTCTGCAAAAATTACTTGGATTCCTAGGTCTTGTAAAATCTGCCTAATTTTTATTTGAGTGGCTGGGTAGGACTGTTATCTATCCAATTGTAAGTCGAAAACCACCTGTAGTAGTTTCTTTTCTTGCTCCCACACTGTTACCCCTGGAGTCTCCAAACTTCTATCCTCGCTCCCCACCTCTTACTGTTAGTCTGTTGCCCCTTGGTGATATCATTTGAAAACAGTGTTAAGTTTCACTTGTATGCTAACGACACTGAGCTCTACCTCACCACCACTTTTGAGCCCTCCACTGACTCTAATTTGTCATCGTACTTGCCCAACATCTGGTCTAGGTATGCAGAAATTTCCTCCAAGTGAATATCGAAATGATTGAAAACATTATTCTCAGACCTCACTAAAAATTTCATTAGCTAGTTACTGACTTCATCTCTCTCCCTGGTGTGAAGATACTGTGCTTTTAAGAAATATGCCTTTAAGAAATGTTCTTTATGTCATCTTTCTTGTGAAAGATACGTTAAGGGTCAGCTCTGTTAAATGGTGCCACTTTTTCTGCTCCAGGCAGCCTACCTGCTGAGAATGCAGAAAAATAATTGCTCCTAGATATTGGGATGTTTGTTTTAATCTGAGCTATTACAGTTTTGTTTTTTTTTGGGTTGCCCTCTCAGATTTCAGAGTAGGGTTTAACTAGGTTGATTGACAAGAGTGTGTCATGTGCTAATGGGAGGAGCTAGACTTACAGTGGAAGAAAAAGGCAGTTTCTGCTTGGAATTACAACTCCTCTCTGGAGATTGAGGTCTAATCCCTGCTAGAAAATAGTTGTCTCTCTCTCCGGAATTGTTCTGGAGGTTTGAGGACTAGCAGTCCACATACCAGCATATAAGTCTGTTGTTTGCTAACTGATTTTGAAGAGGGGTTTACCGCTATAAGAACTATTGCTTAAATTGGAATTGATAGAGATAGGCTAGCAGTTAAGAATCATATCTTGGCATTGGCTAAGATCAAGTGGAGTATCGACATGCTGTGCTTGGTTGAAGTCATTAGGTTACATTTTAGCTTCATTTGAAGCAATTTTTAAAAGCGGCATCTCAGCCTTTTGGCTAAGATGCAAATGAGATCAAGCCTTGGAGGAGAAGCTGTGCCTACTCCAATCAGTTTGGATCCTTGGATCATGTAGATCAAGCCCAAGACAGGAGGTGAGACCCTGTATTGTCAGCTTGGATCGGGAATGTCTCAACTTGTTGACACTCTGAATTGGATTTGATTTGATTGAATTAGAATAAAAAACAAAAAAAAGTATTTCAATTGATAAAAGTTATGCTAACTTTTTTGTTACAGTTAAACTGTATTGTTAAATAAAGCTTGCTTTAATAAAGTTTCCTCGTGGATCAATAGAATCACACCTGGAGTGAAACACCTTATCCTCATACTAATGCCAAAATCAAAAATAGTTGGAGTCTAGTCTAACTTTGTAATACATCTTGGAGTTTCTGATCTGGTCCCTAATACTGGACACCATTTGAGGCTGAATCAATCCATACACAACTTTGGCATTCTATTTGACTATGTGATGACCTTCCAAGTGATATCCATTCCATCACCAAAACTACCTCATCCACTTTTTGCCCCATCATCTGTTTCTGAACCTGCCTCACTTTAAGTTGAAATTCTCAACTTGTTACCTCTAGATTGACTGTCCCAATGCTCTCCTGGTTGGCCTCCCATTTTCGTAGAGTCATGTTCATCCAAAAATGCTGCTGCTTGCATTCTAACTCTCCCCAAGTCCTTGTTTACCCATTCGCCCCTGGATTTGCTAACCTACATTAGCTCCTGGTCAATATTGTTTCAGGTTATAAAGTTCTCGCCCTTGTTTCCAAATCCAACTATGACTTTGCCTTTCTCAATCTTTATTATGTCCTATAATCAACCAACCCTTTGAGATTTCTTGAATATCCCTGATTTTAACTATAACGTCAACTATTGTGGCCCTAAGCAGTGAAATCGCTCTGTCTCTCCAGTCCTCTCTTTTCATTTAAGACACTCCTTCAAACGTCCCTCTTTGACCTCATCTGTTTTTATATCTTCTTATGCGTTTCAGTGTCATAGTTATTTTTGATAATGCTTTCACAAAGGGATTAGGACGCTTACCCTTGTTAAAGGTGCTACATAAAGACAGGTTTTTTTTAGCAGCTTCCTAAGCTGAAGAAATGATGTATATTTGCCATTCATTGCTATGTATCTTACTATGATGTAATTTCTAATTCCTGAGGAAAGTACCTACATAGACAAGCTGAGGCATGAGTAGGCACATTTGGTTCCAAGATCACCGGGGCGGTGCGGTAGCACAGTGGTCAGCACTGCTGCTTCACAGCTCCAGAGACCTGGATTCAATTCCAGGCTCGGGTCACTGCCTGTGTGGAGTTCGCACGTTCTCTTCGTGTTGACGTGGATTTCCTCCAGGTGCTCTGGTTTCCTCCCACAGTCCAAAGGTGTGCAGGTTAGGTTGATTGGCCATACTAAAATTGCCCCATAGTGTCCTGAGATGCTTATGTTAGAGGGATTAGCGGGTAAAATATGTAGCGATATCGAGTAGGGCCTGGGTGGGACTGTGGTCGGTATAGACTAGATGGGTAGAAGGGCCTCCTTCTGCACTGCAGTGTTCTATGATTCTATGATTCATGTTTATATTAATGTTGTGGGTGTTGGTTTCTCAGAATGACATCTGGTAGCCTGATGTACAGCACTTGTGGCAGAAGCTGTGTTATATATTTAAGTGGTTGCTTTAAGAGCGGGTCACATGATTTGATGGTGATGTCATTGGGGTGTTTCACATGCTTCTGCTTAGTTTCATTTTCTGCTCTGTACAAGCAACTGCTCCTTTGATAAATCTGTTGTGATTTTGAATTTATGTGTGTAAACTACATATTGTTTTGTTCAAAACACACAACCCCGAACACAGTTAGGACATTAAGCCTGTCCATTAAAGATTGCTTCTTCAGCCATTAGCACAATTAAGCCATATGAAGACAGCCCATCTGAAATGGTTTGTCTTGTGTCCAACGTCATTCATAGATGGAGGCATGCAGAAGCTGGGTAATTTTTCTAGAATTATCAATGGGAAATAAAACAATGTCAATCTGGAAAGCTAATGTTGAAATGCATTCTTTGTGTCAGCATTGATTCAGTATCACTTGGTTCTGAATTAGAAGATTGTTGGTTTACGCCCCATTCTAGAAACTTATTCACTTAATCTTGACTTGACACTTGAGTGCTGTGCTGAGAGTGTTGAACGTTCAAAGGTGCCTTCCTTTGAGAGGTCAACTGCCTTCCCTCTCAGGTAGACGCAAAAACTTCCATGTATGTATTTGAAGAGGAGAAGGAGGATCCTTACAGGTGTTGGCCAATATTTGTACCCAGGAAACATCAACAAAACAATTTAAATTGGTCAGTTATCTCATTGCTTTTAGTGGGACATGACTGTACGCAAACTGGCTACTGAATTTCCCAAAATTACCATGTTTGTACAATGGTTGTGATACGCTTTGAGATGTTCTGCAGTCATGAAAGACTTAGTTTGTACGTGGAACAGTAACTTAGTGGTTGATGTTTTTCTGGACTTGGGCTTTAATGAGTAACCTTATGTCAGGATCATGTTTCCAGTTTCTTTGTGAACTGGGCATACTAGCTGATATTCTGTGAACATATCAAATTAGCAATAGATATATTTTTGAAAGAAGGTGTTTTAAAACAAAATCCCCTTCCTCATTTTATTTTGCTCAGTCTTATGGCAACTATGTTGTTTATGTGTTTATAGTACTGATTCTTGCTGGTTTTAACAATTTGTAGGTTTGTAAATAAATGTCTGTTTCTCTACTTTTATTTTCTGTACGTTTTGACCCACCCTTGACATTTTCTTCTGTCGTGACCTTCATGCTCCAAAAAAAGTTTATTTTTTGCAAGGTGATCTGTCACTAAATCCTGTTCCCCCTTTTAGCAACATTCCTTTCACTAATTCCCTCACATTCTTAATTACCTTTGTCACTGCTTTTTATGTCATTTCTGCTGTTATTTATGAAACTGCTCCCTTTCCTCAGCCTGTAGTGTCCTCATTCCTTCCAAACAAACCACCCATTATTCACATTAGTGCAGTCCTGCTCTTTCATTCAGCCATGCAAACATGGGCATTCCTGTGGCATAACTGATCTAGTCACACACAGCTAGATTTGTCTTAACAATGTTACATATTATTGTGATTTGCTTTTTGCCAGTCAAAATGGCCTACTATTTCAGGATCGCTCTGCACTTCAAGGATAGCTCTAGATTGTTTTTCTCCATAAATTGTCCCTCTTCCTCCAGTCTACCCATTCCTCACTCCACAGTTATGAAAATAATCAGTTCAACTGCCATTACCTCCCCTTCCCCTTTCTCCACTGCCTTCTACCATTTGTTCCAGTCCCAGTCCCCTCCAGTTTTGCACTTCAGCCTAATTTCTTGCATGAAACCCACTTCCCATTTAATTGCCTCCTCTTCCACATGCCACTCAATTATTCATTCTTGTCTCCATAATAGGGATAACAGAGTAGTTAGCACTGATGCCTCACAGTGCCAAGAGCCACGGTTCGATTCGCGGCTTGGTTCACTGTCTGCATGGAGTCTGCAAGTTCTCTCCGGGCCTGCATTGGTTTCTTCCGGGTGCTCCAGTTTCCTCCCACCGTCTGAAAGATGTGTTAGTTAGGTGCATTGGCCATGCTAAATTCTCCTGCAGTGTACCTGAACAGTATGGTGACTAGGGAATTTTCATGGTATCTTCATTGCAGTGTTAACGTAAGCCTACTTGTGACACGAATAAATAAACAAATGTAGCTGGCGCATCATTAACTACCACTCTCATCTGTATCATCAGCAAAAAGCCCATCTTCCATTCACCTGCCCTTTTGCATCTTAAGTTTCCATCCTAAGGTTCTGGCAGTGTTTTTTTTAAATTCATTTGTGGGACATGGACGTTGATGGTTGGCCAGCATTTATTGCCCATCTCGAGCTGCCTGAGGAGAGTTGAGAGTCAACCTTTCTCCATTGCTATGGCTCTGAAGTCACGTGTAGGCCAGACCAAATAAGGAAGGCAGATTTTCTTCATTAAAGGACACTAGTGAACCAGATGGATTTTTCCAACAATCAAGAATGGTTTCGTGGTCATCAGTAGATTCTCAATTCCAGATATTTTTTATTGAATTCAAATTCCACCAGCTGCCGTGGTGGGATTTGAAGCTGTGTCGCTGAGTTTCTGGATTAATAGTTTAGCGATAATTCCACTAGACCATCACCTCCCCCATCACGAATCTTCAACAGTAGCCCACATCTCCCAAACTTCCTTGCTGGAATTCTACCATCCCACCTGCCACGGAATTAGAGTGGGCAAGGGGCGGATAATGGAAATGTCTGCTGACCTTGGGCAGAATTTTCTGGTCCTGCTCAAACGAGGTCATAAAATCCCGCCCTTTGTTTGAATCACTTCAGTGCAGCATTCACCAAGAAAGTTCTGACAAATTCACAAATGATATCCTTTGTTGTTGTGATCATGGTTTCCTTATTGACCTCTCCATTTCATATGAAATGGCTGACCATGCCCATTACCCTCCTCCTCCTCTTCCTCCTCTCTGTTACCTGGTTCAGTGGGACTGCCCTCATGTGGTTTCATACCTATCTTTTCAAAGTCAGCCAGCATGTGCTCCACAATATCTTTTCTTTTGTTGTCCTCCCACAACCACCTCTGAAACTGCTCTCAACACCCCTTCCCGCACCTTGCTGTTGCCCTAACATCTACTCATGGCTCCTCTTGCTCTATGTCTGTTCAATAGATGACATTATTTGCAAGATTGAATGCTAGCAATTTGCAGATATATTGCTCCATCACAGGCATATCAGGAGTGTGATGGAATATCCTCCAATTACCTATATCGGTAAAGATGCAACATAACTCAAGAATCTTTATACCTTCCACGACAAAGCAGTCTGCTTCATCAGCAGGCTATGCACCACCTTAAACATCTACTGCCTTCCCCATGTGTGCATTATAGTGACCATCTGTACTACCCATGGCTGCACTGTAGCAATTCACCAAGGTTTTTTCAATAATATCTTCCAAACTGACCTACACCACGTAGAACAACAAGCTACAGCAGATGCACGGAAACATGATAACTCCAAATTTCCCATAGCCTCAACATCCTGACTTGTAATACATAGCTATTATTGTCATTGGCTCAAAATTCTGGAACCCCCTTCTGCAGCACTGTGGCCACACCTTTACCACTGGGACTACACCAATTGAAAAAGAAGGCACAGCTCCACCTCAAAGGCAGTGAGGTTTCGGCAATGAATGCTAGTAAGCCTATATTGTGCAAATTAATATTTAAACTGAAACATCCATTATCCTACAAAAAAGATTGATTCTAAAACCCTCCCCAGCCACTCACTAATGTTAAACCAAGCCATATGAAACTGTGGCATCCTGTTTGCTTTCAGGCTGAGCTTAAAAGCCATGTCCTATCCATTAGCAAGACCACTTAATTCCACTTCCTCTTTGCTTATCTCAGCCAGTTTGATGCTGAAACCCTTAAGATATTTTGTTCGCTCTGGGTTTGACCTCTCCAATCACTTTCTTCTTCCACCATCCACAGACTCTTCTAAAACTCAGCCAGTCATATCCTGTCCTGTTTGACATCTTCTGCTTCCTGCTGTTCTGCACTGGCTCTTCACTCCGACTCAGTCAGAAATACTCATTCACATTTCCTGGACAGCATCATCCCACTCTGCACCATTTGCAACCTGTGTCAGCTTTTATCTCCCTTTGCATCCTCTTCTGTTTCAGATCATTTGAGCTTCCCAGCCTTCCATCTCCTAATTATTACTGGTGGGACATTTAGCTGACTTGACCCCACTCTGGAACTCACTGACCCTGTATCTTTTCTTTAAAAATCTTCTCAAAACCATTATCTTTGTGTAAGCGTCTGGCATCTTAATTAATTAAGTAGCCTGTTCTTGTATTTAGCAAGATCTGGAGAGCATTCAGGCTTCAGCTCATAAGTGACAAGTGACATTTATTTCATACGTATGCCAGGTAATGATGATCTGAGTGGAGCATGGTTTACTGTTGAGTAGAAACTTAACTGGGCCAGCCACATCAGTAGCATAACTGTAAGAATACGCAGGCGTGGTGTTCTGTGGTGAATTACTCATAAATGGAAATGCATTGTCGTTCTTTTATCATCACTGGGTCAAAACCCTGGAACTCCTGCCTAACAACACTGTGGGACTACATATATTATATGGACTACTTCTATTTCAGAAGATAGTTAACTGCTTCCTCCTTGTGGATGATTTAGGGGTGAACAATAAATGTAGGTTTTGCCAATTATACCCAAATGAAAGAATTTAAAAAACTCTGTTGCTCAATTCTTTTCCCCCTATTTTCATTGTGCATTGACATATTTTCTGCCTTTTAAAACATCATGATGTTGTAAGTTGCTGCACTTAGTTAATCATTTGTGTGTTTAATTTCCTTTTATGATTTGATATTAAATTATAATGCGCTGTAGGCAGATAAAATTGGAGAAATACAAGGTCAGTCTATGGATTATAAACCATTAAACCATTTGGATTCAATTTAGAATCATAGAGTCCCTACAATACAGAAAGAAGCCATTCGGCCCATTGAGTCTGTACCGACCACAATCCTACCCAGGCCCTATTCCAGTAACCCCACACACATTTATCCTGCTAATCCCATGACACCAAGGTCAATTTAGCATGACCAATCCTCCTAACCTGCACATCTTTGGACTGTGGGAGGAAACTGGAGCATCCGGAGGGAACCCACACAGACACAGGGAGAACATGCAAACTCCATTCAGACAGTGATCCAATGCTGGAATTGAACCTGGTCCCTGGACTGTGAGGCCGCAGCACTAACCACTGTAAGACAAAATTTGAGAATTTTGATTTTGTTAAAAAAAGGTACGTGACCTCAGATTTTCTATATCTTTTTCCCGACAGAAGAAAGCGAAAGAGAGAATGTCTGGGGTGCATGGGGCCCTTAATTATGCTGGCTGCTTTGCCGAGGCAGCGGGAAGTGTGGACAGAGTTAATGGATGGAAGGCTGGTTTGCGTGATGGATTGGGTTACATTCATGATCTTTCATAATTCCTTGCGGTCTTGGGCAGAGCAGGAGGCGTACCAAGCTGTGATACAACCAGAAAGAATGCTTTCTGTGGTGCATTTGTGAAAGTTGGTGAGGGTTGCTTCACATACTTACTTAAAATATTAAGTTGGAAAGTGTTCAATATTTTCTAAAATTACTTAAAAGCAGTGGAACTGTGAAACTATTGTTACAAAACATTATCTATGACCTTCTCCAATATATTTTCACACTTGCCACAGTGTAAGGGAGAGAGAGAAAAGGCTAGGTTAATGCTTCCACTGAAGTAGCAAAACTGAAGAATGTCACGTGAATACATTAAGCATTTGCTATTACACACAATAGTATGTTCTAGGCTCGGTGTTTATCACATGGGAAGGTGAGGAAAAAATCCACCAAAACACCTTCTTTGACGTTCCCATAAATAGCACAGGGCAGGCAGCAGAGGGTGGTACTTGTGCTTCATTTGAGATATTATCTGCATAAATGTTCTTTTAGATCCTGTGTAATAATTTAGATGTGGACCTATAGTTTACGTGAGATCCGTTTCACAGCAGTATTATCAGGCTTTTTTGCAATGTGTGCATCGATGCTGTTACCATTTAAAATTCAAATTTAGATTCTAAACTTTTATCATTTTTATTTTATTTAAACTCCTATAGTAGAGAGAATCCAAGATGAGGTGCCACTTTGTGCGTTGGTCATTTTATTTTGTAGTTAATAGATTAATAGACCAGGTCCACCAGGGAAATAGAAACCATGGACTGGATTTTCAAACTAGGGGTCAGGAACCTAATGCCTGGGGAGAATTTTTGGATCTTGACTGCCTCCCGCCACCATTTTGAAATTGTAGTACCTTAATTGCACATGAGGCGAGCTCAAGCATCCTATTAGTGGTGTCGAGCATCTCCAGGAGGCAGGGGCTGCATGCAAAATGCCTGTGGCAAAGGCAGATGGCAGCCATGATGGGACTTGCTGCTGCATCTCCAAAGAGAGCTGGAGGGCCAGTAGTATTACCACTGAGTAAAGTGATTGTATGGCCAAAATAAAGGTAATGTGCACAATTCTGCACAAAATATGTTCCAATAGTTTGATTTAATCAACTAGAAACAAGCTTTCAGTTCTCCCCGCTGCTGTTCATCTAATTCTGCATTGATACTTTTCCTCTTGCTCTCCTTGGCCTGTTAATAAATCCTTTGTGGAGTTTAATTGGTGGTTAACATGAGGAGCACAGATCAGCTAGATAGTCAATATCTTTTCCCAAAGGTAGGGGAGTCTGAAACTAAAGGGCATAGGCTTAAAGTGATAGGGGAGAGATACAAAAGTGCCCAGAGGGGCAATTTTTTCACACAGGGGGTGGTGAGTGTCTGGAACAAGTTGCCAGAGTTAGTAGTAGAGACGGGTACAATTTTGTCTTTTACAAAACATTTAGACAGTTACAAGGGTAAGATGGGTATAGAGGGATATGGGCCAAATGCGGGCAATTAGAGATTCACAGCACGGAAACAGGCTTTTCGGCCCAACTTGTCCATGCTGCCCTTTTTTTAAAACCTCTAAGCTAATTCCATTGCCCGCATTTGGCCCATATCCCTCTATACCCATCTTACCCATGTAATTGTCTAAATGCTTTTTAAAAGACAAAATTGTACTCACCTCTGCTACTACCTCTTGCAGCTTGTTCAGACACTCCCAGCCCTTCCTTTCCCTCTCATTGGAAATCATGGTGTATTCTACATGTGTAGACATCCAGAAGCAACCTCTTGGAATGCGATTTTTAAATTGCACCCAGTTCCTGATCTGTCAGCAGTGGGAAATCCAGCCCAAATCTCGAGTACTCACAATGTCAATGCCATTTAGTTTTTTAAAATTTCAAACAAATGGCCTCACTTTATATTAGTCACTGCAACTATGTGGACTGAAGAGGAGAAAGTTCAAAATATAACATTTATAAACTTGTTTTCTGAAGAAAAACCTTGCTGAATTTATTTTCTAAAAACAACCTTGCTGAATTACCTTTTGATTTAGTTTTAGATAGAAGGTTAAATAGAATGTGTTTTGAAAGCTTGCGGAATTCAATTGCTTCATTACTCTGCCCACGCTATCCATTCACTTGACCGCTTATATGTTATTATTCAGTCCACTAACAGATCTAAGTCATATCCCTTGAGTCTTCATAATGTATCCTGTACTTTTCTCTTTGTAAAGCACTACAGTCTGGCATTGTAGGTGATGTGTTTCATTGAAAAAAAATGAACAGTCGTGACATTGTTTTAATTATGATGAGAAGATTTATGACTCAAGTCAGCTATCACTTAACACCAATTTGTAAAAATTGGTTTTGAAACTTAAAAAATCAAAAATAAATTAAATGCTTGATATAAATAAGTTTAATAAGAAGTCTCACAACACCAGGTTAAAGTTCAACAGGTTTGTTTGGAATCACGAACTTTCAGAGCGCTGCTCCTTCCTCAGGTGAAACTTCTTACTGTTCCCACCCCTGTCCAACGCTGGCATCTCCACATCATAAATAAGTTTAAATTGTAAATGTTGTCCTGGAAGTTGATGCTGTCAGTTCTTTGTACTGGTGACATTAATTGCGCTTTTGGAATGGTTTGAATGGATTAGGAAAATTTGCATTTAACATTCTGTTTTGGAAACGTTATCAATAACAAAATAGAGCGGTCAAAATGCTTTATATTCTTCTTCAATTACTGCTTCCATCTTTTTGCCATTTCTGTTTTTAACTCATCTCTTTACCCTTCACCCCCATGCTACTGAAACTCATTCGAATATTTTGGCAGCTTTTTGACTTTTCTAATCCAATGCTTACTCAACTCCCAAATTCCACCCTACCTAATCTCAAAACCACCAACAGTTCAGCAGACCACATTATACTCTGCACAAAATCCAGTTTGTTTATAACCCATGTCCTTGTTAATCTCTCTAAGCATAAAACCTCAAACTTGTTCTTGTCGTAAAGTCCCTCCACTGCTTTGCTTTTCCCAATCTTTAGAACCTCACTGAGCTCTAGTATGTCCATGTCCACATCTACCAGTCTACCTTGAACTCGTGCCACCTTCTGCTCTAGCAGTGGCTTCAACTATTGTTGCTATATTTCCTCCCTACAAGTCTTTATCACATCTCTTCTCACCTTCAAAGTCTTCCGCAATACCTCTCTCTTTAGCTAACTTTCACCTGATTCCTTTGATTGGCAGTGGCATTGCAGGAAAGCTTTCTAATTAATAAATTTGCCTCCAGTCGATACTTTGGCCTTATTTGAGACAACAAACAAAGAACAAAGAACAACACAGCACGGGAAACAGGCCCTTCGGCCCAACGAGCCCGTGCCGCCGTCCCACTGTCTCAGTGACCTATTCATGATTTTAGTCTACACCTAACGTGCGAGGATCAGGGAGGTCCAATTTAGGGACAATTTAGTACCCAATCAATCAGCCTAAAAGCACATCTTTGGGGGATGTGGGAGGAAACCGGAGCACCCGGAGGAAACCCACGCAACCACAGGGAGAACGTGCAAACTCCCACAGACACAGGCCCAAATCCATGTGTCCGCACAGCAACAGAGATAGTCTCTGAGCTGTCATCATTTTGATTCCATTCAAGATCATAAGATAATTCTGGATTATCCATCCAGAAAGATTCTGCAGTTCTCCCTTGTAGTGGCATCAATTATTTTATAAATGATTCCTGGATTTTTGACTTTTTCTTTCCTGAAGGCACTTGAATTTCAGGATTATATTTGAATGGGCACTATCAAACCCAGTAGTCATTCTTCTATAAATGTTGATTGTGGGTATATCAAAGTCAGACATGAAATTGTCCTTCTCCAATATTCGCGTGCACAGTTTTCAGTTGAAGTTATTATTTATTGATCAGGATGCATAGCCATGGTGCCAGTAATACTTTATGCTATCACTAAGTGTGTTTTTCCTGTTGTCTTTATATAATTGCTATGGCTACTGCTGTGGTATTTTTATAATTTCATCCATGTGTTTGCTTTATATTGAAGGAAACTGCTTCATATTTATATTACAGTTCTCCTTCAGTGGTTACTGTCTATCTATAAATCTGAATATCAACAAGATGCATTTGTTATCTTCCATCTTTCTTTTATGCTGAGACTATTGCTCAATATGAAAAATCAATGCAATGTGAAATTAAACATTGCAGAAACCTTCACTAAACATGCCTGGGCTTGGTTACAAGTCAAATATTTCACTCTGATTCATACCTAGACAAAAGCACTGATGATTTTGTATATGTCTGATTATTGAAAAGATTTTGAAATGGCATATTATTGAAATTATGTTGTATTTAACACTGGATTTTCCATTTAAACCATTGCTTCAGGAGAAAGTTTCCTAACATTGCAAGAGTAGAACTGCTTTCTGATGACAGATGACGTGCTACTCTCACTTTTGCCACCATAAATGTGAATTTAAGTTTCAGGTCATCAGAAAAAGGCATTGCTCATTAATAATATCTCATGGTTGCAAGGGAATGGATATGCTTTCTGTCCTTAAAGGCCATTGGTTTATATTAACTAAGTAAGTCAAACACTGTCTTCATTCTTGTGAAGAGGCAGACAATGTGGTCTTGGTTATTATATGTGTATTCACATCATTTAACTGCAAAAGACAGCATTAAATATTACACATCTGCTACTACCTATTGGAACAGTAAACATTTGCAGTAAAAAGGTCATTCAGGCTATCATATTCATTTTTTTTGCCAGGGCAATCTGAAATTAATTCAAGTTGTTCACTACTGTATTAACCATGGATGTCTGTAAGGCAGACTTTTGCGATATCACACCAAAGATTCAATACGCGTGAACTCTTCCCTCTTAAGTTCCTTAACATTTCAGTGAAGTACAGCTTCACAGTAAAAGGAAGCTAATGGGAGAGAACTTTACCCACAACATTGTTTTGTACCTCGTTTGAGTCTGAGGGTTTAAAATGCTCTCCAAGCTTCCCCTAGTGCTTCATTCTTTCTACAAGCTTTAACTCATTCACAGTGTTGCAGTCTGTAGCCACACTCAGATCACTGTATTCTCTCAAAGCTCCCTGTCACTTGTTTCTCAAACAAGCTGATTTTAAAATTATTATCCTCAGCTCTTCATGACTGTGTTCCATCCTACATGAGTGATCTTTAGCCTGTTATCACCAGACTTCTGTACATTCCATGTTCTCACTACCAATGTTTGCTCATTGTGGCGATTGTAGAACGCTCTGCTTGGTTTCGCCTCCCTCGCCACGTTCCGTCTCGCCTCCCTCGCCACGTTCCGTCTCGCCTCCCTCGCCACGTTCCGTCTCGCCTCCCTCGCCACGTTCCGTCTCGCCTCCCTCGCCACGTTCCGTCTCGCCTCCCTCGCCACGTTCCGTCTCGCCTCCCTCGCCACGTTCCGTCTCGCCTCCCTCGCCACGTTCCGTCTCGCCTCCCTCGCCACGTTCCGTCTCGCCTCCCTCGCCACGTTCCGTCTCGCCTCCCTCGCCACGTTCCGTCTCGCCTCCCTCGCCACGTTCCGTCTCGCCTCCCTCGCCACGTTCCGTCTCGCCTCCCTCGCCACGTTCCGTCTCGCCTCCCTCGCCACGTTCCGTCTCGCCTCCCTCGCCACGTTCCGTCTCGCCTCCCTCGCCACGTTCCGTCTCGCCTCCCTCGCCACGTTCCGTCTCGCCTCCCTCGCCACGTTCCGTCTCGCCTCCCTCGCCACGTTCCGTCTCGCCTCCCTCGCCACGTTCCGTCTCGCCTCCCTCGCCACGTTCCGTCTCGCCTCCCTCGCCACGTTCCGTCTCGCCTCCCTCGCCACGTTCCGTCTCGCCTCCCTCGCCACGTTCCGTCTCGCCTCCCTCGCCACGTTCCGTCTCGCCTTCAAGAAGCCTTTTGAAAACACATCTTTCAATTATAATTTTGGTTCCTTGCTTCTAATTCAATTCCTTTCCTGCACAGTGTCCAATGTTTAGCTTACTAAACATTTAAGGGATTCAATGCGATTGAGGGTTATGGATAGGCCTGATAGGTAGGGATGTGATCGGCGCAACTTGTGGGCCGAATGGCCTGTTTGTGCTGTAGTGTTCTATGTTCTACATTACTGGTGTTTTGAGGTGTCTACTGACATGTGAGGAGCAGGATAGAAATACAAATTGCTCTTCTTACTGACTGGTTTAACAGTACGTTGCCTGAGTAATGGCTTGTCTAGCTTCCAAGTAAATGTGGAAACTAACACAGGCCTAAAAATAACTTGGAATTAATTGAGGGGTGGTGCAGAAAAGTTCCTTCTAAAGCAAATAAAATTAAATATGATTATGAATCATAGCATAGAGCACTGGTTCAAAATTATTTCAATTCATAAGCAACTTTATTTAAATGCTAAAAAAATCAACTGTTCAGAATGCTGTTTTGTGTCTAAATATATATGGTTGTGCAGCCTGTGTCCTGATTTTGACCAATTGGTACTTTAGTGTGAAGCTGAATACAATTATTATTAATCAGTACCAGGATTAACCTATTTAAGTTATGTAACAGCATAATGTTTCTGAAATGAATATTTAAATTTTTGGATAAATGAAATAAAATCACGTTGTATTAAATTGAGACTTTGAAAGGGTAATTTAACAAATACATCTCCTTGATCTGAACCACTGCCTATCATGAGTGTACAACTTCAGTTTGATTGTCAGCTATTTTCTGTTGATTTCCAGAGGGAGGGAGGCCTTGCTAATAGGATACTCTCTTAGCTTCTGGCAGTGCTGCGGTGGATGAGCAATGAATTGTACTATTTTTATTGTAGTGTATACTTTGAATTGGGGATGGAACCCTGTATTGTACTGTTGTTTGTTTGATGTCTTGGTTCTTTGTTATTGCCCTCTTTGTTGCTTTTTCATTTACATTATATTCTGTAAAGTGTTGATATAATGTCTGCTGAATACAACCAAATTTAACATTGAGGTGGAGATGCTGGTGTGGGACTGGGGTAGGCACATTAGGAAGTCTCACAACACCAGGTTAAAGTCCAACAGGTTTATCTGGAATCATGAGCTTTTGGCGAAGTGCTCTGAAGGCTCTTGATTCCAAATTTAACATTAGCATTGAGTATTAACGAACTGGATGAACAATCCAGTAAATCCATGTTCTCTGTCCTGATTTGGAAATATGTTGCTTTATCTTCACCATTACTGGGTCAAAATCCTGAAGTTCCCTTTCTAACAGCACTGTGGGTGTACCTACACAACATGGACTGCAACTGTTCAAGAAGGCAGCTCATCACTTCCTTTTCAAGGACAATTGGGGATGGGCAATAAATGCTGGCCTAACTATGCCACATCCTATAAATGAATTTTTAAAACTCCCTGCCCTGTAGTTTGAGAATTTGAATTCAGTTAAAAGAAACCTGGATGATAATCATTAGAAATGACCACGAAGAAATGTTGGATCATTATTTAAAAACCCACCTGTTTCACCTAATGTCCTTTAGGGAAGGGAAGGATCAACTCTTACCTGATCGAGCCCCTGTGTAAGTAACTCTCTTCTGAGATGGCTTTACAACCACTTTGCTGTATCAAACTGCTCCAAAAAATGAGACTAAAACTGGCACCTTTGCCACATGTACCACAGTGGCACAAGAAGTCCCATCACGACTATTTTGGTGATTGGGGATGGACAATAAATGTCAACCATGCCACCAATGTCCAACTCCTGAGAATGAATAAAAGCACGTAATTTTAACAAATCAAGTATAAAGAATAATGTTGCTGATATTCTCTATAAGTTGCTATTTCAGTCCTCCAATTGGTTGATATGTAGAAGTTTATAGTATTCAGAATTGTTCAGTTGACATCCAGTCTCCATTACTACTATCTTCAGTATATTCTGTGGACACAGTGCATAAAATTTAAGTCTGTACATACTATTTAAATGTTTATTACCCTTAAGCACTATGCATAAAACTATTGAATTTTCAAGATATTTATCTTGATTTCTAATGTCTGGAAAATATGGTAGTGTCAAATAGTTATTTGACACTACCATAAGATGAAATGTGTAATTGTAATTTTTATTCTTGTATTTGTCATATAATGGCATTCACTCACTAAATCATTTGCAAAGTCTGTTATTTTTGATGTTCACATTTAACAAGCAAATAAATTTAAAAAATGGTTTGGGCGGGTTCCTTTATACTTCTGCAGGTTAACCACTAAATTCCACCATCCTTTATTCTAAGTGAGAAACCTAATGAATTAGGTTGCTGCAAGGTTACTGTAATTTCCTGACCTGCAGTACTTCTTGACAGTGCTGCAAGTGCTGCGATGTGCTGTTTTTGTTGCATTTATCCTTGATGTGATCAAGATCAGTTTTTTAACACTTGAGATGAGGAGGCATTTCTTCAGTTTGTGGGGATAGTAAATCCTGGGATTTCGCTATCCCAGAAAGTTGTGGGTGCTCAGCCACTGAGTATATTCAGGGGTAAGATTGCCCAATGTTTTGGACTCAAAGAGAACTGAGGGGTGTGGGGATTGGGTAGAGAAGAGGAATTACAATCAAAGATCAATCAATATCTTATTGGCCGAGTGAGCTTGAGGAGTCGTATGGTCTTCTGCTCCTATTACATTCTTAAAAGAACGCAGATTGTATTGGCCTACTGATCTCCAATTGTGTATCTTGTTGACTTTCTTTTAGGATAACTATTTACTGCATCCTTCGATGCTAGTTGAAGACTGCTTGATCGATGACAGTTCTTCATACCAGTAGAATTTGATGACATTTTGCCCCACATGCTTTTTTCCAAAATAATTGCAACTTAAATATCCACAATGTGACCAGTGTAATGGATGTATCTCCATTGTTATATAGACCGTTAGATCTCCTTTGACATTCTTCAGTGAATAGAAATGTCATTATTGCAAGGGAGAATTCTGGATTGTGAATGTGAGGAGCAGGGGGGGTCTTTATTAATAGGATTCGGAAAGAGATCTCCCCAATGATGGTGAAGAATGTACTGATTCGTTCCTGAAAAATAAGTGGTGTTTTTGTTAACTATTGCAGAATTTGTTCTGCATGCATGTTACAATAGAAAAAAAACTCTGCTTTAAATATGGGGAAGCAGATCTTTACCTGTATTTTTCTTTTTGTGTTGGGTGAGTTTTTACTGTAAAGATTAAGAAATCTAAGAGAAGAGGCGGCACGGTAGCACAGCGGTTAGCACTGCTGCTTCACAGTGCCAAGGACTGGGTTAGATTCCCAGCTTGGTTCACTGTTTGTGTGGAATCTACACATTCTCCCTGTGTCTGTGTGGGTTTCCTCTGGGTGCTCTGGTTTCCTCCCACATTGTGAAAGATGTGCTGGTTAGGTGCATTGACCTGAACAGGTGCTGGATTGTGATGACTCGGGGAATTCCACAGTAACTTCATTGCAGTGTAAATGTAAGACTTCCTAGTGACAAATAAATAATAAAATGTATTTAAAAGTTACATCTTTTTCCTGTTTGCTAATTGTTGCATTGATATTTGTCAAAAAGTTATAGTTAACTAAATGTTTAGGCTCGGAACTTGTATGCGGAGCCTCCCTCCAAACTTGAATGATATTTTTCCAGTATTTCTCATTTGCAGATCTCCAGGTAAATATCATAAAAAAACAGACCTTTCCAAACATATATGTATCCAGAACAGAATATTTAATAATTACATGTGACAGTAATAATGTCAGAAACTGTAAGTCTCTACGTCTGCACTCCTTACACACATACAGCTTTCCATAGGGTCAGATACTCTGATCATTTTAATATTTTGCCTTCTTGTCTGTTTTTGAGTTCTGAGATAAACTTGATTTTAGAATGAATACATGAAGTGTAGTCATTTAGAATGCATTATAAAACAAAAAGGTGTAGAATTTCCACTTCTGCCATAGTTGACAGTGACCGTTTTGATAAATGTGTTTTTCTAAACTTGCATATCTTTACTACTTGGAATGAGGTTTATAAGAGATCTCAGAGACTGTGACACATGTTTTCGTTAGTTCTTGGAAAATATATAGCGTTTTCTTTAGCTATTTGGTAATTTACAAAACCAAAGTACTGCAGATGCTAATAATACTTAGCAGTTTGGCCGTTGTCTGCAGAGAAACACAGTGGCTGGGAAATTATGCCCCTCTGACCATGTGGATGGGTTTGCAGGTGGAGGTGGGGTCATAAAATTGGGTCCCATGCCATGTGTGCATTCCCAGTGCCTTGCTGTCCAACTCTGCCCCAGTTTTGTTTGTGGCAGGGAGAGATGTTGGGATACTGACCTCCCCATGGGCCAGTTGAGACACTTAAGCAGCTAATTAATGGCCACTTCAGGGTCATCTCCTGCTGCCGCTGGGGCTTTACTTAGTGAGGGGAAGGCCAATGCCAAATGTGCAGCATGTCAGATTTCACTGCTCAAGTTGGGGGCATTTATTTATTCATAAATAACTTACATTTATGAGTCTCTACCCCTTTCAGATTCATTGAAGGTCCTCCTCCCAATCCAGGGTGAGATTGACATTTCCCCACCCTCGCACCTTGATGCACCCTCTTTCCCCAACACTTCGCATTTGACTCCATCAACAATTGGCTGTTGGATTAGAACATAGAACATAACAGCGCAGAACAGGCCCTTCGGCCCATGATGTTGCGCCGACCAGTTAAAAAAAAACAATGACCCTCTAACCTAAACCAATCCCTTTTCGTCCATAAACCTATCCACGGATCTCTTAAACGCCCCCAAACTAGGCGCATTTACAACTGCAGCAGGCAGGGCATTCCAATCCCTCACCACCCTCTGGGTAAAGAACCTACCCCTGACATCCGTCCTATAACTATCCCCCTTAATTTAAAGCCATGCCCCCTCGTGCTAGCTTTCTCCATCCGAGGAAAAAGGCTATCACTGTCCACCCTATCTAAACCTCTAATCATCTTATATGTTTCAATAAGATCCCCTCTTAGCCGTCTTCTTTCTGACGAAAACAACCTCAGATCCCTCAGTCTCTCCTCATAGGACCTCCCCTCCATACCAGGCAACATCCTGGTAAACCTCCTCTGCACCCTCTCCAAAGCCTCCACATCCTTCCTGTAATGTGGGGACCAGAACTGCACACAGTACTCCAAGTGTGGCCGCACCAGAGTTGTGTACAGTTGCAACATGACGCTGCGACTCCTAAATTCAATCCCCCCACCAATAAACGCCAAGACACCGTATGCCTTCTTAACAACCTTATCTACTTGTTTCCCAGCTTTCAGGGATCTATGTACACATACACCTAGATCCCTCTGTTCATCCACACTATTCAAAGTCCTCCCGTTAGCCCTATACTCAACACATCAGCCTTAGCAGTGTCCATCACAACCTGATGACGCTGCTGGGTTCAGATAGCTGCTGACCATTTGATTGATTGACAGCTGTTGGAGGTGGGACTTGCTTTTTTTTCCTACTTATTTATCAATTCCTCTCCCAGACAGGTTGCTTTTTTAAAAGAGATTGTCTTCTGTGGAAGGCTAGCTCTTAAGGGTTCATCATGCCAACATAAAATATAGGTTTTGTTCATGGGTCATCAGTCTTTTCTATGTGTTCTATATTATTTCCTTGTAGGTTTTCACTCTCTTTGTCCAAAAAGGAACTTCTTTTCTCTTTTGCAGGTGAGGTGTGATAAATGTGATGTAAGTTAAGGAGATCTCTCACTGCTACTGTCAGTGCATTTGTTTTGTTTTCAGTTATTTCTATGTTTTAATAAAACAAAGAATAAACTGCAGGTGAGGTGGAACGCGGGACAGTGGAGATAATTTGCAAATCAATCTACCACCAGATAGGTTCCACAGAAAATAATAGTAGAAAGTAGATGGTCTCCAAATTCACAACCTGTGATCCAGAATTGTCTTTACAATTGGAATTGTAATTGCAAGTTACAGGAGAAGTTGGTCTCATCACAATGCAGACACTGACTATGGTACACTCCTGTGTTATAATCCCATCTGATGTTGCCACTGGGCAAATCAGATCCCAGGATGAAATCGAACTTGATAGATCTTAAGTTTTATTTTTTTGTTCAGATACAGAGATGAGCAGAGTCACAGAGGTGCTGATGAGCTTGTAACAAAAAAAACCTGTAATATACAACTCCTTGACCCCAGCTATACCTTTGTCTTTATAAACACGGATTTGTAAGGATAACACAAATTATTGTGTAGTCTAATGTTCTCAGTAAGTATACTATCCATGTAAACCAGTTGGCAAAATGTGATCAGACACCTATACCCTGAAACCATGTGGCAGATGCCAATACAAGTTCTTCAGATTTCTCTTCATAGCCCCCCCCTTCCCCAAATGCTCTTCGCACTGTGAACGAACTGGTCTCATTGGAACTCTGATTTTCACACAAGGGTTTCCAGATTCCATTCTCGAAGAACGCTTCTTGGGATCACCTCTCAAGTAATGCTTTCGCTTGGATAGTTTCACCAGGGATCCACCCTGGGATTTTAGCCTCTCCTTTGGATATTCCTGTGTCCTGGACTGCGATGTGCATTTAAGCTTCCACACGATTTCCCAATCATGCCAACAGAACATCACTGCTTCACAGCATTAAGATGTTACCAACCTTTTGACCACCTTAGACATTTGGCTTCATGAAAGCTGACTTTAAAATCTGCTTTGTGCAACTGACTCCTTTATGCGGAATTTTTTTACTCTTTCCTGAATGGGACTTTGTTCGGATGCCTGTTATTTATTCCTTTGATTCTACTGTTGCCTCAGGGCATTCTTTTGTCCCCATTCCCTGTTTTCTGGGATTTTCTCCTTTAGATTTTGGGACTTGCTTTCTGTTCTTCTGTATTGTCCTGCCTGTGCCTGTGGAATGCTTCTTTCCTATGGGTTACCAGACTTCAAACTGACTCCAATGTCTGATTGCCAAGCAACAGCTTTTTTTTATTTTAAACCCTATACTACTTTAATGTTGTAAAACATCATTATAATGCAGGCATCTAAACTGAACTACAAACTTGCAGGCACCTTTTCTAAACATGAAATGAGAAAGTTTTAACCCTTAGTATACAAATACAGAAATATAAGATTACTTAAAGCTATAATCTTGTTTCTAATACCTACAAATACAGATCTAAATTATTTAAATGATCTGAATTTCATAACACCTGGTACAATATATTATCATTTGCAGTATACTCCTGTTAATTCATTGTAGCTTAATACTAATTACTGGTTATGCCAATTAAATTGCATTTGAACAACCTCCAGGGTTGTCTGTTTTCAGTTCTTAATTCAAATTACTGGATGATTTGAATTTTCATTACCACAAAGCATACTTCTGAATTATCAGTATATTGTCATGCTAATGTAGATTGAGCTCCAAGTGCAGCTGTAGTGCTTCCAAACTTTTGTTTCATCTTGTTGTCAGACACCAGATATCCACAACTGAGTGAGTGTTCCTGAGTCTCGACAACTATGCCGCCTCTACAGCCAGGCCGAGTCTACAAAGTGTTGACAAATCCCACACATCAGCTTCTTCCACGTATTCTATTAAATGATGTGATTCTAATTTTTATCTCTGCACTTTCTCCTGTACATCTAAAATCCCATGTCTCCCTGTCCTTTACGCACTTATAAACAGCAATTTTCTTTCAGATTTTCAGATCCGGCCTTGCTCATTCCCATGTGCCAACTCATACTGTTTTTCTCCTTTAGATTTTAGGACTTGCTTTCTGTTCTTCAGTATTGTCTTGCCTGTACTGGCAGTGCCTGTGGAATGCTCCTTTCCTATGGGTTACCTGACTTCAAACTGACTCTTCTGTCTGATTGCTAGGCAACAGCTTTGTTTTATACTATTTTCATCATACTGTTGACACTGGGGTCAATTTAGCATGGCCAATCTTTGGACTGTGGAAGGAAACCCATGCAGACGCGAGGAGAATGTGCTAACTCCACACAGACAGTAACCCAAGGCCAGAATTGAACCTGGGTCCCTGGCATTGTGGAGCAACAGTGCTAACCACTGTGCCACCATGCCACCCTTAGCAGATTTGACAGCATCTGTTCGAAGGGCAGCAAAGTTAACATTTTGAGTTGAATGTGAGTATGTATTTCTCCAGCACTTTGTTTTTCTTACAGATTTTCAGTATCTAAAGTATTTTGCGTTCATATGAGTTTTGATATGGGGCATTTTAGCGAACAGGTGAGTTGGTGGTTGAAATATTTGCCCAAAATAGAATAAGAGAGGAATGAACAGTAAGACAGTCAAAATGATGGAGGGTGTATTAAGTCCCAGTCCAGAAAGGTGTTTTAACTTTTTACATTTGAATTTGGCATAGGTGAGCAGAAAGTGATGCAGTCCAGGTATGTTTCCAGTGACCCACTGAGAAGCTTTTATCAAGCAAAGTTTATTGAAGAACAAAGTTAAAATACAACAAAAAGAATTAGCGTGACTTTTACCAATTACAAGATTCAAACATGATACAGTATAACTTAACAGCTAGCTATCTATGTTGTTCCAAGTCAAATACCGTCCCACAATCATCCTTTTCTAGACTTGGCACCAAAAAACGAGTATGCACCTGTGATGCTGAGTTTTCTCCTTTTTTACACCTGCTGTGAATTAGCCCTTTGAATGTTGGATAAATCTCTGTGGTTTGCCAGTCCTGGAACTTTCCAAAAAGCCTCTGAAGAGAGAGACAGAGACAGTGCCTACTGCCACTAGCTTCTAAAAGCAACTAAACTGGAACTAAAAACTTGGACTGTTCTTGAAAAAGAACTGTCCCCATCAATCTCCCCAAATCAAACTTCACTCAGCAATCCCCAAAGGACCATAAAACCCCAGAACACTGCATTAGCCCAGATTAAAGATAAACATGATATCAATCATACTGCCTCTGTAACAATACAGGACCTTGGTTACAGCCAAAATTGTACCAACAACTTTCAGCATAGGAACGTGATTAAAATACATTTCTTAAAAACACAGTATAGTCACAGATGCACATCTGAGCACTTGATTGGAGGATTTCACTCAAATTAGAAGGATTTGCAGGATTTGTAAGCAGCTACCAGGATGTGATCAATTTGCTGGTGAATAAAAATCAGAAGTGTGTGGCGAGGTAAAATAATCTTTGTGAAAGGATTTTGGGGTGCAGAGTTAGGGAGTCATTGAAGTTTTCAAAACTTGAATTGGGGATCCTGTGAAGAGGTCATTTCAGATGTTAGTTCTTGACATTGCTTAGTATTCCAGCGAAGGAGGGAGGAAGGATAAATCTTTACATGATTTTCCAACTCCTCTCTGGTAATCTTGAAGCTCTACTCTGCACAAGCTCCAATTTGTCCAAAGTTCCATAGTCTCTTGCAAAATTCAATAGACTGGGGTACAAGGGATTAATTGGAATTAGTTATTCAAGTTGTGTATAACAATCCACTGAAGTGGGAAATCGTGGTGTGGCATTAGGCAGTTTTGTTATCCTCTGGGATGGTCCAGCTTTGGGGGAAACCTGCAGCATGCAGTTGGGGGTTTTCTTTCGAGCATTGTCTTTGTAAGTGGTCTATGCTGTTATACTGGGCTGACCTCTATGCTGAGAAAAGTAAGCAATTATATTAATTGGTGAGATACACTTTGCAGTCATTTACTTATGCTTGTCTGACCATTTTTAAACCCTCTAACCTCTGCTTTCTGCTTCCAAGAATCTATTTCAAAAGTTCTCAATCAGTTTTTTGACCTTACTTCCAACCCTTCTTGACTTCCCACGAAACTTCCCACACTGCGCCACGGGAGAGTGAGAGCAGGAATGGAATGAGGTGGAGGGTAAATGCATGGCTGAGGGACTGGAGCAGGGGGCAGGGATTCCGGTTTCTGGATCATTGGGACCCCTGTGGGGGCAGGTGTGACCTGTTCAGTAAAGACGGGTGGCATTTGAATCCCAGGGGACCAATATCTTGGCGGGAAGGTTGGCTAGGGCTACTGGGGGGGCTTTAAACTAGAAAGGTTGGGGGGAGGGAATAGAGATGAGGAGACTGAGAGCGAGGAGGTTAGCTCCTAGGTAGAGAAGGACTGTAGACAGTATGAGAGGGAGGTTAGACGGGTAATGGAGAAGGGAAGTGCCCAGACCGAGGGTCTGAGGTGTGTCTATTTTAATGCCAGGAGTGTAGTCAACAAAGTAGATGAGCTTAGGGCGTGGATTGCTGCTTGGGGATGTGATGTGGTGGCCATTACAGAGACTTGGATGTCTCAGGGACAGGCCTGGGTACTTCAGGTGCTAGGATTCAGATGCTTCAGGAAGGACAGGGAGGGGGGCAAAAGAGGTGATGGAGTGGCACTGTTGATCAGGGACAGTGTCATGGCTGCAGAGAAGGTGGATGCCGTGGAGGGATTGTCTACGGAGTCTCTTGTGGGTGGAAGTTAGGAACAGCAAAGGATCGATAACTTTGCTGGATGTTTTCTATAGGCCGCCCAATAGTGACAGGGAAGTTGAGGTGCAGATAGGGAAACAGATCCTAGAGAGATGTAGTAATAACAGCGTTGTCGTGATGAGAGACTTTAATTTCCCAAACATCGACTGGAATATCCCTAGGGTAAGGGGTTTGGATGGGGAGGAGTTTGTTAGGTGTGTTCAGGAGGATGGATAAGCCTACGAGAGGAGAGGCTGTACTTGACCTGGTGCTGGTTAATGAACCAGGACAGGTGATGGATCTCTCGGTGGGAGAGCATCTCGGGGATGGAGGTCACAATTCTATCTCCTTCACGATAGCATTGGAAAGAGATAGGATCAGGCAGGCTAGGAAGGTGTTTGCCTGGAGTAAGGGCAAATATGATGACATCAGGCAGACAATTGGGCGAGTAAACTGGAAGGAGGTGTTCTGGGGGAAAAGTACTGAAGGAAGGTGGCGGATTTTCAAGGAATGTTTGACTGGAGCTCTGCACGACAACGTTCCGATGAGACAAGGAGGTTTTGGTAGGCCGCGGGAGCCGTAGTGCACGAAGGTTGTGGTGGACCTGGTCAGGAAGAAAAGAAAGGTGTATAAAAGGTTCAGAGAGCTAAGACATATTGAGAATCTAGAGGAGTATAAGGCTTGTAGAAAGGAGCTTAAAAAGGAAATTAGGAGAGCCAGAAGGGGACATGAGAAGGCCTTGGCAGGTAAAATTAAGAAGAATCCCAAGGCGTTCTACAAATATGTGAAGAGTAAAAGGATGAGAAAAGAAGGGATTAGACCTATAAAAGGTGAAGGGGGAGAAGTCTCTGTGGAACCGGAAGAAATGGCAGAGGTGCTTAATGAGTACTTTGCCTCGGTATTCACGGTGGAAAGTGATCTGGGAGGTTGTACCACAGGTTTGCGGCAGACTGAAAAGATTGAGTATGTGGGTATTAAGAAAGAGGATGTATTGGAACTTTTAAGTTCTATCAAGATAGATAAGTCGCCGGGACTGGATGGGATGTACCCCAGGTTATTGTGGAAGGTGAGGGAAGTGATTGCAGAGCCCCTGGCGATGATCTTTACATCGTCGATGGAGACGGGAGAGGTTCCGGAGGATTGTGGATGTGGTTCCTATTTTCAAGAAAGGGAACAGGGATAGCCGGGGAAATTACCGACCAATGAGTCTTACCTCAGTGGTTGGTAAGTTGATGGAGAGGATTCTGAGGGACAAGATTTATGAGCATTTAGAGAAGTTTAGAATGATCAGGAATAGTCAGCACAGCTTTGTCAAGGGCAGGTCGTGCCTTACGAGCCTAGTTGAGTTCTTTGAAAACGTAACTGAACGCATTGATGAAGGAAGACCGGTGGACGTGGTTTACATGGACTTCAGCAAGGCGTTTGATAAGGTCCCCCATGCAAGCCTTCTTGAGAAGGTGAGAGGGCATGGGATCCAAGGGGCTTTGGCCTTGTGGACCCAGAACTGGCTTGCCTGCAGAAGGCAGAGAGTGGTTGTGGATGGGTCTTTTTCTGCATGGAGGTTGATCACCAGTCGAATGCCCCAGGGATCTGTTCTAGGACCCTTGCTGTTTGTCATTTTCATAAATGACCTGGATGAGGAAGTGGAGGGATGGGTTAGTAAGTTTGCCGATGATACGAAGGTTGGTGGTGTTGTGGATAGTCTGGAGGGATGTCAGAAGTTGCAGCGTCACATAGATAGGATGCAAGACTGGGTGGAGAAGTGGCAGATGGACTTCAACACGGATAAATGTGTAGTGGTCCATTTTGGCAGGACCAATGGGATGCAGGAGTACAATATCAAGGGTAGGAGTCTTAGCTGTGTTGAAGAACAGAAGGATCTTGGGGTCCGGGTCCATAGGACTCTTAAATCGGCCTCGCAGGTGGAGGATGTGGTCAAGAAGGCGTATGGTGTACTGGCCTTCATTAATCGAGGGATTGATTTTAGGAGTCAGGAGGTAATGCTGCATCTTTATAAGACCCTTGTCAGACCCCACTTGGAGTACTGTGCGCATATCTGGTCGCCTCACTACAGGAAGGATGTGGAAGCTATTGAGAGGGTGCAGAGGAGATTTACAAGGATGTTGCCTGGATTGGGAGGCATGCCTTATGAAGATAGGTTGAGGGAGCTAGGTCTCTTCTCCCTGGAGAGACGAAGGTTGAGTGGCGACCTGATAGAGGCTTATAAAATGTTGAGAGGAATAGATAGGGTGGATTCTCGGAGATTATTTCCCAGGGCTGAAATGGTTGCTATGAGAGGACACAAGTTTAAGGTGCTGGGAAGCAAGTACAGAGGAGATGTTAGGGGAAAGTTTTTCACTCAGAGGGTGGTGAGTGAGTGGAATCGGCTGCCTTCGGTGGTGGTAGAGGCGAACTTGCTGGGGTCTTTTAAAAGACTTCTGGATGAGTATTTGGGATCTAATGGGATTGGGAGTTACAGATAGTTCTATGGCTTGGTAGGTATAGATGTGATCAGTGCAACTTGTGGGCCGAAGGGCCTGTTTGTGCTGTAGTGTTCTATGTTCTATGAAACTTTCTTAAAATTCACAAGGTTCATTTGGATATGATCATAAATACTGTAAAACATTACAAGAGCATAACACTGAAGGAACAGGACCATTATTAACATATCACAGTGATCAATTTAACTGCAGTACATTTTTCCAAGATGTCATTAACTTGAAAGATATATATTAGAAGCTATTATTTTAATTTTTTTCAGAAGACACCATACTTCCAGTTCACTCTGTCCTTTTAAATTATGAAAGTGACATAAGCATTTTTTGTTATCAAAGTTCTTCTGGTTATGTCATCACTCAAGCCATGGCACAATTTGTATGCTGTTCTATGGCAGGCTGGCACAGCATACTAATAAGGGATTTCTGGCAATGCCAAACATCTGAATGTTTGATCTGTATTACAAGGAATTGCAGAATTTAACTTGAAATGGGTGGTATCCTAGAATGTGTAAGATATCTCATCAGTATTATTTATTTTAGAAATAAAGTTAATGAACATTTAATTGTCCTTTGAAGAAGCGCCGAAGAATCGTACTGACTTGAAATGTTAACTCTGTTTCTCTCTCCACAGCTGCTGTCAGACCTGCTGAGACTTTCCAGCATTTTCTGTTTGTAATTGTTCTATATTTGACTGAGCCTTGCCGGTTTTATTTATGCTCATGTTCTGAGCAGTCTTAGTTGACCTTGCTTCAACTCTGCAGGTTCATCACAGTCTGTATTTATTTCCAAAGAAAACCTGGGATTATAATTTCTCTTCCAAGTTTGAAGTCGTGGTCTACCCTTAGTATTTTGCTTCCCACCAAGGAGCTATTTTTATCTTAAGATGAACATACAATGTCACTATAACATTTCTGCATTTATATTATACACAGATCAGGTTTTCTGAGGGCTGCAGATGTGTCTACTTTGTGTATGTTTTAATGTGGAGATATGCAGATTAAAGAACATTGGAATATGTAGCAATGTGAGGTAGAGTCTGTCGCCAAGCTAGCAGATAAATGACTTGGCTCTGATAATTGGCCATTTGCTGTTGATAAAAGAGAACTACTGTGGATGCTGGAATCTGAAACAAAAATAGAAAATGCTGGAAAATTTCAGCAGGTCTACGAGAGTCAGTGGAGAGAAAACAGAACTAACGTTTCAAGTCTGAAGGAGTCTTTGTCAAAGCTGGTTCATGATTTGATGATGATGTCCAATTGATAAAAAATTATAACTCGGTAAGGTTAATGAAAGATTGAAAAGTATTTTGAGGGCTGCTTGTTAGCAGTCCAAATGACTTATGAAAACTCCATGCAACTCATTGTTAACTTGGTGATGCTATGAACATGTAGAAAAATGGATGCATTGGAGAAATTTCAGAAAAAAGCAAAATGAATAATGGTAGATCTTATGTCTCCAGGCTATGATGGGAGATTCAGAATTGAGTTTATTTCCCACAGGAAAAGCAAAAAGAGTGAATTCTGGAAATGTTCAACAGATCAATTAGCACCTCTGTCCAGAGCATTTTTTTTATTCATTCATGGGACATGGGTGTCGCTGGCTGGCCAGCATTTATTGCCCATCCCTAGTTGCCTGAGAGCAGTTGAGAGTCAATCACATTGCTGTGGCTTTGGAGTCACATGTAGGCCAATCCAGATAAGGAAAGCAGATTTCCTTCCTTAAAGGACATTAGTGGACCAGATGGGTTTTTCCAACAATGGGCAATGGTTTCATTGTCATCAGTAGACTTAATTCCAGATATTTTTTATTGAATTCAAATTCCACCGTCTGCTATGGCGGGATTCGAACCCGGGTCCCCAGAACATTAGTTGAGTTTCTGGATTAATAGTCTAGCAATGATGCCACAAGGCCATCATCTCCCCAATTTAGGTTGTGGATGCCACACAACACCTGAAAAATATTATAGATCAACTGTGTTTAAAAGGGCAGAGAAAACCTTGTACATATGCACAAGAGACAAAACAAAATGACTTTGAGTGCTTAGGCTGCTAAAAAGGAGTTGGTTAGATGACAACTATGATATTAGAATGAGCCAATACAGGCAAAATGAGAGATATTGCAACATAATTAAATTTAAAGATGTGAAAAGAAATATAGGTAAATTAGAGAAAGAGAAAGAGAAGTAGAAAGCAAGCAGAAAATGTTGGAAATAGTTGGCGGTCTGACAGCTAACTGGAAACTTAAGTAAAACAGACAAAATCTAAACAGTTTATTTTAATTGCTTGTAGATGTCAGAAAAAACCAGGTCATTTATTTCTGACATGAATTTAATTATGCCTTTGGTTTTCACAATACAGTAGCCCAAAGTGGTGTTTGACATGTGATTTAGGCAGTTTCATTAAGTAGTGACTAAACAGAAATCAAACAACTGCCATTTTAAGATGGCAGAAACCTGACATTATTAATTAGTTCTTGTAAATGGCAAATAATCTGCAAATTGATTTTACAACCAGGAATTATTGTAATACTGCCCTGAACTTTTTTTTTATGTTTATTATGATTGAATTAATTTCTGCATGTTTTTCTTTTATAGTGTCATAAAGTCATAAACTTTAAAGCGTGGAAACAGGCTGTTTGGCCCAAATTGTCCACGTGCCCCTTTTTTTAAACCACTAAGCAAGTCCCAATTGCTCGCATTTGGCCCAAATCGCTCTATACTCATCTTACCCATCTAAATGTCTAAATGCTTTTTAAAAGACAAAATTGTACTCGCCTTTACTACTACCTCTGGTAGCTTGTTCCAGACACACACCACCCTCTGTGTGAAAAAATTGTCCTCTGGACTCTTTTGTATCTGCTGCTGAATGCAATGTAATATTTGAAATCAGGGTTTGCACATTTTTGATGTAAAGATAGATTTGTTCAGGACCTGTCCCCAGGATGGGAAGATGGTAACCAGATGCCAGTCCTTGTTACACTACTGATCATAGTTCAGGTGTATGCAGCTAAAATGAGATGAAACCATTGTGGAGACATGCTAGTGCAAGTGACAAATGCTGTTTTCCAGATATCCCTGTGGATCTATCAACATATTCATAAATGTTGAATCTAGCATATATTAGTCATGATCATATCTTTCATCAGCATCACAATCCAGATGTCCTGTGTCCCAGGGTTTTCCATCTTCCAGCTGTCATATGAGATTAATTCAAATAACTGTAATTACTTACTAATAAGTAATCGACAGAAAATCACACAATTAGAATACCTATTTTTTTCAATATTATCATTCACAAATTAGCCAACTGAATTACTAAAATCTTGCCATTCCTTTGCTTGCATCATTTGTGCACAGCAAGATGTGGAACTTGTATAGCACCACAAGCAAATGATTATTCTGAAAAATAACTCAGTAAAATTACTTTATGGTTCATTCAAGTGTCCTGTGGAGCTGAAAATTCGGTCAGACTCTGACTACATCTATTAACAAATTGTGTGTGTGTGTCTGTAGTTGCATTGTTCTGGGTGATCTGAATCTGCATATAGATTTGGTGTGTCAAATTAGACGTTGTACAATAGAGGAGAAATTTCTGGAGTGTTTGCAGGACGATTTTCTGGACAATACATTGGAGCTCCAACATAGGAATAGGCCATCTTGGACTGGGTATTGGCCAATGAGAAAGGATTAGTTGGCAACCTAGTTGAGAGAGAACCCTTCAGTGATTATAAGACTGTAATATGTTAGAATTCTTTGTCAAGGTGGATATTGAGGTAGTTTATTCTGAGACCAGGGTCCTGATTTCCAATAAAGATAACTATGATAGTACAAGGCATGAGTTGGCTATAATGGATTGGGAAACTTTACTGAAAGGAAGGACGGTGGGCAGGCATTCAAGGAACAATCGGTCAACTCCAAAAGTTGTTTATTCCTATTTGGTGCAGGGAACTGTGGTCAAATGGTGGCTTATAAGGGAAATTAGTATTAGATTCAAAGAAGCAACATATAAATTGGCAAGAAAAAGCAGTAGACCTGAAGATTGGGAGCAGTTTAAAACTCAGCAAAGGGATTGATTAAGAATGGCAAAATAGAGTATAAAGTAAGCAAGTGGGCAACATAAAATCTGAGTGTAAAAGTTTCTACAGGTATGTAAAGAGAAAGATTAATGTGGCCGTTGCAATTTGAAATGTGGGGAATGTATAACGGGGAATAAAGAAATGGCTGAGGAACTAAATTCGTACTTTGCCTCTGTTTTCTCAAAGGAAGACAAATGTACCAGAGGTTCTGAGAAACATAAGTTATAGAGAGGAGCTGAAGGCAATCAGTATTAGTGGAGAAATGGTTTTGGGAAAGTTAATGGTATTGAAGGTGGATAAATCTCCAGGGCCTGATAATCTTCTTCCCAAAGTATTAAGGAAGTGGCAATTGCAAGGGCCTGAGAAATATTCCAAGTCATTTTCCAAAACGTTTTGGACTTTGGGATGGTTCCTGCAGATTGGAGGGTAGCTAATGTTAGCCCGCTATTCAACAAGGGAGGTAGAGAGAAAACAGTGACCTATAGACTACTGAGCCTAATGTCAGTAGTAGGGAGGTTGCTAGAGTCTATTATTGAAGATTTCATAGCACAACATTTGGAAAGCAGTGGTGCAATCAGATAAAGGCAGCATGGATTTACAAAAGGAAAATTGACAGATCTACTGGAAGTCTTTGAGGATGTAACTAGCAGAATGGACCAGAGAAAACTGGTGGTCTATTTAGACATTCAGAAAGCTTTCAACAAGGTCTCAGAGCAGATTACTATGTAAAGTTAAAGTGCGTGTGATTGCAGGTAGTGTCCTGAGTTGGATAAAAAGCTGGGTGGCTGACAGGAAGCAAAGGTTTGGAATGAATTGGTCTTTTTCCAATTGGCAGGCAGTGAAAGTGGGATAACGCTGGGATCTGTGCTAGGAGCCCAACTGTTCATGTTATCATGTTAATGATTTGGATAAGGGAATTAAATGTACTGGGGACAATTCTCTTGGCCTGCTACAGTGCTCAAGTAGTGCAACAAGCCAGGAGATGTAAGTGGGGGGGTCTGTAGTGGACTTGTGACCAGCTCTCCCAAGCAATGTTTTTCATTGTAATCAGCCTCATGTCGCAAATCAGCACGAAGCTGATTATTCTATTGAAATGTCAATTTCAATATGATTAGCAAGCCTGGGACAGTAGTCACATTAATCCTTGGCACTGCTGACTGGGCACTTGGCATTGCCCATTGGGCACTATGTAGTGCCAAGGGGTCAGAGCCAGAGGGGGCAGAGCCTACTGAGGGCAGGACTGATTAGTGGCGGTGTGGAAGTGGAAACCCTCTGCAAATGGGTTGTTGGGAGAGAGCGAGAGGAGGCAGTCGGTGTTGCACATCAGAGCGGTTGGTGGAGGAGGGTGTGATGGGAGTGTGGTGAGATTGGCTGCACACTGGGGGGTTGGGGCTGGCGAAGGGGGGCTGGTGATTGGGGCTGGCCTGTAGGTGTCAGGTAGGCGAGCAGTTGGGAGGTGGGTGTTGGTTAGGCCGGCAGTTGGAGTGTGGGGGCTGGCTGGCAGGTGATTGGGGGTGTGGGAGCGTTTTGGGTAGGCAGGTGATCAGGATGGTGGCTGCGGGGCGGGGGGGTCAGAGGTTGGCGATTAGGGGGTTGCCATTGACAGATTGGCACACACGTGGTAGCTTGCATCGTGTGCTGATACTGGCCTCTCCAGCGGGATGAAATCTTGTCCCCCACTTACAGCGTGAATCCCCCTGAGGTACTCTGTGATTCATGAAACTAAGTACTCCCAAAAAATGGGTCAGAAAAGTTTTTTTTGGGAAAATCAGCTCTATTATCTCCGATTTTGCATGTGATTCAAAGTTGGGTGGGAGGGTAAGATGTGAGGAAGGTGCAGAAATGCTTCAGCATGATTTAATTTTTGTCACCCTTTTTTTGGGAGTACTTAGTTCCATGAATCAGAGTACCTAGAGAATACCTCACGCTGTAAGTGGGGGACAGGATTTCATCCCAGTGAAGAGGCCGGCATCAGCATGATTTAAGTGGATTGAGTGAGATGCATGGCACATGCAGTATGATGTGGATAAGTGTGATGTTATCCACTTTGGTAGCATTAATAGGAAGAGAGATTATTATTTGAATGGATGTTAATTGGGAGAGGTGGATACGCAGCAAGATCTTGGTGTCCTTGTGCATCATTCGCTAGGAGTAAGCGTGCAGGTACAGCCAGCAGTAAAGAAGGCAAATGGTATGTCGGCCTTCATAGTGAGCGGATTTGAGAAACGTTTACTGCAATTGTATAGGGCATTGGTGAGTACACCTAGAGTATTGTGTGCAGTTAATGTGTCCTTTTTTGAGGAAGGATATTCTTGCTATAGAGAAAGTGCAGCAAAGGTTTATGAGGCTGATTGCTGGGATGGCAGGAGACATTAAGTCATTTAGGTTGTATTCATTGGAGTTTAGAAGGGTGAGAGGGGATCTCATAGAAACTTATTAAATTCTAACAGCAGATTCAGAAAGAATGTTCCCAATGGTTGGGGAGTCCCGAACTAGGGGTTATTGTTGAACATAATAGGTAAACCTTTTAGGACTGAGGTGTGGAGAAATTTATTTACCCAGAGTGTGTGGCATGAGGCCAAAATGTTTTGTGATTTTAAGAAGGAATTAGATATAGCTCTTGGGATTAAAGGGATTAAGGATATTGATCAAGGATATTCTGGGGGGATCAGGATATTGACTTTGACCAAGATAATGAATGGTGGAGCAGGATCGAAGAGTTGAATGGCATTGTGCCTGCTTCTGTTTTCTATGTATGTCAGTCCTAAATTTATTTGTTTGAATCTTTCCCAGAAAGCAGATGACCAGAGCTCAAGTCTCTAAATAGTGGGTTACTATTCATGATACCTGCGTCTATATAGAGTTGTGTGTCAGGCTATAGAAACAATCCAGGGCACAACATAGGAGTAGGCCACTTGGTCCCTTGAACCTGCCCTGTAGTAAGATCATAGCTGGTTTAATTTTAACCTCAACTTCACATTCCTGCATACCCCAACGACCTTTCATCCCCTTACTCATCAAGAATCTATCTCCTTCTGCCTTAAAGATATTCAAAGACTCTGCCTCAAACATCTTTTGAGGGAGAGAATTCCAAGGTTTCACAACCTCCTGAGAGAAAATGTTTTTCCTCAACTCTGTCTTAAATGGGCGATCCTTAATTTTAAACAGTAGCCCCTAGTTCTAGATTTCCCTCCGCTCAGGATCTTGTATGTTTTGATCAAGTTGTCTCTTACTCTTCTAAACTCCTTGCAGAAACAGCCCTAGCCTATCTAGCCTTTCCACATAAGAGAACCCGCCCGTTCCAGGCATTGATCTAGTAAACCTTCTCTGAAATGTTTCCATTTTTTCCTTAAGATGACCAATACTGTACACAGTATTTCAAATGTGGCCTCACCAATGCCCTGTACAACTGAAGCACAACTTCCCTACTCTTGTATTCACAACCCCTTGCAATGAATTATATTTTATTAGCTTTGCTGATTACATGCTGCACCTGTGTACCAACCGTTTATGATTCATGTACTAGGACACCCAGATCCATCTGCTAGATGTAAACAGTAGAGGCGAGTTTTATTCTATGCTCCCTTTTCATTATCCCTTAGTTAATCAAAATAATATTCCAAATTTACCATCTCCATTCCCTTAACCATATTATAACTGGCTTTAAGATCACCTTACCGATGCTCCCTTTACATGCTGGAAAGTTTATATTTCCCCATCATTTCCTGATATTGCTTATCTTTGAAGTTAGATTTCAGCCTTGTGGCTTTTGTTTGCACAGTCTAGTGTTTCCCTTGTGTCCTAGCAACCAAAGCTAAAAACAGTATTCCATGTGTAGTTTGAGCAGAGCACGATCTAGTTGCTTTTGATTTATTCTGTCCTGTATTCTATTGCGTTGCTGACAAAAGTTTGATGTATTGTTTGATGATTACTGCTGTGCAATGATTTTGTTTCTTTTGGATCCTCTTGCTTCGGACCATAGAACTTTCAACGATTGCACAAAAAATATTGGACAACAAAAAAAGAATTTGGAAGGCATTTTGATGAATTTCTGGAAACCTGACGGCTAGATTTTGCAATCGGGTTTTTCATTTACTTTACAAAGCAGCTATTGTGTGTGAACCTTTAATACTGAGAACGTATAGCAGAGCACCTCCTTCCGGAGCAACAAGTAGTTTAGTTGATCATAATTAGTTTCTAATAAAACATGTGCCCGTGTACCAAAGTTATTACATTATTCAGATTTGTTGATCTGTATTCGAGAAAATCAGAAAGCATCAGTTGATTTTTTTTTGATTGGTATTGTCAATGTTGCATGGGTAATGGGCACTTGAATCTTTCAGCCACCTCTGTTTGTGGTCAGACTGAACACTCAGATGTTTATAATTGGACTGTAGCAAAGCCTTGTGGTTGAAACCCTAATTCTGTTCTCTGTAATCCCTACACATTTTTAGTTGCATTCCCAAACAATACCACAGAAGATCTAAATATGGGTTCTGAGGCTTCCAAGCTTTAGCTTGGCATGCACATGAAACTTTGAAGCCAAAAGTTTTGTTTAGGAAGTAATTTTAAACTGCTCATAAGCGGAATAGTTACAACACATTAGTACTGTTAAGATCCTAGACTGGATCCACAAGTTTCTGGTGTGATCCCATTATGACTAATAACTTTTGATTAAAGTGGACAAAGTTTGAGATTCAACATACTTAATTAGAGAATAAAACCACAAGATTTCACAGATTTTGAACAAGAAAAATAAAATTTACTGCACAAGGTCAGAAAGATAAAACAGTTTACAATGTCAATCTTCTACATTAAATTGAGTTAAGATGGGGTACATATAAATTAACAGGCAAATTGTATGGAATACACACTGCACAATAGATGACAGATGCAGCCAAGATAAATTCCTAATAACTGCCCCCTCCAGATGCCAGTAAACACTTATGTCAGCCAATCTCATTGAGATCCTGTGTCTCACTCTCACAAGAGATTCTAGTCTTCCTCTTTCATGTTTCACCCACAGTGTTTGTAATTAGTTTGTTCCTTTTGCAGATGCAAATCTATATCAGTCCTGGGGCAGAGAGCTATTGCAATTCGTCTGGAAGCAAATAGCTATGGTGGATGAAGTGGCGGTGGTTGAATGTGCAAATCAAAGTCCTCAGGATGTGCGAGGCAAATGTTTGGTACTCATTCTCTTCATTGTGTTCAGGTAGTTTACTGCTAAAGAATACTCAAACTCCTGTTTTACCAAAGAGTGGAGCTTGTGCAATAGGTGAAGAAGTGGAAGAGGGGTAATCTTAGAACACAGGAAGCAAAGAGAGGGGTTTGGGTACGAGCCTTTGATGGTTAATGAAGGCAGAAGCAGTTTAGGCAGTAATCTTGGATAGGCTGACTATTGAGAAGTGCATTTGAGGGAGAAAAGAACTGAGAGAGAGCATGGTGGCACAGCGGTTAGCACTGCTACCTCACAACGCCAGGGACTGGGTTTGATTCTGGCCTCGGGTGACTGTCTGTGTAGAGTTTATACGTTCGCACTATGTCTATGAGTGTTTCCTCCAAGAGCTCCAGTTTCTTCCCACAGTCCAAAGATGTGTGAGTTAGGTTGATTGGCCATGCTAAATTTCCCTTTTGTGTCCTAACGTGTAGGTTAGGGGGATGAGCAGGGTAAATATGTGGGGCTAGGGGCTTGGCAGGACTGTTGTCAGTGCAGGCTCGATTGGCCTCCTTCTGCTCTGTAGGGATTCTATATGAGCAAGAAAATATCGCAAAGAGGTCAGAGACTCCGGATCATTAACATAATTTCTAGTTGTTTTATCAGTCAGTGTCGGCAGCTGTCAGTTCTGAGGTGCCTTTTGTATTGATATGGGTTTGGGTAGATCCTGACAGAGTTTAAATTGGCCCCATTTTTGTAACAGTGTGAGTATTGCCCACAAATACTGTTTTCCAGTTACCTAAAGCAGTGCCGTAAGTCTCTACCAATGTTATTAGATTTTATTTTGATCAGTTGGCTAGTTTACTAACTGAACCATCTTTCAATTTTGCTCTGCATCTTGCGTACAATTTCAGAATCTGGAATTTTTTTAACATGTTGTCTTTTCAATGTAACATTTAAAAAATTGTTTAATGTACATCTTTATCTTTCTTTGAGCTGATGAGCAAAGCTGGCCTGGAAGAGCATAATGAAGTCATTTGCTGTCACAGTAACTTTGTCACTAAAACTGCTTAGGTTTTAAAACTCCCCTTTGGATGTGTGAATTTGACTGTTTTCTTATTCACCATAAAAGTGATTTCTTGCACCTCAACCATGAACCTTTCTTTTCCCTTCAAAGGATTTTGACAGGACTCTCTCCAGCGTTTACTACTTTTATTCAGACTCCAGTATTTTGCTGATTTTATTTTTGTATTATGTTGCGAATATTGGGAGGCTAACACCCTGCCTTCACCTCTTTGAAGTCAACTGATATATTAATACATTCACATTTTCACAGTTTCGTGATACCCCCTTCTCTCTTCCCCTCATCCAGTATTCCACTGTCCATCAGTGTCTTCTTCCTCCGTTCCCTCCATTCTCTCTCTGTCCTGCCCACCATTTTCTATTGTTTGATGGAGTGGTAGAATTATGGGTTAAGTGTAGTTATGGGTATATTTGTATTTTTGTTCCAGATTAGATTTTTTTATGTTTATCATGTTCTAAATATTATTCTTAGTGGTTTATACTGAACTAAAACAAATTAATTGGGATGGCCATCATTTTAAGGGCTTAGATGGGGTAGAGTTCTCAAAATATACACGGAAAACTTCTTGGGTCAAGATGTAAAGGATCCAACAAAGGATGGCACAGTATTGGACCTAATTCTGGGGAATGAAGCCAGAATGGTAGGTGATGTGTTGGTGGGGGAGCATTTTGGTGCTAGTGACTACAACATGGTTCAATTCAAATTTGTTGTGGACAAAGAAATAGGCAAGTTGCAGAAAAAGGTTTTAAATTGGGAGAGTAGATTTAACAAAATATGGCAGTGTCTGGCCAAAGTAGACCGGAACAAGTTACTTGTGGGGAAATCTACCACGCGCGGTTGGGGGGTTGTGCCCGGTGTGCGCATTCAAAGATGAAGTGGGGAGGTATAGACCCAACATGTTTCCTCTGGGGTAATAGGAAGTGTAACAAACCCAGAGAACCATTGATAACCAAAGGCATTCAAGATGCAATGAGAAGGAAAAGAGAGGCTTTTAACAAGTATAAGGAAAGTAAATCTGTGGAAGCGTTAGTGGAGTACAGAAAGTGCAGGATGGAGCTTAAGAAATCAATTAGGAGAGCAAAGAGGTGATATGAGAAAGCTTTGGCTGATAAAAGTAGGGAAAATCTTAAGATGTTTTTGAAGTATATCAAAGGGAGGAGGATAACAGTGAAAGAGTAGGGCCCATTAAGGACCATGGGGAAAATTTGTGGGTGGAGGCAAAGGACATTGGTCGGGTGTTGAATTAATATTTCACATCTGTCTTCACCTACGAAAATGAGGAAGTAGTTATGGAACTCAGGGAGAGAGACTATGCGGTCCTAGAGCAAATTGTCATAGGGATTGACAGGTATTGGAGGTATTGGCGGGCTTAAAGTGAACAAATCTCCAGGTCCGGATGAATTGCCTCCCAGGCTGTTGTGGGAGGCGAGGGAGGAAATTGCAAGAGCCCTGACGGAAATTTTTAATTCTTTCCTGGCCACCGGAGAGGTGCTGGAGGACTGCAGAACAGCTAATGTAGTCCCACTATTTAAGAAAGGTTGTAGAGGCAAGCTGGGAAACCACAGATCAGTGAGTTTCGCGTCTGTGGTTGGGGAAACTACTGGAGAAGATTCTGAAGGAGAGAATCTATCTCCGTTTGGAGAGGCAAGGTTTGATCAGGGATAGTCAGCATGGTTTTGTCAGAGGGAGGTAATGCCTAACAAATTTGACTGAATTTTTTGAGCATGTAACCAAATGTGTAGATAACAGTAGTGTGGTTGATAACGTTTACATGGATTTCAGCAAAGCTTTTGACAAAGTCCCACAGGGGAGACTTATTAAGAAGGCAAATGCACATGGAATACTGGGTGATCTGATGAGGTAGATACATAATTGGCTATGCGGTAGGAGACCAGGCAGTGACAGGTGGCTGCTTCAGTGACTGGAGGCTGAAAGGCCTGTACTGCACTGTAATGTTCTAGTGACTGGTGGCATAGCACAAGGATCTGTGCTGGGTCCTCTATTGTGCGCGATTTATATAAATGACGTAGATGACTATGTGGGAGGGTAGGATCAGTAAGTTTGCTGATGACACAAAGATTGACCGAGTGATACAGGAACATAAAGATGAGATGGTCAAATGGGCGGATAAGTGGCAGATGGAATTTTATCCTTTAAAGTTTGAAAGGAGTAATTTGACAAGAACAGATAATATGAAAAGTCTGACACTGGGAAGTTCTGAAGAACGAAGGGACCTTGGTGTGCTTGTCCATAGATTTCTGAAGGCGGAAAGGCAGGTTAATGGGGTGGTGAAAAAGGCATATGGCACATGTGCCTTTATTAATCGGGGCATAGATTACAAAAGCAGAAAGTTGTATAGAACATTGATGAGGCCACAGCTGGAATACTGTGTGCAGTTCTGGTCGCCACATTATAAGAAGGATGTGATCGTACTGGAACGGGTGCAGAGGAGGTTCACCAGAATGTTGCCTAGAATGGAACATTTAGGTTATAAGGAGAGGTTGGATAGGCTTGGGTTGTTTTCTCTGGAGCAATAATTGAGGTGTTCAAGATTATGGGGAGCATGGACAGGATGGATAGGGAACAGCTGTTCCTCTTAGTTGAGGGGTCAGTTACGAGAGGACACAAGCTAAAAGTGAGAGATGGGAGGTTTAGGAAATAAGAGGTATTTGAAGAAAAGTTTTTTTACTCACAGAATGGCGAAAGACTGGAATGCACTGCCTGGGAAGGTGGGGGAGGCGGGATGTCTCATGTCCTTTAAAAAGTACCTGGATAAGTACTTGGCACATCATAACATTCAAGGCTATAGGCCAAGTGCTCACATGTGGGATTAGGTGGGCAGGTCAGAACCTTTCATGCGTAGGTACAGACTTGATGGGCCAAAGGGCCTCTTCATCACTGTAGTTTTATACGAAATTGAGTTGGGGAAGAAGGATTTTGCTTCGAGATCAGTGAATAATTGAAATATGAAGGAAGTATAAAATGACAAGTCAACAATTCTTCAGACTTGTGGTAAATTAAGTTCCATTTTAATTTCCAATTTTATTCCACACAATTCAAAAATTTATGACATTTGGAAATTGCGAGTCAAATTCTGTTTTTCTTGCCTGAAATGATAGGGTATGGAGGAATTTGTACCAGAGTTTTATGGATTGCATTTTATAATTGCATCTATTTACTATAAAGATGACAAACCAGTGACCTTGCCAAACCTTGAAAAACTGAGACTTAAGAAGTTGACTGATGAGAAAAAAATTGACTGATTGCTTGTTGGTCACGCAGGAAAATTTATCAGTGATGTATTGACGGCAGAATGCAACAATGCCAGAATTCTGGTCTATAGTATTTGAGTACTGATTATATGCAGATAATTATTAAAGGAGATTAAATTCATATGACTACGTGTAAAAACTACCTTACTCATTATTATTGAGTACATTTTCTCTCTCCTAGATAAACCAAGAGCGACCAGAACGTATGCCTGACTTGAAAGCACTAGTAGATAAAAGGTTTAATGAGCTGAAAAGCCTGAACAAAGATGAAGATCTAATCAAAAATGATAAATACATACACTTTAAAGGTCAGCTGAAGGAGATGAAAAGGCAAGGTAAGTGTTTTTGTATTTAAAACATCTGTATCATTGCTTGTAATTTATAATCTCATGTTGGAAATCTTACATTATGTTACGCTTGTTAAAGGAGTTACATACCATTAATAAAAATGTAAAACTATAATGCATAGCAGTTTAGTAAACATTGGAACATAAAAATTGCTGAATTAGAAGACCACAGTCCATCTAGTTAGCTTTCCATCATCTGGACGTTTTTGTTTCCATCTGTCATTCGTATGCCGTATTGCAAGCTAATGACTATCTAACGTTGATCTACGCTAATTTACTTAGATTGTTTGTAATGACAAAAAAGTCATTATTTTCCGCACTCATGATAGGTCTCAATTTTTCTTTTCTCTTCCTGAACTTCCCAGCCTGGGTATTAGGCATACTCTGCCCAACCTATTATCCATTCCGGTTCACTCCAGTGCTGTGGCTGGAGCTATGTTTCACACACTCAAGCCCGTACCAACTATTTTAACACAATTTCTTCCATTAATTTAGTGCCTGTTCTGAGTGCTTCAGCCCATTTTTCAATTCCTTGCCATTCTCTGAAAGCCACAAAACATCCCCATTCAGTGTCACGATGATGCCAAAGGAGATCACCATTGTTTTTATGCATATTCATATTAAAAGTCTCATTTTAATCTTTGGTTAGACTATCGCTGGTCCATAATGAGCTTAATTGGGTAAGAGGCAGAGAGAAGAGTCACTTGAAGCAGGATGGTCAGAGGATAGACCTTCCGGTGATTAAGATAATCCTGATTAAAGTTGCAAACACTGCAGCTTTTCAAATGGAAAATTAAAACTTGATCCAAAAACTGATTCAACAACAAGAAAAAATGTTAATGGAAAGCAATTTGGCAGTTGATAATTTTTTAAATCCCTTATTTGGATGTTGCACCATGTGGCATTTGCAACTTAATTTGTAATGATACAAGCTTTCATTTATGTTTTAAAAATTTGGACAACTTTCCTTAAGTGAGGAATAGAAGATAAGATGATTTACTCTTTTTTAAAATCCCCTCCAAAATTTTAAAGAACGAGGCTACACGCTTCTAAAAGTTAATTTTCAATGTGAGAAACATTGTTTATTAGTAAATCACACTGTTAAAATGATGCATGCATTGGAGTGAACAAACCATGTCTTTCTCTGGCAAGTTTAGTCAATATCTATGGGGAAAGAAGTGTGGGAAGTTCACTCAGGTGTACGTGAATGGTGAATCTCTTAGCGAGATAGCTTCTGAAGGTGCAGGACATCTCAGACAGCTATGTTCAACCCATGCAAATCAACAGAAAGAATGTGGAAACATTAATACATTACATCATGCTCATTACCTGTACTGCAAATAATCTGCCTTTGCAAATACTACAAAAAAAGATGTTTGTAGATTAACAAGGCATTGAAATCTTCCCAGCGTGGTTCTGTTGATGTGCATCGTAAACATAGATGCTTTACTCTGTGTGGTCTTGCACTGTGTCACTCAGGGACGTTTGTAACTGATTGGAACAACAATTTAATCAATTGAGATGCTATAATTAACTGAATGGCATTGCATACAATCTTCTCTGAAAAGTTTCTGTAAGATGTTCTGTGTTACAAATTGCAGCATGTGTGTATTGTTTTAATTGTGAGCCATTGTTATTCCATAAAGGGTTGAATGTGTTGCCTTGTCTTGTATTGGTGAATTATTTCCAGAACATTGCACCAACAAATCCAAGACTAATGATTGTGGAGGGAACAAAGAACAGTACAGAACAAGAACAGGCCCTTTAGCCCATCAAGTCTATACCAACACAGATGCCTCTCTAATCTAATACTTTATTGTCTCTATGTGGCCCATATCCCTCTTTCCCTGCCTATTTATGTACCTATTCAGATGCCTGTTAAATATTTTCATAGAATCTGTTTCCACCACTTCTTTTGGCAACACGTTCCTGGCATTCACCACCGTATGTGTGAAAAACATGCCCATTATATCTCTTTTAAACTTTCCCCTCTCACTTTCAATCTATGCCCCTGTGTAAAAGACCCTTCGATCCTGGGAAAAAGTCTCTGACTATCCATTCTATTGAACCTTGTCATAATCTTGTAAACCTCGATCAGAACTCCCTCATCCTCCCAATGCTCCAATGAAAACAATCCAACTTTGTTCAACCTTTCTTCATAGTCCATATTCTCCAAACCAGGCAACATTCTGGTAAATCTCTTCTGTACTCTTTCCAATGCATCAACATCGTTCCGCGAGTGTGATGACCAGAATTGTATACAATACTCCAAATGTAGCCTAACCAAAGTCTTGCATAGCTGCAACATAATTTTCCAATTCCTGACCGATAAAGGCCAGCGTGCCATATGCTTTCTTGTCCACCTGAGTTGCCACCTTCAGGGAACTGTGGATCTGCATGCCTAAGTTCCCCTGTATGCTAATATTTCTAAAGGTGCTACCATTTACTTTCCTTCTGCAATAGTCCTTCCAAACCACATCACTTTATATTTGTCTGGGTTAAATTCCATCTGCCATCTTTCGGCCCAGGTCTCCAGCTGATTTATATCCTGCTGTATCCTCTGACAATCCTCCTCACTATCCACTACTTCCCCAATTTTTGTATCATCTGCAAATTTACTAATCAGACCACCTACATTTCCCTTCAAATCAGGCCCCAGCACTGATCCTTGTGGAACACCACTTATCACAGATCTCCAGTTAGAAAAGTACCCTTCCACTGCTACTCTCTGCTTTCTATATCTAAGCCAGTTTTATATCCATCTTACCAGCTCACCTCAGATCCTATACAACTTCATCTTTTGTATCAGCCTGCCTTGAGTAAGGCTTTACTAAAGTCCACGTATACAACATCCACAGCCCTGGTCAATTTTTCTTGTCACTTCCTCAAAGGATTCAATCAAGTTTGTGAGACACAATCTCCTGTTCACAAAAACATGCTGTCTATCGCTAATAAACCTATTCTCTTCCTGTTGTGAGTACATCCTGTCCCTACAAATCTTCTCCAATAATTTCCCCATCACTGATGCAAGGGGAACAGGCCTGTAATTTCCTGGATTGTCTCTTCTGCCCTTCTTAAACAGCAGAACAATGTTAGCCACTCTCCAACCCTCTGGTACCTTGCCCATGGCTAAAGAGGATACAAAGATTTTGGCCAAGGCCTCAGCAATTTCTTTGCTCGTCTCTCTCATTATTTGGGGATAGACCCTATCTGGCCCTAGGGACTTGTCCACCTTAATGTTTTTCAAAACTTCCACCTCCTCCCTTTTTATCTCAACATGTCCTAGAATGTCAACATCCTTCTTTTTACTCTCACCATCACCACATCTTGTTCCTTTGTGAATACTGATGCAAAGTACTCGTTAAGAACCTCACCCCCTTCATTTTGCTCCACATAAAAATTTCCTCTACTATCCTTGAGTGGACCTACCCTTGCCTTAGCTACCTTCTTCCTTATATACACATAAAAAGCCTTGGGATTCTCCTTAATCCTGCCTGCCAAGGATATTTCTTGGCTGCTTTTTGATCTTTTAAGTCCCTGAGGGATGGATAGTGTAGGCCTGCTAATATTACAACTAGGCATTTTTTTTTTACTTACCCAGTGATCAAAATATTTTAACTGTATGAATGGAGCAAACTGAAAAACAAAGAAAACTGAATGATATTTCTCCAAGGCCAAGTGCTGTCCAGTTTAGCATTTCATCACGAAGAATATAACTATTAGAGCACCAATTGACAATGATTTGGCCTACAGTTACAGTGTACCTAAAAATCTAATATTGGTAGGTATGTTTTGGCATTTTCATTTTTGCATTATCTTATTTCCTACCCTTTTCGGGTCATTTTCAGGCTAATGGGCGGATATAGCTTCCTTCCAAACCACTGCCAATTCTGCTTTGTTAATAATTTCTATGGCTTGTGTAGCTCAACAGACATTCCCCAAAAGAGAGTTTTGATGTCAATCTTTAAAAGAATTGACCCGCTTTTGATGTCAGTGTTAGTGAGTAGACACAATTGCAAAGGATACCAACCATCTGGATTGCTGTAACACACTTGACCTCTGAAATGTAGGAATACAGGGGTGAGTGCCTGACTATTGGGAAGTAGCTGACATTGCACCATTTTTAAAATGGATCATGGGCTAAACCCAGAAAACTATTGGAAAAGGAAAATACTGGTGATGCTGAAAACCTGAAATCTAAACAGATAATTCTGGAGTATTTATCACTCCAGGCAACATCTGTGGAGAGAAAATCAAAGCCAAGGTTTCAGGTCAGTGCCCTTTCATTGGAACGGGAAAAAGAGCTGCAACAGATTTTAAGCAAGTAAGGGGGTACGGATCAAGAGCAAAAGTGGATGCCACATTGCTGTGATAGGGTGGAAGCCATGGAAGATTAATTGGCAATAGGGATGAGCTTGCATGTTAAAGATGATAATGGGAAGAGGAGGCAAAAATAGAAGTAACAGAATGCCACCTACAAAAATTAGAGCAGAAATTACGATCTGAAATTGCTGAATCTAATGTTGAGTCCAGAAGACTGTAAAGTTCCTAATTGAAAGATGAGATGCAATTCCTTAAGGTTACATTGAGCTTCATTAGAACAGTGTAAGATGTGAAGGTCAGATTGCAAATTGGGTGGAAAGTTAAAATGATGGGCAACCAAAAGCTACTGAATGGCGATATACTGCAAAGTGGGCATTGACTCTGTTTTCGACCACCCTAATGTAAAGGATAAGCTTTTATTAGTGTCACAAGTAGGCTTACATTAACACTGCAATGAAGTTACTGCGAAAATCCCCGCATTGTTGCACTCCAGTCCCTGTTCGGTATAATGAAAGAGAATTTAGCACAGCCAATTCACTTAATCAGCATGTCTTTCGGACTGTGGGAGGAAACAGGAGCATCCAGAGGAAACCCATGCAGACACAGGGAGAACATGCAAACTCCGCACAGACAACGACCCAAGCTGGAAATTGAACCCAGGTCCCTAGCGCTGTGAGGCAGCTTGCTAACCACTGTGCCACAGTGCCGCCCATCTGAATCGTGAGCTGTGAATGTGGTATCTTAAATTGAAAGAAGTACAAATAAATCGCTTCTATCTTTCTCCACCACTAGCCCTCAACCTCGCTGATCACAATGACCCACTACCCTGCACCTAACATCTGGAAGAGATCGCAATGTTGGTGGTCAGGGGGGACATTATTGATGCCAGTCAAAAGAAGATAATAGAAATCCCACCCACCAACAAATCTACCAATAAAGTTTGGTATCAATAATGTCCCCCTTGAAAATAGTACAAGTAAATCACTTCTATCTGGAAGAAGTATTTGTGGCCCTGGAGGGTGGGAAGGGAGGAGGTGAAAGAGCGGGTGTTGCCACTTCTGCACTTTTATGGGAAGGTACTGTTGGGAGTAGTTGATGAGTGGACCAGAGTGTCATGAAAGGAACAGTCCCTTCAGAGTGTTGAAAGAGGAGTTGGGGAGATGATGTGTCTGGTGACAGCATCTCACTGAAGGTGACAGTATCTCTCTGAAGGTGGCAGAAAATGCATAGGATGATCTTGAATATGAAGGCTGATGCGTTGGAAAGTGAGAACAAGGGGAACCCAACTGTGGTCCTTGGAAGAATGGAACATGTTGAGAACTGAATTATTGGAAATGGGTTGGACACAGGGACCTCTGATACCCCAAAATAACGACTGTGTGGAGGTCAGGGAGATTCATATTTGAGGAAATGGATAGCTATATTGAAAGCGTTGGTATGGAAGGTGACACCCAACAGATGCAACATGGAGAAAGATTCTGAACATTGTGGAATTCAGACACTCACTTTCTTAGGATTCAACTCCATGACTCAATTCTTTCAGCTTCCTTTGAATTTCTTTGATAGATTGTATTTGGAGAAAAGTAGAAAATAGCAAATCTGGAAGGAAAGAGCATGTATTTAAATGTTGAAGAAGTGGACATATTTGGGTCAACAAGCTTAACACTAGTGGGTTAAGCTTGTTGACCTAAATATGACAGAAGACAAAAAAGTTTTATTTTAAGCAAAGGTTATTAATGATGCTGACATCTATGATGCAGTGTCTAGGATTCAGTGATTTTTGGTGAGCATGTTTGGTTTATTTTAGTTAATGCAGGCTATTAATTTATAGTAATGGAATTTTCCGTTTAAATAATTCTTCCCTAACATTTTGAGCATTTGTCTTCTTTGAACTAATATAATTCATGAAATTTACTTGAAAGGAACAAAATGTGAAATTCTTTTTAATTCATGGTTTCAGTGGGCAGACGATCAAAGCATCTTAGAAACAGCAGATTTAGTTTACAATTTCATTCTCACAGTGCGTTCCACTAGTTGGTTTATAATTTCAAAGTGCAGGAGACCAAAGGCTGAATATTTTCTTTTAATATCATTTATAATTTTTTCTCTTCCTGTGAAGTTCTCAAGGACATGTTGTAACCAATGAATGCCCCTTTTGAAGTAATTGCCTTTGGTGTTGTTTTAATTGTGAATGTTCCTGAAGAGAGTTTATATTTGGGGGAATTTTGGAGGCAAAAACAGCATGTGTTATGTGTGACCTCTTTCATGTAGGCAACTGTAGTTCTCATGTGAAGCATATCCAAATAAACGTTGGTAATCATTATTCAATAAGGACTCTCCATAGCACTGACTTTGAAACCCTATTGTTAAGTATCTTGTAAGGTCACTGTACTGCAGAATGGTTTGTTGCTGTCTTAATGCTTAAGCCGTAAGAAAATAGACCGCAACTTTCTTCTTACGAACATACATGGCCTCTGGAGCCTGCTCCACTGTTCAGTAAGATAATGGGTCACCTGATTGTAACATCTGCACATTCTGATATCCTTTCACCTTCTTGTTAATCAAGTATCTAGCTCTGCCTTAAAAATATTCAAAGCACTGCCTCTACTTCCTTTTGAGGAACAAAGTTCCAGAAACTCATTACCCTCAGAGAAAAAAATTCTCACCTCTATCTCATCTCTGTCTCAAATTTTTAAACAATGACTCCTACTTCTAGATTCTCTGATAGGAGGAAACATCCTCTCCATATCCACCCTGTCAATACCCCTCGGGATGTTAAAGGTTTTGATCTAGTTACCTCTTAATCTTCTAAACTTTAGTGGATACAAACCTAATCTCTCCAACCTTTCCTCAGAAAACAACTTGCCCATTCCTGGTGTTAGTCTAGTAAACCTCTGAACTGCTTTGACATTTTTCCTTAAATAAGGAGACTGATACTGTACACAATATTCCAGATGTGGCCTTACTAATAATATCCTGAACAATTGAAGCATAATCTCCCTAATTTTATAATCATTTTTTCTTGTGTTAAATATTAGCTTTTCTATTTGCTGTACTTGTATACTAGCTTTTTGTGATTCATGCACTGGGACAGTCAGATTCCTCTGCACATCAGAGCTCTGCAATCTCTCACCATTTAGTTAATAAGGTTCATCCTATCAAAATGGAGAATTTCACATTTGCCCATACTATATTCCATTTGTCAGATTTTTGCATATTCGCTTAACCTATCCATGTCTGTTTTGTAGCTTCCTTACATCCTCTTCACAATGTACTTACTTTCTGTGTGTTGTCAGAAAATTTAGCAACTATACCTTCAGTCCCTTCATCCAAGTCATTTGTATAAAATATAAAATTCTTGTACTAATATAACTTTGTATCACAGATCGTACTACATTCCAACTCTTCGCAAAGCTTTTTAGCATGATATTAGTTTCTAATAAAATGCAGGTGGAATCTAGATGTGCTTTTCTCCACCATCCTTGATTACATGAACACCACTGAGAGTTTTCTAACTTGAGGTTTATAAGTCATCCTGTTGAACTATCATGAAAAAAGACCATGACCCATCTTCCAATCCATCCCTGCCCAAGGATGTTTCCTCAGGTTAAACCTGATGATGGGCAGATGTACATTCTGTGATTGAACTCTTGCTTGTTTATTCTGTGACCTGGACAACGTTTTTCTACTTTATCAATATTGTCTAGCTCCGATTTTACCTAGCTGTCATTGTTGGTGAAATTCTCATCCATGTCTTTGTCATCTTTTGTCCTCTAAAGCTCCTGCCTGTAGAAGTTTCTGTTCAAAGAAATGCCAGTTGTAACTGACCCAGTGCCAAATCCAATTCAGGTAGAAGCAACTTGACATTGTATAGTGCCCTCTAATGCCCCAGGGTGCATTGTAGAAGAGAGGGAAAAAAATGCACCGAACCATTTGTAAAACATTGAAGGATGTTCAAGGTGATAGGGTGCCAATCAAGCAGGCTACTTTATCTTGAATGGTGTCAAAAGGCAAAGTTGCTCCATTCATGATGTGAAATAAACTTGCTTAACATTTCATTCTATGCTTAAAATAGATTCAAGACCATATATACAAAAGGCATAGCTAATCGATTCTGGTCACAAGAGGTTGCTATTGGGTCCTACTATTATCCAAGCATATTAAGGCTGTCGTATAAGCAAGGCACTCATTATTTAAGAAGAACGTAGGATGCCACAAATCCCAAAAATGATGTTTAAGACTGAACTGAATTAAAAGCAACATGACTTTTGAGATATTAGTGGTCAATAAAGAAGACCTTAAATTATTTAAAAGACACTGAGCTTCTCCAGAATTGGATATAAACTGTCTTTGGATGGATGGACTGAATTATCTGCACTACCTAGAAGAGCAAAGACAGCAGATGCTTGAGAACACCATGGCTGAAAGTTTCCTCCAGATCGCACACCATGGAATTATATCGCTGTCCTTCATTTGCGCTGGATCAAAATCCTGAAACCGCCCTCAACAATATTTTAGGAACACATACACCACATGGATTGCAGTAGTTCAAGAAGACGGCTCAGCACCTGCTTCTTGAAGGCAATTAGAGTTTGGTAACAAATGCTGATCTTGCTAGCAGTGCCCATGAGGAAATAAAAAAACTTTATTTTCCTTAACTTTTCTTATTCGTTCATCACTCTCAGTCGTAAAGCATCTGGTCCTGCTGCATGGCACCTCTGGAAAACAGCATGATAATTCATAATACAATTTGTCCTGATAGCCTGAGGTCAAAATGTTAACATTAGACCAATAATCTTAGTATTACAAAGAAAAGTATTATAAATATACTAAAAACCATAAATCTGGGCACAATTCTGTTGACAAAATCTTGCTACTTTTGCTGCTACAAGTAAAACTCCTTTGCTCTAATCAATTCTGTCTCTCCTTCCTAAAGTGGCATATTTAGTAATAAATAGTATAAAAACAAGATATTACATGAAAACAAATCCAGAATATATGACTTTAAATTAGACACTGAATTATTTCAGTGCACTTTGATCCAGTTTAATCAGGAGCTTCGTCAAACCTGTTACATATTTAACATTTGCCAGTCCTGATGGAAGGTTATTGACCTGAGATGTTAACTGTATTTGTCTTTGCACAGACAGTGCCTGGTCTGCTGAATATGAGAACATAAGAACCAGGAGCTGAAGTAGGCAATTTTAGCTCCTTGAGCCTGCTCTGCCATTTAAAGGATCATGACTAACCTGATTTTGGCCTCAACTCCACATTCCTGTCCATTCAGCATAACCTTTCAAACTCTTTCTAATAAAAATTTGTCTATCTCTTCCTTAAATTTACTCAATGTCCCGGCATCCACCATGCGCTGGGGCAGTGAATTTCAGACTCCCAGTCCTTTGAGAGAAGTAATATCTCCTCATCTTCATTTTAAATCTGCCATCCTTTATCCTAAACCTACGTCCTCTTGTTTTAGATTTCTCTACAAGAGGAAACCTCCTCTTCATGTCTACTTTGTCAATCCCCCTTATCATCTTTTATACTTCATGTAGAACTCCTCTCATTCTTCTAAACTCCAGGGAGTATTAGGCCTAAGCTGCCCAATCTTTCCTGAAGACAAACCCCTCATCTCTGGAATTAATCAAGTGAGCCTCCTCTGAACCATCTGTGATACAACTACATCCCTCCTCAAGTAAGGGAATCAAAATTGAATACACTATTCTAAGTGTGGCCTCACTAATGTTTTGTACAACAGCAGCAATACTTCAGTACTTTATTCCTTTAGCAATAAGTGTCAAGATCCCATTTGCCTTCCTTATTATCTGCTGTATCTGCATGCTAGTTTTCTGCACTTCATGCAGGAGGATGCCCAGATCCCTCTGCACCTAAGCACCCTGAAGTTTCTTTCCATTTAGATAACAATTTGCCTTTGTATTTTTCTACCAAAATGGATAACCTCACACTTATCCACATTAAACTCCATCTGCCAATTTTGTCCCATTCACTTAACCTATGCATATTCATTTGTAAATTTCTTAATTCACTATAACAGCTTTCCAGCAATTTCTGTCATTTTAGATTTTCACCAGCCACAGTATTTTTGTTTCCATATAATTTTTAGATTTGCTTTGTTTCTTTATCTCCTTCCGTTATGTGAAAAGGCTTTGACCTACACTTGATATTCAATTAACACTTTTTGGATATCCTTTTTCTTTATTTCCACTGCTTTCCTAAGATTAGAGTTTTGTGACTTTCTTTTCCCTAAAAAAGTGTAGCTCACAGAGTATTAATATAAACACTAGATAGTGTAATGCATCAATTTATGAAGCTTATTTGAGAATTCTAGCGTTATGAATGTTGACTAATGTGAATACAAGGGGCTGAATGGCCTCCTTTATTGTAAATTTTATATGATTCTATGAATGCAGTATTGCTTTCCCAACAAGACTGTTTCTTCAGAATAATATAAATTATGTTGTAGTGTCCTGTGAACCTAGTTATTTTCCCTCTTTGTCATGAACCAGCAGTTTAGTATGTTGAATATTTGTTATAATAAATTGGCCATTAATTAAGTAGACTTAAAGCAATAAATATTTGACAGTCTTGACATGCGGCACGTGGAGCTGATTGAAGCATCAGTAACTCTTCGAGGGCAGCATGTGTGCATTCAGTGCATGTTGGGTACTCAGCTCTGGCACCATGCACCAGGGCAGGAGTATTACCCTCATATTTCTTGTTCAAAAGTATCTCCTTCCAATACAATTGTCAAAATCTGTTCTACCTTTTACTTGCATTGTGCCAACAGCAGTGCTGACCTGTTGGGTTCTCAATGATATGGAAACGTAAAACCTGTACCTCTGGCTATTAGTTGCTTGTGTACCTTGGAGTGGTTTGATATAATTTTCGGGGAGGTGATAGTTTTGGTAGCCATTAACCTTGAGTTGCTCTGGCATCTGTCGACTGCTGAGCAAGAATGTTGCACTAAGTAAAACTGGCTCGGTTGCAGGGGTTTAATGTAAACAGCCTGCTTAACTTTAGAAAGTGTCATAGAAACCACTGTTTTCACAAATTGCTGAATTTACAGTGAGTTGAATATTAACTTAGATCCCTGGAAGCGGTATAAATGCCAGAAAAAAAAAGCAGTGTGACTCAGAATGAGTCATTTGCTTCAAGTGATTCTGAAGTTGTGTGTATTGAATTATTTGGCAGGCATTCTGTTTACCATGCTATAGATTTTTTTCTAGGAACTCCATGATTACATTTAGTTCTTTTAAATCCTTATTTGTAATAAGATTAGTTTAAAAGTGCCCATGTGCATTTAGTCTTTGATTGCAAAGTGAATCATATTCACAACCAGCACAAAATGTAGAGAACAGATTACTCAGTGACAACCGTAATGTACTTTCGGTTCTATACTTGGAAGAATGAATTTTGCAGCTCTTTGTTTGTTCCCGGTACATTTCAGTTAGAGTGATTATTGCTAGTGGAATTTTCTGATCAAAGGAAGTATAAGTGATAACTTGTTTGGTGATTGGGGCCATTGACCTTTATGTAAGAGTTTGTAACCTTGAATATGTAGGGCACAGAGCCATGTAAATACTGGAGCGAAGAAGATGACATTTTAAATTAGTTGTGATCATTCAGAAGTCCAGCTGCAGTGCTTTTTGTTGGGACACTCAAAAATACCTGTCAGTAACTGTGATAGCTTTTTGCCTTTGGTTACTTTCCATGTGCACCTCCTTTCTCTAATATTACTTCCATCCCTGTTGCTCTAACTCTTGCTTTCTCCTCTTTTTCTCTCTCTCGACCTGTTGATTGACTGATGTATCAAAGCAGTTGGTTCAATCTGGCGTGGAAAATGGGAGAGAGGAATGAGTGCATGAATGAGTGCACCAACAGAGGGAAAACTGGACTGCACCTGTCCTAAGCTTGGAGGACTAAATCCTATATTGGCTTTTATTGATTCATTTCATGTTAGAATTCTACTTGCCCTGATTTATTAACTTTTGTTCATACTGGCTTTTAGTGTTCCTTTAGTTTATTTATTTGTAGAATGTTGCTGGCAAGACCAGCATTTATTGCCTGTTGTTAATTCCCTTGAGAAGGCTGTGGTGAGGAACTTTCTCTTGACCTACAGTAGTCAATGTGGTGAAGATCCTCCCACAAATCTGTTGGGTAGGGACTTCCACGTTGTTGACACGATGAGAATGAGGAACAATGACTTAATTAAGTCAAGGTAGTATGTGACATGGAGCAGAATCTGGGGGAGTGGTAATCCCACATGGTTGCTGCCCTTCACTTTCTAGGCAACAGGTTATCATACGTGTGTGTAATCAGCCGACAAATTGAAAGAGAGAGAAAGTGACACATATGCAAAGTAACCAAAGGCAAAGAGCTGTCACAGTTACTGGTATTTTTGAGTGTTTAACAAAAATCACTGCAGTGAATGAAATCTAAAATATAATCTCCTTTACTTCAATATTCACATGGCTGTGGGTTCTGCGCATTCAAGGGTATAAACCCTTACATAAAAGGTCAGTAGCCCCAATCTCCGAACAAGTTATCACTTATGCTACCTTCAATCAGAAAATTCATTTTTGATTTGCAAACCATGTTCCACAAACTGTCATCACTGTAACTGAAATGTACTAGGTTGGGAGGTACTGTTGAAACCTTGATGCACACTGCAGCCACATTGTGCCAGTGGTGGAGGGAGTGAAAGGTTATGATGACGATTGGGATGCTGATCGAGTAAGTTGCTTTGTCCTGAATGGTGACGGGTTTCTTTTTATGAAACCTATATTTACAACAGAGTGTACACCTTGCTTGCTTACTTATTGCAAAATAATATAGTATTGTATTATATTTACATTTATTTCAGAGTCATGCAATGCTTTGTACTTTATTGTCTTTGTTTTGTGAACAGAATGAGATGTAAACTGAATTTCAATATTACATGTACTGAATGGGTAATGTCCTGTACTTAAATTTCCAGAAGGAATTTGATAAAGTGCCGCAACAAAGATTATTGCAGAAAATAAAACTCATGATATAGGCCCTATACTATCAGGGATAACATACTGGCGTGGATAGATGATTGGCTGGACTAACAGGAAATAGGGTAGCAATAAATGGATCTTTTTCAGGTTGGCATGATGTAACAAGGGACGTGTCACAGGGATCATGATGGAGCCTCAACTTGTACAGTTTATATAAATGACTTAGAAAACGGAATGTTTGCAAATTTGCTGATGACACAAAGATAGGTAGGAAAGTAAGTTGTGAAGAGGACCTATGGATGATCCAAAATGATATAAGTAAGTTAAGTGAGTGGGCAAAGATCTGGCAAATGGAGTGTAATATGGGAAAATGTGAAATTGTCCATTTTGGCAGGAAGGATAAGAAAGAAGCATATTATCTAATTGGTGAGAGGTTGCAGAGCTCTGAGCTGCCAGGAGATCTGAGTGTCCTAGTGTGTGAATCACAAAAGACTAAGATGCAGAGACAGCAAGGAATTCAGAAAACTAATAGAATGTTATAATTTATTGTTGGGAGAATGGAATACAAGAGCAGGAAGGTTATGCTTATGCACTAGTGAGACCATAGCTGGAGTAATGTATACAGTATTGGTCACCTTATTTCATGAAGGATGTAAATGTGTTGGAAGCAGTTCAGAGAAGGTTTACCAGAATAATACCTGGAATGGATGGGCTGTTATCTGAGGAAAGATTGGCCACGTTCAGCTTCTGTCCATTGGGATTCAGAATAGCAAGAGGTGACTTGTTTGCAACATACAGGATCCTGAGGGGTCTTGACAAGGTGAATGTGGAAGGATGTTTTCTCTTGTGGGAGAATCCAAAACTCAGGGTCACTTTAAAAGTAAGGAGTCACCCATTCAAAATGGAGATGAGGCAAAAAAAAGTTGAATGTTGGGAATCTTTGGAACTCTCCTCCTGAAAAAGTGGCAGAAGCGGAGTCTTTGAATATTTTTAAGGTAGAGGTGGACCGATTCTTGATCAGCAAGACGGGTAGGTTATCAGAAGTAGACAGGATGCAGATTTGTGGTTACTATCAGCTCAGCCATGATCCTATTAAATGGTGGATCAGGTTTGAGGGCTGAATGGCCGACTCCTGCTCCTTGTTTGATTGTATGTCCCACTTTTTAGGATTTTGTGTCCCACATGCATTTGGAGGTTGACAGGGATGAAGGTTTATCTTATACATTGGTCCTTTTTGCAAAGTTATATGTTCAGACCTTTTGGGGATTGCACCACAAATTACAAAAAAAGAGTGCTATAAGTATTAAACATGTTGATTGAAAAGTGTCTCAATCATTGCACAGGACTGATTTATTGGGACTGTTTTCTTATTACAAGTGGTTTAATACCCTGATTAATATTGAATAACACAAGCTATTTGATGTAAATGATTTATGAATGTTTGTTTTACTCTACTGTATTTGTATTCAAATTTAATGTATTTTCACAGATTTAGAAAGGACAGTTGTAACCCCTGGTAGATGCTGTAAATGGAGATTTGTGCACAGGGCCTGAACTATATCCGTGTTGCAGAGAGTTGCCTGCCTGACAATTAGTTGATCAACAGTTTAAAGTTTATTTATTAGTATTGTAAGTAGGCTTACATTAACACTGCAATGAAGTTACTATGAAGATTCCCTAGTCACCACACTCCGGCACCTGTTCGGGTATACTGAGGAAGAATTTAGCATGGCCAATGCACCTAACTAGCACATCTTTTAGAAGGAAATCAGAGACCCGGAGGACACCTACGCAGGTGTGGGGAGAATGTGCAGACTCCTCACATTCAGTGACCCATGCTGGAAATCGAACCCGGATCCCTGGCACTGTGAGGCAGCAGTGCTAACTACTGTGCCACCATGCTGCCCAATAATAAGCTTAGGTACAGTTTCACAGCAGCAGTAGTTCTCCAAGCAGTCATTTGTCGTGCATAAGTGCCAGCTGTTTAACCATGGAGAGTTACATAACTGAAATCAACCTGGGATTCATTTCTAAACATTTAAAAATAAAAACAGAAAATACCGGAGTGGAAATACTTAACAGGTCATTTGAGTAGCATCTGGGGAGAGAGAAACAGAGTTACTACTTCAAGGTTGATACTGTTTCATCAGAACTGCTATTACTATTTTGTACTACTTCGCAAAGTAGGATCAGAAACTATAGAACAGTTCACAAAGCAACTCAGTATTCTGTTGATCTTTGAATCAAACTCCACAATGACAAAAGCTATATTGCTTGTATGTACATCTACTTTCTTGGTTTGGAGTTGTATTTTGCTCAGTATCACTTCTCTGTTAGTATTTTCAATGTGAAGATATATGGATTAACAGTTAATGAAATGGAAAACAAAATGTTCGCAAATCTGACTGTATGTTTGTCCTGTGGCTATTCCCCTATTTAAAGATGCGTATTCCTCCATGTCTTCAAAGTGATTTCCTACTTTGTGAAAAGAATTATTGTCTTGAAACTGGCTTTTCCTGTGATTGATTTGGAATGGATGCTAATAAGCTATCTGTGGTAGACACTTGGAACTGAGTCAGCCCGACATTGGTGATTGTCTGCCGCTATAACTGCCACAAGCCACATTTTTGGAAACTTTTATCATCCTGCTATTGAACACTATTTTACATATGAAAACGCACAATACCCCAGCGGAATTCTGCAACAAAACAAAAAGTTGGAAATATTTTTGTTTCTGTCTCCAGAGCTACCAGGTTGGCAAACTTTCATCAGAGCTGGAAAATATTAGAGATGTAACAAATTTTAATCAAGTAAAGGGAAAGGGAGAAACAAAGGGACAGGAAGATCTGGGATAGGTGGAAAGCTGGAGAGATGAAATGACAAAAAAATGGTGGTGCAGGAAAAGTAAGGAAACAAAATATTGCTCTATATGGCGTGTTTGAATGGCAATGGTAGAATCAAAGAACAAAGAACATCACAGCAGGGAAACAGGCCCTTCGGCCCAACGAGCCCCCGCTGCCATTTTAAAATTATGAGTGCCCTCCTCTACTCATTACCTTTGTCTACACCTACTGGGGAAGATTGAGGGAAGACTAATTTAGGGACAATTTGTTACACCAATCAGCCTAAGAGCACGTTTTTGGGATGTGGGAGGAAACCGGAGCACCCAGAGAAAACCCACGCAATCACAGGGAGAATGTGCAAACTCCTGCAGGCACTGGCCCAAATCCATGTATCTGCACAGCAAACAGTGATAGTCACTGAGCTGTCATGTTGCCCGTCAGATGGTCCCAGTTTAAGCGTACACTAACGACATGAAGCACTAGACAACTCTTGAAGCAACATCCAAGAGCAGCCCTCGCATGACCCACCCAGTGTATGCCCCTTGTTGGTGAACAAGGCGGATTGAATCTCCTGTGAAGTAAAAGAAAAGACATCAATAAACATGCAAAACTTAGACATTTACGGAATCCCCAGAAGCGCAGAAATACAGCAAGTGAGCTATGAAATATGTTGGAAAGCCCATAGGAATCAATTGATTCCCAGGGACCTCCCAAAGCTCTTGATCTTTATTTAGAAAAGTCTCCTGTATCTCTCCATCTGTAGTCCACTCATGTGCCTGTCTAAGTAAGCCTTAAACAACCCTAGCGTCCCCGCCTCCACCATCCGACTTGGCAGTGCATTCCAGGCCCACACCACCCTCTGTGTGAAAAACCTCCCTCTAACATCCAAGTTATACTCCCCACCTCACCTAAGCCCATGGCCCCTCGTAATTATTGTATCCAACCTAGGAAAAAGCTTACCACTGTTCACTTTATCTACACCCTTCATAATCTTATACATGTCTATTAGATCTCCCCTCATTCTCCGCCTTTCTAAGGAGATCAGCCCCAATTTGCCCAATCTTTCCTCATAGCTCAGTCCTTCCATACCAAGCAACAACCTGGTAAACCTCCGCTGCACTCTCTCCAGGGTCTCCACGTCCTTCTGGTAGTAAGGCGACCAGATCTGGATGCAGTACTCTAAATGCAGGCAAACCAACGTTCTACACAACTGCAACATTAGACGCTAGCTTTTATACTCTATACCCCTCCCTACAAAGGCAAGCATACCATAGGCCTTCTTCGTCACCTTCTCCACCTGTACTGCCACCTTCAAGGACTTGTGTACTTGCACCCCCAGGTCTCCCTGTGTTTCTATACTCTTAATAGGCCTACCATTTATCGTGTAACTCCCCCCTGAATTATTTCTTCCAAAATGCATCACCTCGCATTTATCTGGATTAAGTTCCGTCTGCCATTTCTCTGCCCAATATACCAGCCTATCTATATCCCGCTGTATTGCCTGACACAGCTCCTCACTATCAGCAAGTCCAGCCATCTTCGTATCATTTGCAGACTTGCTGATCACACCACTTACTCCCTCTTCCAAGTCATTTATGTGTATTACAAATAACAAAGGTCCCAGTACTGAGCCCTGCGGCACATCACTAGTTACAGACCTCCAGCTAGAAAAGGACCCTTCCACTACTACTCTCTGTCTCCTATTTCCAAGCCAGTTCTCAATCCATCTAGACACCTGTCCTTGTGTCCCATGAGCCTTAACCTTTTCCACCAGCCTGCCATGAGGGACTTTAGCAAACGCCTTACTGAAATCCATGTAGACGACATCCATGGCTCGTTCTTTGTCGACCATTTTTGTCACCTCCTCAAAGAATTCTACCATATTCGTAAGGCACAACCTCCCCTGTACAAATCCATGCTGTCTATCACTAAATCAAATTGCCACACTCTAAATGCTTATACATCCCATCCCTAAGAATCCTTTCCAACAACTTCCCTACCACTGACGTCAAACTCACCAGCCTATAATTACCTGGGTTATCCCTACTACCCTTTTTAAACAACAGTACCACGTTTGCTATCCTCCAGTCCTCTGGGACCCCACCTGTGTCCAAAGAAGAGACAAAGATTTGCGTCAGAGGCCCAGCAATTTCATCCTCGTCTCCCTAAGCAGCCTAGGATAAATGCCATCAGGCCCCGGAGATTTATCAGTTTTAATACTACCTAAAAACCCTAACACTTCCTCCCTTGTAATAGATATTTCTTCTAATGGGTCTACAACTCCCTCCAAGACAGTACCTGAAAACAGGTCCCTCTCCTTCGTGAATACTGACGCGAAGTATTCATTCAGGATCTCCCCCATTCCCTCAGACTCTAGGCATTGTTCCCCTCCTCTGTCCCTAAGAGGACCAATTTTTCCTCTAACCACCCTTTTATTCCTAACATAGGAGTAAAATGCTTTTGGATTTTCCTTAATCCTGTCTGCCAAGACCATTTCATGCTCCCTTTTCACCCTTCTAACTCCCCGTTTGAACTCTCTCCTACTCTCTCTCTATTCCTCCAATGCTCTCTCCGCTCCCAGTTGCTTAGACCTAACATACGCCTCTCTTTTCCTCCTGACCAAGTCCTCATAACCAAATGCCACTAGTCACAAAACTGGGAACTGTGCTTATGATCTGAAGCTGTTGAATTCTGGAGTTAAACAAGATGAGAGGTGATCTCATTGAAACTTACAATATTCTGAAAGAGTTTGACCAGCTGAAGCTTGACTGAGATGTTGTTTTCCCCTTGCTTGGGAATTTGGAGCCCAGGGCGCAGTCCCAGGCTGAGGAGCTGATCATTTGGGATTGAGGTGATGAGAAAATCTTGTAAATTTTTAAGGTTCTTTAACCCAGAAGGTTGTAGACGCATCATCACTTGGTACATTTCAAGGCTGAAAGAGGGAGATTTTTGGTGTCCCAGGGAATTGAAGAAAATGGTAAAAGGCGGGAAAGGAGAGTTGAAATGGAATGTCAGCCATGATTGAATTGAGTGGCAGAGCAGCCTCAAGGGGCTACATGGTCTCCCTTTCCTAATTCTTATGTTGCTATGCACTGTTGAAGCTGGAAGACTGTGAGGTGACAAATTGAATGACTGGTCCATTAATTGTCCCTGTTGTGCATCAAGGTGAACATTGTACCTGGGGACAATAACTCGGAAGTAGGCGACAAATTGAGAAACTTTATGAATGGCAGGTTTCGTTTGGTGGGAAAATTAACTTTAAGGAGTTTTTAATGATAATTAGTATTCATTTTTATCTTTTTAACCCTCTCTTAAAAATATAGTTATAATTCAGAATGTGCTGGTATATATATCTTGCTATGCTTACCCCAGTCCAACACCGGCATCTCCACATCATATATAAATGTGAAATGTCCTCTTTTTTGCACAAATTGTTATGAGTTCATATCATCATATATTTTAAATTTGCAGTGCTTTTAATACACATTGGTGTGAGGCAACTTCTTGGAGGAGTCTTGCGCCCCTTGCGGGGAGTGGGGGGCAAGGGAAGGACCTCATGCTTCTTGAAGTAGTTGGGGGAAGAGAGATGAGAGAGAAACCTGTACTGTGATACTGGTGAATATGTCAATTTTTCTGTGGCTCCATAAGGTGCGTTATCAAATGTTATTTCAGATTGAATGTTGTAGCGCATGAGTGCACATGATCACTCTCGAGCATTGTTTCTCGATGGGATCTGCAGCCCTTCATGAATTTTTGTGTGAATAATAAAACATGCAGAGAAAACCCTTCAATGCTCGCGGGTTGAGATGCTCCTTTAATGTCAGTGAACAAAATAATACTTGCCCTGTGTCTGTTGAAGGCAGAAATACCCTCAATTATAAATAATGATGCAACCTTAAGCCACATTAATATTTGGATAATTCTGCACTGTTCCTCCTACTGCATAACAGCAATAAAAATCTGAGTAGAGGAAAACAAATGAGGGATGATGAAAGAGAACTGTAGTAATGGAAAATAAGATTTTGACATTGGACTTGAATGGAAGCTTTAATGGCACAGGCCAGTAGATCCTTTTGTTACATGCTTTTTGATTACATGTATCATGACAGTGGAAATTGCCCAGAGATGGAGCGATGAGGACAAAATTGAGTCCGGTTGTTGCAGGGAGAATGGGAAGTTTTTATTGAATCCATTAGTGTATGTTTATTAATTCAGAACCCTAAAAAATATTCAGCAACTGCGCCAATGCACACTGTGAAACCATGGAAGAAATAATATTTCAAGATTACTGTACTGTGGTGCCAAGGGAGAGCCATAAATTTCCTGCATATCCAGCAATTCTGGTTCTGAAGTGATGGTTAACTTTTCATATTAATTTCTCTGTAAAAGGAACTGCTGATGATCAAGTTTGTAGGTAGGGCAATCATTGCATGAAGCACACTATTGGAAATCGGGATATCCAGTGTGTAGGTATGAAAAAATAGAAAATTTCATAGCTGTAGATTATATAAACTGACAGTGAGCTTAAGGCAATAATTCAACTTGAAGATTTGCTGATTTGTCCTAAACTACTTGATTTGTTCTTGCAGCTTGTGATTTCCTCAAAAATATTAGTTGAGTTGCAAAAGTTCTATGAACAAGACGCTCTTTCATCAATGATCTGCTGCTCAATTAGTATTATTTACTAGTTCAATGATTTTTCAGTTAGGTTTCTAGTTATAGCTGCTTCAGTGGTACCTAACATAAGAACATAAGAAATAGGAGCAGGAGTAGGCCATTTAGCCCTTCGAGCCTGCCCCGCCATTCAAAAAGATCATGGCTGATCTGAAGTGGCTCAGTTCCACTTTCCCGCTTTCTCCCCATAACCCTTAATCCCCTTGCCTATCAAAAACCTATCTACCCGCGTCTTAAATATATTTAGCGAGGTAGCCTCCACCACTTCAATGGGCAGAGAATTCCAGAGATTCACCACCCTTTGAGTGAAGAAGTTCCTCCTCAACTCTGTTCTAAACTGCACCCCCCTTATCTTGAGGCTGTGCCCTCTAGTCCTGCTGTCCTTTCTGAGCGGGAAGAACCTCTCCACCCCTACCCTATCCATCCCTTTCATCATCTTATTCGTCTCAGTGAGATCCCCCCTCATCCTTCTAAACTCTAACGAGTACAAGCCCAGTCTATTCAGCCTCTCCTCATAGCTCAAGCCCCTCAACTCCGGTATCAGCCTAGTGAACCTCCTCTGCACTCCCTCCAAGGCCAAAATATCCTTGCGCAAGTGCGGCGACCAAAACTGCACACAGTACTCCAGCTGCAGCCTCACCAGTGCCCTCTACAGTTGCAGCAAGACCTCCCTACTTTTATATTCAATCGTCCTTGCTATGAAGGCCAGCGTACCATTTGCCTTCCTGACCACCTGCTGCACCTGTTGGCTGGGTTTTTGCGACTCATGCACAAGGACCCCGAGGTCCCTCTGCACCGTAGCATGCTGCAGCCTTTCGCCATGTAAGTAGTAGTCCTTCCTACCATTATTCCTACCAAAGTGGACAACCTCACATTTGCCAACATTAAATTCCATTTGCCAGTTCCTCGCCCATTCGCCCAGCCTATCTAGATCCCTCTGCAGACTTTCCACACAATTTGCTGTTCCACTTATCTTTGTGTCATCGGCACATTTCGACACCTTACACTCGGCTCCCTCCTCCAGATCATCTATATAAATGGTAAATAGCTGAGGCCCCAGCACCGATCCCTGGGGCACTCAAACCTGCAATCTCCACTGTCTGGAGAGGCAAGGGAAGCAAGTGCGTGGGAATGCAATTACCTTCATTTTCTCTTCCAAGTCACACACCACCTTTAACTTTGAAATATATCTTTATTCCCTATTGTCACTGGGTCAAAATCTTGGAGCTCCCAACCTAACAGTATTCTGTGAGCACTTTCCCCATATGAGCTGTAGCAGTTTAAGAGGATGGCTCAACCTCACCTTTAGAAGCAGCTCGTGATGGGTAGTAAATGTAGGCCTAACCAACAGTTCCCATATGCTATGAATGAATTGCTTTCCATCACTGTATATGTGCTATTGAGCTTTGCTGATTTTCACATGTGTGATCTCTTGCTATTTTGTTCTCGCTTCCTATAGAATCCATTGAGCCCATTGAGTCTGTACTGACTCTGACAAAGTATCTCACTCAGGCCCCCTCTCTCTCTCTCTCTCTCTCTCTCTCAACATATCCACCTCCCACACATTTATTTATAGGATCAAGAGAAATCAGAGTGTAAATTTATTGGGGCTAATCCATCTAACCTATATATCTTGGGCTGTGGGAGGAACCAGAGCATCTGAAGAAATTAATGCAAACATGGGGAGAATGAGCAAACTCCACATTGACAATGACCCAAGGGAGGAATTGAACCTGGGCCTCTGGCACTGAGACAGTAGTGCTAACCACTGTGCTGCCCCTTCTGCCACTGTGGCGACACACCTTTTTCTTCATCTCTACCTTATTACCAATATAAGTCCTAAGATATCATTCGTTCATGTGTGACCAGTCTGAAGGCAGGTCATTTGGCTAACTTATTGCCATTTCCTTGAAAGTTTTTCAGTGGCAATTTGTCAGTGCCTTTCACTCTTAGGAGCAGGGAGAGGCAGGGCTCAAGTTTACCTCAGCTGGAATGGGAATCAAACATTTGTGGCCTATCAAAGGAAAACATTGTTTATCAAGAGCACCCATATGTTGGGAAAAACAATTGTATAAAAATCGTGTCTCCTTAGTTGAACAGTGCAACCCACATAAGATGGCTTCAGCAGAAACTATTGTCATTAAGGATAAAAGAAAAACAGATGGCTGAAAAAGGATTGAATCAAACAATGACAGATTCAAGTGAAAAAGGAATCCAATTAAATCAAGGAATTGTTCAATTTTTAAATAATTATTTAGGACTCACTAAACGCATCAGTTGGATTTAAATTAATTGTTGAAATCTGTCTGAATTTAAAAATTAACAAAACAATTGGAAAGATTCTATTAAATGCAAAGCAATTTGAGGTATAGTAATTTAGAAACTTGCGTTAATTGCTTTAGACTATTTGAACACCATTTTTACAGAGGTTAAAAATTTGCGGTGTCTATTTTCACTTCCATTTTGTGTAAGGTTTTATACCAATAATTTAGGTGCAACAATTTGCTTGGATTTTCTAATACTGTTTGGATAGTGCCATTAGACCTTTTTTGCAGTCTGAGCAAACAGGTGGGACATTGGTTTGTTGTCTCCTTCAAAAGTTGTGCGTCCAACAGTGTAGCGCACACTCAGTACTGCACTGAAGGGTCAACCTGTTGGGATCTGTACTGGGGCTTGAATCAATAACTGTCTGATTCCAAGGGGAGTGTGTTAACCGTGGGGGAAAAATGGGATTTATTGTTGTAGTAGGTGAGTGCAATGTTATTTGTCTCTAACCATGAGGCTTCTTTGCAAGTTGAGTTTGGGCAGTCCTTAGTAGACCAAAACTACATTCCAAAACAATACACAACTGGGGAACAAATTTCTAATCTTAGGCCATAAAAATTGCTAAAATGGCAAATGTAAAAGATCTGTAGCTGATGCAAATTATTGAAGTTACGGTTTAGAGATCTTGCAACAATTGCAGGAATCCTTACATTTAATCCCTATTAGCCTAACGCAACCCGCCAGTGTTAAAACACCTACACTGGGGGGCAAGGCAAATAGGCAGGTCTCAGTCAACCATCACAGCCTGCACTGGGAAAAGTGTTCGATAAATATTTATCAGCATTTAAAAAATCAAAGCGGGTCTCAACCCCCTCCCCCCCCACCTCCTTTCCCATGTTTCACAAGTTTATCCTCATTTCATTTTCCTGCCCTCCACACTGCTCTTCAAACAGGATCTGAGTCAGCCATTGCACGAAGATATCCTCTAACTTAACCTCCAAATTTTAATTCATTGTAATAGTAGTATTTACATTTGCATTGCACATTATCATACCAAAATATGTCAAACTTCTTCAAACACTGGTTTATTTTGAGTAAGATGATTCTTCAACATTTAATGAATAGCTGAGCTGAAAACACTTTGTTGCACAGGTAAGCTATGACCTAATTGAGTGGCGGAGCAAGTTCAAGGCCTTGAATGGCCTACTCTTAATGTTTTCAATGTTCTTTAGATTATGGTGAACTCAACCAGGGCAGTGGTAGCAATGTGACAATCGATTTTGACATACAGGAGTCTTACTTTGGAAAATGCTGACCATCACTCACTCCTATGTCTAGTTGATAGAGTTATATAGAAACATAGAAAAACTACAGCACAATACAGGCCCTTCAGCCCACAAAGTTGTGCTGAACATGTCCCTACCTTAGAGATTACTAGGCTTACCTATACCCCTCTATCTTACTAAGTTCCATGTATTTATCTAAAAGTCTCTTAAAAGACCCTATTGAAGCCTCCTCTACTGCCATTGCTGGCAGCCCATTCCATCCTCCCACCACTCTCTGAGTGAAAACATACCCCTGGCATCTCCTCTGTACCCACTCCCCAGCACCTTAAACCTGTGTCCTCTTGTGGCAACCATTTCAGCCATAGGAAAAAGCCTCTGACTATCCACTCAATCAAGTTGAATTTGGAGAAAGTCATTCCACAACATAGCATTTGGAAATAACACTTGCAATTTCTTTCGCCCCTATAAAATTAATAAACATCAATAGCTATTGAATTGAATTGACTTGTATCACTGTTTTATTTCCCTTGATTGAAAGGTTTTGGAGTTAATAATTGAGGTTGAAAATTTAAGTGATTCGAAATAGAAAAGTATTCAGTTTACAAGTGCACAACCTTTATTAATTCTTTGAATTTGTATTTATTTTCAGAAATAAATTTTGTATTAAATATATGTTTTATGAGAAAGTCTTCTGTTGCCAAAACAAGATGCATTCCATGTAGGATAGTAACTAAAAGTCATACTCCATCAGCAATTAGCTTCAGTTCTTAAGACTGTATTTACAACTGAATACTTTTGAGTAAAGTGAGCAGTTGTTCCAGAATGTCCCTTCGTGTTGATTTAGATTTTTAAATGTACTGAAATGTTGAGTTTGATGGAGCAGATATCATCCCCTCAATTTTATTTTTATCAATTAGTTCTACTAGTCATGATCTTTTTATTAAGTGTAATCCAGTGGAACAAACTATGAGAACAAAATTAAGACTCCTTCAGCTCCACCTTTGATGCTCTTGTTACCTTCTAACTCCTGGATAGTGCTGGAGTGAAAAGATAAGCACTGTTTTTTTTTCACCACCAACAGTCTTCATAAATCACTTTGTCCTGTTTTCTCCACTCTTACCTGCAGCAAGTGTGAGGATCTCATGGACTTATTTGTCACAAAGATTGAGACTGCCTGGAGCTGCCTATGCCTCCTTCCCTTTGTCTACCAACCAAGATTCTCCCTGTCCTGTCTCTGCATCTTTCTCGAGTTTCTCTCCAATCTTTGTGTCTTCATGAGCATGTCTTTTCAATTAGACCTATCTTGTGTTCTCTTGACTCTAATAGATTCCGAGTGTGAGGATTTTACTCCAGTGATGATGAAGGAACAGATGCATGTGACTTTGAAGGAAACTTGTGTGTTTCAATGGACCTTTTCCTTCTAAGTGGTGGAAATTGTAGGTCAGGGAAGTTTATCAAAGAATCGTTGATGAATTGCAGCAGGATGTCTTATAGATAGTGTACACTGTGTGTGGTGATGAAGGGAGGGGATGCTAAAGGTGTTAGATGGGCTACCTGTCCAGCTGGCTGCTTTGCCCTGGGTAGTTTTGAGCTTCTTGAATTTTATCCGATCTGTATCTATCCAGGCAAGAAGAAAGTGTTTGTTTGACTTGTGCTGCAAGACTAGGAGGTAGGTATTGGCTTAACCATGTGGTTTCTCTTTTTATTCCAGCTGGCAAGAAGCACTTTTTTTATATAAGGAGTCTATCCCATTTAATTAAAACAGTTAATGAAAATATGGTTTGACAATTTCAATATAGTGTCTCCAAGTGAGAAAAATTAAATGTTGGGTCTCCTTGCCAATGCACTCACTGATTGGGAGTGGGCTGGGTGTCTTGGGCTGATGTTATTTGTTGCGGTAGTGATGCTGCATTAACTTGATTCTTAACTAGCTTGCCTAGTACAAAGGAAACACACCAGCCTATAATAACCATACTTATGTCAATTGTTTTTAGCAGAAAGGCAGAAGTACTTTGAAAACTCCTTCAACACTTGTATTTGGAAATATCTGAATCAGTCAGAAGGTCTTAAATGTATATAGGATTAGCAGGGGAATGAAGCTGACCCTTGTTAATGCAGTATTACCATGTAGCTGGAATTCTATTTGGTGCAGTCTAGTCTTCGGGAATGGGAGTTCTCTTTTTCTGTCCATCACAGACAGCCTTGGAGAAGACTGCATGCAGCAATTAACTTAAGCAAGAGAACAGTTTTCAGTTTTGCAACACCCAGAGAAGCAATAAAAAACTGTTTTATTCCATTAGGCCAAAAATAAAGAATCCCTTGGCAATACCTGAAGACAGATGGGGCTCAACAGTTCTGGACGCAATGATACCAGGCTTTTATGGAAGCAGTTGGTCCTGCAACAGTGTCCAGTGCTTTTATAAGTCTGAGCGTTGGTCTCTGACATTCACTTGCATTAAAATGACATTGTTGCATTTTCTTTGGATGCAAATACTCTTAAGAGTCATCAAGCAAATTTGTGTTCAGCCTATTCAGGAGCAAAGTGGAAGCAATGCATTAGCATTCATTTTTCAGCAACATGGTACCCATTTTTTTTGGGAGGGGAGCATGATGTGTATTTCTTTGGTGCATGGCAGAGGCAAATCCACCCTTTTATTTTTTGTTCTCAAACCTTCCAGTTACCTTGGTAAAGGCCAGAGCATATATCTGCAAAAATCCTTTCTCTACAATTCATCTTACTGCTGCAAATGTACATCCAAGTTAATAGGCCAACTCTTCGAGACATTGATAATGCCAATGGGAACAGAAATTTTCACAGGGACATTATCAGACCAGGTGCACAGGCAAAAGTTGTGGGCAGCTACTCAAGGAGGAGGCCTGGCACTAGCTTCTGGTGGAAATAAATACAACTTTTCCAGCACTGCCAACGTGCTATGAACACATTTACCAAAAAAAAGCCAATCACGTCTTGTGCTACAATATTTCAAGTAGCCCTTAATATGAGAATAAAAATCAAGACTAAGCAAGTTAGCAATGCCAACACTTCTTTAACAAGAAAGACAAATCGCCTGGAAAATCAGTTACCTTGTGTGAGTTCAGTTGATGGCACTTGAGCCTTGAGCCAATGTAGTTACCAGGAAAAAGTCTTCCAAGTTAGATGGATTTTTGAATATCTTGGCTACTGGACTATGTGTTAGCCTCTTTCTTTTCCAACAGCAGTTGCTGAATGGTTTCATCCTTCTAATCTCTCTCCCCTTCCTCTGTTACATCTCATTGTAAAGTTCTGCTAGACCATGCTGCTGACTTAAACTGAAGTACACTGAGAACGCTTCTAAATCAATTCACATAGCTGAAGTATAACTTTGGTAATTCTTCAGTATGCCTGATGAGAACCCTGGGGTAACTCTGCTAGCGTCCTGGGCAAGTGTCATCAACTGAAGTTGCAAAATGTAACCTTGATTTTCCACAATCCACTCTGAGGTTTGCTCTTCTGGTTGAAAAAGTGTTGGCTTGCTGACTTGATAGGAAAATGAGCATTGGCTTGTATAATAGAATGCTGATACTCATGGATAAATTGGATGTTCAAAAAGTGGTGAAAAAGTGGTATCAGTGATCAGACTGCTTGGTCCATCTGCAAAGTCTAAACAGCCCATCACCTTTGTTTCTGCTCCTTTTCCAGTATGAAAGTGAAAAGCATGGGTATTCAGATAGGACACTGTTGCAGGACTAATTGCTTCCAGAAAAGCCTGGCATCACTGAGTCCAGAACTGTTGAGTTCCATCTGTTTTCAGAGAATGTTAATAAGTGTCCAACTACTGGCAGTAACCTAGCAGCGGACCCCACTATCTATTACAGAATGTATTGTACAATAAAGAAGTGAAAAGATGCACCAAAATGTTTGCTAAGGTGACAGCCCATTTCAATGTTTTGAAGAATATAGGCAATATACTACGCTGGGAGAATTATTTCTGGAATGAAAGAAGCAAAACCAAATGGAAAAGTTCTTTATTTGTTGGAGGTGTTCTGGGCCCTTGCTTCTCTGCTTAAATTTTTCTCCACATAATTTTCCCACGCTCCTGGGCGTTGATCTATGACGTCTGTATACGGTTTGGTTCTATTCCAGCATATCCTGCATGCAAGAGGTTGAAATAGCCTTTGGGCTGAAAATGTAAACAAAAACCAAACAGGGAAACATTTGCTTGGGAAATAAAGGGCAAAGATGTAACTGTGGAGAAGTCGGCCTTTGGTGGGTGTTTGCTGTGAGTGCTCTTTATTTCGTGGTAGGTTCACTTTGTTGAAGCGTGCCATTTCATTCCATCCCTTCCTCAGCTAATGTTGCCAATCAGTTTAAAATAATAATCCTGCTTCTTCAAACCCAATGATTAACTGGTTAAACCAAAGAAAGTGTACTTGCTCTCAACATTTTTTTTCTGATTACATCATCACACTAAACAATATATTAAGCACAACTGTTTGAGGGAGCAGGTTTAACAGGCATGTGTTGATCCTGACTGTGAAATACAGAGCCCTATGAATATTGCTTGTATTGTGTTTCCTCCTGATATCAGGTTCTGTAGCTTATTTAGCCCAGTTCCAGCAGGGGGCAATGCTCACTGTTCACATAAAAATGTTTTTAAAACAGATAATTGATTTGCAGCATTATCAAATAAATGCAAAATTATGTTTAAAGAATGCAATGATTATAAAAAGACATGTGCGTTGTCGTACAGGCATGAATCAAGTTGCTGGCTTGTGCTAGTATTGTTCACATTCTGAAGAAATGAGCTTAAGATATAACTGTAATGATCACAATGTTGTAACGTTTTCATTAATATAGAAATTGATTTTTGCACGTAAACAGATTTGTTAGAATAATGCTTCATTGTTGTACACTTGCGTGCAAATAGAATTACCTGTATAAATGTGCATATACTCAATGCTCACAGCATTGGATTGAATATTTAATACACTACACGTTTTATGTTAGCACAGCAATTCCACTCTGTGCTGCAAAGTTGCCTCCTTGAAGATACCTGAAAGTTTTGATAATCAATGCTCTAGTTCTCAAAATCAGATTAGGAGGCACCTAAAAGATGATTGAAGTTATAACAATGTTAATGCCTCTAGGCACTGTACACTGCAAGTTGGAGGAAATGGGCACTCTGTTACCTGTATATGATAGCTTTGTGTTTTTGCTTCCTCTGTCTCTTTTCTTATTCCGTCTCTCTCTCTCTCTCTTTGCTGTCCTCTGTTGGTACTCTCCTCAACTCTTTCTGCTTCAGACTCTGTCTTCTGTGGCTTCTCTGCCTTTCTCTTTTGAAGTTGTAGCAATGCGTCCTTGAGCAGAGAGGAAGGAGGGTGGGGTGCAGTTGTATTGGCTGTGGGTCACTGTCTGTGTGGAGTTTGCACATTCTCCCTGTGTCTGCGTGGGTTTCCTCCAGGTGCTCCGGTTTGCTCGCACAGTCCAAAAATGTGCGGGTTAGGTTGATTTGCCATACTAAATAAATGTCAGGAGGATTGGCAGAGTAAATATGTGGGTTAGGGGATAGGGTCTGGGTGGGATTGTGATCGGTGCAGGCTCGATGGGCTGAATGGCCTCCTTCTGCAGTGTAGGAATTCTGTGATACTAATAGTATTTAAAATTTGGTTCAAAGACTTTGACCTGGCAGTTGGCAGACTTAACTTGCCTGCCTGTGTGTACATTTTTGCACTGCTAGATTTTACAGACCTTCCCCTGACATCAAGCAACTAACTTTATATGTTCAAAATTCATGTGCATCTGGTTGTCAGTTTGTAACTCATGATTTTGGGAATATGTTCAGTAACCATGGATCATGCAAAACCCACATGGAAGTTTGCCAAGTGACAAGTATGTCTTGCACAAGTTTCCAGAATGAATAAAAGTGTGCATTGACATTTATGTAAAGTAGATCAAGGATTTGCTTACTTTTGCATGTGCAAATTTAAGTGCGATTTATGTGGTGCTGCAGCCTTTGAAATTTTGCTTGAAGGATTTGAAAGGTCATGCACTTAGGTCAGCACACCCAATGAGTAATAGCCTATAATGATTTTCATTAACATTCTTATAATCTGCCAGAAAATAAGTTTTGTGATAGCCTGCTCTAATTTGATGACTAAAGTGGGATGATAACTTCAATAGCAATAACAAAAAAAAGGGGTGTGTCGTAAAATTGTTGGTTGTTTTATTTACATGACGCACATTGTGATGTTGTCTGACAACTGGTGATGCATTGTCTTGGTTAGTATGGGTTATGTTTTGTTAATGAGTATTTTTTTTCAGTGTGTTTCATTGTGTCACTGGAAATGTAATTGGTATGAAAGGGTGCATTGACATAAAAAAAAGTTTTATTCTAGGAAACTTCAAAATTTTTAAAAAAATTCTCTTTTCCATTCTTTCTATTCCCTTTTTTCTTCTTGATTCGCTGCATAAATAATTGGTGAACTGTGTTGTGTATTTTTGAATATTATGTTCCTTGAGTTGTACATTTTTAACTAAAAAGCTATTACATGCGATCCTTGAATTGAACATTATGTTGAAAATTGTCACTATACCTACAGTGAGACAGATTTTTAATCAGTAAAGCAATCAAAGGTGATGTGGTTGAGGCAGGAAAGTGGAGTTGAGGATTATCATTTCAGATCAGTCATAATCTCATTGAATGTTGGAGTATACTCAATGGGCTGAATGGCCTACTTGTGTTCCTATGTCTTATGGTCTTATAATGCAGATTTCATCAGTAGGTGGCACTGTGGTGAGCATTTTTCCATGTTAAAGGTGTCAGTTTGAGACGCACTAATTGTTATTTTAATGGAAGAGTACATTGCTGTGTGATTACATAACCTGGCTACCAGATTTCCAGAAAACACTCCAAATACTTTCTGATTATTTTTCTCTGCTTCCATTTTTTTCCTCCCTGAAATGTCTAATGTTCAAAGTGACAGTGTAAACAATTCATAAAGGCCTGTGTCACAGCATGGTTAAATTTGTTAATTGAATGATTTTTTTTTTACAACCTTTGTTAAAGGGGCGGCACAGTGGTTAGCACTGCTGCCTCACAGTGTCAGGGACACGTGTTCAATTCCGGCCTTGGTCACTGTGTGTGGAGTTTGCACGTTCTCCTCGTGTCTGCGTGGGTTTCCTCCGAATGCTCTGGTTTCCCCCCACTGTCCAAAGACGTGGGTTAGGTTGATTGGCCATGCTGTAGTGTTAACAAATGTACCAAACTAGGATATCTTAGTTTAATTTTTAACTTTATTTTAGAAGTCAGATGAATTTTGAAGCCAACTTATTCCCTCCACCTTTGTTTTTCTCAGTAAGTAAAGGTCAGTTTTAGTTATGTACACTTTGTTTAGACAAAATGATCATTTCTAACATTTGGAAGAAAGGAGAGGAACAGGTCGGAGTTTCTTTTCTTACTGTAAGTGAATTGCTTTCAAAATTCAGCGTGACAAAAGGGTGTTCCTGCAAGGGATGAGGGGAAATCTCTTGCAAGTAAGGGAGGGGGTATCTGGCCTCACAGTATCTACCCTTGACAGAAGAGAATGGATGCCAGATTAAGTGTGGTGTGGGTGATAGTACACATAAAGGGTGTTTCAAGAATTTGCATCTTTATTTCCAAGAAGGATGAGTGAGGTGGGTGCGAGAGATGGGGTAGTGATGTGTGGAAGGAATGGGTAGTGGGAGGATAGAATGATAAGGGATTCAGATGAGGGAGACGGGCAAGGCATGAGATTGGGAATGGAGCCACTGAAGGCCATGTTTTCCTTCTAATGTTTATCTTAAATGCAATCAGTGGTGATTTGTACCTCCTTTCCTCTGCCATATCGTGGCATATTATCCATGCGGTACTGAAAGGAAATAAAGTAGAAAGGTGGAGAAGCCACAGAAGACAGAGTCTGAAGCAGAAGAGTTGAAGAGAGAACTAACAGAGAGCAAAGAGAGTGAAAAATGGAATAAGAAAAGAAACAGAGGAAGCAAAAATACAAAGATATCAGAAACAGGTAATAGAATGCCCATTTCCTCCAACTTGCAGTGCACAGTGCCAAGAGGCATTAACGTTATTATAACTTCAATCATCTTTTAGGTGCCTCCTAATTCCATTTGGAGAACTAGAGCATTGATTATCAAAACTTTCAGGTATCTTCAGAGGTTATTATGATTCAGCAGCAAGCTTGGATAGTTGCATCATCTGGATTTATGGGGATGATAACAATTTGTTGTGAGCAACAAAGTACAGTAACTGTGGTTACCAGACAGTAAGGCTTGATAACCATTGTATTGCTTGATGTGTCATAATGTTTTCTTCACCAGTTAAACAAATAAAATTTACTTTATATGAAATTTTTATGATTTCAGTCACTAAATGTTTCACTTAAAGGTAGATTTTTAGAAAATTGCAAATGTGTAAATCTGGAAATAAATTCAATTTTGTGGTAACCTCCAGCAAAACAATTACCAGAATAATTTGCCTACTGCTCCCCCCTTCCATCCCTGGCCAAAGTTTAACCTTGTGTGTTGTTGTCAGTATTAGTGGCATCATTGAACTAGCCTCTGCTCCATAAGCAAATAGGCACACACTGGGTCTGCTTTGCTGGTGAACTGTGCTTCTGAACGCACTGGCATACCTTGAGAAAAGTGGGACTGATTTTCCTTCGAATTAAGAGCTTATCTGTGATCATGTCCTCTTGCATGAAGTAAAGCTTAACCAGAAATGTGTTGGGAAATAATGCGAAGAATCCAAGAGTTTCATTCAGTAGGAACATGCAAAGTATTTTGCAACATGTCTGTGGAAAAAGGGACTGTGCTTTTGAGTTTGTGGTTTGATAAAGGATTAGACTATCAAATTACTGTCCACTGAACAGGAAGCTAGGCAGAAATAGTCCCAAGTGGAACTAGAATGGTGGCAATTGCATGATGTAATGTAATGTTATTAAAGATTCTTCCGCATTACAGGAAATATGCTTGTTCCATGACATGAAATTGGTTTTCAATAGATGCATAATTTTCCAACTTCTGCTTTTTTTTTAGGTGTCTTACTGCAATTTTTCTTGACTTAAATTCTGTGTGTGTGTGTGTGTGCGCGTGGGGGGGAACAATAAATGAATGTTTTTTTCAGTGTATCTGGCTTGGGAAATTGGATTTGATCAGATGTTTGATTTATTATTGTCACATGTATTAGTATACAGTGAAAAGTATTGTTTCTTGTGCACTGTATAGACAAAGCATACTGTTTATAGAGTTGTAGAATTGCGAACCTTGAAAGGATATTGAACTTTGTAAGAATACTCTCTAAAGTTTGAATATTTTTTCATATTAGCACTGATAGCTAAAGCGATTGCATGGCAATGCATTCTGACTAGCATACTGGAAGCAAATAGATCTTTTCTAAATTGTTAAGCAAATGTTTGTGCCCTTTTCTGGGAGTTTCCAGGGAGGTTTGCTTTCTTAAACACTCTACTTTGAAAACAGACACCACTTTAGCCATCATTTTGATCAGTAGAAAAGTTTACGTTTCAGTGGGTTTGATGCCTGCTATAAGTTGCATAACATTGCAGTTGAGTTTTCACTGGGCTGCTTTGAACATGGTGCATTACAGCATAAGATTAACTGCTTCATTGTGAAATTTTGTTTGCAATTATCATGTTATATTCTAACTCTTATATGACTGATAACATTAATATTCACTGTTAAATACAGTAGAGAAATGATTTATTTGAGGCTTAATACTGTAATAGCACATTTTGGTCATAATTTTGTGCTAATGCAGTAAAAGTACCTCATAAGAGGTTATTGCAGAAGGTCAGGGGACTTGGAGTTGGGGGTAGGGTGTTATCGTGGATAGAGGATTGGTTGTCAAATAGGAGGCAGAGAGTGGGGGTCAACGGGTGCTATTCGGATTGGCGGATGGTGACTAGTGGAGTGCCCCAGGGGTCGGTGCTGGGGCCTCAGCTTTTTACCATTTATATAGATGATCTGGAGGAGGGAACCGAGTGTAGGGTGTCGAAATTTGCGGATGACACCAAGATTGGGGGAACGGCAAATTGTGCGGAGGGTGTGGAGAGTCTGCAGAAGGATCTAGATAGGCTGGGCGAATGGGCCAGGAAATGGCAAATGGAATTTAATGTTGGCAAGTGCGAGGTGGTCCACTTTGGAAGGAAGAATGGTAGGAAGGACTATTACTTACGTGGCGAAAAACTGCAGCAGGCAACGGTGCAGAGGGACCTCGGGGTCCTTGTGCATGAGTCGCAAAAACCCAGCTTGCAGGTGCAGCAGGTGGTCAGGAAGGCGAATGGGATGCTGGCCTTCATAGCGAAGGGGATTGAATATAAAAGTAGGGAGGTCTTGCTGCAGCTGTATAGGGCATTGGTGAGGCCGCAGCTGGAGTACTGTGTGCAGTTTTGGGCGCCGCACCTGCGCAAAGATATTTTGGCCTTGGAGGGAGTGCAGAGGAGGTTTACTAGGCTGATACCGGAGTTGAGGGGGTTGAGCTATGAGGAGAGGCTGAATGAACTAGGCTTGTACTCGTTGGAGTTTAGAAGAATGAGGGGAGATCTCATTGAGACGTATAAGATGATGAATGGGATGGATAGGATAGAGGTGGAGAGACTCTTCCCGCTCAAAAAAGACAGTAGGACTAGGGGGCACAGCCTCAAGATAAAGGGGGGGGGGGGGCGTTTTAGAACGGAGTTGAGGAGGAACTTCTTCAATCAAAGGGTGGTGAATCTCTGGAATTCTCTACCCGTTGAAGTGGTGGAGGCTGCCTCGCTAAATATTTTCAAGAAGCGGGTTGATGGGTTTTTGATAAGAGAGGGGATTAAGGGTTATGGGGAGAGAGCCGGAAAGTGGAACTGAGCCACGACAGATCAGCCATGATCTTATTGAATGGCGGGGCAGGCTCGAAGGGCCAGATGGCCTACTCCTGCTCCTATTTCTTATGTTCTTATGTTCTTATGTAATCAGTTTCTAATTTTACATTTGTTTCATTTCCAATATTAAAAGAAATAAAGCAATAAGTTATGAGACTGCAGGGAAATTAGTAACATGGTTGGAATTCTGCACAGCAGGGCGGTGAGCTATTGACCACCACAGGATCTTCTGGTCCTTCCAAAGTTGATTACAGTTAGCATGTCTCGCCAGTTCCGCTGCAGGGTGTCAACTTTGGTGGGACTGGAACGTCCAGGCTGGAAAATGCCGCCCATAATGTGAGGTCACCTCTCATATATAATTTTGTATTATGCTCAACCTGCATGTTGGGACTCTCTGAATGATCATGCTAATGTCGAAGTGTTGCTACATGTGTATTAGGCAACCTTGCTGGGGTAGTCACATTGAAGGAGTGGCAGGGAGTGCCTGAGAGGCACCAGCAGCAGTGATTGGCTATATGATCCAAACAGTGTTGACACCCTTTCAAATGAGAGTTGGGTTGCTGAGCTCTCTTCAGGTGCTCCAGCTACATTATGGGCACCAGCTTTCCTTAAGCAAAGCTCATAGTGAAGTGTCAAAATTAGCCGAGAGCAAAACTTGTACATAACACAAAGAAGTTTGCATAAAGTCCAGGTAGAACTGTCAAAGCTTGTATCCATGCACACATGACTTTTGATTCGAAAGAACCCTGAAGAAACAAATCGGACACCCCACCAGCTGAGACAAAATTTATATTTTCGCAACCCCCATTCACTTTCCTCTCACCTTTGCTGGCTCCCCCAATGTCTTCTTGCTCTCCCGAATACCCCTATCATTCTCTCATGTGATTCGTGAGAATAATGAGCCATGTTCTCATTATTGCCGTACCTCTCGTCCTCTCTATTCTCTCTCTGTTCTCCGCTCTCCACTCACCCTCCCTTTCTGCCCTCCCCCTCACACTCTCCACCCACCCCCTCCCTCGCTCTCCACCCTCCCCTCCCTCACTCTCCGCCCTCCCTCCCTCCCTCACTCTCCGCCCGCCCTCCCTCCCTCCCGCTCTCTGCCCGCCCTCCCTCCCTCCCGCTCTCCGCCCGCCCTCCCTCCCTCCCGCTCTCCGCCCGCCCTCCCTCCCTCCCGCTCTCCGCCCTCCCTCCCTCCCTCCCGCTCTCCGCCCGCCCTCCCTCCCTCCCTCCCGCTCTCCGCCTGCCCTCCCTCCCTCCCTCCCGCTCTCCGCCTGCCCTCCCTCCCTCCCTCCCGCTCTCCGCCTGCCCTCCCTCCCGCTCTCCGCCTGCCCTCCCTCCCTCCCGCTCTCCGCCCGCCCTCCCTCCCTCCCTCCCGCTCTCCGCCTGCCCTCCCTCCCTCCCTCCCGCTCTCCGCCTGCCCTCCCTCCCTCCCTCCCGCTCTCCGCCTGCCCTCCCTCCCGCTCTCCGCCTGCCCTCCCTCCCTCCCGCTCTCCGCCCGCCCTCCCTCCCTCCCTCCCGCTCTCCGCCTGCCCTCCCTCCCTCCCTCCCTCCCGCTCTCCGCCCGCCCTCCCTCCCGCTCTCCGCCCGCCCTCCCTCCCTCCCTCCCGCTCTCCGCCCGCCCTCCCTCCCTCCCTCCCGCTCTCCGCCCGCCCTCCCTCCCTCCCTCCCGCTCTCCGCCCGCCCTCCCTCCCTCCCTCCCGCTCTCCGCCCGCCCTCCCTCCCTCCCTCCCTCCCGCTCTCCGCCCGCCCTCCCTCCCTCCCTCCCGCTCTCCGCCCGCCCTCCCTCCCGCTCTCCGCCCGCCCTCCCTCCCTCCCTCCCGCTCTCCGCCCGCCCTCCCTCCCTCCCTCCCGCTCTCCGCCCGCCCTCCGCCCGCCCTCCCTCCCTCCCTCCCGCTCTCCGCCCGCCCTCCCTCCCTCCCTCCCGCTCTCCGCCCGCCCTCCCTCCCTCCCTCCCGCTCTCCGCCCGCCCTCCCTCCCGCTCTCCGCCCGCCCTCCGCCCGCCCTCCCTCCCTCCCTCCCGCTCTCCGCCCGCCCTCCCTCCCTCCCTCCCGCTCTCCGCCCGCCCTCCCTCCCTCCCTCCCGCTCTCCGCCCGCCCTCCCTCCCTCCCTCCCGCTCTCCGCCCGCCCTCCCTCCCTCCCTCCCGCTCTCCGCCCGCCCTCCCTCCCTCCCTCCCGCTCTCCGCCCGCCCTCCCTCCCTCCCTCCCGCTCTCCGCCCGCCCTCCCTCCCTCCCTCCCGCTCTCCGCCCGCCCTCCCTCCCTCCCTCCCGCTCTCCGCCCGCCCTCCCTCCCTCCCTCCCGCTCTCCGCCCGCCCTCCGCCTGCCCTCCCTCCCTCCCTCCCGCTCTCCGCCCGCCCTCCCTCCCTCCCTCCCTCCCGCTCTCCGCCCGCCCTCCGCCCGCCCGCCCTCCCTCACTCCCTCCCTCCCGCTCTCCGCCCGCCCTCCCTCCCTCCCTCCCGCTCTCCGCCCGCCCTCCCTCCCTCCCTCCCGCTCTCCGCCCGCCCTCCCTCCCTCCCTCCCGCTCTCCGCCCGCCCTCCCTCCCTCCCTCCCGCTCTCCGCCCGCCCTCCCTCCCTCCCTCCCGCTCTCCGCCCGCCCTCCCTCCCTCCCTCCCGCTCTCCGCCCGCCCTCCCTCCCTCCCTCCCGCTCTCCGCCCGCCCTCCCTCCCTCCCGCTCTCCGCCCGCCCTCCCTCCCTCCCGCTCTCCGCCCGCCCTCCCTCCCTCCCGCTCTCCGCCCGCCCTCCCTCCCTCCCGCTCTCCGCCCGCCCTCCCTCCCTCCCTCCCTCCCGCTCTCCGCCCGCCCTCCCTCCCTCCCTCCCGCTCTCCGCCTGCCCTCCCTCCCTCCCTCCCGCTCTCCGCCTGCCCTCCCTCCCTCCCGCTCTCCGCCTGCCCTCCCTCCCTCCCGCTCTCCGCCTGCCCTCCCTCCCTCCCTCCCTCCCGCTCTCCGCCCTCCCTCCCTCCCTCCCTCCCTCCCTCCCTCCCTTCCTCCCTCCCTCCCTCCCTCCCTCCCGCTCTCCGCCCGCCCTCCCGCCCTCCCTCCCTCCCGCTCTCCGCCCGCCCTCCCGCCCTCCCTCCCTCCCGCTCTCCGCCCGCCCTCCCTCCCTCCCTCCCTCCCGCTCTCCGCCCGCCCTCCCTCCCTCCCGCTCTCCGCCCGCCCTCCCTCCCTCCCGCTCTCCGCCCGCCCTCCCTCCCTCCCGATCTCCGCCCGCCCTCCCTCCCTCCCGCTCTCCGCCCGCCCTCCCTCCCTCCCGCTCTCCGCCCGCCCTCCCTCCCTCCCGCTCTCCGCCCGCCCTCCCTCCCTCCCGCTCTCCGCCCGCCCTCCCTCCCTCCCGCTCTCCGCCCGCCCTCCCTCCCTCCCGCTCTCCGCCCGCCCTCCCTCCCTCCCGCTCTCCGCCCGCCCTCCCTCCCTCCCTCCCGCTCTCCGCCCGCCCTCCCTCCCGCTCTCCGCCCGCCCTCCCTCCCTCCCTCCCGCTCTCCGCCCGCCCTCCCTCCCTCCCTCCCGCTCTCCGCCCGCCCTCCCTCCCTCCCTCCCGCTCTCCGCCCGCCCTCCCTCCCTCCCTCCCGCTCTCCGCCCGCCCTCCGCCCGCCCTCCCTCCCTCCCTCCCGCTCTCCGCCCGCCCTCCCTCCCTCCCTCCCGCTCTCCGCCCGCCCTCCCTCCCTCCCTCCCGCTCTCCGCCCGCCCTCCCTCCCTCCCTCCCGCTCTCCGCCCGCCCTCCCTCCCTCCCTCCCGCTCTCCGCCCGCCCTCCCTCCCTCCCTCCCGCTCTCCGCCCGCCCTCCCTCCCTCCCTCCCGCTCTCCGCCCGCCCTCCCTCCCTCCCGCTCTCCGCCCGCCCTCCCTCCCTCCCTCCCGCTCTCCGCCCGCCCTCCCTCCCTCCCTCCCGCTCTCCGCCCGCCCTCCCTCCCTCCCTCCCGCTCTCCGCCCGCCCTCCCTCCCTCCCTCCCGCTCTCCGCCCGCCCTCCCTCCCTCCCTCCCGCTCTCCGCCCGCCCTCCCTCCCTCCCGCTCTCCGCCCGCCCTCCCTCCCTCCCGCTCTCCGCCCGCCCTCCCTCCCTCCCGCTCTCCGCCCGCCCTCCCTCCCTCCCTCCCGCTCTCCGCCCGCCCTCCCTCCGCCCTCCCTCCGCCCTCCCTCCCTCCCTCCCGCTCTCCGCCCGCCCTCCCTCCCTCCCTCCCGCTCTCCGCCCGCCCTCCCTCCCTCCCTCCCTCCCGCTCTCCGCCCGCCCTCCGCCCGCCCTCCCTCCCTCCCTCCCGCTCTCCGCCCGCCCTCCCTCCCTCCCTCCCGCTCTCCGCCCGCCCTCCCTCCCTCCCTCCCGCTCTCCGCCCGCCCTCCCTCCCTCCCTCCCGCTCTCCGCCCGCCCTCCCTCCCTCCCTCCCGCTCTCCGCCCGCCCTCCCTCCCGCTCTCCGCCCGCCCTCCCTCCCTCCCTCCCGCTCTCCGCCCGCCCTCCCTCCCTCCCTCCCGCTCTCCGCCCGCCCTCCCTCCCTCCCTCCCGCTCTCCGCCCGCCCTCCCTCCCTCCCTCCCGCTCTCCGCCCGCCCTCCCTCCCTCCCTCCCGCTCTCCGCCTGCCCTCCCTCCCGCTCTCCGCCTGCCCTCCCTCCCTCCCTCCCGCTCTCCGCCTGCCCTCCCTCCCTCCCGCTCTCCGCCTGCCCTCCCTCCCTCCCGCTCTCCGCCTGCCCTCCCTCCCTCCCGCTCTCCGCCCGCCCTCCCTCCCTCCCTCCCTCCCTCCCGCTCTCCGCCCTCCCTCCCTCCCTCCCGCTCTCCGCCCGCCCTCCCTCCCTCCCTCCCGCTCTCCGCCCGCCCTCCCTCCCTCCCTCCCGCTCTCCGCCCGCCCTCCCTCCCTCCCTCCCGCTCTCCGCCCGCCCTCCCTCCCTCCCTCCCGCTCTCCGCCTGCCCTCCCTCCCGCTCTCCGCCTGCCCTCCCTCCCTCCCTCCCGCTCTCCGCCTGCCCTCCCTCCCTCCCGCTCTCCGCCTGCCCTCCCTCCCTCCCGCTCTCCGCCCGCCCTCCCTCCCTCCCTCCCTCCCGCTCTCCGCCCGCCCTCCCTCCCTCCCGCTCTCCGCCCGCCCTCCCTCCCTCCCGCTCTCCGCCCGCCCTCCCTCCCTCCCGCTCTCCGCCCGCCCTCCCTCCCTCCCGCTCTCCGCCCGCCCTCCCTCCCTCCCGCTCTCCGCCCGCCCTCCCTCCCTCCCGCTCTCCGCCCGCCCTCCCTCCCTCCCGCTCTCCGCCCGCCCTCCCTCCCTCCCGCTCTCCGCCCGCCCTCCCTCCCTCCCGCTCTCCGCCCGCCCTCCCTCCCTCCCGCTCTCCGCCCGCCCTCCCTCCCTCCCGCTCTCCGCCCGCCCTCCCTCCCTCCCGCTCTCCGCCCGCCCTCCCTCCCTCCCGCTCTCCGCCCGCCCTCCCTCCCTCCCTCCCTCCCGCTCTCCGCCCGCCCTCCCTCCCTCCCTCCCTCCCGCTCTCCGCCCGCCCTCCCTCCCTCCCTCCCTCCCGCTTTCCGCCCGCCCTCCGCCCGCCCTCCCTCCCCCCCTCCCGCTCTCCGCCCGCCCTCCCTCCCCCCCTCCCGCTCTCCGCCCGCCCTCCCTCCCCCCCTCCCGCTCTCCGCCCGCCCTCCCTCCCCCCCTCCCGCTCTCCGCCCGCCCTCCCTCCCCCCCCCGCTCTCTGCCCGCCCTCCCTCCCCCCTCCCGCTCTCCGCCCGCCCTCCCTCCCCCCCTCCCGCTCTCCGCCCGCCCTCCCTCCCCCCTCCCGCTCTCCGCCCGCCCTCCCTCCCCCCCTCCCGCTCTCCGCCCGCCCTCCCTCCCTCCCCCCTCCCGCTCTCCGCCCGCCCTCCCTCCCCCCCTCCCGCTCTCCGCCCGCCCTCCCTCCCCCCCTCCCGCTCTCCGCCCGCCCTCCCTCCCCCCCTCCCGCTCTCCGCCCGCCCTCCCGCTCTCCGCCCTCCCTCCCTCCCGCTCTCCGCCCTCCCTCCCTCCCTCCCGCTCTCCGCCCTCCCTCCCTCCCGCTCTCCGCCCTCCCTCCCTCCCTCCCGCTCTCCGCCCTCCCTCCCTCCCTCTCGCTCTACCCATTCAGTCTCTTCATACTCCCAAATGCCAAGACTCTCCTTTGTCTTTGTCTCTTCTGTCTCTTGTTCCTTTCTTTTCCCCATCTTTTAACTCATTCTTTTCCCCATAATTTTCTCACTCTCAATGCAGGATCTTTATTTGTTATTCCCCGTATCCATAATGATTAGGGAAATTGCCTAATAATTTGTTATAATTCTTAGGTTTGCATGTCAACCAATGTTTCAAATATAAATTTCTCTTGTTCCATGGGAATGGCTTGTGTAGAGCCTGTATATGTATAATTACATCCCACTGCCAGTGGTGAAACTCTAATTTTCCAATGTTTCCCTACTCTCAAACTGTAATATGTTTTGTTATTTAACTATAATGTGAATAACATTAAAATAGGGTCATAATGTTGGCTTCAGTGTGATGATTGAATTGTTGCATGCTCCAGCTCAGTTAATCCCTAACCTCATTTCAACCAATGACTACACTTCATCTTTACTGACTGTGTGCAGTGATGCAGGAAACCAACTAGACAGAAGTATGTATTTAGGTTGAAATCAGTCCCCTTGCCTATCCACTAATGTTGCTCAGGTGGACAGCAGTCAGGAATGTACAGCACCGTGAGCCAACAGGTTGCATACAAGTGGCCTTCCCTTTAAGATGAGCGTGCGAACGGCCATGTGGCAATCTCAAAGTGCAACAAGGCAGCTGCACGTGGTAAACTGAAGTTAGAGAGAATGTTTGTTAATGGGTACCTGTGATAAATGAAAGAAATACTGTTGGAATTTAATTGAATTCGGATATATGCCAATATCTTTGTCTGTACATGTTGCAACGTAAGCCTTCCTTTTCATAGAGTCAATAGATTTGTGATTTTCCTTCTCAAAATCAAAAGAGCTACTATTCCTGGTCCTCCTGCCAGATTCTGTTGTATAAGCTGATCTTAAGTTGTTGCTTTTAAACTGATTTATGTAGCAAAACTTTACTTATTGCAGTGTTTTTTTTAAAAAAACTAGCAGACCCAGCTAATTTGATCCTGCAGATATTGTGCAACCTGTAGCACCATTGTATGTGAACTTCAATCAACCTCCAACTATACAGTAGTTTTCTTTGAAGACGTTGGCTAATTCAAATGGTGATTAAAATTTAACTTGATACTGTTACCCAACTTAGAAAATGCTTATCACCTAACTAATTTATTAGTAATGGAGGAAATAGCTCTGCCCGTTGCTTGATGGAGAAAGGCATAGCCTAGCTTAGAATGAAGTCAGGCAGATATCTGCTTTGTTCCTGGCCTGTGCTAAGTTACCTGATCTGAGTCAGGGCACATTTGGCCAAAGGATTAGGTGTGCATCTTTATATTGTCATTTTGCTTTACGTTATGTGGGACTATTTGTTCCTGGGTGACAAGTCAATAATTAACTGAACTTGGAAGCAGTCTAATTCCACTTGAAGCAGAGAGTTTCTCTCTTGTTGAGTCAAAAATGACTCATTGACCAGTTCTATGGATTGGTAGGGTGAGGGTTGCACCTATGATTGTCTGCATTGCCACTTCCTCATCTGAATGATTAATTGAGAAGGTGCAAAGAGGAAGCTTGACAAATTCCCTCACAAGAATGGAGAAGATAATTGCATCCCAGTTGCTTTCAGCTATTGTCACACCTGCGAATAGCGGGTTTAAAATGAGACTTAGCAGAGGGAACTTCATATTAAGTTATGCGTTACTCATGCCCTATCCCCCACCAAACCCATTGCCATCATCTTCATTGGCCTACATTTATTTTCAGTGTTCCTGGGTTCTCCTTTTTAAATTGCTTCACAGTTTCACCAACTCTTTTAGTGTAACCTCAAGCACTGCAACTCCTCTGCTGGAACACCCGTGCTCTTCTTCGAATAGTGCCACATGTTTGTTTTACATCATTGGTTACAGCACAGAGGGAGGCCATTCGATCTATCATATCTGTGCAAGCTCTTTGCATGAGCAGTCCACCTGCGAGAGTGGAAGCAGCCAAGTTTCACGTTTCATTCAAAGGATAGCATCTCCAATCATGCAGCACTCCCTCAGTGTTGCAGTAAAGAGCCAACTCAGATTATGGCCTCATTTTGTTTTGAGATTTAAACCTATAACCTAACCCAGAGGAGCGAGTATACCTTTATGATGCTTTTCTTTTTTAAAGTTATCATAAAATCACATTACTTAAATCCTTTAGTTAAAGAAATAAAGTAGAAAAACTAGTTTGAAGTTATGAGGGCAGAATAAGGAAGATGGACTTGCCATTACAACATTAGAAGTAGGAGCAGGATTAGGACGTTTGGCCCTTCAAGCCTATTTTGTTGTTCAATAAGATAATTTCTGATCTGACTATGCCCTTAACTCCACTTTACTTCTCGTTGTGGGGAATAAACTTTGACTCTTGTGGATCAAAATTCTGTCTAACTCAGCCTTGAATAAATTGAATGACCTAGCCTCCACTGTTCTCTGGGAAAGAGAATTCCATAGGTGACTGGCCCTCTGAGGGTCATTTTCTCCTTGTCTCAGTGTTAACTGGGGGACTTCATATTTTTAAACTGAACCTTAATTCTAGATTCCCCATGGGGGAAAACAACCTCTCACCATCCACCCTGTCAGGCCACCTCAGAATCTAGAATGTTTCAATAAGATCATCTCTCATTCATCTAAATTCCATTGTGTATAGGCCCAACCTGCTCAAGCTTTTATCCCAAGATAACCCTTTCATCCCAGGAATCAGTCGAATTAACCTCCTCTGAACTGTTTCAGTGCAAGCATATTCTTCCAAACTGTATACGTTACCATAGGTGTGGTCTTACGAATGCCCTGTGCAGTTGTAACAAGACTTCACCACTTTAATACTTCATCCTCCTTGCATTTCCCTTTGGACAAGAGCAAACCCAAAATGATTTAGAACAATAGAATCCCTGCAGAGCCAGAAAGAGATCATTTGTCTCATCTAGTCTGCGCTGACTCTGTGAAAGAACATCTTACCAGGCCTATACAGACGTGGAGAACATGCAAACACCTCATAGACAATCACCCAAGGCTGTAATTGAACTTGGGTCCCTGGCACTGTGAGGCAGCAATGCTAACCATTGTGTCACCATGCTGCCCGAATAGTTTAATTGTAAACTATCAACATTCTGAAGGCTAATTACAAAGTCAATCCAAGCAAACTTTTTTCTATGGTTGCGATTCAACTATCAAAGCACAGTAGTTTTAAACCATCAGAATTTATGATCAAGCAAAGTCAGAAGAACAGGTGTACAATCTTGGCTTAACAAGTCCTTGGGGATGAAACTGAGAAGCATATTTCTAAACAAAGGGGCAAGAAAATCTGGAATTTTCTTCCCAAAAGGCTGTGAATGGTGGATTGAATGAAATTTTGAATATTGAAATCAATGAAGTTTTAGAGGGATTTGGAACAAAGATGGACAAATGAATTTGAGAAACCACAAATGAATTTGAGACCGAGATCAGCCACAGTTTAATTAAGTAGAAGAACAGACTTGAGGGACTGAATAGCCTCCTAAGTTCCTATTTTGTACTTAAAGGGCAACATGATTTTAGACACATTTTCAGGAAGCCACTGAAGCAGGAAGTATAAATATGTTTTCGGGGCTAATTGTATGTATCTCTAAAGGTAGAAGTAATGAAGGGATTATGGTAAGGAGGAGGGTGATGAGAGTAGTGTGCTTCAGATTCAGCTTCCAAAGAAGAATCAATTTATGCATTATTTTAAAATGTGTGTTTGGAGTTGAAGCTTGTTTTTGCAATGGTTCATTTCTAACAACAAACTCTAACTTGTGAATCGAAAATCAAACGTGTTTAATATGCTTATTGAAAGGGTCTTTCCCCAGTGTTTAAATAATCAACAACTAGCAAATTTGTTTCTGTAAGAAATTCTATTTTGCATCCATTATCTTGGAGGCCGTTAACCCCTTGCTGTGTGTCACTAGTCATCAATAAAGCAGAATACAGGCAATCTGGACTTCAGAAATGGGCAGGATCATTGGATGTGGACATCATTGGCAAAGTTAGCATTTATAGCCCACCCCCAACTGCCCCTGAGAAGGTGGTGGTGAACCGCTGCCTTGAACTGTAGCAATCTGAGTGGTAAAGGCACTTCTATAGTGCTGGTAGGTAAATAATTTTATTCCAGCAATGATGAAGGAATAACTATATTTCCTCACATCAAGTTGTTGTGTGCCTTGGAGAGGAACTTGCAGGTAATGGTGTTCCTATGCATTTGCTATTCCTGTTCTTTGAGATGGTAGTGGTTGTGTGTTTGTGAAGTTCTATTAAAGCAGTCTCAGTGAGTTGTTGAAATACATCTTGTTGATGGTACACAACAATCACTGTGTTGATGGTGGGGATGTGAATGTTCAGGTTGGTGAATGAGGTGCTGATTATTGATGTAACAAGAGTGATGTAGTTGTATTTACTGATGACGCAAAACTAGGTGGAAATGTAAGCTGTGTGAAAGAACGCTGGTGAAAGATAGACATTAAGTGGGTACGCCATGAGGTAGCAAATGGGGCATAATATGGAAAATTGTATCATTTTTATAGAATAAAAAAGCAGAATAATGTTAGGTGTGAAATCTTAAATGTTGATGTTCAGTGAGACCTGGATGTACTCCTGTAATGATCTCAAAGTTAGCATGCTGGTACAGCAAGCAGTTAGAAAGGCAAATAACATGTTGATCTTTATTGTTAGAAGATAGGCATAACAATAAAGGAGTCTTGTAGCAGTTGTACAGGGCTTTGGTGTGACCAACTCTGGAGTACTGCCTGCAGTTTTGGTCTCCATATGCCAGGAAAGATGGTACAGCAAAGTTAAAATAGATTGGTTCCTGGGATGAGAAGATTATTTTATAATGCAAGACAGAGTAAATTTGGCCAGTGCTTTCTAGAGTTCAGAAGAATGAGGTGACCTTGTGTATTATACAAGATTCTAGAGGGGTTTGACAGGGCATGCACAGAGGTTATTTCCCTTGGCTGTGGAATCTAGTCATGACGTGGGTATGCCGGCGTTGGACTGGCGTAAACACAGTAAAAAGTCTGACAACACCAGGTTTTAGTCCAACCTATTTATTTGATAATATTCTCACAAGCTTTCGAGGGGACAGCCTCTTCGTCAGGTGAATGGAGAGTTCTGGCCTCAGACAGAGCATATAAAGCACAGACAGTTTAGAGATTACTGATTAAAATGCGAATCCTTACACCTAACCTGCTGTTGGTTAGGTGTAAGGATTCGCATTTTAATCAGTAATCTCTAAACTGTCTGTGCTTTATATGCTCTGTCTGAGGCCAGAACTCTCCATTCACCTGACGAAGAGGCTGTCCCCTCGAAAGCTTGTGAGAATATTATCAAATAAATAGGTTGGACTAAAACCTGGTGTTGTCAGACTTTTTACTGTGGAATCTAGAACATTGGAACACAATTGATTATTTAAGACTTGACGTAAAAAGATATTTCTTTAAAATTCTTTATCCCAGAAAGTTGTGGATAGTCCATCCTTGAATATATTCAAGGTTGCAGTGAATGGATTTTTGGTTTCTCACTGAATCAGAGGATAATGGGGAGTAGGCAGGAACATGATGCCAGTGGCCAATGGTGATTGTATTGAATAGCAGAGCCTGCTTGAGGGGTTGAATGGTCTATTCCTGCTCCTTTTTCTTATGCTTTTATAGTCCAGTGAACTCCTTTGTCCTGGCTGGTGTTGGAGCTCATTCATCTGAGCAAGTGATGAATATTCCGTCATGTTCCTGACTTGTGTCTTGTATTTGGCTTTAGAGAGTTCGAATACCCAGCTTCTGACCTGGCCTTGTAGCCACACTATTTATTTGGATGTTCCAGTTAAGTTTCTGATCAGTGGTTATGCCTCAGGGTATTAATGGTGGCAAATTCACTATCATCTTCTCGAGGGCAATTAGGGAGGACAACAAACATTGGCCTTGCAAGTGGCATTCACATCCTATTAAATATGTACTTTTTAATTACTTTGCTTACATCTGTATCCTGTTAAGGGTATTGATAACTTTTCAGTGGTTAAATGTGAAATGCATCACATCCTACTTCAGATGGGGTCTATCAAAAGCATATACAGCTACACTGCAACTTCAGTCTTGTGAAACTGCTCCACTTATCTGTTGCTCCTTATTTTATATTCTCCATGTGATTGAATCTATTCGTTTAACCTGCATAAAAGATCTAAATTCTCTTAAATCTGTTTCCTTTTAATTCCTTCATGGAATGTGCCTTTTGCTGACTAGACCAGCATTTGCTACTCATCCCGAATTGCCCTTGAGAAGGTGATGGTGAGCTGTGTTCTTGAACCAGTACACCCATTGTGCTGATGTGAATTGAGTTCCAGGATTTTGACATAATGAAAGCGAAAGAATGGAGATATAATTCCAGGATGGAGGGGAACCTGCAAGTGGTGGTTATCCTATGCACCTACTGCCCTTGTTCTTCTAGGTGTAGAGGTCACAGGTTTAGAAGATGTTGTCGAAGGAGTCTTGGTGAGTTGCTGCAGTGCATCTTGTAGATGGTACACAGTTGCTGGAGGGAATGACTGTTGAAGGTAATGGAAGGGGCACCAATCAAATGAGCTGCTGTTTTGTCTGAGATGGTCTTAAGCTTCTAGAGTGTTGTTGGAGCTATAATCCTGCAGGCAAGTGAAGAGTATTCTAATACATGAGTTACTTGCCACAGAATTCCAGTCTTTGACCTGTTCTTGTAGCTACAGCACATATATGACTATCCAGTTCAGTTTCTGGTCAGTTGTAATGCCCAGAATGTTGATGGTGGGTGATTCAGCGATGATTCTGTCATTGAATGTTAAAGGGAGATAGTTGGACTCTCTCTTGTTGGAAATGGTTATTGCCTGGCATTTGTGTGGCCAAATATCACTTGCCATGTGTCGGGCAAAGCTTGAATGTTGTCCAGATCTTGTTGTGTATGGACACAGACTACTTCAGTAAATGAGAAGTTGAGAGTGGTGCTGAATGTTGTGCAATCGTCTGCAATCATCCTTGCTTGCGATCTTATGATGGCGTGAAGGTTATTAATTAAGCTGTTGAAGATGGTTTTGACTAGGACTCTACCCTGAGGAATTGAATAGTTTGTGTTACCTTCATTATTTATCTAACCTCAGTTTAACATCTGTAAATTTGGATATTCTGCTTGTATGCATAAATCTGTCCATGTGTATTTATTAATAGATACATCAAGCATTCCGTGACTAACTGTAGGTTATCTTGCTTATAACCAGTTTCTCATCTGAATGTTTCCTGCTTTTAAGACGGTTCTTTGTCAAGTACCTTACCTTGTTTGGGGTCTCCTTGCCTTAGCCATTAATTATTAAAACGGAACTCTGTCAAATGTTTTCTGAACATCTGAGAATATAATGCTAATTGAAATACTCCTGTCTGTGAAATTAGTGAGGTTTGTTAAGCGGGACCTCCCTTTTCAGAATCTCGGCTGGCAGTTCTTTTATTTGACTCTTTGCCAAGTGTTCACTAGACCTCTCATTCACTTAATAGATAGTGGACTTATTGATCTGTAGTTTCGAAGCATGCCTTTTAACTTTTTTAAGTAATGGAAGTCAGTCAATTCCACATCATCTGGATTCTCTTCTAAATAAAGTAAACATGCAAAAAATGTAAATCCTTATCATTTGGGGAGCCAATTTGGCTTAGTTGGCAACCTGCACTCCTCTGATTCAGCTAGTTGCAAGTTTAAATCCTACTTCAGGATGGAGTGCATTATTTTGGCTGACCCAAGTAGTTGTAAAGGAGTATTGCACTTTTGAAATCATAGAATCCCTATGTTGCAGGAGGAAGCCATCAGGCCTGCACAGATTCTCTGAACGAGCACCCCCTCTGCGCATTTACCATGGGTAATCCATCTAGCCTACAGGCCTTTGGAATGTGGGAGAATACTGGAGCACCTGGGGAAAACCCATGCAGACATGGGAAGAATGTGCAAACTCCACACACACAGGGCCTGATTTTACCAACAATTTGCGCCCATTTTCAGATGTGAAATTGTGGTAAAGTCATGCGTGAGGCCTTTATCACAATCTGCACCCGGCTCCGCGCAGATCACCACTTTACTGAGACCTGCAAATGACAGGATTCCTTTCCGCACTCAAGTCGGGCGTAACAATGATTTGAATGCATTTAAGTTGAATTAATGAACTACCCAATCAACTCAGTCAACATTTCCCCCTTTACCCCTTTGTTTGCCAGTCCAGAACTGCGCTTTTAGGGACATGCTGAATGAAAGTCTGAGTCGGGTGCTCCAGCCTCTGAAGAGCGCATTCAGTGTTTCCAACGGCTCGCTCACTCAGATCAGTGGTGGGGGTGGAGGCGGGTCAGATCATTCTCTGGTTGGAGAGGGGAGGTGGGGAGTGAGGTCAGATCGTTGTCTGGTTGAGGGGGTGGGGTGAGAAGGAGGCGGGTCAGATGGATCTCTGGTGGGGGGAGGGCGGATCATTGTCTGGTGGGGGGGGGGGCGCTAATCGTGTCTGGTGGTGCAGGTGGGAGGAGGCGGGTCAGATGTTCTTCTGGAGGGGAGGGAGAGTGAGGCCAGACCATTCTCTGGAGGGAGGGGGGTGTTAGAGAGTGAGGCAAATTCGATGTCGGGGGAGGGGGTAGTGAGGCCAGATTGTTGTCTTGTTGGAGGGGGGACTGCGGGTCAGATGGATGTCTGGCAGCACATGGATCTCTGGTGGGGGGACAGGGAGTCCGCTGCCACTCTGTGGGCGATCGGTGGAGGGGAAAGGGGGCAGGGGTGGCGATTGGTCCAGGTAGTGGGGGGGTGGATGAGAGGGGCAGTGATGTGTGTGTCTCTCCCTTATCCACCCCCCCGCCCCCGATTCGAGATACACCCTCGCTCCTGCTTTTTGTCCCTGGGCTGCTTTCTCTGCTTTCTGTGGCTCGGGGAGCGATCTGACACAGGTGCACTTTTTCCAATTTTTTTCTACCTGTGCATGCACAGTTCAGAGCTCCGATCGTTCTGGCCACGCTACGCCCCGCCCACAGCGCGAATCGGACTGGAGATGGCTGAGATGTATGGGGATGCCTGTAAGTGGATTTCTAAGTCGGATCTATACTACGCCCAGAATCAGCACTTAGAATGAAAATGTGAAATTGGGCCCATAGTCACCCAAGCCGGGAATTGAACCCAGGTCCCTGCTGCTGTGAGGCCATAGTGCTTGCCACTTTGCCACCCACCAAGAATACCTTGCAGAAGAAACATTAAGTCCAAGTTTCATATGGCTAATGAGGTGAATGTTAATGAGCTCATAGCAATATTTGAAGAGGAACAGGGTATTCTCCCCATGTTCTGACAAATACTCTCTCAGTCAAGAATACCAAATCTATACCTCCTTTATAACCACTTCATAGTAATTAATGTGTTGTGGTTTAGGACATTTCTGGGAGATGTGACCAGTTGCTACAGAAATACAAGACATGAATTTCATTCAGTATCTCATTTTAAGAAAAAAAAGCTTACATTTTGTCATAAGCATCCAATTAATTCTGTTATTACTGAAGTGTTGTCATTGTTACATAGGTGAGGACAGCAGCTACAACACTAGTATCCTTTTGCTTATTATGTCCTGTCTGTTCCACTAAAAGGAGGACACATTCCACATAACCAATTACTGTTTCATTAGTTTACTATCAATCTTTATGGAAGATGTCATCGACAATGCTATCAAGTGACATTAGCACAGATTCATTTTGCATTCTGCCAAGGCCACTCAGCTCCTGACCTCATTAACGTCTTGGTCCAGACATGAACAAAAGAACTGGGTTCCAGAGGTGAGGTAAGAGTGACTGACCTCGCTTTTGAGGCAGCTTGTGGCACTAAGGAGCCTGAGCAAAATTGAAGTCAATGAAAATCAGGGGGAAAGCTCTCCAGTAGTTCTTGTTATACCTAGCAGGAAGAAAGCGTGATTGTTATTGTTGGAGATCAGTCATCTTGTCCAGAATGTCACTGCTGGAGTTCCTCAGGATAGCATCCGAGGCCTTAAGTTATTTAATCAGTAACTTTTCTTCTAACAAGATCAGAAGTGGAGATGATTGCTGAGTGTTCAGGAAAATTTGTGCCTCCACAGATACTGAAGAAATCTATGCCTGGATAACATTTTGTGGTGACTAACTCACACCTGATACTGCAAAATCTCTCATCATTCGCAGAGCACAAGTGTGATGGAATACTCTCGACTTGACTAGATATGTTTGTGGCTCCAACAACACTCAAGAGCTCACCATCATCCAGGGTAAAACAGCTCACCTGCTGTCCACCATCTGAACCATTCACTCCCCCCAGCACCTTTGCAAAGTGGCAGCAGCTTCAAGATGCATTGCCATAACTCACCAAATCTCCTTCAACAATAACTTCCAAACTTGTGACCTGGACCACTTAGAAGAACAAGGACAAAAGATGTGTGAGAACACCACCAGCTGCATGATCCTCTCCAAGTCACAGCCCAGATTGACTTGAAATTGTATTACTGTACCTTCACTGTCACTGGGTCAAAAGTCTGAAACTCTGTTCTACACAGCACTCTGGGTGTATCCACACTACAAAGCCTGCAGCACCACCATCATCTCATGGACAAATAGGGATGGTAAGTAACTCCTTGTCTTACTGGTGATGCTCACATTGCATGAATGAATTTTTAAAAAGTCAATTTGTGAACAGACCACAAACAGCGTAGGAACGATGAGAGGTCACACAACACCAAGTTATAGTCCAAAAGGTTTATTTTGAAATTGCAAGCTTTCGGAGCGCTGCTCCGTTGTCAGGTGAAGTTGGCACTCTGAAAGCTTGAGATTTCAAATAAACCTGTTGGACTACACCCTGGTGTCGTGTGACTTCTCATTTTGTCCACCCCAGTCCAACAGTGGCATCTCCACATCATGGCCAGCATAGGAGATGAATGACGAGTTATTCTAATATTGTCATTGGCCAATACAGAAAGACGGACTTGAATATGAGGAGAATTCCCTCAGCAACCAGCTGTTCCTCAGTACTAATTTATTTCAATCCTCTGATTCGGATTAAAAATGCAATCATCCCAGTCAAACTGACACTAATACCCGTGGATGCAGATACCATGTCAGAGTTTTGAGAGAAGCTGCCAAAAAAGCCTTGGTCAGTTGCTGCATTACATCCTGCAAGTAATGCATACCACAGCCACTGTATACTGACGCTAGAGGGAATGAATATTTAAGGTGGTGGATGGATTGCACATTAAGCAGATAGCTTTGTCTTCAGTGGTGTTGAGCTTTAGTGTTATAGCAGTTAGGCTAATCCAGCCAAGTGGACTTGTGCCTTGTAATTGATGGAGAATTTTTGGGACTGGGAGGTGAATCAGTGTCTACAGAATGCCCAACTTCTGACCTGCTGAAGTAACTTTTCGGTGGTTAGTCCAGCTGAGATTTTGGTGAATGGTGACCTCCAGGATGTTAATCGTATGGAATTCATTGCTGATGATGTCATTAACTGTCAAAGGAAGGTAGTTGTACTCTTTCTCTTCGGAGGTGTTCATTTCATGACATCGCAAGCATGTTACTTCCACTCAACCCAAACCTGGATGTTGTGCAATGTGGGCAAGGACTGCTTTGTTTTCTGACGAGTTATGAATGGGGCTGAAGAGACCTCAATCATCCCCTCCCAGGGTGGACATTATTCCAACTTGGACATGCATTATAATTTTTAATGATGGAAGGAACGTCATTGATGAAGCAACTCAAAATAGTTGGGGCAAAAATAATGCATTGAAGAACTCTTCCAGTGATGTCCTGGGGCTGAGATGATTGTACTCCAACAACCACAGCTATCTCCCTTTGCACTGGATGACTGCTGCCACTAGGGTTTTCCCTCTGAATTCCATTGACTTAAGTTTTAATAGGCCTTTCTGATGCTACTTTGAATTCTGCCTTGATGACGTAGGCAGCTGCATCTGGCTCAGTGCTTTGATTTTGCCTGGACAAAGGCAAGTGATTTGGGTGGAAACTAAACTAAGGATTGGTGAGCAGGTGCCACTTAATAGTTGATTCCTTCCACCACTTTTTACTGATGTTTGAGAGTAGGCCGATAGGATGACAGTGGGTGGATTGGAATTGACCTGCTGTTTGTGGACGGGGCTGTTTCCAGAAATGTGATATCCAAATTAGTAACCTAATCTTCCTAGATAAAAGTGAAATATTTTCTAAAAGTAACTAATAGTTAAGTATTTATTTAGCAATAAATAAATAGTGTGCTGGATTTAAGTAGGCCAATATGTTTTCCCAACATTTACTGTAAAATCTTGAAAAATCTTTTGTTGTTACTGAGATATCCTCAGCAAACTGGAATTGTGCTCACTTAGCTTTTGCACTGTAGCGCTGAAAAAAGAGAACTGCTGTCCAAATTTTTCCTCTTGCACACATCAGAACAGATAAGAATGCCAAATTTCAAAGGGAACAACTGTTTATTCATGTAGTATAGGTTGTTATTTCCTTTGAAATTTGGTGTTCTTGTGTCTGTCCATTGAGTGTAAGATGAAAAGTTTTGACAGCATGTTTTTTTTTCAGCAATATTTAAGTACTGTACGACCAAGCAATTACTTTTACTCTTTTTTTATACTCTGAGCATGGTAACAAAATACTTTGCTCTCCATCTCTGTTTTATTATTTCTCATGTTTCTTTTTCTCCATTGTTCTTTTTTCCTCACAGCACTTGCTTCAAGTGAAAAATGTTCTTCACTGGTAGCTTGTCCCTCAGTTCTCTAATCCACTCAGCCATGCTAAAAGCATCATGCTGCCAACCACTCACTGCTATATGATATTGTATTCTGGAACTCATTGTCAATCATAGAATCCCTACAATGCAGAAAGAGGCCATTTGGCCGGTACATAAGAACATAAGAAATAGGAGCAGGAGTAGGCCATCTAGCCCCTCGAGCCTGCCCCGCCATTCAGTAAGATCATGGCTGATCTGAAGTGGCTCAGTTCCACTTTCCCGCTTTCTCCCCATAACCCTTAATCCCCTTGCCTACCAAAAACCTATCTACCCGCGTCTTAAAAATACTTAGCGAGGTAGCCTGCACCACTTCAACGGGCAGAGAATTCCAGAGATTCACCACCCTTTGAGTGAAGAAGTTCCTCCTCAACTCCGTTCTAAACTGCCCCCCCCCCGCCCCACCTTATCTTGAGGCTGTGCCCTCTAGTCCTGCTGTCCTTTCTGAGTGGGAAGAACCTCTCCACCTCTACCCTATCCATCCCCTTCATTGTCTTATACATCTCAATAAGATCCCCCCTCATCCTTCTAAACTCCAACAAGTACAAGCCCAGTCTATTCAGCCTCTCTTCATAGTTCAACCCCCTCAACTCCAGTATCAGCCTACTGAACCTCCAAGGCCAAAATATCCTTGCGCAAGTGCGGCGAACAAAACTGCACACAGTACTCCAGCTGTGGCCTCACCAGTGCCCTGTACAGTTGCAGCAAGACCTCCCTACTTTTATATTCAATCCCCCTTGTTATGAAGGCCAGCATCCCATTTGCCTTCCTGATCACCTGCTGCACCTGCAGGCTGGGTTTTTGCGACTCATGCACAAGGACTCCCAGGTCCCTCTGCACCATAGCATGCTGCAGCTTTTCGCCCTTTAAGTAGTAGTCCCTCCTACTATTATTCCTGCCAAAGTGAATAACCTCACACTTGCCAACATTGTATTCCATCTGCCAGGTCCTTGCCCACTCGCTTAGCCTATCTAGATCCCTCTGCAGACTTTCTACACCCTCCGCACAATTTGCTTTTCCACTTATCTTTGTGTCATCAGCAAATTTCGACACCCTACACTCAGCTCCCTCCTCAAGATCATCTATATAAATGGTAAATAGCTGAGGCCCCAGCACCAATCCTTGGGGCACTCCACTAGTCACCAACCGCCAATCCGAATAGCACCCATTGACACCTACTCTCTGCCTCCTATTTGACAGCCAGTCCTCTATCCACGCTAACACCTTACCCCCAACTCCATGCCCCCTAACCTCCTGTAACAACCTTTTGTGCGGCACCTTATCAAACGTCTTCTGTAGAGTGTGCCCGGCTAACAGTCCCACCTAGGCACTATTCCTGTAACCCCATACTTACCCTGCTAATCTCCATGACACTAGACTCAATTTATCATGGCCAATCAACCTAACCCGCACATCTTTGGAGTGTGGGAGGAAACTCGAGCATGGGAGGAAGCCCACACAGACACAGGGAGAATGTGCAAACTCCACACAGAGAGTGACCTGAGACCAGAATTGAACCCAGATCCCTGGTGCTGTGAGTACGCAGTGCTAACCATTATGCCACCGTGCTGCCCAGTGGCACATCAAAGACTGAAGCTATAACTGCTTTCTTTCTTTTTGATTTCCTTTAATATTTCTAGTCATTTTCCTTGCAGACAAATTGCCACAATGTTGGTCTTGTCTCCACAGTAAAGATTTGTTCATATATAGCATAATTCCCACTACTTTTTACCTCCGCCTTTTTGGCACTGCTGAGTTCTCGCACATTTTCTTGGCCGAACGACAAGTGTTTATGCTTACAAAGAGTGCAGTACAAAATTACTATTCCTCTATTGGAAAGTTGTTCCTCCTTATGGTGTTTTACTGGTATTAATGCACAAAATTGAAATCAATAACACCAGGTAACCTTTTTGAAAAAAACTTTGCAGGCAGTTATCTTTCTTTCCCAAGCTACGCAATGTTAATGGCTGGCAGGGTGCTAAAGAGGCTTTCTCCTCATTATGTATTAATGCTGTTCTGAAACCAATGGCTGAATGGTGTATGAGAACGGTCAGGAATAGATTCGTGCGACGTAGGCAAAGTGCGGACTGAGGATCTGGGGAGGGAGTATGAGAAGCTGGGAATGGAATTAAAAAGTAGAACCGACAAGGTGGTCGTCTCTGGGCTACTGCCTGAACTGAGTGCAGACGGGCGTAGGGTTGACAGGATAAAGGAAGTGAATGGGTGGCTCAGGGATTGGTGTGGGAGGAATGGGTTCGAATTTATGGGGCATTGGCACCAGTATTGGGGTAGGTGGGACTTGTTCGGGCGGGATGGGGTTGGTCTGAATCGTGCTGAGACCAGAGTGTTGGCGAATCGAGTAAAGAGGACTGTAGACAGGGCTTTAAACTAATTAGGGGGGGGGACGGTGCGAGGGTAGGTGACGCTACGAGGTCTAAAGTTAAGGATAGGGTACAGGTAAGGGAAGAGGCCAAGGATGTCCCAATTGGTGGCGTTACGGCAAATAGGGTCCAGGTGAAGGCTGGGATGAAAGCGCTTTATCTGAATGCACGAAGCATTCGGAATAAAGTGGATGAGCTGGTGGCGCAGATCGACACAAATGGATACGATCTGGTGGCCATTACAGAGACGTGGCTGCAAGGTGACAGGGACTGGGAGATGAATGTACAGGGCTATCAAGTGTTTAGGAAGGATAGGCAGGAGGAAAGAGGGGGTGGCGTAGCTCTGCTGATTAAGGATAGTATCAAGGTGGTAGCAAGGGATGATATCGGAGCCAAAGAGCAGAACGTGGAATCGTTGTGGGTGGAGATTAGGAACAGCAAAGGGAGGAAGACGCTGGTGGGTGTCGTCTATAGGCCCCCGAATAATGATCTGGAGGTGGGGCGGGCTGTTAACGCGCAAATAAGTTCGGCGTGCAGGAATGGGACGGCAGTAGTTATGGGAGATTTCAATCTGCATATTGATTGGTCGACCCATGTTGGACGAGGTGGGCTCGAGGAGGAGTTCTTGGAATGCTGCCGGGATAATTTCCTTGAACAGTGTGTGTTGGAGCCGACGAGGGAGCGAGCTATCTTGGATCTGGTGCTATGTAATGAGGCGGGTAGAATTAGGGACCTTGCGGTGAAGGATCCTCTTGGAGAGAGTGATCATTGTATGGTGGAGTTTCTGGTGCAGATGGAGGAGGAGAAAGTGGGTTCCCGGACACGCGTCCTTTGTTTGAATAGAGGGGAATATGGTAGGATGAGAGAAGAATTGGCGAATGTGGACTGGGGGAGTGCGTTGGAAGGTAGGTCTGCTGAGGATCAGTGGAGGATCTTTAAGGAGATCTTTCTTGGTGCTCAGCGGAAATTTATTCCGATGGTTAAAAAGGACAGTAGGAAGAGAGGTAATAAGCCGTGGATAACGAAGGAGGTGAAGGAAAGTGTTAAATTAAAAGCGGGGGAATTTAGAGTAGCTAAGAGCAGTGGGCGAGAAGAGGATTGGGAAAGGTTTAAATGTCAACAAAGATTGACAAAGAAGTTGATAAAGGAGGGTAGGAGAAACTATGAAGCTGGGTTAGCGCTTAATATAAAAAAGGATAGCAAGAGTTTTTATAAATATATAAAAAGGAAGAGGCTGGCTAGGGTGAACGTTGGTCCTTTAGAGGATGAGAAAGGGGAGCTAGTGGTAGGGGATGGGGATATGGCTAAGGTCTTGAATAACTTTTTTGTTTCTGTCTTCACGGAGGAGGACGTGAATAATTTGCCGGGTGTTAGCGATGGAAAGGTGGTAGGAATGGAGGGTCTTAATGACATTACTGTTACTAGAGAGGTGGTGCTCGACAGACTGGAGGGGCTGATTGTGGACAAGTCCCCAGGACCGGATGGAATGCATCCGAGGGTTCTGAAAGAAATGGCGGAGGTTATAGTGGATGCCTTGGTGGTTATTTTCCAGACGTCGCTGGATTCCGGGGAAGTGCCGGAAGATTGGAAAACGGCTAATGTTACGCCGTTGTTTAAGAAGGGTGCCAGGCAAAAGGCAGGGAATTATAGGCCGGTTAGTTTAACGTCTGTGGTAGGTAAAATGTTAGAATCCGTCATTAAGGAGGAAATTGCGAGGCATCTTGAAGGGAATTGCTTGATAGGGCGGACGCAACACGGTTTCATTAAAGGGAAGTCGTGTCTGACAAATTTACTGGAGTTCTATGAGGATGTGTCTAGGGCAGTGGATAGAGGAGAGCCGGTGGATGTGGTCTTTCTGGATTTTCAGAAGGCATTTGACAAGGTACCTCACAAGAGGTTATTGCAGAAGGTCAGGGGACATGGAGTTGGGGGTAGGGTGTTAGCGTGGATAGAGGATTGGTTGTCAAATAGGAGGCAGAGAGTGGGGGTCAATGGGTGCTATTCGGATTGGCGGTTGGTGACTAGTGGGGTGCCCCAGGGGTCGGTGCTGGGGCCTCAGCTATTTACCATTTATATAGATGATCTGGAGGAGGGAACCGAGTGCAGGGTGTCGAAATTTGCTGATGACACCAAGATTGGGGGAAAGGCAAATTGTGCGGAGGGTGTGGAGAGTCTGCAGAAGGATCTAGATAGGCTGGGCGAATGGGCCAGGAAATGGCAAATGGAATTTAATGTTGGCAAGTGTGAGGTGGTCCACTTTGGTAGGAAGAATGGTAGGAAGGACTATTACTTACGTGGCGAAAAACTGCAGCAGGCGACGGTGCAGAGGGACCTCGGGGTCCTTGTGCATGAGTCGCAAAAACCCAGCTTGCAGGTGCAGCAGGTGGTCAGGAAGGCGAATGGGATGCTGGCCTTCATAGCGAGGGGGATTGAATATAAAAGTAGGGAGGTCTTGCTGCAGCTGTATAGGGCATTGGTGAGGCCGCAGCTGGAGTACTGTGTGCAGTTTTGGGCGCCGCACCTGCGCAAGGATATTTTGGCCCTGGAGGGAGTGCAGAGGAGGTTTACTAGGCTGATACCGGAGTTGAGGGGCTTGAGCTATGAGGAGAGGCTGAATAAACTGGGCTTGTACTCGTTAGAGTTTAGAAGAATGAGGGGAGATCTCATTGAGACGTATAAGATGATGAATGGGATGGATAGGATAGAGGTGGAGAGACTCTTCCCGCTCAAAAAAGACAGTAGGACTAGGGGGCACAGCCTCAAGATAAAGGGGAGGCGTTTTAGAGCGGAGTTGAGGAGGAACTTCTTCACTCAAAGGGTGGTGAATCTCTGGAATTCTCTGCCCGTTGAAGTGGTGGAGGCTGCCTCGCTAAATATTTTTAAGAAGCGGGTTGATGGGTTCTTGATAAGAGAGGGGATTAAGGGTTATGGGGAGAGGGCGGGAAAGTGGAACTGAGCCACAACAGATCAGCCATGATCTTATTGAATGGCGGGGCAGGCTCGAAGGGCTAGATGGCCTACTCCTGCTCCTATTTCTTATGTTCTTATGTATTACATCCTTATTCTTAATGAGCTGCATTACATTGTTTTCCCACTTCTTCAGTCAGCTGATGTTTAATCAGGAAACTTTTTTCTACTTACACTACAGCACCATAAAATAAGCCTTGAAATACATTTTTAGTACAGATTTAGAACTTCATTCATAATTTGTAGACACTAAGTAGTGGTATATGTTCCAGTTCTTGGGCAATTACTGGTCAAAAGACCACACCAGACAGAGCTTATCTCATGTGTAACAATTCTGTTTAATCAAGAATGTGGTCTTCAAACGGTTAATCAGAAATGTTCTTAAATAATCAGACACAGTTGCCGACAGAGATTAGCCTGATGACAGAAACAGGAAGGTCTACATGACTCATAAAGCGTTTTGAAGTGTGCTGTTGCAGATTTTGTCGTGAGTCACCTTATTACCGCAGGTTATTTCTGCATTTTACACTTTTAAATCTTTGTCAGCGCCATTGCCAATAATAGCTGTATTAATTAAATTTTAAAAAATAAAATATTTAGTTATGAATGCAGAGGTACGTGGCATCTTTCTACTGTGCACATTAGAGATAATTTGTTTAGCGCCCAAATATTGACACGACTATACATTTTTGTGCTAGTAAAGAGTTTAGTGATCATCAATATACAAGAAATATTTGTGTTTTGATCATGTGTTTTGTAAATTATTTTACTTGTTATGCAATAGTTAGAAATGTCAACTCTGCCAGTTTCGCGGCAAGTTGTTCCCTTCAATTTTGATGCAAAATTAACTTTCTCAAGGTCATTAAGTATACCAATAGGGAACAACTGAAACCAATTTTTTTTTAAGCAAATGAACATCCATATACTGTATTTGTGACATTTTGTAACACACTTAATGAATAATAAGTTTAATTGCCATGGGCAGAATTCTCCCATTTTGAGACTAATTGCAGTGGTGGGCAGCTCCTGTCCACAGTCCAGAATGGTGGAATCCTGTACCAAATTCAGCATTTGGAACTTCATTAATTGTACACAGGTGAGTTCTCCTCTGACTCCTGGTGGGTCAGCAACTGATTTGACCACCCACCATCAGTTAACTGGTTTGAAGATCCTGGTGCCATATTTAAATACCAGCCTAGCACGCTCTCTAGTCCGCCTGTCTTCACCAGACAGTGCAGGATGACAGCAAACCAGGAAAAAAAAGACTGACAGACTGAAGAAGTATATTTCTCGATTCAACCACTTTCCACCCATGCCCATCACCTGAGAGACACTCATGGCCCACTTGGGCCTCCAGGCACTGAATCTGGAGCCTTCCTTCATCCCCTTACAGTAAATGATGCAGTATCGCTTTGATCCCCTTGCTTGTGAGCTTTTCATGCAGCTTTACTTATGCAAATTCGTACTGAACTATCCACACTGTGTTTGCATTTTCTCCAGTATATTAATGTGTAATCAAAACAAAAGTATCACTCCCCCTCCCTCATGTTTCCCTATCTTGTCACTTACTTATGACCCCATTAAACATTAATTTGGTCTAAAATTATCTTCACTCCCATACTCTTTTTGAGATTCTGTTTCTTGGTGTATCATAAAATGATTTCTTTCTCACGCTTTTACCACTTGCTTTCTTTTTTGGCTGTGCATTCAGGCACCCAAATTGGTGTTGGGTGGCCATCAGAATAAATCTGAGATTAAAGAATCTTAAAATCAGGATCCTAATAAGAATCTTAACAATTGGAAATAATTATGATTTGCGTTGGAATTATTTCTTTTCTTAATTGATGGTTTTAAGCAGCAAATGTTTGACATCAGCAGGATTACTGGCTTGATGTTGTACTACACCTCATCAGTGTAGGGGAGATTAACTAAAATACATAAATGATCTATATATAATCCCAGCAGTTTTGATTGTATTCCTATCAGTATTTATTCAATTCCTCTCCATGGTAAGATCCAGGAACTTATAGGTCAGTATATATCACCACTATTTGTCATTTAAACAAAAGCATTTCAAAAACATTTATGAGAAAGGGAACCCAAGGAAAGACCGTTAATGTTTCGGGTTTGTTTTTTGAGAACATCCAACTCTCTATCTAGCTACTTTGAACTTTATGAGGGTGGGCACAGCAACATAGTGGTTAGATTTGCCCAATTTTGAAACTTGTTCTTGACTATCATTTGAACCCACCTTTTTGTAAAGCAAGTCTTGGATTTGGCATCTTGTACTGTGAGGCACTGTTTGGTGCAACTGTATGTGGTTGAGGAATGGGAGTGGTTGACTAAGCCTTAGGTGAACCAATTCTGACCTATAGAATGCCTCGGCGAGTTTATACAGTAAGCAGATGAGTCACATAAATGAGGAAAATGGCAGGTTTGATCTCGTATCTGCACTACCTCAGATGCTGTGCCAGTATGATTCTTTAACTGGCTCTCATGCCACCCAGTGCTGAAGGGAAAGATCAGCCATTATCCCTATTCCTGATTTCTGTTTAGTGATTGCTGCTGAAATGTGTTCATATGATCAGGGCAAGTTTGGCTTAGTTGTGATAATTCCTTATCAAAGGTCTTCCCATGTTTACCATCAATCTTGCGCATGAAAAATGACCATTTGGGTTACATACTATAGCAGCACCTGTGAACTGCATGCTGTTAACTAATTAACATTTTTAGCAGGGTTCAAGATTGCAAACAAAGCAAGCCTTTTGCCAGAAGTAATATGAATAAGCATAAATGTGTTTTAATAGAGAAATGTTAGTAATTATTGTTTTTTAATGTTCTGCTAAATCTAATTGTTTCCTGAAGTATGCGCATGAAACAGATTGTTACTTATTGCACACAACTAAGTTTTAAGTTTCTAGCATTTCGTGATTTTCTTTAAAAAAAATCTTCTATGTAAGTATTTTAATGCGAAGAATTTGTCTGCTAAAGGACATTTTATAGCAGAACCTTGTCTTAGCTAATACATCCCTCTTTGGCGACAAATATTATAGATGTACCCTGTTTGTTGAACTACATGCTGTGATTTCCAGCACCAATCACCTTGGTTTTAATGTCTCACCTGAAAGGTGGCAGCTCTGATAGTGCAACACTCCCATAGTACTGTACTGAATTCACATTTCCAGAAAGTTGTCTACTGAAATGTTAGTGATATATGACCATGGAAATTGCATTGCGTGTTAACTGCAACATTTCTCACCTTCTACTTTTCTCCCATATTTTGTCCCAGTTTTCCTTATTGTAATTTTATTAAAAACAGTGCCTTATGCATAATTGCGAGTGTTACAATTTTCTGATCTCCAAAAATGTGCAATTTATTGATGCGTTTTGTACCTTTTACATTTCATCTGCAGTTGAACTATGGCACAATATGAAATACATGGGACTTGTGCAACCCTATTTCTTATTCAGAAGTAATTTGTTTTAATCTAGTGGTGTCAGTGCCTGTAAAGCCATTATCATATTTGAATCTGCAAACTAAGCTACTCAGAAGTTTACATATACAAAATTTTTCTTCCCTTAATATGGGATGTGCATTCGCTGTTGAAAAGGGACACTTGGCAACATCCAAAGAGTTAAGCTGCAGATTAATGGAATAATTTTTTGTGATCAAGTCCGCTGTTGGAATTTAGCTTGTGAAATTTGTGCACTTGCTTTGCACTGCTTATTTATTATAGCATCCTTCCTCCAAGGACGTTGACTTGTAGGATTATCAGACTCTTAACCGCAAGCCATAGGGTCTGCTTGTCACTACCATCAACTCCCATTCCCCTCTCTGCCTTAAGATCCATTCATGAGACTGGCAGACTGGCCATGCATGAATAGCATCTTGGAATACCGGATTTGGTCAGGTATCATATTACCTAGCTTGCCACAGAATGTTGACTCGGTTCTCAGTTACTATTATAAAGTGTGTCGTATTGAAGCCACATCAGCATTAAAAAGAGAAAGGGCAGGGAAATGGGACAAAACTGATGGCTGTTTTGAAGAATTGGCTTTGTATGACGACCTGAATAACATTCCTCTGCTACAGAATTTTATGATTCCAGACTGATTTGCAAAGGAATCCTGGACATATTGGAGAATAAATCATTTCCTATTTTGATTTTTTTTTCCATTATTCTTACACAGCCTTTATTTGGATAATTATTTACAATTTTCCTGATGGTATTGTTTCTGTATTTTTCTTTTTGTTTGCATCTCCCTTTCTTTATTTGGATGCACCTGACTATTCACCGAATGGAATTCCCCTATTGATATTATGGTCAGAATTCTCCCATTTTGAGACTAAGTGCCATGGCGGTGCAAGAATGTGGAGTGTTTCCTGCTATTGCAGCTGGTGGGAAAATACACCAAATCTTTTGTCCTAACCTCATTAGTTGTACACCTCGGTATTTCACTACACATTCAGTGGCTGACCAGACCTGAATGGCATGTAGTTCACCATCATGTCTGGTTGCCATATTAAAAAGACATCAAACACCACTTGCCACCACTGAAGAAAGAATCTGAGAATGAAGATGGATCTCCTGGAATATTCAGAGGCCGGAAGATGGTTTCCTTCCAGGATACCTAATCTGGAAGGCCCATCTGCACGTGAATGTGCACCCCGATACACTGCTATGTTGCTCCAGGGTTGCAGGCATTCTCCATCTTGTACTCTGGAGGTGCCCCAGACATTGTTCAGATGAGGCTTAACACTGTATACCATGTTGTTCTGAATGTGTTTCAGATGGATGTGATTTCCCACCGGCATCGTGAAGAGTATGGCTTGGGGGCTAGGCCTTCAGTTGCATCCCATTATCAGGATGCAAATAACATTCCCCCTAGCTTCTGCCGGATTTTCTGACTGGCTGGCATGAAATTGATTTCTTGGCTTCCCAGCATATTCTCTCACCATGCCGACTATCAAACATGCTGGCTTGGAAAAATTGCACCTAATATAACTGTACTTGGCATTATCACGATTTAACACTCACTTGTAGGCACCACACATTGTGGGTCTCAATTGGCCTTCATAGTAAACTAACCAGAGATGACAAATTCAAGATGAGACTCAAGAACCATATGCAACATGAATAAAGAATCCCCAATGAGTAGTGATCTGGAATAGACTTCCTGAAATGGTGGTGGAAGTGAATTCAGTATTTATTAAGCAGAGGCTGATCCCCCCCCGCCCTTCTGAGAATTAACACCAAAATCCCTAAAGAGGAGTACCTCGCTTAATACTCTGTAAAAAGTGCGTGTGAAGTGGTGTGACCTGCACCTCAGCAACTTCTAGTGGTTAAATACAATATAAACCCCTGACACTCTCTAAAATAAACTCGTACAATTTATTTATCTAATAGAGAACAACTTTACTAAACTATTAACAAATTGAATAAAACAAGATTCCAATGGTTCCATTAAATAAAATTCCCATTCATTATTTAAAAAAAAGAATTTTGTTACTCTCTAAATTGCAACCGGATTTTGTGTCATCTGGAATATTCTCGGCCTTCTCTGTTGATTCTTCTTTCTTCTTTGGTACCTTTGCTATCTAGAAGAGACTTTGAGCTAAGAGCTATGGCAGTTGCTCTCTTTTTGTCCCACTGCCCCCTTCTTTTATGAGTGTGATGATATATCAATATTCCCCATAATAGGATTGGTCCTAGGTTGTGAAAGCCATCAGATTTAAATTTCATAGGATCTTGGTATTTAAGTGCCTGATTCAAATTGATTAGCTGAATTAAAAAAAACCAAAAGCCCATTGCTTTGGTAACACTGCTGCTTGGCCTTTCGATACAAATGTTCCAGTTTGGGCATTCTATGTGCTTGCACCTTTAATCTCTAAGCACAACAAAAAGCACCTTTTAACAGAACCATGCAATGCTTTCTCCTCTTAGCATTTTACAAACGTGAAATTCTAACATCCTACTTTTCAATCTACAATTACTCTACTCCGCAACAAGTAAGAACTTGCTAAAGGAAACTGAATAAATAATTCACGGGAGAAAAATTACATGGGTGTGGCTTCCTCTGTGCTGACCATTCAGTGGTTGTGTGAAAGGAATGGTGTCAGAATTAAGGTATTTTGTATACTACCCATCCAGATTAACAACATTCTTGTACCAGATGCAGTTAGTTTGTTTCCATGGAAGATTGTATGCGGTAGATGATGAAATTGCAGAAGTATTAAATACTGCTTGATGTAAGGACCGGATTTACGTCGGCTGTTGTGTGACTGTCTAAAAATGAACTGGCTCAATCACTGCTTTAAACAATATTTAGAAATGTTTTTGTTGAACTCCAGTTAGAATGAGAGAAATTTTTTGGAGTTCGCAGTCAGTCACTGCTACAGCTTACGTAATGTTGCAGAATTTTCAAACAAGTATAATTTTTCCAAGTTTCCAAATTTTAGGCGTAAGCTTGAATGGTGTTGGAGGACCAATCTACAGCTAAGCAACCATTCAAATTAACACTCTGAATTAACATTACCTGATAAAACAAGGCTGAGAAATTGCTGATTTTTATTGTCAGCAAATTGCAAATTTTTATTTGCGGCTATAAATCTTCCCCTGTGTGGTCAACTAAACTGAAGCTTTGTGTATTGGCAACTTTGCAATTTTAGATCACAGAATCTTTAGTTATTACCGCTCGAGTGAAATCCTTCACATTCCTTTAAATTCCGTCTTGCTTATATTTCATCACTGAATCTGCTGTGAAGAATCATGGTCTTGAGCCCAACATTGATAGCATGAGCCCTGTTTCTATTGCCTATCAATTGGGGACCTGCATTGCTGGATCTGTGCACTGACTCTCATATGCAGTGGCACGAATGGGAAGTGATAGTTACAGTTTACTGTTCCCACTCATAAAGTCAGTGAGATGAAACATTCTCAACATCACAAGGATAGAGTTCTCCACGAAATGACTGACCAGTCACAGAGGAAGCCGAATGGCTGAACGACACCAATTAGTGTTGTTAGTTCTCTCTTTACCATTAAAGGATTATGTTACAGCTCATTTTAAGTCATGAGCAATTTGAGACCATCATTAAAAAAATGTGCCTGCACCCAGAACTTTTGAAATATTTCAATAACGTTATAAAGGAAGTGACATGCGGCTAAATCAACAAAGTTTAGTTTAAAAGTCGGCTTCAATTCCCAGATAAAACTCAGAGCTATACCCAGTTTGTATATAAATGGTCAAGGATATAAGAGCAGTAATTATTATCTACGTGGGTGCACAATTTACATTCTAAACCTAGAGCTCGTGAAGTCTAAGTGGTAAAACTATCCATCTATTCAGAATTTATACTCACTGAGTAAACAGTGATTCATCAGCAAGAATGCTTGATTTTCTGCATGTACCACAGTTATTCTAGGGTTTACTTTGAAGGAAACACTTCAAAAATCAAGAGTGCTGTTGATCCCTCCTTACACAGTGGAACAATTACTGTTTAGGGTATCTAGAACTGAAGCCCAAAGCTAATTAATATAGGTTGGACTGTGTGGCCTGCAGGTGACGTCAAGGCTGGAAATGGTTGCCTGCCAACTAAGCTGGGATGAGTTACTTTCTAGATTTGTCTAGCTGGAAACTAAGCAAAATGTGCCAGTTTGCAAGTGGCTTGAATCTAATTCTTTGTAACAAGAAACACCGCGCCCCGCCCCCCCCCGAAAAAAACCGAATGCAAGGCAGATGAATCACCATTTTCAGAAATAAATTGACATCTGTGTGGAGCTCTTCATCAGAACCCCATATTTTCAGTTCTGCAGTTTTTTCAACCTAATCCTTTGTGCTCTGTTGCAACTGCTTCCTACCTTTGTGAATCAGCTGCTTGCCCTTAATAAATGGTATTTTGGTTTGAAATTGGTGGAGCATGATATACTTGATTAATATAATCAAACATTCTGATTATGTTACATGTTTATGAAAACCAAAAATGATCTAGAATTGCTGTATTCTTTCAGTAAAGCTGCTATCAGTCCTGTGTACAATTGGCAAAATGTTTTTTGGTTTTGGGACTGAGGTGGGGAATATGCCAATGAGAGTTATCCAATAGTAGCTCAGAATTCTGCATAATTAATTAAGAGGTGATAGTCATGCACTCAGTTACTCTGGCCATGACTTTATCATAAGGAAACAAATGATGAAGTTGGAATCAAATTTATGGTGGTCCACTTCAGTCGCTTGCCACAGAAACTAACTCGCTGCCTTACAAAGGTCTTTGGCTGACATGTACACCATCAATCCAACTACATTGTATGCTGCAGTGCCACTACACATCCATTTTAGTTGTAATGTCAAGGCCTTCAAATTTAGGATTGTTCTTCTGCATTCTTTAGCTCAAAGAATTTAGTTCTGCAAGCTGCTGGAAATGCAATCTGTTGGAAGGGAGTTGGGGGTTGGGGGGGGGGGGGGGGGGAGGGGTGGGTTGGTGGGTAGGGGACTTGAATGAGATGGCCTGTATTTGAGGCACCTGCCCTGTGTCCCAGGTTGTTTGCTGGTGGATAAATCCCTTATTTTTGCGAGTGTGGTGGTTTGCGCTCAGGTTTGCTAGCAACTTCTTTTGCCCCCCCCCCCCGCAACCACCCCCACCACCCCCAATCTCAATAATTCACCGGTTGGCACCTCCCACTCTACTCTCTCAGGATTGCCAGCACCCCCTCCAGGTCACATCATTCAAAATATCCTTTAATTATTTCCCTTGAGCGTTGGTCACCCTGAGTCAGGTGCACAAAGAGAAACATAGAGAGAAAAATAAAATTTGGAGTCTAAAGAAAAAGAGACAGAAAATATAAGAACTTTGTTTTCAACTTGAAAGATCTAAGTAGGATTAGCTAGGAATAAAAGTATATGTAGTTCTCTTTTTGCGCTAAAGCATCTGATTGGCATTGTATTAACAATCATCATGTTGTTAAACATAAACATATACTTGCATCATTAAATACCAGCTCCAGCAAGTTCTTAAAGATAATGGAGTGATTAAGAGATGGAGAGTGAGCTGCCTTTTGTGTAAGGAAAATGGCAGAGTGCTGTGAATTAACCAGCAGTTTACCATAGAATCCCTAAACTGCAGAAGGAGGCCATTTGGTCCATCGAGTCTGCACTAACCACAATCCAGCCCAGGCCCTATCTGCACAACCCTATGTATTTACCCTAGCTAGTCTCCCTGACACTAAGAGGCAACTTAGTATGACCAATCCACCTAACCCGCACATCTTTGGACTGTGGGACGAAACTGGGGCACCCTGAAAAATCCATGGAGAATATGCAAACTCCACACAGACAGTGACTCAAGCCGGGAATTGAACCCAGGTCCTTGGCTGCTGTGAGGCAGCAATGCTAACTACTGTGCCACATATGGCGAGTTGCAGCATATATTTTCATGTCCTGAAGTTTCTGATTGACACACATATTAATAATGGCTTGCATCATGAATGCCTCATTAATTTTCCAATCAGATTTGCAACAATATTAAAGAGAGGAGTGTGCGGTTCAGCTGTCAGTATGATTTTGGATCAAATGCCCGTTGGCATCTGTAGTTTTTAAATACCCAACGCGAGAAGATTCTATGTTTAGCTCATGATTGTATTTGGCTTTAGCTTTCCCAGTATTTGTGGTGAATTCTCAATCTGTTCAATAGATTATCTTTGGGGGAAACCTGAGACTGATTAATTCCAGGAACTTTGCCATTTGTATTTTACAGTTTTATAATTTCCTAAGTAATGGTGACATTGGTGTGGATGGATCTGCGGATTGTCCACATTTCCATGTTAAATAAGGATCGTGCTAAAGTTGACAATTCTCAAGATATTTGAAAGGCTAATGAGGATAATGTTAAAAGACAACGTAAAGGATATTTGTGGGGAAAAAAGCTTTTCCTGAAAGCAGACGCAAACACACTTAAAAGGAAGATAATCTTGAAGGTTTATTTGTCAGATTATTGAAAAGTTTTATTAAACTAACACCAGGAATGGACAGGTTGTCTTTTGAGGAAAGATTGGGCAGGCTAGGTTTGTATGCATTGGAGTTTAAAAGAGCAAGAGGTAGCTTGATTGAAACATGTAAGATCCTGAGGGGTTGTGACACCGGATAGGTGTGAAGTGATTGTTTCCCCTTGTGGAAGAATCTATAATTAGCGAGTCACTGTATGAAAGTAAGGGGTTGCCCACTTAAGACCGAGATGAGAAGAAGTATGTTTTCTGAAGGGTCAAGAGTCATTGAAATTCTCTTCCCCATAAGGATATGGAAGTAGAGACTTTGAACGTTTTCAAGGCAGAGCTAGATGAACAAGGAGTGAAAGGATGTCAGGGTTAGGCAGGGGGTTGCTGTCAGATCAGCCATGATATTACTGAACAATGGAGCAGACTCTCAAGGCCAAGTGGCCTCGTCCTATTCCGACTTCATCTGTTCGAATGTTCATATTAAAGGGAGAGCTTGATCAGTTCTGTAATAATTATCTTCCACTTTATTTCCCCCCCCCCACCCCCCAGCAAAAGATTCTTCATTATAGTCAGAATTAGACCAAAATTGAAAAAACACAATGGAAGAATTTAACTGACTGGCAACATAGAATTGATATAGTTGCACAGAGAAAATCTCCCATGGTAGCAAGTCAGCTTAGTTAACAAGGATCTATTTTAGGGCTTACAATGGACCACATTGTCCCATAAACACTCTGCTAATAAAACAAATCTTCCTGAAATACTAATATTTGATACTTATAGTGTTGAATGTGGTGCATGGGATTTATTTTGAGCAGTTAAAATACTGTTTTGTACCTTGTTAATCAGTTTTATGTATATAAAGCCGGTTTGTCAGTAGTGAGTTGATTACATGTCCTCATGTAAAATAACTTGTTTTAATTTCCAGTAACTGTTGAAACTTGATAAAATGAGAATTGTGCAATTTTGAACTCTTAAGTATAACTTCTATGCTTAGCATGGTGCACCTTGCAATGTTTACTTACACAATCAAAGTTTCTATGAAATGGTAAACTAATTGCACATCTTTTTGCAAAGGATTAATTTATTTTATGAACTTTTATAGTCACATTTTATGATGACAATTTCATTTACAAGAAATGTGATGTTGAGCTTTATAATTAAACCTTTGGAACAAAACACAAAGTGTGACAATTGACCAAACATAATTCACAGAGAATAGTTCCATATCGCTTGCCATCATGATATTGAGTGTCAATACCAAAACCTCTTCTCTCTGCTGCTGCTGGTCATCTGAAGCCCAAAATAAAAGAACATAAACAGCACCCATGTGATCTGATAAATCAGATGTCCAAGTTGCAAAGTGGCAATCAGATGTCCAAGACTCCAAAGTTGTGAAGTAAGCTCCAAAGTCATGAAAGTAACACCTCAGTATAAGCACTGTGAACTACACCTTTGACACAAACTGATAAGAAAACATCTATGAGATTTCATTGCATAGGTGGCACAATGGTTAACATTGTGCCTTACAATGCCAGGGACCCTGATTTAATTCTGGCCTTGGGTGACCATATGGGGTTTTCACATTCTCCCTATGTCTGCTTGGGTTTTCTCCGAATACTCTGGTTTCCTCCCACAGTCCAGCGATGTGCAGGTTAGGTGGATTGGCCATACTAAATAATGCTCAGTGTCCCAAGATGTATAAATTAAATGGATTAGCCATGATTAGGGGGATTAGCTAAATAAATAAGTGGGGTTATGGGGAATGGGCTTTCGTGGGATGCTGTGTCGGCGACTCAATACAGACTTGATGGGCTGGATGGCCTCCTTCTGCAATATCGGAATTCTATGATTCTATGCTTTCAATGTCATGCCTTCAGCCTCCTCAATTACTACTTTTTTCTTGCATTGCCTTCGCTTGTGAATTTCCATAAACCTTGGAAAGCTATGTACTCATTGTTAATTCCAAAACCACCTGTTAATATCACTGTAATTGAGTGATTAACATGAGAAATTCACAGCCCGCCTCTCTTTGTGGGGTTAGTGGGATGGTGTTGCTCACACGTAGCCTAACACGCTGCAGCTGAATGGAGAAGTTGAGGGGTTGAATCTGGCTTCCAATGAGCTGTTAGTTCCCCAATTTGAATCTCTCACTGACACCCATGGCAATATGCACCAACAAGTTAAAATTTACCCCCGTGAGTGTAACTGCTTTCATGTGCAGTCCACTATAGGTATTGCTAAACAGATAAAGGGTGTAAGTTCCATGATATGTTTAATCCCCATCTTTCAAAGAGCTGAGTTTAAAAATTCACAAGATGTTTATGATCAAGGGCATGATGAAATCCCATGTAATCTGTGTTTTGTTTCTGTCATGTTATTCATGACATGTTGTACAGCCCACTGTTGAATAACTTGCATGCTGACGTATGAAAAATGTCAATCTGGGTAAGATGGTGTTGTTGTCTTCAGGGGAAATAGTGAGGAAATAGCAGAGCTTGGAAGAAGAGGATATTTGTTGAGTGTACATTATACTGTTGAATCGAAACTAAGTTGATTTAGATTTAAAAGATTTATACAATGGTTTGATTGCCATCAAATCTTGATTGTAATAAATATGATGCAGTTGCTTGTGATGTACTTAGGAACACTGAATAATAAGATTAAAAATTGCAGCTCAATATTGTTTCAGCTGTCTTTTATTTGTCTACTACTTTTCTTGAATTTAAAAATGGTTGATGGGGTTCCATAATGCACAGTGAACCAGATTCTCTCCAGATGACTCAGTGCATTCTATAATGATCCTCTGTGCTGTAGTTATTGAAGGATTGCACTTTGGATGAACAAAGAATCATACAGCACAGGAACAGGCCCTTCGTCCACCAAGTCTGTGCTCACCCAGCTGCCTCTCTAATCTAATATTTTCTTGTCTCTACATGGTCCATATCCCTCTTTCCCTGCCTATTCATGTATCTATCCAGATGCCTCTTGAACATTGTTATAGAGTCTGTTTCCACCACCTCCTCCGGCAGCACGTTCCAGGCATTCACCACTCTATGTGTGAAAAACTTGCCTCTTATATTACTTTTAAACTCCTCCCACCCCCCACTCTCAACCTATACCTCTGAGCAATTGACCCTTTGACCGTGGGAAAAAGACTCTGACTATCCACTCTCTCCAAGCCTGTCATAATCTTGTAAACCTTTGACAGGTTTCCCCCCTCATGCTCCGACGCTCCAATGAAAACAATCCAAGTTTGTTCAACCTGTCTTCATTGTCCATATCCTCCAAATCCTGGTAAATTTCATTTGCACCCTTTCCAATGCATCAACATCCTTCCAGTAGTGTGGTGACCAAAATTGTACACAGTACTCCAAATGCAGCCTAACCAAAGTCTTATACAGCTGCACCATGATTTTCCAATTCCTGTACTCAATATCCTGAGCAATGAAGGCCAGCATGCCAAATGCCTCCTTGACCAGCTTATTCACCCGAGTTGCCACCTTCAGGGAACTGTGGATCTGCATGCCTAGATCCTTCTGTATGCTAATATTTCTAAGGGCTCAACCATTTACTGTCACTTGGGGTGATGAATGATATTGACCTTGGGAAATGTTTTGGCATCAGATTGAATGGTTGTTCATTGTACGATATTGTCCCCTGTCACCATGAATTAGAAACAATAATCTGAATAAAATTAGCAATCCCATAGACAAATGCAAGTTAAGGAAAGCTAGCTTAGATTTCTTCTTATGGGCTAATGGTATTTAACTGGCTTGCTGGAGTTTTTTGAAGAAATAACAGAGAGGGTAGATGAGGACAATGCTGTTGATGTGGTGTACATGGACTTTCAAAAGGCCTTTGATACAATGTTGCACAAGAAACTTGTGAGCAAAGTTATAGCTCCTGGAATAAAAGGGACAGCAGCAGCCTTGTTCGCTGAATGACAGGGAATTGAGACTAATGGGTAATGGATGTTTCTTGGGCTAGAATTCAGCTTGTTGTGGAATTCCCCAGGGTCAGTGGTGGTACATATATGTTAATGATAGTTTCATAACACAAGGTTAAAGTCCACAGGTTTATTTGTTAGGACAAGCTACTAGCTTTTGAAGCACTGATCTTCATCAGGTGAGTGGGATTTCAGTTCACAAACAGGGCATATAAAGACATAAACCCAATTTACAAAATAATGGTTGGAATGTGAGTCTTAAAGGTAGAGACAATGTGAATGGAGAGAGGGTTAAGCACAGGTTAAAGAGATGTGTCTCCAGCCAGGACAGTTAGTGAGATTTTGCAAGCCCAAGTAAGTCATGGTGGTTACAGATAGTATGACATGAACCTAAGATCTTGGATGAGGCCATCCTCATGTGTGTAGAACTTGGCTGTCAATCTCTGCTCAATGACTCTGCATTGTCATGTGTCGTGAAGGGCACCTTGGAGAACGCTTACCCGAAGATCAGAGGCCAAATGTACGTGACTGCTGAAGTGTTCGCCAATAGAAGGAGAATATTCAGCGGTCATGGACATTTGGCCTCTGATCTTTGGGTAAGCATTCTCCAAGGCGGCCTTCATGATACACGATAACGCAGAGTCGCTCAGCAGAGACTGTTAGCCAAGTTCCACACACACGAGGACGGCCTCAACCGGGATCTTGGGTTCATGTCACACTATCGGTAACCCCCACGGCTTGCAAAATCTCACTAACTGTCCTGTCTGGAGACAATACACATCTCTTTAATTTGTGCTTAACTCTCTCTCCACTCACATTGTCTGTACCTTTAAGACATGATTACCTGTAAAGACTCACATATCAACCATTATTTTGTAAATTGAGTTTGTGTCTTTATTTGCCCTGTTTGTGAACTGAAATCCCACACATCTGATGAAGGGGCAGCGCTCCAAAAGCTAATGGCTTATGCTACCAAATAAGCCTGTTGGACTTTAACCTGGTGTTGTGAGACTTCTAACTGTGTTTGCCCCAGTCCAATGCCGGCATCTCCACATCATATATTAATGACTTAGACCTTTGGTGTACAAGGGCACATTTTCATAGCTGCAAAACTTGCAAGTATTGTGAACTTTGAGGAGGATATTGTAGGAGGGATGGGCAGGTGACAGATGAAGTTCAATAAGGAGAGATGTGAAATGATTTGTTTTGGTCGGAAGAACATGGTGAGGCAACACAAAACAAAGTACTATAAATACTGTGAAGTACTTACTTTACTTTGAAGTAAATTCTAAAGAGGATGCAGGAGCAGAGGGACCTGGGTGTGTATGTGCATAAGTCTTTGAAGGTAGCAGAATAGGTTGAGAACCTGGTTAATAAAGCATACAGTAACTTGGGCTTTATTAATAGGGGCAAAGAATACAAGAGCAATGAGGTTCTATTGAACTTGTATAAGTCACTCGTTCGGCCTCAGCTGGAATATTGCATCCATTTCTGGGTACTGCACTTTTAGGAAGGATGTGAATGCACTGGGGAGAGTGCAGAAAAGATTCACGAAATGGTTGCTGGGAATAGCAACTTCAGTTATGCAAACAGATTGGCAAAGTTAGGAGAAAAGAAGGAGAGGAGATTTGATAGAAGTGTTCAAAATCATGAAGGGCCTGGACAGAGTAGATAGGGAGAAATGTACCCACTCGTGAAAGAATCAAGCACGATTGGTCTTGAATTCAAAGTAATTAACAAAAGAAGCAAAATTAATACAAGAAAAAGCTTTTTCACACAACGAGTAGTTAAGGTCTAGAATACACTGCCTGAGAGTGTGTTGGAGGCACGTTTAATTGAAGTTTTCGAAAGGGAATTAGACTATTAAACAAAAAGGAAAAAAACATTCAGAATTGTGAGGCGAAGGCGGGGAAACAGTACGAGGGAATTGATCTCACAGAGAGCTGTTGAAGACATGATGGGCTGAATGGCCTTCTTTTGTGACAATTTTGTGATCCTAAGACTTCGAAATCAGACCTCACAGTTGTTTATCGAGCTATTCAAATTAACAAAATACAGGGGAATTGGGACATTAGCAAGCACTGTGTCTTCATTTTGAATCTAAATTTATAGTCCCACAAGTCCTAACCTTGTTAATTTGAATGAAAACAAGGTGTTGGAAAAGTAAAGATGGTCAGTCAACATCAGAAAGGGAACGGTACCCATTTCTGATTCTGAGTCCCGTTTGAAAGATTAACCTTTCTGCTTCAGATGTTGGCCTAATGTTGGCTCAGATTGCCAGCAATCATGTTTTTTTTTTCACATTTATAATTTTTGTTGAGTTGTCTCTCTAAAAATGCTTTCACTAAAACATGGATAAATGCCATTTGAATGTATTAAGTTGCAGAGAAGCTAAGTAATTGAATTACATTTTAAATGAAGATTGTAAATTTAAAACTCTGGCACTGAAGAGTTCAAGGCCATAACCTTGCATATTCTAATAAGTAGTCACAGGTAGTGTATTAAGGGCCAACAATTAAGTAATGTGTTCTGCAAAAATAGTTGCTCAGTGGTATTGCTGTATCAATCTTTGAATAAAAACAGCACTAGCTGAGGACTGATGTCTTTTTACCAACTGTGCCAAAACTGTATGTCCTTTTAAATCATTTGAAAGCGGAAGAAACTACAAATTTGATTATATTTTACATGCTATTAAGCCATTAGCAGCACTGGTGTTGCCTGGTCTGTCAGTGAATCCTGACTCTTGGCTTCTGCATTGCAGGAAATAGAAAGGATACATCAATGAGGATTCCTCCTTCAGTTCATGGGTGCCCCTATTGATGATGAATATCTGTGAGTGCCAAATGAACACTAAGTTGGGGTTCAGCTGTGATTTCTCCCTAATTAATAGTCTGCTGGCATCATTGTCTAGGTTTGAAGCTAGTCTACAGCATTAAATCATTACCATCTATGGAGACAAAAGAGATTTCATTTAAAGAGTTTGGGAGCATTGATCTCTGGGGGAGATTTCTTTGAAACAGTGAAGTACATCTTTCTGTATCGAGTGTGTAGAATGTGGAATGAGGCAGTGGGGAAGAATTAAATTCAGTTCAGTTGCACTTTATTATCCATCCAGAAGTTTTTTTGATTTGATTTATTATTATCACATGTATTAGTTTGCAGTGAACTGCATTGTTTCCTGCATGCTATACAGACAAAGCCCTTTCTGATGCATTGCTTGATCATTAAAAATTGTATATAAATGATAATAACAATAAAAAGAAAGAAAATTACCCTATTACAGGAATATATGTAAAACAGTATATATAAAATATATATTAAAAACTATTCCAATGCATTGAAATAATTCTTCAGGGAATCCTACCATGAATGCATATAATTAACCATACTTCAAACTTCTGAGAAAGTTCTTATAGAGAAGCTGCAAGTCAGTTTACACCTGAGGGATTGTAATCTTTCACAGAATATACTCAACAGTAATACTGAGATGACAAATTATTCTCATAGTTTATGACAGTCTTTACTTTTATCAAAATTCTTTGAGCAGATTGTGTCAAGAGAGACCTGCTTTCAAATATCCTTCCTGCCTGTTTGAATAATCTCTGTACAGTTTAAAAAGTCTGTTTCCCTAAGACAACAATACCAGGAGTGACACCCAAAAAGAATAGCACTCTCAACTACAGCCATGTCGAAAACTTTCATGATTGTGTAATCCATTCAAAATATTTTAATTTTCTAAGGTAGTATAATTGTGCATGTCCCTTGCCTGCCGCATCTGTACGCTGTTCCCTCCAATTCAACATATCATCTACTTTGATACTGAGACACTTAAATATGAATATATGAACTCGGATCAAGAGTAGGTCATGTGAACCCTGCAGCCAGCTCCACCATTCTGTAAGATAATGGCTGATCTGATTGTAATTTCAACAACAAATTTCTGCCTACCCTGAAAACCCCTTGTTAATCAAGAATCTATCTAGCTCTGCCTTGAAAATATTCAAAGACTGCTTTGACTGCCTTTTGAGGAAGTGAGTTCCAGAGATTCTCAACCCTCCAAGAATAAACTTCTCCTCATCTCTTTCTTAAATCAGCAACCCTTTATTTTTAAACAGTGACCCTATTTCTAGATTCTCTGACAAGAGAAATCACCCTTTCCACTTCCACGCTGTCAATATCCCTCAAGTCACCTGTTGCTCCATAGTGGATAAAAACTTAATCTCGCTAACCTTTCCTCATAAGACAACATGCCCATTCCTGGTAGTAGTCTAGTAAACCCTCTCTGAACTGCTAACACATATACATCTTTCCTTAAATAAGAAGACCAATATTGTACACAATATTCCAGATGTGGTCTAACCAATGCCCTGTATAACTGAAGTATCAGCTTCCCTACCTCTTTAATCAATTCTCCTCATATTAAACAATAGCATTCTAGTAGTTTTTCTAATTACTTGCCATACATACATACTAACCTTTTGTGATTCACACCCTAGGACAACCAGATCCCTCAGCAGTTCAGAGCTCTGAAATCTCTCCCCATTTAGATTATCTTTTTTATTCTTCTTGCCAAAATGGAGAATTTCACATTTGCCCACATTATACACCATTTGCCAGGTTTTTGTCCACTCACTTAACCTATTTATATCTCTTTGTAACCTCCTTACATCCTCTTAACAATATACTTTCTTATCTATCTTTGTGTTGTCAGCAAATTTAGCAACCATGTGTTCAATCCCTTCATCCAAGTCATTTATATAAATTGTAAAAAGTTGACTTGTAGTTAGCATATTGTAAATCTTTACCAGGACATTATTAATTATCATTAACTGGCTTTTTCCTAAAGTCTAACTAGTTCTTTCGTTACATTTATGTTCAGTTCAAAATAATTTTTATCACACCATTTACAAACCTCTCCACTGAGTCCTCATCATTTCTTTCATTATTCCTATGAGACCCATAAGTACCATATTATCAACATACTTGTAGGATTGTTATGTCATTGTGCCCTGATCAACAAGTATTCATATAGAGGATCGAAAACAAAAGGGTGCAGCTATGTGAAAATCCAGTATTTGTTGACACGGACTGTAAGTAAATCTTGGGAGCCCAACACCTGGTGGGTGCTGTTGTAAGGGAGAATATTATTCCTTAGCCAACAGGATAACATGCTTCAGAGATGGCAATGTCTACCGGAATAGCTAGCACCTATTAGTGCTAGTCCACAGCTATTTTAATGATTTTCAGCTACCTGTAAGTTATTGTGAAGTAACCTCTGTAAATTTGTTGTTTCGGGTACATGTAATATGCTTCCAGATAACTATTTATCATGCAGTATTATTGATTATACTTATAGTTTTATCCCTCTATCCTTGCAAATGTTGTTCCATCGTCAAGCTCCCTTCTCCAAAGTCCAGGAACCTGTTTTGGCCTCCGAAATCTGTGTTCATCTTTGCTGTGACTCTTAGTTTGAATCGCTCTACTCAGGCTGCCTGTCACAATACTGAAATAGCCTTCACCAAAGCCACAAATAACATTCTGTGTATCCAACTGGAAAATATTCCACTTCATCCCCCTTAACCTATGGGTGGCCTTTGTCATAGCTGACAACACCATTCTTCTCAAGTATCTCTCACTCATCGTGCAGGTGTGTGGAACTAGGCTCACCTGGTTCCATTCCTAGCTATCCAGATGTGTCTAGAGAAGAGGAATGCAAGACATAGGAATTAGGAGCAGAAGTAGGCAAATTCAGCCCTTTGAACTTGCTCTGTCATTCAATCAGATCATGGGGGATCTCTACCTGGTCTCAAATCTATCTCCCCACCTGTTTCCCATATCCCTCTTTCCCTTTTTTTATTAGAAATATGTTTATCTCCCTCTTGAAACCATTCAATGATTCAGACTCCACCGCATTATGAGGCAGCAAATTCACCATCCTCTGCGAGAAGTAGTTCTTCCTCATCTCCGTTTTAAATTTACCGCCTCTCAAGCTATACCTGTGATCTCTTGTTCTAGATTGCCCCATAAGAGAAAACATTTGGTCTACATTTACTTTATCAATCCTTTTTAAAATTTTAGATACCTTGATCAGATTCCCTCTTATCCTTCTAAACTCCAGCGAGTACAAGACCAAACTGTTTAACAGCTCCTCGTACATGAACCCTTTCATTCCCGGAATCAATCTGGTGAACTTCCTCTGAACTGCCTCCGATGCCATAATGTACAATAGCTTCTCTTCCCGCGTTTGGAGCGATGATCTCTCCTCAGCTATGTATTAATTCTCTGTTGCTTGGTGCCAGCAACATTGGAGAAGCTTGACATCATCTAGCCGAAAATAACCCATTTGATTGGGGTCCCATCCATCATTTAAACATTGCCTCTTCCACCACCAGCCCACAGTATATATCATCTACAAGTTGCACTACAGCAACTTGTTAAGGTTCCTTTGATAGTGTGATGATGCTGTGCCTTATACATTTCTTTTAAAGGCTATGTTTAAAATTTAGCTTTGTTTCGCCGGGTTACAGTTTGTCTAGGAAAACCTTTAAATTGTTAGCTGAGAGAACAAGATAAATACTCATTTTAGACATGGAGTGTTTGTTTAAGCAGAGCTAATGTATTTGTATTTACTTAGGTTTCCCCTGAGTAGTTTGGGTTAGGTTGATTGGCAAAATCATGTGATTAATGGGAGGAGCTGAGCTTGCAGGAAAGAAAGAGTTTCAGTTTCATTTCAAAATACAAGAAGTTGTTGCCTGCACTGCCAGAAGATAGCAGTGTCTCTCTCTGTCTCTCTCCAGAGGTGTTCTGAAAGCTCCAAGCCTAGTAATCCAAGTCAAAGCAAATATACTTGTGTTTTGCTAACTAATTTTAAAGAGAGATTTAAGTCTATAAGAGAAATATTGCTTGATTGGAACTAAAAGTAATAGTTAGCAACTAAGAATTACATCTTGCCATGTTTAAGTGATTGTTCAATTGTTAAAAATGAATTATAATTAAACTGTGTTGTTGAATAAAGATTGCTTAATAAAAGCTTCCATATGACAGCAGAATCAGGCCTGCAGTGAAACATCTTATCCCCACACTAATGCCAAAAATAGAAGATTGTTGGGATCTTGTATGACTTCACAATAGATTGAGATTTCTGATTGAAACCCTAATAATAGCATCTTTCAAAGCTGTGACTTCAACTATCGAGAAGAACAATAGCAACAGGCACATGGCAGTTCCAGCACCTGTAAGTTTCCTCCAAGTTGCATGCTATCCTGACTTGGAACTTTATCTCCGTTCCTTTCCTGATGTTGGGTCAAAATCTATGAATATCCTGTCAAACAGCACTATAGAGAATCCCTATACAAAATGAACTGCAGCAGTTCAAGGAAGAAGTTCACCACCTTCTTCTCAAGTGCAGTTAGGGGTGAGCAATAAATGCTGGCCATGTCAGAGATGTCCACATCCAATGAACAAATATTTTTTAAAAAATCTGCATCTCAGGAACACATTCCAAAACTCAAACTCAACAATAGGCTCGACATATACGGCGATGATGCCCAGGACTACCACTCCACCTCTCTCAATCCATTCATTCTCATTTGATTTGTAATTTTGTTTCTATGACATCCAGTTCTGACGGAGAAGAAATTTCTTCCATCTGTATTATTGGGAAGACCTAACCAATTATCTTCAGCCCATCCTACTCCCTGCTCAGAATTTGAGGCTGAAGTAGATTTTTAGTAATTTTGGCATCCTATTTGACTTGGAGATGAGCAACTGATCGCACATCTGCTTCATCACCAAGACTACTAACTTGCAGCTCTGGAGCACTTGCTGTCTCGTCTCTTGCCCCAGCTCATGCTACTGAAATCCTCATCTGTGCCTTTGTTATCGCTAGACATAATTTCTCCACTGCTCAGCTGGCAGCCGCCCTGCTTTTACCCTACATTCCACCTTTGAATTTATTCAAAGCTCGTTGACTCATCTTGACTCTCATTTAAGCAACACTTTGATCTTATAATTCTTTTTCTTAGTTTTTAAATCCCTCCGTCTTTCAATGTTGTGTGGTGGGGATTAAGTGTAATATTTCCAAGTTTACACATGACACAAGGTGAGGTGGATGTGTTGAGTTGTGATGAGGATGCAAAGACGCTTCAAAGGGACTTGGCTAACTTTGTTCATGAATCATTGAAAACTAGCTTGCAGGTACAATTAAGAAGGCAAGACAATTTGAATATAGGAGTAAAGATGTCCTGCTGTGAACCACACCTGGTGTATCGTGTGCAGTTTTGGTACCATACCAAAGGAAATATATGCTTGTCATAGAGGGACTGTAACAAATGTTCACTGAACTATTTCCTGGGACGCACGATGGCACAGTGGTTAGCACTGCTGCTTCACAGTGTCAGGGACCTGGATTCGATTCCAGCCTTAGAAGTTTGCACGTTTTACCTGTGTCTGTTTGGGCTTCCTCCAGTTGCTCTGGTTTCCTCCTAGAGTCCAAAGATGTGCGGGTAAGGTGGTTGGCCATTCTCAGTGCACTGTAAGCACGTCTAAGTGCATGTTTGCCACTTTTGGGTGGTCTGGAGTTTGACTGCTGTTCAAGATGCACAGAATTATTTCATTCATAGTTTATTAATATTTTCACTCTTCGGAATGAGCTTTCTGCACAAATTAAGCCTAGTGATCATTGGGTTAAAGGAATTGAGGTCTTCAGTTAGGCATTTTGCATATTGTTTTCAATATTTTTGCTGTGTTTTGGCCCATGATGTGCTTTGAGTACCTTTTAAATGCAAAGTTGTTCAGATCTGGTAGTATTTAGTGCCTTAACTTTTTTAAGAAATAGATTTCAGAAGCAAAACACATATTTTGTATTAGAGGAAACTTTAGGTCTTTCTGTGGATGGCCCAAAATACAGCATACATGTTGTGTTTTCCCACATCAATCATTGCGCACTCTGATGTAATTTACTGATCTCTGGTACTTAATTGCACTTCCTATGCTGCAAAAGGCCAGACACAGTAAATGCTGTGTGATTGTCAGGGTTAGGGATTGTGGATGGTGGAAGTTAAACTTGCCAGTGTATTCACTATATTGCAATGTTTTGACCTGAAGTTTTGATGATTCTTTATTCTAAGCTTCAAAACTTTGGATTTTATTTAAGAACATAAGAAATAGGAGCAGGAGTAGGCCATCTAGCCCTTCGAGCCTGCCCCGCCATTCAATAAGATCATGGCTGATCTGAAGTGGATCAGTTCCACTTTCCCGCTTTCTCCCCATAACCCTTAATTCCCTTGTCTATCAAAAACCTATCTACCCGTGACTTAAATATATTTAGCGAGGTAGCCTCCACCACTTCAACGGGCAGAGAATTCCAGAGATTCACCACCCTTTGAGTGAAGAAGTTCCTCCTCAACTCCGATCTAAACTGTGCCCCCCCCACCCCCCCCCCTTATCTTGAGGCTGTGCCCTCTAGTCCTGCTATCCTTTCTAAGCAGGAAGAATCTCTCTACCTCTACCCTATCCATCCCCTTCATTATCTTATATGTCTCTATAAGATCCCCCCTCATCCTTCTAAACTCCAACGAGTACGGACCCAGTCTATTTAGTCTCTCTTCATAGTCCAGCCCCCTCATCTCCGGTATCAGCCTAGTGAACCTCCTCTGCACGCCCCAAGGCCAATATATCCTTCTGCAAGTGCGGCGACCAAAACTGCACACAGTACTCCAGCTGTGGCCTCACCAGTACCCTGTATAGTTGCAGCAAGACCTCCCTACTTTTATATTCTATACCCCTCGCTATAAAGGCCAACATTCCATTTGCCTTCTTGATCACCTGCTGCACCTGCAGACTGGGTTTTTGCGACTCATGCACAAGGACCCCCAGGTCCCTCTGCACCGTAGCAATGTATTTATATTGAGAGCAGACTTGAAACTCAGAGAAAAGGCTTGGTCTGATGTAAAAGCATCTTAACATATTTTAGGATTAAAACGACAAAGAATGATTGAGCTTCTACAGTATAAGAATGATAGTTCATATCTTGAAGCCCTGAATGTTTGTTTTGTGCATTAACTTCAAAAATGCTTGATCTTTCATCTTAAAAGCTATCGCAGGAAATTTTACTGTTTCATCAGAATCTCTACGCACAATAGTGACCTATAGCAAAAATCTTAAAGGTCATCATCAATTGGCTTTTAACTAATTTCACTTATTGAAATGTTTTAGGATTTAGTATTAATTTTGATTGCTTTACAGAGGTTTTTTCCATGTTTTGTAATTTCACTATGCTTTAAAAATGTGTTGAAATGTGCTGATATAGAGGAACTATGCTCCCAGATGAAGGATAACCAGTTCAAATCATTGAAGTTGAATTAGTGCCTTACCCTGTACTCTGTTTGGCATGGGTGAGTGATGTTTAATATTTACAGCTATTCTTTTGTCCAGTGGTACACAAAAATCAGAGAATGGTAAAGGGCTTGCGGAAGTCTTCAGTAAAACCTTGTTGGCTTCATCTTCCAAAAAAGGATCCCTGTATTTGATCTGATTTTGATTTGATTTATTATTGTCACATGTGAAAAGTACTGTTTCTTGCATGCTATATAGATAAAACATACTGTTCATAGAGAAGGAGACGAGAAAGTGCAGAATGTAGTGTCACTGTCATAGCTAAGATGTAGAGAAAGATTAACTTAATGCAAGGTAAGTCCATTTAAAAGTCTGACAGCAGCAGGAAAGAAGCTGTTCTTGAGTCGGTTGGTTCGTGAGCTCAGACTTTTGTATCCTTTTCCCGAAGGAAGAAGGGGTGCATGGGGTCCTTAATTATGCTGGCTGCTTTGCAGCGGGAAGTGTAGATGAAGTCAGTGGATGGGAGGCTCACTTGTGTGATGAATTGGGCTACATTCATGACCTTTTGTAGTTCCTTGCAGCCTTGGGCAGAACAGGAGCCATACCAAGCTGTGATACAATCAGAAAGAATGCTTTAAAGCTTTAACAATTTAAACTTAAACCTGTGCCAGGGAGAGAACATTGAGCTGAATTTCTATATTTGCCCCTTTCTTTTTTAAAGGGCTATTTTTCTTTCCTCTATTTAGTTTATTTTATTTTAAGTTATTGTTTTTAAAATTACCTTTCCCCCTTTTTTGTATCTTTTATGTTATGTTCTGCTGTAAAATTAAAATGTAACTGGTCTTTTGTAAATCCCTTTTTCAGAGCGTAATATTGTAATGAAATTTGGTTAAAGGAGATGGTTAAGCTGAGGCTTGAGCCTTTCTTATGGTTACAAAATATAGATGGCACTATTGTGTTTGTGCACCACCACTCCACCTGCAGCTTCCCTTGGTTCTCCAAAGTCATTAAATATGTAATTGCCTCCTAAGTCGGTGCCCATTTAACACAAGAAAACTGAGTTGGAGTTGCAACCTGCATCTCTCTAGATGGGTTTCACCACTCTCATGATGTGGAAATGGCTCTATGTCAAATCACAAATGACAGTCTCTCTGTGATCATGATGCATTATCCTTCCTTGATCTCTTAACAGCTTACCTTGTGGCTTGATCAGACTCCTGTCACTTCATTCTACTCTTGCTTGTCTGATCATAGTTTCTAGCAGTGACTTTTCTTGCCTTGCAAGACCTTCACTTTAAGAATCTCCCAAGGCTTTAATCCCAAATCTCTTATCTATATGGTCCCTTGGCAACATTATTAAAAGATATGTGGTCACCTTCCACATGCAGAGAGGTTTACCTCCCCACCACCTCTCTCATATCCTATGTTGGCTTTTTTTTCTCAAACTGCTTTTCAACAATCAATTCTTGGATGAACTGTAATTTCCTCTGATCAAAAGTTGAGAAAACTAATCCCACATGCTTGGGTTTGGCACTAACTTCATGCACTCATCATTGACTTGATTTCCCTCAACATTGCCTAGGATGTCAGCATCCTTTTTTTGGCCTCTAACACTACCACCTTTTGTTTGCCTGTTATTGCCAGCAACTTCCTCTACTTCAGTTGTGGTAACCTGCATCCATGTCACTTCCAGGCTCAACTATTCCAGTGCTTAATATTCATCGACAACAATTTTGAATTCTCATGTTCATGTGTAAATCCCCTCTTGAGCTGTCTACCTCCGTTAGCTCTCTAAAACTATATAATCCTTTTCTCCGAACTCTCTTTTCCTGTGAGTTAGGTTTTTCTGCACTCCCACTTTCTTTGTTCCGCCACTGGCAATTGTGCCTTTAACAGCCTGGATCCATGCTCTGGAATTTCTTTCCTAAACCCATCCATCTCTTCACTTCCACTTCTTGTAGGACCCTTCTTAAAGCTAAGTGTTTGGCAACCTCCTTGATAATTCCTTCTTCAGTTTAGCATCATTTTTTCCTAATGCCTCTCTGAAGCACCCTGAGAAGGTTTTCCATATCGGAAATGCTATATAGATCAGAGAATCCCTACTGTACAGAAGGTGGCCATTCAGCCCGTCGAGTCTGTACTGACCACTATCCCACTCAAGCCCTATCCCCGCAACCCCACACATTTACCCTGCTAATCTTCCTGACACTAGGATCAATTTAGCATGGCCAATCTATCTAACCTGTACATCTTTGGTTTGTGGGAGGAAACTGGAACACCCGGAGGAATCTCACGCTGACAAGGGGAGAAAGTGCAAACTCCATACAGTGACCAGAGGCAGGAATTGAACCTGGGTCCCTGGCGCTGTGAGGCAGCAGTGCTAACTACTGTGCCACCATGCTGCCCACATAAAGTCAAATTGTTGCATTTACTTTCTGACTTCAGTTCTGACGTTTTATTCTTTTGCTTTAACCCAATTAATAGTGCAGCTAGAAATGTGATGGAATGTAAGTGATACTGCAGGAAATGTGAGCTATACGTAAAGACTGGAATTTTCCAGCTGTTCACAATGCTGCGATCTTCTGGCCCTATCGATGATGCACCTCCGTGGCGGCATGAGGTGCAGTCAATGGGAAATCCCATTGAAGATTCCGCCGCCAGTCAATGGCGCTCCACCCCCGGTGCGAGAAACACACTATGGGGAGGTCAGAAAGTCAAAATTCTGCTATATGGATATATTGTAGTCTGTAAGGAATTCATCTGAACTCTTAAGTATGTTAAAATGGTCTATCAGATATTAAAATGTTAAGTCATTTTGAAAATTTTGAATTGTACAGATTGATCATCACCTATAAACTGGAAGGTTTTCAGTGTAGAAACTTTTCTTATGGAGCTGAGGCCTAAATTGACTGAACTTGTGTTTAACATTTTTTTCTTTAGAACTGTGTGTGCGTGCTATATTAAATTGTATTCACAAGACACTTACAGGTTAAAATAAGAATAATGTCACATTTGGAAACATGCAAATCTCTGGGGTTGCTATTTTGTTCATATCAGTAAACTGCAGTTATTTTAAGCACCCCAGTTTTCTGAGTTTTTTGTATAAAGTCTTTCATGTAACTCCTAAAAACTATCAGCTTGTAAATTCATAGTGGCAAAACACCCTGTTGTTTGTTCAACCAATTTCAATGTCAAACCAGTTAAGACAAAATTTAGCAAATTAATTTACTAAAGATGCATTAGCATAATTAAGGAGGGTAGCATGCAAGAGGAAGCTAGCTACATATATGAGGTGGCACAGTGCCTCACAGCACCAGGGACCCGAGTTCAATTCCGGCCTTGGGCCACTGTGCGAAGTTTGCACACACTTTCCATGTATGCGTGGGTTTCCTCCGGGTGCTCGGGTTTCCTCCCATACTCCAAAGATGTGCAGGTTACGTTGATTGGCCTTATTAAATTGACCCTAGTGTCAGGGGATGAGCAAAGTAATTATGCGGGGTTACAGTAATAAAGCCTGAGTGCAATTGTGGTTGGTGCAAACTCAATGGGCCAAGTGGCCTCCTTCTGCACTGTAGCGATTCTATGAGGCAAAAAGAATGGATGGATTAAGATGAATTGAACGGTATGGGAGGAGTCTCATGTGGTGTATTGACATCAACACGACATGTTTCTGTGTTGTAGGTTCTACAGTATATAATCTTCTGTAATTCACTGTAAAGAAATAATACAAGTAATATCACCATTATGATAGCCATAGTTTAAAATTTAGTTTACATTGCATTTTGATAAATAATGAAGGGCAAATCTTAGGGCTGGTAATATGCTTCTTAAAAGTGGAATTATCGGCAATAAAATACTGGCAATTATTGGAAAATTATTTTCAATCCTTGAAAAAACATATCATTACAAAGAGGCATTAACTTCATTGTTTTTCCCCATTTATCTCTCCCTAATTTAAAAAACCCATTTTTGTTTTAAGAATACCAATAAATAAGTGTTGACGATCTGGTTCAGGATACTGAAGTGCACTGACTTAATTATTTTAGAACCAGTTATGTTGCTAAGTTTTGCATAGGCTTTTTCTTCCAACTAAGATGTCATTGGTTCTCAATGTTTAAACAGAAGTGATGTTGCAAAGATGTTAAACTTAATTCTAATTATTAATAACTATTTTTTAAAATGTACCTTTGATACTTATTCTCTAAGTGTTGACTGTGCTTCTGATAAAGAACAATTGCCTAAATTGTTTCATTTTGTGTTATGCACATCATGTAAAGTTTCTGAAGAATCTTGACTTTACAAACTTTGCACGTAAGCAGTTTAGCTTCATATAAATTTGTTATTCTGTGTATAAGATGTGTGTCAATAACGTGATGTTGAGATTAGTGATCTCTTTGGTATCTGCAAGTGGTTCTACAGGTTTTTCTAAAAACTCAATGAGTGAGTAATCCAACTAATTTGAGCATCTTGAAAGCTCCAAATTATCGTAAGAGCAGAGGATAAAGGACATTAGTTGAAAATCTAGTTTCCTTGTTGGAGGGCAGATGTGACCTTGTGTGTCCTAAACATTTGATCGCTCACTGATGCATTACTTTTAGCCAGTGGGCAATATGATTTTTTTTGTGTAGAGAGTTTAAACTTTATGGTGTAAATTTAAGTAATGTTTTTGATTGCCCTGTGAGGGAATCAGTTTAATGTTTAATTATGCCTGGGTTAGATCAAGAGTAGATGTTCAGGAATCAAAAGGCTTGCTCAGTACGGTTAGAAACGTTGCCAAATATAAATATTGGAAACAAAGACCTGCCTTGTCCTGACAATAACTAAAGGAGAAATTGAGGGTGAAAACAGAAGAAGAATCAGATGGATAGATAACATTGAGATGTGGACTGATGGAATCTTGACAAAAAGCCAAAGAAGAAGCAAGAGGTTGCCAACACCCCCATTAAGGCCATAGAGACAACGAACAAACAGTGTTTGCTGGATTTGAAAAAAACAGTAGGAAGAAAACTGGTCCATTGCTTTAGAGCTTTATTTCCCTGCTTTGCGATGCCTATTTCATGTGAGCGCATCAGATTGGAGTTTTGTGGCGTGGTGCTACAGACGTTTGACTGTATTGCAACAAACTCCTGAATCTAATTAGCCAAGCTGTCAATTAACAATCATACTTTATATAAGGCTGAGCCATCGTAACTGAATAATAGATGGTTGCTGTCTGCCATCTTGCACATCTGATCCACCTTGGTTATGGACAGTGCCACAGTTAAATATGGGTTGTATTCATCTTGCATTCACATTTGCACTTTCTAATAAATATTACAGGAATAGTAGTACAGAAATAGAACACTGAATAATTTTTACCTCGCCCAAGATGCTGACCAGGCTACACTTTGAATATTGTACTTGGTCATCAACAAACATTCAAGTCTTGGGAATCAGTTCAAGAAGTTTCTGTCTCCATAGATGCTCCCACAGCAGCTTAGTACTTTCAGCTTTATCTGTTTGTATTTGATAATATGGATCATCTTTCCTTTGAAGGACAGAAAGTACAAGTTTCTTGAGTATTGCCTCCTATCTCTGGCTAGTCTGTGATCTCAAGTAAGACTGTAATATTAATAGAGGGGATCGATGCAGTAATAATCAATTGGTCATAGCTTATATGGGCATGAATGAAACAGCACCACCTTATTGCATTGTCTTTCTTTCAGGAATTGAACAGCTTTCTGCCCATTGTTATTCTTCATTCTGTATTTCCTGTGCACCACGGTCTCTAAGTTCCCATTTGGAACCTAACCCATCACCTCCCAGGGATACCTTATGTCAGAACTACCCTAAATATTGCAGTGTTCTCACAGTGGTACATTCTGTGACAACAGACATGCAAATAGGCAGTTACAAAGGCATACTACAACAGCATTAGTGGAAACAAAATACGAATAAATGTCATGTCTGAGGCATTTTCATGTCCCCAGCATCCAACTCAAAGCAGCACAGGAGGTTCTTTGATTTCAGGTTGGACAAAAAGTCACTGAGAAGGAAATTAAGTGATTCATATTCTCAGTTTGTGGGGTGAGGAGGAAGTGAGAAAAGCGAGCTTAATATCTCACCAGATGCAGAAGTAATCAGTTGAGATCGAAGTCCGATATAATACAACATAAATAGGGCCAGGGTGGCTCTAATTGCAGTTAGAATTTGGTATCAAAGGGGAAGAGCATGAATAAGAGCATCTTTTTATGCTTCCTGGAAAGTAAAATTACATTGATTTTTCTAACCACCAGAAAAATTGAGGCAAAATAAGCAAGCTTCTGGGAATAAGCCAAAATTTCACATTGATGTGAGGTCTGAAGAGATGACCTTTGTAGGCTTTGAGAATCTTTTTTTGTATGTTTCCTATTTTGCATGTGAATAGACTCATTTAGGTAGCTGCCACAGCAGACTAACACTCAGTACTGGTTCATTTCCGGAGTGAGATGCAGTAACATATTGTCTGCCTACTATTAGTCTGTAAAGCGGCTGTTGAGAGTATGAGTCATTCTTTAATTGAGTTTCAGATGGCAATGAAGTAGTCAAATGTTCTCAAAAGAAATGCAAGGAAACTGTCTTTGGAGGAAGTCCAAAAATGTGCAGATTCGATTAATTGACCAGGTTAAATTGCCCCTTAATGTCAGGGGCATTAGGAGAGTAAATATGTGGAATAATGGGGATAGGACCGGACCTGGGTGGGATTGTTGTCAATGCAGACTTGATGGGCCAAATGGCCTCCGTCTGCATTGTAGATTCTATGAAATATTTGCATCAAATTTGAAACAGACTGAAACATACAACCTGTTTAACACTTGTGTACATGTGTTCCAAATGCTATATAAAGGCAGGTTGTTGCAGTTCAGTTGGAGGTACAAGTCATATGTCACTATTTGAAGAGTAGGACATTTTTTCAGAGTCCTCACTAACATTCACCCTTCATTGCCACCAACAAAACTGATTAGCCTTTTAATTGGGACAGAGGCAAAATATTTGCGAATTCTGGAACACTGAAACACCCAGAGGCCGGGAATTCTGCAGCAAGGAACTCACCTCCTGACTCCCCAGAGCCTATCCGCCATCTACAAGGCACAAGTCAGGAGTGTGACACAATAATCTGTGCTTGTCGGAATGCGTGCAGCCCCAGCAACACTCATGAAGCTGGACACCATCTCGGACAAAGCAATGCACTTGATTGGCACCTCATTCACCACTTTCAACATTCACTCCCTCCATCACTGATGCACAGTGAAAGCAATGTGTACCATTTACAAGATGCAGTGAAGGAACTCACCAAGATTTCCCTGACAGCACCTTCCATACCTGTGATCACTAGCCCTCAAAAAGACAAGGACAGCAGGTGCAGCACTGTCCTACCTACAAGTTCCCATCCAAGTCACTCACCTGATTCCTTCACTGTCACTGGCTCAACATAGAAAGAAGTCTTACAACACCAGGTTAAAGTCCAACAGGTTTATTTGGTAGCAAACGCTGCTAGTTTTTGGAGCACTTGCTGCTCCTTTGTCAGGTGAGTGGGAGATCTTTTCACAAACTCAATTTATAGAATAATGATTGAAATGCGAGTCTTTACAGCTAATCAGGTATTAAAGGTACAGACAATGTGAATACAGACAAGCCCATAGATAACCTCACGATGCTCCACTTCTCCAGCTTCCACCCTGAACACATTAAAGAAGCATCCCCTATGGACAAGCCCTCTGTATACACAGGATTTGCTCAAATGTGGAGGAGTGCAACAGACATCTCCAGACGCTGAAAGATGCCCTCATAAGAACAGGATATGGCGCTCGACTCATCGATCGACAGTTCTGATGCACCACAGCGAAAAACGCCAACCTCCTCAGAAAACAAACACGGGACACAGTGGACATAGTATCCGTCAGCGTCCAGTACTTCCCCGGAGCGGAGAAGCTATGACATCTCCTCCAGAGCCTTCAACATTTCATTGATGAAGACGAACATCTCGCCAAGGCCATCCCCACTTCTCGCCTTCAAACAATCACACAACCTCAAACAGACAAATGTCCGCAGCAAACTACCCAGCCTTTGGAAGAACAGTGACCACGACACCACACAACCCTGCCATAGCAACCTCTGCAAAATGTGCCGGATCATTGACATGGACGCTATCATCTGATGTGAGAACACCATCCACCAGGCACACGGTATGTACTCTTGCAACTCACCAACGTTGTCTACCTGATATGCTGCAGGAAAGGATGTCTGATGCTTGGTACGTTGGGGAGACCATGCAGATGCTACGACAACGGATGAATGAACACCACTTGACAATCACCAGGCAAGAGTGTTCTCTTCCTGTTGGGGAACATTTCAGTGGTCATGGGCATTTGGCCTCTGATCTTCAGGTAAGTGTTTTCCAAGACGGACTTCACAACACACAGCAGCGCAGAGTGGCTGAGCAAAGACTGATAGCCAAGTTCCACACGAGGACGGCCTCAACCGGGATCTTGGGTTCATGTCGCACTATCTGTAATCCCCATGACTTGCCTGGACTTGCAAAATCTCACTAACTGTCTTGTCTGGAGACGGTACTCATCTCTTTAATTTGTGCTTAATGCTCTCTCCACTCACATTGTCTGCACCTTTAAGACTTGATTAGCTGTAAAGACTCACAATTCAATCATTATTCTGTAAATTGAGTTTGTGCCTTTAGATGCCCTGTTTGTGAAAAGACCTCCCACGCACCTGACGAAGGAGCAGCAAGTGCTCCAAAAGCTAGTGGCTTTTGCTACCAAATAAACGTGTTGGACTTTAACCTGGCGTTATAAGACTTCTTACTGTGTTTAACCCAGTCCAATGCCAGCATCTCCACATCATGACTGGCTCAACATCCCAGAACTCACTTCCTAACTGCACACTGCATGTACCTACATCACGTGGGTTGCAGTAGTTCAAGGCGGCAGCTCACCACTACCTTGTTAAGGCCCATTAGGGATGGACAATAAATGCTAGTCTAGCCAGCAAAGCCCATATCCCATAAACAAATTTTTTTTTAAAACAGAGTGCTAGAAATACTCAGCAGGTTTGCCAGCATTGGTTGAAAGAGCAACAAAGTTAACATTTAATTCTGGAGTGGGACTTGAACCTGTTGACAACTGATTCAAAGACAAACAGTTCTTGACTGAGCCAAGTTCACAATTAAATGAGAAACAATCCTTTTACTCATCTGACTATTAATGTCCTGTGAAAAATTGAATGGTGTACCTTTGTACGGTGGCATAGTGGTTAGCACTGCTGCCTCACAATGTTAGGGTCCCAGGTTCAATTCCAGCCTCAGATGATTGCCTCTGAGGAGTTTGCCCGTTCTCCCCATGTCCGCGTGGGTTTCCTCTGGGTTCCCCAGTTTCCTCTCACAGTCCAAAGATGTGCAGGTTAGGTGGATTGTCCATGCTAAATTGCCCCTCAGTGTCCCAAGATATGTAGGTTAGGGGGATTAGCAAGGTAAATACTTGTGGTTACACGGAAACAGGCCTTGGTGGGATTGCCCCTTAGTGTCAGGAGGATTACATGGAATTATAAGGATAGGGCCTAGTGGAATTTTGTCAGTCCAGACTTGATGGGCCAAATGGGCTGCTTTTGCATTATAGGGATTCTATGGTTCTTTCAATTAGTTGGATTGTTTGGCTAAATAAACATAAGGAATTTGTTTGGAAGGGAAGATATAGCCTGACTGAAGATAGGGTTTCTGTGGTTTGCCATGATTTTCTTCCTAAGTCAGGCATCCCGATCTTATTCAACTTACTCTGATCTATACTTAATCCATCATGATTCTGCAACTTCCAATATTGAAAGACTGAGACTGGGTTGGCGACAGGACCAAGTGAGAGATTCAAGCTGGACCTTGCCAGCATTAGACCGCTGTTGTAGTCCTCTCAGAGGTAGTCTCCTAATTTACTATCTTTGTACCTGCTGGGCTCCTGATGCTGCCTGGTCCTTGATTAGGCTGGCAGCTCCAGAGCCTCGACTACCCCACTGGGAGAGGTGGGTGCTGCTGAGGAAGGTTGGTGACAGTAAAAGTGGTGTAACATAGAGATGCCCTCAGAGAAGTAGATTTAAATGAAAAATTCAGAGCAACAAAGCTGGTGTACCCCCTCAGAGCAGAGGGAGGAGCAGAAGGAAAGCTCTCTATCTGCACACTTTGGACAGCAGGCAAACTCTTGTCAACTGTCTTTGGGGCAGGATTGTTCTGGCTCTGGTGCCCACCAATCAACTATGGTAGGGTCCATCTCCATTGAGCTTGTGGCCTCTGCTGGTGTAATGCTGGTGAGGCTGCAAAATTGCCCTTGATTAGGGTCTTAATTATGTAAATTGGTCTTTTCTTGGTCTCTTATGCAGTGCTAATTGTCCACTATAGCAAGTGGTCATCAGAGGTTTATGGGAAAGAGTAACATACAGTTTCACAACAAGTTGTTTCAATTATCACAGCTTCTTAAAATGAATGTCAGTTTATTATGACACTGGCTGTGATAGGCTGTAAATGACATTCTCGCTAATCTTCTCTGGACGACAGAAGTCCATTCTGCAGTACAAATATTTTTTCAATAACTATTTTTGTCACAGCCCAGGTGCTGTAGCAGCTGACAATCTGAAAGCAAAAAAAAAGTTGTGAAGCGGCAATGAATAGCATTTGTGTCACAACATTCCTTTGACGTGACAATCAGTCCATGTTCATTTGCTACTTTTGAAATTTCGTGGAGGTTGCCAAATGGGCAGAGAGACAGGTCTAGGCACATTCATATCATCGAGAGTGGCCTTCAATGAGTATTGAGTAACATATGAATAATACAGTGACATACCAAGCTAAGGGCTGGGTGTGGTACTTAGCCACCCCAGAGATTCCTGTAGCAATAGTAAATGTTTTAACGTTCTCTGTTCAAACCATTAATTATCTGATATAATTGGGGAAGTTTTCACCTGCACCAAAAAAAAGTACCTGCAGAAAAATAATTTCAAAGATCTCAATTACTTTGCACCCTTTCAAAATGATTAGATTGTGGATACATTTTCTGTGTATTTAAGAGACTTGATGTTGCCATGTACGTGGACCAACAAGCTTTCTTGTTCTCAGCCTAATTATCCAAAGGAAACTTGCTTAAACATTTGGATATAATTTGAGTGTGTGGTTCCCATACTATCGTAATGCAGATCTACTTCAGGGTATTTATTTTATTTATCTTTATTTTCAAACTCAGCAAACTATAATTTACAAAGTTTATCATAAATATATGCAATGAAGAAAGCTAGCTATTTGGAGAGCTTTGCATTCCATTTCTTGCCTTAAGCCTGCTAATAACTCATTGCAGTATTGTACATTGGTTAGATTGGTTTCCTGCTGTCTTTAGAAAACTTGCAATAAACACTATTTAAAAAATGTTGTCAACTAAGTTCTAGCGTCTTATCTTCTCGATCATACCCACTGATCTGTGAGCAGTTATTAAACTTCAAATGTATGTTTAGTGGTCAATAGTAAAAGATCAAGTTGTATAAGGAGCTGCAGAGACAATAATGGTGGAGTGGAGGCAAGGATAGGGGTTCAGAGGTTGGGAGGAAAACTGTATTAAAACAAACCTGTTTGTCACATTGAAGCTACCGCAGACTGGGGAAGCAACAAGCATAGGCTCATTCTGTGCTATTTTGACATAATTTATGTTTCTATAAACTGCTTTAAGATGCAGTGTTTTTCTACAGAAAGTCTGTTTGCCTGGCTGGATACTTACTCATTTTAGCCATCTAAGTATTTATTTAGCAGAAGATTTTTCTTTACTTATGATCTCCTGGGATTTTAGACTAGGTATGCAGTGTCATGTGAGTTTTGATTAGGTTGATTGACAGGGAAGAGTCATGTGGTTAATGGGAAGAGCTAAAACTACAAGAAAGAAACAGTTTCACTTTTGTTTCAAAATAAAGAGCAGTTGCTGCCTGGAGCCGTTAGGAGAGAGAAGTCTCTCTCTCTTTCTCTCCCCAGGGGCTTTCTGAAAGTTCCAAGACTGTTAACCTAAGTCAAAACAAGGATGCCTGTGTTTTGCTAACTAATTTTAAAGAGGGGTTTAAATCTATAAGCTAAATATTGCTTGATTGGAACTAATAGTGATAGGTTAGAAGTTTTGTCATTTTAGGTATTGTTCAATTGTTAAAAGTTAAGCTAATTCGTTTGTTATAGTTAAACTGTAATGTTAAATAAAGTTCATTTTGATAAAAAGCTCCCTAGTTTGTCAGTGGAGTCATGCCTGGAGTGAAACATCCTATCCTCACAATGCCAAAATAGAAAATTGTTGGGGTCTAGTCAGTCTTCATACTATAACTTGGGGTTTCTGATCTGGTACCCTAACATGCTTCACAAGGATAAGAGACCGAGGGTCAAGATACTGGATGTAAAGTCATCCAGTACATGATGATGACCAGATTGGCTAAAAACCAGACTGTCTAATACAAAACCAGACCACTTGCTACCCTAGCTCCTGTACACAATAATAAAGACAAAGGCATGGTTAACACCTGAATTGTCTGATCTTGCCATACTATCAGGACAAACACTGAATCGAAGCAAGATTATTACACACAAGGAGAGAAAATTGTAGGACTGCACCATAGGTCACTTTAGCACACAACGCCTGTTGGCAATAGCCTGGGTGCATGTGGGAGTCTTCAGAAAAATAGCAGAAAGAATTATAACAAAATGGTCGTACAAAAATTTAGTATAAAATTGTTGTGTCCCTATTACACTAATTATTTTTGCAGAGAGCATTTACATCTGATGCACATTATTTTAGGAGTGAATTGAAAAATGAATTTGATCCCAAGCCTCATTAGGAATGTCATATTTCTCTGAATTAGGACTCTATTACATCTGGATGAAACTCATAAGAGCAAGCATTATGACATTATTAAGATCAGTAATTGGGAGAGTGGGGAAGCAGAGTTTAGAAAAGAATGAAGAAAAGATATACAGTTAAGAGAATTCTGGAGAAAATAAGTGATGGCTATAAAAAAAACAAACTTTTTAATATTGCAGGACATGGTTTTATTTAAAATTAAGATAGGAGAAAAATTGTACATTGTGGCTTTGGAAAAAAAGACAGTCAGAAAGAGGCAATGGGTGTTGAGAAAATGTCATGATGTGGATATGCCGGCGTTGGACTGGGGTAAACACAGTAAAAAGTCTGACAACACCAGGTTTTAGTCCAACCGATTTATTTGATAGTAAACTCACTAGCTTTCGGTCTGACAACACCAGGTTTTAGTGAGTGAGTTTACTATCAAATAAATCGGTTGGACTAAAACCTGGTGTTGTCAGACTTTTTACTGTGTTGAGAAAATGAACAGAGAGGAAAAATGAACAGACAGTGGAGCTTGAAGAAAGAGACTTTGCATATTGCAGAAAATGCAAATATGTACACTTCTTGCACAACAAAATAACTAAACTTCTAAGGTTTTGTGATTAATTGTTCCCTTCATAGAATTACTTAGTTTCCGGTCAGTGCATTGAGCACCTGCACCAGATGAATGACTTTAGTCCCACTTTTGTAAGGAGAGCCACGCAGCCAACATGCAAATAAAATACCCACACAACCATTTTCCAGCTCGTGGCTTGTATCGCCTAACAGACATGTTTTCAGTTTGAAGCCACAATATTGGTTAAAGATTAAGACAAAGAAAATAGAGCAACAGGAATTTAAAGGTACTTCTAATCTACTAATTTGTTGAGAACGAAGATCATGGACGAAGAAAATGGCCATTATAAGCATGAATCATGAGTTCAAATGATCCCAAGCACAGCAAGAGGAAAATCTACTACACTCTAATAAAAGCGGCATGGTGGCAGAGTGATTAGCACTGCTGTCTCACAGTTCCAGGGAGCAGGGTTCAGTTCCCGGCTCCGTGTGGAGTTTGCATGTTCTCCCTGTGTCTGCATGGTTTTCCTCTGGGTGCTCTGGTTTGCTCCCACAATCTGAAAGACATGCTGGTTAGGTTGATTGGCCATGCTAAATTTCCCCTAGGTTAGATGGATTAGCCAAGGTAAACATGTGGGGTTACAAGGATAGGGCAGGGGAGAGGGCACATTCAATGGGCTGAAATGCCTCTTCACTGTAGGGATTCTATGATTCTATAAATTGTGTTGGCCTGCCGTCAGACTTGCTAAGTTACAACGACTGAATAAGTGACATTCCTTTTTATTCCATTGTGCAATTTTTACTGGTTCTTGAGGAATTAAGTTCCAAAGGTTTAATCGTTTTAATTTTGAAAAAACACCAGATGTAAGTGACCAGTACGTATACAAAACAGACCAAACTAATTGATAAGGAAGGATTTAATTAAGTAAAACCCTATACATCAAGGTGGAGGAGGAATTCCCTTGAAAGTTTATGCACTACAAGAAACCATTCACAGCCAGATCCAGATCAAATTTGTTAATTTAGTAATACGTACCTGAATAATTGGTGAAATAAAAAAATCATCAAAAGAAAGACTTGCCAATCTTTAGAGCAAGGTTTGCAGCAATAAATGAATGAATAATTAAGTACAACTTCAAAATTAATGGAGTAAGCAAAGCAACTGAAAATAATTCAATTTAGTTTATGTACCGTTGTATTGAATTGAAACATTACATCCTGCAATTAAACATTTTGGTACCAATATGAAGGAAAATAATCAAAATAGTGAAAAGGGGTCCCAGTTAAACAATGGCCAATGCAAAAACTCTCCTGCAGCCTTGACGAAAACAAGTGTGGTGTTGACAGATATGGACATTGCAGAGAGGTGCACAGTCCCACAATCTTCAATTGCTTCTTAAGGGCTGTTCACTGATTATTCTACAGTGTTCAATTCCAACAACAAAGCACCCATTGCCAGTTCTACAACAGGATTTGAACAACAGGATTAGGCTGACAAGCTGCAGGTAATATTTATGTCGCTTTGGTGCAGATGATGATAATTCTAAACAAAAAACATGTCTAACTACATTACGCTGACCTCCAATACTCTGGTTTAATTCAGGAGTCTTGTAGAATATCTGCCATTCGTCTGGATGGGTGCTTCAGATTAGCACTTTCCAGGACACTCCAGTTTGTTTCCATGGAGCTCCTGCCACTGGAATTGGTACCCACCATTTCACAAGTGGTGCACAGTAACTGGAGTGTCCAATACCTACAGACCAAGTCGTCAGTCTCACTGTGATAGCATTACCGTTACTTCCAAAGTGCATGCTCTCCAGCTCTAAGCAAAGACACAACTGACATCCTTTGATACTGTGACAATAGTGCATTGTCACTGCTCTCTCCACAACTTCACCACAGTTGATTGAACTTCTCTCTTCCAATGCCCCTTTTAGACATCTCAGTGAGACTTCCATTTTTATCCATTCAGTCTTTTCCGGAGCATTGCCAGCAGTGGCTTCGCTTTACACTTCTATCCCCCAGGGATCTGGACTTGGCCTACTTCACTTCCTCATCAGTGACTTCATCCCTGATACAGGATAACTGCCCCACTTACAATAATGAAACCATTCTCTTTCTCTCTACTGCCTCTCCTGATACAGTTTACCCAGTCGTGACTGAGTTGCAAATATTTCCAGTTAAACATTGGGGGACCATCAGCCCCTGTCACGAACTCAGCACTTTTACCATGAATTCCATTCCGTTGCAGCCACTGTCCTGGACTTTCGGCAGTTTCAGAATTCTACTCAATTCTGAGCTTAAATTTCAATTTCATAGTTATAATTGTTACAAAGACTATACTTTCTTCCATAAAATTGTATTACCTCTTTAATATCGCTCAATAAGAGGCATAATAAGCTACTGTATAAATGCAAGTTCATTTTTCTATATAAAGTTTATTTATTAGTGTCTCAAGTAGGCTTATATTAACATTGCAACAAAGTTACTGTGAAAATCCCCTAACCGCCACACTCCGGTGCCTGTTCAGGTACAGTGAGGGAAAATTTAGCATGATCAGTGCACATAACCAGCACATCTTTGGACAGTGGGAGGAAACTGGAGTACCCGGAAAAAACCCACGCAGACATGGGGAGAATGTGCAGACACTGCACAGACAGTGACCCAAGCCGGAAATTGAACCTGTGTCCCTGGTGTTGTGAGCTAACCGCTGTGCCACTGTACCAGCCCATAAAAGGTTTATTGATTTTCCAAAGTTCAGTGATACAATGCAAAACAAAACACACGATCAACAAATGGAGAAAAGTGGTGTATCTGGACAAAATTTCAAAGATATTGTAGACATAGAGTGAAAAGCCAGTTCAGGGTAATCAGAAATTCTACCTTGTGCACCATCTGGTTGGCACCAGCGATTTGACTTATTGTTTTATTTTTCTATTTTATTTTAATGTCTATTCATTTCCTCTTTCCACTAAAATGATTTTTTTAATGTTTTATGAATTTTATTGCCATGACCCTTTTGTTTTCCTGATGGCAAAGCGTACTCTTAAATATGTAAGTGAATGTAATTTTTAGCCGGGTGAAGAGAATGCTTATTGTTGCGCCTACTTGAAGAGATTGTAAAATGTCCCCCTTCTTGGAAAAAGAGTTGTGCACAGAACTGCATGAAAATCCATGAAGTTATTTGAAAATGTGTTTAACATTCACTTCTACCATTGTACTTCACTTAAATCCGAGAATGAATGTTGAATTGATATGTTAAATAGGCTGCACTAACTTCTCAATAATTCAGGCCTTGTGAAGTGTATGCATAAGTAGGTTACTCATAACTCCATATTGCGTGATAGTCGAACTGATTGTAGCTGCAACGTTGCTTTTATGTTGGAATTAAAGGACTTTGGTCAGTAAATAAATAATGTAACTAAGCTACATATCATTGGGAACTGCAGCTTATTTATCATGTTCCTCTTGGATTTCCAGTTGGTGCCGAATCACTAAATGAGAGCACTTCAGCCAATGAGATTGATGAAGACATTGCGGTGACCCAGAGCCAGAGAAATTTCATTTGCCCCATTACACAGGTACAGAACAACATATTCTGAGAACTAAGTGTTCAAGTCCATTTTCCTTTGCAGTTAACCATCAATGTTAGCTATTGAATGTATTTTGAGTTCTTTCAATGCAATTAAATTAACGTCCTTGCCTTTCATGTGAAGTCTGATTGTTACTGGAAAATGAAGTCTGAAATTTGAAATGTCAGTCAATTGCAATTCTAGAGAAAAGGGGGTTACGTGCTCCTGCTCTCAGCCTGGGAATAAGGGCAACAAGAATGATGAAAACATTTGAATTTCATTTAGCTTTCCTTATGGATGAGTGAGATTTCTCTTTTCTCTTTAACTTCCAAATGATTGGATTGATTAGGATTTTGTGTGCAGAATTGTTCAACTGCAACTGCCTAACGACATTTTTTAATAAAGCTCAATGAAATTGGTAACTACTATCAAGAATGTGACTCTGAAAGATTTCCAGTTCTCTCCTGTTTCTATTGCACCTGATAATATCACAATTTGGCATTCCTTAAATGTGAAAAATAAAAATAAAGTAAAATAATGTTTATTTATTAGTCACAAGAAGGCTTAAATTCACACTGTAATGAAGTTGCTGTGAAAATCCCCTTGGTGCCTGTTCGGGTACACTGAGGGAGAATTTAGCAAGGCCAATGCATTTAACCAGCTCACCTTTCAGACTGTGGGAGGAAACCGGAGCACCCGGCGGAAACCCATGCAGATACGGGGAGAATGTCAAATTCCACACAGACAGAGACATGGCTAGAACAGGGACAAGAATGGTTGTTGGCAATTCTGGGATATGTATATTTCAGTAAAATAGGGAAGGCGGTAAAAGAGGTGGAGGAGTAGCATTGTTAATCAAGGATAGTTTAACGGCTGCTGAAAGACATTTCGAGGGTGATCTGCCTACTGAGGTAATATGGGCTGAAGTTAGAAATAGGAAAGGATCAGTTGTGTTGTTAGGAGTTTTCTATAGGCCCCCAAATGGTAACAGAGATGTGGAGGAGGAAGTGGCAAAGCAGATTATGGATAGGTGTGGAGGTCATAGGTAGCTTTAACTTTCCAAATATTGATTGGAACTTTTATAGGTCGAATAGTTCGGATGGGACACTTTTTGTACAGTGTGTGCAGGAGAGTTTCCTGACACAATATCTGGATAAGCCAACAAGAGGTGGGGCCATGTTGGACTTGGTACTGGGTAATGAACCGGGCCGAGTGTTAGATTTGTTTGTGGGAGAGCACTTTGGAGATAGTGACCACAATTCGGTGTCCTTCATTATTGCAATGGAGGGGGATAGGGTCACACGACAGGGCAAGATTTATAATTGGGGCAGGGGTAATTATGATGCGATTAGGCAAGAATTAGGAAGCATAAGATGGCAAGAGAAACTGTCAGGTTTGGGCACAAATGAAAAGTGGAGCTTTTTCAAGGAACAAATACTGAGTGTCTTTGATAGGTATGTCCCTGGCAGGCAGGGAGGAAATGGCCGAGTGAGGGAACCATGGTTCACAAAGGAGGTTGAATGTCTTGTCAAGAGGAAAAAGGAAGCATGTGTAAGGATGAAAAAATAAGGTTCAGTTGGGTCACTTGAGGGTTACAAGGTGGCTAAGAATGTGTTTAAAAAAGGGCTTAGGAGGGGGCATGAGAAGTCCTTGGCGGGCCGGATAAAGGAAAACCACAAGGCTTTTTACTCTTACGTGAGAAATAGAAGAATGACCAGGGTGAGGTTAGGGCCAGTCAAGGATAGTAGTGGGAACTTGTGCATGGCTTCAGAGGAGATAGGTGAGGCATGAATGAATACTTTTCTTCAACGTTCACAAAGGAGAAGGGCAATGTTTTTGAGAATGAATGTGTGATACAGGCTGATAGGTTGGAGGAGGTAGATGTTCTGAGGGAAGATGTATTAGCAATTTTGAAAAACCTGAGAGTCAATAAGTCCCCTGGTCCAGATGTATCCTAGGATACTTTGGGAGGCAAGGGATGAGATTGCAGAGCCTTTAGCTTTGATCTTTGGCTCCTCACTGTCCACAGGGATTGTGCCAGAGGACTGGAGATTGGCAAATGTTGGTCCTGTCTTCAAGAAAGGAAATAGAAATGACCCTGGTAATTGTAGGCCAGTTAGTCTTACTTTGATGGTCAATAAGTTAATGGAAAGGGTCCTGAGAGATAGGATTTATGACCATTTGGAAAGATGCAGTTTAATCTGGGGTAGTCAGCACGGTAAATCCTGCCTCTCAAATTTGATTGCATCCTTTGAGGAGGTAACTAAGAGTGTAGACGAAGGTAGAGCAGTTGATGTCGTATATGTGGATTTTGGTAAGGCATTTGATAACGTTCCCCACGGTAGGCTCATGAAGAAAGTAAAGAGCTGTGGGGGGTAGAAGGAAATTTGGCCGATTGGATAAGTAACTGGCTGTCTCATAGAAAAAAGTCTGACAACACCAGGTTTAAGTCCAACTGATTTATTTGATAGTAAATTCACTAGCTTTCAACGTTACCCTCTTTGTCAGGTGAATGGACAGCACTGGCCTCAGACAGAGCATATAAAGCACAGACAGTTTACAGATTACTGATTAGAATGCGAATCTTTACACCTAACCTGCTGTTCAAGTCTTAAAGTGGCCGACAATGTGAGTGGAAGGAGCACTGATCACAGGTTAAAGAGATGTGTATTGTCTCCAGATAGTACAGTAAGTGAGGTTTTGCCAGTTAGTCTTTATTTTGCCAGTTTTTAGTTTTGCCAGTTAGCAGACAAAGGAGTGGCCATCGTCGTACTGAACAGAACGGATTACTGTAAAGAAGTGTACCGACAACTAAACAATGAGGAACACCACAGACAGTTACCCACAGATCCGACCAAAGAACACACTCCTCAACTCAACAATCTGATCAAGACCTTTGATCCGGACCTTCAGAGCACCCTCTGTGCTCTCATTCCACGTACTCCCCGCATTGGAGATCTCTACTGCCTCCCAAAGATACACGAGGCAAACACACCTGGCCATCCCATCGTATCGGGCAATGGGACTCTTTGTGAGAACCTCTCTGGCTACGTCGAGGGCATCCTGAAACCCATTGTACAAAGAACCCCCAGCTTTTGTCGCGACACTACGGACTTCCTACAGAAACTCAGCGCACATGGAGCAGTTGAACCAGGGACACTCCTCGTCACAATGAATGTCTCGGTGCTCTACACCAACATCCCCCACAATGATGGCATTGCTGCAACTGCCTCAGTACTCAATGCTGACAACTGCCAGTTTCCAGATACAATTTTACAACTCATCTGCTTTGTCCTGGACCAGAATGTCTTCACCTTCAACAACCAGTTTTTCATCCAGACACACGGAACAGCCATGGGGACCAGATTTGCACCTCAGTATGCCAACATCTTCATGCACAGGTTCGAACAAGACTTCTTCACTGCACAGAATCTTCAACCGATGCTATACACTAGATACATCGATGACATCTTCTTCCTTTGGCCTCATGGTGAGCAATCACTGAAACAACTATATGATGATATCAACAAGTTCCACCCCACCATCAGACTCACCATGGACTATTCCCCAGAATCAGTTGCATTCTTGGACACACGCATCTCCATCAAGGACGGTCACCTCAGCACCTCACTGTACCGCACGCCCACAATCTCACAATGCTCCACTTCTCCAGTTTCCACCCTAAACATGTTAAAGAAGCCATCCCCTATGGACAAGCCCTCTGTATACATAGTATTTGCTCAGATGAGGAGGATCGTGACAGACACCTCCAGCTGAAAGATGCCCTCATAAGAACAGGATATGGCGCTCGACTCATAGATCGACAGTTCCGATGCACCACAGCGAAAAACCGCACCGATCTCCTCAGAAGACAAACACGGGACGCGATGGACAGAGTACCCTTCGTCGTCCAGTACTTCTCCGGAGCAGAGAAGCTACGACATCTTCTCCAGTCTTCAACATAACATTGATGAAGACGAACATCTCGCCAAGGCCATCCCCACACCCCCACTCCTTGCCTTCAGACAACCACGCAACTTCAAACAGACTGTTGTTCGCAGCAAACTGCCCAGCCTTCAGGAGGACAGTGACCACAATACCACACAACCTTGCCACAGCAACCTCTGCAAGACATGCCAGATCATCGACATGGATACCATCATCACACATGAGAATACCATCCACCAGGTACACGGCACATACTCTTGCAACTCGGCCAACGTTGTCTACCTGATACGTTGCAAGAAAGGATGTCCCGAAGCATGGTACATTGGGGAGACCATGCAGACGCTACGACAACGGATGAATGAACATCGCTCGACCATCACCAGGCAAGACTGTTCCCTTCCTGTTGGCGAACACTTCAGCGGTCATGGGCATTCAGCCTCTGACCTTCAGGTAAGCATTCTCCAAGGCGGCCTTCACGACACACGACAGCGCAGAGTCACTGAGCAGAGACTGATAGCCAAGTTCCGTACACATGAGGATGGTCTCAACAGGGATCTTGGGTTCATGTCGCACTATCTGAAACCCCCGTGACTTGCCTAGGTTTGCAAAACCTCACTTACTGTACTGTCTGGAGACAATACACATCTCTTTAACCTGTGATCAGTGCTCCTTCCACTCACATTGTTAGCCACTTTAAGACTTGAACAGCAGGTTAGGTGTAAAGATTCGCATTCTAATCAGTAATCTGTAAACTGTCTGTGCTTTATATGCTCTGTCTGAGGCCAGAACTCTCCATTCACCTGACAAAGAGGGTAACCTCGAAAGCTAGTGAATTTACTATCAAATAAATCGGTTGGACTTAAACCTGGTGTTGTTAGACATTTTACTGTGTTTACCCCAGTCCAACGCTGGCATATCCACATCATGTCTCATAGAAGACAGAGGGTGATGGTGGAGGGAAAATTTTCAGACTGGAGGCCAGTTACCAGCAGTGTACCACAGGGATCAGTGCTGGGTCCTCTGCTATTTGTGATTTTTATCAATGACTTGGAAGAGGGGGCTGAAGAGTGGATTAGTAAATTTGCTGATGACACCAAGATCGGTGGAGTAGTGGATGAGGTGGAGGGCTCTTGTATGCTGCAAATAGACATTGATAGGATGCAGAGCTGAGCAGAAAAGTGGCAGATGGAGTTCAACCCTGATAAGTGCGAGGTGATTCATTTTGGTAGGACAAACTTGAATGCGGATTACAGGGTCAACAGAAGGGTTTTGAGGAATGTGGAGGAACAGAGAGATCTTGGGGTTCATATCCACAGATCTCTGAAGGTTACCACTCAAGTGGATAGAGCCGTGAAGAAGGCTTATAGTGTGTTAGTGTTTATTAACAGGGGGTTTGAGTTTAAGAGCCATAGTGTTATGCTGCAACTATACTGGACCTTGTGAGACCACGTTTGGAATATTATGAGCAGTTCTGGTCACCTCACTATAAGAAGGATATATAAGCATTGGAGAGAGTGCAGAGCGGATTTACCAGGATGCTGCCTGGTTTGGAGGGTAGGTCTCATGAGGAAAGGTTGCGGGAGATGGGGCTTTTCCCTTTAGAGCGGAGGAGGATGAGAAGCGACTTAATGGAGGTTTATAAGATGATGAGCGGGATGGATAGAGTTGACATGCAGAGACTGTTTCCTCGGGTGGATGTAGCTGTTACTAGGGGGCATAACTATAAGGTTCATGGTGGGAGATATAGGAGGGATGTCCGAGGTAGATTCTTTACTCAGAGATTGGTTGGAGTGTGGAATGCACTGCCTGCTGTGATAGTGGAGTCGGACACTTTAGGAACTTTCAAGCGGTTATTGGGTAGGCACATGGAGCACACCAGAATGATAGAGAGTGGGATAGCTTGATCTTGGGCTTGGACATAGCTCGGCACAACATTGAGGGCCGAAGGTTCTATGTTCTATGTTCTTCAGTGACCGAAGGCAGGAGTCAAACCTGGGTCCCTTGCACTGAGGCGGCAGTGTTAACCGCTGTGCAACCATGTTGTCCCTAAAATAAAGAAATAATGAATATTGGCCCTGGTTTTGTGTCTTTGCTTTAAAGATAATCTCAAAATTATCTCGAATCTCCATTATTCTTTCCGATGAGTCCCCTGCAAGGCAGACATTAAAATCTACAGTCACACAACTGTACCAAGAACTTCATCAGATTTCATTCTGTTTTTCAGATTTCCCTTTATTTTTAACTTAACTAATTCTCTCACCCCCGACATATACATACACACACACACACACACACACACACACACACACAAAAACCATTCACAAAGAAAATACTCTGACCTCTGAATGAAGGGACAATTATGTCGTGACAAAGTAAACTGAAATTGAAGAGAAAAAAGCACTGGCTTCATTATCAACATTTGCAATGCTCCACGCCGGACAGAATTAAATCTTTTGCCAGCTCCTTTGGGGATGTGGAAGGAGGAGTGCAGAATTTACTTCCAAGGTCAAAGTGGTGATAGTTCCTTCCTTTCTCAGCTAAGATTGCTCTATATGTGGATAACAAGGGACAGTTTCCTTTCCCCAGAATTGATGGAAAATGTTTTAAAAGTCGTGTACTGAAGCCTGCACCATTTTCTCCCACCAAATGTGAGTAGGGTCAGTCTGAAAGACTTTGCTGCTCTCTACCATTCTTACCACTGCTTCCCAAATCAACCACACGGAAGGGGTGATCACTTTCAGAAGCTGCCGTGAATACCAAAATGGAGATCCCAGGGTTTTTACCTGTTGAAGATCTTGAGAGTTCTTCAGGGGAAGGCCTCACTCCAGGCTTTACACCACTTCTGATCCTTTAACACCCTCCCTGAATATTTGGGGACTGCATTGATATCCCAGTTGCAACGCTGTATGGATTCCTGGCCTGCATTTTGCAGCCTTCCACTTGATGACAGGAGTATCACCAGGAGTTTACCTTGTATCTCTAATGACTCCCAATCCAGGCTAGGGAGCCTGCAGGGGCATCCAGTTGAAACTGTCCCCGAAGAAGAAAATCCAGGTCCACAGAATAGTATTCTCACTGAAATGCAGGTGAGGTGATGGCCGAATGATATTATCGCTAGACTATTAATCCAGAAATTAAGGTAATATTCTGGGAGCCAGGTTCAAATCCCGGCAGATGGTGGAATTTGAATTCAGTAAAAAAAATCTGGAATTAAGAATTTACTGATGACCATGAAACCATTGCCGATTGTTGGAAAAACCCATCTGGTTCACTAATGTTCTTTAGCGAAGGAAATTTGGTGTCCTTACCTGGTCGGACCTAAATGTAACTCAGAGCCATAGCAATGTGGTTGACTCTCAACTGCTCAAATAGGGCAACTACAGATGGGCAATAAATGCTAGTCAGCCGGTGATGCCCATGTCCCATGAACAAATAAAAAAAATGACTAATTTGTGATCAAAAAAGGCAAGAGAGACACCATAAATTGTGTTGGCAGGGAAGAAGGCTTTATTTCTGAATTGAAATTATTGTTTTGCTCCTCTTTGTTTACAAGAAGCTGACTTCAGTCCAGCATGGGTATCAAATGTTGTGGAAAATCCTGATTGGTTCAACCATGCTATTATTAAAAGGAAAGGAAGGATGAAGGAGTCATTCTTTTTTTTATCTTTTGCGTTTTTAGAGGGAAATGGAATGTCCTGTGAAGAATAAAGTTTGTGGCCACAGCTATGAAGAGGAAGCCATAATAAAAATAATCCAGAACAAACACAAACAGAAGAAGAAAGCCCGGTGAGTTAAAAGCAGAACATATCCCAACGGCATCCTAATAGATGCTTGGATGTCATAAGTATAACCACATTTCACTTGAGCACAGTCCAGAAGCATAATTGAACCCTGCATTGTTGCAGTCATCAATGTATGATGAACTACTTTATGTACAGTTTTTAATGTATAATTAATCACAACAAATTAGCACTTGCACATAATTGATTCTTATAGCTAACCCAACTAGGTCAGAGGGCATCAGTTTGAGCAGCACAGTGTTATTTTAAACACGTTTGTAAGATCACTGTTTGCCAGCTAATAGTGCAGCTTTCTTTGTGGTTCAGCTAAAATATTTTTGGATCACTTGCTTGTAGCAAAATAATTGGCTGTCTCTGGGTGCGACACAACACTTGTTTAATGTGCTAGAGAAGCCCACATTCTTAAAATGATTTTGGCAGTTCATGATGTACAGCTGAGTAAGATTTATAAACTGACTATTATTGATTTTGACCAGCCTTTTTCTACTTACCACTGATTACGTGAGCAGTTGAGCAGTGTAATGCGCAAGATGGAAACAAGAAGATGGCTAAGCTCCTTATTCCAGCATAAAGCACATTGGAATGTTCATTACAACCAGAACATTATGATTTCCAGACATGTTTAATATTTTTAACAGATGGATTGGCCACAGAATTAGAATTAATGGAATATTGCAACACTGGCTTCATCACTAACCTTCTTTCGTGCAAACTCACTGCTTCCTTGCACCACAGTGCTTGTTGTATTTCTGTCAGACTTTGTATTGACGCATTCTCAGTATTAGTATATTACTTTAATGGCTAAAGAAATGTATCATTACTAAGAAAGATGCAAAGTCATCAGGGAGTTAATTTATTGATTTAGTGCAAAAATATTGGTCTGTCAAAACTATTAAAAGTAAAATCTCAATGGGTGGGATTTTCTGACCTTTCCCTTCCCACTGGTGGGATCTTCCAGACCTGCCCTCCACCTTGAGCAGGTTCCCTGGCAGTGGGATGGATGAGTCATGCAAAAGGCTGCAGACATCAGCAAAGACCAAGATCCTGCCAATGGTGAGCTGCCTTCGCTGCCAGAAAATACACTGCAGGGGGAGAGAGTGGGGGGGTTTGGGGAGATCCTACCCTATTTACCTAGGATGGCAAAGGGAAGTGAAAAATATAAAATTAAGCTAATCTAGGACTTGAAATTTGATAGCTGGATTAAGCAGTGACCAAAAGTCTGACTACTTTTGCACTGTCCAGACTACATTTGGTTCTTTTTTTTTGATTGCTGCACTTTTGTCTTGGTAATAGGTGCCCTGTTGTTGGATGTGATAACGGAGATATGAACCAGAGCGACCTCTCAATGGACACAACCCTGAGGAGAGCCATTGAAAATCACAAAAAACATCAAATGCGATGATTATCTGTCGGACACTCAGCAGGCAATTCTGGTGGAGAAGCTTTCAGATCCAAATTTTCAGAAGGTTATCTTTTGGGAGGAACAAGTTCTGGTTAATCACCGCTAATTATATAATTTGACTAAAATTGGCATTGAGTTCCATTTGGCTTTGGTGTGATCTGCTTTGATGGAAGCACATAATGCTACAGTCTTTAAAGTGGAAAATGGAGCTCTGAGTACAAACAGAAATTCAGGCCTGCAGCATTTGGAATGTAGTTTGATCGAACCTTAGTATAGGTCGCCCCAGCCGAAACCTAGTTAGGGAAAATCGAGTGTATTGTTTTCTAATTAAATATTTACTCTTCAAGGTAATAGCGTTGAACAATAGGAGCAGTTCTGAACAACAAAGGATTTCTCACCGAAATTAGAAAGTTTTCATCTAATAATTTCTGCATCCTCCTCTGCAGTGCAGGTGATGCTTTGATTCAATGTTTTGCAACAACAGTATATTGTTGTTATCAATTATCACCACTGCTGCTTAGGATTTCCTTTTGCAATGATTTTCCTTGTTTCATAAATCTAAAATAAACATGGCTTTTTTTTTTAAAAGTTGCTTTCCTGATTTAATTGGATCCAGCAAATCAGAAACTGCGCAAGCAAAACATGTTGCAACTTGATGCAGAGTAGCAGAAATTAGGAATGGTTGATGGTACGATACAGCTGCTAATGTGTGGGACACAAAGGTGCTCTACAAGGAGATTTGCATTGAGCCCCTAGCCAAAAAGAGCTTTGCTAAAGGGTCATCTGGCCTTGAAACGTAAGCTCTTTTTCTCTCCTCCCAGATGCTATCAGACCTGCTGAGATTTTCCAGCATTTTCTCTCTTGGTTTTAGCCAGAAAGTTCTATTGGCCTGATAATCCTTTCCCTTACAAAATGCTAAGGAATCTTCAATATCCCTCAGAACCACCGGTGCAGGCAAGAAGGATTTAATGTCATGTTTGAACAGCAGCAACTTTGACACTTTCACAGCTGCACTGAACGTGTTAGCCTAAATGACACTTTAAATCCTCAGGTAAAGCTGATACTATTGGCCTACTGAAGCAGAAGGAAGATTGGTACTAACTGAGCCCTGACTCTAATTTAACAATATGATTGTATTTCAGCGCCGGCAGCCCTTGGTTGCTTTTAAAATTGAAGCTACTAGCAAATCAATGTCTACATGTTTTTCCCTAATCAGTCCAGTTTCTTCTCCTCGTCTGGAGGAGATAACTTAGAATCGTAGAATGATACAGCACAAAGGGAGGCCATTAGGCCTTTTGTACCGATGCCTGTTCTTTGAAAAAGATGCCTAAATCGGCCCACTCTCTGAAAACAGACTTACTTGGCAGGATAGTAACTTTTCGATATTGTGCCCAAACAATCTTCCTTCATAGGGCTGTCTAGACTATAGTCAATAGATTACTGACTACTCTCTGTCACTGCTGATTCCGATCCTGTGTGTACCCATGTCCGTGCATATTGAATTACAGCAGTAGTTGCTGGAATTGTGCCCAGCTACAGAACTGTGATCATTTTGGCTCAGGTTGGCCAAGTGTGACGGCCAGCACAAAAACCTGGGACCCCTCTAAATCTGTAACCTAATGTTGGTTGTACTTGCACATTGAGCTGTCAGACAGAGAGAGCTGCTAGTACTTCTTATTGGAGCTTGAGATGTTCTGTGTTTTTCTAATCTTTCTGTTTGCAAGCATTTGATGTAGAAAATGGCTTCCATGGTGCTGCTTAACTAAAAAGACTTCTTTAGCTTTGTTGGAGCTGGAATACTACTTTATATTGGTTTGCATTAGTTTTACAAGATACAGTAATGCTATAATTGTTTTCAATGCCATTTTCATTTGTATTAAGAACCGTGGCAAATATCCTAAATCCGTTAGGAGAATTTAGAAGTTGAACTCCTGCCAAGAATGGGGTTTACCCTTTCTATGTCTGCAGTGGCTGATAATATTGCTACAAAATTGCTTTGGTTTGTCCAAATTAAGTAACAGCCCTGAGCTTAGACAAAAGAGAAACACAATTCTGTATTTCATTATTAAGCTTTCTGTGTGAAATTATTATTTTGAATGAAATCATTGAATGAGTGGGAATTTAGTGCAGAGGAGAAAGGAAAGAGATGTCTTTACCTCTTGTTTTGGTTGTGTGAGCTTGTGGCAGTATTTAAAACTAGGAATCTATAACTAATGCCATATTAAATTAATCTAGTTTAATTGATTTGTTTTTTTTAAGCTGTAGATATTGAATTACATTAAACTTTCATAGCCATGTCGTACAAGCGCTACCCGAAGGCCAGTCCTTGGCTCATTGTCTGCTGATGCTTCAGCCTGAGCTGGTTTCCTTGGTAGACTTAGGCAGTGGTGATTTGCCACTGCCTTCCACTCTCAGGGGCAGGGCAAGGATGCAGGTCGCAAGTCTGTCTTCGCCAGAACGAGAATTGGGCAGCACAGTGGTTAGCACTGCTGCCTCACAGCTCCACGGACCTGGGTTTGATTCCCAGCTTGGGTCATTATTTGTGCGGAGTTTGTACATTCTCCATGTGTCTGCATGGGTTTCCTCCGGGTGCTCCAGTTTCCTCCCACAGACCGGAAGACGCGCTGGTTCGGTGCTTTGGCCATGCTAAATGCTCCCTCAGTGTACCCGGACGTGCGCTGGAGTGTGGCAACTAGGGGATTTTCACAGTAACTTCATTGCTGTGTTAATGTAAGCCAACTCTTGACACTAATAAATAAAACTTTAAACTGAATCTGCACTGTTCACAATTTTTTGGAATCACAACTGAGCTATGAATTAAATTTTAAAAACAAGGTTGCATAGAGATGGCAGTTACAGGTGATGTGTCACATCTGCAATGTTTGAGAGTTTGTGGAAGGCTGCATTATCTTAAGCAACCATATCTGGTAAATGTCTGCCACTCGAGGAGTGCCAGCTTAGAGATAATGTCTTGAAGCGCAGATGTTTCAATGCAGCAGGAAGGGGAAAAGCTAAGGGGGCATGCTGGCAGAGGAGGCAGTCGCTCCACTTAAATTAGATTTGGTTACTAGTCAAGGACCAGGTTGATGGGACTTTGACTCAGGCAACACATGAAGTGCAAAGAAAAACAAACCTTTGCCATTTTCCACATGTATGAATGAGATATTAACTACATGTGTGGAGAAAAAAGATTGTAGGGAGGCATCAATGTACCGTAAACCACCCATGTGGGGAGGGAAGGGAGGGTGCCAGTGTGCCAAGGACTGTGGTATGGGTAGGGCATACTATAGTTGGGGATAATTGCTATTTTGTGCAGCCTTGAGCAGGGTTTCAAAGTCTGTGCTGCCTGCCAGTTTCTGCATAACTGGAGAGAAATGTGAAGGAGGAAGTGGATCGCATTATTATGATTCACATAAGTGGATACCAACCTAAGTAGAACCAGGAATGAGTTTCTGCTGAGGGGTTTAAGGAGCTAGGCTACAAATTAAAAAGCATGGGTAATCTATGGATTACTGCATGAACCGTGTGTAAATTGGCATGGGGACTAGCTGCTTAGGGGTATAAATGTATGGCTGAAAAGAGTGGTGTGGGAGGCAGTGTGTTCAATTCCTGCGATGCCAGTACAACATCGGCATCTCCACATCATTGTCAGTATTGGGAAAGAGAACTGTTCTGTTGAGACAGACTCCAGTTGGGCTGGGCCACTGTCCTGGCGACTTGAATAACTAATTCAATGGGCCTTCTAGCTATTAAATGAGAGGGAGGGTTCAGATAAGAACATAAGAAATAGGAGCAGGAGTAGGCCATCTAGCCCTTCGAGCCTGCCCTGCCATTCGATAAGATCATGGCTGATCTGAAGTGGCTCAGTTCCACTTTCCCACCTTCTCCCCATAACCCTTAATCCCCTTGCCTATCAAAAACCTATCTCCCCGTGTCTTAAATATATTTAGCGAGGCAGCCTCCACCACTTCAACGGGCAGAGAATTCCAGAGATTCACCACCCTTTGAGTGAAGAAATTCCTCCTCAACTCCGTTCTAAACTGCCCCCCCCTTATCCTGAGGCTGTGCCCCCTAGTCCTACTGTCCTTTCTAAGCGGGAAGACCCTCTCCACCTCTATCCTATCCATCCCATTCATCATCTTGTACGTCTCAATGAGATCTCCCCTCATCCTTCTAAACTCCAACGAGTACAAGCCTAGTTTATTCAGCCTCTCCTCATAGCTCAAGCCCCTCAACTCCGGTATCAGCCTAGTAAACCTCCTCTGCACTCCCTCCAAGGTCAAAATATCCTTGTGTAAGTGCGGCGTCCAAAACTGCACACACTACTCCAGCTGTGGCCTCACCAGTGCCATGTACAGTTGCAGCAAGACCTCCCTACTTTTATATTCAATCCCCCTCGCTATGAAGGCCAGCATCCCATTCGCCTTCCTGACCACCTGCTGAACCTGCAGGCTGGGTTTTTGCGACTCATGCACAAGGACCCCGAGGTCCCTCTGCACCGTAGCATGCTGCAGCCTTTCGCCATGTAAGTAATAGTCCTTCCTACCATTATTCCTACCAAAGTGGACAACCTCACATTTGCCAACATTAAATTCCATTTGCCAGTTCCTCGCCCATTCGCCCAGCCTATCTAGATCCCTCTGCAGACTTTCCACACCCTCCGCACAATTTGCCTTTCCACCAATCTTTGTGTCATCAGCAAATTTGGACACCTTACACTCGGTTCCCTCCTCCAGATCATCTATATAAATGGCAAATAGCTGAGGCCCCAGCACCGATCCCTGGGGCACTCCACTAGTCACCAACCGCCAATCCAAATAGCACCCAAAATAAGTCTGAAAAGAATAGTCAAGGTTCCAGAATAGAATAGCAATTTTGGGTAAAATCAATCTGATTGTTTCAGGAAGGGAAATAATAAAAGGGGCGCTTCTGACTTAGACCCATTGGGGAAACATAAATTAAAATTGGAGGTGGCGCAATATTTGAATGTATGAAATATTCATTAGATAGATGAGTTAATGACACAAAGTGATAAGCTTGATCTATCAGCCATTATTTTCTGGATTTTCATTTTGGGGTTGGGGTCCTGATGTTGGGATCAGATGTGGGTCTTAGTTATGCACCATGTCAGGAATTGTCAACCAATGCAATTAATGCGAGATTGTCCAATTAATGGCCAGAGCGTAGGCTTGCCACCCAACTCAGGACAGCTGACAGGTGCCTGAGCCTGGATGGCCAGTTGACCCATTCGCAACCCCATATCCGAGGTTGGAGCTGCCAATGCCTGCCGAGAGGGAAAGGGGCTGCCTAACAATGGCAATGCTCTCTGAAGACCAGTTTTTAAACAATTATTTCCAAAATGCCAGTTTAATATCATAGACGGACACCCATTCCACTGGGCAACCTGCAGCTGAGGCCTGGATGTGTGGGAGGATCCCTAGCAGGATGAAATGCTACCCATTACCCCCCCATTCCCCCGATCCTGGGCTTCCCACTGAGCCAATCTCCACTGTTTGATCAGCTGCAGTGTGAGGGCCAGCCAGCAGATGGGAAATTTCCAATCAGCATGGAAGAGGGCCCTTAATTACCGCATCTTGTCATTAGGCATGTAACGCCTTCTGGACTTAACACTGAATTCAACAAATATAGTCTGTGAACTTTCCCATCCATCTTGATTTTTTAGGTACCCTCGGCTTACCCCGTTGCACTTCCACCCTCCCCCACATGGTCATCTATAAAGTTTTAAGTTTATTTATTAGTGTCACAAATAGGCTTACATTAACACTGCAATGAAGTTACTGTGAAAATCTCCTAGTCGTCACACACCAGCACCTGTTTGGGTACACTGAGGGAGAATTTAGCATGGCCAATGCATCTTACCAGCACATCTTTTCGACTGTGGGAGAAAACCAGAGCACCCAGAAGAAACCCATGCAGACACGGGAGAATGTGTAATCTCCACATAGGCTGTCAATAAGAACCATCAGAGGATACGGCAGGATATAGATCGGTTGGAGGCTTGGGTGCAGAAATGGCAGATGGAGTTTAATCCAGACAAATGTGAGGTACTGCATTTTGGAAGTGGAATATAGTGTTCCATTCTGGTCGCCACACTGCCAAAAAGATGTGGAGGCTTTGGAAAGGGTATAGAAAAGATTTACCAGGATGTTGCCTGGTATGGAGGGCATCAGCTATGAGGAGAGGCTGGAGAAACTGGAACAACGGAGGTAGAGGGGGGGGCGACCTGGTAGAAGTCTATAAGATTGTGAGGGGCATGGACAGAGTGGATAGCCAGAAGCTTTTTTATTGGAAGAGTCAATAACTAGCGGGCACAGGTTTAAAGTGCGAGGGGCAAGGTTTAAAGAAGATGTATGAGGCAAGTTTTTTACATAGAGGGTGGTGGGTGCCTGGAATTCGCTACCAGGATGGTAGTGGAAGCGGATACGGTAGTGAGTTTTAAGGGGCGTCAGGAAAATACATGAATAGGATGGGAATAAAGGAATATGGTCCCTGGAAGGGTTGGGGTTTTAGTTCAGTTGGGCAGCATGGTCAGTGCTATTCTGGTTGGCAGTTGGTGGCTAGTGGAGTGCCGCAGGGATCAGTGCTGGGGCCTCAGCTATTTACCATTTATATAGATGATCTGGAGGAGGGGGCTGAGTGTAGGGTGATGAAATTTGCTGCTGACATGAAGATGAATGGAAAAGCAAATTGCGTGGAGGGTGTGGAAAGTCTGCAGAGGGGTTTGGATAGGCTGAGCGAGTGGGCGAGGACCTGGCAGATGGAGTATAATGTTAGCAAGTGTGAGGTTATCCACTTTGGCAGAAATAATAGTAGGAGGGATTATTATTTAAAAGGCGAAAAGCTGCAGCTGGGGGTCCTTGTGAACGAATCGCAAAAACCCAGTCTGCAGGTGATCAAGGTGAATGGAATGTTGGCCTTTATAGTGAGGGGGATAGAATATAAAAATAGGGAGGTCTTGCTGCAACTGTACAGGGTACTGGTGAGGCCACAGCTGGAGTACTGTGTGCAGTTTTGGTCGCCGCACTTGCGGAAGGATATATTGGCCTTGGAGGGAGTGCAGAGGAGGTTCACTAGGCTGATACTGGAGATGAGGGGGTTGGACTATGAAGAGAGACTAAATAGACTGGGTCTGTACTCGTTGGAGTTTAGAAGGATGAGGGGGGATCTTATAGAGATGTATAAGATAATGAAGAGGATGGATAGGGTAGAGGTAGAGAGATTCTTCCCGCTCAGAAAGGATAGCAGGACTAGAGGGCACAGCCTCAAGAGAAGGGGGAGGGGCAGTTTAGATCAGAGTTGAGGAGGAACTTCTTCACTCAAAGGGTGGTGAATCTCTGGAATTCTCTGCCCTTTGAAGTGGTGGAGGCTACCTCGCTAAATATATTTAAGTCACAGGTAGATAGGTTTTTGATAGACAAGGGAATTAAGGGTTATGGGGAGAAAGCGGGAAAGTGGAACTGATCCACTTCAGATCAGCCATGATCTTATTGAATGGTGGGGCAGGCTCGAAGGGCTAGATGGCCTACTCCTGCTCCTATTTCTTATGTTCTTAAGCGTAAAGGGCCTGTTCCTGTGCTGTAATTTTCTCTGATCTTTGACCCAAGTCAGAAATCGAACCTGAGGTGTCTAGCACTGTGAGGCATCAGTGCTAACCACTATGCTGCTATCTGTTGTTTTTCAGTTTTGCTCGAACTGAGCACTGACCTTTATTCTATTAACACATTCTGCTATTTTATCTCTGGCATTATTAGAACTTCTTCAGTCCCTAATGACACTAGTCACACCTCCTTTGTCTTATGGCCATTACATCTTTTATCAATCTCTCCTTAGCTCTGACCTACCTCTGACTTTCCATCAGGCCCAACTCCCTTCTCCAACTATATAATTAATTACATTTCTATCCCTCTTCAGTTCTGTAAGAGGGTTAATTGGACTCAAAACGTTTCACTCTGTTTCTCCACAGATGCTGCCAGATGCCGTATTTGTCTGCATTTTTGTTTTTATATCCTTAATTGCCTCAATTACCCGCACTTGCCAGCCTGCTTGAAAATTATTCCCCGGGGTAGAGGGTGGTGGCACAAAGTACCGGGCCTGCCTGCCAGAGGTCTCATCCCCATTGGCTTTCAGAAAGCTTGCCCATGGTTGTAGAGTGACCAAGGTTGGGAATGGAATATTCCAGGGCAACTTATCTTTTTGGAAAGATAGGAAAAATGTAATAATAAAGAGTGAGATTAATGTAGCAGGGAGAAAAAGTCTTAGACCAGAAGGTAAGGATACAGAATCAGTTTAGACAGAACTAAGAAATAATAAAGGGTGGGAATAATTTACAAACCAGGAAATTAGAAGACCAGCTCATAAGGCTAATAGGATATTCTGTAGGACTTTTCATTTTCAATGGCAGACCAAATTGGCAATAATAGCTTAGAAGACAGCTTCATGAAATGCATGTGGAGCAGCCTTCCAGGACAATACAGCAAGTTCCTGTTTTAAGTTGCCAGTCGTTCCACTTAAACATCAGTCACTTCATGGGGCCTGCTGTTGCATTTAGCATGACCTGATTGGCGCCATTTTGGAATGGCTGCTGTCACTTCCTGACCTTTCCTCTCACTGCCAGCCCTCCAGTTCACAACATCTTCTGCTGTCTGACCCCCTCTGGCTTGTGGCCTCTCCTGCTCTTTGATTCTCCATCCTCCTTGCAGTTGGCCCACCTTCATCAGCTTACCTCCTGAAAGTCAAAGTTGCTCTTCCGGCCTCTTGCCACTTATCCCCAGGACCTATGTTCAACAAGAGAAAGTGTCCTCAGTGACCAGGAGGGTCAAGGAGCACAATATGTGGCGAGTAGAAGGTTCGGTGGGTAGGAGAGGCAGTTGGAACATTTCTTTTAAATTATTTTCATTTTAAAGGCTATATCATTCCAGTTTGGTATCATAGAATTATAGAAACTCTACAGTACGGAAGGAAGCCATTTGCTCATCGAGTCTGCACCATCAACAATCTCAACCAGACCCTATTCCCACAACCCCACATAATTACCCTGCTAATCCCTTTAACCTATGCATCCCAGGACACGAAGGGGCAATTTAGCATGGCAAGTGCACCTAACCTGCACATGTTTGGATTGTGGGAGGAAACCAGAACACCTGGAGGAAACCCATGCAGACATGGGGACAACATGCAAACTCCACACAGACAGTGACCCAAGCTGAGAATCGAACCCAGGTCTCTCGAGCTGTGAGGCAGCAGTGCTAACCCCTGTGCCACCATGCAAACCCAATTTAATAATATGACATTTCTACTTGCATGGTATAATGCTTTCATCTTTTTTTCTGATAAGATACCACCTGAGCCTACCTGCAGCTACAGATTTTACAGTGGTTTTAATGGGAAAATCTAATTTGCTTAAAGTTATTTCACTTAAAATTGCACTTCCCTAGAATTCAGTAGTAACTTTAAGTGGGGACTTCCTGTATGTGAAGAAGCGCCAGTTCAACAACAGGCTACTTTAAATCTAGTATTGTGAAATGAGACAGAGTTATGAAGGTAGATAAACAATAGTAGACATTCAAAGAAATAATTCACAATTCCCTACAAGTACTCATGCCCTTGAGGAATAAATACTACTGGAAAAGTGGTGTCATGACTAACTAGAGAAGTTGGGATGATGTTAGATTAAAAGAAGGAGCCTACCATATTACCTAAGTCTAAGGTTTGGAAGAGTTTTAAAAATTAGCAACGGGTAACTAAGAAATTAATAAAGAGAAGAAAACAGAATCTGAGAATAAACTAGCAAGAAATGTGCTATGATATGATGGAACTTTTACATGTATGTAAAAGGGAAGAGATTAGCAACAATAAAGTGGTCCTTCGGAGACAGAGACGGAAGAAATAATGGTGAATAAGGAAATGGAAGAATCGTTAAATACATTATTTGTCTGTCTTCACAAAGACAGTTACAAAGAACTTGCCAGAAATTGTGAAAGACTTAACGTTTAATGTAAGGAATTCAAAAAATTAATATTACGAAAACAAATGTACGGGAGGAATTAATGGAACTAATTCACCAGACACGATGGCCTACACCCTGAGGGTTTTAAAAGATGCTTGCAGAGATAGTGGATGCATTGTTCTTGATGTTGGTTGCACGCTAGAATGGTCACCGCGTATTGAAACCTAGCATTTATAACACTGCTGTTTAAGAAAGAAGAGAGAGAGCAAACCAGGAACTATTGGTTGCTTATCAGTTGTATTAGAACCTATAAGGCAATGATAACAGCCAACCTGGCGAATCACTATCATTAGGCAGAGTCAACACAAATTTATCAAAAGGAAATCATGTTTGAAATACCCCTTACAGTTTTTTCAGGCCATAACTAGAGCTAGATCAAAGGGAACTAGTGGATATGATGGGTGAGATTCTCTGACCTCCCTGTAACAGCTTTCTTGTGGCAGGAAGCAGCACAGCATTGGCGGGCAGCGGGATCTTCTGGTTCTGCCACATCCTCCCCCACATCCCAGCTGTCAATGGGATTTCCCATTGACTCCACCCCATGCCACTGGGAGACCTGTGGCAGGGATGCACCATTGACAGACCAAGAATATCCCATCGGCATGAACAGCTAGAAAGTTCCAGTCAATATATTTTAGATTTTTAGAAGACATTTGATATGGTGCCATAAAAGAGGTTGTAACCAGAGATTAGTGCTGATGGGATTGGTGGGGAAGTGGATCATTTATTAGCATGGATTGAGGACTGGTTAAAAGGCAAAAAAAGTGGAGGAATAAATGCGTCATTTTTGGGATGTCTAGGGTGTAAATAGTAGAGTGACCCAAGGATCCATGCCTGAGCCTCAGGTATTTATCATCTATCCGAGTCTGCAGAAGGATCTAGATAGGCTGGGCGAATGGGCCAGGAAATTGCAAATGGAATTTAATGTTGGCAAGTGTGAGGTGGTCCACTTTGGTAGGAAGAATGGTAGGAAGGACTATTACTTACGTGGCGAAAAACTGCAGCAGGCGACGGTGCAGAGGGACCTCGGGGTCCTTGTGCATGAGTCGCAAAAACCCAGCTTGCAGGTGCAGCAGGTGATCAGGAAGGCGAATGGGATGCTGGCCTTCATAGCGAGGGGGATTGAATATAAAAGTAGGGAGGTCTTGCTGCAACTGTATAGGGCATTGGTGAGGCCGCAGCTGGAGTACTGTGTGCAGTTTTGGGCGCCGCACCTGCGCAAGGATATTTTGGCCCTGGAGGGAGTGCAGAGGAGGTTTACTAGGCTGATACCGGAGTTGAGGGGATTGAGCTATGAGGAGAGGCTGAATAAACTAGGCTTGTACTCGTTAGAGTTTAGAAGAATGAGGGGAGATCTCATTGAGACGTATAAGATGATGAATGGGATGGATAGGATAGAGGTGGAGAGACTCTTCCCGCTCAAAAAAGACAGTAGGACTAGGGGGTACAACCTCAAGATAAAGGGGAGGCGGTTTAGAACGGAGTTGAGGAGGAACTTCTTCACTCAAAGGGTGGTGAATCTCTGGAATTCTCTGCCCGCTGAAGTGGTGGAGGCTGCCTCGCTAAATATTTTTAAGAAGCGGTTGATGGGTTCTTGATAAGAGAGGGGATTAAGGGTTATGGGGAGAGGGCGGGAAAGTGGAACTGAGCCACGACAGATCAGCCATGATCTTATTGAATGGCGGGGCAGGCTCGAAGGGCTAGATGGCCTACTCCTGCTCCTATTTCTTATGTTCTTATGTTCACATCTGCTGAGAATGCAAAGGTGGGAAGGTAATCTGTGAGGAGGACACAAAGAGGTTGCACAGGGATATAGACCAGCTCTTTGATTGGGAAAGAAAATGGAAGAATGAGTATAATGTGGGCAAATTGTCCACTTAGCAGAAATAGAAAATCAGAATGTTTTTAAAAGGTGGGAAACTTGTAAGTATTGGTATTCAGAGGGACTTGTGGCTGCGGTGGTTGGGGGGTGGGGAATGGCCTTGTAGACAAATCACAAATTTAACATGCAGTTTCAGCATTATTAGAAAGGCAAATGGTACATATGTCAGTCTGTATTGCAAGGAGCTTGGAGTTTTGAGATCTGCGAGGCATATTTCTTTACACAGAGGGTGGTGAATGTCTGGAATGCACTGCCCAGGGAGGTGGTGGGAGCAGGTATGATAGCAGCATTTACGGGACAACTAGTTGAATAGGAAGGGAATGGAAGAATACGGACTCCATAAGTGCAAATGGTTTTAGTTTAGTAGGCATCATGATCGGCATAGGCTTAGAGGGCCAAAGGGCCTGTTCGTGTGCTGTTCTTTGTTGATTTCTTCATGTAATTATGTGTGGCTTTGGTGACACCACACCTAGAGTACTGTGTAGTCTTGGTCGCATTGTATAAAGGGAAGAACATACTTGCTTTAAAGAGGATGCAATGAAAGGTCGCCAGATTAAATCCTGGAATATGCGTGTTGTCCTGTGCAGAGAATTTGAGGAGAATGTGCCTATAGTCCATTTAGAAGAATGAGAGGTCCAAGGCCACAGGAGATTATAATGGGACAAGAAGCAAAGGATGGGTCCAGGGGAGACACAAATGGAAAAGCAACAACATTAGCAACTTGCATGGAGAAGTGCCATTGGAAGGAGAGGGGGTGATTGAGGAGCATCAGTACTGTGGAGCAAAGAGTCCATTCAAAGTGCTTGGAGAGGAAGGCAAGATATGCATGGGATCACACTGGAGATGCCAGTGATGGTTAAAGATGAGCTGTTGAATATAGAGACCGGTGAGGCAGAAACCTTATCCTTGTTTTGGGAGGGAGGGAGTAAGTGAAAGGTGTGAGTGCAAGTGTAACTGTAAAAGGAACAGACACAGTTGAGAGACCTGTCAACCACATTAGAGGGTAACCCTCAGTTGAGGAAAAGGAAGCAATATCAGAAGCACTGGTACAGAAGGTTGTGTCGCCGGAACATATCTGATGGAGACTGAACAACTGAGTGCGTAGAATAGAGTTTGTACGGTAAGCAAGGTAAGAGGAAGTATAGCCAAGGTAGTTATGGGAGTCAGTGGGCTTAGATTGGTTATTGGCTGACCGTCTATCCCCAGAAATGGTGACAGGCTGAGGAAGGAAAGAGTTGGCACGGTGGCACAGTGGTTAGCACTGCTGCCTCACAGCGCCAGGGACCTGGGTTTGATTCTTGGCTTGGGCCACTATCTGCTTGGAGCCTGCACGTTCTCCCCATGTCTGCGTGGGTTTCCTCTGGGTGCTCCGGTTTCCTCGCACAGTCTGAAAGATGTGTTGTTTAGGTGCATTGGCCAACCTAAATTTGCCCTCAGTGTATCCAAATAGGCGCTGGAGTGTGGCGATTAGGGGATTTTCACAGTAGCTTCATTGCAGTGTGAGGCTACTTGTGGCACTAATAAGTAAACCTTTTTTAAAAACTTAAACTTAGGGAATATGTGAAAGTGAGGGAAGTGTGAAAATTGGAAAGAAAATTGATGAAATGTTTCGTTTCAAGACACGAGTAAGAAATTACACTCATCAACCTCCTGGAAAAAGAGGTAAAGGATGGCAAAACATAGGACAAGAATAATGAAAAGGCAGACATAGATAAGACCCTTATGGATTCTGGTAAACCTTTTATTTGGAGGAAGTGAGTGGAATCAAAGGCCAGAGGGAGGGTCCAGGTTAATTGAGAATTCTGAAGACAGAATAGAGAAGGTCCAATGTGTGGGGGCAAGGTGTCTAGCCAAAGAAGAGCACATGGAGGCAAAGAGAATGGAAGAGATCAAAATCATGCCAAATGTATTTCCCAGCTTTTTTAGTCTCCTTGTGTAATCCCTAATCCCTAGCACCGTTCAAGTAAATCTCCTTTCTGAGGTCTTGGAATACTGGCTGAAGTGTGGTGCCCAGAGTTGGGCACAATCCTCCAGGTGAGGCATAACCAGTGTTAATTGATGGTTTAGCACAATTTTCTTGCTGTCATACACATTTCTGGTGGCAGCCTTCTGTCTCGCATTACAAACAGTTGTGCATAGGTGGTCAGCTGTATGTTAGGCATTGTCTACTGTGGCTCAGAAGCCCCACTCTGGCCTGGCAATCTCTGTAATATTTGCAGAGGAAGATAGTTGACTGTGCATGATTCACTGGCTGACCTCTGTTTTCTGAGAGTCCTCTTCTAGACCAGCTGAGAATATATTTTTACAATATTCTTCCCACAGCATGCCTTTATAAAGCTCAGGATGCTTTTAACAGCATTATCAACTTGTCTTATCATCTTCTAAATTTGTGAATGTGAACCCCCAGGCCTGTTCCTACACCCCTTTTAAACATACCATTCAGTTTATACAAACATAGAGAATAGGAGCAGGAGGAGGCCATTTGGCCCTTCAAGCCTGCTCCATCATTCATAACGATTGATGCTGATCATCCAACTTAATTGCCTAAACCTGCTTTCTCCCCATAACCTTTGATCCCATTTGCCCCAAGTGCTATATCCAGCTGCCTCTTGAATACATTCTATGTTTTGGCATCAACCACTTCCTGTGGTACTGAATTCCACAGGCTCACCACTCTTTGGTTGAAAAAATGCCTCCTCACCTCCATCTTAAATGGTCTACCCCGAATCCTCAGATCCTATGATACCTCTACTCAATCTTCGCAAAAATGCATCACATTTAATTCTCAATGTCAAATTTCATGTGCTCATTTCATCTTAGGTTGCTCTACTCCACGCATTTTGCCACATTTCAAAGTTTTGTGCCCATCTCCAGTCTTTGAAATTATGACTTTCATACCCAAGTCGAGCTCAGAAATATAAATAAAAAATGTGATGTTTCATTTTAAAATTGGTATGTCCTAATATTTGGCAATGAATTTCAGCATAGCATGGATTACTTTTTACAGATACCAGATACCCATGATATCAGCTTATCTTGCATGAAAAATTTAAATTGCCTCTGTTGAGCATCAATCCTGACCAAGGCTTGCAACTAAATTCATAGAATTATGGAATCCTTTCAGAGCAGAAGGAGGCCATTCAGCCTACTGAGTCTGCACCGACCACAATCCCCATAGCCCTACTTGTTTACTCAACTAATCACTAGGGTCAATTTAGCGTGGCCAATCAACCTAACCTGCACACCTTTGGACTGTGGGAAGAAACTGGTGCATCTGGAGGAAACGTACGTAGATAGGGGGAGAGAGTGCAGATTCCGCACAGTGATCCAAACCAGGAATTGAACCCGGGTCTCTGGCGCTGTGAGGCAGCAGTGCTGACCACTGTGCCATTCCAAATGTGAATAAATTATTTTTATTTGTTCTCTGTTCAAGTGCCTGGTTTAACAGAGTTGCTCTTTGTGCACACACTATTGAGCAGTCAGTGATCCCATGAAATACTTCTAAGTCAAATTGATTCAGAGTTTCTACATTGCCTTTACAATGTAAAGTTAAGTTCCAGGACTGTGCAATTGTATTCCTTTTCCACCAGTATTACCTTTTCACACTAATTGACATTGTGGTTTTCCTGAGGTCGACAAGCAATTCCCTTATAATTTCAGGCCAATTTTATGTTCTACTGATAATGGGATCAGAGGGACACAAAGGGAACACATACAATGGGATAGGAACTACCAAAAGTCAGCTTGGTTGTGACAAAAGGCCCCAAAAGAACTTGAATGTGAGCCCATTTAGTTTGGATGTTGAACATCAAACTGCTGACATTACTAAACTACATTGCTCCATTGTCTAAAAGGATGAGGCCAACATGGGCTTGTTGATGTAAGTTGCAGGATGCAGATGTAAGATGAGGCAAAGAGAATGGAAAAGGTCAAAATCATGCCAAATGTATTTCCCAGCTTTTTCAGTCTCTTTGTGTAATCCCTGATCCCTAGCACCGTTCAAGTAAATCTCCTTTCTGAGGAATACTGGCTGAAGTGTGGTGCCCAGAATTGGGCACAATCCTCCAGGTGAGGCATAACCAATGTTATGTGATGGTTTAGCACAATTTTCTTGCTGTCATACACATTTCTGATGGCAGCCTTCTGTCTCGCATTACAAACAGTTGTGTGTAGGTGGTCAGCTGTATATTAGGCAATATATTAGCTGTATATTCTGTAATATTACAGAAATACTTGGGTGGTGTGACTTGTGGCAGCAAGTATCAAGGCACTCTTACTCACATAAGCCTTGAATCATAGAGGATAGTGAATAAGTAACCCAATCTTGCCTATTTAAATTACATCATTCTTGTGGTTTGCAAGTCATTTTAACTCTTGGGTTGGATTAATTTTGTTATAGATACTATGATAACTTTTTTGGTTTGATTTGATTTATTATTGTCACATGTATTGGTATTTAGTGAGAAGTATTGTTTCTTGCATGCTAGACAGACTACGCATACTGTTCATAGAGAAGGAAAGGAGAGAGTGCAGAATGTAGTCATAGCTAGGCTGTAGAGAAAGATCAACTTAATATAAGGCTGTCCATTCAAAAGTCTGACAGCAGCAGGGAAGAAGCTGTTCTTGAGTCAGGTGGTACGTGTCCTCAGCCTTTTGTTTCTTTTTCCTGACAGAAGAAGATGGAAGAGAAACTGTCCAAGGTGCATGGGCTTGAAACTAATTGTGTTGTCTGCTTTTCCAAGGCAATGGGAAATGTAGACAGATTCAATAGATGGGAGGCTGTTTACAGCATATGTCACCCACTTTGTGTTTTTAAAAAGTTTTCATTTTAAATAATGGCATTAAATAGCTGTGTGGTTGACATGGATGCATTACCAATTTTGTGAATTTGAACCTACTGCATCATGTTCAATCACATGAACCAAAGCTTTTCTTGCAGACAATTTATTACAGAAGATGAGGAACATTAAACAACCCTTCTAATATCTTCTGAAATCGTTAGTCTTCCTTTCTTCAATCTCCAATTACCAAAGCAGTGATTCCAAACCATTTTATCCACTTTCAGTAACATTAAAATAGAATCTCTGCAGTGCAGAAGGAGACCATTTTGGCCCATCGAGTCTGCACCAACCACAATCCCACCCAGGCCCTATCCCCGTAACCCTCATTTACCCTGCTATTACCCCTGACATTAGGGTCAATTTAGCATGGCCAATCAACCTAACCCACACATCTTTAAACTGGGAGGAGACCAGAGCACCCAGAGGAAACCCACACAGACACAGGGAGAACATGCAAACTCCAGACAGACAGTGATCCGAGTCCCTGGCACTGAGACAGCAGTGCTAACCTCTGCACCACTGTGGGTTAAACACACAGCTTTTCTGACTTTCAGGTTATTTTGTTTTCCAAATTGGGTGGTATAAGCTGGAAGCAAATATATCTTTTTAAGTGTCATAAATGAAGGATAATATTTGTAATTGGAAAGAAAATGGTTGTAATTAGGTTAATGGAAAAATTAAAGCCAATATGCAATACTTCTCAGCAAGGCAATTTTGGAAGCAACAGATGCAGTCCCCTGGATAAGCAATAAATGGTTACAGCTGTCCTCAAAGTGTATGATACTAAAGGGCATTGATGTGAATCATCAGCTGCAGTGTCACCTCATCCATGGTACTTTGTTCAGCTGTCTGTCTATAATGCGGGCAACTGAAGGTACAATGTGTCAGCAATGCCCACAGGCTGGAGAAAAGAATAAACACGCGCTTCACCAAACTGAAAGCAGCTGCCCACGTCGCACAGAAACTGCAGTATGTTCATGTTGACATTTGCAGCTTTACTCTGGTTTAATCTTAATTTTGAAATTCTTATTTTGGGGAATGACTGGAATTAATTTGCTTTAAAGTTTGATTTACCTATGTTAATCATGGGGAAATGCATGGTTTAAAGTGAATGATGAAATACTGATTTTGTATGACTCTGGCCAAAATAAAAAAGGCTACAAATCAAGCACCTGCTGTACACTGAAGTTCGGATGTGTAAGGCCCTAAGAAAATGGTGCAGAGCATGTTCGCAGTGCTAGACATGGGAACATTGGAATTAAGAGCAGAAGTAGGCAAATTCAGCCCTTCGAGTCTGCTCTGCTATTCAATCAGATCATGGCTGATCTCTCCCTAGTCTCAAATCCACCTCTCTGCCTGTTCCCCATATCCCCTTATCCCTTTTTTAAAATTAGAAATATATCTATCTCTTTCTTGAAACCATTCAATGGTTAGATAATACATTTTGCATTTCAGACATCCTACTCACTAAGAGAGGTAGCAGGAGGCAGGCCCTTCCATAGTGAAACAGTCGCTCTGATTTTATGCAGCTTACAGGAGTAGCCCATGTGTCCCCTTGAGTCTGCTCTGCTATTCAATGAGTCCATAACTTATCTTTGACCAAACTCCGGTTACCTGCCTTGGTCCCAAATCTTACAGTAACAGAAATCTTTCAATCTCAAATTTAAAACTAACAATTGCCCTAGCATCAGCTGTCATTTGTGGGTGAGAGTTCCAAATTTCTACAACTGTTTCTGTGTAGAAATGTTTCTTAACTTCAGTCTGATCTTTAGGCTTTGTACCCGAGTCACAAACTCCACAACCAGCGGAAATATTTTTTCCCTACCTTGTCAGTTTCCCTTCATATTTTGAATATATACACTCCTTAAAATGTTCCTAATCTTCTAAATTCCAAGGAATACAACCCTCCCATCCATTGACTGTCTACACCTCCTGCTGCTTCGAAAAACCAGCCAGCATAATTAAGGGCCCCACACACCCCGGACATTCTTCTTCCACCTTCGTCCCTCAGGAAAAAGATACAAAAGTCTGAGGTCACGTACCAACTGACTCAAAAACAGTTTCTTCCTTGCTGCCATCAGACTTCTGAATGGACCTACCTTGCATTAAGTTGATCTTTACACCCTAGCTAGGACTGTAACACTACATTCTGCACTCTCTCCCTTCTTTCTCTTTGAACTGTATGTTTTGTCTGCATGGCGCACAAGAAGCAACACTTTTCACTGCATACTAATACATGTGACAATAGTACATCAAATCAAATAATTTAACTTGTAGTTAATTTTAGTAACTCTACATTGCACTCCTTCCAAGGCCAAAATATCTTCCTTAAGATGTGATGTCCAGAACTATTGTGGCCTAGCCAGAACTTAAGACTCATGCATTCAGAATGGCATGGGCAGGGGTCAAGTATACACATACCAAATGTCTGCATTTAAGCATTTAATTTAGATAATTGGAGTGGTCAAGACAAAAATCAGCACTGATTAAGCTCTTGAGTCATTCCTGCTACTGTATGTGATTCTGACCACTATATGGTGAAAGAGGAGTTATTGCCAAATGTGTTTGGCAGATTTGAGTCATTCACTGCATGAATTGCAGCTTGACTAAGCACAATGCTGAAGAGAAGGAAAAAGATGGAGGCTGGAAGCAATGTGTGACAGGATGAAGAGAAGACAAACCACTGGGAGGGTAGGAAATGGAACTAGAAGTAATTGGATGTGGCAGAGAGGAGAAGTTAGTGCCTCCTGTCTTGGAGCTGAAGCCATTCTCCATGACCTCAGCACTCCCAGGATTTTGCTGGATTGCAATGACACGCCCTGTCAACTTAAAACAACTGCCACCTTAATGGTGGAGGCTAGAGCTTCCATTGCAGCAATACTTACTACACTGGAAGCTGTTGTCAAAAACTTCATCATGGTAGAAGCCACTGGCATATTCATGGTCTGTGACCACTCAGTCTGTGTTGGATAGAATTACCTCCAAGCTCTGCACAAGTCCTTGAGTGAAGTTGAAGCTGGACTTCATATAGCAGTGCCGCCTCATAGCACCAGGGACCTGGGTTCGATTCCCAGCTTGGATCACTGTCTGTGTGGAACCTGCACCTTCTCCCTGTGTCTGCGTGGATTTCCTCTGGGTGCGCTGGTTTCCTCCCTCAGTCCGAAAGACGTGCTGATTAGGTGTATTGGCCACGCTAAATTCTCCCTCAGTATATCCGAACAGGTTCCGGAATGTGGCGACTAGGAAATTTTCACAGTAACTTCATGCAGTGTTAATGTAAACCTACTTGTGACACTAATAAATAAACTTTAAAATTTTAAAAAACTTTCATATTTTGCGTAGTAACTAACAGAGAAAATGCTGGAAAATCTCAGCAAGTCTGGCAGCATCTGTAAGGAGAGGAAAGAACTGAAGTTTCAAGTCCAGATGACCCCTTGTCAAGACCCTTTGTCAGAGCTTTGACAAAGGGTCATCTGGACTCTTCTCTCTCCTTATAGATGCTGCCAGACCTGCTGAGGTTTTTCAGCGTTTTTTGATTTCAGATTCCAGCATCCATAGTAATTTGCTTTTATCCAGTAGTTAACTAACAGGCTGCCCAGAGTACTAAACATTTCCTGGCATATCTCCATCAGTTTTTACCAATAGCCTGGATCCTTGAAGTCTTTAGAGCTAATCTGCAGTCTCTTGTCTGGTGAGCTGGCACTCATGGCACCTTGTAGCCCTCCCCTGGATCCTGCAAATTTGTGGTCAGTAACGCACTGCAACAAAACTGCTTCTCCAGCACTCCCCACCCCCACCCCCAACCCCCCTGAAGTGCATTACAATGTCTGAACTGATGGGGGCTGCAACAAGCGATGGTGCACGTTCAGGAAGGCTGGCAGTCCCCTCCCAGAGTGGCAGGGGTATCTGGACTTTATCAGCACTAGAAGTGAAAGGCGGGGGTTATATATTAATGTGTGAGGAGAAGGATACTGTGAAAGCTGCTGCAGTTTGTCAGGCAGAATGAATCAGACTAGGTGGAAAAAGGAAGAAAGATAATTTACCTTCAAGAATTGCCACTTGCATATCCCTAACCCTACCTTGATGGCCAATATGTTCTTGTACAATAGAAAGGATATGTCAGCAGAAGGTCAGCTTCCTCTCACATTAACTTTCTGTCTCAATTGCCAGAGGAAATGTTTTTCTTTTCTAGATTGACAACTGTGCAATTATCACTTATGTTTTATATTCCAAAATACTAGAACTGCACAAGTATACTGCGCTGCCGAATACTGGAAATCCAAAATATTGAGTGGCACGGTGACACAATGTTTAACACTGCTGCCTCACAATACCAGGGAACCGGGTTTGATTTCTGGCTTGGACCACTGTCTGTGCAGACTCTGCAAGTTCTCTTCGTGTCTGCATGGGTTTCCTCCGGGTGTCCTGGTTCCTCCCACAGTCCAAAGATGTGCTGGTTACGTGCATTGGCTGTGCTAAATTCTTCCTCAGTGTACCCGAACAGGGGCCGGAGTGTGGTGACTTGGGGATTTTCACAGTAACTTTATTGCAGTGTTAATGTAAGCCTACTTGTGACAGTAATAAATAAACTTTTAACTTTTAAAATGCAATAAGTGTGAACGGTCAACATTTTCTGGGACAACCCCAGAGATTCCATATAAATCTGCTTCCCATGTTTGTATCCCTGTTCAGTGATATGTCTGTATATTTGCTTTAATGCCTTGTTTTTACTGTAACGTGTGTAAAATGCATTAATTCAACACTTATTTTAAATTCAATATGCTGTTTTCACCTTTAAAGGCACCAAGTAGGTCTTGAACATTCACAGTTCATGGCGACCATATAACATGGGGCATATTTGCCAATGCCCATGGAGTTGAAGTACACATCTCCTTATTTACACATCAAGCCTCTTATCATATTCAAGTCATTGTGAAACATTTCCTGTGATTTTTCCAAGCAGTTGGCAGCCTGTTCTTCCAGTCATACTGTTTCGTTTTGCAATAACATTCCACAGGCAGGATAGCATTGAAAGCTTTGAGATCTGGGGCATGCTGTATACAAACGTATAGGAACAGGAGTAGGCCATTCAGCCCCTCGAGCCCAGTCCTGTCAAACTGCATTCTCAAACTGTCAGAAGAGTAATGGTTAAATTAAACTTTTATAAATCAGCAAAAGAAATGCTGTAAAACGATGATTGGAAACTCCAATCGGTGGCATTGCTAAACACAGATAAATGAAGGGTTTATTCTGCAATTAGGAGCAGAAGAAGGCCTTTTGGCCCCTCCAACCCATTCAGTAAGATCATGGCTGACCTGTTTGTGTTTAGAAGTCTACATTCCCGTCTACCCCAATAATTTTTGATCCTAATAAGAATCTATCTACCTCCACTTAATGGACCCCGGCTCCATCACCATCTGAGGCAGAGAGTTCCAAATTAGGACAATCATGAGAAAAAATTCTCATCATCTCTGTCCTATAAGGACGACCCCTAATTTTAATGATGTGGAGATGCCAGCGTTGGACTAAGGTGGGCACTCAGCTGATGAAGGAGCAGCGCTTCGAAAGCTCACAACACCAAATAAACCTGTTGGACTTTAACCTGGTGTTGTGACACTTCTTACTGTGCCCTAATTTTAAAGCAGTGTCCCCCCAACCCTTGAACATATAAAACATCTGTATTGTTAATCGGGTGGAAGATAATTTGAAAAAAATACTTCTAGAAATACCTAATTCATTAAGTCATGCTTCCAGTTATTCGTTTTGTGTCTAAGAGACAAGTAACACTTGTGTCATGTAAGAGAAAAAAATAACCTAATGACTACACCAAAGTCTGTTCCATGTGGGTAGATTGGCTTTTGCTAATTAGGGCAACAGCTATAAATTAGTGAAGATTACAAAGTTCACAATGTGGTCTTGATCTGTTGTAATGCTTGTGGCTGTCACTGTAGGGTTGAGTTTCGTCTGAATTGCAGTGAAAGCATTAAGCGCATTTCCATATAAGCTGTCATTACCAGATAATTTAGCATAAGTCCACAGAGAAAAGGACAACTTAGATAACCTCATGCAACGTTCTACAATTACTTGCAAACCTATGCCTGGGAATGTCATTAATCTTGGTTCTGTAATATTTAATTCAACATTTAAAGATAAATACTTTCAGAAAGAAATTTGATGTTGAGCTAAAATTCTGCATGCTTGAGAGCAGAATAGATCATATCTTCCCCAAACCCTGCCCAAGCTCCATTTTTCTCCCTTGTGAAAACTGGTGGTGGTTTACAATTTTATGTTCTTTAGTATCTTGGCCAGTTTGCCAATCTTCATGTATGAATGTGGAGTGGCATAGTGGCAGTGGTCAGCACCGCTGCCTTGCAGCGCCAGGGACTCTGTTTGATTCCTGGCTTGGGTCACTGCCTGTGTGGACTTAGCCCATTCTCCCCATGTCTGTGTGGGTTTCCTCCAGGTGCTTCGGTTCCCTCCCACAGTCTGAAAGGTGCACAAGTTAGGTTGATTGGCTGTGCAAAATTGCCCCTTAGTGTTAGGGGGTCTAGCTAGGGTAAATGCAAGGTGATATGGGGATAGGGTCTTTGCAGACTGGATGGACTAAATGGCCTCCTTCTGCACTGTAGGATTCTATGATAATGCTGAGTGTCAGTAACAAACTAGGTGGCTGGGGCTATAAAATCTACCTACCCCGTGTCCAGACATCAACCCTTGGGGTTAGGATCAAAAATTAGATTCCTGAATTCTTTTCATTCTCCTAAATCAGCTGAGGACACTTGTAGTCTACCTAATAATACCTGAAAATGGGGTCCGCTGACGCAAAAAAGACCAGGAATGGAACCTGAACCCCTCCTGGACTATGTATGGCTCAGAACGACATCGGTGATACACTTGCCCAGAGAGCTATCAAGGAAGGTTGAATAATGTCTCGAAATAGATGACTTTTTGCATGGTGTTTCATAACGATTGCAGCTTTTCTAAATTATATCCCAAATAAAATCATTAACTGCTTTCAAATGTGGTGAGAAAGATTAGGTTACAGTCAGAATGACTCATTGCTGGAACTATTTGAGGCAGACCTGTTAATCATCAAAGCATTACACAAAACTGCAATAACATAAACCTCTCCTGAATGTAGATCAACCAGTATTCTGAATGATTCCTCATTCTGATGCCCTCTACCTACCCTGAGAGTGAACAAATAGATACTGGGACATATTTCTAGATGTAAATGTCCAGAGGGACTACCTCTCGAGACTATTTTTGACATTAGTTCACCTGGTAATCCCATTCCATCATCGTTCATAAAGGCTGACCATTTTTTTTTAGGTTTAAAGTTTATTTATTAGTGTCACAAGTCAGTTTACATTAACATTGCAATGAAGTTATTACAAAAAGATCCTAGTCGCCACACTCAGATGCCTGATCAGGTACACCAGGGGAGAATTTAGCACGGCCAGTGCAGCTAACCAGCGTATCTTTTGGAATGTGAGGAAACTGGAGTACCCGGGGAAAACCCACGTAGACATAAGGAGAATGTGCAAACTTCACACAGACAGTGACCCAAGCCAGGAATTGAACCCAGGTCCCTGGCGCTGTAAAACAGCAGTGCTAACCACCGTGCCACCTGTTTATTGAGTTGTCTCCCATATGGCACCCCCCCCCCCCCGCCCCCCCCCCCCCCCCCGGCCACCTACATCTCCCCCACCCCCCCCCCCCCCCCCGCCTCTGATTAATTGAACACTACTTCAGTCCAGTATAATGTTGAATATCTAACTCATTGTCACCATATGGATTTAAATGTTACTGTCCAGTGTGTAAATGTGGCTAATGTGAGCAGGCAGCATAGTGGCACAGTGGTCAGCACTGCTGCCTCACAGCATCAGGGACCGAGGTTCGATTCCCGGCTTGGAGTCACTGTCTGTGTGGAGTTTGCACATTCTCCCTGTCTCTGTGTGGGTTTCCTCTGCATGTTCTGGCTTTCTCCTACAGTCCAAAAAACGTGCTGTTACGTGCATAAAGCCATGCTTAATTCTCCCTCAGTGTACCCGAACAAGCGCCAGAGTGTGGCGACTGGGGGATTTTCACATTCACTTCATTGTAGAGTTTATGTAAGCCTACCTGTGACACTAATAATTTTTTTAGAAGTGTCTCAGATGTAAGTTTATTTATTATTGTCACAAGTAGGCTTACATTAACACTGTAATGAAGTTACTGTGAAAGTCCCCTAATCGCCACACTCAAGTATACTGAGTTCCAGGATTATCATAGAATCCTATACTGCAGTAGAGTTACTGTGAAAATCCTTCAGTATATATCTTCAAGAAGATTGTGTCATGCATAATGTGCTTTGTGCTCTCCATTTCTGCACCAGTAAGGAACAGCTTTGAGGTTATCAAATTGACATGACAGAATGGTTCGTGGATATTTAAATTGGAATCTCCAGCATTAGTTGCTGTGGTCTACCAGTTCCGACTTACAGCCAGGCCCAACCAAACATTGCACGTTGGCTTTTAGTTGCACCGGCTAATTCACCATTGGTGCAGACTTAAAAGACAAAGTGTTAGTTAATGGGATTGCCACACCACAGGGAACAGCAGACCAGGCACGATGGCAAGGGCATAGGGTTATCATAGAAGCCTACAATGCAGAAGGAGGCCATGCGGCCCATCAAGACAGCACTGACCACAATCCCACCAAGGCCTTTCTCCCCATAACCCCATGCATTTACCCTAGCTAATCCCCCTAACACTAAGGGGCAATTTAGCATGGCCAATCCACTTAACTCATACATTTTTGTACTGTGGGAGGAAACTGGAGCACCCAGAGGAAACCCACACAGACACAGGGAGAACGTGCAAACTCTGCACAGTCACCCGAGCCAGGAATTGAACCCAGATACCTGGTGCTGTGAGGCAGCACTGCCAACCACTGTGCCACTCGTTAGGGTGGCTTAGTGAAGTGAGTAACAAAGGGTAAAGGCACAAGAGATCGTGCTGGGTGTAAAATCTTCCAGCATTATAACTTCATGTGAGGCAATTCACGAGGATGTGCCGCATCAACAGTCACTGACCCCGCAATCGGAAAACATTGGACACATTCAGTGGGAACATCTGTGGAGAGAAAAACAAGAGTACATGTTTCGGGTCAATAAACTTCCACCAGAACTGACCTATGTCATCGGTTGCAGCAAAAATCTGAACTAAATGTCAGGACACAAAGCCTTGCCAAGGACTGTTGAAGAAAATAGCGGCCCTCGGTTTATTAATCTGGGGCTCGTGCCAACTGCATCTCTTCTATCCATTTGGCCATCCAGGAGAAATGGTGACTTCTTTATCCTCCATTTCCCATGGAGGCTGCAGACTTGCAGAGAGAACTATCTGATTTGTCGTGTATTCCCCAGTGTGTGCGCCATAACTCAGTGCACTGGGATTCCCCTGCGCTGTCTGTGTTAAAATGTTTTCTCACGGGATGTGAGTGTTGCTGGCTATGTTAGAATGTATTGCCCACCCCGAATTGCCCTGGAGAGAGTGGTGGTGAGCCACTCCTTAAACTGCTGCAGCCCCTATAGTGTAGGAACATCCACAGTGCTGTTAAAGTGTGAATTCCAGGATTTTGACCCAGTGACAGTGAAGGAACGGCAATATAGTTCCAAGTCAGGATGGTGTGTGGCTTGGAGAGGAACTTGTTGGTGGTAGCTGCTGTCCTTATTCTTAGGTAGTAGAAGTCATAGTTTTGCAAGGTGCTGTTGAAGGAACCTTAATGAGTTGTTGCAGTGTGTCTTGTAGGTGGTACACACCGTTGCTACTGTGCTGGAGCGAATAAATGTTGGGAGGGAGTGGATGGAGTGCCAATCAAGCTGCCTGCTTTGTTCTGATGACGACGAGTTTCTTGAGTGTTGTTGGAGCTGCACTCTTTCAAGAAAGTGGAGAGTATTCCATCACACTACTGGCCTTTGGGCAGTTAGGAAGTGAGTTACTCGCTGTAGATTTCCCAACTTCCAGCCTGCTCCTGTGGTTAATGTCAAGGTGAGATAGTTAGAGATGATGATTGCTTGGTGCGAATGTCACTTGCCACTTATCATCCCAAGCCTGAATGTTGCCAGGTCTTGCTGCATGTGGACATGGACTGCTTCAGTGTCTGAAGAGTTGTGAATGGAGCTGAACATTGTGCAATCATCTACATTCAAGAATCAACCATGTTCCATAATAGGAAGGAGTTCCACTCCCTCAATGTGCTGCAGGGTGAGTGGTCATGGGGCTTTCACACTGCTCTCATCCTCAATCCCACCAGTCCCTAACCCACTCCATCACCAGCCTACCCCTTGCCTTTCCCACAAAACAGTAAGCCCCCTTCTGGCTACTTGAAGACAGGGGTAATCACTCCATATCTGGCTCATGACTACTGTTTAGGGCCTTGGCATTGATGCAAAGTGCCAAAACAATGCCATTACAGTGCCAGGCAAGAGCAAGAGCTTTCATTAAGCAAATCATAGGCATTCTCAAAGGTTTCAATGTCTGAACACCTATGGAAGAGTCCTACATCTGAGCAGAATATGAAGACCAACCCGAATGAGATAAACCTCTGCATCTTGCAGATTCTGCCTTTAACAAATTTCTGTTCTCTGAAATCATCCTATCTGAGTGCCTGTCCTTTTGTGCTCATTGACCTACTTTAGTGGCCGCCAGAGGTTGTTCCACTGTCACTGGAGTCTGATTATTCATTGAAGCATTGGAGTTGGCTGGCAGTGGGTGACCTTAAATAACTCTGCCCTTGAGGGCTCAGCTCCATTCTGCTGTGTCTCAGAATTTGATCATACTGTAGATCTTTAACAAAGGCAATGGGTTGGAGGCTGGGAGGAGAGCAGGCGTCCTTTTATCCTTAGAGAATATAGTATTTGTCTCTCCCATGCGACCAAAGCTGCTGCCGTTAGGATTGTATTTCTACAACCCCAATTTCTCTCTGCGTGAGAGCAAAGTGAATGAGTGGAATGATATTCTGGAAGCTCCTTCATGGACCCTTCATTGGTCTCCTTATCTGAGGAAGGATGTTCTTGCTATAGAGGGAGTGCAGTGAAGTTTTACCCAGCTGATTCCTGGGATGGCAGGTCCATCATTTGAGGAAAGATTAAGTCAGCTAGAATTATATTCACTGGAGTTTACAAGTGTGAGAGGGGATCTGATAGAAACTTATAAAACTCTAACAGGGTTAAACAGGGTAGATTCAGAAAGAACATTTTCGATGATGGGGGAGTCCAGAACTAGGGGTCACAGTTTGAGGATAAGGGTTTTAGGACTGAGGTGAGGAGAAATTTCTTCACCCAGAGAGTGGTGAATCTGGAATTTACTACCACAGGAAGTAGTTATGGCCAAAACTTTGTCTGACAAGAGGAAATTAGCTATAGCTCTTGGGGCTAAATGGGTCGAAGGATATGGGGGGAAGGGGGATCAGGATATTGAATTTGATGATCAGTCATGATCATAGTGCATTTGGAGAAGGGCCGAATGGTGGGGAAGGGCCTTCCGGCCCTTCATTCGGTGAAGGGCCAAATGGCCTACTCCTGTTTCTAGTTTCTATGTTTCTATGATCAAAGGCCTGAGGAGGTGCCTGACCTCAGGGCAATGAGGGGAGCAGTCTGAGTTCCCAGTGATTCTATCAGAGCTGTATTCAGAGGCCACTGTACTGCAATGCTCACTGAGTTAGCCAAATACTCCACGCCTGAATACATCATCTCAATATTGTACTGGGCAGCTGTGCACACATTGGAACCGGATGCTTTCATGTTCTGTGATGTGGTGTGCAAGCTCATTGGCAGCTGCCCAGAGCAGTTCGAAGGAGCTAGTGTATAGAAATTACTCTTTTTTAAATAGGCTTTCAAAGTTCTTATCCGTTCTCTCTGCCACAGGGCTAGGATGCAAACTCTCACTTTGCCAAGCTGCTTCCTGGGCCATTCTTCCCCTTCCCATACTCCTGTACAGCAGTGCTTGGAGTGTCTCCCAACGCAGATCCATCTCACGTATCTCTACCAGTGTCAGTCTCTGAATTGGTCCTTTATAGGTCAGGTGATTTGAGTTCTCATTAATGCTGCCCTTGCCCAGCTCCTTGTTCCCCTGAATAAAAGCGAATTACTGCGGATGCTGAAATCTGAAACCAAAAGAGAAAATGCTGGAAAATTTCACAGGTCTGGCAAAACTTTGGCAAAGGGGTCTCAAATCTGGACTCAAAACGTCAGCTCTTTTCTCTCCTTACAGATGCTGCCAGACCTGCTGAGATTTTCCAGCATTTTCTTTTCTGGGTTCTTGTTCCCCTAGCTGTTATGTATCTACTCACAAGAGAATGAGGGGGACAAGGATTAGTATTCAGTCTCAAAGATAGAGACAGATGAATGGCTGCTGACACCAGATGCACTTTGTCATGTGTAGTGTAATGTTTGAAGGTGAGATTTCAGTGGGAAGCTGAGAGTGTAAGGTGGTCAAGAAGCAGGCAGGATGTGTCATTTCCAGCCTTGCCACTCATTACGACTCTGACACATCCCTCCAATCCGGTCAATCAATGGTGTTCTCCTTGCTAGGGAGATGACCTTAGTGGCTGCACTTGATTCACATTATCAGTGGCTATCTTGCCCTGGAAGTGTTAGTGAGATGTTTGGAAGATGTGCATGTCAAGTTAAAATAGTAGTGTGAGTGTGTAAAGAGTACCAGAGGTATCAGGTCAGGAGAAAATTATCAGATGCTGAGTGTGACATTAGGAACCAAGGAGGCTGGAATAAAGTGTGTTGTAGTGATTAAAAAAAAATATTCATGGGAAGTGGGTGTCACTGTCTGGGCCAGCATTAATTGCCTATCCCTAACTGCCGTTGAACTGAGTGTTGTGCTAGGGCCATTTCAGAACGCATTTAAGAGCCAACTACATTGCTGTGACTTTGGAGTCACATGTAGGACAACAGATTTCCTTCCTGAAAGGATATTATTGAGCCAGGTGGAATTTTACAACAATCAACAATGGTTTCATGGTCATCAGTAGACTTTTAATTCCAAATTTTTATTGAGTTCAAATTTCACCATCTGCATGGTGGGATTTGAACTCATGTCCTAAAGCATTGCCCTGGTCTCTGGATTACTAGTCCAATGACTATGCCACTGCCTTCCCATAATTAGAGGGGATAGAGAATGCTGGACACCAGGAAAGTATTATGAGAGTTGGAGATTACAGATATTGCAAGGTTAAGGACAAATAGAAATCTAGATAAGAAATCTTACCTTAGCAACCCTGGTCATGTCTTTAAACTTCTTCTGGCATTGCAGCCAGGTCTGTAGCACGAGTCTCCCTGCATTGACCTATTTTGCTACCTCCATCCATATTTAAAGTTACGTTATTTAGAACAACTTACAGCAAAATAAAAGTTGGTATAGTTGGCTGGAAACTAACTTAAAGCCTTGAGTTCCGGCTAGTCAAAAAACAATAAAATTGACACAGTTACATCATTGACATGACCAGACCAAGTCTACCATGTCGAACTGGGAGCGAACCTTGCCAAAAAAAAGCACAATCGCCGGAGGGACCTGGACCTAGTGAGTGCCTGGATCCCAAAGGTTAAACTAAATCATATCAGATAAAACATACTGATTCTTTAGAAACTCATTTCCAAAGAGTCCTGACTGATTTTCTCGACACTTGCTCATGTTAAAATTCTTAATTTTAGGTAGTTTTATTCTTACAATGAAAAAAAAAGAGGAATGGATCATTAAAGATATTTAACAGTATTCTGAACTTCATGTTAATGGTGAGTGCTTTACATTTCTGCTCCATTTAATTCATTTCTCATTCCTTCCCTTTTACTCACAGCTTTCTTCATTCTCCTTCTGTTTCACTCAAACAGATTTTCACTCAAATACCTATTCTGCATGTGAACCCGAACAACTAGGTAGAATTTTCCTGGTTCCGCAGGGACAACTTTGCATGCATGCCCGGGACCAAGATTAGAGGGTATCCTGGCAGGGAAGTTCTCTGACACAACCACACCTTCAAGTCATCACACTGGAGGTGGGCCAAGGGAGCCGTGAGGTCTCCTTTGATTTTCCCCCCTCTGCAGAGCATGGGGATCAGATGGTTACAACTTTAATCATAGGATATCCTGATACTAATAAGCTGGCAACTGTGGCTGCACATAAAGGTTCTTTCTAGGGCATGTCCATCTTTAGGTGCCTTCATGTTCTATTAACTACATTGGCAGCACCCACCTCTCCTGGTGGCCTGACATCACTGCAGGCTACCTAATTGGATCCCAGGTCTGCACACCATGCTTCATAGATGGGGCTACTGGAGGTGGCTTCTTAGCTGGTCACATCTGGGAAAATCGTGACTCATGTCCCACTGTGCCCTGTTCAGAGTCCCTGACCCTGGCAGCACAGTGGTTAGCAATGTTGTCTCACACTGCCAGGCACCTGGGTTCAATTCTGGCCTTGGGTAACCGTCAGTGTGGAATTTGCACATCCCCGTGTCTGCGCTGGTTTCGTCCGAGTGCTCGGGTTTCCTCCCACACTCCAAAGATATGTGGGTTAGATTGATTGGCCATACTAAATTGCCTCTTAATGTCGGGGAGCTAACAAGTTAAATGCATGGGGGAAATGGGGATTGGGTCTGGTTGGGATTATCGTCGGTGTAGACTCAATGGGCCGAATGGCCTCCTTCTGCACTATAGGGATTCTATGACCCTGAATTGAGACTAGCAGTGGGATCATGAACCAAAAAGGGAAATTCAGCCTAGTGATGACCAAGGATCCATCTCACTATAAAGGATATCAAAGCCAAGGTCAATGCCAATCTCTTTCCACAACTGTGCATGTGTAAGAGTCTTGTCCAAACTTACATATACATGGTTGTGGAAAGAGATTGGCATTGACATTGAAGGTTTGAACAAGACCCAAGGATCTCTAATTTTATTACCTTCCTTCATCTGGGAACTCTGAGGTTAATTTCACATCCCTGATGGCTTATTTGTTTGAAATAACCTTAGATTTTGGACAGAAACCCTGGCAGTAGCATTTTGCATTTATAGAGCTTTTTTCTAACGTAACAAGACTTAGCAATGTGCTTAATCCATTCCATGTTATTTACTTTGATGTCTTGCTGCCTTAAATATTATGTTTGAAATGTAAAATAATTTCACTCTTCATTTGATCATTAAATTTTTTAGCTGCCTCTATATTGTAGTTAAAAATGACACCAGGACACCCGCAATGTTATGTTCCTGTGTTTATACATATTGTCATCAGAATGTGCTGCGCTAACGTCAATCATTTTTCTCTGGAGTGACAGCCAGCCAGAGAATTTCCAGTTAGCTCTAAACATCTTAATTTGAAATCGGCACCCGCATATGTTGACTGTTTCAGTTTTATTCTGTTTCCTGTTTCACTCCCCCGTAAAACCCAACTAGAAAATGAGCATGAAATTCTGATCCCACCAGGGAAGCCGCGAAACCCCACAGTGTAATGATTGAAACATTTATTCCAGTCATACAGAAAATGATTCCTCTTAACAGCAGAAGTTTATATACATTTTAGCAGCGGAAGTAATGATGCAAGTCACCGATAATTTAAATTGGTACACAGTTGGCTAGTTTCTGTGTTTCTCTGTTAAATTGCTTTCAGTGAATCATTGATCTCCCATGTGTAGTCATTATAACTCTGATGTTATTGTCTATCTTCTAACCCCTTCTGTCTGGAAGTTTCTCTGGGTCTTCTGACGTCTTTCTCCATATCTCCTTTCTTCCAGTTGTTTACCATTGTGTCCATGAGTTGGGACAAGTGACGGGTACTTGGAACTTCACACACAAAGCTTTTGTATGGTGGAAATTCTGGAGGAGTTGGAATTTCTGCTTTAAGGCTGGGGAAGGGAATGCTGGAGAAGTTGAGTGTGAATAATGGTATTGAAAGATTAGGAGAGTGGGCCAAAATGTGGCAGATGGAGTTTAACATGGATAAGTCTGAGGTCATGCATTTTGGTCACAATAATGGGAAGGCAACTTATTGTCTAATTGGGGAGAGACTTCAGGGTGCTCCGGTGCAGAGGGACCTGGGTGTCCTAGTTCATGAGTCACAGAAAACTAGCATGCAGGTCCAGCAGATAATAAAGAAAGTGAATGGAATGTTGGCATTTATAGCTAAAGGAATAGAATATAAAGGTAAGGAAATATTGTTGTAACCATACAAGGCATTAATGAGATTGTACCGAGACTATTGTGCACAGTTTTGGTCCCCTTATTTGAGGAAAGATGTAGTGGCATTGGATGCACTTCAGATGAGGTTCATAAGAACATAATAAGAACATAAGAAATAGGAGCAGGAGTAGGCCATCTAGCCCTTCGACCCTGCCCCGCCATTCAATAAGGTCATGGCTGATCTGAAGTGAATCAGTTCCACTTTCCCGCTTTCTCCCCATAACTCTTAATTCCCTTGTCTATCAGAAACCTATCTACCCGTGACTTAAATATATTCAGCGAGGTAGCCTCCACCACTTCAACGGGCAGAGAATTCCAGAGACTCACCACCCTTTGAGTGAAGAAGTTCCTCCTCAACTCCGATCTAAACTGCCCCCCCCCCAACTTATTTTGAGGCTGTGCCCTCTAGTTCTGCTATCCTTTCTAAGCGGGAAGAATCTCTCTACCTCTACCCTATCTATCCTCTTCATTATCTTATATGTCTCTCTAAGATCCCCCCTCAGCCTTCTAAACTCCAACGAGTACAGACCCAGTCTATTCAATCTCTCCTCATAGGCTAACCCCCTCATCTCCGGTATCAGCCTGGTGAACCTTCTCTGCACTCCCTCCAAGGCCAATATATCCTTTCGCAAATGCGGCGACCAAAACTGCACACAGTACTCCAGTTGCAGCCTCACCAGTGCCCTGTACAGTTGCAGCAAGACCTCCCTGCTTTTATATTCTATCCCCTGCACTATAAAGGCCAACATTCCATTCGCCTTCTTGATCACCTGCTGCACCTGCAGACTGGGTTTTTGCAATTCGTGCACAAGGACCCCCAGGTCCCTCTGCACCATAGCATGCTGCAGCTTTTCGCCTTTTAAATAATAATCCCTCCTACTATTATTTCTACCAAAGTGGATAACCTCACACTTGCTAACATTATACTCCATCTGCCAGGTCCTCGCCCACTCACTCAGCCTATCCAGATCTGTCTGCAGACTTTCCGCACCTTCCACGCAATTTGCTTTTCCACTCAAGTTTGTGTCATCAGCAAATTTCGTTACCCTACGCTCAGCCCCCTCCTCCAGATCATCTTCGTAAATGTTAAACAGTTGAGGCCCCAGCACCGATCCCTGCGGCACTCCACTAGTCACCAACTGCCAACCAGAAAAGCACCCATTGATTCCAACTCTCTGCTTCCTGTTAGACAACCAATTCTCTATCCACGCTAACACCTTACCCCCAACTCTGTGCACCCTAATCTTCTGCAACAACCTTTTGTGAGGCACCTTATCAAAAGCCTTCTGGAAATCTAAAAACACCACATGCACCGGTTCCCCTCTGTCTATGGCACGAGTCACATCCTCATAGAAATCCAATAAATTTGTTAAACACGACTTCCCCTTCACGAATCTGTGCTGCGTCTGCTTGATCAAACAAGCTTCACAAGATCGATTCCATAAATGAGGGGTTTATTGTACGAATAGAGATTGAACAGTTTAGGCCTAAACTCTCTGGAATTTAGAAGAATGAGGGGAGATCAAATTGAGGTATGCAAGACGATAAAAGGTATGGATAAAGTAGACATGGAGCAGATGCTTCCTCTTGTGGGGCATTCTAGGATGAGAGGTCATAGTCTTAGGTAGCAAATTTAAAACAGAGTTGAGGAGAAACTACTTCTCCCAGAGGGTTGTGAATTTATGGAATTCGCTACCCTGAAGTGTGGTGGATGCTGGGGCAGTGAGTAAATTAAAAGAGGAGTTAGATTTTTAATTGGTAATGGGTGGAAGGGTTATGGGGAGAAAGCAGGTAAATGGGGAGGAGGAGCATATCAGCCATGATTGAATGGCGGAGCAGACTGGATAGGCTGAATGGTCTAATTCTGCTCCCGTATCGTATGAACTTGTGAACTTATGAGCGTGAGATTTTCAGAAGCAGTAAGGATGGAATAAGGATAGCAATGGAGCAAGATGATCTGATGGTAGATTGGATGTAAGTTTTATCATTCAGATCAGGAGCAATGTAGCTTGGTCTGAGGCAGCACTGAGGAAGGGGCCCTGAAACCAAGGAAAAAGTTGTGATGTTGGCAGCGCTCAATAAGTATGGCTTTGCTTATATTGGTGTTGTTAGAATGTAACCGGTGACAATTTTGATTGGATGTAATGAGACCAATGGAAACAAGATGTAAGGGTCAGCTGACCCAGTAAACCATGGAACCAATTACAGAGTGCTGTAATAGTCAGCTGACCAGCTGATTCACTAAAAATAAAGAACTATGTAGAATTGTGGGGAGCTTGGAGTGACCCAGGGTGAGGACCCCAAGTTTGGAGTAATGATGTTTCTTTATTAAACCCATCCTTGAACTTACAAGTTGGTGTAAGTTTGTTGTATTTTCATTAGCTGCACTTTTGAAGAGTTCCTTCTGAAGAAACAGGTGTGAGTTTGGAGAAAATTATGGCTCATCCTATTATTTGACAAACAGTCAGACAACACAGCTGTGACAATGGGGTCAAAGCTGGCAATGGAATGGGGTTTGTCAGCCAACATGCAGAAGCTGACCTGACATTTGTGGATTGTGTCATTGAAGTGGTAGGGCAGAGGGACAAGAGATAGAAGTTTGCAGCACTCCTAAAGATGAACTTGTTGGGCAGCGAGGGGAAAGTGGAGGAAAGAAGAAATGGAACAATATATTTGGACTATGTCAAGGCAGATACAGTAGGGTGGCACAGTGGATAGTACTGCTGCCTCACAGCTCTAAAGATCTGGGTTCAATTCCGACCTCGGGTCACTGTCTGTGAGAAGTTTGCACATTCTCCCTGTGTCTGTGTGGGTTTCTTCCAGGTGCTCCAGTTTCCTCCCACAGGTTGCAGGTTAGATGAATTGGTCATCCTCAATTGCCCAAGAGTATCCCAATATGTCAAGGTTAGGGGGATGAGCAGGGTAAATGTACGGGGTTACAGTGATACAGATGCTCTTACCCAGGCTCACTCCCCCATCGAATCCTGTACATTTAACCCGCCTTCGAGTCTGCTCTGACAACAGTTCCTTTCCCCAGCCATATCCCTGTAACCCCACCTATTTACCCTCCTAAATCCCCTGACACTAACAGACAATTTAGCATGGCTAATCAACCAAACCTGCACACCTTTGAACAGTGGGAGGAAACAGGAGCACCCAGAGGAAACCCACTCCAATACTCAGAGAACGTGCAAATGCCACACAGTCACCCGAGGCCAGATTTGAACCTGGGTCCCTGGGGCTGTGAGGCAGCAGTGCTAACCACTGTGCCATTGTGCTGCCCTCATGGTATGGCTATCTTTATGCTGTCACACATGCTGATGCAATAAAATACATTCTTATCAAAGCTACTTACTGAGTTCCACTTCGCACGGGAGTTTCCCCATCCTATTCTATTCAAAAATGAACACAGACTAAACTGTATCAATGATTGTAGACCCTATACCACTTGACAGAACAGAGAATGCGATTGTATCTAGATACCTGTTTTACAGGAACAAAAATTAACCTTATTAAGTAATCGCTTGCTGTGATAGTTGATGAAATGCGTCCAGTCATAAGGTGAACAGTCTGTGGGTAGATCCCCCATCCGTTCAAATATTGAAATAATTAATGTGTGGGCAATTTTTGAAATGACAGTTTCACCCATGCCTTTCCAGAAAGGGCTAAATTTGGGAAGGGATGCTGAGCCCTGGGGTGCTTCACTCATGTTATTCTTAAGAAGTTGCCTGTACATGGAGGATGATCTTCAGATATTTAGATATTGAGTGGCACGGTTAGCACTGCTGCCTCACACTCCAGGGACACGGGTTCAATTCCCGGCTTGAGTGACTGTGTGGAGTTTGCACATTCTCGTCCTGTCTGCGTGGGTTTCCTTCAGATGCTCTGGTTTCCTCCCACAATCCAAAGATGTGTGGGTGAGGTTGGTTGACCGTGCTAAATTGTCCCTTAGTGTCCCAGGAAGTGTAGGTTAGAGAGATTAGCAGGGTAAATATGTGGAGATAGGGCCTGGGGTGAGATTGTTGTTGGTGCAGACTTGATGGGCTGAATGGCCTCCTTCTGCACTGTAGGGATTTTATGGTTCAAGCATCTATTACTATATCGATTAATTATATAATATACATAAGCCAATGGGGCTATTTTATATTATGATGTTATACATATTGTTTTATAATATCTTCCCATTTGAAAGCTATTCCCAAAGTTTTTTTATTAAAATAAACTAAGTTAGCACTACTGCCTCACAGCACCAGGGACACAGATTCAATTCTGGCCTCAGGTGACTGTTTGTCTTGAGTCTGCACGTTCCTCCTGTGTTTGCGTGGGTTTCCTCCACGTACTTTGGTTTCGTCCCACATTCTAAAGATGTGAGGGTAAGGTTGACTGGTCATGCTAAATTGCATCTTAGTGTCAGGATAAATACGTAGGGTTATGCAGGGATAAGGCCGGGGTGGGATTGTTATCGGTGCAGGCTCGATGGGCTGAATGGCCTCCTTCTGCACTACAGAGATTCTATGATTCTGCAAGTTTAATTCACTCCTTACAAATGCTACTGAGTTTCTTTTCCAGCGCTGTCTGTTTAAGTTGAAACCAAAAGAGAAAATGCTGGAAAATCTCTGCAGGTCTGACAGCATCTGTGGAGAGAGAGAATAGAGCCCACGTTTGGTGTCTGGATGAATCTTCTGTTTCAGATTCTACCATCCTTTTTGTTTTTAGCACTTCTGAAACCTCTTATGAGCAAGCTTTTGGAGCCCCGTCCGGATAGCTCCTCCTAATGTTGCTCAGTGGCAATTTTATTTGAGCGTAGTTATTGAAGCTGTACTGTGGGGGGAGAGAAAGAGACTGAAGTGGTAACATACATCAGATTTACTCTCTTTTTTGCTTTATCCTGGCCAAAAGCGATTGTGTTGGCTGAGGAATGTCATTCGGATCTCATTGCAATCTGCGGGGTAGTTGGGGGGGCGGGGCGGCGGGAGTGGTGGGGGTGAATGGAGGGATATATTTGCTGTTGAAATAAGCTACTGGAGGTGTTGAGTTAATGATAATTCGCACAGTGGCCTCCACGTCAAACAGAGTTGCCTAGACTGGAACCTTGCGTCATACCAGCCAGCCCATGTGATGCTGATGAATTGTATTCAGGGGATAGATAGAGGGAGAGGATCGAATTCCTTTTACCGTAATACATAAAAGGTTAAATGGGCATCTGCAAAATTCAGTGAGCAGAAAAACGGGTTTACCTTGAAAGCTCGGATATAATTAGTAACACTTGTGACCTTAACATGCACCCCCTTTCAAACATCACTATTTTTTGCTACCCTATTTACTCCTCAACCTCAATTAGTAGAATTTCTTAAAATAAACGCGCCTTTATTTTTTTGTTGGCGGGGGAAGTGGGAGTGAAAAGTTTGTTTCATTTTGGATTATTATTTTCTCTTTTCATTTAGATATTCTGTGGGGTTCACAGACTGCAGATTGGGTAAATGTAGCAGGCGACTTAATCCTTGGTGCAGGTAAAAAGTCAGTGAAACTATTGTGTTCTCGGTGCTCTTTGGCAGCTCCGGCTGACTCTCATTGAGTGTGTGATGTTGCAATCTCCCAGACTGTTATATTCAGCCACACTGTGACCCAGCCTGCATTCCACAGAGACACACACACACACTCTCTACCAATTACTGCAACTTTTAACCAGGGACAACTGTCCTCCAAGAAATCTTCACCTACGAAGCCCATTCCAACTCAAAGGGGCTAAAGTTTTGCAATGTTCGTCCGGACTGCTTGTTAACAGACAGAGAGAGAGAGAGAACAGCAGCAGCAGTAGCGAACACCTTGCAAGCAAGTTAGGATCTTCTGCAGGAGTCGTGACCTTCATTCGGGGAGGGGGGACGAGAGAGGAAAACGGATACTGAGTGAGGGGTGGGGGAACAAGAGGAAAAGAGGATGACGATTCCCCCCCTTCCCCTTGCAGCCTTCCACTGAGTTACTACAGAGGGAGGGGGGTTTAAACAGGCGGATGCATTGGAGTTGTGCAAACCCATTTGTGGACCAGTCAGTTTAGAATCGTTCTTTGTTCCAGGCGGGGAAGGAAGGCAGCTCGCTACTTGAGCCACCGAGGGAGTGCAATGAATATTTCTGCAAGTGCTTAACGCTGCGGCCGTACTTTGCAATTTGGACTCCAACTCTGACCAGAAAAAGAAAGGCTGGAAGAGAGAAGAAAACTTTTGTGTGTCTCTGTGCGTGTGTCTGCGTCTTTCCCCAGCTCCTGCCTGGCAAATCTTGCTGATCTCCCCCGTTCCCGTGGCTCCCCTCTGCCCACACAAGCGGATGATGAGTTTAACCGTGCGGAGAGCCAGCCCCATCCCCCGCCGCTGGAGACAGAAGCGGCTGGAGGGCGACGAACCGGCTGCCAAGTGTCCGCGCCTCAGCGACTCCCCCCCGGACAGCGGCGATCTCCCCTCCTCACCCGTCTCCCCCGGCCCCGCCGAGAGCTGCCCGGCTACCTCGCAGGCGACGGCTCGCATCGGCGGCTACATCCTCCTGCAGAGCCCGGACAGGGACAAGGTCTTCAGGGCCATCAGCAGCCAGACGGGCGAGGAATTCGTCTGCAAGGTAACGGGGTGGAAGAGTGAATCTCTGCAAAGTCATACTGTTGTTTGTTTCAGGGTTGGGTGGGCACCATTTTTATTATTTGCAGGCATGTTTTTATTTGCACTTTGCAAAGTGGATGTGACCCCCCAGGGACTGGGTTTAAAAGGGTGGGAGTTTGTGAGCAACTTGTGAGGTTTTTGGATTTGCACTTTGCACAGCCCTGAGATTCCAGTTAGTGCTGCCACCGTGTGTGGCTAAGACATTCACAGCCTGGCTTGAACAGGAATCCGAGCACGCACGCACGCACACACACAGATTTCCCCAAGCCTCAGCGAACAGTTCATTCTGTTGGGCGAAATCTGCATTTTGTTTCATTTTGCACTCTGTTGAGAGTTTAGAATAAAGTCAGACCATCTCAAAACTTTTTAATAGTTGCAAAGAAAATCTTGTTGGGCAAACAATGTATGTCTGTTTTATTTTGCACCATTTGAGATTAGATAGAGGTCACTGCGAGGCCAAAACTTGTTGCGAGAAAAAAAGTGGAAAAAATTCAACACCTGTGGAGAGTTAACATTTCTTGCCCAATATTGGATAGCTTTCTTGCTTTTCATTAAACTTTCTTGTCTGTTTTATCGATTTGTTTCTGAGCTCCAGCCGCTTAGATTCTAAGTCTGTCCTTAGATTTCCATTTATAAAAGTTCAAAGTGGCTCGATGCTGCTTAATGCAACATTTTATTTGTTTTTGGGGCAAAATTTATTTTGGGCAAAGTTTTGTTTTTGGGGCAAAATTTTATATTTTTGGGGCTGAATTGTATTTTTTTTGGGGGGCAAAATGTTATTTGTTTTTAGGGTAACATTTTATGTGAGTGTGTGTGTCTCTTCCCCACCCCCCCAGGTTTTTGACATCAAGAGTTACAGGAATGAAATTGGACCTTATCTGCAAATGCCAGCCCACGAGAACATCACTGCGATCCAGGAGATTATCCTGGGCGAGCGGCGGTGCTACGTGTTCCTGGAGAAGGGCCATGGGGATATGCACTTGTACATGCGGAGCTGCAAGCGGCTGGGCGAGGAGGAGGCGGCCCGGCTCTTCCAGCAGATTGTCTCCGCCGTGGCTCACTGTCACCACTCGGGCATCGTCCTGCGGGACCTCAAACTCAGGAAGTTCGTCTTCGCCGACAAGCAGAGGTGGGTCTGGAGGAAAGGGAGGGCAGCGCCAAGTGCTAAAACCATGTGATGTCATTCTGGGGAGTAACCCATTTAATAATGCGATTAAACTCACCCATCCTCCTCTGGACTCAGCCTGAGTGTCAACTAAACAAATATGAATCGATTCTCAGGCTGCGATTACCGTGAATGTATTTCTTTTTTCTTAATGGACTGCGGTGTAATTGTAATATAATCCAGACGGGTGACATGGGAAGGGGTTTAGTACAGTTTCCTTTTACAGGATTTTAATGCCCTAATAATACACTTTGTAAATAATTGAGTGAGAAAGCGAGTGACGGAGCGCACAAGTATTGTGTTCCACGTCCCATTCTCAAATAAGACTCAACTGTTTCCCCCGGAAGCCACGCTAAAAGAGAATTATTTAAGATGCACAATTACAGAATTGCTACCTCGGCGACTGAAAAGTAATGATTAGTAGCTGACAGATAAAAGCTGCAAATGCACTAATGAATCTGCCAAAAATGTGTGGAAAATGGGTTACCGCCCATATCAAATCTCACCAAATAGTGCAAACTTCATTTTGTGTTCAATACTTAAACAAATGTAAAAGTATATTTAATACATAGTTGGGTTATAAAGACGTCTCCAGACACTTGGCCCACCAAACCCCCATCAACCTTTGCAATGAGTGTTGACCGCTGTAAAATTATCCCTTAAATAATTTTTTTGCACCTTTTATACAATCGTAGAATCCCTACAGTGCAGAAGGAGGTCATTTGACCCATCGAGCCTGCACTGACAACAATCCCACTCGGGCCCTATCCCCGTAAACCCACATACTAAACCTGCTAATCCCCCTGACACTGAGGGCCAAATTATCATAGCCAATGCACCTAACCCACACATCTTTGGACTGTGTGAGGAAACTGGAGCACCCTGAGGAAAGCCACGCAAACACAGGGAGAATGTGCAGACTCCAAGCAGACAGTGACCCAAGCTGGGAATAGAACCCATGTCCCTGGCGCTTTGAGACAGCAGTGCTAACCACTGTGTCACCATGCCCGCCCCCATTACATTAAGAATGTAAATGATGCTGCACTGGGTGCAGAAATGTGGAGAGACAAGATCTCGAAAAGTGGACTAACGTGTTGTTTCAAAACAGTTTATTACAGCGGAATAAAACGTATTGCACAAGGTTATCAAACATTTATGGAGTGTGTGTTGGGCAAGTGCAGGTTTACTGAAATAGTATTATCTGCGGTTTTTTTTAAATAAGTAAACTATTAATGGAAATATTAAACTTTTTTAAAATTGTAGTTAACATTTGCACTCAGATTTTGATGGCTGGTGAACCATGGGATTGCAGCGACATTTGAAGTGAACAGTTTTATATATATATATATATGTTTTGAAGCAATTGCTCTGATTGTTAGCCTTACTTAGAGATCCTCTTTTGTCTTTCCGGTTTCCCAGTTCACTGCTGCAGCATGTTTGTTTTTGCCATCTGCAGTGCAGTTTATAAACATGAACCACACAGAATATGCTCGTGAGGTTAATTTTAAGAAGTCTCACAGCACCAGATTAAAGTCCTACAGGTTTATTTGGAATCACAAGCTTTCACGAGCTCCTTCACCTGATGAAGGAGCAGTGCTCTAAAGCTCGTGATTCCAAATAAATCTATTGGAGTTTAACCTGGTATTGTGAGACTTTTTACTGTGCCCATCCCCAGTCCAACGCTGGCATCTCCACATCAATGTTAAGTTTGGTGAAGAGTTTAAAGTTTATTTATTAGCCATAAGTAGGCTTACATTAACACTGCATTGAAATTACTGTGAAAAGCTCTGGTGCCTGTTTGGGTACACTGAGGGAGAATTTAATATGGCCAGTGCACCTAACCAGCACATCTTGCGGACTGTGGGAGGAAACCGGAGCGTAGGCCAGTGGAGGGATTGACACTGGCATGTGTGGCCTGCCCCTGGGTGATGTGAAACTCCACATTTGATTCACAAGATCTGAGAATATTCCTGCAGCAAGAGGTTGCATTATTTTATTCTGACATCCTTTAAAGCTGGGAAGATGCAGGAGTTGGGAATGTAAATGTGAAACTGCTTGCCTGTGCTGATTTTTCTTTGCAGCAGGCATTGGAAAGGCTTTTTTTTAAAACATCATGTGCTGCAGATTTGGCAACATGGGGTGGTTTTGCAATTGAAGGTACTCTCCGTGTCAAAGCAGGTGTTTATTGATTTGATGTCGTAAGGGACTATAATACACACACACACACACACACACACACACACACACAGAGCAGGCTGCATGAGTCATGTTTTCCATTTACTAAACAGGAGAGCAGAGGGTTCTGCCCTTTCCACGGCTCCAGGATTCAGAAATAGGACATAAACCCCTGCAATCGATCTGCCCTCTTCAAAGCAAAGCACATAAATAGTTCCAAATCATAAAAATAGGATTGATCATAATATTTTATAATGTGTATGTATTTTCCCCCACATTAACCCTTCGTTTAATTTCCAGGAGATGTAATTTCATTGCAGTGAACAGTATGCAAAATGCTGCCTCGTAACTACCTCAAACTTAAGAATGCAGTCACAATTGGGGCATTATGAATATTGAGCAAATGTTGAAGGGTGTGGTGAATAACGTTAGCTGGATTTCACTTTTGACCTCAAATAAAAACATACAAGTCAGCATTATGACGACAGGAGACTTGTCCCCACTGTGCATTAGGATGGATGTGGCTTAGTTTGAAGCTATTTTGTTCAGGATATTGGCCATCAGACTGAGCAAGCAGTTATTATACATTGTGTGGGGCGGGGTAGATTAGATTCACTCTGGAACAGGGCTCTTCAGAGTTTTTATAGACAGTGTGGGGTGGGATAGTTTAGGTTCACTCTAGAACAGGATTCCTCAGGAGTTTTATACACAGTGTGTGATAGGATAGTTTAGATCCACTCTAGAGCAGCATCTACCTCAGTGTGGGGTAGTTTAGATTCACTCTAGAACCGTGTTCCTCCGGGTTTTGCTTACACTGGGGTGGGAAAAGTCTAAGTTTACTCCAGAACAGAGATCATCAAGAGTTATTATACAGTGTGAGATGGGTAAGTTTAGATTCACTTCAGAACAGGATACCTCAGGGGTTTTATACACAGTTATGATGGGGTAGTTTAGATCCACTCTAGAACAGGGCCTAGGTTTTCTGACAGTGCATTATGTTCCCTAGGCAGGCACTAATCATGTCTTCGCTTTTGTCCCACAGGACGAGGCTGAGGTTGGAGAGCTTGGAGGACGCTCACATTCTGAAAGGCAAGGATGATTCCCTGTCCGATAAGCATGGATGTCCAGCTTACGTGAGCCCAGAGATACTGAACACGAGTGGATGTTATTCTGGCAAAGCCGCTGATGTCTGGAGTCTGGGCGTGATGCTCTACACCCTGCTGGTGGGACGCTACCCCTTCCACGATTCGGACCCCGGCGCCCTGTTCAGCAAGATTCGCCGAGGCCACTTCTGCATTCCAGACAGTGTCTCCCCCAAAGCCAAGTGCCTGATCCGCAGCCTGCTGAGACGGGACCCGCCGGAGAGACTGGCAGCCGGTGAGATCTTGCTGCACCCTTGGTTCCGAGCCGCCAACCAGCCACAGCAGCCCGATCAGGAGAGCCTGAATTCGGACCAGACAGTCCCAGAGTTTGAGGGCGACAGGCAGGAAGACAGCCCCCTTTTCTGCTGACAGGTGGAAGAACTGAGAAACTTTTACTCTAAACTCACCACAGGAGAGAGAGAGAGAGACAGAAAGCCAAATAGCTCACCCTGATCCTTTCTCACCTGAGAAGGAACCTTCGTACACACTTGCACACAACTTACACCGGTCTCATGCGGGCATTTAAATCCTTCAGTTTGGTAGAATTTCTCGTCACACGAGACCCTTTCCCTAACTTAAGACCACTTCAGGTTACACAAAGGCAGAAATCTCAATTTGTGTTGGGGTTCTTTGTCAGAATTCACCGATCATCCACACCATCCCAAAACTATTTATTCATTTAAAGATTTATTTAAGAGAGCAAATGCAACTACGTTAACTTATTATGTTTGTGTAACATTGAAATTGTGATGAATTTTGTTAATTTTTATATAATTGGTTGTTTTGTGAAAATCCTTTTCTCCTGTATTTCGATTCTTTGCAGATGGGCCCTCTGGCGTAGGAAGGTGGGCAGAATTCTGCCACTCTGTTGCCATTAGGCCTCTGTCTGTGTGGGCTGGTGACTGAGCGAATCTTGATCACCCCCTTAACTGGCTATCCGACGTTTTGCCCAACCACCGTAAAGACTATTACGTGGCATGGTAGCACAGTGGTTAGCACTGCTGACTCACAGCGCCGGGGACCCGGGTTCAGTTCTGACCATGGGTGACCCACTGTGTGGAGTTTTGCACATCATCCCCTTGTCTGCGTGGGTTTTCTCCCACAGTGAAAAGATGTGCAGGTTATGTTGATTAGCCATGATAACTTACCCCTTAGTGCTCCAAGATGTGTGGGTAGTTAGATTAGCCAAGCTAAATTACTGTCAGATTAACAAGATAAATATGTGGAGTTCTGGGGATAGGGCCTGGATGAGATTGTTGTCAGCGTAGACCTGATGGGCCGATTGGCCTTCTCCTGCACTGTAGGGATTATATTCTAACTTGGTAATAAGACAGAGGTTACCCTGTACCTGGAGGCTCTGCATGCTGTAACAGCAGCCATTACTGTATTGCGTAAACATATTTAAGATACGGCACTGAGTCAGTCGAAGGCAGCTACACAAATAGCCAGGGATCAGATGACATTTTACTGAGGCTATGCCTTTTGGCTTTGATGTCATCTGGCCCCATTGATTATACAGCTGTCCTGGCTAACTATTGCATAATGCATACAAGCCTGTTATAACACAATAAAAGATGCATTATTTTTCAGTACAGCTCTCTCTTATCAGCCTATACTATTGTAGCTAGTATCAGAATCCTGTATATTTTATTTTTAAAAGAAACCCTTTTCATCACCTAACACAAACAATTAAATCTTATTGCCCAAGAAGACTAACAATGATTTGGGAGTAACTGGCAATGGAAACCTCAGATGGTAATATTTATCACTGCAAAAGAGAAAACTAGCTTTGTAACATAAACAAAGAGGGAGAACTGTTCAGAGGATGGGTTCAAGGGTGTAATGCACTCCTGAGATTTGGAGTCTCAGGCAAGTATGAATCAGCCCCAGTTATCAGCTATTAGCTGTGTGAAGGTGGCATTGCATTAGAAAATGTTAAGACTTGCAAGAGTCAGGTTTGAAATCTCCAAACTTTAGTAGCTTTTTCTCATCTGCAAGCTAGCCCAATCCAGCTTTGGGGCTTGGCAATATACACCATTGCAGGTGCTGCCACGCTGACATATCGGGGCAAATTTTACCGTTCTGCCCACTATGGGACTCGGAACAGGCAAACCATGGAAAGGTCCATTGACCTCGGGCAGGATTTTCCATTTTCGGGGCGAGTGCGGCCAGCAAATCCTGTCCGTTGCTCGTCTTACAAAGGGGTGGAGTAGGTCTATATTTTGTTAGTTTAATAAATAAATGGTGCGACATGGTGACACAGCAGTTAGCACTACTGTCTCATAGCGCCAGGGACACGGGTTCAATTCAGGCCTTGGGTGACTCTGTGTGGAGTTTGCACATTCTCCCCATGTCTGCTTGAGTTTCCTCCGTTCGCTCCAGTTTCCTCCCACAGTTCAAAGATGTGTGGGTTAGGTGGATTGGCCATTGCAAAATAGCCGCGTAGTATCAGGGGGACTAGCTAGCTTAAATGCATGGGGTTATAAGGATAGGGCCTGGGTGGGATTGTGGTCGGTGCAGACTTGATGGGCCAAATGGCCTCCTTCTCCACTGTAGGATGCTCTGATTCTGTGAACAGGGAATCCGTTTGAACTCAGAGTAAAAGCGCAACATCACACAACTGAAGCTAAGTCTGTGAAGACAGCCAAAATGTTGCATTGTTCGTTGCCTCCTTAGATTCTGCTGACTGTATTAAAAACGAGATGTCATGGGCACCTGCAGAGCTCGTACTATTGTGAATGACGTCGCTGTTTTCCCTGCAGGAATTTACAGCAGACACTTTTAAATGCAGGTGTATTAAGAGGCACATTGGTCAACGCAGTAACAAGGCAAATGTATTATGAAGTGCACATTAAAAAGCACCACTGTTATGCACCTGTTACCCATGCCCACTCTAGAACTTTTGTCAAACCGCGACAATACCTTGACTGTATTTTTCATGTATGGAACATCATAGAAGATATCCCAGTTGTACCTAAACATGTTACACACTTGATCATCAGTTGTAAGGTGACCATTATCATTTTTTTCACAACGTCGTCTTAGTTGTGTTTGATGAAGTTTTTTTTTAAATGTGCATCCGTTAAAGAACTCATTTATTAGTTTCACAGCTTTCGAAATAAGTTCACCAACTTCAGGGGTGATGTCAAAGAGACATCCCAGCTTGAGTTAGATGTTGCATTTTTCATTAACTACTGTGTATGTTTTGTTTATACCTCATGTACAGTGGACGTGTACTCTGTATCTTGTCTTGCATATCGTCAGAAAAAAATAATCTTACTGGTGTTATATAAAAGATCAGTGTAAATGTGAATTATTACAAGCAATATTAGATGAAAATCATGAGGTTTGAGGTTTAAAAGACAGTGAAATATTTCGTGCACTGATTATTCTCATGGTTGTTGAGCTTACAGTATCTGTGATACAAGGTTAAATAAAATAAGATGACTGGGAAATGCAAATCTATACTGGCAGCAATGTCCTGCTTAAGAATATGAAACACTATTTTGAAAATGTAAATATGTGAATATGTACAGCTGTAAATGAACCTAAGTCAATAAAGGCAGAATTACATTAGCAACTGTTAAGATTGTGTGGTCTATTAATGGAAGTGCAGTGAGAATTTGGTGGGGAACTCATATTATTTCATTTTTCTTTGTGTTTGATTACAGGCAACAAACTCATTAGATTTTCTTTTCACCTGAATTGAACAAGCTGTTTGTCGCTAACTTGTGATAGCCAGCAAGTGTCTACGTATTAAGAATATTTATGTCCATTGCATCAGCTGAGGCAGTCCAGTTGATGCTACATGATGGTGGTGGAGACATTTCAAAGTTTGCGCAAATGAAAGTGAGAAACTGATGGAGAGACACGGTAGTAGGCCATTCAGTCTATCGCACTTGGATATGCAGAGTTTGGTAAAATAAGGTGGTGTGGTGTGTTTTGATTGCTTGTCCAAAATCTTGTTGGGTAACTTAGCACAGAGGCTCAGTGAGGTCACAACTGTTTTGATAAATCTTTACTTTGGGAATGATACCTAATTTACATTCACATAAATGGGTTTGAGAGATTGGAACCCAACATATGAACTGAACGTTTATTAATTCATGAGACATGGACCTTTGCTGGCTGTGTCCAGTCTGCACATTGGTTTTTGTAACTCAGAGAGGAAATTGAAAAGATTGGCAGTGTAAGCACAGATATATTTTCCTATGTAGGTCATAACTATTCAGGCCAATGCTAGTTATTATTAGGACAAAGTTTTGCTGCTTGAGATTGGTCCCTGTGCTTTGGTGTTGTATATACTGCAAAGTTCTTTGCACGTTACAGGTGGTTGGATCAGGTGGTGTTTCAATACTGGTTCCTGATCCAGACATGCTACTTATGTATATTGCTGCAGTTATTTTTGATGTCTGATAGATAGTTGTCTTTTAACTAGACAAAGTCTGTTTTCAGGGTCGAAATAATTTCCTTATATACCCAAGACCGCAGCTTGCTGGGTTTATAATCTTAACCCTCCATCTTCACAAAGATTACAGTGGTTTAGCACTGCTGCGTCACTGTGCCGGGAACCCAGATTCAATTCCAGCCTCAGGTCACTGTGTGTGTGGAGTTTGCATGTTCTCCCCGTGTCTGCGTGGGATTCCTCCGGGTGCTCTGGTTTCCTCCCATACTCAGACGGGGAAGAATGGATCTGGGACATTGGAGTAAAAGGGTTTGCAGGGGTTGGTTGTTCAAAGCAACAGAATATAAACAAAGACCAAGATTTTGTGACCAAAACATTAGGAAATGGGTGAACTGGCTGAAGGAATGGAAACGGTTGAACTGGAGACTGGTAATTTCGTCCGGGTGCTCTGGTTTCCTCCCACAGTCCAAAGGTGTGCAGGTTAGGTGGATTGGCCAGGCTAAATTGCCCCTTAGTGTCCCAAGATGTGAAGGTTAGGAGGTTTAGTGGGTTAAATGTGTGGTGTCACAGGGATTGGGCCTGGGTGAGATGCTCTGCTGGAGTGTCAATACAGATCCAATGGGCCAAATGGTCACTTTCTTCACCATAGAGATTCTAATCTATTCTATGATTCTAAGGCGTATGTGTTGAATTAGCAGGAAGCCACACGAGAAGCTAAGTAATATTTCTGTGGTTTCACAAGATTTTTCCATTCTGTTCAGCCAGAACAGAAAGCAAGTAGTCTGCTGTCAGCTTTCTAGCTCAAACCACTGTGAAGTTGCCCCGAGTTTGGGAAGCATCTGAATTCCACTACTCCACCCTGTTGCCCAGAACCTATGCGGGAATTGTGGTTTTGATTTGAATCCCAGCAAACCTCCTGAATCTGCTTTACAAAATTGCTGTGCATTGTAACCTATTGACTCACATACTGTTTCCTACTGAAAGACGTCAGTGCTTAGGGTGCATGGGCAATTAAATAGACACTCCTGAAGGACCGGGTTGTGGAGTAATTGTACGCACTGTCCTTTCACCATTGTGAACTGGGTCCAAGCCAGGACAAGGTTGATAGAATGTGCACCCAAAACCAGGAACTAAATATAGGACAGTCACTGATCAACCCCGTCAAAAAAATTCCAGAGAATCCTTACCCAGGGAGTGGATTGTTATGATTCCAATTGAGGATCATGAACATTTTAAAAAGAAATCCAAATTCCTCAAGTTTAAGAACCGTACCCTAAGATTTCACTTCTTTTTGCACAGAACTTTATTGTACAAAGTACAAATTAAAAAAAGGACCCCATGCATCTGGGACATTCTCTCTTTCACCTTCTGTCGGGAAAAAGATACAAAAGTCAGAGGTCACGTATCAACCGACTCAAGAACAACTTCTTCCCTGTTGCCATCAGACTTTTGAATAGACCTACTTCGCACTAAGTTGATCTTTCTCTACGTCCCAGCTGTGACTGTAACACTACATTCTGCACTCTCCCCTTTCCTTCTCTATGAATGGTGTGTTTGTCTGTATACTGCGCAAGAAAGACTACTTTTCACTGTATGCTAATACGTGATAATAATAAATCAAATCAAATTAAACAAAATTAATATTCAGTATGGTTTATAATTGCGTATATGATGCATTCAGGCTCACTTCCTCCTTCTCCCAAGAAATCTCTTTCAAGACACACCAGTCTTTAAGTTATTTACTTTCATAGACACCATCCACAAATATACCACAATCCCCTGGGGAATTCTCTTCTGCTTCAGCTATTCCCAGCAGTAAAACTTTAATTCAGCTTCTCTTGACAGTGAAGGCCTCAATCCCTTTTTCTGGTTATTTTTCAATACTTCCAAGCCCATCTGCTGGGTACTTTCTTTTGCAATAAGACACTGTGAGGTCCATTGTAGATTCTTCCATGAACTCCAAACTAGACAATCTTCAAGCTTCTGTTCCTCAAACTGAGATTAATCTTCACCTGCATTCCACACTTTCATGGGCAGCATGGTGGCACAGTGGGTAGCACTGTTGCCTTACAGCGCTAAGGTCCTAGGTTTTATTTCCAGCTTGGGTCACTGACTGTGCGGAGTCTGCATGTTCTTCTTGTGTTTGCGAGGGTTTCCTCCAGATGCTCCAGTTTCCTTCCACGATCTGAGAAACATGTTAGCTGTGTGCATTGGCCATGCTAAATTCTCCCTCGGTGTATCTGAACAGGGGCTGGAGTGTACCGATCAGGAAATTTTCACGGTAGCTTCATAGTGGTATTATTGTAAGCCTACTTGTGACACTAATTAAAATAAAATAAAACTTTCAATGATGAAGTTAGTATTTTATTCTGCTTACTGCGCAGGTCTGTCTAACTGTCATTTATTTTGGCTAATTCCTCTGCAAACCACATAAGGTCCAAACTGTAATTTGAAAATACCGTCACAGCAAATATCCAGATATTTTGAAGCCAGACAGCCTTAATAAATACAAATTTCCATGACAATATTGTCTGCTTTGGATTTTGTTGAAACCAGCTTTTAACCTAATTACCCTTCATTTATAATTTTATCAGCAAAATAAACCCACCTGCTGTTATAGCTCAATCTTACCTAATCTGACTCTTTAATGTGTATTCCTCTGAACTGCCATTTCTTCAGGTGTTCTGGCAATCAGTAACATCCCTTGTTTTACTTACTTTACCTTTACAACAATAATATTCCCAGGACTAAACATGACCTCTAAAATATTGCAGAATCACTGAAATGTTACAGTGCTGAAGGAGACCATTCAGCCCATTGTGTCTGCACTGTCTGTCCAAATGAACATTATGATTTCGTGCCAGTCCCCTGCTACCTTTTCCTCTTAACATTTGCACATTATTTCTAGTCAAGTAATCTTCTAATGAACCACTGAATAGCTCAGTTGAACCCACTTTCACCACACTCCCAGGCAGTATATTCCAGACTTGAATCTACTTGCATTGTGAAAAAGGTATTCCTCACATCATATTTGCTTCTTTTGAAAATCACTTAATTCTGTGCCCTCTTATGAACCTTTCACAAACAGGAACAGTTTCTCCCTATTTACACTGTCCTGTTCCCTTATGATTTTGAACATCTCTATCTTAGTCTGCTCTCCCAGGAGAACAGTCTCAACCTCTCCACTCTATCCTCCTAACTGAAGTTTCTCATCCTTGGAACCATTCTTGTAAAGCTCTAATCTCTACAATGGATTCACATCCTTCTTTTGAGCCTGCATTTGCAGGGGTGGCACAGTGGTACAGTGGTTAGCACTGCTGCCTCACAGCGCTAGGGACCCAGGTTTGATTCCCAGCTTGGGTTACTATCTGTATGGAGTCTGCACATTCTCCCCGTGTCTGCGTGGATTTCCTCCGGGCGCTCAGGTTCCCTCCCACAGTCCAAAAGACATGCTGGTTAGGTGCATTGGCCATGCTAAATTCTCCCTCAGTGTATCCAGAGTGTGGCGACTAGGGGATTTTCACAGTAGCCTTATTGCAATGTTAATGTAAGCTTATTTGTGACTAATATATAAACTTCAACTCCTTAAGAACTGTACCTCTTATCTTATGTTGTCCCGCCATGTTCATCATTCCAAAACACATGACTTCACATTTTCCAGTATCAAACCTTTCCTGCCACATATCTGTCCACTCCACCAAAGTCCTCCTCACATTTTACAATGCTACCAAGTTTGGTATCATCTGCAAACTTTGAAACTGTCCCCTGCACACATAGATCTAGATCATTGATATATACCCGGAAACACAAAGGTGCCAATACCGACCCCTGTGGAACACCTCTGCAAACCTACCTCCAGGCCTAAAAATATTGATTGACCTTTACTCTCTGTTTCCTATTACTCAGTCAATCTAAGTTGTCACTGTCCTTTTTATTCCATGAATTATAACATTTCTCACAAGTTTTTTTATTCATTTGTGGGACATGGGCGTTGCTGGCTGGGCCAGCATTTATTGCCCATCCCTAGTTTTCCTGAGGACAGTTCAGAGTCAACCTCATTGCTGTGGCTCTGGAGTCACATGTAGGCCAGACCAGGTAAGGCAGCAGATCTCTTTTCCGGAAGAACATTAGTGAACGAGATGGGTTTTTCCAACAATCGACAATGGATTCATGATCATCAGCAGATTCTGAATTCCAGATATGTTTTATTGAATTCAAATCCTGCTGTGGAGAAATTCGAACTGGGTCCCCAGAACATTAGCTGAGTTTTTGGATTAATAATCTAGAGATAACACAACTAGGCCATTACCTCCCCATCAAGTCTGTTGTGTGAATCTTTTCTGAAAGTCCGTGTACACCACATCAATAGCATTACCCTCATCAACCATTTCTGTTACCTTTTCAGAAAACTCCAGCAAGCTAGTTAAACATGATTTCCCTTTGAGGAATCCATCTCACTAATCAACCCATATTTTTCCACGTGACTACTCATTCTAACCTGAATAATTGTTTCCAGAATCTTGCCCAATATTGAACTTAAACTGGCTGGGCTGCAATTGCTAGGTGTATCCTTACTAACATTTTTTGAAAAAGGCTATAACATCTGCGATTCTCCAGACCCCAACACCTCCCCCAAGTCTAGAGAAGACGGAAAGATTATATCCAGTGTTCCTACAATTTCCACTGTAATGGCCTTTGATATTCTTGGATGCATCTCATCTGATCCTGGTGCCTCGTCAACTTTCAGCACCCATGATCTATGCTCCTGATCAGTTTTGCCGTACATTTCCTCCTCCATTATCAGGGTCTGTATCGCATCCACCTATGCCAACCAGGGACTAGACATTTGCAGCAGGTTAGAATGAGGAACTCACTGTCACAGTTGAGGGGAATGACATAGATGATGTAAAGGGGGAACCAGATAAACACATAAGGAAGAATGGAATCGAAGGTGATGTTGATGAGGTTGGATAGAATAGAACAGAATGAGAGGAGGCTTGTACGAAACACAAGCACTAATGAGTTGGGCTGAAGGGCCTGTTCCCTGATGTAAATTCTACTTAATTCTCTCCTTACTCTTGCTGTCAAATGGTGTCGGAAAGTCTCAAGCTAGGTTTTAATGAGCTTGGGCCCAGAGCACATAATTCCATACAGGTGAGTCGCTCACAAAATGATGGTGGGTGTGGAAAATAGAATTGCCACTTAGGTATTGCTTAGGCTACAGTTTTCAGGCCAATGACACCATCTGCATAAATCCTGCATCCCACAATCTACTTACTTTCTGTGCACCAAAAGTTTAAGCTTTAAGATTCATAGAAACCCTACAATGCAGAAGGAGGCCATTCAGTCCATTGAGTCTGCACTGACTCTCCAACACAGCACATTGCCCAGGCCCCATCCACCATAACTTCGCATATTTAACCCACTAGCCTCCCCTAATTTACACTTCTTGGGATACTACGGAGCTATTTAGCATGGTCAATCCATCTAACCTGCACACCTTTGGGTTGTGGGTGGAAACTGGAGCACTCAAAGGAAATTACTAGTCTGCATTTCACTGCGTTTCCACTCCTGCAGCCAGCTCTCCCACTTCCTAGTGTGTTGATCACAAAGTCTTGGCCTTTGTTTATATTCTGTTGCTTTGAACCACCCAACCCCTGAAATCTCTTTTATTCTGACATCCCAGATCCATTCTTCCCCATCTGGTATACTTCCCATTCCTTCCTCTTGCTGCTTCACCATCAATGGCAAAGTCTTTGGGCATCACAGCAGGGCCCTCTTCCAGGGCACTCCTTCTCTAACCCTGCCACCTCACCACATGAAGGAGTTCCAGAGTGGGAACCGGATCAAAGTGCGGGGCAGAAGATCCGCAGTTGAGGCTGAGGGACCTAAAATGAGATATCAGGAGGATTGCGAGCAGGTGAACTGTGGAAAGAGTGAGGTTAAGGATGACATAAGCTGTGGTGTGTTTCAGACCTCAGGCAGTGTGGTTTCGGCAAGGTTGGCGCTAATTGCCCAGTTCCCTAATTGCCCTTGAGAATGTGGTGATGGGCCTTCTCTTTGAATAAGGTTACCCCATGCCTAACATTAACGCAGAACCTCTTTTTTTAACACCAATCTGAAGGCACAGCCACAACAAAAGCAGGGAAGAATTCATTTCTTAATTCATTCCAAAGCAACACAATCGAAGCGCTGGGCTAAAAAACATCTACATTCATTATATATCTCATCTGTATTTATATCCAGCGGATGATAAATTCTGACAAGGATATGAGTCAAAAGTGTAAAATTCTACACATCCTGAATCCTGCCAGTAGTTTACCAAAGGGTAGAAAGTGATGAGCGTGTAAACAGGGAGCTTAGCAAGGGGTGCATATTGCAGAGCTCCAGTTTTGTGATGATTCAGGTATAGTTTAAGATTTCAACAGCAAGGCGTGTTGATATCTCTCTAAAGTAGACAAAAGCAGTCGCGAGACTGAGTCAGATATAGAATAATAAGCTGAGTTTGGAGTTCAGTAGCATATCAAGGTTTTTGCATACCCATTTTTAGCCGGCGGTGGGCTGCTGGGGTGGTTGATTGGGTTGAGTTTGGAGTCGCATTACATTTGCTTTCAGTGATATTTTAGTTGCAATGCCATACACTGAACATGAGTCATTGGTGAATAACAAGAAGTGTATTTTTATCCTGAGGGGAGATTTGCTCTACCCCCTTGGAAACTACTGGCAGCAATCAGGATGTGGAGAATTTTGCACTTTTGATTTCTATCCCTTATCATTTGCTGCATTCTCAGTAATGGATATAAATCCAGAGGCATGAGATATATATCGTGTATAGTTTTTTAACCCATCCCTTTGATTGTTTTACCTTCAAACGAATGAAGAAATAGATTCTTCCATGGTTTTGTCATGGCCATGTCTTCAGATTGGAGTTAAGAAGAGAGGTTCTGGCCTAATGTCAGACATGGACTAACATTATTCAAAAAGAAGGCCCACCTCCCCCTTCTCAAGGGCAATTAGAGATCTGGGCAATAAATGCGAACCTTTCCAGAGGCACCACATTCTCAGCATGAATACTCAAAGCAGAGAAGTGCTCTAATTGACATGGTAGCGGGTTACATAAGAACATAAGAAATAGGAGCAGGAGTAGGCCATCAAGCCCTTCGAGCCTGCCCCGCCATTCAATAAGATCATGGCTGATCTGTCGTGGCTCAGTTCCACATTCCCGCCCTCTCCCCATAACCCTTAATCCCCTCGCTTATCAAAAACCCATCAACCCCCGTCTTAAAAATATTTAGCGAGGCAGCCTCCACCACTTCAACGGGCAGAGAATTCCAGAGATTCACCACCCTTTGAGTAAAGAAGTTCCTCCTCAACTCCGTTCTAAACCGCCCCTCCTTTATCTTGAGGCTGTGCCCCCTAGTCCTACTGTCCTTTCTGAGCGGGAAGAGTCTCTCCACCTCTATCCTATCCATCCCATTCATCATCTTATATGTCTCAATGAGATCTCCCCTCATTCTTCTAAACTCTAACGAGTACAAGCCTAGTTTATTCAGCCTCTCCTCATAGCTCAACCCCCTCAACTCCAGTATCAGCCTAGTAAACCTCCTCTGCACTCCCTCCAAGGCCAAAATATCCTTGCGTAAGTGCGGTGACCAAAACTGCACACAGTACTCCAGCTGCGGCCTCACCAATGCCCTATACAGCTGCAGCAAGACCTCTCTACTTTTATATTCAACCCCCCTCGCTATGAAGGCCAGCATCCCATTCGCCTTCCTGACCACCTGCTGTACCTGCAGGCTGGGTTTTTGCGACTCATGCACAAGGACCCCGAGGTCCCTCTGCACCGTCGCCTGCTGCAGTTTTTCGCCACGTAAGTAATAGCCCTTCCTGTCATTATTCCTACCAAAGTGGACCACCTCGCACTTGCCAACATTAAATTCCATTTGCCATTTCCTGGCCCATTTGCCCAGCCTATCTAGATCCTTCTGCAGACTCTCCACACCCTCCGCGCAATTTGCCGTTCCGCCAATCTTGGTGTCATCAGCAAATTTCGACACCATACACTCGGTTCCCTCCTCCAGATCATCTATATAAATGGTAAATAGCTGAGGCCCCAGCACCGACCCCTGGGGCACCCCACTAGTCACCAACTGCCAATCCGAATACCACCCATTAACCCCCACTCTCTGCCTCCTATTTGACAACCAATCCTCTATCCACGCTAACACCCTACCCCCAACTCCATGTCCCCTGACCTTCTGCAATAACCTCTTGTGAGGTACCTTGTCAAACGCCTTCTGAAAATCAAGAAATCCAAGTTACAATTGTGAGCAGTGGATGCCAGATTCTTCCTGATGGAGTTCAAGTGTAGATGCTGAGAGTTTGATCTAACCTCAGGTTCAGGCTGAGACCTGGCTGGAAGCTGTCCCACCCAGACAAACACACATTGCTGGGTAACCCCAAGGAAGGGGAAATAATGAGGAATAATTTCTGTTCACAGTTGCTTTTTTGTATTCATTCGTGGGACATTGAGGTTGCTGGCTGGGCCAGCATTTATTGCCCATCCCTGGTTGCCCTTAAGAAGGTGGTGGTGAGCTGCCTTCTTGAATCCCTGCAGCCCACGTGCTGTGGGTTGACCCACAATGAGGTTAGGATGGGAAATCCACGATTTTGACCAAGTGACAGAGAAGGAAACACTGATATATTTCCAAGGCAGGATGGTGAGTGGCTTGGAGGGGAACTTGCAGGTGGTTCCCATGTACCTGCTGCCCTTGTCCTTCTAGATGGAAGTGATCATGGGTTTGAAAGGTGCTGTCTAAGGATGAATTATTTGGTGAATTACTGCAGTTATACTTTATTACATTTGGATTTTTCTTTAAAAGATTCCGTGTAGTTCAACCATTGAGACAACTTTGGCTTTTCTTTATTCATTTGTGGGACATGGGCATCGCTGGCTGGGCCAGCATTTATTGCCCACCCCTACTTGCCCTTGAGAAGGTGGTAGTGAGCTGCCTTCTTGAAATGCTATTGTCCACATGACAAAATCATTTTCACAAAACTTCACAGAATGCTTTCTTCTCCAAATGCAAACTACATCTATGCCGATTAAGTGGAAAGATCCTGTGTGGCTGACGAGGCCCATATACATGAGACAATTGTTCACCGCTGGGTTAACTTTGATGTCAAGATGCCAGCGTTGGACTGGGGTAAACACAGTAAGAAGTCTCACAACACCAGGTTAAAGTCCAACAGGTTTATTTGGTAGTAAAACCCACAAACTTTCGGAATGCTATTCCTTCGTCATGTTGCAAGCCCAGGCAAGTCATGAGGGTTACAGATGGGGGTTATCTATAACTCCCATGACTTGAAACATCTCACTTACTGTCCTGTCTGGAGACAATACACATCTCTTTAACGTGTGCTTAATGCTATCTCCACTTACATTGTCTACACTTTTAAGACTTGAATAGCAGATTAGTTGTAAAGACTCACATTCTAATCAGTATTCTGTAAACTGTGTGTGCCTTTATATGCCCTGTATGTGAACAGAGCTCTCCACTCACCTGACAAAGGAACAGTGTTCCGAAAGCTTGTGGGTTTTACTACCAAATAAACCTGTTGGACTTTAACCTGATGTTGTGAGAGTTTTTACTGGGTTAACTTTGGTCATGGAATACAATCAGAGGTCAACGTAAAGCCATTTCCTTGAACCCAACCTGACGTACCACAAAGCAGGTAAATTACTTTCAATTTTATTAGCCTGATCCTGATTATCCAGTCTTAATGACTTCGGGATCTCATTGACTGCTTTGCGCAAAGGATTCTATAAAGGAAAAGGCAGACTTCACAAAACGACACCGCAAAAACTGTTGCACGCTCCAAAGGTTCCATACTAGCACACACGGGAGAGAAAGGTTTCATTCTGATTTTTCAAACTCTATCACAAATTCAAATCTAACTTATTTAAAGATAAATGAATCATTGATTTCATGCAATGTTTTGGAACCAATCTTTTGTATCAGTGTAATGAGTCACTAATTAAGTCTTTACATTATATAAGAGAATGTTGTAACCTGGCCAAGTAGAATGTGTGACTTGTCAGGAAGAGATCTTTGTTCCTGCCAGCTTATATTGTTTCTGATTTTGTGCTGCTATCACTGAATTACTTAAAAGCTTACAAGATGCAAAGCTAAATTGTAGAAAGTGGCAACTTGGAAAGCAACAGAAAGCGCAAACATCAGGAATAAAATTTATGTTAAAATGTTTAAGTGGGAGATTGTTAGAAACATAAAAGGGTTAATTTTAGTTCTGTCTGCTGGGTAGAAGCACAAGGGTTAATTGAGTTAAAATTGATGTGGATCATTTGCCATCATGTTAACCCCCCCTCACTTCAATTTTTACAGTGCCTGCCCTGTGAGTGGCTATAGCATTCCACCCCACTCCGAAACAAAATCTCTCCCATCTGGGATGAAGTTCTGTGGTAGCAGCAAGGGCGGGGGGTATTTCCCATTGCAGAGGTTGATGGGCAACCAGGCCATGTCTTCTGCCCTCAGTGTAGTTGGTTGTGTGGTCTGGGGGTCTTTTGTTGGGGGGCAGACTTGATGGGCCTGTCCCGCTGTCACAATCGTGATAAATTGGGCGTGCAGGGGAAGATTCCGGTTGAGCTTTCACAGGCATCATTAGCAGGATGCAGTACAGCTTCACGTCAGCCCCCCGGGGGGGAGGTTTCCGAATCTGCCAGAGTGATGACCATTAGATTTCCTGCTGTAAATTCATGCTAGCCTGAAACTGATGTTTGGGTCTCCTGCCGAGTTCTCCACTCCCCCCACAGCTCGCCATTGACCCAGTCGGTGGGGGCATGGGAGAAGCAGAGCCTCACGGCCGTATGCAAGTTGGCACCTTAAGTCATGCAAAAGACCCCAGAGTAACTTAGAGGGACAACTGGGCAGAACACGTGTCATGCACAGTGTACTGAGTGCGAGCTGGTAATGCGCAAAAAGCCCATATTGTAGGAGGAGGAGGAACAAGAGTGCTCTGAAGAGTTTGATAAGAACAATGTGTGCCATTGTTTCCCCATCACCCTCTCCCTCCACCTACCATCCACCCTCTCAACTCCCCAGATTGGACTCCCCACTCCCCATCTGCCAGCTGGGATGCCCGTTTGGAGCTTGCATTCAGTCAGGAACTTGGTAACAAAGCACTGGCCTCAAACTGGCCATGATCTGCCCATTCCATGCCCGGGATTCAAATCTATTGCAATGTATCTGACGGAGTGTTTCCTGAATATTTATTCAAGGGGATATTGAGATTTCTCTTGTCTCATACATCAACGAGGTGTTGCAATGTTGTGACATTGGCTTAGGCACTTTTTTCTTCTATTCCTTGATCTTTTGTTTGGTTCTTTTGTTGCAGATCAACATCTGTAGTACGCAGAGGTTATCATAGAATCACTCCAGTGCCATTCAGCCCATCGAGTCTGCACCGACAACAATCCCACCTAGGCTCTACCCTACTAATCCCTTGACACTAAAGGATAATATAGCATGACCAATCGACTTAACCCACACATCTTTGGACTGTGAGAGGAAATCAGAACACTCAGAGGAAACCCACTCAGACACTGAGGTGTGAGGGGGTGGGGAACATGCAAACTCCACACAGTCACCCGTGGCCAGAACTGAACCAGAGTCCCTGGCACTGTGAGGAGGCAGTACAAACCACTGTGCCACCGTCCTGCCCAAACTGGGGGAAATATCGGACGGAATTTTTCTATCCTGCCTGACACGGGAATCGTTACGGGTGGAAAACGGACCGTGCGAATGTCCATTGACCTCGGGTGGGATTTTCCAGTCTTGGAGTGAGTGTGGCCAGAAAATCCTGCCCAGAGAATGTGTAGGCCTTTGAGGGGGTGTCTCTCTCATCAATGAAGCATTCCCGTGGACATTATACACTCTACCTGCCTGTTAGTGCACGTTAATCTTTGCGTCAACATCAGATTGAAATATTAAAGTCTGATTTCTTAAGGTCAGGTTTTGTTATTTTCCTTCGATGAGCACAGATGTTGGAGTGGAATGATAAAACTGCTTGTCCTGACAAGTTACTATTCAAATTTGCACATGAGTAAAACTACATTTGTGAGGTTATGTCTTCAGCTCTCAGGAACAAAGAAGTGCAATTCAATAACTCCTACACGAGTTGCCTAAGCAACAAGCTTACCTCATGTGAGACAGAGATCAATCTGGGAAGAGCAGCAAAAAGTTAAACTCTTCCGACGTGTCAAGGAAAGGAAGACATTACCAAGAATTGACGTGGGGCCATTTCGTTTCTTGGGGGTTCCTAGCGAAGGGTAAACCAAGAGTGTCCTGTTTATAACTGCAGTGTTAATATAGCCATGATGTGGAGATGCTGGCGCTGGACTAGGGTGGACACAGTAAAAAGTCTCACAACACCAGGTTAAAGTCCAGCAGGTTTATTTGGAATCACAAGGTTTTGGCACGCTGCTCCTTCAGCAGGCTCCATCACTCACCTGATGAAGGAGTAGCACTCCGGAAGCTCGTGATTCCAAATAACCCTTTTGGACTTTAACCTGCTGTTGTGAGACTTCTTACTGTGTTAATGTTAAGCCTACTTGTGACATTAATAGATAAACTTTAAACCTCATACCTGAAGAGGGACGTGTTTGAAGGGATCGTATTTTGGGCTATAAGGGAAAGCAAATCATTGTAAAATTTAGAGAACAGGCGCCAGAGATAAAGAAACCAGAGACTGAATTTTATAGAGAATACTGAAGTTTCACGGCTGAAGATGGTAAGGGAAACCCACTCGGAGGGCAGCGGGACCCTGGGCTGGCATTTCGCTAGTGGTGTCCAAGTAAGAGGCCATCACCATGGCCACTGTCCAATTGAGGATGGCTGCCTGCCACCTCCCCCTTGTCCCAAGAGCTATCAGCTCAATCACCACCTCAGCAGCACCCCTATTGCGGTGGTCAGCAATGAGATTGCAGCTTCAGTATCAGGGTACCTCAACAGTGAGGCACCAATGGAGAGGAGGGGAGATATCTTGGGGAAGGCAGGTGCTATAAGATTGTTGTAAGGACAGTCATTGGTGCTGAGTGGGTGGGAGGGGGGTGCTCCTTGGGCTGTGAAGTGCCCACCAAGCAGGGTATTCACCCTGAGAACCCATTAGGTGACTGCCATGGCATTGAGCAGTGGACTCTCCTGACATGAGCAAAATTGCTGCAGGAATGGGAGGTGATCACTGAATTGGCTGATTTAGTCCCCTAGTGGGCAGCGGAATGCCCTGCCACTGGCAATATTTCATGACTGCAGTAAGACCTCCAATGCTTTTCCCCATCATCCCTGAGGGGGCAACACAATGGCACAGTGGTTAACATTGCTGCCTCACAGCACCAGGGACCCTGGTTCAATTCCGGTCTTGGGTCACTCACTGTGTGGGGTTTGCATGTTCTCCCCATGTCTGCGTGGGTTTCCTCTGGGTTCTCCGGTTTTCTCCCAGAGTCCAAAGATGTGCAGGTTAGGTATACTGGCCAGGCTAAATTGCCCCTTATATCCCAAAATGTGTAGCTTATATGGATTAGGCATGGGAAATGTGCGGGGTTACAGCAATAGGGCAGGGGAAAAGGGCTGGGTAAGATACTCGGTCAGAGAGACAGTGCAGACTCGATGGGCCGAATGGCTTCTTCTTCTCTGTAGGGATTTTTTGATTCTATGCTCTATGATCATACTGCCAGCCCTCCGGCCTTCAACCTGTCCCCAGTGGGCTGGGAAAGCGTAGCCCTTGCAGGATTGAGGGGGATAATGCAGAGAACTTAATTTGGGGCTGGGGGGGGGGAAGAATGACTCCATTATTTCCATGTTCTCAAATGTCCAAATGATTAATGAATGTTAAACAACAACACAGAATGCCTCATGATCCTGCGTTAGTAACTCTTTCTCCATTTCGCCTATTGTGTTACTCAGGGACTGGTAGTCTTCCAGATGTGCTCCTAGGCTGATTGGTGTAACAAATTGTCCCTAAATTAGTCTCCCCTCTATCTGGTTTCCAATGTGGAGTGCCGTAAGCGTAGACAAGGGTCACGTGTGGAAGAGGGAACTCACAATGTTAAAATGGCGGCGCGGGCTAGTTGGGCCGAAGGGCCTGTTTCCTGTGCTGTGTTGTTCTTTGTTCTTTGCTTCATCGGTGAATCTAAACAGTGTTCGTGGGTAGACTGGCTGTGGAGGAGCACTTCAAAACCTGAGAGGGTAAAGTGATGCACTGTGGGAGGAGGCACCTGTGGTTCATGGGCACTAGCATGAACCAGTTGGGTTGAATGGCCCGCCTCTGAATTATATAACTGAAGTAATTCTACGTAAACCCTTGATCGCGTATGGCCTGGCACCCCACAAATGTGCATTCTGCAGTGGGGCCTTTAACTAGACTGTGTACCACAATTTCCCCTTCCATGGCCTTAACGTACTGAACCCAGTGCTCCCACTGCAACACCAGCTAGCAACACACAGGCTGAGCAGTCATCTTGAGGCTACCCTCTGGATGAAAAACAATCTGCAGCTCCGTGCATCTCATTGACCTCCTGGCTAGTTCATTTATTCACCTTTCACTGGCTCCCCGCACAAGGCTGAAGTTATGTTGATAACTATCAAAAATGAAGCACTGATTTGATCGTGGAGAATCCGGGCAGCTGACAATTTTTGTGCCCATTGTTGAGGCCTTCCGGGCCTGTTGGGCACTGCAGGGGCTGCGGTGCATTTATCAACTCCTTTATTCACACTTTAGCTTAGATGTTTTGAATCTCCTTTCTACTTTATCTTTTGGTTTGGGCAGTTCTCCTTTTTTCCCTTTTAATTTGTCCCTCAGTTAATTTGATTTAGTTTCATTGTTTAGTCAAAAAAATTGGCAATCTTTGTACCAACAGTCAGTCTGAAATGCAGATGCCAGTGTTGAACTGGGGTGGACACAGTAGGAAGTCTCACAACACCAGGTTAAAGTCCAACAGGTTTATTTGGAATCATGAGCTTTCGGAGCCCTGCTCCTTTGTCAGGTGAATGGAGTGATAGGTTTTACATGGTAGGTCACGTCTCGTCCTCTCAGTGAGTTCAGGTTGATTGAGCAATTGATATGGGCTTTTGAATGGACATCAATCTGTATTCCATTAATATGGAGGAGAAAGAGGAAAAGGTAAAAAGCTTCAAGACTGGCAAAAACCCCTTCTCTTAGAGAATGTAGAAACACCACTGGTGTTCAGATGGCACAGTGGGTTAGTACTGCTGCCTCACAGCATCAGGGACCTGGGATCAATTCCAGCCTTGTGTGGAGTTTGCACGTTCTCCCCCTGTCTGTTTGGGTTTCCTCCAGGTGCCCCAGTTACCTCATACAGTCCAAAGATGTGTGGGTTGGGTTGATTGGCTGTGCTAAATTGACCCTTAGTGTCAGAGGGATTAGCAGAGTAAATAAATGGGGTTATGGGGATAGGGCCTAGATGGGATTGTGGCTGGTGCAGACTTGATGGGCCAAATAGCCTCCTTCTGCACTGTAGTGTTTCTATGATTCTATATTCATACTAAAGGCTTTGCGTTGTAGTCATGCATCTAGAGATGCACTTCTCAAGTGTCGCCTGTGACGTTAAGGGTCACACTTTTATATTTGAATCAATTGGTTGAGGATGCAAATCCCTCTCCAGAGATATGAGTACAAAACCCAGGCTGACACATTCCCACTGCATTATTGGGGGAGTGCTGCACTGTCAGAGGTATCGTGTCCTGGATGAGAGATTACTGGCATGGGTTTCCATGTGACTGAACTGGCTGATTTCTGGCCTGCATATCTTTGGGGCAAGATGTCCCACCTGGAAACCTGGAGAGCAGGATTTTTTTCCCTTTCTTTCCTTCTCTGCCACTGCTCTGCCTCAGCATTAAGATGTTGTGAATCGAAGCTGTTGATGAACAAACCCAGTCATTAATGTCAATGCTGTCACCTTTCAAGGAAGGCTTCAGAGTGTCTCTGGAGCATTGCGCAGAATTTTCTTGTCCTGCCTGCTTCAGGAGTGGTAGTGGAGGGGACACAGCCTATGCAAAGGACCCTGGATCTCGGGTGGGATTTTCCAGTTCCAGGGCAAGTGCGCCTGGCCGGAAAATCCTGCCCATTTCCTTTGTTCTCCCCTGGAAGGTTGGCCTTTAGAAAGTTGAGAGAGTAGAACCTGGTGGGGGAAATTCTTTTCGGTCATCCAGATTCAGTTTGCAGTCCATTGATGCTGATTTTTCAGGGGGTTTGCGGGAGTGTGTATGGAGCTGGCTGCAAGAAGGACAGTGGCATTTACTTGATGGGGTCCTCTCATTGAGTTTGGGGGATGTGGCAGTGTCATGGCTGATGGAATTTCTCCAGTGGTATCTTGTGTCACTGATAAACAATCAGTGCAGCACAGGGAAGTGGTGAGGACAACTGTTCTGTACGCTAAGACTTTTGTTGACTTGCAGAGGTCAAACACTCGCTGTCATACCTTGTACCAGGTTGAGTTGGGAGCTGATTATAGAAGCGTATAATCATAGAATTCCAACATTGCAGAAGAGGCCATTAGGCCCATCGGGTCTGCACTGACTCTCCGACAGAGTATATTACCCAGGTCCTCTCCTCTGCCCTATCCCCATACATTTTCCATGGCTAATCCACCTACACATCTTTGGACACTAAGAGGCAATTTAGCATGGCCAATCCACCCTAGCCTGCACATCTTTCGAACTGTGGGAGTACCTGGAGGAAATATCCGCAGATATGGGGTTGGATCTGCTTGTCAGTAGTTGCCTTTTGAGACAGGCGGCTGCTGATGTATGCAAAATGCTTAACGTTTTCCAGAGTTTCTCCTTCAACTTAACAAGGAGGTGGAATATTTTGCTGACTAGCTGTGGGTTGATACTGTTTTGGTAGTAGTGAAGGACAGGCCAAGTTTTTTGTAGGCAGAAGTGTGGGGATTGAGAGTCGCTGGTGCAGAGTGAGCAACAATACTGCATTCATCCACAAACTGTAGGTCATGTATACATGGTCAATTTAGCTTTGGCACAGAGGTGACTGAGGTTAAAGAGTTTTCCATCTCGGTGGTAGTTAATATCCACGCCAGAGGGCAATTGATCTTTGACGAGGTGAAAAGTCACCGTCAGGTAATTGTAAATAGGATGGGGCTGTCACATAGCCTGGCTTTACCCTGGTCTGGATTCTGAAGAAGCTGGGTTCATTGCTTTGGTCAGGTTGATGAATACGATGACAAATTCCTGACATTGTTTCTGATAGAGGCTCCCTACACTACAGTGCAGAAAGAGGCCATTTGGCCCTTCTAGTCTGCACCAACTCTCCCATAGAGCATCTTACCTAGGTTCTATCCTCATGTATTTACTTCACTAATTCCTTCTAACCTGAATGTTTTGCTTGATTTTCTCTGGCAACAGGGAGTCTGACGGAAGTGCCTCTGGAAGAATAAGGCTAAACCATTCTCTGGGAGGACTTCCTCAGGCACAGGAAGCAGGCAGTTTAGGAACAGGCACCTCACGGTTTCCCCTGCTTTGGACAAGACGGAAATAACTCAATCATTTCCTCAGAATGATTTATCTCCTTCTTGAAGATAGTTACAACTGGTGCGCTCCTGAAGTTAGGAGGGTGGGAGATATCTCCATCATGCCAAGCACACATGAGGACATTATAATTGTTGTAAACCTGTATGTTAAAATGGACACTGTTGGACTTTTAAAATGACCGCACGGGTCGTCTGACCTTTATTGACAGCAATGGTTGTCCGGCTTCTGGAAAACTCCAAATGGATTGGCAACGGAGCTGCCTAAGATGGCTCTCTTGTGGTATTTCATACTTGCCATTGTGCAGGACCATTTAGAAGAACACCAAAACAATGTGACGATGGATCAGAACCATTCTCTGCCACCACGATAATATTAACAGTTTGTCCACTTCTTTTCTTTATTCTTTCCCAGGATGTGGGCATTGTAGCCCATCTCTAATTGTTCCCTGAGCTGAGCGTCTTGATTTCAGAGGGCATTTAAAGGTCAAACACGTTGCTGTTGATCTGGAGTCGTATGTAGGCCAGACCAGGTAAGGATGGCAGATTTCCTTCCCTAAAGGATATTAGTGAACCAGATGGGTTTTACAACAATGGCTTCATGGTCATCTTCAGACTTTTAATCCCAGACTTTTATTGAATTCAAACTTCAGCATCCACCTTGGTGGGATTCGAACACAGGTCCGCAGAGCATTACCCTAAGTGTCTGGACTGCTAATTCAGTGACAATACCACTACACCATCACCTCCTACATGATGGAGAAATAATGTACCTTCAGCAAGTTTATTTTGCTTTTCCGTCGTAGAATCACAGTGTACACTTACTGATACATTGACACAATGAACTCAGACTTGAAAGACAATTGGCATTCCAAACTCTAAATTAGCTTACCACTTACTTGGCTTAATTGGAACATGATTCACCATTTTGACATCATGGTCATCTTGGACTTAGAAACATAGAAACTAGAAACAAGAATAGGCTATTTGGCCCTTCGAGCCTGCTCCACCACTCATTTTGATCGCGGCTGATCATCAAATTCAATATCCTGACCCCCCGCTTCCTCCCATAACCCTTGATCCCTTTAGCCCCAAGAGCCATATCTAATTTTTTCTTGAAATCACACAACATTTTGACCTCAACTACTTTCAGTGATAATGAATTTCACACAATCACCAATCTCTGGGTGAAGAAATTTCTCCTCACCTCAGTGCTAAAAGATTTACCCTTTATCCTCAAACTATGACCTCTAATTCTGAACTCCCCCACCATCAGGAACCTTCTTTCTGAATCTACCCTGTCTAACCCTGTTAGAATATTATAAGTTGCTATGAGACCCCCCCAAAACTCGCTCTTCTAAACTCCAGTGAATATGATCCTAACCGACTTAGTCTCCCCTCATATGACAGACCTGCCATCCCAGGAATCAGCTTGGTAAACCTTTGCTGTACTCCCTCGATAGCAAGGACATCCTTCCTCAGATAAAGACACCAAAACTGCACAAAATACTCTAGGTGTGGCCTCATCAATGCTCTATACAATTGCAGCAAAACATCCCAACCTCTATATTCAAATCTTCTCACTATGAAGGCCAACATACCATTTGCTTTCTTTACTACCTGTTGTACCTGTCTGCTTACTTCCAGTGACTAAAGCACAAGGACACCAAGGTTTTGCTGAGTATCCACCTCTCAATTTACAACCATTGAAGTAATAATCTGTCTTCCTATTATTGTGACCAAAGTGAATTACTTCATATTTATCCATATTATACTTCATCTGCCATGCACATGCCCACACACTCAGCCTTCCAAGTCACAGTGAAGCATCTCTGCATCCTCCTTACAGCTCACCCTCCCACCCAACTTTGTATCATTTGCAAACTTGGAGGTAATACATTCAGTTCCCTCTTCCAAATGATTAGTATATAATGCGAACAGTTGGGGTCCTGGTACAGATCTCTGCAGAACCCCACTAGTCACTGGCTGTCAGTCAGAAAAGGACTCATTTAAGCCAACTCTTTGCTTCCTTTCTGCTAACCAGCATTCTATCCATCTCAAGACATTACCTACAATCCCAAGTTCTTGTCTGCCAAGAGAATCGAAAAGTCAGAGCAAACGCCCCAGAGAAAGAGATCCATCTCGCAATCACATGAAGAAAGGCCTTGAGTGGAAACCATTTCTGTTATAGGGAGAGACTGAGAGAGGCATCCAGAAACACCCAGTGGTTCTGCTGTATGTGACAGGGCTGTTTTGAAAGTGCTGTATCTGCAAAATCAGGGAAGAAAGTAACCCTCTGTCCTCTTTGTGAACCTGAGTCCAACTGTGAAGTTCGCTGGTCAAAGCAGCATCTGGCTATTTGACTGTGAAAGTCATCGCAGCTGCAGAGATAATCTTTGATTTGATTTATTATTGTCACATGTATTGGGATACAGTGAAAAGTATTATTTCCTGTACGTTATACAGACAAAGCATACTGTTCATAGAGTACGTAGGAGAGAAGGAAGGGAGAGGGTGTAAAATGTATTGTTACGGTCATAGTGAGAGTGTAGAGAAAGATTAACTTAATATATGGTAGGTTCATTCAAAAATCTGTTGACAGCAGGGAAGAAGCTATTCTTGAGTCGGTTGGTATGTAATCTCAGGTTTTTGTATTTTTTCCCGACAGGAGAAGGTGGAGAGGAGTATGTCCAGGGTGCATGGGGTCCTTGATTATGTTGGCTGTTTTTCCGAGGCAGCAGGAAATGTAGACAGAATCAATGGTTGGGAGGCTGGTTTGAGTGATGGTCTGGGTTATGTTCACAACTCCTTGTTGTCTTGGTCAGAGCAGGAGCCATACCAAGCTAATTCTACAATCTCAGAACCTTTACTTTAGACCACCACGTGCCTTGATGTCAAGCTGCCAGGCCTATGCTGAACAAAGAGATTGAACGGATCCAATTTCCATAAGTACCATGTTTATCTTCAACTGCATGTAATGCTTGTGTGTGCTTGTATTAGTCATTATCATTTCTTATGTAACTTCCAGAGCAATGCTGTGAAATAAACTAACCTTTTGCATTTGAAGTAAAATGGTTTGTTTGCTAGGTAAGTTTAAATGGAATTACTCTTTCCAAGGGAAAAATATACAAGTCCCAGCCGCCCCAGAATTGAGGGGATGGGGGAGGGCAAAGCTCACAGAACAGAGATCACCGTTGGCCTCGGGCAGGATTTTACGCTCTTACCTGAGCGATGTCGTAAAATCCCACCCACACACTCACGTACAAATACATCACCCAAAGATGAATTGTGGAAATGCCTTAAAAAGGGGAAATTTTCCCATTCCATCCCATCATGGAAAGGTCTGTTGACCTTGTGCGGGATTATACAGCTTCGAAAATCCCACCCAAAATGTCTATGACATGCCCAAATCTGTAGGATGATCACATGGAGTTTTAATGTGAGCAGAAATCCACCAACTTTGAAGGCCTCAACTGGAACTGGGCCTGTATAGGGTGATATATTTCCCCTCCTTCCACCCCTCCATCCCACCCCACTCAATGTAATGAGTTTTCTGGTGGCTGGGGCAGTTTGTCATTGGCCACTAGCGGAATATTCTGGTACCACTGATGTCTATGGCCTTGTGCATTGCTTGTCTATCCCACCATCTGGGAACCAGGGGCCGTCGCCTTTGGCAGGACCGGAAGATCCTGCCGGAGCGAAGGGCTGGAAAGTCTCACCCATAGTTTCCCAGCTTCCCTTTGTCCTTCAGGAAAAATATACAAAAGCCTGAGGTCGCGTACCAATCGACTCAAGAACAACTTCTTCCCTGTTGCGGTCAGACTTTTGAATGGACTTACCTTGCATTAAGTTGATCTTTCTCTACACCCTAGCTATGACTGTAACACTACATTCTGCACTCTCTCATTTCCTTCTCTATGAACAGTATGATTTGCCTGTATAGCGTGCAAGAAACAATGCTTTTCACTGTATGCTAATATGTGTCAGAATAATAAATCAAATATCATTTTCCATCCTCTCAATTGTTTTAAGTTTATTTATTAGTGGAACAAGTAGGCTTACATTAATACTGCAATGAATTTACTGTGAAAATCCCCTTGTTGTCACTCTTCGGCACATGTTAGGGTACACTGAGGGAGAATTTAGCATGGCTAATGCACCTAACCAGCATGTCTTTCAGACTGTGGGAGGAAATCGGAGCATCCAGAAGAATCCCACACAGACACCAGAAGAACGTGCAGACTCCACACAGACAGTGACCCAACCTGGAATTGAACCTGGGGCCCTGGCACTGTGGGGCAGCAGTGCTAACCAATGTGCCACTCTGCTGATTACTTATTGCATCTCCACCATTGAAGGTGGTACACTCATGCCCTCCAGCACTGGGCTCGGGGCAATGGTTTGTAGAGTATCAGCAACCTCACTGTGGATGGTTGAGGAGTTGTCGAAAATGTTCTTCCCAGTGTAGATGGCATTGTAAATGGTACCCTATGGGCACTGGGGATTTGGACATCATCTGTCGATGGCTCTGGCGGCTTCAGGAAAGCTTTGCATATGATGATGATCGGGCATATTGTTGGATCTCTTGGGCTTTCTTTTCCTACCGGAATATGGTGACCAGGGGATTTTCACAGTTGCTTCATTGCAATGTTAATGTAAGAATTCTTGTGACAATAATAAATAGACTTCAATACTGTTAGACCTGCTGAGATTTTCCAGCATTTTCCCTTTTTGTTGATGGAAGAGGGTGTTTGTTACAATCAGGCCATGCTGAGCACACTTTATCAGCAGGAGGAAGCCATTTACATTTGTGCATTGAGCCCGGATAGTTTGGTTGCTTCAAGCATTAGAATTTTAACCTGAGGGCCCAGGGTTCAAGTCCCTGTTCGGAAGCTGCCTATAATTTTGAGTTTACAATTCTCATGGAATTCGTGCAATTCCAGGAAACATGAAAAATTCATGCCAGTATATAGTAAGAAAACAGTATACAGTAAGAATACAATAAACAATAAGAATGCAGTATACAACAAGAATACAGTATACAGTAAGAATACAGTATACAGCAAGAGTACAGTATAGAGCAAGAATATGGTATACAGTAAGAATATGGTATACAGTAAAAAAAGGTACACAGTAAGAAAACAGTTTACAGCAAGAATATGGTGTACAGCAAGAATACTGCGTACAGTAAGAAAACGGTTTACAGTAAGAATACAGTATACAGTAAGAATACTTTCACGGGGCTCACGGGAGGATTTTAAAAGCAAGCTGAAGGCTGGACCTACTTGCACAGTAAGTCTGTGAAGCTCAGAAAGATGCCATTAACGATGGAACATTATGCAACAGTTGGATAATGCTCATTGTCTTGAGGCTTGACGGCTATGAGTCAGAAATATTATGGGCCAGATTCCGTGGGAAAGTGAAGTGCCAGATTGAGAAGTTGCTGATATTGAGAAATGAACAGGTTTTTCAGACAAAGCCAGAAAAAAATAATCCACAACTTTCTGTTCCCCTCCCTCCTCTAGCCGAGGTCATGAGCAAAATGTAATACAGAACTTGCAGCTGCTCTCGTTGGTGGTTAGCTCTGCAGCCTCACATCACCAGGGACCGGGTTCGATTCTGGCCTTGGGTGACTGTCTGGGTGGAGTCTGCATGTTCTCCCCGTGTCTGTGTGGGTTTCTTTCGGGTGCTCTGGTGTCCTCCCACATTCCAAAGGGGTGGCACTGTGGACAGTGGTTAGCACTGCTTCTTCACAGCGTCAGGGACCTGTGTTCGATTCCCAGTTTGGGTCACTGTCTGTGAGGAGTTTGCATATTCGCCAGGTGTCTGTGTGGGTTTCCTCTGGGTGGTCTGGTTTCCTCCCACATTCTAAAAGATGCATTGACCTGAACAGGTGCCAGACTGTGGTGACTAGAGGAATTTCACAGTAACTTCATTGCAGTGTTAATGTAAGCCTTACTTGTGGCTAATAAATGAACTTTACTTCACGTGCAGGTTAGATGGATTGGCCATGCTAAATTGCCCTTTAGTGTCCAAAGATATGCAGGTTAGGCGGATTGGCCAGAGTAAATTGCCCCCTAGTGTCCAAAGATGTGAGGGTTAGGTTGATTGGCTGTGCTATATTGCCCCTTATTGATAGGGGGATAAGCAGGGTAAATACATGGGGTTACAGAGATCAGTGCAGACTTGATTGGCCAAATGGTCTTGTTCTGCACAATAAGGATTCTATGACCCTATGAAGCACATTGCTTTCTTATTTCAACAATTCTGGCCCTGAATGGGCTTCTGATCTTCTGATCAAGTACTTTTGCTATCTTCCCAGGACCCCCAGGGGCACTCCAATCCATAGAATGTCTGGCCCTAGCCTTTTGGATCATCTTGCCCTTAAGAGTGGTAGGCTCTGTCCCACACATTTTGAGAACTGCTGAATATTGTTCAGACAGTGCATGGAGGCAGAAATCCAATGCTATGGTGTCCACCCTACCATTTCTTCATTGCTACGCCTGGCACCTAAATGCAATGAAGCAGGCCCTCATATTAATTAGAAAGGAAAGAAACTCCAGAGCCACTGGGGTGAACCATAAACATTTTGATAGTTCTTTTAAAGAGCTAGCCTAGGCATGATGGGCCAAATGATCTCCTTCTGTGCTGTATAGTCCGAGGAGTTTGATTAATGACAGGCTTTTCTGATTCAATTATTTTGCATAGGCCTGAATGATACAGGCTCAAATTCTCCAATCACTCTTGGAGCTGGGATTTTCCAATCCCGCTGCTATGAATCGAGATTCGACTGAGCCCCAAATCCTCTGTTCTCACTGGCAGCAACAGCAGAGTGTACAAGACTGGAGATTTCCTGCCACAATGTTGTAAGTGATTAATGGGAATTCCACTTCCTCCGTGGAGTTCAAATCCTGTGAACCAAAACTGAAGATATTGGCTGGAATTCTCTGCATGGCCCACTGCTGCTGCCAGTGAGAATGGAGAATTGGGCACTCAACCAAATCTCCATTCACTGCGGCAGGACTGGATAATCCCAGATAATTGGGTGAATTCGGCGGATTTTGGCCATTATTCCTCAGATTCAGCCTGCAAATCTCCGACAACGCCCCTGTTGATCAATCTTGATCAGTGACATATTGTTGGGGATATTGCCTATCATGCATTTCATCCAGATCTTATGCACTTGATAATGCTGTGATCATTTAGAATGAAATAATTTCACAACCCAAGCAGGAATTCCTTTTCAGATCTACCAACATGACTTCACTGACAATTTGTTTTAATAACTCCAACTTGAAATTGGGTAGGAATTCCTAACCTGAGAGTATTGATAGGCAAAGGGATCTGGGTGTACAGGTACACAAGTCACTGAAAGTGGTGATGCAGATCGAGAAGGTAGTCAAGAAGGCATACGGCATGCCTGCCTTCAAAGGCCAGGGCATTGAGTTTAAAAATTGGCAAGTCATATCGCAGCTTTATAGAACCTGAGTTAGACTGTACTTGGAATACAGTGTTCAATTCTGGTCGTCACACTACCAGAAGGGTGTGGAGGCTTTGGAGAGGGTACAGAAAAGATTTACCAGGATATTGTCTGGTATGGAGGGCATTAGCTATGAGGAGAGGTTGGAGAAACTTGATTTGTTCTCATTGGAACGATGAAGGTTGAGGGGCAACCTGATAGAAGTCTACAAGATTATGAGAGGCATGGACAGAGCGGATAGCCAGAAACTTTTTCCCAGTGTGGAAGGGTCAATTGCTAGGAGGCATAGGTTTAAGGTGTGAGGGGCAAGGTTTAAAGAAAATGTACGAGGCATGTTTTTCACGTAGAGGGTGGTGGGTGCCTGGAATTGCTGCCGGGGGAAGTAGCAGGAAGCAGATATGATAGTGACTTTTAAGGGGCGTCTTGACAAATACATAAATAGGATGGGGATAGAGGGATATGGTCCTTGGAAGGGTAGGGGTTTTAGTTCAGTTGGGCAGCATGATCGGTGCAGGCTGGAAGGCTGAAGGGTCTGTCCTGTGCTGTAATTTTCTTTATTCTTTGTTTTTTGAAAAAACAGTATCCATTTAATTGTAGAACTATATTAAGTCAAAAAAAGTTTTGCCATTGCAATGCATCAAGGAGAACAAATTCAATGTTTTGATAGAGACATTGATCATCCAAAAAGATATCAAAAGGTTTGCAAACATGACTTTCTCATCAGGGCACCGAAATGCTTACATAGGAACAGGAGGAGGCTATTCGGACCTTCAATTGCTTTCACCGTTCTAACTTCCATTTATCTGCCTTTTAAGGCTTTCTGGAAGTTCTATATTTCAGTACCAAGAGAGTGACTACATTGCAAGTCCAGCAATGGGACGAGATAAGGTGTTCCCCCCGTGCCCCCCACCACCCACAACAGCCTCCCCACCCCCACCCCTGCCCGCAAGTGATCCAAGAACCTAGGGTAATGCACTGGGGACCTGGGTTCAAACCCCCCAATGGCAGGTGGTGGAATTTGAATTTAATAAAAATCTGGAATTAAAAGTCTAATGATGATCATGAAACCATTGACCATTGTTGTAAAAACCCATCTGGTTCACTAATGTCTTTTAGGGAAGGAAGTCTGCCATCCTTACTCAGTCTGGTCTGCACGTGACTCCAGAGCCACAGAAATATGATTCATTCTCAAGAACAATTAGGAATGGGCAATATATGCTGGCCCATTTCATGAAAATATAAAATTTTAACTTATATTTCCACCAGAAACGCCACCAAGGTGAAACAGGAGTAAAGTCCCAAACACAATCTATCATGTACACTGGGCTACTAATCAGCAACCCTTTGTCCATTCAGACATAGGTGAAAACGTCACCAGCCCTTCAAACCTCCCATCAGTTTTGTGCAGGAAAGAACATGGAAACTCGAGAGGAAACAGGAGTTTCCTTCTGTGGTGTGTCTTTATCATGTCCGCCCATCACTTAATGACCTCTCCTTCAACACATAGCCTCTTTGGGTTAATCTGGGCAAATCCAGGCCTCTAAGGGGACTGGATAGGGTGGATACCTGGAGGATGTTTCCTCTTGCAGGACAGCCTAAACTAGAGGACACAGTTTAAAATCAAGACGGAAATGAGGGGAAACCTTTTCTTCCAAAGGGTCGGCCATTGGTGTGTGGAATTCTCTTTCCCAGAATGTAGTGGAATGGAGGCTGGGGGTTTGATCTTACTGCCTGTTCACACCATGTTCTTGCTGCAGTGAAATCAGAGACTCTGGTGACAAGCCAACTCTCCGGTCATGGTAGAGGGATGGGAAACTCCTGGTGGCTTGAGCGGCAGGAAAATTCCATCCTGGGTATTTGAATTTATCTAAGGCAGAGTTAGAGAGATTTTTCTTATCATAGAATGCCTACAGTGTGGAAGGAGGCCATTTGGCCCATCAAGTCTGCACCAACCGCAATCCCACCCAGGCCCTATTCCTATAACCCCACATATTTACCCTGTTAATCCCCCTGACACTTAGGGGCAATTTACTATGGCCAATCAACCTAACCCACACATCTTTGGACCGTGGGGGGAAACCGGAGCACCCGGAGGAAACCCAAGTGGACATGGGGAGAATGTGCAAACTCCACACAGACAGTCACCCTAGGCTGGAATTGAACTCAGGTACCTAGTGCTGTGAGGTAGCAGTTCTAACCACTGTGTCACCCACAAGTTATGCAAGGGGGTCCAGGGTGACGGTGGGGGAGGGAGTACGGTGATGAGGGTTGGGTGCAGAAAGTAATGTGGAGCTGACACCACAACCAGATCAGCCAGGATCTTATTGAACTGTGGAGCAGATTCGAAGGGCTGAAGGGCCCATTTCCTGGTCAGTCATAGAATCGGGGAACGGAATTTTCCTGTCTCGCTCACTCCTGGGCTCATCCAGTCCTGCTGAAAGTCAATGGATTTTCAGCTGACTCTCTGCACCTCCTGAGGCAGGTCCCACCATGACAGGGCCAGAGAGTTCTGGCTGCAGACTGTTTGCAATGCAGAAGGTGGCCATTTGGCACATCGTGTGCGTGCTTCCTCCCTGTATGAGCAAGTCATCCAACTCCACTCCCCCACCATTGCCCCACAGGCCTGGCATCTCTTTTATTCACATCACTGACAGATGGTCAACTCTGCACACCCTGTCAAGGATGGGGAGGAGGAGGGCGGAGAGCAGTGACAAGGGAGGACAGGAAAGTGGAAGGGAGAGGAGACAGAGAGGGAAGGGGAATGAAAAAAGGGTAAGAGGAAGGAGAGAAGCAAAAAAAGGAAGTGAAATATGGCGGGGGGTTGTAAAGAGGTGAAGAGGTCAGAGGAGATGTGAGAAAGAAGAGAGATGAGGAGAGGGAAAAAGGAGCAAGACATTGAAGATAGTAGAGGGAGAAGGTAAAGGCTTAAGCTGTGAAGGCAGAAGGACAGGAGACTGAGGAGATATGGGGAGGGAGGAGTGGGGAGTGAATGGAAATATTAAAATTACTCATCTCCAATCTTTATCTTCTTTGAACTATCTGCTCAACACCAACACCCTGCCAGCTTCACGTCCCTCTCTTTTCCGTCTCCTCTCTTCTTCAGCTTCCACCCTTTCACCCCCTTCTCTGTTAACCTTCCCCTTTTCTGCAACCTCCTTGCCTTCCCCCTCTTCTTCCTCTACTCCACCATTCTCCTCCTCTCCTTCATCCCTCCTCTGCTCCCTCGATTGTTTTGCTTGTGAATGCCGTTACTACATTTACTTTAGGCTGTACTTTGTGTGAAATCTGCACTGTACTTTAGTTAGATCAGTGTCTCTTTAAATCCCTGTCTCATGATGTAACCCAAATTGCAATTTCTCATAACTACTCACTGGCTTCTATAATTATATTGCATCAAATGCATCATGATAGATAATGAGGACGATTGTAGTCTGTCTCTCTGTTAATAGATAGCTGGAAAATCAAAACTCAACATAAAGCAATGGGAGGTATTAAACACCACTTCCAGTTTGATTTAGAGAACATATATTTAGTGCCCCTCCCAAAACAACAAGCCAATATCTGCTTGGTTCATTCATATCAGATCCACCCTCTAATAATTGCTTTAATTGGGGTTTTAGTTAGTTATATATTCTATTACAACAGTGTTTAGACTTAAGCAGAGAGTCACTATAATTATCCTCAATGTTGGAGCAGTGGGGACATACTGAGTTCAGATGTAACTATACAGTAACGGGACTGGGCCCAGATTAAAGTTCTTGCTGCAATAATATTCCCTGCTGATATTAAATAACATTTATGAATTTGCCAATGATCTATTTCCTACAGGCACTAGCTGATGAAGCATTAACTCAGACACAGCCAGGCTCGATTGCTAAGCTGATCCAAGGTAGTCGATCTCAGGCTGAAGAAGTGCCACTAGGACAGAAGAGGAAGAGTCAGTCAGTCTATCCTGCTCCAGAACATTGTTGCTGTCTGGATTTTGGTTGGAAAACGCAGATCTGTGGAAGGTGCCCCGATGATGCCTCCCATGGTTGTGATTCTTGTTGACACAGTCTGAGTAATAGTCACTTGGGTGAATTACTGTGAGTTGAAGCCTAGCAAGAGGTAGGAATTTCAGGAGATGAGCAGGCTGGGTAAACAAACATCGCCAAACTCTCATAGTCTTTCAACACCACTCCTGACACAACCCAGGCAAAAGGATATTGGGAAGGCTGGTGGGAAGGATGGTGCTAGCCTGCTTGTTCCTTATAGGGGACCTGTCTCAAAGGGAAATCCCCACCTCGGGAACTCCTGTGTCCGTGTCTTCACAGGCTGAAAGCTGAGAGGTTGGTATCTCAAACGCAAAGAAGTCTATCCTGCTGCTTCAAGGGTGCAAGGAAAACACAATAGGTGTATCGGCCAAGGAAACCCTGAGCCTTCAAGAGCTGGCAGTTGATATATGTGTGTGTATGTGCATGTATGTCCATTTAATGATTCCCCATTACAAAATAAGGCATTTGAAACCAATCCCTGGTCTTCCCATGGGTCGCTGACCAATCGTTGCCCTAAGATGTGCTTCATAGAAATCCTACATGATTTCCATAAGAAGGCCACTTGGCCCATCAAGTCCACACCGACAGGCCCTATCTCCATAATCCCACATATTTATCCCTCTAATCTACGCATCCCAGGACACTAAGAGGCAAGTTAGCATGGCCAATGCACCTAACCCACACATCTTTGGACTGTGGGAGGAAACCAGAGCAGCCGGAGGAAACCCCCGCAGACACGGGGAGAATGTGTAGACTTCACACTGATGGTGACCCGAGACCAGAATTTGGACCCAGGCCCCTGGATCTGTGAGATATCAGTGATAACGAATGTGCCACCATGCTGCTTGTATGTGGATGTGCAGCAACACCGAAGGGAGCCGTAAATTTGTTCAGATGTCATTGTGTTGAAGGTAGTATGTCTATGCAATCACAGAACGACTGTATGAACATACTTAAAAGTAGTGCACATTAAATTGAGTGGTCTATACGCTGCGAAGAATGTGATCAGTACAATTGGTACTTTAGTCTTGATATCTCCCTGGAACTAATAGGAGGGACTGCTGATCTGGACAGCTTTGACCAGGGTCAGGTAGATCGGGTGAGAGGGGGAGGGTCACCAGCCAATAGAGGCCAGATGTTTGCCCACCCATGTTAATTAGGTGCCATCCCCCTTTCCTGCCTTACGAGGGCTCTCACAACGGATGAAAGTTGGGATTCAGTCCTTCTGAAAAGAAAATGAGGCAGCATGGTGGAACAGTGGTTAGCATTGTTGCCTTATAGTGCCAGGGACCCGGGTTCGATTCCAACGTTTGCACGTTTCCCCCGTGTCTACATGGGTTTCCTCCCACAGTCCAAAAACGTGCAGATTGGCCATGCTAAAATTGCTCCTTAGAGTCAGGGAGATTAGCAGGGTAAATAGGGGGAGTTATGGCTGGGTGGGATTGTGGTCGATGCAGGGCTGAATGGCCTCCTACTGAACTGCAGAGAGTAGTGTTTACGTTTTGGAAATGTGTTCGAAAAAGAAAGGGCAGACTGAAATGATACACTGAGTTGGAAGAGCTGAAGTTTTTGTTGAGTTTGTTGTCGGTTCTTGCGCAACCTGTGGATCAGTGCAGGGTTACGCAGGAGCTTTGCTATTGAAGCTTTACAGACAATGCTGGGCGTCTGCCAAAGAATGTTGCACACAAAAGCTGAGATTGCTTAACGTGACCAGATTTAGCCCAGGATAAATTTCAGCAAATATTTCCCAGCACCTCAGATTAAAAGATGATATTCCAAAAACTATTTCCTGTTCTCTGGAAACTCCACCCTGCTCTTGTCCCACTGTAATCAAGTCAAAGTGATTTGGCGTTTCTTCCAAAAATACCTGTCCATTCAGCCTTTCTGATACGGTAGTGTTACATAAACAAATTGCAGAGCTCAGAAATGTCCACCCAGCACTTGTTTTGACAGGGTGTTTTTTTTTTGAAAAAATGCAATGGTGAATCACCACTTATCGAAATAAAATTTAAAGGGATCTCACCAAAACTAGAATGGGAGAGCACTGGGAGGGATTGGTAAAATAGGCCTGGATCTGGATCCCACCCTGACCACAGGGATTCTTCAGGGCCTTGTACAGCCAAGGGTGGAGATTTTGGACATAGGGAGTTTGTGCCAAGTTCCCCTGCATCTCATTCTGCAGGGGCACAGTTGCTGCCACAGTTGAAAGTATGGCGCATAAAGCCACCAAAGCATAAATGCTAGGTTGATCGACTGGACTCCCTGAAGGAAAACTACCTGAGGTTTTTCAATCAAGATGCAAGTATTTGAGAGGGGAGCTACACTACATGGGTGGTGTGGTGGCACACTGCTGCCTCACGGTGCCCCCAGATTCGATTCCAGCCTTGGGTTACATGTCTGTGTGGAGTTTGTGTGTTCTCCCTGTGTCTGTGTGGGTTTCCTCTGGGTGCTCTGGTTTCCTCCCACATTCCAAAGATGTGCGGGTTAGGTGGATTGGACATGCTAAATTCTCCCTTAGTGTCCCAAGATTTGTAGGTTAGGTGGATTGGCCATGGTAAATTGTCCCTCATGTCCTAAGATGTGTAGCTGAGGGGGATTAGCGGGGTAAATACGTGGGGTTACAGAGACTTGATGGGGGGAAGACCTGGGGAAGATACTCTGTCATAGAACATAGAACATCACAGTGCAGTACAGGCCCTTCGGCCCTCGATGTTGCGCCGATCAGTGGAACGAATCTCATGACCCTCTAACCTAAACTATTCCAATATTATCCATATGCCTATCCACTGACCATTTGAATGCCCTTAAAGTTGGCAAGTCCACAGCTGCTGCAGGCAGGGCATTCCACGCCCTTACTACCCTCTGAGTAAAGAACCTATCTCTGACATCTGTCCTATAATTATCACTCCTCAATTTAAAGCTATGTCCCCTCGTGTTAGCCATCACCATCCGAGGAAAAAGGCTCTCATTGTCTATCCTATCTAATCCTCTGATCATCTTGTATGCTTCAATTAGGTCACCTCTTAACCTTCTTCTCTCTAACGAAAACAACATCGAATCCCTCAGCCTTTCCTCATAAGACCTTCCCACCGTACCAGGCAACATCCTGGTAAACCTCCTCTGCACCCTTTCCAGTGCCGCCACATCCATTTTATAACGTGGCGACCAGAACTGTACGCAATACTCCACGTGCGACCGCGCCAGAGTTTTGTACAATTGCAACATGATCTCACGGCTCCAAAATTCAATCCCTCTACCAATAAAAGCTAACACATTGTACGCCTTCTTAACAACCTTATCAACCTGGGTGCCAACTTTCAGGGAGCTATGCACATGTACACCCAGATCTCTCTGTTCGTCGACACTACCAAGAGTCGGTGCAGACTTGAAGGGCTAAATGTCCTCCTTCTGCACTGTAGCGATTCTATGATTCATCAAACCCCCGCCTCCCACTCCCCCACCTCCTGCCACCCCACCATACTCCCCTTACAAAGAGCATTTTAAAAAAACAGGTGGGTGGGGTGGAGGAGGGGACTTCTACTAGCAGTGAGAATGGAGTGTGCCATCTGGGAAGACGGCACAATAAATCCTTTCCTGTCTGCAAGAGGTCTTCCCGAGGTGTCCCCTGCTGTCAGGCACTCTATGCTTGATCGAAGGAGCTGCCAGTGGGAAATGGGGATCCTCGCAGAGAGCAACCTCTATGCTCTTGCTGTCGACCAACCCTCCATCCCCTTTTGCCAGCGTGCCCCTCCCCAGGACCCTTGTCCTCCTCCACTTATCTGACTCCGCTGGGGTGGTGAGATGGGGGTGGTGGGGGGGCGGGAGCTGGAACTTATCTGACTTGGCTGGGGGACAGGGTGGTTAGGGGGGTTAATGGGGATGGTGATGGGAATCGGACAATGATTCTCTGCGAAGGCCTCAGTGCAGTCCCGGCAATGGCCACCTCTCCTGGTGGCGCTGCTGGAGTTCCTCTGATTGACCAGCAACTCTCAGGGTGGGACATCCACTCAGGCACTGCAGGTGCCACAATTAAATGTCCCCCCCCTCCCCCACCGGAACCAGGAGCCCAGGCTCCAGTGTTCACACTGCCAGTTAGGTGTTTTGTTATGTTGGGGCTCCCAGGTCTGGAGCCCCTTCTACCCATTGGCATTGGGGGCAGCAATTTCCAATTTCCATTCCCAGTTGTGTGTAAGAAGCACATCCTTATTTCAGGCTAGAATGGCCTCATTCTAATCTTATGATTGTTATCCCTTGTTCTGGATTTCTCCCTTAAGAAGAAAGCATTGTAGTATAATTACCCTCTTAAATCTCTTTATGATTTTAAAGATCGCAATGAGATCACCCTTCAACTTTCTAAGCCTAAGGGAATACAATCCAGGTTAATGGAAGCTCCCCTCGCAGAGTTTAATCCTTTAAGCTTCATTCTGATGAGGCTGCACCCTTTCTCATCTGTGGTTCTCAATACTGAACATGGTACTCCAGATATGCTTTGACTCTAACAAGTGAAGCAAGACTTTCTCCCACCAGTACTGTGACAAGAAGGAAATTCCATCAGCTGCCAGACTTACATCTTTCTGGCATTGGGAAGGCATGGGGAGGATGGGGGGGTGGGGGGTGGGGGTGTACTTGCTGTTGGTCCCCCGGTGCCAGCGTGCCCCTCCCTGGGAACCCATTCTGCCCCACTTTTCAGCCTCTGCAGAATCTTGAATCATAGAATCACTACAGCGCAGAAGGGGCCCATTGATTCTGCATCACTCTCTTGATAATTTTTGACAGACTATCTTAACCCGGCCCTCTACCCCACCCTATCCCCGTAACCCCACACATATACCATAGCCAATCCATTTAATCTTCACATCTTAGGGCACTAAGGGTCAATTTAGAATGGCCAACCCACCTAACCTGCATATCTATGGAGTGTGGGAGGAAACCGGAGCACCCAGAGGAAACCCATGGAGACAACATGCAAACTCCACACAGACAGTCACCCAAGGCCGGAATTGAACCTGGATCCCTGGTGCTGTGAGGCAGCAGTGCTAACCACTGTGCCACCATGCCACCCTCTAACAGTGATTCTCTGCAATGGCTCCTGTGCAATTAGTGCAAACTAGGAAGAAGAGATTCACTTCATGGAGAGGAATAAATACATAACTCCGACTGGAGTTGAAGCATGGTATGGGAATGGAGGGATTGGAAAACTGGGAATTAGTAACATGTGAGCAGCTAATACTGCAATCAAATGGTACAATTGGGGAGACGATGGCCTAGTAGTATTATAGCTAGACCTTTAATCCAGAATCTGAGCTAATGTTCTGGGGACCCAGGTTTGAATCCCACCACGACAGATGGTGGAATTTGAATTCAATAAAAATACCTGGAATTAAGAATCTACTGACGACCATGAAATGATTGTCCGAAAAACCTACCAGGTTCACTAATATCCTTTAGGGAAGGAAATCTGCCATCCTTACCTGGTCTGTCTGATCTACATGTGACTCCAGAGCCACAGCAATGTGGTTGACTCTCAACTGCCCTCTGAAATGGCCAAGCAAGCCACTCAGTTCAATGGTAACTAGGGATGGGTAATATACGCTGTTCTGACCAGTAATACCCATGTCCCACAACTGAATAAATAAACTAATGAGGAGAAGCTATCCATCTCCAGGGTAATTCTCCAAAGGTTTAATAACCTTAATAGATCAGTAAAGGTAACTGTAATAGCCAAAAAGTATCATTAATGGATATTTTGTTCTTTTCATAAATCTAACTAATTTATTTATCAATGTCACAAGTAGGCTAACATTAACACTGCAATGAAGTTACTTTGAAAATCCCATAGTCGTCACACTCTGGTGCCTGTTCAGCACCCTGGAAGCCAGTAGCTTGTGCTACCAAATAAACCTGGTGGACTTTGACCTGCTGTTGTGAGACTTCTTACTGTGTTTACCCCAGTCCAATGCCGGCATCTCCACATCATGCCTGTTCGGGCACACCAAGAGAGAATTTAGCATGGCCAATGCACCTAACCAGCTCATATTTTGGGCAGTGGGAGGAAACTGGAGCACCCGGAGGAAACCCATGCAAACACAGGGAGAATGTGCAAACACCACACAGACAGTGACCCAAGCTGGGAATTGAACCCAGGTCTCTGGCCCTGTAAGGCAGCAGTGCTAACTGTGCCACCATACCCCACCCCGCCATGATGTTGCCCCTATCTATGTTTATCCTGATGGTCACAAATTTAAGGGATTCACTTTGTGTATTAAATGATTAGGATGATTAAATGACTTGTAGTCATATGTGCAAAGGGAAAGCTTAAAATAAATGGATATATTGTCCAAAAGAAGGAGGCAATATCAACCCTGGGAAGTCACTCAGCCGATGCTGGAAGGATTAGAGACTTGGGATGTTTGTGTGTGTTGACTAATGCCAAAAATATGACATGGTTTCTCTTTGTTAAGTCTCAAACTCTGGGAAGACCCTAAGAGGAAGGAAAATGTGGACGGCAGGAAGCTTGTTACACTTCCCATTTTTCTTATCTCCACAAAAGCCAGAAGCAAGGAAGATGCCACGGAAGGAGAGGATAGGAACAATTGGCTGAATCTTTAGTACAGTGGCTCATGAACTTTATCACTTCAGTGAATCAGCAGCAGCAGTTTAACACAGCCCAATACAGATAGTTTAGAAGAGGAATTGGGTGATTTGGGGCTCATAATGGAACGAAAGAATGAGGCATTGGACCAGGAAGGGCTTCTCCTGACTGAAAGCTGAAGAGACTGAAGAGTCGGACACTTTAGGAACTTTCAAGCGGTTATTAGACAGGCACATGGAGCACTCCAGAATTATAGGGACGGGATAGCTTGATCTTGGGATTGGACATAGCTCGGCACAACATTGAGGGCCGAAGGGCCTGTACTGTCCTGTAATGTTTTATGTTTCTATGTAACTTTGAGTCTTGATCATTCTGACCCCTGGGTTTTAGGGATCCGAGCATCAGGCAACAGGGAGGTTACCTCTAAGAGCCTGCAAGAATGTTAGAGTCCAGAGCTCCCCTTTCTGGTACTACCCGAGAAAGCTTCTTATTAACACATTCTACCCTGGAGTGACTGGTAGCTCCAGGGACTTCTACAGATATCTCTCAGAACATAAGGTCCTCCACACATACATTTCCAAGGGTATGCTGAGGGCTGGTCCTTGAGCTGTCGCTGCAAGTGAGAACAGTGAATTGGGTGCTCAGTCCAATCTCCATTCACTGCAGCTGGGCTGGAAAATCCCAACTGCGGGTTGGGTCAAGTGTCTAACAGACAAGAGACAAGAAGCAGAGACAGGATAGTTACAAATAGGGAGGTTTTGTTGCAATTGTACAGGGTGTTGGTGAGGCCTCATCTCACCATGGATTAGCACTGCTGCCTCACAGCACCAGGGACCCGGGTTCGATTTCCAGCTTAGGTGGCAATCTGTGCGGAGTCTGCACATTCTCCCCATGTCTGTGTGGGTTTCCTCTGGTTGCTGGCTTCCTCCCATAGTCCGAAAGTCATGCTGGTTACGGCGCATGGCCATGCTAAATTCTCCCTCAGTGTACCTGAACGTACGCCGGAGTGTGGTGACTAGAGGATTTTCACAGTAACTTCATTGCAGTATTAATATAAGCCTACTAATGACACTAATAAGTAAACTTAAAACAAAATCAGTTTTGGTTCCCTTACCTTATAAAGAAAATAGTAACATTGGAGGCAGTCCAAAGGAGATTTACCAGGCTAATTCCTGGGATGAGAGGGTTGTCCTATCAAGAGCAACTAAATAACCTGGGTCTTCCTTGGAGTTTAGAAGAGTGAAGGGTGACCTTATTCAAACATACAAGATCCTGAGGGGGCTTGACAGGGCAGATGGTGAGAGTCTTGAACAAGGGGACAAAGCTACAAGATAAAGGGCCAGTCATTTAAGACTGAGGTACGTAGAAAGTTCTTCTCACGGAGGATGGTGAATCTCTGGAATTCTCTACCCAAAGGGCAATGCAGGCTGGATCATTAGACGTATTTGAAGTGGAGGTGGATAAGTACTTGATGGATTGAGGAATAGAGGGCTATGGGAAAATGGCACAGGAAAGGAGCTGAGGCCAGCATAGATCAGCCATGATTGTAATGAATGGTGGGGCAGGCTTGATGGGCTTGGTGGCCTATTTCACCTTCTATTTCATGTGTTCGAAATATGAAATTTGCTCCTTCAGTTGCATTGGGAGTTACTTACGTCTCGCCTGTTTTTACTCTGCATTGATGTCAATGGAAAGAATCATACTGGGTGGAGTATAAAACCTGTATTCCACACAAGCATGTGAGTTTCCTCCCTGGTGGGTTAGGTTACAATGACTCCTCCCTTCTCCCCTCCCCCCTCATATTAGAAGGTTTGATTATCAGTTCTGACCTTGGTTTGTCTGGTGAGGTCATTAAAGGTTTCTCAATGCTTTGTAGGGTCTATGGGAGGTAGCACTGGCAGGCCAGACCACTTTCTTTCGCTTTGGGGACATTGGTTGACTTTCCTCCCTCATTGCTAAGTAACTTCTCCCTCCTTTTGTTTCATTTGTCTAATGCAACGTCTAAAAGAGATTTAATATCTGACAAATTTGGTTTTAAAATGCTGCTGCTTTCAATTTTGAAGTGCTGACCCGTTTGTTTAAGTTTCTGTAGTTGATTGAATATTGCAAGAGTGTTGGTTTCCTGTCCTATTCTCGGGAACGTTTCCTGCCCTACTCAGAATAAAGTTTATAACAGGGAATGCTAAAGGCGCTAGGATTCTACTCAGAATATGGGAAGTAAAACTGAGGAACTGAAACAGGATGGAGTCAGAGTGGTGTACGATCCAAGTCAGAAACTCTAAGGTGTTTTACAAAGGTGTGAGTTTGGCACAGATGAGTTAGATGATGCGATGTTTCGCTCCATCTACGATTCGAGTGACCGACTAGGAAACATTTATCAAACAAAGTTAATTTGCCAAGTGGCATGGTGGCACAGTGGTTAGCACTGCTGACTCACAGTGCCAGGGACCCAGGTTCAATACCCAGCTTGGACCGCAGTCTACGTGGAGTCTACATGTTCTCCCTGTGTCTGCGTGGGTTTTCTCTGGAAGCTCTGGTTTCCTCCCGCAGTCTGAAAGATGTGCTGGTTAGGCGTATTGGCCATGCTAAATTCTCCCTTAGTGTACCCGAACAGGCGCTGGAGTGTGGCAACAATGGGGATTTTCACAGTAACTTCATTGCAGTGTTACTTGTGACAAGTAAACTTATTTAAGAACACAGTTAACATATAATAAGAAAAATTAGCATAGCTTGTACCAATTTACAAAAAAATGATATTGTGTGAACTGAGCAGTTAATTATAATGTTCCAACTCAAACAACACTCACAAACATACAACCCTTTTTATGCTTGGCACACAAAACAAATATGTTCATGTAAAACTGGATTTTGTAGCTTTGTTACTCCCGCTGTAACTTGATCCTTTGAACTGGATTACACCTGAGGCTTCTCAGTTTTGGAACACCGAGAGAGAGAGAGAAAGATAGAGACACTGCTTGCCTCTAGCTTCTAGTTTGGAACCCACAGACAGCAAGATTTCCAACACCAGAGAGAGAAACAAGAAACAATACACTCTGTCTCTAGTCCAAGCGGCAAAATGAAACTAAACCCTTGGACATTTTCTGCGGAAAAAAACTGTCTTCCAGGAGTCACCTGACCTGTCAATCATTCGCCACAAACAATTCAACAGGATCATAAAAACCCGAGGACCGTGCATTAAGCCAGATTGAAAATAAACATTGCTTCAATTACTCTGCTTCATCAGCAATAAAAGATAATGGTTACAGACAGCACAGCATCAAATCAAAAATGCCAGGCCTGCTTGGAAAAGCCCTGCAGAGAATATGATTGAAATATATTTCTGAAAGGCATCATATCGTCAGAGTGCAGATACACTTGAAGGTGGACTATCAGCCCTGACATGCCCTGGTTCAAATTCAGCTGTGCAGGAAAATCTGGGTCATATCGGTGTACCTGGTGTAGGATAAATGTTCACAGTCTGTGCTGAAATTGCAGTGGTTCTATGATTCAGTTTAGGCAAACTTTGTAGCTACATCTGGAGAAGAGCTTTATTTATGTTTTCTCAGTCCCTCATCACGTGTGTGACTTTAATGGAGTGTCACACAATTATTTGTTTTTCTCACTTATCCTGAAATTCTGCCCAAGTTCTTCTGATCTGGCTTTGGAATGATAATGGGAGACTGAGAGTTCCAGAGCCATTATTGCTAGTTAATTATCCCAACCTGATTCCCAATAACTTCTGCCCATTACTGTGTACAGTTCTGGTTGCCCTATTGTAGAAAGGATATTATTAAACTAGAAAGAGTGCTGGAAAAGTTTACTAGGATGCTACTGGGACTTGATGGTTTGAATTATAAGGAGAGGTTGGATAGACTGGGACTTTTTCTCTGTACCCTAGGAGCTGAGGGGTGATCTTATAAAGGTCTATAAAATAATGAGAAGCATAGATAAGGTAGATAGTCAACATCTTTTCCCAAAGGTAGGGGAGTCTAAAACTAGAGGGCATAGGTTTAAGGTGAGAGGGGAGAGTGCCAAAAGTGTCCAGAGGAGCAATTTTTCACATGAGTGTTTGGAATGAACTGCCGGAGGCAATTTTGTATTTTAAAAAGCATTTAGACAGTTACATGGGTAAGATGGGTATAGATGGATATGGGCCAAATGCTGGTAATTGGGACTAGCTTAGTGGTAAAAAAGAGCGAAATGGACAAGATGGGCTGAAGTGCCTGTTTCCCTACTGTAACCACTATGACTCTATAATATAGCATCATGTAGGTAAAGTCCTCCTTTAGCAGCCAGTTATGAAATCATTATGGACTGAATCTGTTTTATTCACATGGGTTTCTATCCCCATACCCTTTTTGAAGATTGAAATTTTTACGAGGACATAGGATGCCTCCCAGAGGACAATGGCTTAGTGATAGTATCATTAAACTATTAATCCAGAAACTTAGCGAACGTTCTGGAGACCAAAAGAAAAAATGCTGGAAATCTCAGCAGGCCTGGCAGCATCTGTAAGGAGAGAAAAGAGCTCTCGTTTCAAGCCCAGATGACCCTTTGTCAATGTTTTGGGGACCCAGGTTTGAAAATTCAGTAAAACATATCCGGAATTAAGAATCTACTGATGACCATGAAACCATTGTCAATTGATAGAAAAACCCATCTGGTTCACTAATGTCCTTTAGGGAAGGAAATCTGCTGTCCTGACCACAGCAATATGGTTGACTCTCAACTGCCCTTGGGCAACTAGGGATGGGCAATAAATGCTGGCCAGCCAGCAACACCCATGTCCCACAAATGAAAAAAAAGTTCTGTTTACCCCTGCAGCTTGAAATATGCCCAACTAATAGTATTTGTGATGGAAGCTTAAGGGAATTTGATAGTTCTGCCAGAAAGCACTTACTGTGTATGGAAAGAGACAAGTCTTCTTCACAGCACTCAATAAACAGATTAGACTTTGTATCAGTTCAGGATGTTCTGGTTCCAGCTCACGCTTTTTATCTTAACTAACCAGTAAGTAGGATGTCAAAGGGTCCCCAGTCAGTCACAGTAAAATCCTGTGCCGACCATGTGACATCTTGTTTTCTCTTCAAGGAAATATTCCCATGACCTTCATTGCATTTTCAGGGCAGCCTTGGTGACTCACCCTCCGCATCCTTACTACCACTGCCGAGGGAATGCAAGCCTCATCTATTTTATTGACTTCCTTTTGCGTAACCTACTTTCAGTTTTGGGAACATTGTCAATTAATTGAACTAACTTGAATTGGAATTAAATGAAAGGAAGACATAGTCTTGGACCTTGTTCTCAAAAAAAGCACCTAATCAAAATGTCCCTTCTGATGACAGACGAATCCCAACAATACAAAAGGAAATCATTCAACCCATCGAGTCTGCACTGACCACAATCCCACCCAGGCCCGATTCTCGTAACCCTGCTCATCCCCCTGACACTAGGGTCAATTTAGCATGGCCAATCAACCAACAGGACATGCCTGGAGAATTTTAGCAACTCATCTTTGGATAGTCAAACCTCAGCTTCTAGGTAAATTCAATTCCCCCCCAAGCCCTGAGACAGGTGGTGATCTGGTTAACTGGATATGTTGCACCCTGGTCTTTTTCACCCTTCCCCTATGGAACCGGCCTCGCTAATCCCTCTGTCGAGATTTCAGCTGTGCTGGAGTCACTGTTTAGACATTTACTGGCAGCCACTCTAATGACAGAAGAGGCAGGAGTTCAGGCTCAGCAATTCATTGCGTAACACCTCCGCTGAACAGGAAGTTTGTGTGCTGCAACGATAAAGAGCAGCACAGTGGTTAGCACTGCTGCCTCACAGCGCCAGGGTCCTGGGTTCGATTCCTGGCTTGGGTCACTGTCTGTGTGGAGTTTGCACATTCTTCCCATGTCTGCGTGGGTTTCCTCCTGGCGCTCCGGTTTCCTCCCACAGTCCAAAGATGTGCAGGTTAGGAGGATTAGCCATGCATAATTGTCCCTTAGTTTTCAAAGATGTGTAGGTTCAGGGGATTAGCATGTGGGGTAGGGCCTGGATGGGGAGCTCTATTAAAGAGTTAGTGCAGACTCGATGGGCCAAATGGCCTCCTCTGCACTGTAGGAATTCTATACAGGATATCTAATGACATGTTCAACCCTTTGCGTCTAATGTTTTTCTCACCATTTGTGTGAGGACTGGAATATTTTTAGGATATATTTTGATCCTTGGGATTTGAGCAAGGTTGGCATTTATGCTCATGCCCAATTGCTGTCTGTTTATAACGTGCTGGAAGGGCAGCAATAAGCACCTTGTTGGGCTAAGTAATGTGTGCTCTCTTTACTTAAAGTACAATAGAACTATTTCAGTGCAATAGAATAAATGACAAAGAACAGGAATAGCCAGGGTAAATGCGGGCAATAAGTACAAGTTAGGTCAGACCATCAGCTTCAAAAGAACAAAACTCACAGAATAATAATGTAGAATTCCTTCATCATGTTCTTTCATTAGAGTTTGAAGTGTGCTGGGGTGAAGGTGTGAGTGTAAGACATAATTCTGTCATATTAATCCTGCAAAATTAGTGAAATGCAAAGGCAGCTACCTGAATTTTGGTAATAGAAATGGACGTATCCCTCTACCATAATGTTATATATGTTAGGGCATGCCCCTTTAAGAGAATGGGTCAGATGACCCAGGACTCAAGCTCCACCCTGGATAGAGCTTGCCTGGCCAGTCTTGTGCTGATTGTGCTAGGGCTCCCCAGACTAGTGCTGCCTCATCCACAAAGGCTGTCAAGCTTACGAAGCAAGGTGCATTGCTGAAGCACAACTTAAGCACGAGCTGCGCAAGTCCAGAGACACCAGCGCAACAACTACTGTGCCTACACAAGTCTGTCCAATATGTGCCAGGACATTCTGTGCCCGAATTGGCCTGATCAGTCATCTTTGGACACACCGCAACCAGCCTCAAAATGACTAATGTGTCGAGGTCCTCATTGACGATGATGGACGAACAATGAACAACATGCTAGGGTACATACATGCTAATAAACAGTTCTAGATAGTTTACTTCCACTTATCTCGAGGTTTATTTATTAGTCTCTATTATCGTACCTCAAACATAATAAATTAGTGCATAATGAGTATTTGAAATCCTGCAAAGTGCAGACATTTCATTACTAAGCAGCATGCTCATTTGGGTGGCACAGTGGTTTGCACAGTGCCAGTGACCAGGGTTCAATTCCTGGCTTGGGTCATTGACGGCGTGGAGCTAGCACATTCTCCCCATGTCTGCGTGGGTTCCCTTCAGATGCACCAGTTTCCTCCCACAGTCCAAAAATGTGCGGGTTAGGTGGATTGACCATGCTAACTTGCTCAGGGGGGCTAGCTAGGGTAAAGGCATGGGGTTATGGGGATAGGGCCTGGGTGGGATTGTAGTCGGTGCAGACTTGATGGGCCGAATGGCCTCTTTCTGCTCTGTAGGATTCTCTGATTCTGAGCAATGAAACATATAAGGCCAAAGAATGTTTATTTTTAAAGTTGCACAACTAGTTAATAGACGGAAACAATACTTGTGTTAAAGTGAAGGGTGGGAGGTCTGCAGATTTTTTTAACATGGCAAGGGGGGCCTCAGGAGGTTAAAAATCTTGCTCTAACTAAACCGTCAATATAGCCATGAAACACTGGTCAAGAAAGTTAGCTGATGTATATTGTTTTCTGAAAATCCTACTGTTATATTCCCCTGAGTGATCTAAGTCCAACTTCCCATGTTTCTACCGCCTAAGTTGACAAAAGGAATCTATGAAAGTAAATTACCCACATGATTCCACTGCAGATTGCTGTTCATCAGTTTGCACTAATAGTGCGATACTCAACTGGAATGTGCCCTTTGGACTCGATCCAGAGTCTGCCTGTTGTTTTAGAAGAGTCTGGATTGAGTCTACTTGGGTTCACACAGATATCGAATACAGTTTGTTACTACATAACAAAATAGTAAATCAGCACAGGATTCAACACAATGACAATTAACAAAGCAGGGATCTTCCTGTGTGCTGCCCCTCAGAGGAAGTGATGGCCTTGTGGCATTCTCACTAGACTATTAATCCAGAAACTCAGTTAATATTCTGGGGGCCCAGGATCAAATCCCACAACAGAAGGTGATGGAATTTGAATTCAGTCAAAAATATTTGGAATTAAGAATTTACTGATGACCATGAAACCACTGTTGATTGTTGTTAAAAACTCCCTAGTTCATAATGTCCTTTTAGGGAAAGAAATCTGGCGCCCTTACCTGGTCTGGCTGACATGTGACCCAGAGCCACAGCAATGTGACTGACTCTCAAATGCCCTCTGAAAAGGCACTCAGTTGAAGGACAATTAGGGATGGGCAACAAATGGTGTCCCAGCCAGTGACACGCACGTCCCACGAATGAATTGTTAGCGCGAGTGGGCAAAATGACCACTACGGACTCAGGGTGAAGTTCAATAACGGCACAGCTTTATTTTCTTTTATGTCGACGGAGAAGCGCAGTCAGGACATACAATCGGACTGTCCCGAAAGCGCTCTGCCCGTCCCTCACAGCGGGCTATCGTTATACCTGAACTTCGGTGCAGCATGCGATTCAAATGCTGATACTTCATTTACAGTATTCGACCTTAGCCATCCTGTCTCGATGCTTCCAAGTGTTGAGGAAATTGTTTTAGGTGTGTGTTCATTGTTTTGTCTGGTTATTTAATAGAGGGGCCAGGAATGTTTCCTTAACTATGCTAATTTTAGGTGTCTCCATGGGTTGTTTGACTGTTTTAAAGGTGCTGATTTTGATGGGGTGGAGATTTAGTTCCTGTAGGTGCCATTCTGTCCAGCTTCCCTTATGTGCTAGCCCTCATTTACATTCTAAAAGCATGCTCTTGCCTACTGATTGGTGTCTGTTACTTTGTGATTTTTAGTGGAGAGGCTCTGAGGGTTGCTTTAGTCTGCTTCCATTTTGTGTGCCCAATTTCATAAAATTTGTTGTCCGATAACAGAATAAAAAACAAAATAATGGATGATGGGCATCAGTATGATTTCTGCTCAGATGTAGGAAAATTACAGCCACTTACCACCTCCCTACCCACCCCTGTCCCCCACTCCAGCACCACTGGGAGTGCTGGCCACTGTTGGTACTGCAGTCAGCCCCTGATCAGGAGCTGTGGAGAAGACTAAGCCACCAGGTAAATGGAACTACTTGGCTGGGCCCTGCCCTGGCAAATTGACGGGTAGGGGGAGGGGAGTGAGACTGCATTAGGGAAGCAAGGGGACAAGGGGGTGAGGGGGCGATGTCATTTGGAGGGTTGGGTGAAGCAAATTGGGGGGGACCATTTCCATTGGGAGGGTCTGTATGCAGCACAGGATATCTGGACAGAGGGATTCTTGAACGTGCAGCCGGCTGCCAGGATTAACCTAGTGGTTTTGCCACGTGGCATGGGCATACAGCTACTCCTAGTAAGGTGCCAGTGGCTGCAGGAAGAGCTCCTTAAATGGGCATTAAATGGTGTCAGGCATGTACTCCTCATTAAGCTATCGATTTTAAACCTCCTCTTGCCTGCCAGCCTATTCATGGGAGCTGGTGAAGGGGAGGAGGGTTGTTATAAAGCTTAAGGGCCCGAACTTACCAGCCGCTCATACGACACCCCTGCTGCAGCGAGGTTGGAGAACTTGGCGGCCAGCCAAATCTTCGTTCACTGCAGCAGGATGGGAAAATCTCGCCGGCATGAATGGCTGGAAAATTCCAGCCTAAACCTTTATCTGTGACCTTTCCTTGACAAATAAAACTACAGGATATTTCCTTTGCTTCCTTGACATTTGTGTGAATTTCCATGTTTTAGTTTCTATTTAGCAGGGTCACATTTTGGAACTTTACTGATGTCGCTGCAGTAGCTTTGAAGATGGGATCGGAGGAGTACAGGATGTGGAAATCTCCATTTGGCAGGCAGACGTATTCACGTTTCCTGCCAATCTTTCCAGTGGTGGGATGAAACTGGCACCAGGCTGCGAAGAGATAAGAAACAGGAGCAGGATTTGGCTATTTGACCCCCCGAGCCTGCCCTACGATTCAATATTCAATTCCATATTCCTATTTGCTTCCCCCAACCTCATTAAAACAGCCACCTGCCAGTGTTCCGTCAAATCTTCCAATCCCACTTCTCGCCAAGGGGAAATTACATTGGTCTAAAAGCCGATCGATAACAGGTTTTTTGTTTATTCATTGTGGGACATGGGCGTCGCTGGCTGACCAGCATTTGTTGCCCATCCCTAGGTGCTCTTGGAGGGCAGTTGAGAGTCAAACACACTGCATGGCGGGCGTAAGGCGGTTCTCAGTTGGCAAGAGGTTTCAGGGTGATTACAATAAAGTTTTCTGCCATAGTGCTGTGCTGCTGTGGTGATGTTGGCTGGAGAGGCTTGGTCAACCTTTGGGTGTCACTGGTGATGCCATGTCACTGTAATTCCAATAGATGTGCCAATGTTAGGAGAAGAGGATTCAGAAGGGCTAAAGACTGCTAGAAAATTGCTGGTGGAATTTCTGAGACTGTGCTCCAGTGCTTCCTCCTCCCTTGGAGTGCCCAGTGGCATCTGGATAACTCCATGTGACAGAGGGGTGGCTGGAGGTCTTAGTGCCTTCTGACGATGCCAGTCTTGGAGGCCCTCCATAGTCTAAGCAATGTGGGCAATGCCCTCAGCCATGGTCCGGTGTGACTGGGCCAAGCTCTGGAGCGCTGCTGCAATGTCCACCTGAGCCTTGACATGCCTGTAAGAATGCTGGACAATCTGTCTTTTTCCTCAGCAATGGACAGCACAGAATGAACCAGGCCTTGGACATCATTGGGCATTGCTTGGACCCCATGCCCCAGAGTTCTCCCTGCGACCACCACTCTTGCAATGTTAGTCTGGGCTACACACATTGTCGGCACCATCTCTTGTGGCAGAAGCCTGGTGGACTACTCCAGATGGCCTTGCTCTTGCAAGAAGGTTCCAGACACCGCCTCCTGATCAGCATGGCTTTGCTTCCACATCTGTAGCAGTGCTGGGCTGAGCTTCCCCAGAGGATCAACATCTGCCATCAGGGCAGCTGGATCCTAGGGGCCAGCAGTTCTCCCTCTGACTGTCGGTTGGCCTGAAGTTCCTACTCCACCCGATGTGTAGCAGCAGCTGTGAGACACCAGAAAGTGCCCCAAAAATCTGACCGCTAATATTTCCCATCCAGGTCAGTGTATGTGTGCTGGCGGATAGTGCAGGTGACAGCAGAGCTGAGAATTCAGTGTTGTTCCCAGAGCTGCTCTGAGGGGTTGGACGAGGGGGTGCGAATCCGAATGGACGTCTACGGCTGGTGATCCTCGAACAAAGAGGACCTGGGTTAGCTTTTGGGGCCCTCAATGGTTCAGAGAACGTTAAACTCACTTGAGATATGGATGAATGTGCTCTCGGGATATCTCAACCTTGTAGTTGGTTATTGACTGCCCCTGGTCCTCCCCCCACTATTTCCAGGGTGGGTGTTCCCCCACCCACCTTCCCTCCCTCTCTCCTGTTACGTGCTGTGGGGAAAGTAAAAGGAGAATTGGTTTAGGAACCAAATATCAGTGCAATGTGCGGGATCTGGGGTAAGACTATGAGGGATCATCATGGGTGAGAGAGGGATAATGATGAGCAAGGGGTGGCGGAGGCATAATGATGGGTGAAGGGATAATGATGGGGGAGAGGTGGGGGAGGGGTAATGATAGAAGAGGAGCGGGAGGGAAAATGATGACCGAGGGATGGGGGAGGGATAATGTTGGGGGAGGGGCTGGGGAGGAATAATGATGGGGGAGGGGAGGGCAGAAGGGAAAATGATGGGCAAGGGGTGGGGAAGGGATAATGATGAGGGAGGGGTGGATGGGAGGGATAATGATGGGGGAGGGGGTGGCCTGGAGGGGTAATGATAGGGGAGGGGAGAGAGTGATGGGGGAGGGATAATAATGGGGGAGGGGGTGGCCTGGAGGGGTAATGATGGGCAAGGGGTGGGAGGGATAATGATCACCAACAACCTGCCCTGGTCCCCCCACTATGCTGACTCTATAGTTAAGAAAGCCCACCAATGCCTCTACTCTCTCAGAAGACTAAGGAAATTTGGCATGTCAGCTACGACTCTCATCAACTTTTACAGATGTACCATGGAAAGCATTCTTTCTGGCTGTATCACAGCTTGGTATGGCTTCTGCTCTGCCCAAGACAATAAGGAACTACAAAAAATCGTGAATGTAGCCCAATCTATCTCACAAATCAGCCTCCCATCCATTGACTCTGTCTACACTTCCCGCTGCCTCGACAAAGCAGCCAGCATAATTAGGGACCCCTCCACCCTGGACATTCTTTCTTCCACCTTCTTCTGTCGGAAAAAGATACAAAAGTCTGAGGTCACATACCAACCAACTCAAGAACAGCTTCTTCCTGGTTGCTGTCAGACTTTTGAATGGACCTATCTTGCATTCAGTTGATCTTTCTCTACACCCTAGCTATGGCTGTAACACTACAGTCTTGTTTCCTTCTCTATAAATGGTATGCTTTGTCTGTATAGCATGCAATAACCAATACTTTTCACTGTATGTTAATATATGTGACAATAATAAATCAAATCAAATTAAATTAAATCAAATCAAATCAAATGGAAGACCTTGCAATTGTGGCCATGGACCTTTTCAATTTTGTGGCCACGAAAGTTAATTAGTTAAATGAATAAGACGGAGTTAGATAGGGATGTGGTGTACCACAACTGAGGCATGTTGGAGTTTGTAGACAGTACCGCAATCCTGGATAATCCTGCATCTTGAGTAACCTCAGCTCAGATCAGTTCAGCTTGAGTCTGAGTGAAAACATTGTGGAGTATGTAATGGGGGAGAGTTACTTGGACATTCTGATCCAGAGGCAGTTATACCCCTTACAGCTGGAGATGGTACAGGACTGGTTAGTGATCAGGGACAGGAGGGTGATGTAAGGAGACCCTGTGTACTATGTGAGAAGATTTTTGGCTTTTGCACAATCCAATGGACAATAAATGCTGGTCTAGTCAGCAGTGCCCACATCCTGTGAAGGAACAATAAACAACATGTAAGATGATCTCCAGTCCAAATTAGTAAGTGTAAACCTCAAAGGTAATAATCTCTGAATCATTACTCAGTTATGTGAAAATTAACAGACATCCAAACAGATCAGTAATTGTACGTGTGGCTTAAAGAATGGTTTGAGAGTGGTTTGTCTTGTTGTCCTCTTCATTGGTCACTGGGGGTTTTGACAGGAGGTTTCAATGGTCATCTATCCCTTGTGGGCAGGGTGAACTGAACAGTTATGTCAACATCAAGGCCTAATGGAGCCTCCATAATAAGAGCTGGCGTCTGGCACTTACACAGATACAGCCCCTCTGGTTCCCGTGCACTCAAGCTTTTCACCTTGACCCATTCATTTCTCACCCATGTTCCTGAATTTGAGGCCGTGGGCAGCTGACATTGTTAAAGATTAATTGTTGAGGGCCAATTTGTTTGATGAAGGTGAGTCTCAGGAATGTTGGAGGATGCAATTACTATCTGATTCAGAGATAGGCAAGCGAATAGGTGCTGTTCTTATTAAAGCTGTATCACCCTGCAATCTCATTGCTGTCAGGCCTTTAGACTGAGGATTTCTGGAAAGCCATTCATCGATTTTAACAATTGCTCCCCTAGAGCGTCCCCCACCCTGCTCCCATCCACCCCACCACTGGAGCTGGTCAGTGGGCTCTGTTCACTTGGACTCCCTGGTGCTCAGTGGAGACAGTAGTGCCCATCTCCTTCCTCCCTCTAGGAGGTTATGGTGCCTGGTTACCAATTTTACAAATTGGTAGTGATCTGCGCCCTTGTGACATCACGGCTGGTGGGCGGGAAGATTTGAGTGAGGTCTGAAGATTTGACATTAACCTTGCCGAGTTTATTGTAATGCATTCAATTTGATGCAGGTCAGGTTTGCGCCCTTCCTGGGTGTGAACTTGATTGTGTCATTGAGGGGAGCGGCATGGGGACACCACATTCCAAAATCTCACTGACACAAATCCCATTTTTGGCCCTGTAACATTTTCCTGTCGTGACAGTACTTGCACCTGCGACTAAATGGGTCAGCTAAATCCTGCCCGGTGTTTTTAAATGATGAGGATCTATTAAATGATACTACTTAGATGGATTCATTCCGATATGAATCCCTACAATGAGCATCTCGTACTCTGAGAAGGGATTGAGTAGATTGGGCCTATATTCTTTGGAGTTGAGATGAATGAGAGGCAATCAAATTGAAAGATATAAGAAGGCTTGGCAGACTAAATACTGAGCTGCTGTTTCTCTCGGCTGGAGAATCTAGACCCAGGGAGCAGAGTAACACGATAAGCAGTCAGGCATTTAGAACTAAGGTGAATCCTAGATTCGGAAAATCCCTACAGTGCAGATTCGGCCCATCGAGCCTGAACCAACAACAATCCCACCCAGGCCCTATCCCCATAACCCCACATATTTACCCTGCTAATCCCCCTGACACTATGGGGTAATACGGCCTGGCCAATTCAGCTAACCTGGACATCTTTAGGCTGTGGGAGGAAACCGGAGCACCTGGAGGAAATCTACATTGACACGGGAAGAATGTGCAAACACTACACTGATGGTCACCCGAGGCATGAATTGAACCCTGGTCCTTGGAGCTATGAGGCAGCAGTGCTAACCACTGAGGAGAAGTTTTCTCACTCTCACATAGTTGCAAATTTGGAATTCTCTACCCCAGAGGGCTGTGAATGCTGAGTTGTTGAGTATATGCCAGTCTGAGACTGATGAGTTTTTGGACTCTAAGGGAACATGGGAATTAGATAGACAAGTGCAGTTGAGATTGAAGGTCTTTTCATGACCTTATTGAATGACAAAGCCATTGAGGGACCACATGCACCCCATTCCCATTTCTTAGGTTCTTAAATTAGAACACTGTTGAATGTCATCTGGATTCCTATTTTTAGTGTTTTGAGCGTTCATTTGATCTCACAGAGACCTCGGTTGAAAATGGTGATCTGATCAGCCTGGCTCCAGGCCCAGACCCTGTCCGTGTTGTTGTTGCCAGGAATATGGCTTTTAAAGGGTCACTGTCTCAGTCAAAGAGTGAAAATCTTATCTGGCAGGGAAGAGGTCTCATTTTTGCCACAATGCAACTTGTACGGTGACGAGCTGATGCCTCTCTACATAATTGACGTCACTGTATCAGTTGCTTGGAAACAAGATAAAATATGCCTCATGTTTATGTTGACATAAAGATTTAAATTAACCTCTCTTAAGTGGTCAAATTGTGGATCCCTATAAAGTTCTGGGCATCACTGAACAACCTTTGAGCAGGCCCAGCACAACATAACCCTGGTTGCATTAGCTTGTACGTTGAAGCTGATAACAGATATATCCTTAATTGGTTTTACAGTCAGGGATGGCTTGTACATGTGTCTTATGCTTTTGTGGACAGATAAGGTTTATCGTGCTAACCCTTTCCATTAATTCTAATAGGAGTGAAAGTCGACAGGTTGTCCTCAAATGTTAAATGGGAAGTATATGGATAATCTCAGGGGGTGACTACTTTAAAATCAAAGTAAACCATGGTAAGTACAACCACCTGTAATGAATACAAACCCTAGCTCTCATTATGAGCAGACAGGTGGAGGTGATGGCCTAGTGGTATTGTCGCTCAAATATCACTCCAGAAATTCAACTAATGTTCTGGAACCTCGGTTCAAATCTTGCTGTGGCAGATGTTGGAATTTGAATTCAATTTTTAAAAAATGTGCAATGAAGAATCTACTGATGATCATGAAACCATTGTCAGGGAAAACCCATCTGATTTACTCTAGGAAAGGAAATCTGCCATCCTATATTTCATTTATTATAGCCACACATATTGGGATGCAGTGAAAAGTATTGTTTCTTGCACTATATACAGACAAAGCACATTGTTCATAGAGTACATAATGTGGAGATGCTGTTGCTGGACTGGGGTGGGCACAATAAGCAATCTCACATCACCAGGTTAAAGCCCAACAAGTTTATTTAGAATCACGAGCTTTTGGAGCACTGCTCGTTCATCAGGTGAGTGGAGAGGTTGTTTCAATACATGGCATATATAGACAGAGACACAATTGCAAAATAATGGTTAGAATGTGAGTCTTTACAGGTAAGCAAGTCTTTACACGTACAGACAGTGCAAGTGGAGAGAGGGATAATCACAGGTTAAAGAGCTGTGAATTATATATAGAGTATGCAAGGGAGAAGGAAAGGAGAGGTTGCAGAATTTAATGTCACTTGTGACTCCAGGGCCACAGCAGCATGGTTGACCCTCAACTGCCCTCCAAGTGTGACTAGGGATGGACAATCCAACGATGTCCATGTTCCACGAATTAATTAAAAAAATCTTAATTTGTGTCCCTCTGCTCAGCATTGGCCCAGACAAATTCTTGACATCACCACTCAAGAAGGTATTTTTATTCTCTGCCAAGTTCCGGCAGCCAATGAGATCTCAAGATCCTAGTTCTGGCTGGTGGGTGGCACAGTGGTTAGCACTGCTGCCTCACAATGCCAGAGATCCAGGTTCAATTCCAGCCTTGGGCCACTGTCTGTGTGGAGTTTGCACATTCTCCCCATGTCTGCATGGGTATCCTTCAGGTGCTCCAGTTTCCACAAATATGTGCAGGTTAAGTTCATTAGTCATGCTAAATTGACCCTAGTGTCAGGGGGATTAGCAGGGCCAATTTGTGAGGTTACAGGGATAGGGCCGGGGTGGGATTGTGGTCAATGCAGACCTGATGGGCTGAATAGCCTCCTTCTGCACTGAAGGGACTCTATGGTTCTATGTACTAGTTTCCTGACCCTATTGCAGGTGTCAATTGTTTTAAGGTTGGGATGTGGGTGTGCTAGGGCAGCATTTATTGCCCTTGAGAAGGTGGTGGTGAACCACCTTCTGAAACTGCTGCAATAAGTCCTAAGCAATAGTAGTTTGTGTTACATATCTCCAACAACCTTCCTGTACTTTTCCTAGAAGCCTTGGGGATTTAGTTGCTGGGCCTTTCCTGAGCTAGTCATCCCTGCTGTGAGATCCAGCAACAGTCTTCAAGTCTCAACATGTGTCTGTGTCTACAAGTCTAATTCCCCCAACTGACAGCAAGTTTGACAATTTGTGAAATATTCTTTGGATTTGATATTAATAAATGCCGTTACTCATCCATGTTTGAGCAACAGTTGGAAGGGGATGATTACTAACATATTCAGAAAAGACATTGGCCACGAAATTTATTAAATGGAGCCCATTTCACTGATATCACATTAATTCTTAATGGTCCAAGCTTATGGGCAGCATGAATATGCCCATTCCACTGCACAGCTTTGTCCAGGCTTCCTGGACGTATGTCTGAGCTATTTTTGTATTGTTGAGGGCATGTGTCTGAAATGAGCATGAAGCCCATTTTATGGACAAATTGAGGGCCTTAGATCTGTTTCAGGCTTCTTTGCAAAATTGAACAACAAATGACCATGCATGTTGTGGCCAGGTTTTTCAGATGCTCAGCAAATAAAGCAATGACTCTTAAGAACAAAGAATAAAGAACAGTACAGCATAAGATCAGGCCCTTTGGCCCATCAAGCCTTTCACTGATTCCTAATCCTTATTTAGACCCACTACTTATTGCCCATACACAGTTTCTATCTGTTGGTTTAGCTCCCCCCCTATACTGGCAGTGCATTCCAGGAGCCCATCACACTCCGTGTGAAAAACTTTCCCCTCATGTCACCTATAAACATCCCCCCTCTCATCTAGAATCTCTTCCCTCTTGTAGTTGAACTTTCCGCCCTGTGAAAAAGCCTCTGACTATCCACTCTATCTATGCCTCTTGTAATTTTGTAGACCTCTATCAGGTCGCCTCTCAGCCTTCGTTTTTTCCAGTGAAAACAATCCGAGTTTATCCAACATCTCCTCACATCTAAAACCCTCCAGGCCAGGCAGCATCCTGGTAAACCTTTTTTAGCACTCTCCCTAAAGCATCCACATCCTTCTGGTAGTGTAGCAAGTAAAACTGCATGCAATATTCCAGATGTGGCTAAGTTAAAGTTTTATACAGCTGTAACATAACCTGCCAACTTTAAAGGGAATTGCTGACTGAAAGATAAATTATTTATTTTGTTGTGGAGTAAGGAGTTCTGCTTGTGAAAACTGCAGGCTACTATTGAGTATGGCTAACCCCTCACAGCGATGGCCTTTGAAAGCACCCTGTGGTGCCAATGAGGTGCATTTGGAGTGAAGTTTGATGTCAGCATCTCACTGGTACCACTCGAATAAGACTGGCACACTGATTTGCCATGGTCTTGTCAGCAAACTCATTAGGCACTTGACATAGGTAGGTTGTTGCATAAAGTTAAATCTCACGGGATCCAGGGTGAGGTATCTAAATGGATACAAAATTGGCTTCTTGACAGAAGCCAGAGGGTGGTTGTAGAGAGTTGTTTTTCAAACTGGAGGCTGTGACCAGCGGTGTGCCTCAGGGATTGGTGCTGGGCCCACAGTTATTTGTCATTTATATTAATGATTTGGATGAGAATGTAGGGTGCATGGTTTGTAAGTTTGCAGATGACACCAAGACTGGTGGCATGGTGGACAGTGAGGAAGGTTATCTCCAACTGCAGCGGGATCTTGATCAATTGGGCCTGTGGGCTGATGAATGGCAGATGGAGTTTTAGACAAACGAGAGGTAATGCATATTGGTAGATTGAACCAGGGCAGGACTTACTCAGTTAATGGTAGGGCATTATGGAGAGTTACAGAACAAAGAGATCTAGAGGTACATGTTTGTAGCTCCTTGAAAGTGGCGTCACAGGTAGGCAGAGTGGTGAAGAAGGCATTCGGCATGCTTGGTTTCATTGGTCAGAACATTGAATACAGGAGTTGAGACGTCTTGTTGAAATTGTACAAGACATTGATAAGGCCACACTTGGAATACTGTGTGCAATTCTGGTCACCCTATTATTGAAAGGATATTATTAAACCAGAAAGAGTGCAGAAAAGATTTACCAGGATGCAACTGGGACTTGATGGATTGAGTTGTAAGGAGAGGGTGAATAAACTGGGACTTTTTTCTCTGGAGCATAGGAGGCTGAGGGCAACCTTATAGAAGTCTGTAAAATAATGAGGAGCATAGACATGGTAGATAGTCAATATCTTGACAATATGAGATACAAAAGTGTCCAGAGGGACAATTTTTTCATACAGAGGGTGGTGAGTGTCTGGAACAAGCTGCCAGAGCTAGTAGTAGAGGTGGGTACAATTTTATCTTTTAAAAAGCATTTAGATAGTTACATTAGGGATATGGGCCAATTGGGATTAGTTTGGGTGTTTTAAAAAAGGAGCGGCATGGATAAGTTGGGCCGAAGGGCCTGTTTCCATGCTGTAAATCTCGATGACTCTATGACTCTATGTAGGGCTATACTCATTGGAATTTAGAAGAATGAGGAGGGATCTTATAGAAACATATAAGATTATGAAGGGAATAGATTAGATAGAAGCAGGGAGATTGTTTCCACTGGCAGATGAAACTAGAACTCAGGGGCATGGCCTCAAAATAAGGAGGAGCAGATTTAGGACTGAGTTGAGGAAGAACTTCTTCACCCAAAGGGTTGTGAAAGTGTGGAATTCCCTGCCCCGTGAAGCAATTGAGGCTGCCTCATTGAGTGTTTTTATGGTGAGGATAGGTCAATTTTTGAACAGTCAAGGAACTAAGGGTTATGGTGAGTGGGAGGGTAAGAGGAATTGAGCCCACGAAAAGATCAGCCATGATCTTATTGAATAGTAGAGCAGGCTCGAGGGGCCAGATGGCCTATTCCTGCTTCTAGTTCTTATGATCTTATGACAGTTTCACTGCACTGGGAGCACACCCCAATTCAGTTGCCATCCGTATCGCGGCCACTATTTGTTCCCTTATAAAAGTGCTGATTTTCCAAGCTTTATGTGGTTACCACAGGTGGTGAGCTTGCCTTGAGCTTTGTATCTTAAGAAAGGCTTTGAGTATATATGCTACCTAATCCTGAGAGGGTGACAGGAGAGAGACAGAATGATGCATGTGTTTGCTACAAAGAATACAAGAACTATAGAATCACAGCTAAGATACTCCTTATGCAAAACTCAAACTCCCAACTCAATAAAGTAGAAGTGCTTGCTCCTTCTGTGACATATATAGGTTTAGTTATTGGATTGTTGTCTCTAAGGGAATGGGTAATGAATGCATTGCTCTACCTGGGATGGGTGACAGATCTTTCCTGCTGGAAGCACATCAGAAGAAATTTGCATGATTTCTCATGAGGCACTCCTTTGGACGTGGTTCCAAGACTGGAATAGAAACTAACAAAAAATGATGCTATATTTAACCATCTTCCAGGAATCAATCCGCGGCAGTTATTTTACTGTTCTAAGTAGTGTTTCACACAGCCCGAGGAGAGATGAGGGAATGGCCCCCTCCTGACTGACTGGAGACAGGTGCATTTTAAAGAGAAAAGGAATTTTAAACACCAGAGTTCTATAGCTTTGACGTACAGACAAAAGACAAATGTCCCTGTAAGTTTAAAGAAAAATTACACACATACACACACACAAAACACACACACACACAACATACACACACGGACACACACACACACACACACACACACACACATGGGCACACGCACACACACACACACACAACATACACACATGGACACACACACGGGCACACGTGCACACACACACACACACACACACACACACACACACACGGGCACACACAGACACAGATACAACATACACACAGACGCACATAACACAGACATGCTCACACACATGGGCACACACACACAACACACATGCGGACACACACACACATGGGCACACACACGCAACACACATGCGGACACACACATGGGCACACACACACAACACATACACGGACACACACACACACAATACACATGCAGACACACACAGGCACACACACACATACACACATGGGCACACATACACACACAACATACATATGGACACACACATGCACACAAACACACACACACACGGACATGGACACACACACATGGACATAGACACACACAACACACGCACACTCACACACTCACACACAGACACACACATACATGCACACACAGACAGACACGGACACACACACATGGACATAGACACTCACAACGTACCACACAGACACACTCAAACACACACACGCACACACACACACACACACACACACGCATTCCACCATCCTTAATTTTCTTGATGCAGTTTTGAATGATTGCAGCTCTTCAATTTCCTTATGACTTACCGGAGGAATGGACACAGTAAGAAGTCTTACAACATCAGATTAAAGTCCACCAGGGTTATGGAATCATGAGCTTTCGGATCACTGTATCATCTGATGAAGGAGCAGCGCTCCGAAAGCTCGTGATTCCAAATAAACCTGTTGGACTTTAACCTGGTGTTGTGAGACTTCTTATTGTGCCCAACCCAGTCCAACGCCGGCACCTCCACATGAAGGAATGGAGGTTGCAAGTTTCTCAGCTTTGCTGTGGCTTACTGCTTGCAGGAATAGGTTCCTCCGGCTTCACTCCCACTGAGGTGCAGTCAATCCCTGCAGCAAAATCCTGGTTTTGTTCTTCTAAATGTTATGTAAAGGCTAGCCCCAGTTCTCTGCCTGCCTGCCTGATGAACCCTTGGCAGGATCCTTCCTCTGCTGCTTTGGATCTGTTCTCCATTTCATTTTTAGATTACATCCCTGTTTGCTCTGAAAGTGAGTCTTAATAAATGTGTCTTACCAAGACCTGGGCCTGAATTCTCTCCTTCCACCCCCGTCCTGCCCCTGTCCCCGTCAGTCCCCCCGTGGCAGGTTTTCCCAATGGGGTAACACCAGGGACCCGGGTTCAATTCCGGCCTTGGGTGATTGTGTGGAGTTTGCACGTTCTCCCTCTGTCTGCGTCGGTTTCCTCTGAGTGCTCTGGTTTCCTCCTGCAGTCCAAAGATGTGCAGGTGAGGTGGATTGGCCATGGTAAATGCGTGGCATCATGGGGATAGGGTGAGGGGGGCCTGGGTAAGATGCTCTTTTGGTGGGCCATATTGCCTTTTTCTGCACAGTAGGTATTCTATGGCTCTGTGGAAGTGGCTTACCATTTGCCACTAGCTGGATCAACCGGTCCCATCAAAGCCAATGGCAATTTGTGTAGTTCGCTCATCCAGCCACCGGGGCATCCACAGCAGGGGTTGGTCTGGAAGATCTCTCCAGGCTGGAAAAATCCATCCACACAAATGATCTCTGATGACTTGAGTACACAATAGCTTTTGAACTACACACCCATTGTGTATTTGCATCTCCTTGAGATAGAATGGGATTCTTTTCACCCATCTTTGGAATTGTACTCTGAAAGCAAGCAGTCTTCTAAGTTCATTGTTTGTTTGGATTTGATTTATTATTGTAACATGTATTAGTGTACAGTGAAAAGTATTGTTTCTTGCGAGCTATACAGACAAAACATATTGTTCATAGAGAAGGAAAGGAGAGAGTGCAGAATGGTGTGTTACAGTCATAGCTAGGGTGTAGGGAAAGATCAACTTAATGCAAGGTAGGTCCATTCAAATGTCAGATGGCAGCAGGGAAGAAGCTGTTCTTGAGTCGGTTGGTATATGATCTCAGATTTTTATATCTTTTTCCCAACAGAAGAAGGTGGAAGAGAGAATGTCTGGGGTGCATGGGGTCCCTAATTATACTGACTGCTTTTCTGAGGCAGCAGGAAGTGTAGATAATGCCAATGGATGGGCGGCTGGTTTGCATAATGGACTGGACTTCATTCATGTCACTTTGTAGTTCCTTGCGATCTTGGGCAGAGCAGGAGCATACCAAGATGTGATATAACCAGAAAAAATGCTTCCTGTAGTGCACCTGTAAAAGTTGGTGAGAGTCGCAGCTGACATGCTAAATTTCCTTAGTCTCCTGAGAAAGTAGAACTATTATAGGGACATTGTGAACTAGTTCCTGCAGTTATTTGGACAATGAAAGCTATTAATCTATAGGAAAGCTTTGTTGATTTCTCAATGGAACGCTCAAAAGTGTTTTTTGCAATCTGGTGCCTTGTTCAGACAATGCACACTAGCTTCCAGCCTTGCATAATCCCATGTACATTGGCAGAAAGAAGGCCACCTGATCTTTCAAAACTCCATTTTGTTTAAAGCAGAATGTCCATTCTCCATTTTGGTTCAAAAGTAGAGCGTCCATTTCCAGAAATCTCTGAATATAACTGTGTGGGTCTGAGAGTGAATCCAAAATACTTACGGTTGAGTGTTGCAGTTTCCAATCTCGCCTCTCAGCACTGTCCTAGAAATTGACAAGATAAGTGGACTTAAGCTGCTTTAGGTCCTTGATCCAGCTTCCATGATAAAATAAAGAAATATGGTCAATGTATAGCAAGTTGTTTGATGATCGTAACAATGGTGTATTGATTCAGCTTGACTAACTAGAGATGCTGAGTGCAAACTGGAGCAAAATTATTAGGAAGAGGATGTTTGGCAAAATATACTTTCCTGAATTGGTTGGAATTGGTGTGAGGGGCTCAACTCTTTCCAAACTTGCAAATAACTTAAGTGAAGGCACCAAGGATGATGTATCCAAATTTGCTGGTAGGAATAAATCAATGGGGAGGATTCGAAGAGTCTGCAAAGGGCAATAGGCAGGATGAGTGAGTGGGCAAGAAAGCAGCAGATAGTGTTCCAAGGAGGGGAAGTGTGAGGGTATTCACTCTGGTAGTAAGGATAGAAGAACAGAGAGCGGGATTATCTGGCCAGGCTCGCCCCAAGTCCGGAAAATCTGGCCCAAGACCAATGGACCTTTGCATGGTCCGTATCCCGTTTGCTACAATTCCCAGACAGGATGGGAAAATTTCCACCTGGAATATTTTATAGACGGTGAGAAACTAATAAAATGCTGGCATTCACTTCAACGGAATTTGGGGGATCCTTGTACATCAAACATACAAAAATTAACATACAGGTAAGACCTGCTACTAGAAAAACAAACGGCACATTGGCTTTTATTGCAAGGGGATTGGAGCAAGGGAATCTTGCTGCAACTTTGCAGTGGTTTGGTGAGAGCGCACTCGGATTATTGAGCACTGTTTTGGTCTCTGTGGCTAAGGAATTATATAGCCTGGATTTTTCCAGACTCGCACTCCCCCCACCACTGCTGGCGAGAACAGGCAATTTGACCCTCAGGCAAGTTCACCACAGCACGACTGGAGAATCCCAGCTGCAAGTGAAGTTGGAGAATTTCAGCTATTCTTACATTGGTACGGTCGCAACAAAGATTGATTACCATGAAGAGAAGGTTGACCAGGAAGAGAGATTGAGTAGAGTCAGTCTATATTCTCTATAGTCTAGTGGAATAAGAGGGGACTCAGTGAGCATTTAAAATTTTGAGAGGGCTTGACAGGGTAGACACTGAGAGGTTACTTTCCCGAGTTGAAGAATCTCGAACAAAGGGGTATAGTCTTAGGACTAAATCTTCGGACTGAGATGAGAAGACGGTTGTGTAACTTTGGAATTCTCTACCTCAGAGGTCAGTGGATGCTCAGTTGGTGAGTATATTCAAGGTTGAGATCGATAAAAAGGAACCAAGCGAAATATGATAAGCTGGAAGGTGAAATTGAGGTCAAGGATCTGTCATGGTCATATTGAATGACAGAGAAGGCTCAGGGGACTGTATGGTTTACTCCTGTTTCTATATATTGTGCCCTGAGAGTTTTATGTATTCTGTGGTTAGTGGTGAAGGAATAGTGCTCATCATTCAGTGTGGTTTCAGTACCCACAAATATTGCACAACCTCGTATAGTTACTGGAAATTCTTTACAGCATGCCACCCTCCACAGGAGCTCTAGGGTATGTGTCAGCAGGGCAAGCAGCCACGTATCTCCTCAGCCATTCAGATTGAAGAACTATTACTGAGAATCCAGGAATGAATCTTATTTCCCAAACATCAGAGGGTTGGCAATGGCTGAGTGGCATTATCGTTAGACTATTAATCCAGGAACTCAGTTAATGTTCTGGGAACCCAGGTTCAAATCCCACTGCAAAGATGATGGAATTTGAATTGAAAAAAATCTGGAATTAAGAATCTACTGATGGCCATGAATCCGTTGTCGGAAAAACATCATTTGGTTGATTAATGTCCTTTAGGGAAGAAAATCTGCTGTCCTTACCCAGTCTGGCTTACATGTGACTCCAGAGTCACAGTAATATAGTTGACTCTCAACTGGGGGCAGGCAATGAATACTGGGCAGCTAGCGATGCCCATGTTATATGAATGAATGAAAAATAAACATGTTAAAATATAAAACAATCTTAACCTGACTTCAAATCACCTTCAGATGGGTTGCCAATTAAAATCAGGCTGGTAGCTGCTTCCTTTTAAAATTATGCAAGTTCATAAAAAAACTCCAGGAATAAACACATACTGAAGGAATGATACTCCAGACTTGAAAAGTTAAATTTTCAAGGCCAATGATGTTGTTTGGCTATAATTAAGACTTGTTGCATCTGAAGAATTTATACCAGACATAATTTTCTAGTATATTTAATGGATAAATACCACAACTTCACACCCTAATATATGGATTTCCATGCCAAGTCTATTAAAAAGCTTCTGGTGCTGTGGAGCCTGTGAAGGTGCAATGCAACTTGAAAGGCAACCTTCCGCATTTCACTTCATGAGTGGATGCTGGAAGTTGCCGGAATCTACTCCATTACAACAGCCTCACCATTATCCTTAATGCAAAATCCAGATTGCTGAACCTGACTGGATGTTTTGTGATTGACAAATTGACAACCATTGGATCCATGAAATCAGCAAGACTTGGGCCTGAAATTTTCAGATGGCGGGATCTCGCTTCCCACCATCCAAAGAGTCCGTGCTCAATCCAAATATCCCACAGTCATTTCAAGCTCAAAGGAATGTGCCGTCTGATTGGCTGGTTGTTCTCTAATCCCTGCAGTGACAGGACCTCTAGTGTTCTGAGGAGGGACGAGGACGCCTTAGACTAAGTCCAACTGCCACAGTCTATTTGTGGGGAAGGTAGGCAAGGCTTGGGGCAGCTGGGGTCTTGGAGGAGAGGCTGTATGGGGCACAGGAGGGAAGCCCTTAGCTCCAGGCTTCTGATGGAGGCACACCTGAGATCAGTAGCAAGAAAGCAACAGATAACGTACAGAGCGGGGAAGTGTGAGGACATTCATTCTGGTAGTAAGGATAGAAGAACAGAGAGTGGGATTTTCTGGCCGTGCTCGCCCCAAGTCTGGAAAATCCCATCCAAGGCCAATGAACCTTTCATGGTCTATGTCCTGCCTGCTATGATTCCCAGGTGGGACAGGAAAATTTCTGCCTGAGATCTAAGTCTGTTGATATTCGGGCTTCCCTCACACAATGTCATAGAATCCTTGAATTTCTACAGTGCGGAAGGAGGCTATTTGGCTCATTGAGACTTCATCGACCCTCTGACAGAGCAATCCACCCTGACCCTATCCCTGTAACCCCACGTATTTACCCCACTAATCTACCTAACCTACTCATCTTGGGACACCAAGGGGCAATTTAGTATGGACAATCCACCTAACTTGCACATCTTTGGAGTGTGGGAGGAAACCAGAGCACCTGGAGGAAACCCACGCAGACTTGGGGAGAATGTGCAAACTTGATTATTTTTCACGTTGGTGGGAAGGTTCACTGAATTCACTTGTTGTAGCCTTCAGGACAGATGGAACCTTCTGGAAAGCTGTGCGAGATTATGCAAGCAGCAGGGACTTATTTCATCCCTCTCATAGGTCCTATTTTTAGCTCTCCCATGATTGTAAAGAATGGGCATTAAAATATGGACAGAATACTTCCCATTCACTCTGTCTGTATCTTTCTCCTGCCCATCACTGAGGTGACTCTTAGATGTAAGGAGACACAGGAGGGACCTATCATAATGCAATAGGTAAATGCTTACCTTTGATTATTTATTGCCAAATATTACAAACGTTACAGTCCTGACTGTAACTAGGAGTCTGTGTGCTGCATGGTGTCGAGGGCGGTTAAAGTGACATAGTTAGACAGGCGCATCAGGCGGGCCTCTTATTAGATCAGAAGACAGGACTTGATGGTGCCATTTGGACTTGCCCTGATTTTAACCCTAGGTTGTGTGAGTGAATGGCAAGGCGAGATGGTGGCTGGTGGCTGCAGATGTTAGAAGGGGTTCATTAGGGTGAGCCTTTTCAAATATTAATGATTTTCTAATAGGCCAAGTGGAGCAGGGAAACATTGGGCCTTCCCCAGCCCACACTGCCAGTCATGCCTGCCTCCTGACCACACTGCCAACACCCTCCCCAGTAGGCCTACCTCAGTGCCTTGGCCCATTCCCTTGGGTTCCCAGCAATAGCCTCCTGCCATCCCAAATCCCGCTGGCCAGGTAATGATTTTAACCGTCTTAAGTTCCAGGCCTAGAGGGTTAAAATGGCCCATGTCTCATCCTGATGTGCCTGTCCAACTATGCCATTTTAACCCCCCCTCTACACCTTGCAGCACTCAGGCCCCAAGTTACAGTCAGGACTGTAATGTTTCTAAAATTTGGCAATAAATAATCAAAATAAAGCATTTACCTATTACATTAGCGATGTTAAAGCTGAGATTAATTGATTTTTGCCAACCAATGGTGTTAAGGGATACAGGGCCAAGATTGGAACATGAGTTAGGTCAAAGGTCAGCCCATTGAATGATGGAACAGAATCAAGGGGTTAAATGGCCTCTTCCTGTTTTTATGTTCTTTTCATTCCACTAAGTGCATTTTGTTCACAAATTCCAATGAGTATAAATTGGATATGAACACAACAGGTGGGGTTTTATGGCCTCGCTTGACCAAGACTGGAAATTCCCACCTGAAGTCAATGGACATTTCTGTTGTCCATCCCCGGCCCGCTCTGATTCCGTGGCAGGCCAGGTGTTAGAATTCCAGCAAAGAACTAGGAGCACAAGTGGGCCATTCGGCCCCTCAGGTCTGCTTCATCACTTGATAAGATCATGGCTAACCTGATTGTGGCCTGCTGTGCTTGCTGCACTGTGTTTTAACCCTTATATGGTGGACAAAGAACTGCGACTCAACTTCTTATTAATGCATTCATACAATTAGTATCAGTTACATGGTTATTTTTTACAAAACAATTAGAAGATTCAAACTTAAAGCTGGACTTTGACTTAACTTTGAGCGGCTGACAAGTGCCCAAGTAGATATTGGCCTGTATCCACATGTTGGTCTCTGCAGTTAGCTTGGTATGATCTGGTCTTTTGTCTGGTTTGATCCTCTCCTTCTGAATCTGGTCTGTTTTTCCTTCCTGTCCCCTGGATGGTCCAGGATTATCCTTCACAGTGGTTGGTTGCTAAGGTTGCCATTACAAGTAGTGTGTTGTGTAGTGCCCTTATCCTTTGATTATTTTGTGCTCTTTAGGGTGGGCCCTCGATCAATCGATTAGAGCTTGATTGATGGAGTCTAATCAGGAGCTGCCACACCGATTTCAGGGTGTGTACCATGCCTATGGGTGCTGGAGGCATGTAGGGCACATACCAGCCTCCCAAATAAAGGGTTAAGGCACCTCTTTGTCTGGTACACGAGTATCTTTGACCAGATAGTGTCCATTGTCTGCCTATTTCCTGTGTATTCCCGATGTCCAAGGGTTTGGCCTGCTTGTCTCAGTCTTTACACACACTTGGCCACCGTATCCCATCATGCTTTGCAAACACCATTTTTGGTAGCCCATTTGGCCACAGGCCTCAACTCTAATTTCCTGTCTGTAGGCACCCTGCCCCCGTAATCCTTGACTCTGTAGGCACCCTGCCCCCGTAATCCTTGACTCTCTTGTCAATCAAAAATCTGTCTAACTGAGCCATGAATTAATCAATAAGCCAGCCTTCACTGCTCTCTGGGGAGGAGATTGCCACAGACTAAATCTCCTCATCGCCATTTTAAATGAGAAATCCCTAACTTTTAAACTGTGCCTCCTGGTTCTAGGGGGGCATTGCCCAGCCACACTCACCCCAAGGCTGTAAAATCCTGCTCATGGTCAATGGACCTCTACGTAGTTCATGTCCTGCCTGCTACGTTTCCCGTGATGGGTAGGATGGGAAAATTTTGACCCTAGACTCCCCCATGTGGGGAAACGACCTCTCAGTGCCTACCCTGTTAATGCTCCTTCAGATAAGATCACCTCTAGAAACAGTGCAGAAAAGATTTACTAGGATGCTACTGGGAATTGATGGTTTGAGCTATAAGGAGAGGCTGGATAGACTGGGACTTTTTCCTTGCAGCATTGGAGGCTTAGGGGTGATCTTATAGAGGTCTATAAAATAATGAGGGGCATCGATCAGCTTGATAGTCAATAACTTTTCCCAAAGGCAGGGGAGTCTAAAACTAGAGGGCATAGGTTTAAGGGGAGAGATACAAAAGGGTCCAGAGGGGAAATTTTTTCACACAGAAGGTGGTGAGTGTCTGAAACAAGCTGCCAGAGTTAGTAGTAGAGGTGGCTGCAATTTTGTCTTTTAAAAAGCATTTAGACAGTTACAAGATGGGTAAAATGGGTAGATAGGGATATAGGCCAAACTTGGGCAATTGGGACTAGCTTAGTGGTTATAAAAAAAGGACAGCATGGACAAGTTGGGCCTAAGAGTTTGTTTCCATTATGTAAACCTCTGTGGCCCTATAAATCTATGGCACTCATTCTTCTAAACTCCAATGGGTACAGGGCCAACCCATCCAAACTTTCCTTGTAATTGTCTCAGGAATCAGTCGAGTGAACCTTCCCTGAACTTCTGCGAAAGCAATTATATCCTTTCTTAAGTAGGGAGGCCAGAATTGTACGCAGTACTCCAGCTGCAATGAGCTAAATTTGGAATTAAATTCAGGTCAGCTAAAAGTAATTTTGAATGTCATCCCAAATGTTTGTTTTAAAATCATGTTTAAACTGGATATATTAGGAGGTTGAATGTTTTAACCGCTGGTGAACCACTGCGTTCTGGGGTCACAAAGAACAAAGACAAAGAACAGTACAGCACAGGAACAGGCCCTTTGGCCCTCTAAGCCTGTGCCAATCATGATGCCCCAACTAAACTAAAAAAAACCTACTGCCCTTACTCAGTCCATATCCCTCTATTCCCTCGCTATTCATGTATCCATCAGATGTCTGTTAAATGTTGCTAATGTGCCTGCTTCCACCGCTTCCTGTGGCAGCACGATCCAGACACCCAACACTCTCTGCGTGAAAAACCTCCCCCACAGATCTCTCTTAAATTTTCCCCCACTCACCTTGAACCTGTGCCCCCTTGTAATTGACACTTCCACCCTGGGAGAAAGCCTCAGACTATCCACCCTGTCTATGCCTCTCATAATTCTGTAAATCTCTATCAGTCTCCCTTCAGCCTTTGTCTCTCCAGTGAGAATAGTTTATTCAATCTCCCCTCATAGCCAACACCCTCGAGACCAGACAACATTCTGGTGAATGTTCTTTGCACAGTCCAGTGTGAAAAGTGACACCAATTTGGCAACTTTTTTTAAAACCAAATTCTAATCAGGTTTTTGGAGTATGAAACAATAAATGATGCAATCCTGTTTCCTCCGCTTAACGTGAATTGTATATAGTGTGGCTGGACAGAAATGATAAATTGGAAACAAGTGTTTTGTGGAGGATTGGATTTGCTTTGCATTCACATTATGTCGGTGTAGAGCTGTTGGATCTTGTCTGCTAATTTATCAGCATGCTGACTCCAAGCGGGGAATTTACACCACTTATGCAGTGGAGGAAGCCTTGCCAGGAGAGAGGAAATTAAAACAGACTTCCACACTATTCACGCTCACAGGAGAAGGAACAGGGGAGTTTTAACATGAGTGTGTGAGTGAATGGGTGGGTGGATGGTGTTGGTTGCAGGTGTGAGCAGTTCAACAGTGAAAAATTCCTGGTGTACCAGGAAGTCGGTTCCGACTTGCTAACTTTCGGTTTTGACGGGGTGGGGCAAAAGATGAAGCAGCCAACCCTCTCCCAGGACGGGGCGGGTTGGCATTTTAAATATGAGTTTAAATATCTCTAGATTAATCTGCTGTTCAGGTTTAGCCGTGGGCGGCTGGGTTTTCCCAAACCTCGGGAAACCCCGCTGCTGAAGCAGGAAGAGGGTTACTTTGGCGTGGCACAGAGGCACAGTGGTTAGCACTGCTGCCTCACAGTGCCAGGGACCCAGGTTCAATTCCTGGTTTGGGTCCCTGTCTGTGCAGAGTCTGCACGTTCTCCCCATGGATGCATGGGTTTCCTCCCACAGTCCGAAAGACGTGTTGGTTAGCTGCATTGGCCATGCTAAATTCTCTCTCAGTGTATTAATAACAGAGTTGTCGTGATGGGAGACTTCAATTTCCCAAACATCGACTGGAATATCCCTAGGGTAAGGGGTTTGGATGGGGAGGAGTTTGTTAGGTGTGTTCAGGAAGGTTTCCTGACACAGTATGTGGATACGCCTACGAGGGGAGAGGCTGTACTTGACCTGGTACTGGCGAATGAACCAGGGCAGGTGATGGATCTCTCGGTAGGAGAGCATCTTGGGAACGGTGACCATAATTCTATCTCCTTCACAATTGCATTGGAACGAGATAGGATCAGGCAGGCTAGGAAGGTGTTTGTCTGGAGTAAGGGGAGATACGAAGAAGTCAGGAAGTTACTTGGACAAATAAACTGGAAGGAGGCGTTCTTAGGGAAAAGTACCGAAGGAAGGTGGCGGATATTCAAGGAATGTTTGTCTGGAGCTATGCATGACAACGTTCCGATGAGACAAGGGGGTTTTGGTAGGTCGCGGGAACCGTGGTGCACGAAGGCTGTGTTGAACCTAGTCAGGAGGAAAGGGAAGGTGTACAAAAGGTTCAGGGAACTAGGAGAGGTTAAGGATCTTGAGGAGTATAAGGACTGTAGAAAGGAGCTTAAAAGGGAAATTAGGAGAGCCAGAAGGGGTCATGAGAAGACCTTGGTGGGTAAGATTAAGGAGAATCCCAAGGCCTTCTATAAATATGTGAAAGGTAAAAGGATGAGAAGGGATAGGACCTATAAAAGGTGAAGGGGGAAAGGTCTGTGTGGAACCAGAAGAAATGGCAGAGGGGCTTAATGAGTACTTTGCCTCAGTATTCACGGTGGAAGCTGATCTGGGAGATTTTGCTATGGATTTGCAGCAGATGGAAAAGATTGAGTTTGTGGATATTAAGGTGGAGGATGTGTTAGAACTTTTGAATTCTATCAAGATAGATAAGTCGCCGGGACCAGATGGGATGTACCCCAGGATACTGTGGGAGGCGAGGGAAGTGATTGCAGAGCCCCTGGCGATGATCTCTGCGTCGTCAATGGAGACGGGAGAGGTTCCGGAAGATTGGAGGATTGCGGATGTAGTCCCTATTTTCAAGAAAGGGAACAGAGATAGCCCGGGAAATTACCGACCGGTGAGTCTGACCTCAGTGGTTGGTAAGCTGATGGAGAGGCTTCTGAGGGACAAGATTTACGAGCATTTGGAGAGGTTTGACATGATCATGAATAGTCAGCATGGATTTGTCAAGGGCAGGTCGTGCCTTACGAGCCTAGTTGAGTTCTTCGATAATGTGACTGAACACATTGACGAAGGAAGTGCCGTGGACGTGGTGTACATGGACTTCAGCAAGGCGTTTGATAAGGTCCCCCATGCAAGACTTCTTGAGAAGGTGAGAGGGCATGGGATCCAAGGGCCTTTGGCCTTGTGGATCCAGAACTGGCTTGCCTGCAGAAGGCAGAGAGTGGTTGTGGATGGGACTTTTTCTGAATGGAGGTCAGTCACCAGCGGAGTGCCTCAAGGATCTGTTCTAGGACCCTTGCTGTTTGTCATTTTCATAAATGACCTGGATGAGGAAGTGGAGGGATGGGTAAGTAAGTTCGCTGATGACACGAAGGTCGGTGGTGTTGTGGATGGTCTGGAAGGATGTCAAAAGTTGTAGCAGGACATAAATAGGATGCAGGACTGGGCGGAGAAGTGGCAGATGGACTTCAACGTGGATAAATGCGTAGTCGTCCATTTTGGCAGATCCAACGGGATGAATGAGTACACTATCAAGGGCAGGAGTCTTAGTAGTGTTGAAGAGCAGAAGGATCTTGGGGTCCAGGTCCACAGGACTCTTAAATCGGCCTCGCAGGTGGAAGAGGTGGTCAAGAAGGCGTATGGTGTACTGGCCTTCATTAATCGAGGGATTGAGTTTAGGAGTCGGGAGGTAATGCTGCAACTTTACAAGACCCTTGTCAGGCCTCACTTGGAGTACTGTGCGCAGTTCTGGTCGCCTCACTATAGGAAAGACGTAGAAGCTATTGAAAGGGTACAGAGGAGATTTACAAGGATGTTGCCTGGACTGGGAGGCATGCCTTATGAAGTTAGGTTGAGGGAGCTGGGACTCTTTTCCCTGGAGAGACGAAAGTTGAGAGGCGACCTGATAGAAGTTTATAAAATGTTGAGAGGAATAGATAGGGTGGATTCTCAGAGGCTATTTCCCCGGGTTGAAATGGTTGCTACGAGAGGACACAGATTTAAGGTGCGGGGAGGAAAGTACAGAAGTGATGTTAGGGGTAAGTTTTTCACTCAGAGGGTGGTGAGTGAATGGAATCGGCTGCCGTCAGTGGTGGTGGAGGCAAACTCGCTGGGGTCTTTTAAAAGACTTCTGGATGAGTATATGGGGTTTTATGGGATTGGGGGTTATAGATAGGTCTGTAGATTGGTAGGTGTTGATGTGATTGGCGCAACTCGTGGGCCGAAGGGCCTGTTTGTGCTGTAGTGTTCTATGTTCTATGTACCCAAACAGGCACCTTGGCAACTGGGGGATTTTCACAATAACCTCGTTGCAATGTTAATGTAAGCCTACTTGTGACACTAATAAATTAACTTAAACTTAAACTTAACTTAACTTAAGTGCCTTCAAAGCGCCTCTTGTGGGCCAGGAGAAACAGGCAGGTTTCCTCTTGGCAACCTCCAAAACTCTGGAAATACCAGACATCCCCATCCCTCCTATCCAATTCATCAGAGATTGGAATCTGGGACCTGCAGCCTGGTCTGGAGATCTCCTTGCCTCAGTGTACTGGAGCCTGCTGCCATCTGAGTCTGGAACCTTTGAGTGACAGGACAGGAATGCTGCTGAGTTAAATATTCATGGCACGCGGGCAAATCCAGGCTTCCGGTTTCTATGTCCTTCCAAAAGTGACCCTGCCTCCCCCAGAATGTCAGCAAGTTAAAAGCTATCCCCTAAATGTCTGAGTGATCATAGAATCCTTACAGTATAGAAAGAGGCCATTCAGCCCATCCAGCCTGCACCACAGCAATCCCAACCAGGCCTTATCCCTGTAACCCCACTTCTGTACCCCACTCATCCCCCTGAAGCTAAGGGGTAACTTAACATGGCCAATCCACCTAACCTGTGCATTTTGTGCTTGGTGCAGGCTTGATGGGCTGAATGGCCTTCTTCTGCACTGTAGAGATTCTATGATCTTTGGAGTGTGGGAGGAAAGCAGAGCACCTAGTGGAAATCCACACAGACATGAAGTGAATGTGCAAACTCCACACATGTGGACAGTGACCCGAGGCCAGAATCGAACCCAAGTCCCTGGTGCTGTGAAGCAGCAGTGCTAATCACTGTGTCACCGTGCCATAAGTCCCCAATGGTTCATACGTCAAGTTCAGTTAGTGATGAGGTCTGGTGGTGCAATATGTAAATGAAGGAATTTCAACTTTAAGACCAGGCCCAGTTTTAACTCTGCAACTTTTGAATGGACCTACCTCGCACTAAGTTGATCTTTCTCTACACCCTAGTGATGACTGTAATGTTTGAATGGGTTAAAATTAGCCATGGTGAGAGAAGGCAAACCAGTACGTCTCCAGAGCTGCAGTGCTCACAACTGCTATTTACTCCTAACAAGCCTCGGCCTATCTTTTTGGCAATGCCTGAGGATGAGATCTGCAGGGTTCCAAGGTCAGCATGGTCCCAGCTCTTGACCTGGGCTGTCTATTGCAAGTCTTCATGCACCCAAGTGAAGCTGTGGCAGAGAGTTTGCACTGCCAATGCCAATAAATGTCAGCTCCCTAACCTTATCCACTTTTTGCCATCTCCCCTGACAAACATGTGTTGCTGTCACCACTATTTCTCGGAACAGTCTTCACAAAAATTCAGAAGGAAAAGAATAATAAAACAGGGGAATAAGGAGAATGGTCTGGACTGTTCTTCCCTTCAGGGTAAGTTGATGGCACTATTCCTTCTGGTTGTATCTGCCACTGATTCTTTCTGGTTGTATCACAGTGTGGTATGGCTCCTGCTCTGCCCAAGTCTGTAAGAAGCTACAAAAGGTCATGAATGTAGCCCAATCCATCAGGTAAACTAGCCTCTCATCCATTGACTCTATCTATGCTTCCTGCTGCCTCGGCAAAGCTGCCAGCATAATCAAGGACCCCACACACCTTGGACATTCTCTCTTCCACCTTCTTCCTTTGGGAAAAAGATACAAAAATCTGAAGTCACGTACCAACTGACTCAAGAGCAGCTTCTTCCCTGCTGCCATCAGGCTTTTAAATGGGCCTACCTCGCACTAAATTGATCTTCCTCTACACCCTAGCTATGACTGTAAGACTACGTTCTGCACTCTCTCGTTTCATTCTCCATGATCGGTATGCTTTGTCTGTATAGCGTGCAAGAAACAATACTTTTATGGTACACTAGTATACATGACAATAATAAATCAAATCAAATCAAAATATAATTAAACCACCAACTTAGGGTTTGGGAACATAATAGTGTGGGTAAGAAAGGGTCAATACCAATAACTGAGTCACCACTAATGGAAGGGGACCTTCGCAGGCAGCTGGGATAATGCACCCCATTTGTGGACAGTGCCCTGGGCAAGGCATGGAACTGTGTGTAACCGTGCCTGTAATGCAGCTGCCCAAATCTTAAAATGCCTGAAGGTTCAAGGTCTAAATGATTTAAAAGTCAGTTCTGCTTATGTGAGAATCGAGTTCTCAAGTTGTCCAATTGACCTGAATTCTCACAAGGGCTTTCCCACGATTTCCTGGACAGCCATCAGCTGAATTCCAAACTCTAAGGACAGGATTTTCTGGAATTTTCCACTGGTTCTGCCCCAACCCCTAATCCCCACAACTGCCCTCCAAGGGCAATTGGGGATGGGCAATAATTGCTGGCCAGCCAGTGATACCTACGTCCCATGAATGAATTAAAAAAAAACTAAAGTATCAACAAAGATTCTGGCCGCCATTCTGGGTGCAGGTGGACCCTTTCTGGGTCCTTGCTAAGCAAACAGGCTTCTTATTGGGCTGCTATTCGGATGAGAACAGCTGATTTTTTGTTTTAGCCCTCTAACACAGGCCGCTCACCTGCCCAAATCCCTGGATATTGGGAGGCGCCAGTTAAACTTCCTTCATGGGGTCTGAAGGCAGACTCTGGATCCCACAGAAATATATTTTGCGCTCTCCTTGCCAAGTTTCAAAGTGAAGAGGACATTCGGTGGGTTATAGGAAGCAGCAACTTGCTCATTACAAAAGCAAAATACTGTGGATGCTGGAAATCTGAGATGAAAAAGAGATGCTCAGCAGGTCAGGCAGCATCTGTGGAGAGGCCGATGGAATTAATCGGCAGTATTCACTGGAGGTGACGGGGGTCTTGCCCATCAGCTGCCTGGCCACGGAGAACCCCACCTCCCTCATTTAGGGAAGGTCCCACCAAATTAAGTGGCGCTCAGGCACTGAACTGGGCAGCAGAGGCACTTCCCCCAGAGTCAAGGACACTGGGGTGGGGGAGGGTGCAGAAGTCCCACCATTGACAGTTGCTATCTCTTCGATACCTTGTCCAGGTATCTTCTCCTAAGAGGGCATGGGTGAACATAGATTTGTCCAGGATTATTCTTGGCAAAATGCTGCACTGCTTTGTCCTTGCCTTCTGCACAATGGCTGCCATCAGGCTCAGTGGAAGATCCTGGCCATGTCATGAGCACACCCTCGGTAGCCATCAAGTGGAACCTGAACCTAGAGCTTCTGGCCCAGGAGTAGGGATGCTATCACTACACCACAAAACTAATTTGCAAATGCTTCCCCCCATTTCTAAAGATCTCTGATATTTCAGTCCATCACACAAACCAGCCTCCCACCCATTGACTCCGTCTACGCATTTGCTGCCTCAGAAAAGCAGCCAGCGTAATCAAGAACCTCACACATCCTGGACATTCTCTCTTCCACCTTCTTCCGCCAGGAAAAAAGATACAAAGGCCTGAGGTCACATACCAACCAACTCAAGAACAGCTTCTTCCCTGCTGCCATCAGACTTTCGAATGGACCTAGCTCGTAGTAAGTTGTTCTTTCTCTACACCCTAGCTATGACTGTAACGCCACATTCTGCACTCTCTCCTTTCCTTCTCTATGAACAGTATGCTTTGTCTATATAGTGCGCAAGAAACAATACTTTTCACTGTATCTCAATACATGTGACAATAATAAATCATTTCAAATCAAAGTCAAATCCAATGAAATGTGACCCATTTACTAACAAAGTCGTTCTAAAATCTTACTTTAATGAAATGACTCTTGTCTCAAGGGTCAGATATACTGAGGGAACACTTGCTCTGGAATTCTACCATCCCGCCTGCCACGGGAATTGGAGCGAGCGAGAGGTGGGCCACGGGAAAGGTCCATTGACCTCCAGAAGGATTTTCCTGTCTTGGGTCAAGCAAGGCTGTAAAATTAACATTTTTCTCAGGTTGGGAGAATGGGAAATGTGGCTTTAGCTACGCTTTAATGATAGTGATTAAAGTGATAATGCCACAGGAGACACAGATTGGAGCCCCTCCCTCCCCCTTCCATGTTTATGGAAGGTCGATGCCCTATTTGGTTAAATAATCTGGATCAGTTTCACCCTTGTAAGACAGTTAATCACTTTGTCAGCTTAGGTGGACATTACTGTTACTTGATGTCACTCGCATCATCGATTGCAGCTAAACCTCCAAAGATATTGGACAGGAATTTCTGGACATGCTCACGCCAAAACCTGAATATCCTGTCTGAGCTCAGAGCACCGTTCCATGTTCTGCCGCACCCCCCCCTCACCCCCGTTCCGACTTCTGTGGCGAGTGGAATGGGAAAATTTTCCCTGTGGATAGGTTAGACTCCAAGAGCTGGGTTTTCAATTGCTGATAGGGGTAGGAATGGGTGTGAGTGCAATTTGGGAATTGTGCCCCTGGTGGATAGCTTTGGATTCCTTTCCCACCAGGAGCAATTCTCAAAAGGGCTGCCAGATGGGAGGGGATTGGAAGCCACGCATTGATGGCCCCCCTCAGCCCCTCCTAGAATGTGCGGTGAACTCACCTCCCGCCTAGTTCGCCTAATACATTTTTTTGTAAGAAAGTGTCACCGCACTTCAGGTGTGGGCTTGGGGCTCAGAATTCATCGGCTTGTCAGGCCCTTTGAAAATTGGATGCATGGCTTCGGACATCCGATTGACAAAGTCATGTGAGAGAATGCTTAATATGATCATGATACCTTTTTGTGCCAAAAAGAAGTTTCACAAAATCACGGTAAAGTCCAACAGGTTTCTTTGGAATCACGAGCTTTTGGAGTACTGCTCCTTCATCAGGTGAGTGCTCCAATAGCTGGTGATTCCAAATAAACCTGTTGGACTTTACCTGGTGTTGTGAGACTTCTTACTGAGCCCACCCCGGTCCAGCGCCAGCATCTCTATATCACCTTAGTGTGTGTGTGTGTGTGTGTGTATGTACAAGTGTGTGTGTGTGCGTGTGTGTGTGTGTGTGTATGTACAAGTGTGTGTGTGTGCGTGTGTATGTGTGTGTGACTATGTGTGTGTGTGTTTGTGTGTGTGTGAATATGTGTGTGTGTGTGAGACTGTGTGTATGAGTGTGTGTGTGTGTGTGACTGTATGTATGAGTGTGTGTGTGTGCGTGTGTGTGTGCGTGTGTGTGAGACTGTGTGTGTAAGAGTGTATGTGTGTGTGTGTGTGTGCGACTGTGTGTGTATGAGTGTGTGAGTGTTGGGATAATCAAATTGGTCAATGCCTGCAGAGAATGAACACTCTTGAGGAATGTCAAGCAATTGTTGTGAGTAAGCAGCTTGGATGTTATTTTTACTTCAAACAGACTGTGGGACTGCATGGTGACACAGTGGTTAGTACTGCTGCCTCATGGTGCCAAGAACCAATTCCGACCTTGGGTCGCTTCTGTACGGAGTTCCACATTCTCCCTGTGCCTGCATAGGTTTCCTCTGAGTGCTCTGGTTTCCTCCTACAATTCAAATATGTGCGGTTAGATGGATTTGCCCCTCAGTGTCAGGGGGACAAGCTAGGATAAATGCATGGGGTTAGGGGGATAGGGCCTGGGTGGGATTGTTGTTGGTGCAGATTTGATGGGCTGAATGGCCTCCTTCTGCACTGTAGGGATTCTATGACTCCTTCAAAGTGTTTGCTCTTTTTAGCAGCAGAATTCTGGGAGCAGGCTTACTGCAGTCTTTCTTTTTGTGGAGTCAAGCCCAAAGACACAGTGACAACATCTCTGTAAATCAACTTTCTTGCTGGATTTCCAAGTAGCTGTTGGTGTTTTGACATTTTGAGAAATATTTCGATTTTGTTGCTGCTGTAATTTGGCATGTTGCAAGGCTTCCTTTCGCAGAAGGTTGACAGCGCAGTGTTCTCTGAGGGCGGTGGAGCTGGGCCACTGGCCTACTGGTTTCTGTGGTGATATGCCCACAGGCCACAATTGTCCCAAACCTGGAGGTTCTGCCACGTGACTGACTCTCTTCAACTGCCCCTCCCCCAAAATCCCCCCACCCTCATTGGCCACTCAATACATTCCTGAGGCCAACTTGGAAAGTTTGTTCCCAGATTGGCTGATTCTAAACGGTTGGTCAAAAGCTTCATGACCAATTGCAATATTTTTATAACTGAAAAGCAAAAGTGATTAAATAAAAAACATACCTTTTGAAGCCACAATGATTTTTTTCCTGTGTTTCTCCTAGTAGCTTCCCAGAGATTAATCCTCAGTTGCTGGAGAATCCAGGGTAATATTGAAAGGTTGGGTGAAGGACTAAAACCTTATGCTGTAAATATATTTTTTTATCCATTCATGGGACATGGGCGTTGCTGGTTGGCCAGCATTTATTTCCCACCCTTAGTTGCTGTGAAAGTGGTGGTGAGCTGTCTTCTTGAATTGCTGCAGTCCACGTGCTGTGGGTTGACCCACAATGCTGTTAGGGAGGGAATGCCAGGATTTTGACCCAGCGACTGTGAAGAAACGGCGATATATTTTCAAGTCAGGATGGTGAGTAGCTTGGGGTGGAACCTCCAGGTGGTGGTGTTCCCATTTATCTGCTGCCTTTGTCCTTCTAGATGGAAGTGGTTGTGGATTTGAATAAAATATGTAATATATCCACATGGCTATTCTAATAACTGGACAAAGATCCTAATGTAACTAAGACTGTGCCAGTCTATCCTCTGGAACAAAGTAAGCCATTCTGCAGTTTGGAAATCTCACACCTTGGCCGCGATTCTCCCATCGTAAGCGCACCTCCCAGAGCCTGCAAACAGTCACCAGTCAGACCACACTGGAAACTGGCGGGAAGGGAGGTAAGCCATTTAATTCTTTTTAAAATGTATTTTAAATATCAGGTCGCAATTGAATCTCCCACCCTGCCAGGAGTACTCCATTCCAGCAGGGTTCAGACTAGTTCTGTTAGAGGAACTCGCGGGAGACCATGCTGGAATGAAGGGTGGGGCAATTGGGGCCCCCCAGGTGGTCGGGCGGCAAGGGGATGGTGCCCCCTGGGCCTGGGCTCCCTTGCCATGCCAGCCTGTGCTCACTGGCGCTGCCCAAGGGGCAAAATGCCCATGCCCAGAGGGCACCTTGGCACTGCCCATCCGGTATCAGGCAGTGCCAATGGGATAGGGCCCTATCGTGGTTGGGGCCCGGGGCAATTGGTGATGGGGGAGGTCCCGCTGCCACTTTGCAGACAGGATCAATTGGGGCTGGAGGGAGGGCAATGATTGACATGGGCTGGAGACTGGGGTGGGTCTGCCGGGGGGTGGCCTGTCTTTCTGGGAAGCATCTGACCCCGTGGGATCAGTGGGGGGGTGGGTGTGGTGGTCTGCGGGGGGGAAGGCCTGCCTCTGGGGGAGGGCATCTGATGCCAGGGGAATCAGCGGGGGGTGGGCGGTGGATCTGCTGGGTGAGTGGGATGGGGGGGATCACCACTGCTGAATTGTATATTCGGGTACTCCAGGGTGACGGGGTGTCAGGGCTGGCCCAGGAATTGTTGTGGGGGCTGTGATCAGATTAGGTGTGGGGAAGGGGTTGGAGGGTCAGTACTGTGGGGGTCCCAGGCTGGCCAGCGATTGAGCTAGCCAGCAAACGGGGAGGCTGACAGATTGAGGCCACTGCGCATGTGAGGAGCTCTAGAGCTGTCAGACTCCAGCGCGAATAGGCCTCCCTCCCCGGGTTTTTAATAATGTTCACGACTGGGACCTCTCCAGTGCCGAGTGGGAAGATTCGGATGAGAAGCTGAGCTGACAGATCAGTCGGGATATAGAACAGTTTCCCCACAATTTCAACCCCTTTGGGAGAATTGCGGCCTTGATATCCCTGAAGTAGTTCCAGTGATCACCTGGGGCCCGCACAGTCTAACTTCAAAGAGAGCCACCTGCATTTAATAGCCCAGGGTGGTCAGAAGGAGATGGATTGTCTCCTAAGACTAAAGTCCAGATTCTTCCCTTCAATTCCTAATGGTTCAGACTCTTCAGAATTCAGACAATGGATACACATCCTTTGTCAAAGATGGTGGAGATGTGGCAGTCGTGTGACATGGGCTTTTGACTTGCGGAACAAGTTATATCGCCTTGCTGAACTGCATGGTGTAATCTGACGTTCAACATCTGACTAGCAAGTCACATTGAAGAAGCTCTGGCCCAGGTTGGAGACCTGGCCACGTCCACCTCGCTTCTTCTAGAAGCCTATACCATTGCTTGCAAGACTGATTCCTCTCTGCGTGCCTCTCTCACCATGTGAAGTCAACACCACCGGAAAGGTGAATTATCCAACACTGGTTTTCAGATTGCCAACCTCCTTGAAGGAATACCTCACTGGATCTGATTCTGGATTCTGGAACCCATGTGAAACGATTTATATTCTCTGTGGTCATTGTACAGTAGATCTTTCTTTTCTCTGCCTCTCTCTTTATTGTCTGAATATGAGGGGGGATGGTGAGAACTCCATTTTGAGTTCTGAGAGTGTGCAAATAAACTAACCCTTTGAGGTCATCCTATCTCAATTTTCCTGCAGGGTTATCCATAGATAATGGATTGTACCAATACTGAGGGGTTGGGGAAATATGTAACCAAATATAAAGAAGGAAACAAATCAAAAACGCCTGTCTGTTTAGGGATAGCTGGTGAGTGGAGAAATTAGTGTCATTTCAATTACTCACCATTTCCTCCTGTTCATAACAATTGGCAATATTATTATAAGGCTATTTTCAGCTATGGCCTTATAATAATGATATGACTGACTGCATGGGCACAGTTCCTACACAATGATCTTTTGCACTGATGTTTCCGCCTTGCTGATTGATTAATCTCCATTCTTCTCTTCTTCATTGCCAAGTGCCAAAGAAATCAATATTGCAAAGAGTGGATTAGGCAGCCTATTCAAGCACCTTATACATTGACTTCTTGCCTCGGCATCTGGCAGGAGAAGTGCATCCTTCCGATTCCTCATTGCCCAAGGGGTTTCCAGAAAATCACAGCAAAGAGGGCCACAGGCCTGAAGCACTGTCAAGAGGCTACAAGGGAAAGGGGACATTGTACTAGTGTGGCTCCTTTTACCTTGCTGGTCTGCCCCTCTCCCACTCCCCAGCCTGAGGGTATGACTCCCCCGGCAGCTTCTTAGGGCAGCAGGATCATGTGGGAGTGAGCTGGGAATACATCCTCCCACACCCATCTTGTCCCTATGCCTGTTTTAGTTTTGGAAATCTGTCTGGGAAAATGGATATGTTTCTGATGAAAAGCGGGATAAAGGGCTATGGGGAGCAGAAGATTGATCTGATTGAAGGGTGGAACAGGTTCAAAAAACTGAATTAGCTACTTCTGCTCCTAATTCCGATGTTCCTAAGAAGTCACCACAAACATGGAGCGATGAGAAAGACATGTAGGGTGGGGAGGACAAGGTCAAATAGAACTGATCTCGATGACTTTTGCCCTATCTGCCTGGGGTGAGCAGTATCTGGGCCCAAGCCCTTTGTGTGTGTGTTATATTCATAAGTTTTTACACTGATTATTTGCTTGCATTTGTCATTAGTCCATCTGGTTAATGGTTTATTAATTATATTGTTTGGATATACAGGTGAAGGACATTATTCATATGCCACAAGGTGCCATGAAGGAGTTATTGACTTGCCCTTTAGCCCTCCTAGGCCTTAGCTTTACACCAATTATATTCTTCACGTGGTCATACCCAAAGGGAAATTGGGTTACATTGCAGTTGTTTTCCAGGTGGGAAACATGGGGCAAATAACCAAGCTCCTGGGGCTATGTCCCATGTCCCAAGGCCACCTGAAAATATTCGGAATCCATATTTGGTCAGTCAACTTTTCTAGAATCTCTTGCACTGCCTCAAACTGGTGTTAGATCCCTTGTTCAGGCTTCCCTAGATTAGCTGCAGATGAACCCTAATGGACTTTAGAGGGACCACATGTAATGGCCAGGGAATAATTAGGCTTTTTTGTATATTTTTACTGAATGAGGGGCTCAGAAAAGCAACCAGTCTACAATTGGCCATCTTCCCGTCACCCCCGCTTTTACCTCAGAGCTGCAGTCAGTGAGACGATGTTAGAAACATAGAAAACAGGAACAGGAGTAGGCCATTCAGCTCTTCAAGTGTGCTCCGCCATCCATTTTAATCATGGCTGATCATCAAATTCAATATCCTGATCCCACATTAGAAGAATCACAGAATCGCTCCAGTACAGAAAGAGGCCATTTGGCCCATCGAGCCTGCACTGACAAGACTCCCACCCAGGCACTATCCCTGTAACCCATGTATTTACCCTGCTAATCCCCCTGACATTAAGGGGTAATTTAGCTTGGCCAATCAAGCTAACCTGCATATCTTTGGCCTCCACCTACACCCCCCAAATCCATAAGACCATACGTCTGCTCTGCCATTCAATCATGGCTGATATTTTCCTCATCCTCATTCTCCTGCCTTTTCCCCATAACCCCTGATCCTCTTATTAATCAAGAACCTCTCCATCTCCATTTTAAAGACACTCAATGACCTGGCTTCCACAGACTTCTGTAGCAAAGAGTTCCACAGATTCACCACTCTCTGGCTGAAGAAATTCCCCCACATCTCTGTTTTAAAGGATCATCCCTTTAGCCTGAGGTTGTGCCCTCTGGTTCTAGTTTTCCCTACTAATGGAAACATCCTCTCCACGTTCACTCTATCCAGGCCTCACAATATCCTGCAAGTTTCAATAAGATCCTCCCTCATCCTTCTAAACACCAATGAGTACAGACCCAGATTCCTCAACCATTCCTCATATGACAAACTCTTCATTCCAGGGATCATTCTTGTGAAGCTCCTCTGGATCCTTTCCAAGGCCAGCACATCCCTCCTTAGATATGGGGCCTAAAACTGCTCACAATATTCCAAATGGAGTATTGTAAGTAAGGCCAAACCCTTTACCCTTTGGTCCCAAGAGCTATATCTAATTTTGTCTTGAAATCAAACAGTGGTTTAAATTGGAGGTCACCAAGAGGTGATATAAGGTTCTTCTGGAGTTGCAGTGAGTTTTGGTATTAACCAATTTCTGGTGATCCTGGGGTGGGTGACTTGCACAGGGATCTGAATTTATCCCTATGGTTCCAAATGGAGGGACCTTTGACTGCCTTTTCAGAGGATTCTTTCATCATCTGGAAAAGCTTGATTCCTTCTTGGGAACCCCTCTGATGTGTTCTTGACTATGATCTGAGTAGAATGGACCCAGACAGAGGGGCACGTTAAACTGTAATGTATAAACCTCACAGCTTGTGGCAACGGCAAGGGAAAACTCAATTTTTATTCTGTGTCGGCTGTGAAAACATTCAACAAGCAATCAATCACAATGGACAATGCCTCTACTCTCTCAGAAGACTAAAGAAACTTGGCATGTCTGCTACAACTCTCACCAACTTTTACAGATGCACCATAGAAAGTATTCTTTCTGCTTGTATCACAGCTTAGTATGGCTCCTGCTCTGTCCAAGATGGCAAGGAACTACAAAAGTTGTGAATGAAGCCCAATCCATCATGCAAACCAGCCTCCATCCATTGACTCTATCTACACTTCCTGCTGCCTCGGCAAAGCAGCCAGCATAATCAAGGACCCCACGCACCCCGGACATTCTCTCTTCCATCTACTTCCTTTGTGAAAAAGATACAGAAGTCTGAGGTCACGTACCAACCGTCTCAAGAACAGCTTCTTCCCTGCTGCCATCAGACTTTTGAATGGACCTACCTTTCACTAAGTTGATCCTTCTCTACACCCTAGCTATGACTGTGACACTACATTCTGCACTCTTTCCTTTCCTTCTCTATGAACAGTATGCTTTGCCTGTATAGCGTGCAAGAAACAATATTTTTCACTGTATGTTAACACATGTGACAATAGTAAATCAAATCAAATCAAATCAAAGAGAAAATTATCAGCACACGTGTTTGACAACTGTTCACAGATTATTATTTGACTTTGTCCATGAATTCTCAAGCTTTCTGTGCTGAAATGCTGGCTCGGATTCTCCCACCTCGCCCAGAGCTGGGATTCTCCCACCTCGCCCAGGGCTGGGATTCTCCCACCTCGCCCAGGGCTGGGATTCTCCCACCTCGCCCAGAGCTGGGATTCTCCCACCTCGCCCAGGGCTGGGATTCTCCCACCTCGCCCAGAGCTGGGATTCTCCCACCTCGCTCAGGGCTGGGATTCCCCCACCTCCCCCAGGGCTGGGATTCTCCCACCTCGCTCAGGGCTGGGATTCTCTCACCTCGCCCAGGGCTCGGATTCTCCCACCTCGCCCAGGGCTGGGATTCTCCCACCTCGCCCAGGGCTCGGATTCTCCCACCTCGCCCAGGGCTGGGATTCTCCCACCTCGCCCAGGGCTGGGATTCTCCCACCTCCCCCAGGGCTGGGATTCTCCCACCTCGCTCAGGGCTCGGATTCTCCCACCTCGCTCAGGGCTCGGATTCTCCCACCTCGCTCAGGGCTCGGATTCTCCCACCTCGCTCAGGGCTCGGATTCTCCCACCTCGCTCAGGGCTGGGATTCTCCCACCTCGCTCAGGGCTGGGATTCTCCCACCTCGCTCAGGGCTGGGATTCTCCCACCTCGCCCAGGGCTGGGATTCTCCCACCTCGCTCAGGGCTCGGATTCTCCCACCTCGCCCAGAGCTGGGATTCTCCCACCTCGCTCAGGGCTCGGATTCTCCCACCTCGCCCAGGGCTGGGATTCTCCCACCTCGCTCAGGGCTGGGATTCTCCCACCTCGCCCAGGGCTGGGATTCTCCCACCTCGCTCAGGGCTGGGATTCTCCCACCTCGCCCAGGGCTCGGATTCTCCCACCTCGCTCAGGGCTCGGATTCTCCCACCTCGCCCAGAGCTGGGATTCTCCCACCTCGCTCAGGGCTGGGATTCTCCCACCTCGCCCAGGGCTGGGATTCTCCCACCTCGCCCAGGGCTCGGATTCTCCCACCTCGCCCAGGGCTCGGATTCTCCCACCTCGCCCAGGGCTGGGATTCTCCCACCTCGCCCAGAGCTGGGATTCTCCCACCTCACCCAGAGCTGGGATTCTCCCACCTCGCCCAGGGCTGGGATTCTCCCACCTCGCTCAGGGCTCGGATTCTCCCACCTCGCCCAGGGCTGGGATTCTCCCACCTCGCTCAGGGCTCGGATTCTCCCACCTCGCCCAGGGCTCGGATTCTCCCACCTCGCCCAGAGCTGGGATTCTCCCACCTCGCCCAGAGCTGGGATTCTCCCACCTCGCCCAGGGCTCGGATTCTCCCACCTCCCCCAGGGCTGGGATTCTCCCACCTCGCCCAGGGCTGGGATTCTCCCACCTCCCCCAGGGCTGGGATTCTCCCACCTCGCCCAGGGCTGGGATTTGCTCACTCCGCCGGAGGCTGGGTTTCTCCCACTTCCCCTGGGGCTGTGATTCTCCCACCTTGCCGGAAGTTGGGATTCTCCCACTCCACCTGAGACTAGGATGCTCCCACTTCTCCCGGGGCTGCAACTTTCCCATGTTGCTGGGACTAGGATTCTCCAGTCCCACTGCAGTGTTGGCTGAGCGCCAAATTCTCCGTTACTGATGGCCTCACAAGAGGTTATTGCAGAAGGTAAGGGGACATGGAGTTGGGGGTAGGGTGTTAGCGTGGATAGAGGATTGGCTGTCAAATAGGAGGCAGAGAGTGGGGGTCAATGGGTGCTATTCGGATTGGCGGATGGTGACTAGTGGGGTGCCCCAGGGGTCGGTGCTGGGGCCTCAGCTATTTACCATTTATATAGATGATCTGGAGGAGGGAACCGAGTGTAGGGTGTCGAAATTTGCTGATGACACCAAGATTGGTGGAACGCAAATTGTGCGGAGGGTGTGGAGAGTCTGCAGAAGGATCTAGATAGGCTGGGCGAATGGGCCAGGAACTGGCAAATGGAATTTAATGTTGGCAAGTGTGAGGTGGTCCACTTTGGTAGGAATAATGGTAGGAAGGATTATTACTTACGTGGCGAAAAACTGCAGCAGGCGACGGTGCAGAGGGACCTCGGGGTCCTTGTGCATGAGTCGCAAAAACCCAGCTTGCAGGTGCAGCAGGTGGTCAGGAAGGTGAATGGGATGCTGGCCTTCATAGCGAAGGGGATTGAATATAAAAGTAGGGAGGTCTTGCTGCAGCTGTATAGGGCATTGGTGAGGCCGCAGCTGGAGTACTGTGTGCAGTTTTGGGCGCCGTACTTACGCAAGGATATTTTGGCCTTGGAGGGAGTGCAGAGGAGGTTTACTAGGCTGATGCCGGAGTTGAGGGGGTTGAGCTATGAGGAGAGGCTGAATAAACTAGGCTTGTACTCGTTAGACTTTAGAAGAATGAGGGGAGATCTCATTGAGACGTATAAGATGATGAATGGGATGGATAGGATAGAGGTGGAGAGACTCTTCCCGCTCAGAAAGGATAGTAGGACTAGGGGGCACAGCCTCAAGATAAAGGGGGGGCGGTTTAGAACGGAGTTGAGGAGGAACTTCTTCACTCAAAGGGTGGTGAATCTCTGGAATTCTCTGCCCGTTGAAGTGGTGGAGGCTACCTCGCTAAATATTTTTAAGACGCGGGTTGATGGGTTTTTGATAAGAGAGGGGATTAAGGGCTATGGGGAGAGGGCGGGAATGTGGAACTGAGCCACGACAGATCAGCCATGATCTTATTGAATGGCGGGGCAGGCTCGAAGGGCTTGATGGCCTACTCCTGCTCCTATTTCTTATGTTCTTATGTTCAATGGTGGTGGGGTGTATGAGATCAGAAAACTCCAGCTGCCAAATCTGCAGGGGCCTTTTATAAATTAAGAAAGGCTTGAAGGGTATTGTATGTTTTTGGATCACAGTATTTGCATCTGATGCCCATTATTGGCACGGGTGCAATGTTGTCTACACTGAACTTTGCCAAGGAGCCAGATGATGAGGGCACCTAAGGGGGACTGACTAACCACTCTCGGATGGCTGTTGCTCTTATGGTGTTAGTTTGTTCTGTGCATATTTGTACTGTGACACAACAGATGATTTAGATGCTTTGCAATCTTGTGCCTGTTGCGCCTTTTGCTGAGATTGTGTGCAACACACACGTATGCGAAAGAAGGCTCTGTTTAACTTGCACAACGCTGAACTGTGCAATGTTAAATTGTATAACATCGAACAGAGTGAGGCAGTGCAATGCTAAACTGTGCAATACTAAACCATCAGTGTTCAAAGTAACAATAAAACCAGGAATGTAGAAACACCAGTAACATTTCAGAATTGCTTACAGTAAGAATAGTGCTTTAGATTTTATGTTTTGGGTCTAAAACTGCTACTTAAAGGGGCAGCATTGGTGGAAGAGCATGAAGGAATAGGGCTTTTTTTTAAACTGGAGAGATCACAGAATCCCTGCAGTGCAGACAGAGGCCATTTGGCCCATCGAGCCTGTACTGATAACAATCCCACTCTAGACCCTATCGCCACATAGACCCTAACCCCTCTAACCTACACATCCCGGGAGACTACGGGGCAATTTAGCATGGCCAATCAACTTAACTCACACATCTTCAGACTGTGGGACAAAACCGGAGCACTTGGAGGAAACCCCCGCAGACACGGGGAGAACATGCAGACTCCACACAGACAGTGACCCAAGCCAGGAATCAAACCTGGGTCCCTGGAGTTGTGAGGCTGCAGTGCTAACCACTATGCTACAGTGCTGCCCAGATGTCTATCAAACATTAGGAAACAGGCACATGGAGCAGGAGAGATGATGTGTTTAGCATAGAGGCCAAGGAACTCATCAAGTTTAGGGAGCAGGAAGTGACATTAAATGGTATCTCTATGAGTTCTGGCATTTCTTTGCAAAGTAGGTCTTTCCCCCATGCAGCCAAGGTAAACTATCTTTTCCCCTGATCCTTCCTTGCAGTCTTTTACAGGAGAGAGGCTCTTCACTTGACTACTTTCACAGTCCCAGAGCATTCAAAGACAAAAAGAAGATCGGTCTGTGAGGAATGGTTCCTCGGCAGATGTCAGCCAAGGATCCTGAAGTCTCACATCTCTGGGATTCTGGTCAGTAAAGCAGGATGTTGGGTGAGCATCATGTTCCCATGGAGGTCCTACTGAGGATCTGATGTAGGGGTGGCGGAAGAGTCCAATGGCAATTCATATCAATATCCACGAAGGATTCGGTCCATGCAGCTCCACCTGGAGTGAGTGGAACATCTATGCTGACAGAGAGAGACCACGAGGCCTGTCAGTGATTCCGACACACGGCCAGACTTTGGGGAGGGAAAGTATGGAGGAAGGAGTTGGGGGATGCCAATGATTCTCAGGATCTTCAGGGTTAGCAAGACACCTGCCTTCCTAGTGATCAGTGCGCATTCAGATCCAGAACCTAATAACAATACCGTGGTTAGAATCCACCTTGTGAATGCCATGAACTGACCTGGGCCTTCATCTCCCTGAGCATAGAATTTTCTGCTTGCCTCTGTCCTTTTCTCTTCTTCCTGCTACTACCTCTACCTCTGCTACAGCGACATGTATGGAAATGCCAATGGAGAACTCTGTGGCCTGGGCAGAAGAACGGGAGGAGCCTGAAACTGCTGAAAGACAGATTGCAGGAACCCTTCTCAATTACTGAGGATGGATTTTGGCAATCACTTCCGTCAAAGCTAAGGCTCCAGATAAGCTTTGTGAGCACTCCAAGCCTGGGAATGCACTCATTTCCAACTTTGACACTGATGGGAGGCCACTGACTCACTCTATTTTCCACAGGCTTAACAATTTTGACACCGGGGTTAATCTGAGATGCCATCTTTTTCCCTGGCATGCTCCACTTTTGGTAGGAGGGCCTCCTGTCACAGCACCTATTTTGGCTAGGGTTCTGGGTACATCTTAGAATGGGTATAACTCTCGAGTTTATCCCTAAGTCAGATGCTCTACAATACCACTCTTTAGAACCTTGGAATGGAGAGGTGAGGATTGTTTTGCTCTGTATTTGGTCTTTAGGTATGCACTGGAAGTAAAGCACATGGATTTAGCAGAGGTTCGTAGAATCATAGAATCTACAGTGCGGAAGAGGCCATTTGGCCCATTGAGCTTGCAGGCATTGATCCATTATTAGATTCCCATCTTTGGGGCCTCCTGACAGTTATGTAGAAGAGGTAGTAAGCCTCTTGTTCAGTCAGACTTTTTTATTCTCTTGGTTAGAGGAGAATTTCGGCCTCCCATCTATTCAAAGATGGAAGAATTTGCATTAGTATACACATGTGACCAGATTGATGGCCAGTGCAGCAAGGTTCAAATCCAAGGCTTCCTTTGACTGTAGCTGTCTGATCAACTGTGCAAATGCCAGGGATCTAGCAACATCGAGGGAATAGGATATGGAAGATGGGATACAGGAAATGTATGTAATGAGAAACTTCAATGTCGGGCAAATGCCCAAAGGAAGTTTTTGTAGAAGTCTAAACATCACGGCAGTCAGGGTAGGAACACAGTGCTGGCCTTCTGTCCTCTGATCCAGTATCACACCATCGACTTCTGTGATATTAGCAGCGAGTTTTCAAATCATTGAACAGGAAAATGGGTCTGACTCGAGGAAAGATTTTCACTTGGTCAGAAACAGCCAGGCAGTTAAATTTCATTTACCTCTCCCGATGTCTGAAAGGGCAATAATGTGCGAATGCAATAACTTCATGAAATTCACAGGATGTGTGGGTTAGGTGGAGTGGCCATGGTAAATTTGTGGGGTTACCGTGATACGATGGAGGGGAAGGCAGGGTGCTCTTTCAGAGAGCGGATGGGCTGAAAAGCCTCTCTCTGCTCTGTGGGGATTCTGTGGGTCATTGATGAAGAGCAAGGTGCCATTTTTATGAGGCTAACCTGCAGGTGATTCACAATTTATGGGGCATCTCTTCATTGCTGTAAGTTGCAGGATGATTCTTACGCCAATAATGGTGTGCGACTCTGAGGCCCCTTTATTCCTTCAGCAAAACCTGACTAATAATCCTTTCTTACTGTGTGAGCAGCCTTGACAGCCTCAGGCAAGAACTGCCACTGCCCCCTCCCCCCATCATACACCCTTCTCCGAACCCCAACATACACAAACCTCATTTGTGATTTGATTGAAAGCTATAACTGTTACAAAAGACTTATGCTGGTACTTGATGTTGGGAATAATTTGATTTGATTTGATTTGTTATTGTCACATGTATTAGGATACAGTGTGAAGTATTGTTTCTTGCGCGCTATACAGACAAAGCATACCGTTCGTAGAGAAGGAAAGGGGAAAATGCAGAATGTGGTGTTACAGTCATAGCTATGGTGCAGAGAAAGATCAACTTCGTGCGAGGTAGGTCCATTCGAAAGTCTGATGGCAGCAGGGAAGAAGCTGTTCTTGAATCGGTTGGTGCGTGACCTCAGGCCTTTGTATCCTTTTCCTGACGGAAGAAGGTGGAAGAGAGAATGTCCAGGATGCGTGAGGTCCATGATTACGCTGGCTGCTTTTCTGAGGCAGCAAATGCGTAGACGGAGTCAATGGGTGTGGGAGGTTGGTTTGTGTGATGGACTGAAATATCAGACACCTTTAACAGAGATCTTTAGAAATGAAGGGAAGCATTTGCAAATTAGTTTTGCGGTACAGTGATAGCATCTCATGGGCCAGAAGAACAGGAGCCATAACAAGCTGTGATACACCCAGAAGGAATGCTTCCTATGGTGCATCTGTAAAAGTTGCAAACCTACATCGCATAATGGACCTGATGCTTGGTGGGTGGTCAATAATGAAGAATAAGTTTACAGCTTTGATTCAAGTTTGAACACCCTGTGCAATCGAGCATCAAGTACTAGCTGTTTTCTACACATTATGAGGAGTTGCCATTAGAACAATCACAGTATTGGATTACATGCTTGCAAGGAATGTCCCTGTGGCAAATCAGAAGATGTGAAGGCTACACGATGGACTTGTCTGTATGTCAACTAATAGCTAAGAATTCTGCCAATGTTCTGACACAAAGTGAGGCGTTAGAACTTTTCAATGCAATATGTTAAAGCCACTTTTGTAAGAAAAAGGCTTGAGAAGGTTTCTGATAACATCATTGAATCATAGAGTCATAGAGGTTTACAGAATGCAATCAGGCCCTTTGGCCCAACTTGTCCATGCTGCCCTTTTTTTTAAAACCCCTTAGCTAATCCCAATTGCCTGCATTTGCCCCATATCCCTCTATACCCATCGTACCCATGTAACTGTCTAAATGTTTTTTAAAAGACAAAATTGTACCTGCCTCTACTACTACCTCTGGCAGCTTGTCCCAGACACTCGCCACTCTCTGTGTGAAAGAATTGGCCCTCTGGATCCTTTTGTGTCTCTCCCCTCTCACCTTAAACCTTTGCCCTCTAGTTTTATTCTTCCCTATCTTTGGGAAGAGATATTGACGATCCAGTTGATCTGTGTCCCTTATTATTTTATAGACCTCCATGAGATCACCCTTCAGCCTTCTATGCTCCCACGAAAAAAGTCCCAGTCTATCTAGCCTCTCCTTATAACTCAAACCATCAAGTCCGGGCAGCATCTTTTCTGCACTCTTTCTAGTTTATTTATATCCTAATAATTTTTCTGAGGTTTTTATGTGCATGGGAGTGAGGAAAGATCCTGGTTGGTATTTTATGGTGTCTTTGGGAATGGGCTTGAAAACAGGAAGGGGATGCCTGAAACCTTCCCCTCCCCCTCATCATGCCATTCCATCAGCTGCCCTAAGGGTGACAGTTAACCTGCTCACCCGGATACAACTGAGCCAAATAAGAGCGATGCCCACACAGTGGCACAGCGGTAAGCACTGCTGCCTCACAGTGCCAGGGACCCGGGTTCCTCATCATGTATGTGGAGTTTGCATGTTCTCCCTGTGGTCTGTGTGAGTTTCCTCTGGGTGCTCCGGTTTCCTCCCACAGTCCAAAAAACATGCTGGTTAGGTGCATTGACCACACTGAATTCTCCCCCAGTGTACCCGAACAGGTGCCAGAGTGTGGCGACTAGGGGATTTTCACAGTAACTTCACACCATGTTAATGTCAGCCTACTTGTGACTAATAAGTAAGTAAATAAACAAATTAATCAACAACAGCGTGGTTCATTTCCTATGCTGGCTGAGGTTATTCATGAAGGGCAATCTTCTCAACCTCACCCCTCACCTGAGGTGCGGTGATCTCTGGTTAAACCACCACCAGTTATCTCTACCCCATGAAAGGAGAGAGCAGCCTGTGGTTACCTGGGATTATGGCAACTTTACCTTTGCAGCTTTTGATGAACTCTGGAAACCTGTGTGATTGACAACTGTACAGCATTCAGAGTCAGACTGTTGATGGTGATGCAGGCAATGCCCCAAACACTGTTATAAATTGCCACATAATGAAAGTGGGATTTGATTTATTAACTCACTGTGAAACAATGGCCTCATTTACCACCCATCCTCTCATGGCCTGGCACAGCAGATGCGTATATCCTTCCACTCACACAAAATCAGCACCAACTATAGTTGACTTGCTCTTAAGCCATTGGAATGGATTAAGGTTTTTATCACAAAGGTGGGTCAAAGAGATTATTTATTCCACGTCCCCTCAAAATAATCAGAAGCTGAAATAAATGCTGCTTCTGTCTGCATCGCAGGGTTTAAAGGGCTAATTTCTATGTAAAATCTAGCTCTTTCCCCCTTTAATTTAGCAATTAAGTAAAATTACTACTTGAGTTAGAAATTAAATTTTATTCCGGCCTTCAAACAGCGGGTATACAAGCTCCCTAAGAGCAGCAACAGCTATTTAATTAGGTTGCTAGCTTGAACTGGTTTCTCTGAAGATTGCATTAGTTGTTTGGCAGGGAACATAAACACAGGCTTGTCACGCAGAAAAGGGAGTGTTATGCTGGGTGTCAAATGGGAGTTTGATTAAGGGGGTTATGTACCCCTCTCTTTCTCGAGATCTAAACAACTTCTGGTAGCTGGCTCTTACTTTGCTAAGGGGGAGAAGCTGCTGCGTGTGTAACTGGTAAGTTATTCTACTTATCTTAGTTGAAATAAATAGTGTTTAAAGTTATGTTACGTGGTTAATATGTATTACAGTCCTAAGGTTTAAAAAGAATACATACTGGTGGTAAGGTTAATAAATATATATTTTAAAGACAAAGCAAAATAAGTAAGTGAATTAGATCATTAAGTAATTAATTAAAATGCATTAAGGATGGCACGAAAGGTGATGTGTCAAGGCTGCAGCATGTGGGCGCCGTGGGTGCCAGTGTGAACCAGGTCAAACATGTTTACAATGAGTGTTTTGGGGCTTTGAGTTATTTGGGCAGGAGGCTGATCTGCAGACACTGTGACACGCCAGAGTGGGGGGGGGGGGGGGGGGGGGGTGCGGTGTTGGGGGTGGGGGCGGTGTTGGGGGTGGGGGTGGGGGTGGGGGCGGTGTTGGGGGTGGGGGTGGGGGTGGGGGTGGGGGGGGGGTTGGGGGGGGGAGGTTGGGGGGGGGGAGTGGGGGGGGTGGATGGATGTTGGGGGAAGTTACCTGAATGCTTTGGATCGGGAGGTAGTTACACCACTCGCAATAAAGTCTTTTGATTTGGTTGGGGACAGGAGTGTATAACTGTGAGTGAGGTAGCTAAGGGATCTGGAGAACATGCATGTGGGAACCTCAACCCTAGCAGTTATCCAATAGGTCTGAAGTTCTCTCAGCTTGTTTGGGTGAGAGTGGGGACTGCAGGGTGGACGTGCAAACATGGCCGTGGTAGAGGAAGCCACGATGGTACAGTGGTTAGCCCTGGTGCCTCACAGTGCCAGGGACCCAGGTTCAATTCCAGCCTCAAGTCACTGTTTGTGAAGAGTCTGCACATTATCCCCATGTCTATGTGGGTTTCCTCTGGGTGCTCTGCTTTCCAAAGATGTGCGACCTAGGTTGGTAGGCCATGCTAAGCTGACTCGAGTATCGGGGGATTAGCAGGGTAAATATGTGGGGTTATGGGGATAGGGCCTGAGTGGGATTGTGGTCGGTACAGACTCGATGGATCGAATGGTCTCTTTTTGTACTGTAGGGATTCAACAATTCTATGACGGGGGAGCAAAAGGGAATGTCTTGTCAGTAGGGAGCAGTTTGGTGAGGTAGTTGGACACTGATCTCTGCAGAAAAGGAGAGCCCAGACAGCTGCGTTGTCTGCTTGGTGCCAAGGTTTGGAACAGAACCTACAGTGGGAGGGGGAGAATCCCGTTGTTGTGGTCCACAGCTGTACCAATGGCATGAATAGAATCAGCAATGCAATTCTGCATAGCGCGTGTGAGGATTTAGGCAGTAAATTAAAAATCAGAACCCTTTAGGTTAATACCCAAGCTGCATGCAAATTAGCCAAGCATAAATAAGGTTAGAGAAATTAATGCTTTGTCAAAGACTGGGAGAAGAGGCAGGAGCACTGATACCAGGGTTAGGAAAAGGGGCATGTTGGTCATTCAGATGGTCTACACCTTGCTGGGACTGGTGTCCTAGTGAGTCACATCGCCAGAGAAGTAGAGAGGATTGTAAACTAAAAAGTGGAAGCGAGGGATCACATTTTGGAAGATGTGGTAAAGACAGTGAAAGAGTGAAGGTGTTACTATGGGAAATGGTGAACAGGAAGGGATAGAGAGTACAAACCAAAGAGTAAAACAACAGTCAAGGCACAAAGTTGCAGAGATAATAAAAAGGACTTGTATTGGAATGCAGTTAGCATTTGGAACAAAATAGATAAACTGAAAGCGCAAATAAATCAGTTCTATCTTATAAATAATTATTATCTGACAAATAAGTACAATCTTATGAAAGGTACAATCTGATCAAATGTACAATTTTACAACCATTACCGAGACATGGCTGCAGGATTGCAGAGATTGGGAGCGGAACATTGAGGAGTATGTGACAGGAAGGACAGGAAGCCAGGAAAAGGTGGAGAATTGGCTCTGTTAATTAATTATGATATTAACACACTAGAGAGGAATGACGTAATTCAGTAAACCAGGATATAGATGTCGTGTGAGTTGAGATGAGGAATGATAAAAGGCAATAAAAAGTCCCTTGTGGGAATGGTGTACAGGCCTCCTAATCACAACTACATAGTAGGATAGCTGAGATAATTGGATCTTGTCAGGAAGGTGCGATGATAATCATGGAGGATTTTAATCTATAGGCTAGAAAAATCAGATGGTAACTTAAATGGAGAGTTTGTGTAATGGTTTTGGAGTATTTTTTTTCGAACATCATGTTCTGAAATCAACCAGAGAACAGGTTATATTAGATTTCATAAGATGGTACTAATTGATAGCATCATAGTGAAGGCATCCCTGGGTAGCAGTGATCATAATATGATTGAATTTTACATTACATAGTGTCAGGGGGATTAGCAGGGTAAATAAGTAGGGCTATGGGAAGAGGGCCCAGTGGGATTGTGGTGCCAACTCAATGGGCCAAATGGCCTCCTTCTACACGATGTGGTGATGCCGGCGTTGGACTGGAGTAAACACAGTAAGAAGTCTCACAACACCAGGTTAAAGTCCAACAGGTTTGTTTGGTAACAAAAGCCACTAGCTTTTGGAGCCAAACTCAATTTACAAAATGATGATTGGAATGCGAGTCTTTACAGATAATCAAGTCTTAAAGGTACAGACAATGTGAGTAGCCGGAGTGTTAAGCAATCGTTAAAGAGATGTGTATTGTCTCCAGATGGGACAGTTAGTGAGATTTTACAAGTCCAGGCAAGTTGTGGGGGTTACAGATAGTGTGACATGAACCCAAGATCCTGGTTGAGACCGTCCTTGCGTGCGCGGAACTTGGCTATCAGTCTCTGCTCAGCAACTCTGCGTTGTCATGTGTTATGAAGGCTTCAAGAATGCTCACCCGAACATCAGAGGCCGAATGCCTGTGACTGCTGAAGTGTTCCCCAACAGGAAGAGAACACTCTTCCCTGGTGATTGTCGAGCGGTGTTCATTCATTCCTTGTCGTAGTGTCTGCATGGTCTTCCCAATGTACCATGCCTCGGGACATCCTTTCCTGCAGCGTGTTTTGCACTGCAGGGATTCTATGGTTGTGTGATAAAGATCTGAAGGGTGGATGTGGAGAAGACGTTTCTTTATGGGGCAGAATCTAGAACTAGGGTTCCATGTATAAAAATAAAGGGTCATCCATTCAAGACAGGTGAGAAGAACTTTTTTCTCAGGGTAGTGAATCTTTGGAACTCTCTTCCTCAAAAGGCAGTGCAGACAGAGGTAGATTCTTGATCAAAAAGGGAATGAAAGGTTATCAGGGGTAGGTGGGAGGTTACAATCTGACAAGCTGTGATTTTATTGAGTGATGGAGCAGGCTCAAATGGCCAAGTCTCTCACTCCTGCTCCTAACTTGTCTGCTCGTATGAAATCTGTGCTCCCCATATAGCCCCCCAGATGCTAAAATTGCAACCCATCCCACTCTTTGCATGAAAAACTGTGTCCTAACTTCTCTCCTGAACGGCCTGGCGTTGTTTTTTAGTTTATGTTCCCTTGTCTGAGATTCCACACAACTGGAAAAAATTTCATCAAATCTAACCTAACAATTCCTTTCCAAATCCTCGAACCAATCCATGCACCAGGAAATACAAATCTAGTTTATGCCAGCGATCCCTGTAATCTAACTCTTTGGAGCCTTGGTATTGTAACCCAATCCATCACTCAAACCAGCCTCCCATCCATTGGCTCTGTCTACACTTCTCGCTGCCTCAGCAAAGCAGCCAGCATAATTAAGGGCCCTACGCACCCCGGACATTCTCTCTTCCAGCTTCTTCCGTCTGGAAAAAGATAAAAATATCTGAGGTCACGTACCAACTGGTTCAAGAACAGCTTCTTCCCTGTTGCCATCAGACTTCTGAATAGACCTACCTGGTGCTAAGTTGATCTTTCTCCACACCCTAGCTATGACTGCAACACTACATTCTGCACTCTCTCCTTTTCTTCTCTATCAACGGCATGCTCTGTCTGTACAGAGCACAAAAAACAATACTTCTCACTATATGAGAATACGTGACAATAATAAAGCAAATCAAAATTTTAAAAAATCAAAGCCTGGTGGTTCTGCATTGCACTCTTTCTGAGGCCAATGTATCCTTTGTGAAGTTTAGTGCCTGGAATCGTTCTCAATAACCCAGAGAGAAATGCCAACTGCATTCCTTGAGGTTCCATCGCATGCCTTGACTTCGCTCTGCAGCCACATTTCGACCAACACAACCATTCTTGCGACACACTACAGCCTTCCTACTTCCAAGCAGGAAACAAAAATGCTTGGGCTGGAATTCTCCAACCTCTTCTGTGGCTGGGATTCTTCAGTCCTGCTGCGTTGAATGGAGATTTGGCTGAGCGTCAAATTCCCCGTTCTTGCTGACCACAGTGACGGGATGAACGAGGCTGGAGAATTCTGCCCTCTATCCAATTTGGTGATGTCTGATTGTCAGCCAAACAGTGCACCTGCCCTCCACCCCCCCCACCCTGCCCCACATCCACTCCTCCCCGCACAAACCCCATTTTCAATTTTTTTATATCTGGTAAGGGGAAGTATTCAAAGAAGATGACAAAAAGATTTTTTTTGCATCATGATGATTTTTCTCTAGGGTTGCATGTAACATTTGATTTTGATTTGATTTGTTATTGTCACATGTATTAACATACAGTGAAAAGAATTGTTTCTACCGCGCTATACAGACAAAGCATACCCGTTCATAGAGAAGGAAATATACCATAGAATCAGAGAATCCCTACAGTGTAGAAAGAGGCCATTCAGTCCATCGAGTGTGCACCGACAACAATCCCATCCGGGTCCTATTCCTGTAACCCCCATGTTTTTACCTTACCAATTTCCCTGATACTAAGGTAATTTAGTATGGCCAGTCCATCCTAACCTGCAAATCTTTGGAATGTAGGAAGAAACTGGAGTACTCGAAGGAAAACAATGCAGACATGGGAAGAACATGCAAACTCCACACAGTCAGTGATCCAAAGCCGGAATCGAACCCGAATCCCTGGCCCTATGAGACAGCAGTGTCAACCAGTGCCGCCGTCCCATCCATATTGCCTTCTCTTTTACTGTCGCTGGGTCGGAAATTTTGGAACTCCCTTCCTAACAGCACTGATGAGTGTTTCTCCAACACATGGGCTACAGCAGCCCAAGAAAGCAGCTCACTCCCACCTCCTCATGGGGAATTGGGATGGGCAATAAACGCTGGCCTAGGCATCAACATCCACGTGCATGATTGAGTAATAATAAAGACGTGGAGTGGGATCTGATCTCCCCATTTTCCGAATGAGAGGTGAGAATAATGCAAAATGAGTCACGCTAATACAAAGAACAAGGATCAAAGAAAATGACAGCACAGGAACAGCCCTTTGGCCCACCAAGCCTGCATCGACCACGCTGCGCGACTGAACGAACCCTACTCTTCCAGGGATCATATCCCTCTATTTCCACCCTATTCATGTATTTGTCAAAACGCTCCTTAAAAGTCACTATTCTATCCGCTTCCACAACCTCCCCCGGCAGCGAGTTCCAGGCACCCACCACCCTCTGTGTAAAACAACCTGCTTTGTACATCTCCTTGCTCCTCGCACCTTAAACCTATGCCCCCTCATAATTGACTCTGGGAAAAAGCTTCTGACAATCCACTCTGTCCATATTCCTCATAATCTTGTAGACTTCTGTCAGATCGTTCCCCTCCAGTCTCCGTCGTTCCAGTGAGAACAAACCAAGTTTCTCCAACCTCTCCCCATAGCTAATGCTCTCCATATGAGACAACATCCTACAAAGTCCAATACTAATAATGCAAAATTAGGTCGGTGTAAATACCAAGTATTGTCACACTGTCATCCAATGCTCCTCCATTCACTCTGGGTCTTGCCGAATTGGATTGAATATAATGTTATATAGCATGAAGCAGAGGGTGAACGGGGACAATGAAGCCTCATCTCCAAAATCCCTGCAAAGTGTTCTGTAACTAAACATGCCGCAAGTAGGTGAGCATCATTGTGTTTCTTGTTTTGTTTTACCCAAGAGTGTAACAATTTCAGCATCGGGGCACGTGGCTCTCGGAAGGCAGTTAGAAATTAACAGAAAAACGATGCGCGGCCTATGAAATCAATAGATGTTAAGTACAAATACAACAGTTGTTGCAATGATTGTATGGCCAAGAGGCATGGTGACGCAAGCCTGAGCTTGTTATTCAGGATGGAGGCACATTGGGCAACTGACATTTGCTACACATGGACACAGTTACCCAACAGCTGAAGGATGCCATGTATTGCTGCAGTATTCTGGATTACATAAACGGCATTGCAAAAGTATCAAAGAAATCCACCTTGTGCAATTTCTTCTTGTTTGTTTTAAGGCCTGAACCTTGCCTCATTGCAGAATTGTATTTAAAAATAAATGAACTGATGGACTATTTTTAAACGTTACAAGTTCCGACAAACTTCGGCATTCCAAGAAAGTGCGGAAAAAGCTGAAGTATGTTCAAGAACTACTTCTCACGCTGCCCATTCAATTCAATGCCACCACTTGAAATATTCTCCCATCATCGTCTCCTTCATACACGACACAGCATTCAAAGCATGGCCAGAATTCACACAATCTGCAGAGCAGAAGGAGGCCATTTGACCCATCGAGTCTGCACCAGCAACAATCCCACCCAATCTTGTCCTATCCCCGCAACCCTGCATATTTACCTTCCTAATCCCCCTGGCATTAAGTGTCAATTTAGCATGGCCAATCTATCTAACCCGCACATCTTTAGACTGTGGGAAGAAACCGGAGGACACCCACGCATACATGGGGAGAATGTGCAAACTCCACATAGACGATCACCCAAGAATTGATCCCAGGTTCCTCATGCTGTGAGGCAATTACTACTTAACCTAATCTGACCAGGGAAGGAATTGGATCAGATGCCTGCCCTACGCCCAACAAAGTTCATTTTCCATTGACTTCAATTCCTTAGGGTATTAATTCATTTAGAATTCTACACTGAAAGGGGCTGGGAGTTCAACATATTTTCAATTATGTGAAGACAGTAAGCCTATAATCATTTCACAGGTTTCTCTAAAATCACAAATTTTCGGAGCACTTCCCCTTCATCAAGTGAAGTGGAGTGAGATGCTCTGGCATAGAATATATAGGTGGAGTGATGATAGCCTGACACTAACAGGTAACCAAAAGTGTCAAACGGTGGCACAATGGTTAGCACTGCTGTCTCACAGCACCAGGGACCTGGGTTCGATTCCTGGCTTGTGTCACTGTCTGTGTAGTGCTTGCACATTTTCCCCGTGCATGTGTGGGTTCCCTCTGGGTGCTCTGGTTTCTTCCCACAGTCCAGAGATGTGTGGGGTAGGTAGATTGGCCACGTTAAATTTCCCCTTAGTGTCTGGGCAACTAGCTGGGATAGATGCATGGGATTATGGGGATTGGGCCTGGGTGGGATTGTGGTCGGTGCAGACTTGATGGGCCAAATGGCTTCCTTCTGCACTGTAGGCTTCTATCATTCTAAGTGCAGACAATGCAGGCCAACTGAATAACACCCTTGAAAGTCTGTACTTATCCTTTGACACTCATGATTACCTGTTGGTGTTGGGCTATCGTTTTAAAGTTTGTTTATTAGTCACAAGTAAGGCATACATTCACATTGCAATGAAATTACTGTGAAATTCCCGTAGTCACCACAGTCTGGTGCCTGTTCAGGTCAATACACCTAACCAGTATGTCTTTCAGAACGTGGGAGGAAACTGGAGCACCTGGAGGAAACCCACACAGACACAGGGAGAATGTGCAGACTCCACACAGACAGTGACCCAAGACAGGAATCGAACCCGGGTCCCTGGCGCTGTGAAGCACTGCCAACCACTATGCTACTGTGCCACCCTGTCATTCTGTGCGTGTATGCCTCCCTCCACTTCACCTGACAAAGGAGCAGTGTTCCAAAAGCTTGGTGATTTCAAATAAACCTGTTGGACTATAATCAGGTGTCGTGTGACCTCTCATCTTGTGCGCCCGACTCCAACATCGGCATCTGCACATTATAATCTTTCGTATGAGCGATGATTCTGGCTGTCTACGGTACCAAACAAAAGCAGCGTGTCAAATCCAACCAAAATTTCATTCTTGAGAGTGAGGAAACACTCCAGTCTCTCCAGTGTCCATTGATTGTAGAAGGCCTGCAGACACTGGCAGATAGTAGTCATGATGTGGGTATGCCAGCGTTGGACTGGCGTAAACACAGTAAAAAGTCTGACAACACCAGGTTTTAGTCCAACCGATTTATTTGATAATAGACTCACAAGCTTTCGAGGTTTCCCTCTTCGTCAGGTGAATGGAGAGTTCTGGCCTCAGACAGAGCATATAAAGCACAGACAGTTTAGAGATTACTGATTAGAATGCGAATCCTTACACCTAACCTGCTGTTCAAGACCTGAAGTGGCTGACAATGTGAGTGGAAGGAGCACTGATCACAGGTTAAAGAGATGTGTATTGTCTCCAGACAGTACAGTCAGTGAGGTTTTGCAAACCCAGGCAAGTCACGGGGGTTACAGATAGTGCGACACGAACCCAAGATCCCTGTTGAGACCGTCCTCGTGTGTGCAGAACTTGGCTATCAGTCTCTGCTCAGTGACTCTGCACTGTCGTGTGTCGTGAAGGTCGCCTTGGAGAATGCTTACCCGAAGGTCAGAGGCTGAATGACCGTGACCACTGAAGTGTTCGCCAACAGGAAGGGAGCAGTCTTGCCTGGTGATTGTCGAGCGATGTTCATTCATCCGTTGTCGTAGTGTCTGCATGGTCTCCCCAATGTACCATGCTTCGGGACATCCTTTCTTGCAACGTATCAGGTAGACAATGTTGACCGAGTTGCAAGAGTATTTACCATGTACCTGGTGGATGGTATCCTCACGTGTGATGATGGTATCCATGTCAATGATCCGGCATGTCTTGCAGAGGTTGCTGTGGCAGGGTTGTGTGGTATTGTGGTCACTGTTCTCCTGAAGACTGGGTAGTTTGCTGCGAACAACGGTCTGTTTGAAGTTGTTCGGTTGTCTGAAGGCAAGAAGTGGGGGTGTGGGGATAGCCCTGGCGAGATGTTCGTCTTCATCAATGATATGTTGAAGACTCCGGAGAAGATGTCGTAGCTTCTCCGCTCCGGGGAAGTACTGGATGACGAAGGGTACTCTGTCCACTGTGTCCCGTGTTTGTCTTCTGAGGAGATCGGTGCGGTTTTTTGCTGTGGCGCATCGGAACTGTCGATCTATGAGCCGAGCACCATATCCTGTTCTTACGAGGGCATCTTTCAGCGTCTGGAGGTGTCTGTCACGATCCTCCTCATCTGAGCAAATCCTGTGTATACAGAGGGCTTGTCCATAGGGAATGGCTTCTTTAACATGTTTCGGGTGGAAGCTGGAGAAGTCGCTGAACAGAGACTGATAGCCAAGTTCCGCACACATGAGGACGGTCTCAACAGGGATCTTGGATTCGTGTCGCACTATCTGTAACCCCCATGACTTGCCTGGGTTTGCAAAACCTCACTTACTGTACTGTCTGGAGACAATACACATCTCTGTAACCTGTGATCAGTGCTCCTTCCACTCACATTGTCAGCCACTTCAGGTCTTGAACAGCAGGTTAGGTGTAAGGATTCGCATTCTAATCAGTAATCTCTAAACTGTCTGTGCTTTATATGCTCTGTCTGAGGCCAGAACTCTCCATTCACCTGACGAAGAGGGAAACCTCGAAAGCTTGTGAGTCTATTATCAAATAAATCGTTTGGACTAAAACCTGGTGTTGTCAGACTTTTTACTGACACTGGCAGACACAGCAAGCTCATGGGCACCCAGTCTTGGGTGTAACCACAGCGGAGAGGCGGGCCCTCCCCATCTCCTGTTAACTGGGCTGGTTAATAAACACATTGGCCAGGTCCAGATTCAGTCCTGTGAGAAGGTCCCCTGATTCCTGTGCCCGACCTGCCGCTCCTCTCCATATTGGGCATGGTAGAGCATCAGGAGCTCGGGACTAAAGTACAGCACCCGCCCACCCCCCCTCCCCTCCCCGCCCCGGCTCTAGCAGTGAAACAGGATCTGCAACCTCAAGCAATCCACAGCCAGAACTTTGCGTTGCTCATGCGTGTGCGTCCGACCCACAAGCACGTGTAATCCGGCAGGAAGGTATTGGCCTCACAAACCTGACGTCATTGCGCACGCGAGCACTGTTTGGGTCGGCTGGCCCGCCTTCCAATCTTGCACGCTCCTGCCGAGAATCGAGCAGGCAATCTCGCCCGTTACGGGGTCGATTGAATCTGGATTTACACGAGTGGCCTGTCTGCTCTCTGGGTTGGCCGAGTGACAAGGGGGCCGTTACATTTCAGCTTCACCAGATTGGGGTGAACCAGCTGGGCTGAAATAAAGTGGGAAAAATAGATATCCGGGGACTGAGGTTTGCTCTTGAACTGGCCCATTAATTGGCCAGCCAGTGTGAAATAACATTCTGGGACTGAGCACTGTTTTGCACTCACTTCCAGCCCCGTGCGCCCGACAGACAAAAACATTCAGGCCATGACCTTTCTGGGCAATCCAAAACTGAAAAGAAAGAGCAGCTTGAAGTCAACACTTACTACCTGTGTTAACACTCCCTTCTCTCATGAGGTGAAATTGCTAGTTTGCCCATCGGGGTGGACTAACTGGACCTTGAGGATCATTTCAGTTCCGTTAGACCAGGGCTGATCTGTATCTTAACTCTATCAAGCTTCAGTTCCATAACCCTAAATACCCTTGCCTAATAGAAATTTATCAATCACAGTTTTGAAATTCTCAACTGAACTATGGCCAACGGCTTTCTGAGAGGGAGAAAGTTCTAGATTCCCACTGTTTGCGGGACAAATTACTTCCTGACTTTTCCCTTGAGAGTCCGAGCCCTGAGGGTAAGCTTATTTTCCCTTTCTAAGCCCCTCCACCAGAAGAGAGGGTTTCCTTTATCCAGTTTAAGTGCTTTAATCATCTTAGACACCTTCGATTAGATTGACCTTCTATCTTCAAAGGAATTGAGCTGACGAATAGGTTAATCATTCGATTGCAGAGTCCAAAAACTTGCACGGTATGGTTTCAGCAAAATAGAGAAATTTCTGACCGAGACACTTTATACTTGCAAAATTTATAGACTGACATTTTATATTCTGATCAGGATAAAAGACATAACTGCTTGCCTGAAATGTCGGTTTAATTCCTCTTTCTTAACATCAGTGAAGAAATAACTATATTATGATAACCTGATGCATATCTAAATCCTGGCTGTGAGCTATGTGATGAAATTAGCTGATTAAATTCGATAAGAAAATCACCATTCTCATGATAACTTGTAACCTATTTAAACAAATTAAGTGCCACATTGGCCAGAACTTGTCTCATTGACATTTCTGTGGAGTTGAGCATGAACTACAGTTGTACTGAAATAAACAGTGGCCGGAATTCTCCAGCTGTTCACGGTTCACTGCTGTCACCAGTGAGGGCAGAGAATTTCGTGCTTGGCCAAATCTCCGTTTGCTGCAACGCGACTGGAGGATCCCAGCTGCAGGGTAGGTCGGAGAATCTGGCCCAGTGTTTCAAAGATGCAACCTTCATTTAAGATGTGTGCACAGAATTGACTGTGGCCCTGTGGACTGAGTTGGGAGGTGGAGGACACCATGGAATTGGGAAGGAATGAAGGTAGGTGGTGGAGTGCCTGTTGCTCCCCCCCCCGTGCCACCCCTCCACCCCCTGGCACCTTGCAATTCACTCAGCCTTTCCTCCTAGCGGCCATTTGAAACCCTTAAATGGCCTCACTTGTCGCAGAAGAGAACCCATCACGACTGAGAGATATTGGCCAAAGGTGGTGGACCTGCCCCCCTCTCCCACCTCTCATTCCATTGGGAAGGAGCTGGGAGTTCCAGGAAAACACAAATGTAGGAGAGGGGGAGGCAATGGTATAGTGATGTTGTCACTGGACTAGTAATCCAGAGACCCAGGGTAATGCTTTGCGGCAAAAACAGAAAATGCTGGAGAAACTCAGCAGGTCTGACAGCATCTGTGGAGAGAGAAATAGAGGCAACGCTTTGAGTCTAGATGACCCTTCATCAGAACTTTGGGAAACGGGGTTCAAATCCTACCATTACAGATGTGAATTCAATAAAAATCTGGAATTAAAAGTCTTATGATAACTATTAAACCATTGTTGATTGTTGGAAAAACCCATCTGGTTCACTAATGTCCTTTAGGGAAGGAAATCTACCATCCTCACCGGTCCAGCCTACATGTCACTCCAGAGCCACAGCAATGGGATTAACTCTTAAATGCCCTCAGGGATGGGCAATAAATGCTGGCCCAGCCAGTGGTGTCCACAGCTCATGAATAAAAAAAAATGGCAACGCAAAATGCATTAATGGAGAAAGTATGGCCAACAGGCTATTTGAACAAACCCCATCTTCAAATAATTGCAGTTAAATGTACTTTGTGCCTTTTCTATTCTGCCCATTTTGGGCATGAGTTATACCCCAATGATTTTTGGGTGAACCAATCCCTCAGGTGGATGTAAAAGACCCATGGTCATATCTTGACAAACAAGGGAGCTTTCCCACTTTCCTGACCAATATTTCTCCTGAGACCAACAGCCACAATAAATTAATGTGAGTCTACTCTTTATTGTACTGGGTGGCACAGTGGCGCAATGGTTAGCACTGCTGTATCACGACGCCAGGGATCTGGGTTCGATTCCCGGCCTTTGTCACTGTCTGTGTGGAGTCTGCATGTTTTCCCTGTTTCTATGTGGGTTTCCTCCGGGTGCTCTGGTTTCCACCCACACTGGATGTGCTGGTTAGGTGCAATTGACATGCTAAATTCTCCCTCCATGTACGTGAACGGGCACCAGAGTGTGGCGACTGGAAGATTTTCACAGTAACTTCATTGCGGTGTTGATGTGAGCCTACTCGTTTCACTAATAAATAAACTTTACTTCAACTTTTGTTGCTGCTTGTGAGATCTTGCTGTTCACAAATTGGTTGACATTCTTCCTGGAATTGCAACAGTACCGACGCATCAAAACCAGCTGACTGGCTGTAATGTGTTTTGTGACATCCTGACGATGTGGAAGACGCAATAGAAATGCAAGTCAAATATTTTTCCAAGGCAGGAAAGGAGGGGATTATCATAACCATACTACCTCATTTAAGTCTCCTATCCATATTATCTTGGGCAGAGTTAAGGACACAATGATTTTGGAAAAAGCAAGAGGGTGAAAGTGTGTGATTGCATATCGCACCCTGATTCCTACCTGCCTAACATCCATCCCAAAATGAGGAAGTAAATACTGTAACAGACAATCCTGTTGGTGAGGATCAAGTGTAACACTTTAGACATTGACTTGAGATGCCTGTCCATATGGCGTTGGTGCGGTGTTGTCCTATCAGATAGATGATGGCTCTGAAAGACCGATAGGGTACATGTAAAGAGCTTTTTCGGCAGCCATAAGAGAGTATTCTCAAATTGTGAAAGAAGGCCTATTAATAGCCTTAGGCATTAACAAATTTCACCAGTATTTACATGGTAGACATTTTACCATTGTTTCTGACCACAAGCCACTCTTGGGTCTTTTCACAGAGGACAAGGCTGTCTCGCCCATCGCCTCAGGATGACTTTATGATTGGCATTATCTTTGTCTGCCTATGAATATACTTTCAAACACCACCCTGGGAAACATACGGTGAATGTGGACGCCTTTACATATCTAATCTGGTGAGAAAGTGTCACATGTACTCCTGTACCTCAAGAAATAATTTTGGCATTAAATTTTATCGACACATTGTTGGTTTGTGCAAAGCAGATCAGGGACTGGACAAATCAAGATCCACTTCTATCCAAAGTGAGAGATGAGATACCTGCAGGATGGGTAAATGAAGCAGTTTCTGAAGAAATTAAACCATTATATCCACAAGAATGAACTGAGTTGTCAAGATGGCAATGTACTCTGAGGAGCAAGAATAGTAGGGTGGCGTGATGGCACAGTGGTTAGCATTGCTGCCTTACAGCGCCAGCGACCCAGATTCGATTCCCAGCTTGGGTCACTGTCTGTGCGGCGTCTGCACATTCTCCCCATGTCTGCGTGGGTTTCCTCTGGGTGCTCCGGCTTCCTCCCAGAGTCTGAAAGTCATGCTGATTAGGTGCATTGGGATGTTAAATTCTCCTTCAGTGTACCCGACCAGGCGCTGGAGTGTGGTGACTAGGGGATTTTCACAGTAACTTCATTGTGGTGTTAATGTAAGCCTACTTGTGACAATAATAAATAAACTTTAAACTTTAGTCATTCCTGTACCAGGCAGACACCTGCTCCTAACTGAGTTGTCCTGACCTCTCTAAGATGAAGATGCTTGCCAGGAGCCATGTGTGGTGGCCTGGTGTTGATGCAGAAGCTAGTTGAGCACCATCAACAGTGCCAATTGCAACAAAAGGTGCCAGCTGTCACCCCACTACACCTTTGGGGATGACCTGGCAAGCCATGGGTACAGATCAATATCAATTATGTTGGTCCATTCTTGGGCACAATGTTTTTGCCCTTGTTTGATGTCCACTCTAAACTGATGGAGATATTTGGGGTAGAGTCACCTGTATCATGTGTCACCATTGAAAGATTATGCCAGTCCCTATGCCAATGCTAACGCCAATGTTTTTTAACTCACGGGTTACCCACATTCCCTGACAATGGAACCATAGGCACAAGTGCTGGATTTCAAAACTTCACCAGTCTCCATAGAAACCCTGCAATGCAGAAGGAGGCCATTCATTCCATCGAGTCTGCACTGATATTAATCCCACCCAGGCCCTATCCCTGTAACCCCACATATTTACCTCGCTAATTCCTTTAATAACCACATCCGAGGACACTAAGGGGTAATTTAACATGGCCAACGCACTCACCTGCTCATCTTTGGGACTATGGGGGGAAACCGGAGCATCTAGAGGAAACCTACGCAAGAATGAGGAGAACGTGCAGACTCCATACAGACAGTGACCCAAGCTGGGAATTGAACTCAGGTCCCTGGAGCTGTGAGGCATCAGTGCGAACCACTGTGCCACTGTACCACTCTATCTCAATGGTATTAAACATTTCAGAACTGAGCCATATCACCCAGCATCAAATTGACTAGCAGAGAGAGTCCTCCAAGCTTTCAAGTCTGGCTTAAGAAAACTGTCAGGAGAATCCTTGGAAACTGAAGTCTCTTTCTGAGCTACGTACATGTGCAATGACAGGTGTTGCACCGATATAACTCTCGTGAAATGTTGTCTCAGCCTGAGGCGCAGCCTTGTGTTCCCAAATGTGCTGGGTAGGGTAGACACCAGTTAAGGTCACCAGAAAGCAAGCCCAGATTCACGTAGTAAGGCATAGAAATATATGATAGATGAAGCTGTGTATGTGAAAGACATTGGTGGTGCTCCAAGTTAGATTCCATGAATCATTGTCTCTGAGACTGGACCCTTTTCTTACTACGTACACACAGAGGGAGAAATTATTCATAAACATGTGGACCACTTGAGGAGTAGAGAGAGAGACACTCCAGCAGTCAGTGTTGCCATCAAGAAATATTTCCCAAACTGTAAGCACTGAATCAGCCTGTTATAAACGTATAGGCCGGAATTCTCTGGTTGTTCACACTGGCAGAGTTCTCCGGTCCTGTTGACTGGGCACCCCATCTGCGGGTTTCCTGTGGGCATGGGGTGGCGTTAATGGGAATTCCCATTGACAGTGATGAGATCAGAGAATCCCACCGCTAGCAAACAACACGCCACCTGCCGCAGGCAGTAAACACGTGGCTGGGAGCCGGAGATTCTCACCCTGCGTCTCCGTGGAAGCATAAAGTGATGGACTACCTGCGTCACAAGAGGTGACCATTTTTATAGTTCCTGTTAACCCTCCACCCTATGGAAGCATTTCTATTCTAGAAGTATGTTGCTGTATCAGAAACAGACTCAAAGACTTAATGAACCTAAGCGTATAGTGTGTGATTATAATTCGGGACTAAGTATCGAAATCTGAGAAATAATTACATTTGTAGTGTATTCTATTTGTCTGTATACAATAATTTGGTAAATAAGGATTGTAAAATGGAGTTAAAAGGGGAGGATTGCAGTGATTGTCACTTTAAGACCAACCTCAGTGATTAAGGGTCATGTAGGGTGGAAGTTTCCCATCCCCCTGCCACTGGAATCGTAGTGGGTGGGGGCAGGCCATGTTAATGTCCGTTAATCTCAGGTGGGATTTTGCGGTCGTGGGGCGAGCGTGGCGGTAAAATCCCGCCTGCAGTCTGAGCAATCAATCAACAGCGCGGAGAATCTCTCTAAGGAGAGGAGAGTGAGAGTATACTGTGGTCTACCTTGATGCAGGCAACTAATGAAGTAAATAATGCTCGTGTGTTCAACTTGAGAAGCCTCCGGGTGCACATCTTCACAATTTGAGTCTTGTTGGTCCTCAGTATACTCAAGCTTCTTACCAAACCTACTGTGGGAGAACCTTCACCTCCCGAACTGCAATGGCTTACCACCATCGTCTCAAGGGTGACTAGGGATGGGCAATAAATACCAGCCTTGCCAGCTACACCCACATCCTTAGTGAGTGATATTGAAAAGAAAGGTGGTAATATTACTTTGATTTGATTTGATTTGATTTATTATTGTCATTGTATTAGTATATAGAGAAAAGTATTGTTTCTTGTGCACTATGCAGGCAAAACATACTGTTCATAGAGAAGGAAAGGAAAGAGTGCAGCATTTAGTGTCACAGTCATAGCTAGGGTGCAGAGAAAGATCAAATTAGTGCAAAGTAGGTCCATTCAAAAGTCTGATGGCAGTAGGGAAGAAGCTGTTCTTGAGTCGGTTGGTACGTGACCTCAGACTTTTGTATCATTTTCCTGACAGAAGAAAGTGGAAGAGAGAATGTCTGGTGTGTGTGGGGTCCTTAATTATGCTAGCTGATTTGCCGAGGCAGCGGGAATTGTAGACAGAGTCAATGGATAGGAGGTTGGTTTGCATGATGGATTGGGCTACATGCACAACATTTCGTAGCTTCTCGTGGTCTTGGGTAGAGCAGGAGCCATACCCCAAGCTGTGATACAACCAGAAAGAATGCTTTCTATGGTGCACCTCTAAAAGTTGGTGAGAGTTAGGGAAGTGTTTACCAATTTGACTGCAGCTTTTAAATTGGATTTGGAAGTGATAATGAGCTTTAAATGCATTGTGTGGCTAAGACATACTCCCAGCCCGCATGATGTCACTGAGCAGAATGATCCTGTGGTAAAAATTTTCAGAGTAGCAGCAACCTACTCAATGGAGTATTAATTCAGAATCAGTGTGTGTCGTATATTTTGTTGCTGTATGGATAACCACAAATTCAGAGGATTAAGACGGTTGAAGGCAATTCATCCAGACATTGTTTCTCCTGATCCATTACTGAGGATTATATTGCCATAAAATAATGGCATCATTTCCGCTGTTCTGAACAACTGTACAGCTAGCAGGAGTTAAGAGATTTAGTTTCTTAGATATGATGTCCACCTTCCTCATACAATAGAATCATAGAACTTCTACAGTACTGAAGGAAGCCATTCAGTCCATCGACCTTGCACCAACAACAATCCCACCCAGGTCTTAACCCCATAACTCCACATATTTACCCTGCTAATCCCTTGATACTTAAGGGTAATTTTTTTTAAAAAGCAATGATCAATGCATCTAACCTGCACCTCTTGGGATACTAAGGGGCAATTTAGCATGGCCAATCCACCTAACCTGCACCTCTTGGGACACTAAAGGGCAATTTAGCATGGCCAATCCACCTAACCTGCCGAGGTACTTGGGTACTCAGTGGGAAATTAGCATAGTTAATCCCCCTAGCCTACACATCTTTGGACCGTGGGAGCAAACTGGAGCACCCTCAGAAATCCACGCAGGCACGGGGAGAATGTACAAATTCCACACAGAGAGTCACCCATGGCCGGAATTGAACCCAAGTCCCTGGCATGGTGAGGCACCAGGGCTAACTACTGTGCCACAGTGCCGCTTGGTGACTATAGAGCTCAGTGTGCCCAATAATCACAAAGTGACATGAGTGAACTCCATATCAGCACCTCGTCAGTGTGGGAGCTATCTCCACTTCCCTTCATGAGGTGCCATGGAGGAGCAAAAGGTGGGCAGAGCATGGGGCAATGGCAGAAGTTTTGTCCCCCTGCTAATTTTTGGTTGCACCTGGTGGGCACGGCTGAAAATGGGTATTAGAATGTGCTCTCCCTGTCTCAGGGGCTGGGGTCAGAGCAGGTTCAACCACCTAGAGGAATGCTTAAGGGAGTACAGCAGAATTATAAGCAGCAATAGAGTATATCATGCAATTCCATTGATTGGCTTTACAACATTTTCTTCCAGCTCCGATTCTTTGCAGAACTGCCCCAGTGCAGTTTTTGCTTTCTAACTGAAGGGATATTGACTGGGGGAGTGGAGATAGTGGTAAAGAAGGCAAATGGTGTGTTGGCCTTCACAAGAACATAAGAACATAAGAAATAGGAGCAGGAGTAGGCCATCTAGCCCTTCGAGCCTGCCCCGCCATTCAATAAGACCATGGCTGATCTGAAGTGAATCAGTTCCACTTTCCTGCTTTCTCCCCACAACCCTTAATTCCCTTGTCTAATTCATTAATTCATTGAGAGAGGTATAGGAGCAGGAATGTGTTGTTGCAATTATACAGGACCTTGGTGAGGCTACACTTAGAACATTGTGGGCAGTTTTGGTCTCCTTTTCTGAGGAAGGATGTTCTTGCTCTTGAGGCAGTGCACCGAAGGTTTACCAGGCTGATTCTGGGGATGGTGGGACTGATGTATGAGGAGAGATTGACAAGGTTAGGATTGTTTTCGCTGGAGTTCAGACGAATAAGGGGGGATCTCACAGAGACTTACAAAAGTCTAGATGGGATAGATGCAGGGCAGATGTTCCCAATGATGGGGGAATCCAGAACCATGAGTCATGGTCTGAGGATTTGGGATAGACCATTCAGGACGGAGATGAGGAAACATTTCTTCACCCAAAGAGTGGTAAGTCTATGGAATTCATTACCACAGGAAGTATTTGATGTCAAAACATTGAATATATTCAAGAGACAGTTAGATATAGCAAATGAGATCAAAAGTTATAAGGAGAAAACAGGATAAGGCTATTGAGTTTTACGATCAGCCATAATCTTGATGAATGGCAGAGCAGGCTCGAGGGGCCAAATGGCTCCTCCTGCTCCTATTTTCTATGTTTCTATGTAAGTGCTTCAAGTATTGTGCAATAATTCTGAACACAAAACTCTGCTTACAGTAAGGCGACCATGAAATCTCTGAGACGGCATTCAGTTAAGTCATTAATTAAGCCGTTTGCAAGGTCAGGAAGTTAGACTGAGCCACTTTGCTTCTCTTTAACGGCTGTGAGCTGAAAATGTGACTTTTTTCATTCTTCATGATACACAATGACACAAGTGAAAACTGTTTCACAGCTTCTGTTGGTGCTTTTTAAAACAAAAATCATCTTCTGATTGAGTGGACTATATGCTGCAAGGCAGCAACTTCCCATTCTAGAGACTAGAGCAGGTAAATGTGACTGATACATCTGTACTGCACTGTCAGAGTTGCCATATTTTGGGTGAAGTATCAAACCAAACCTTCCCTTTATGAATCACCTTTTATTATTTGAAGAAGAATAGGGGAGTTTTCCCCAGTGTCCTGAGCAACCTTTATCCCTTGGCTAACATTACAGCCGATCCGATCATCATCACCTTACTGTTTGTGGAACCTCACTTTGTGCAAAGCACATTTCTTGCCTTGCAACAGTGTCTAAGCTTCAAAAGTACTTCATTGGCTGTGGAACGGGTTGGGGCATCCTGAGGTTGTGAAAGGTGCTAGGCAAATGCAGATCTGTCATCCCCTTTCTCTTCAAATTCATTTCATAGAATTCAGTGCAGAAGGAGGTCATTCGGCCCATCAAGTCTTCACCCACCACAATCCCACCTAGGCCCCTTTTCCCGTAACCCCACATATTTACCCTGCTAATCCCCCTGACACTAAGAGGCAATTTCTCATGGACAATCCATCTAACCCGCACGTCTTTGGACTGTGGGAGGAAACTGGAGCACCTGGAGGAAACCCGTGCAGACATGGGGAGAATGTGCAGACTCCACATAAACAGTGACCCAAGTCGGGATTGAACTCAGGTCCCTGGTGCTATGAGGCAGCAGTGCAAACCACTGTGCCGCTCCTATTCCTACAGAAGGAGCCAGATTCTATGAAAATTGATGGGGGGGTAGGTGGTGTGAACTACCCACCCCACCCCAGTAATGGAACCGGCAAGAGCAGGAGTGCTGCATGATGGGAGGGTGAGTTGCATCTTTATCCTGAGCCAAAAAAAATTGTCGGGAGTGGGAATGATGGGAAGGGGAGAATTCTCAGGACCCACAGCCATTTTTAAAAGGCTCCCACTTTGGCTGGATTCTGTGAATGCCCCGAAGCTTACCTTTTATCAAATACATCATCTATCTGTACTCAGCAAGTTTTAATGTTCTTCCTCAAAAACCATCGTGAGGTTGGAAATCCCCAGACGTGGAAAATCCCAGTGGTCTTATCCCTGATGTAATTAAAGTCCATATTTGTATAAGTCATTGTTGCGCAACACGTTTGTTGTGATGCCTTGAGGTGATTTTTCTTATATCGTCACCAACACCTGGGGCTGCGCTGCTATTTAAAACTTTGACATAATTGAGTGAGGAGGGGTGGGGGAGAGGAACTTTGGCATGTGTTTCATTTTATTTTTTTTCTCTAATATTTGTTCCCTATCTTTCCCATGCATGACGTATGCAAGGGTGTGTTTCCACTTGTGCAGGTAATTCTTTGGTACCTTATCTGGAAAGGCATTCCACAGGTGTGAACGCATAGAACAGGGATTCCCAAACACCTACCTGCTACTAAATACTTTTGACCTCCCAAGGGCACTGACGAAACTCCTAAGAAACATTCTTGTTTTGTTGAAGAATTAAACAACAAAAAAAATTATTATTGTGCACGGGCAGCATTGCTATCTCACAGCGCCAGGGACCTGGGTTCCTTTCCCAGCTTGGATCACAGTCTGTGTCAAGTTTGCACATTCTCCCTGTTTCTGTTTCTTCTGGGTACTTTGGTTTCCTCCCACACTCCAAAGATGTTTATGTCAGGTAGATTGGCCATGCTAAATTGCCCCTTAGAGTCAGGGGGACTAGCTGGAGTAAATGCATGGGAGTATGGGTAGGATTCTGGTCACTGCAGACTCAAAGGCCTGAATGGCCTCCTTCTGCACCACAGGTTTCTATGATTCTATGTACAAACTAAGAAAACAAATTTAAATGATGTTTCTACATCTTACATATGTTCATTTATTATAATTCAATTTTGATTTGATTCATTATTGTCACATGTATTCATATACAATGAAAAATATTGTTTCTTGCGCACAATACAGACAAAGCGTACCATTCACAGAGAAGGAAAGGAGAAATTGCAGAATGTAATGTTCCAGTCAAAGCGAGAGGGTAGAGAAAGATCAACTTAGTGCGAGGTAGGTTCATTCAAAAGTCTGATGGCGGCAGGGAAGAAGCTGTTCTTGAGTTGGTTGGTATGTGACCTTAGACTTTTGTATCTTTTTCCTGGTGAAAGAAGGTGGAAGGGAGAATGTCCGGGTGGGTGGGGTCCTTAATTATGCTGGCTACTTTTCCGAAGCAGCAGGAAGTGTAGACAGAGTCAGTGGATGGGAGGCTGGTTTGCAGATGGATTGGGCTATATTCATAAACTTTTGTAACTTCTTGCGGTTTTGGGCAGAGCAGGAGCACAAGCTGTGATACAACCAGAAAGAATGCTTTCTATGGTGCATCTATAAAAGTTGGTGAGAGTCGTAGTTGACACACCAAATTTCCTTTGTCTTCTGAGAAGATAGAGGCACTGGTGATCTGGACACCCAAAAACCTGAAGCTCTTGACTCTTTCCATTTCATTCCTATTGAGTAGACAGGGCCATGTTCTCCACTACGCTTCCTGAAGTCGATGACAATCTCCTTTGCTTTGTTGATATTAAGGGAGAGATTATTTCATCGCACCAATTCACCAGATTCTCTATCTCATTCCTATACTCTGTCTTGTCATTGTTTGAAATCTGACTCACTATGGTAGTGTCACCAGCAAACTTGGAAATTGAATTGGAGGGGAATTTGGTCACATAGTCATAGGTGTATAAGGAATAGAGAAGGGGGCTTGTGGGGCACTGTTGTTGAGTATGATCGTGGAGGAGGTGTTGTTGCCTATCTTTACTGACTGTGAACTGTGGGTTAGGAAGTTCAGGGTCCAGCCACAGAGAGAGCAGCTGAGGACTAGGCCATGGACTTTGAAGATGAGTTTTGTAGGAATAATGGTGTTGAAGACTGAGCTGTACTCAATAAATAGGAGTTTGACATATGTGTCCTTGTTATCTAGGTGTTCCAGGGTTGAGTGCAAGGCTAGAGAGATGGTGTCTGCTGTGGCCCTGTTGTGGCAGTCGGCGAACTATTGTGCATCTAGGTAGTCCAGGAGGCTGGAATTGATTCATGCCATGACTAGCCTTTTGAAGCACTTCATAATTATGGATGTCAGAGCCATCGGCCGATAGTCATTAAGGCACACTGCTTAGTTTTCCTTCAGAACCAGGATGATGGTCACCTTCCTGAAGCTGATAGAAGCCTCATTGTTGTAAAGAGAGGTTGAAGAGATGTCTATGAATACCCCCGCCAGCTGATCCCATCCGTGCCAGCTTTCCATGGGTTCTTCGAGAAGGCTGCTCTGACACCTGCAATGGTGATCCCAGATATAGGTTCGTCCGGGGTGTAGGGCATGCTCTCACTGACCTCTTGTTCAAAACAAGTGTAGAATGCATTGAGCTCATCAGGGAGGTATGTGTGGGGCCAGTGATTTTACATGCCTTCATCTTGTAGCCCGTTATGTCTTGCAGACTTTGCCATAGTTGGTAGGGGTCAGTGTGGCTAGCCTGGGACTCTAGGTTAGTCTGATATTGTCTTTTGGCACCTTTGATGGATCTGTTAGATCATATCTGGCTTTCTTGTATAGGTCAGGGTCGCCTGACTTGAACACCTCAGACCTAGACTTCAGCAAGCAGTGGATATCCCCGTTTGGTACTCAACAAATGCTTCCAGTCTTACCTTTGTCTCTCAGTTTATTGGAACTTGGATGCTGAGCCACATGGACAAGGGTGGGGGCAGTGCATTCTAAACCTCTCTGAAAGTGTGAAAAGCATCAACAACTTCTTCAAGTTGTTTGATCATTTTCTTTCTCCTCTGTGACAAAGATTCATCCTCTTTATCTTTGCTGTGTATGTAGGGGACAAGAATAAATTGTGTATGTGTGTGTAGATGGGGCAGAGAGAGAGTGAGAGACAGATAGAAAGGCAGTGTGGACAGTCTGGAGAAAGAAAAGGGGAAAAAAAATTATGTGAACATCTTAGTAGGATCTGGACCAATTTCTTGTTTCTTGTAAGACCGTTCAGGCAATAGGCTGTTGTAACTACTGTAATTACATCAAAGTGTACCTTTGTGTATCAAGCAAAGAACTGCGTTGAGAAATAAAGCATTGAGACATGGTCGCGGCAACAGCAGAGTTTGTTGCATCTATTTCCAATCACGTTTCTACATCATGTTAATATGCCTTTACTGGAGCACACGGGGGAAGGAGAACAAAGTTCTGCCCACATTGGATTCTGTTTGATGCTTGCACGGCTGTGTAGCATTGCAAAGAAAGTACGGCACTGAAACAGGTCATTGGACCCAACTGGCTCAAGCCAGTATTCACGCTTCACTCAATGCTCCTCCGACCTCACTTCATCTCACCTGGCACCCATTGCCTTTGTGCCTCTCTATTTCAAAATCTTGAATCATGTTATCATCACCCAGATCTAACCCTCTGTTTTCAGTCTCTCGTGTCCTTGAATGTGTTTACACAACAGATCTAATCAACGTCACAGTTGACAGCTCGTCTCACACTGACCACCATGTGTTATCCCTCTTCACCTTTTCTCAACTGCCTTTGACACATCTGATCACACCATTCTCCCTCCAGCAGCTCCCTTCCAACTCGATGGGAATGTGCTCAGTTGGCTCCACTCTTCGCTGTCTAACATTAGCCAGAGGATCTCCAGCAATGTTCACTCAGGCATGCTCTATTCGCTCTGGGGAGGAATTTTTCCATTCCGCCTGCCATGGGAATCATAGCAGGCAGGGAGGCAGAACATGCAAAGGCCTGTTGACCTCCGGTGGGTGGGTAGCCATAAATTCCAGCCCCAGGAGTCTCATTGACCATCTCATCTATATACTGCTGTTCAACAGTACCATTTGAAGAAATGGTGTCACATAGGTGCAACCTAGAGCTACCCCATCAATACCTCTCTCATCCCCTTCATGTTGTAGTGTTGTTTACCTGACATCCTGTCCAGGAAGAGCCTCAGTTTCACCAGTTAAATATTGGGAAGAGCAAAGCCTCATAAACTTATATCCTTACTACAGATTCCAACCTCTTCCCTGACCATGGCCTGAGATTGAAACAGGCTACTCACAAACTCTATACTGTTGAACTGAGTTTCCAACCCATACCCTCCCATAGATCACCTCCTTGGCCTTTTTCAAATGTCTTATCTCAGCATCCACTGTTTAAAGAACAATAATCCATGCCATTTGTTATTTCCAAACTATTCCAAGGCTCTCATGGACTTTCACCACCCATTGAAAAATCTATTGCCCATAAATAAACCCACAAGAAATTCCCTTCACCCATCAAACATATGTCAGAGCACTGTGTATTCTCTGAGCTCTCTTGTCTAATTCCACTGCCCTTCCCAGTTTGCTATTATCTCCAAATTTGTCCACTTGTCATATAGTTTGTGAATCCATGTCATTTATAAAACAGCCCACTCAGTATTTCCCTGATGTTATATTCTAAAAAATATCCCTTGTTTCCTACTCTACAGCCAGTTTCGTATGCATGGCCACGCTTAGATGTTTAACAAAGAGACCTTAAGCTAAAGCCTCACTTGTCCTCTCAGATCATATTGGTGGCATGGTGGCACAATGGTCAGCACTGATGCCTCACAGCGCCAGGGATCCGAGTTCGACTCCTGGCTTGTGTCACTGTCTGTGTGGAGTCTGCATGTTCTCCCTGTGTCTGCATGGGTTTCCTCCGGGTGCTCCGGTTTTCTCCCACAGTCCAAAAGATGTGCTGGTTAGGTGCATTGGCCATGCTAAATTCTCCCTCAGTGTACGCGAACAGGCATCGGAGTGCGGCGACTAGGGGATTTTCATAGTAACTTTATTGCAGTGTTAACGTAAGCCTACTTGTGACACTAATGAATACACTTTAAGCATAAACAATCCCATGATACTAGTTGAAGAGGAGCAAGGTAGTATTGAAGTATTCAAGACTAAATGGTGATTCTTTCTACTCCATAGTTCACAGGGGCAAAGATGTGAGGGGGTATTTTACGGCCTGTCTCGAGTGAGACCGGAAATCCCCATCCGAGGTCAAAGTAACTCTTCCTTGTGTCCTGGCTAATATTTATCCCTCGACCAAAATCATTTAAAAAGAAAGCTAACATGCTCATTATCATATTATTGCTTGTGAGATCCTGCTGTGCACAGTTTGGCAGCCACATTGCTGGCATAACAACTGAGATAAACAGCAAAAGACCAATGATGGCTGTAAAGTGCTTTGGGAAAATTCGTGAAAGGTATATAGAAATGCAAAGCCTGCTTCTCCAGTAGCCTTGGGTGGAACTTTGTCAAACGATAGTTTGGAAATTTCACCACGACTATATGTCACAGACTGCTTCTCGCATTAACGTCATAGGTGAGGCACTGAGAATTCTGAGCAGTAGCTCTGAGAGCTGCATAGCCCAGTGTATGTTGTGGAGCTCTGCCAAGATAGCTGTGCTTACATTCCGCCCAGGGAGAGAATGACGCTCATTGCGACTGCAAGCAATCAACAACTGAGGGACTGAGGCACATCAGAGCATCAATTCAATGTGTTCGGACTGCGGTTGGGATCGGATTCTTGAAGCAGCTGCGGGGATGGGCCTGACGGAACATTGAGAATAATTGGCCACACAGGAAGGGAGTAATGAACTTACAGATGTTTGTCAATCTGTCCTGAGTCAGACTCACGATGGAGTTCTGGAAATAAAACCAATTGCACTAAGAAAATCGCAGATAAAAAAAAATCGCTGAATTCTACTGCTTCGCCTGCCATGGAATTGGAGTGGGCAAGGGGCGAACAATGGAAATACTCTCTTCCACCTTCTTCCATCAGGAAAAAGGTACAAAAGTCTGAGGTCACGTGCCTTTCTGACTCAAGAGCAGCTTCTTCTCTGTAGCTGTCAGACTTTTGAATGTACCTACCACGCACTAAGTTGATCTTTCTCTACACCCTAACTATGATTGTAACACTACATTCTGCACTCCTTTCCTTCTCTATGAACGGTATGCTTTGTCTGTGTAGCACGCAAGAAACAATACTTTTCACTATGTTAATACATGGGACAATAATAAATCAAATCAAATCAAAAATGTGCCTTGGCCTCGGGTAGGGATTTCCGGTCTCACCCCTGTGGACTATGGGGTAGAAAGAATCACAAGATAGGCTTGAATAGTACAATACTAGGAGCTGTTTATTGAAGGTGTGCACTCATTCACAGTCAGGAACCAATAGAGTAAGAAGTCTCATAACACCAGGTTAAAGTCCAACAGGTTTATTTGGTAGCAAAAGCCACTAGGTTTTGGAGCTTTGCTCCTTCATCAGGCCAGTGGGGACTTCCCACTCACCTGACGAAGGAGCAGCGCTCTGAAAGCTAGTGGCGTTTGCTACCAAATAAACCTGTTGGACTTTAACCTGGTGTTGTGAGGCTTCTTACTGTGGTTACCCCAGTCCAATGCCGGCATCTCCACATCAGAACTAATAGCCCAGGGGTCACCTAAGCCGTACTCTTAAAGCGGCAGTCCACACCCCAAACCCCGACATACTATATATACATCACAATCTTCTCACACAGGCGATTATGAGATAAATGCATTCTGAAACATCACACGTTCTGGATTTGTACAAAGCCTCCACCAACCCAGAGGGTGGCATGGTGGCACAGAGGTGAGCACTGCTGCTTCACAGTGCCAGGGTCACAGGTTCAATTCTGGCCTCAGGTCATTGTCTATGTGGAGTTTGCACATTCTCTCTGTGTCTGCATGGGTTCCCTCTGGGTGCTCCAGTTTCCTCCCATAGTCCAAAGATGTGTGGGTTAGGTTGATTGGCCATGCTAAATTGATTAGCAGGGTCAGTCTATGGGTTTACAGGAATAAGGCCTGGATGGGATTGTGGTCGGTGTGGACTTGATGGGCCGAATGGTCTCCTTTTGCATTGTAGGGATTCTATGATTCTATGAATGGTGAGATTGAGGTGAAGCATTTTTCAAAGACCAAAGGCTGTGTATAAATCATACGGGATCATTCCGAATGGTGTTTCTGTTGAATAATTACCACTCACATTTCTGCAATCTCTTCAACATTAATGTTAGGCCAGGCATTTCTCCTGAAAACTCAGTCAAACAACAATTTGTAATAAGCTAATGCTGGATGCCACCCCCACACCACCATTTTGCTATCTGACAGATTCGTCGACCGCCATCTTGTCTTTTTGTCCAGCCCCCTCCGATGGGCTGGGTGAACCGGTAAGATTGCAAGAAATCAAGTTTGCTTCCCATTTCTCGCAATCTTACCGGCAATGGATGTAAGCCCAGAATGCTATGGTCCAGGCTTAGTTGCCTCTGTGGCCTCGCTGGATAGAGTTCTATCCAGCGAGAATAATGAATGGCTGCCATTAAGGGGACTAGACATGATGGCTCGCCAGTAGGACTGGGGGCCAATGAGGCCCCACTGTGAAGTTGGGGGCAGAGGGTGTTCCCCTTGGGCAGTGCCAGCCTGGCACCCTGGCACTGCCAGCCTGGCACTGCTTAGTGGGCACCAGGCTGTGCCAAGGGGACAGGGCCTGAGGTGGGTGGGGCTAACTGGGGAGGTGGGTACAGACGGGATGGACTGAGTGGGAGGACCGCTGCCACTCTGCAACAGCCGATCGGCCAGTCTGTGCCTTGGGACTGGGGAGCTTTCAGCTGAGGAGCCCTGCAATAGCGGGGAGATCTGACAGCCTGTGCGGCGGGAAGTGCCGATCGGTCCAGATGGGGGGCCTCAGCTGCGGAACCCCGCGATAGCTGGGGGGGTGGGTGCGGGTGAAATCTGCCACAAAGGTCAGTTATCGCTGGGAAGGCTCTCACTCTTGGATTTCTATGTTCACAGAACGCAGGGATCAGCACATGCTGCTATCTGCCAGCTTCCCCCTATTGGCGAGAAACAAGTTTGGCCCTCATTTTTCTGACAAGGGTAGTTACGATTCGATTTTTATCTTGCCCAGAAAAAAAACAGTGTAAGTCGCTCTCATTTTCACACTTGTTTGGCACTTAGGATTTTTTTGGTTAAAATACCCCCCCATCATGTTTACAGTTCCTTCCAACAAAAAAAATCCAGAATGAGTATCAAGTGATCATTCCCTTTGTGTACAGGGGGGAGGAGGAAAGAGGGGGATTATTCTATGTCTTCCCACCAACGTGCCATTTTCCTGTAGCAGGATAAGTGACAGACAGCCTGGAGTCCAATTGAGCCATATAAATAGCCAATAACAGGTCTTTTCCCACCTCTGCTGGTGTTTTGCAGTGGTAGACTCTGCGGAAATAGTGCTGCCTGTCCTCAGCAAACCCTCCCACCTACACCTTTGCCATAATCAGCAAAACAGTGACCGTACACAACCAATCCGCACTTGCGACATGCCAATCAAAATTTCTACTGTTAGATGTGAATCTGTGATTGGACCTGGGTGTGCAAATAGCTACACTAACAACCACTTTAAGATAATCAATTGATCTCATAACACAGCTCATTTGTACTTTCTAGTAGTCATGATGTGGAGTTGCCAGTGTTGGACTCGGGTAAACACAGTAAGAAGTCTGACAACACCAGGTTTAAGTCCAACCAATTTATTTGATAGTAAACTCACAAGCTTTCGGGGTTTGCCTCTTTGTCAGGTGAATCACCTGACGAAAAGGTTAACCTCAAAAGCTTGTGAGTTTACTATCAAATAAATTGGTTGGACTTAAACCTGGTCTTGCTAGTAGTGACATTGCAGGGTCTGTTCTATGCAAATAAAAGGAATATGCCCAAGCCTTGTGCCCTTTTGAATTAGTTGAGGGCATGGGGGGCCTATAATTCCCTGTTGCTTTCTCCATGGTAACACCTCAGCCAATCAGAGTCGACTAGCCAACAAAACAGCACCCTTTACTCCTCTGGTGTAAATTGTTGTGATTGTTGAAATGTGGCATTTTTATGTTTGACCTGATGAGTGCAAGATGAAAGGATTCAGCAACACATCTCTTTTTTCCAGCAATAACTAGTTACCACTTCAGAGGATGTCAGGTTGCTGCACCAATCTAGTCCCTGCTGGAAACAAAGAGGCATTTCAAAGGTAAGTTAAAAATGATGTCTGGATATTAGATGCAGGAATGTGAAAACACACCTTAACAGTCGTAAATTACCTTCTTATTCTCTTTAGTATGGTGGTAGCATAAATGAAAGCAGCGACACCTTGATGCCCTCATGCATCAGTCACTGAAAGTAAGTATGCAGGTATAGCAGTAAAGAGGGCATGTTGGCCTTCGTAGCAAGAGGAGTTTAGTAAGAGATGCTTTGCTGCAATTGTATAGGGCATTGATGAGTATTCTATGCAGTTTTGGTGTCCTTACCTGAGGAAGGATGTCTTTGTTATAGAGGGAGTATAGCAGAAGTTTACCAGGCTGATTCCTGGGATAGCAGGTCTATCCTATGAGGAGAGACTAAATTGGTTCAAATTACAGTCATTAGAGTTTAAAAGAATGAGAGGGGATCTTATAGAAACTTATAAAACTCTAACAGGGTTAGACAGGGTAGATTCAGAAAGAATGTTCCCAATAGTGCGGGAGCCCAAAGCAAGAGGTCATAGTTTGAGGATAAGGGGTAAATCTTTTAGAACTGTGGTGAGGAGAAATTTCTTTACCCAGACCGTAATGAATGTGTGGAATTCACTACCACAAAATGTAGTTGAGGCCAAGATGTTATGTGATTTCAAGAAGAAATTAGATACAGCTCTTGGAGTTAAAGGGATCAAGGGATATGAGAGAAAGGGGGAGAACAGGATATTGAATTCGATGGTCAGCCGTGATCACAATGAATGTTGGAGCAGGCTGGAAGGGCCAAATGGCTTACTCCAGCTTCTAGTTTTTACATTCCTATGTTAATATCTGTATGAGATACCTAGGCCAAACTTTCTGGTTTAACAGTGTGAATTTAGTGAGGTTTTTCTTGAAGGCATTTTCAATGACGTGCTCTCTAATTGTCCCTGATTGCCAGTCATATATTGGAGATATTTTAACCCTCATCTCTGTAGAAGATGGCAAGTTCACGATTGTCCACTGTTTGCATAGAAGGTTTGATCCTTTAGGATGTCCTGGGTCTAAAAGGAATCCATTTGTTACATCCCTCTATTCATCAAAGCAGGAGGCCATCTGTTATCAAGGTTGAGGGAAGATCATTGAAGGGCTTCGTGATAGCCCTAAGTGGGCTTCTAGATTTGGGATGTTGTTGGTAGGTTGGTCAAAGCAGGCTGGACTGACATGTCTTTGCTGATGTAATGGTAACTGGTATTGTATAGTCGCAGAGGTGTGGTACTGTTGAATGAAGGCAGTCAGGGTGTTGATGTTACTGATGATCATTCTCATAGTTCGGATGCAGCTGGGTATCAATGGATTTGACCTGAGGCCCGTCCTCGGAGAGCTATACTCCACTATAGGTACACCAGGTCAAATAATGGAGGATTTCAGGGGCCTCTGTACCCCATGTTGATCAAATGAGGATCATGTTGATTTAAAACCTTCCCAAGGTTCATGAATGATATCATAGAATGCCTACTGTACAGAAGGAGCCATTCAGACCACCGAGGCTGCACCAACCCCATCCAAGCACTACTTCCCCTAACCCCACACATTTACCGTCCGCATCCCCCTCGACACGAGGATCAATTTAACATGGCCAATCAACCCAACCAGCACATCTCTGGACTGTGGGAGGAAACTGGAGCACCCACGCAGACATGGGGAGAATTTGCAGACTCCACACAGAGTGGGACCCAAGCCGGGAATCGAACCCGGGTCCCTGGCGCTGTGAGGCAACAGAGCTAACCACTGTGCTATATCGATATGACGGGGTGTGTTCATGTGAGGCTCCTAATTAAGTGGGATTTTTGGCAAAGTTTACCTCTCTGCCACAAAAGCATTCTGCCCAAATATTATTTTACATGGCAGCTATTCCAGGACTGGTTGACAGATAATTTTTCCTGTTTGAATGGATTAGACACAATTGGAGCTGCCATGGAGCTTGTTGGATGTTGCAACATCAGCTGATGCTGAAATCCTTTGTCTGCCTGAGCCTTTGATCTTTACCAAGTGGATGTAATGGCGTCAGCTCCGATGGTCAACTCAAGCTGTTTTTATAGATGGGGCAGGGCTTTTCCCTCCCAGTCTAATGGCCCACGCTTTGCTGATGGACAGAGTGAAATTAGTCCTCTTCACAAAGCTCTTCCACCTCAAGCATTTTGACCAGTTCAAAGACCCCGGCGTTGAGGTGGTTGGGCTGAGTTCCCATTCAGTGAAAACTCCCCAGAGAGAGTCTTGCTTCCTTCCAACCAACAAGGGATACAGGCTTTTCAAAAACCCTGGCTTGTCCTTAATTTTGCAGCAGCCCTAATGGTTCCCATCGAAGACATCAGCGTTTGGTAGAATCCACTACAGATGTAGTGGCATGGTAGCACAGTGGTTAGCACTGCTGCTTCACAGCTCCAGGGGCCTGGGTTCGATTCCCGGCTCGGGTCACTGTCTATGTGGAGTTTGCACATTATCCTTGTGTCTGTGTGGGTTTCCTCTGGGTGCTCTGGTTTCCTCCCACAGTCCAAAGATGTGCAGGTTAGGTTGATTGCCATGTTAAAATTGCCCCTTAATGTACTAGGATGCTTAGGTTAGAGGGATTAGCAAGTAAAATATGTAGGGATATGGGGGTAGGGCCTGGGTGGGATTGTGGTCAGTGCAGACTCAATGGGCTGAAGGGCCTCTTTCTGCACTGTAGGGTTCTATGATTCTATGTACCATAGAAAGCATCCTTTCTGTTTGTATCACAGCTTGGCACAGTTCCTGCTCTGCCCAAGACCGCAAGAAACGAGAGGGTGTCATGAACGTAGCCCAGTCTAACCAGCCTCCCGTCCATTGACTCTGTCTAGACTTCCCACTGCTTTGGAAAAGCAACCAGCAGAATCAAGGACCCTACACAACCCAGACATACTATCTTCCACCTTCTTCAATCAGGAAAAATGTAGAAAAGTTTGAGATCATGTACCAACCGACTCAAGAACTGCTCTTTCCCTGCTGCCGTCAGAATTCTGAATGGACCTATCATATATTAAACTGATCTTTCTCTTTATCCTCTCTGTAACTGCGACACTATAGTCTGCGCTCTATTCCTTCCTTCTCCCTTATGTACTGTATGAACGGTATATCTGTAACAGCTCACAAGAAATAATATTTTTACTTTATCCCAATAAATCTGACAATAAAAATCAGTTGACATTTTGAATGTTTCCAGTTTCTCGATGCACAGAGCTCTGCAAGAATAGAGTTAAAAAACACGATTGATAAAAATGCTCCAAAGATGTGCGGGTTAGATTGATTGGCCATGTAAAATAATCTCTTAGCATCAGGGGGACTAGTGGTGTAAATATGTGAGGTTATGGGGATAATGTCTGGGTGAGATTGTTGTCAGTGCAGGCTCGATGGGCCGAATAACTCCCTTCTTTCCTTCCATGGTTCTATGATTTTTCTATGATTAATTAGCGGGCTCTGTGATGCGGGATTGTAAAATTTTCCTTGACTATTGTCAATAGGGTGAACCACCCAAATCAGGAGAAAGGATTTTGATAAACCTAAGCTATATCTCATGCAAGAAGGAAATGTTTTACAATGAGTGCCAAGACCCACAAGCTATTATGATTTATATAAATCGTATATTCCTGAGAACTACTTTGGCACTTATGAACGTTTATAGAAGCATGGTCCCACTAATCTATAGAGAATTGACCAATCAGAGCCAATTTTTTTCACCTGACAAATTGTTTCACGCTAATGTTGCTGAGTTTATTGAGCAGAAACAGTTACTGGCCCCATAAACAATGTGGCTTGTTCATTTTATTTATTTAAGTTGATTCATTTATTAATGTCACATGTAGGCTTACAGTAACACTGCAATGGAGTTACTGTGAATATTCCCTAGTCGCTACACTCTGGCGCCTGTTCAGGTACACTGAGGGAGAATTTAGCATGGCCAATGCATCTAACCAGCACGTCTTTCAGACTGTGAGAGGAAACCGGAGCACCCGGAGGAAAGACACAGGGAGAATGCGCAGACTCCGCACAGTGACCCAAGCCGGGAATTGGACCTGTGTCCCTGGCGCTGTGAGGCTAAGCACTGTGCCAACTTGTCTTTCATTTGGCTAAGAGTCCAGCTTTTTTTATTACAGTGAGTTGACCTGAGATATTATCAGGCATGGATTTGGGGTCCTGGATAAATGCCACCAACTATGGCATTTACCAAGGTCAGGACCAAGCAGAGGGGCAGATTTTCCCTGGAGTTATTCTGTTTCTTTGGCCTAAGTCCTACAGGTTTGGGTAAAAACGATCAGGAGTGATGAGCCATTCTCCCTGCTCCCAGCAGCTGCTCCACATTCCTACCCACACATAGGCCAGGCATTTTAACATTAAATGCACCTCTGAGACACGCACACAAAAAAGGAAGGGCCAAATAATGAAAATTGTCCTCTGCTTGCCAACTACTTCTACATTTTAAACCTCCTTTATCCCAGTAGCTGCAGACAATCTTCTCCGATATTGTCAAATAAAACAGAAAGGACTCAAAACCCTTCATCTTAATCAGAACATCATTCCAACAATGGATGTTAGCAATAAAGTTAGAATTGCACAGCCCTTCTGAATGCTACACTTCCCCTTGTAGCCACCAGCTTTGTATCATTTTCCCTTCACAGAGCCTTAGATAGAAGCTCTATCCCTCTGACCTCCCCTGCTCACAATTATTTAACTCTTGTCTGCTTACATATTGGGACATTCTCCCTCAGGTCCAACCATACCATACTCTGATTGAGCTCACCATTGAGCAGAAACTGATAGCCAAGTTCCGCACACATGAGGACGGCCTCAACTAGGATCTTGGGTTCATGTCACACTATCTGTAACCCCCATGACTTGCCTGGGCTTGCAAATTCTCACTAACTGTCCTGGCTGGAGACAATACACATCTCTTTAACCTGTGCTTAACCCTCTCTCCATTCACTTTGTACCTTTCAGACTTGATTACCTATAAAGACTCGCATTCCAACCATTATTTTATAAATTGAGTCTGTGTCTTTATATGCCCTGTTTGCGAACAGAACTCCCGCTCACCTGATGAGGGAGCAGCACTCCTAAAGCTTATGGCTTGTACTACCAAATAAACCTGTTGGACTTTAACCTGGTGTTGTGAGACTTCTTACTGAGCTCACCTTGCAGCAGCTTTGGTTTGAAAAAGGATTGGGGTGTGCCCCGATATAAGAAATTAAAAATAGAACCCCCCCACCCCTGAGCACCACCCCCTTCAACATCTCCATACCATCCTCAAACAACCCTTCCCCACAGAACACCTCTCCATGGAAACCACCTCCCCCCCCCCCATCAAGGAACAACCCTCTGGTACTGTCCTCTGGCACTACTGCCTCCTGGCACTGCCTGGGCACTGTCCTGGGGGCAGGGGGCTGTGTCCGGATATGGTTCTCCATCTCTCGTGAGCAATACGCTCATCTGAACTCTTCCAGTGCATTCTCGGTATTGGTACACACCATTGCAGGAGGCTGTTGTGACTCATGCGAGCGTGCCCTCACGCTGATGTGAATGGACAATCTAATGGAGGCAGGGAGGTGGTGGGTGGGGTGGGTGCAGGTTTATCAGGTATAGAGGCCTGATAATGACATCTAAATGTATTCTAATGGGGATCCAGACCTTGAACATCAGGATTCCCATTACATCATTGGCAGGGGTGGAAAGACTTGCCAGGGGAAATCCCTGCTGGTGTAAACCATGTTTTGGGACCATAACCAGATTTTCCCGCACCCCAAGAAAACGAGAGCGGAAAATCCCTCCACCCGCAATGGTTTTCAGACACTACACTTTTCCTCTCTCCCCTCCTCCCATCCAGTTCAAGTTTCTCCTTCCATCCCTTTCATTAAATACCCCTTCTCCCACCTTCACTCTGGCACCATGCCTACCTTCTCAGATCATGCTGGCACTTTTGCACGCCCAGCCCAATTTACGCTGGCATTCCCCTAATCTCCCCCACACCCCGCCTGCTCTTCCCATCTCTGCCGCATCTTAAGGGGATGAATGAGGCTTGAGGTTGGAATGTCTTACCTTTCTCACTGGATATAACCAGACTGAGTCCCCTGGGCAACCAGAAACAGAAGCCATGGGTGCAGTTTAATTGAGTATAGGCAGAAATTCCCCTGAATAAGATGTGGAATGTGGGAGATTGGCAAGGGTGCCTTTTGGTACCTAGCTCCAAATGGATGTTTGTCTTTCAGACGAGACATTGAACTACAGGCAAAGAAGAGTAGAGTGTTTGTCCTGGGTGAGATTCTACCTTTAATAAATATCAAACAATCATCTGCTCATTCATCTCATTGCTATGTGTGGGACTTTGCTGTAGGAAAATTGACTGTTATATTTGCTTATTAAACAACATTTCAAAAGTTAATTTGTTGGCTGTAGATTAATTTGTGCTATTCTCAGCATGTTTCCTTTTTTTGATTTATTCATTCATGGGATATGAGCATCGTTGGCTGGGCCAGCATTTATTGCCCATCCCTGAGGTCATTTAAGAATCAACCACATTGCTGTGGGTCTGGAGTCACATGTAGGCCAGACTGAGTAAGGACGCCAGATTTCCTTCCCTAAAGGATATGAGTGAACCAGGTGGGTTTTTCCCACAATCGACAATAGTTTCATGCTCATCAGTGGACTTTTAATTCCAGATTTTTATTGAATTCAGATTTAATCATCTGCTGTAAAGGGATTTGAACCTGGATGCTCAGAGCATTAACTTGGGGCTCTGGATTACGGGTCCAGTGACTATCCCACTACACCACCCTCTCTTTATATGTTAGAATCTCTTTATATGTTAGAATGAGAGGACAATTTTTTGAGGAACCAATGCTTTTATATGTTACTATTCATTTATGGAAAGGTTTTTGTCGTTGGATAGGCCAGCATTTACTATCCATCCGTAGTTTCCTTAAGAAAGTGTTGGTGAGCTGCCTTCTTGAATCACTGCACTGTAGACACACCCACAGAGTTGTGAGGGAAGGAGTTCCTGGATTTTGACCCAGTGAGAGTGAAGGAACGGTGATATATTTCCATGTCAGGATGGTGTGTGGCTTGTGGTGGGAGAGAGGGTGGCGGAGGGGGACCTCCAGGTGATGGTCTTCCCACATGTCTGCTGCTCTTACCCATCTAAATGGTAGTGGTCACGGGTTTGGAAGGTACTGCCTAAGGAACCTTGGTGCGTTCCTGCAGTGAATCTTGTAGATGGCTGCCACTGTAGGTCAGTGGTGGGGGAGATTGAATGTTTTGTGGAAGCGGGTAGCAATTAAATGGGCTGCTTTGTTTTGGATAGTGTTGTTAGAGTTGCACTTATTCAGGCAACTGGAAAGTATTTCATCACAATCCTGACTTGTGCCTTGTAGATGGTGAACAGGCTTGGGGGAATCAGGAAATGAGTTACTCACCACAGGATTCCTATCCAGTGACCTGCTCTGGTAAGCCACAGTATTTATATGGCTAGTCTAGTTCAGTTTGTGGTCAATGGTAAGCCCCAGGATGTTGATAGTGGGGGATTCAGTGATGGTCATGCTTTAGAATGTCGAGAGGTGATGGTTAAATTCTCCCTAGTTGGAGATGGTCATTGCCTAGTACTTGTGTGTCGTGAAAATCACTTGTCACTTATTTTTTGATTTGATTTATTATTGTCGCATGTATTAGGATACAGTGAAAAGTATTGTTTCTTGTGCTATGCAGACAAAAAACACCACTCATAGAGTACATGGGGGAGAAGGAAAGCAGAAGGTGGAGAATACAGTGTTACGCAGTCTCTTCCACCTTCTCCCGTCGGGAAAAAGATACAAAAGTCTGAGTCATATACCAACTGATTCAAGAACATCTTCTTCCCTGCTGCCATCAGACTTTTGAATGGACTTACCTTATACTAAGCTGATCTTTCTCTACACCTTAGCTATGATTGTAACAATATATTCTGTACCTGCTCCTTTCCTACACCCTTATGTACTCTATGAATGGTATGTTTTGCTGTATAGCACACAAGAAGCAATACTTTTCACTGTATCCTAGTACATGTGACAAGAATAACCAAATGAAAACTTATCCACCCAAGCTTGGCTGTGATTCAGGTCTTGCTGCATTTGGATATGGACTGCTTCAGTATCTGAAGAGTCCTGAATTCCATCTTGCATACCAATAGCCTATTTTTTTGTGGGAGACACAGGGGGGTGGCATTATTCTTAAGGCTGCTCATTTGATAGTTGCTTTCATACACATTCCAGTAAGAATCACCGGATAGTGATGAGTTGTGCTTGCTTTTCTCTTGAGCCTGGGGAACTGTGACTAATTATAACAATTATCCTGGCTGAGCTCCGTTAATGGATCGTGAAGCCAATCTCAGTCATTGTGGGTCAGTCCCACCAGGGCAGTTCCTCCATTGATTGCGTCATGGGGGATCCATTCTGGAGGTGGCGTTAAACATTTTGGAAGGGGTGCATTGGGCAGATAGCTTTGCAGTGCCTTATAAACACGCTCACTTCACTTTGAGAGAAACAGATTGCTCGCTGCCCACCTCTGCCATTTGATTGGCAGGCACGGGGTGGTGAAGATTTGTTTTGATGGAGCGGCAGTCACTGTAACCTCCCGAGGAGCGGTGCATGCAGAATTGACAGTGCTTTGGGTCGGCAACATGTGCTGACATCTGTGTAGCAGTAAGCAACTCCCTTGTTGCAGTGAACTGGCATGGATCCAAAACTCTTGGGTGGGAGTTTGTGCTGTTTCTGATTAGATGGGTGAGAATCTGTGGAAGTACACAAGAATAAGCCTTTGAGTCTGTGAAGCTGGATTAGAAATAAGGTACCACTCCTTAATCAAGCCATCAGAGCTGCTATTCATGTGAACAATATAATGCAATGACATCAGTAGCGGGGAAATGGAATGCTCCAGGTAACATCAACATCTTTATTGTCTGCAGTATCTTGTTTCACATAAAGTCATTTAAAGGTGAACAGTATACATGGTAGCAACAGGAATAAGAAATTGTTTTTTTGGTGTCAGAATGGAACTCCCAAGTTTGAAACAATTTCTACTTGATTCAAATGGGTGAAATCTTACCAAAAAAATGGCAGAGTGTTTATTCCGGTAAGAAAAACAGATTGCTTCCCGCAGATGGCATGTTTTTGGTCCGAATCCTACTGCTCATTTGTATTAATTTTTATTCCTGAGTATTTCCCGTCGCTCCCAAGGCTCATTCCCTCCGATTTGCCTGGTCCCTGCCATGACTTACCCACTGCAGCACTGGGGAGCCCCATATAAATGGCTCCCCAGTGCCTGTTCCACAATTACTTCAGGGCCAGCACCACGCTTCACTGAGGCGGCCCTCACCCGACTGCTGAAGGGAGTGGCACAGAGGGAAACCCCGTACCCTCGCTCCAGGAGATGGCCATCCAGCAGGGTGACCATCCCTGCCTGGGACGCAGTGCCAGCCCTGTTCAGTGCCAGTGCACTCTGGAAGAGGACAGGTCAGCAGTGTCGGAAGAAGATGAATGATCTTCTTCGCTCATCCAGGGTAAGTGAACCATCCTACTCTCCCATGGACCTTCTCGCACACTCCTCACATCCTCAATCCTTTCTCTCACTCAGCCACTTTGGTCTTTGCCAACACTAGACACCAGGTCCCCTCCAACTCCCTCCCACCATCAGCATGTTCCCTCAGTATCTGCTACGCTCCTCACAATCTAGTTCCTGTCTAAGTTCCATGCCTGCCTCACCTCATCACCATCTTAAATGTCCACACCCCCACCTATGCTCTCCCAATCCATCTCATTGCAGGACAAACTCAACCACAACAAGTGTCAGCGGGCACAGCCATCTGGAGTCATGCCCAAGTTGTTAACCCTCATATGCTTCAAGGAGCAAGCCCTCAAGTTGGCCAGAATCCCTACAGTGCAGAAGGAGGCCATTTAGCTCATCGAGTCTGCACTAACCACAATCCAACCCAGACTCTATTCCGTTAACCTTTATTTACTCTGCTAATCCACCTGACACTAGGGTCAATTTTAGTATGGCCAATCAACCTAACCCGCACATTTTTGGAGTGTGGGAGGAAACCGGAGCCCCCGGAGGAAACCCATGCAGACACGGGGAGAAAGTGCAAACTCCATACAGAGAGTTACCCGATGCTGGAATTGAACCTGCGTCCCTGGCGCAGTGAGGCAGCAGTGATAACCACTGTGCTGCCCAAGGGAGGGGGAAGAGCATACTTGCACTACTGGTTTAGTGGGGGCAACAAAGAAACATGAGAATCCTCAACATAAATCAACTGTTACACGTGTTGATGTTTTTCTCTTTTACTCCACAGGCGCGTCAGTCCACCTTGTTGTCTAACGAGGGGCATACACGCGGTGGGTCGTGCGTGGGCTGCTCTTGGATGTTTCGAGAGTAGCCTAGTACTTCGCGTCAGTTAAAACTGGACCAGCAGAAGGGCACCACGACAGCTCAGTGATTATCACTGTTTGCTGTGAAGATACATGGATTTGGGCATGTGTCTGTGGGAGTTTGCGCATTCTCCCTGTGGTTGCGTGAGTTTCCTCCGGGTGCTCCGGTTTCCTCCCACACCCCAAAGATGTGCTCTTAGGCTGATTGGCTTACCAAATTGTCCCTAAATATTCTCCCCTTAATCTGGTTTCCAATGGGGGTACCATAAGCATAGACATGGGTCAAGGGTGGAGGAGGAAAAGCACATTCTTAAGATGGCAGCGGGGGCTCATTGGGCCGAGGGGCCTGTTTCCCGTGCTATGTTGCTCTTTGTTCTTTATAAATGTGGTCATTCCTCAAGTCTCCAGTGAGTAATCAATGTATCCTCCATATCCTCTGCACTGATGCCATGCCCCTTCCCTTGTTGGTCAACCAGCAAAACAGGTTGAACCATCCTTAAGCCACCTGGACCCACCAGACTCCAGCAGTCTACGGGAGGAGTTCTCTGACCCCACTGTGGAAGATGTGCTGCAGCTGCCATCAGCGCAGGTACTCACACCAATAAGTAGGCAGGCTTCTGGCTCCCTCACCGGTGAACACCTCACAGCTGAAGATCCACAGCAGGTGAAGGCAGAGATGTCCTGGGGTACCGTCACTCAGAGGGATGCCAGAGCCCAGAACTCCCCTGATTCCCTTGCTGATGATGTGCCCATGGACCTGGTGCTGCCCATGTCAGACTGCAAGGTTGATTAGAGGTGTCCCATCGCCTTCTATCTGAGGAGATAGTGTCAGCACTGCAGCCAATACTGATTGGCGCAGGGCTGTGCACTCCATGACAAGTAATGCCCACACCATGGTGTGGGATTTCGACTGAATGATGCAGGCACTGATGGGAATCCATGAGTGTCAGTACCATAGGACAGCGGGGCTTCTGGATCTCACTCCAGCTGCACCTCCATTCCATGGTGAAACACAAGGGCCCCTGGGAGCCCAAAGGGAAGAGATTTGGCAGGAGGATATCCTGGGGCCCTCCAGCCAGTGGAGCCTGAGTATCTACAGGTCATCTGACATGCCCCTCCCTGTGAGTGACACACCTCTAGCCCCTGATACCGCAGAGGGAAACAGTTAAACATCTGTGCTGCCCAAAAGTAGGCCGAGACCCTCAAGGTCCCAGTCCCCAGGGGACGACCACCAAAGTTATCTCAGGAAATAGGACGTGGGAGTCAGCAGACCACCTCAACCTCAGATGTGGATCCTGGAAGACACCTAGATGTAGTGGGAGGGTCAGGAAGATTAAGGGACTGTGGACACTTAGTGGTCACGGGTGGATATAGACACTAATGTAGATAGGTCACCATTTTGTTTTGAATATTCGGCAATAAATTTTACTTCATTCACCCACAGAGCCTCCACGCTGTCTGTTGATGTCATCAAGCTTAGGGGAACTACTATACTCATCTAGTGCCTCATCTCTATGGAGTGTGAGAATGGCAGTGCTATGTTCTCTCCCCCCACCAGCTGAGCTTCCAGCTGAGAGACCCAGTGATGGCCACCAGCCTCACTATAATGTGAGTGGAGTGGGAGAATCACCAGACCCTGGTGAGGTGGGGAGGAGATGAGTGATTGATGAGGGTGGGGGGGGGTGGGTGCTGCCACGGGGTAGAGTGACTGATTAGGAGTACCCCCCTTCTTCCATGAGCCCACAAGGAGCCTGCCAGGGACAATAGACGTTCATAGGATCCCTACAGTACAGAAGGAGGTCATTCGGCCCATCGAGTCTATAGTAACCACAATCCCACCTAGGTTCTATCCTCGTAACCCCACCCATTTACCCTGCTAATCCCCCTGACACTAAGAGGCAACTTAGCATGGCCAACCTACCTGCACATCCTTGGACTGTGGGAGGAAACTGGAGCACCTAGAGGAAACCCACGCAGGCATGGGGAGAATGTGCAAACTCCGCACAGATAGTGACCAGAGGCCGGAATTGAACCTGGGACTCTGGCACTGTGAGGCAGCAGTGCTAACCACTGTGCCACCATGCTGCCCAATCACCCAGTGATTGGGGTGGCACTGGCATACTCAATTGTTGATAAAATGTCAGTGGGGGCCGGTAGAGACCCTCGCTATGCTATTTAGATGGCCTTCTCTCGCTATTTTACAGAATGCAATCCCCCTCCCCCATTACCCTACCCCCACAACCTCCTATATTACAACCTCTTTGAAATTCTGCAACATTCATTGAACTGATGCAAATTGTTCAGGTTTCTCTCACAGTTACGCCACCACTGAATCAAGGTGTCAGCTATCACTCAGTGCGACAATATTGTGGGTTCAATCCCCACTCCAGTGACCTGAGCATAAAATCTCGGCTGACACTCCAGTGCACTGCTGTGGGAGTGCTGCATTGACCTCATTACTGCCTTGGTTCAAACATGGACAAAAGAGCTGAACTCGAGAGGTGAGGTGAGAGTGACTGTCCTGGACATCAAGGCCACATTCGACCAAGTGCAGCATCAAGGAGCTCAAGCAAAATTGGAGTCAGGGAGAAAACCCTCTGCTCGTTGGAGTCATACTGAACACAAAGGAAGATAATTGTGGTGGTTGGAGGCCAGTCATTGCAGGTCCAGGACATCAGTGCAGGAGTTCCTCAGGGTACTGTGAGATTTTCTGGCCAAGTTCGCCCCAAGTCTGGACAAACCTGCCCCAGGTCTACAGACCTTTGCCTGGTTCTTGGCCCACCCTGTGGTGGTGGTGGTGGGGGGAACACCCATATTATCCTAGGCCCAACCACCTTCAGCTGTTTCGTTAATGACCTTCCCCCCATCATAAGGTCAGAAGTGAGGATGTTCACTGATGATTGCACAATGTTCAGCACCATTCGTGACTCCCCAAATACTGAGGCAGTCCACGTCCAAATGCAGCAAGACCGGGCTTGGGCTGACAAGTGGCAAGTAGCATTCATGCCACGCAAGTGCCAGGCAATAACCATCTCCAACAAGAGGGGATCTAACCATTGCCCCTTGACATCCAATGGCATTACCACCACTATTACAACCAGTCCCTGGGCAATATTCCCCAAATTGGTTATAATTCCGGATGAGATATCCCCAAATGATTATGGCTCCGGGTGAGGAGGGGTGAACTCTCTCCCCTTCTTTATTCAGGACCTTTGGTTGGTCACGACAGGATTAATTTAAGAAGGATCCTTTCCCTCGAGGGATGCCTTTTCTCAGTCCAAGTGTATTTATGTATGAACATGAGCACGCTTTATCGGGTTAAAGAAAGAGTCATTCAAACTCGAGAAGGAAATAATAAAACGATTCCAGTAGCATTGACTTTGACAGCTGAGCAGTTGGTTTTGGAGATTCTTGGTTCTGCAGGTTAGCTGAGAGGAATTGTCCTGTTTCCTTTTGGACTATGGCTTTGCTGCTTTATGACTTGCTTCCAGAGAGAGAGAGTTTTTATTTAACCTCCAAGCACAGGGATACCGAAAGGATGTTCTTCAGCTGTGACCTTCACAGCATACATTAGCACAGTAGAATTAGAACACCAAGCTAGCACCCAGGGACAAGCGTCGCAGTTCATTGAATCATAGAATCCCGACAGTGCAGAAAGAGGCCATTTGGCCCATCGATACTGCACCGACAACAATCCCGCCCAGGCTGGTTTCCTCCCACAGTCCGAAAGACATGCTGATTAGATGCATTTGCCGTGCTAAATTCTTCCTCAGTGTACCCAAACAGGTGCTGGAGTGTGGCCACTAAGGGATTTTCACAGTAACTTCATTGCAGTGTTAAAGTAAGCCTACTTGTCACACTAATAAATACACTTTAAACATAACTAAGGGAAAATTTAACATGGTCAATGCACCTAGCCTGCACATCTTTGGACTGAAGGTGCACCTGGAGGAAACCCACACAGGCACAGAGAGAACATGCAGACTCCACAGTCACCTGAAGCCAGAATTGAACTCGAGTTCCTGGCATTGTGAGGCAGTAGTGCTAATCACTGTGCTACCATACCCATCCACAAGGTGGTCTTTAACCTTTTTTCTTGTGTACTCGGGGAAGAGGTAAATACAAACCTGTCCACAGTTTGGGATATAACTCACAGGAGATGGTTGCTGCTGAGATGATAATCAGCATCCATTATCTTTACCGGAGATTACATTCCAGTGTTTTCATTGCATCTCGTCCTTTGAAGTGTCTCTGTCTGGAAAAGCTACGACAATCCATGATTTCACTTGCCATTTATTTTAGTCCACTCTGCAGCTTTTCACACAATCACTGAATTACATTGTCAGAAATTATATTCCCAGCCACATGTTTAACGTGTCTGTAAGTAATTTGGGGCTATGACCCATTGTCACGCCACTATCAACATCCTGGGCGTTACCACTGACCACAAACTGAACAGGACTAGTCATGTAAATGCTGTGGCTGCAAGAGCAGGTCAACGGCTAGGAATCCTGCAGTGAGTAACTCAGATCCTGACTCCCCAAAGTCTGCGCACAGTCTACAAGGCACAAGTTAGGAGTGTGATGGAATACTCTTTGCTCTTCTTGATGAGTAAAACAACACTCAAGAAGCTGGACACTGTCCAGGACAAAGTAGCCCACTTGATTGGCACCCCGTCCACAAACATTGACTCTCTCCACCATAGGGGCACTGTGACAGCGGTGTATACAAGATGCACTGCAGGAGCTCACCAAGGGTGTTTAGAAAGTACCTTCCAAACACACCACCGCTACCATGTAGAAGGACAAGGGCAGCAGACACATGAGAACACCACCACCTGGAGGCTGCCCTTCAAGTTACTGGCCTTAATTTGGAAATATATTGCCATTCCTTTACTGTTGTTGGGTCAAAAACCTGGAACTCCCTCCCTAACAGCACGGCGAGTGTACCTACACCACATGGAGTGCAGAGGTTCAAGAAGGTAACTCAGCACCATCTTCTGAAGGGAAATTAGGAATGGACAATAAATGTTGGCCTAACCATGGCATCAAGAAGTGTAGAATCCCTACTGTGTAAAAGGAGGCTGTTTGGCTTGTCAAACCTGCACTGACAACAATCCTACCAGGCCTTATCCCTGTCACCCCACGTATTTTTACCGTACCTTTTTCGGAGGTTTTTTTCTCTAAACTGGGAGTGTAAAACTGGAAGTAGGCCACAGTGATCCCTGGGTAGGTTTTTTCTCCCCCAATAAATTTGAACAGAGAGGAAACCCGAGATTCTAGACTTCTAGAGTCTCCCTCCTCCCCCCTCCTCTAACCTGGAATTGACCCAGGAGATGATGATGAGGATTGAAGGTAAACAGTTACGGCCGAAGCTAGTTTTTGCCAAATTTTGGCCATTTTGTCAGGAAGGATGCAAACACTTGCAAAGATCCTGGCATGGTTGCATGGCACGGTGGCACAGTGGTTAGCACTGCTGCCTCACAGCACTTGGGACCCGGATTCGCTGTGAGGCAGCCGGGCGAACCACTGTATCACTGTCCCACCCCATGAAAGAATAAAAAAAGCTTGCCTGGCTTGGCCTACATGTGGCTCCAGCTACACAGAAATGCTGTTGGCTTTTAAATGTCCTCTGAGATATTTCAAGGGCAATTAGAGGTGGGCAATAAAAGCTGGCCCAGCCAGTGATGCCCATGAAAGGATTTGAAAAAGTAAATGTTTCAATCTGTTTTCACTTCCTCAGTCACAATCCCCAGACTGTGGATTATATTTACAGATCCAGTCGCAGCAATGCACGAAGGTTACACAATATTTTATGACTGAAATGTAACCTCCTGAGACAGAGTTCATGAGAAAGATATTGGAAACGCTCCCCTGGGTTGACTCATCTGCTATTTGGATATCACAGTCCGCCTCCTGCAGCTCCTCTTCCTTCGACATGTTTACCATATGAAGTGGAAAGCTTCATTCTGTAATCGATAGATTCTTCCTCGCTAATTCTCAGCCACCATGAGGCGCTCTGTCAGTGAAAGCTTCCTGATTGTAACCCTACAGTACAGAAGGAAGCCATTCAGCTCATCAAGTCTGCACCGACCACAATCCCACCCAGGCCCTATCTCAGTAACCCCATGCATTTACCCTAGCTAGTCCCCCGACACTAAGGGACAATTTAGCATAGCCACGCATCTTTGGACTGCGGGAGGAAACCGGAGCTCCCAGAAGAAACCCAAGCAGACACGGGGAGAATGTGCAAACTCCACACAGACATTCACCCAAGTCAGGAATCGAATCCGAGCCCCAAGTGCTGTGAGGCAGCAGTGCTAACCACTGTGCCATGCAACCATGCCAGGATCTTTGCAAGTGTTTGCATTCTTCCTGACAAAATGGCCAAAAGTTGGCAAAAACTAGCTTCGCCTGCAACTGTTCACCTTCAAACAACCACCTCCATCTTCATCATCTCCTGGGTCAATTCCAAAGTGGGAAGGTGGAAGTTGCTGGCTTTAGGAGGGGTGGTGTGATTCTGCCCTCACCCTACAATTTATTTGCATCTTTCATTGAGAATGTCAGCACCGCTAGCACTGTGGTTGGCACTGCTGCTTCACAGCGCCAGGGACCCAGGTTCAATTCTGGCCTCAGGTCACTGTCTGTGTGGAGTTCGCACATTCTCCCTGTGTCTGGCTGGGTTTCCTCTGGGTGCTCCAGTTTCCTCCCATAGTCCAAAGATGTGCTGGTTAGGTGGATTGGCCATGCTGAATTGTCCCTAGTGTCAGGTGGATTTGCAGGCTGAATGTGCAAGGTTACAGGAATAATGTCAAGGTGGAATTGTGGTCAGTGCAGACTCAATGGGCTGAATGGCCTCTTTGTGCACTGTAGGGATTCAGCAGTTCTATGACTCTAAGTGTTTGCTGGTGGAAAGGGCCCTGTCTCATCACCAACACATACTGGAGAGCCACAGTGAGGTTTAAACACATGCATTGCATTGGGATTTGGTGAGGTGTCACACCTACCTAGCCCAGTTCCCCCTGCGTTGTCAGATCGGTAAACAGGGCGAGGGTGGGAATTGGGGCATGGATCATTCTGCTATTTCCCTGCCCACCTGAGATCACCCCTGGGATATGCTCCTGGAAATGATATTGGATGTGTAACATTAAGGGGCAAAGATAGCACAGTGGTTATCACTATTGCCTCATAGCACCAGGGAACCAGGTTCAATTCTGGCCTTGGGTAATTGTTTGTTCAGAGTCTGCACGTTCTCCTTGTGTCTGCGTGGGTTTCTTCCGGGCGCTCCGATTTCCTCCCACAGTCCAAAGATATGCAAGTTAGATGGATTGGCCATGCTACATTTCCCCTTAGTATCACAGGATGTATAGGTTAGGGGAATTAGCAGGGTAAGTACATGGATTATGGGGATAGGTCTGTTGCAGAGTCAGTACAGACACGATGGACTGAATGGCCTTCTTCTGCTCCTACATCTTATGGTTCTTATAGTAGGTAGCTCATTATTTCTAGAGTGTTGTAAGTTTGCAAACAGCACTGGGGCAGGGGGTGGGGGGGCGGTGTGTTGGGAGGAAATGGTGGTGGTGGTGGTGGGCAGGGGGGTGGGGGGAATGAGCGAGAGCTACTTATGCTACTAATAAAAAGAACTAACACTGCAATGAAGTTACTGTGAAAATCCCCTAGTTGCCACACTCTGGCACCTATTCGGGCGCACTGAGGGAGAATTTAGCGTGGCCAATGCGCCTAACCAGCAGTTTTTCGGACTGTAGGAGGAAACCAGAGAACCCAGAGGAAACCCATGCGGACACAGGGAGAACGTGTACACTGCATACAGGCAGTGTTTGGCTGAACTCAGTGCGAGACAAAACTGAATGTTTCGCAAAAACCAAGATGTGAACTCAACGCGCTGTGCAAAGAGTGGAAGTTCCCTCTTTATTTCAGACATGGAGGGATCTGGGAAATCGCTCCGTATCCAGAGGAATCGAAGTAGACCCCCTGTCCTGCATCATGGAGAACGGTGAGGGAGCCGACTGCTGACAAAGTCATCACTCGAGGGCACCCATCTGCTTCCGAGGCCTTGCTGGCCTGGAAATAAATAAACTGTGAGATTAATCTGTGGCAAAGGGATAAGTCATTGAGCTGAAAATGATGCACCCTATTCATGTTTGGAAGAGAGAGTCTGTGGGGGATATATGTGGGTTTGTGATGATGAGACAGAAAATGCAGTTTTTTTACTGGATCTGATCACCCTGGCTGTGAGTTTGGACATTCCATTTCATAATATATTCCTAACTATGTAGTGGTTGCTCAGTTGGAATGTGTCTATTCAGTGATTATTATTAATAGAGTTCCTAGCTTGCTTTGCTTTTTAAATGAAATACAAGTGTTCATTTTGGGCTAGATTGCAATCACATAGCTCAGAAGGAAACCATCGTGACTCTGTCGGTGAGTGTAGTCACTATCATCACGCAGTGTGTACTGTCTACAAGATGCACTGCAGCAATTCACCAGAGATCCTTAGACAGCACTGTCCAAACCCACAACCACTTCCATCTAGAAGGACAAGGGCAGCAGATACATGGGGACACCACCATCAGCAAGTTCCCCTCCAAGTCACTCACCAGCCTGACTTGGAAACATATCGCTGTTCCTTCGCAGTCGCTGAGTCAAAATCCTGGAATTTCCTCCCAAACGGCATCATGGGTCAACCCACAGCATATGGACTGCAGCGATTCAAGAAGGCAGCTCATCACTACTTTCTCAAGGGCAACTAGGGATGGGCAATAAATGCTGACCTAGCCAGCCATGCCCATGTCCCATGAATGAATAAGAAACAAGGAAGTATGGTGACCAGCTCCCACAAACATCAGATAATGGCGGACAATCCATTCTTGTGATACTGATTAAGCAATAAGCATTGACCACGCACATTGGGGAGAACTCCCCTTCTTTTCACAAAACAGGGCTCTTTCACAGCTAACTGAGATGACACGGTAGCACGGTGGTTAGCATCGCTGCCTCACAGAACCAGGGACCTGGGTTTGATTCCCAGTCTTGGGTCACTGTTTGTGTGGAGTTTGCATGTCCTCCCTGTGCCTGCTTGGGTTTCCTCCAGGTGCTCCTGTTTCCTCCCACATTCTGAAAGACATACTGGTTAAGTGCATTGACCTGAACAGCTGCTGAGGTGTGGTGACTAGGGAAATTTCACAATAACTTTATTACAGTGTTAATGTAATCTTTACTTGTGACTAATAAATAAACTTTAACTTTAAGAGGCAACCAATAGGGCCTTGGGTTTAAAGCTTCATTCAAAAGATGACACCTGCGACAGAGGAGAAACCCCTCCCAACCATCCCTCTTCCCCCACCCCCTACTGCACTTGAGCATCATGCTAGATTTTTGCACTGAATCTCTGAAGTGGAAGTTTAAACCTACAACGAGAAGCTTGTGCCAGCAGGAGAGGGCAAGGCTGACACTAACACAGAGAATAAACATCTCGAACAACGAGGCTCACATAAGCGCGACCACAGACCTGATCATGTTTCACCGTCATAACTTTGCTGCTAGGGTGGTGCAAGTCATGGCACTGGAGGGGGGACCAACTCCATAGAAATCTCTGGCAATCTGTCGCAAATAATCCTGTTCTAGATCCCACAGATATCGCCTGTTGGCAGGACAGAAGGAGGTCATTTGTTCAAAGGTGTAAGAAAACTATCCAGTGCGGAACCAAGCCAGATGAATAAGGACACCTCTGTTTGCTGAGTTTGTTTGCCTGGGGCAGTGGTGTTGTTGGGTGTAGAGGAGAGTGGGGTTCCATTGTTAAAATTGGCCTCAGCGATCGCAATTGAAATGGTGATCAGCAAGGGCAAAACTGGGTTGAGTTGTGTTTTTTAACATGTAATTAGAATATCACAGCACATAAACAAGCTCATTGACCCTACCAGTGTTTATGCTCCCACATGGACCTCTTCCTACCGACTTAATTTAATTTCATTCATTCAATCGTGGGACATGGGCATCACAGGCTGGCTAGCATTTATTATCCATCCATAGTTGCCCTTGTAGGACAGTTGAGAGTCAACCACATTGCTGTGGCTCTAGTTTCATCATCATTATTAGGTTTTTAATTCAGATTTTTAATTCATAGCGAGGGGGATTGAATATAAAAGTAGGGAGGTCTTGTTGCAGCTGTATAGGGCATTGGTGAGGCTGCAGCTGGAGTACTGTGTGCAGTTTTGGTCGCCGTATTTACGCAAGGATATTTTGGCCTTGGAGGGAGCGCAGAGGAGGTTTACTAGGCTGATTCTGGAGTTGAGGGGCTTGAGCTATGAGGAGAGGCTGAATAAACTAGGCTTGTACTCGTTAGAGTTTAGAAGAACGAGGGGAGATCTCATTGAGACATATAAGATGATGAATGGGATGGATAGGATAGAGGTGGAGAGACTCTTCCCGCTCAGAAAGGACAGTAGGACTAGGGGGCACAGCCTCAAGATAAAGGGGGGACGGTTTAGAGCGGAGTTGAGGAGGAACTTCTTCACTCAAAGGGTGGGGAATCTCTGGAATTCTCTGCCCGTTGAGGTGGTGGAGGCTGCCTCGCTAAATATTTTTAAGACGCGGGTTGATGGGTTTTTGATAAGCGAGGGGATTAAGGGTTATGGGGAGAGGGCAGGAAAGTGGAACTGAGACACGACAGATCAGCCATGATCTTATTGAATGGCAGGGCAGGCTCGAAGGGCTAGATGGCCTACTCCTGCTCCTATTTCTTATGTTCTTATGTTCTCATTTATTTAATTAAAGTTAAATTCTACCATCTGCTGTGGTAGGATTTGAACCTGGGTCCCCAAAACATTTGCTGAGTTGTTGGATTAACTATTCAGCAATAATACCACAAGGCCATCAACTCCCCATGCTATTGCATCACACCCTGTCCTTCTATTCTTCTCACTCTCATGTACCTACCCAGCTTCCTTTTAAATGCACCCAGCATGGTTGCCTCAAGCACTCCTTATGATTGCAAGTTCCACATTCTCAACACTTGTTCAAAATTTCTCTTTAATCCCTTGTTGGATTTATTGGAGACTGTCAAAGAGTTGTGCTCCCTTTGGATACATCTAAGTTTTAAAGTTAAAATTCATATATTAGTGTCACAAGTAGGCCTACATTAACACCGCAATGAAGTTACTGTGAAAATCCCCGAGCCACCACACTCTGTCACTTGTTTGAGTACACTGATGGAGAATTGAACATGGTCAGTCCACATCTTTCAGAGTCTAGGAGGAAACCAGAGGAAACCCATGCAGATATGGGGAGAATGTGCAGACTCCACACAGACAGTGGCCCAAGCCAGGAATCAAACCCAGGTCCTTGATGTTGTGAGGAAGCAGTGCTGACCACTGTGTCACCTTTCTCTGTGTCCACTCCACCCAGCACCTTCATCGCTTTACAGGCCTCTATCAGTCACTCCTCTTTTCGCAGAAAAGTGCCCCAGCGGTTTCTATCCTTCATGATGTAGTTTTCTCTCTCGCCCCCTTGTCCGGGCCCAATCTGTCATTCTTACAAGGAGCTGGAGGGCGGCAGGCATCCATGGCATTAAGTCTGAGGATAGGCCTCCTCTTTCAGGAGAGGGGAAGTGGGGAAGGGGAAGTGGCAGGAAAATTAGAACTAAAAAACAAACCTGGAACAGTCAACAATGGTGATGCATATGCACATCAATGTATACTGACCTCTAGTGGATACCAGACATTAATGTCACCAGAAACATTCTGTGAATGAATAAATACAACTCGGAGTCATTAAGAACCTTAATGGTTTACTTAACTCACAAAGAAAGGTTAGGAATCCTTCTTTGTTTGGTGTCCCACTGTAGCTGTGCAGGAGTCTGGTGATTCTCCATCTTGGGAAGTGGGTGTGCTGAGTCTCCGCTTTGCTGGAAGTTTTCCATTGCTATATTGTACCAACTATAAGTCAAGCTCCCATATGCCCCTTACGGTGATGACAAGGTGGTGGAAAGAGGGGCAGGGCTACTGGGAGTTGCCATCTTCTGACTTAGCTGAATAGAGGCTCACCAGAGGTGAAGGTAACTGGCTTTTAGAAGTGTAAATCTTCCCCAGAGTTCTCCAGCCTCGCCTGCGTCTGGGATTCCCCAGTCCCATCGCAGTGAATGGAGTTTTGGCTGAGTGCCAAATTCTCCATTCTCGCTGGCAGCGGTGGTGGGGTGAACGAGTTTGGAGAATTCTTACCCCTCTCTTTACATGGAGTGATTGTCTCATGCTATTGCCACTTGATGAGTAATCCAGAGCCTAGGGCACTGCTCTGGAAACGTGGGTTCGAATCCTACCTTGGCAAATTTGAATTCAATGAAAATCTGAAATTAAAAACCTAATGATGACCATGAAACCATTGTTGCTTGTCATTAAAAACTCCATCTCGTTCACTAATAGGGGAGAAGGAAAGGAAAGGATACAGAATATAATGTTACAGACACAGCTAGGGACTAGAGAAAGATCAATTTAACATAAGGTAGGTTCATTCAAAAGTCTGATGGCAGCAGGAAAGAAGCTGGTCTTGAGTTGGTTGGTATGTAGCCTCAGACTTTTGTATCTTATTTCCTGTGGAAGAAAGTGGAAGAGAGAATGTCTGGGGCACTTGGGGTCCTTGATTATGCTGCTGCTTTTCCGAGGCAGCAGGAAGTGTTGACGGAGTCAATGGATGGGAAGCTGGTTTGCGTGATGGATTGGGCTACATTCACAACCCTTTAGAGTTTCGTGTTGTTTTGGGCAGAGCAGGAGTTTGAGAAGCGGTGATCGTGGGATGGGTTCTGGGACAGAGATGTGTATGTTTTGGGAATCCAGAGGATGGGTTTCCTGAATGCGTTGCCATGTTTAACTGTAGGGCTGTTTTCAGTTTTTTTGCTGCGGGTTCCTGCCCATATACAGGAGAGGCTGGATATATTTCCCTCCCTTAGGCATTGTGAGCATTGTACAAGGCATTGATAAGGCCACATTTGGAATACTGTATATGGTTCTGGTCACCCTATTATAGAAAGGATGTTATTAAACTAGAAAGAGTGCAGAAAATGTTTACTAGGATGCTACTGGGACTTGATGTTTTGAGTTATAAGGAGGGGCTGGATAGGCTGGGACTTTTTGTCTGGAGTGTAGGAGGCTGAGGAATGATCTTTATAGAGGTCTATAAAATAATGAGGGGCATAGATCAGCTAGATAGTCAATAGTGTTTCCCAAAGGTAGGGGAGTCTAGAACTGGAGGGTATAGGTTTAAGGTAAGAGGGGAAAAATGCAAAATTGTGCAGAGGGGCAATTTTTTTCACATAGAGGGTGGTGAGTGTCTGGAACAAGCTGCCAGAGGTAGTAGTAGAGGCGGGTACAATTTTGTCTTTTAAAAAGCATTTAGACAGTCACATGGGTAAGATGGGTGTAGAGGGATATGGGCCAAATGCGGGCAATTGGGATTAGTTTTTGTGATTTAAAAAAAAGGGAGGCATGGACAAATTGGTCCGAAGGCCCCATTTCCATACTGTAAACCTCTATGACTCCATGGTGGCTGGGAGGGTGAGGGAGCTCTTGGTGTTCAACTGTGATCAGGAGACCTGATGGTGGGGAGGCATAGGCCAGAGTGGGTGAATACCTTTACAGCACTGCTTGTTGGGCCTGGAGTAAATGGTCCTGCTTCACCTGGCTCACTAGGAATGCTACAAAGGCATTTCCTCATGAATTTAGCCCTTTCCACTTCTTGCCATCTGTAAGCAGTTGAGTCCACTGATGCGACAGTGTTCTAAACATGTTAAATGGAAGCGTGCAGCCTCATTACAATATATGAGCAGCCTGCTGGTTAGCATTGCTGCCTCACAGGGCCAGGGACCCAGGTTCAATTCCCAGCTCAGGTCACTGTCTGTGCAGAGACTGCACATTCTCCCTGTGTCTGCATGAGTTTCCTCTGGGTGTTCCGGTTTCCTCCCACAGTCTGAAAGACATGCTGGTTGGGTGGATTGGCCGTGCTAAATTCTCCCTCAGTGTACCAACAGGTGCCAGAATGTGGTAACTAGGAGATTTTTACAGTAACTTCATTGCAGTATCAATGCTCGTGACACTAATAAATCAATTACTGAAAATATGATACAGCAGACTAACTCATTTCTTGTGAGTGATTCTGGTTTCAGTTAAAGTCTAGTAGTGGGTGGGTTTAGTTTCTCTTGCAGATTGCACTTTAACCTCTGACATGACCCCAAGACACCTGTTATTTTGGGGGAGTGAATGTTCAGCCTGTAATGTTTAAATCTTATTGACACCGATCATTTAGTTCTGCATTACACTTACGTCAAGAAAAGAATGGCTGTTAAGCTTTAGTAAGGAATGAAGCAAGGTTGTTTTACATCAACAGTAAAGGAGTAGCTGAGGAAGCAATTAGTTTGAACACAGATAGAGTTGTTTGGTGGCTTCAAGTCGAAGAGATAGCTGTTCTTCCCCACCTCTGATTTTTCCTCAGTTATCTTGTTCCAGAAATATCAAATCGTGAGGATGATATTTCCAATTTGAGTTTGGAGTTTGGTTGCCAAATAAGAGAGAATTACCAAAAGAGAAAATGCTGGAAAATCCCAACAGGTCTGGCAGTATCTATAAGGAGTGAAAAGAGCTGACGTTTCGAGTCCAGATGACCTTTTGTCAAAGCTTTGATGCTGCCAGACCTGCTGAGATTTTCCAGCATTTCCTCTTTTGGTTTCAGATGTCAGCATGTGCAGAAATTTGCTTTTCCCATTCATCACCACCCAGCTCACCTCCAATGGATCTGCCATTGTTAGGCAGGTTAACTCCTGGACCACCCCGGGCATGCTCTCTTCCACCTTCCTCTGTTGGGAAAACGATACAAAATTCTGAAGCCACGTACCAACCGACTCAGGAGCAGCTTCTTCCCTACTGCTGTCAGGCTTATGGATGGACCTACCTCGGATTAGGTTGATCTTTCTCTACGTTCTAGCTATGAGTGTAACACCACATTCTGCACTCTCTCCTCTCCTTCTCTATGAACAGTATACTTTGTCTGTATAGCATTCAAGAAACAATAATTTGCTCTGTATTTCAATACATGTGACAATAATAAATCAAATCAGGAAGGAGCGTTACTTGCTCAGTTGAAGTGGCGATAGGATGTTCAGTGCAGTCACTGCTGTTCATTTGTCTGCGGCAGCCAATAAAAGAGCACTTTCGTTTTCAGAAGACAAAAATTGTGCATTGTTGAAAGGGCAAAATGTATCTGCCACAACAAATCTCACCCCAACCGTTACATCTTGATTAACGCCCTCGCCCCTTACATAAGAGACGACTGCGCAGTTCTTTCAAGATTCAAGGCATGTTTATGCTGACTCGGATGTTTTTTCCCAGCTAAAACATAAACACGGATCTCCTGTCATTCTTACATTGTGAAGATATGCCAAGACCGCAATTTTCCAAGCACTCCATAGTTCTTGGTGGATTTGACACCGTAAAGTACCACAATCTACTTTGAACTGCTTAGGCCTTGACCCTAACTAATTCCCATCACCCCTTCCTTGGCATGACGTGAACTGGGTAGTTATAAGGGTATTAGAATGATTTGATTTGATTTATTATTGTCACATGTATTAGTATACAGTGAAAAGTATTGTTTCTTGAATGCTATACAGTCAAAGCATGCTGTTCATAGAGAAGGAAAGAAGACAGTGCAGAATATACTGTTACATTCATAGCTAGGGTGTAGAGAAAGATCAACTTAATGCAGGTAAGTCCATTCAAAAGTCTGACAGCAAGAGGGAAGAAGCTGTTCTTGAGTCATTTGGTACGTGACCTCAGACATTTGTATCTGTTTCGCAATGGAAGACGGTGGAAGAGATCATGTCCTGGGTGCGTGGGATCCTTAATTACATTAGCTGCTTTTCCGAGGCAGAGGGAAGTGTAAACAGAGTCAATGGATGGGAGGCTGGTTTGCATGATGGATTGGGCTACATTCACAACCCTTTGTAGTTTCTTGCGGTCTTGGGCAGAGCAGAAGCCATATCAAGCTGCGATACAACCAGAAAGAATGCTTTTTATGGTGCATCTGTGAAAGTTGGCGAGAGTCGTAGCTGACGTGCCAAATTTCCTTAGTCTTCTGAGAAAATAAAGGCGTTGGTGGGCTTTCTGAATGTCTGAATGGCATGTTTTCTGAGTGGGTATGATGCCATTTATTGCATGCCATCCTACCATTGTGCACAGTATGCCTCTGTGTCAGGATAGCATTGAGAAAAGGAACAGAGTGTGCTTGCAGTATAGCTGAGGGCTGAAAACACTGGGGAGGGGGTGGCGGGTAATGGGGAGGGGAAATTTCCTCAGTGCGCCTGAACAGGCGCCGGAGTGTGGTGACTACAGAATTTTCACAGTAACTTCATTGCAGTGTTAATGTAAACCTACTTGTGATATTACTAAGCAAACTTAAACTTGCCTCCCTTTGCTTGCTTCATCTGAGTTACTTTGCGATGTTTTAGAATAATTTGCATTTACGACCATGCAGTTCTTGACCTCAGGATGTTCCAAAGCATTTTACTGCCAGTGGATTACACTTTGCAAGGTATTCACTGTTGTCAGGCGGACTGAGCAGCCAATTTGCACAGAGAAAGCTCCCACCAACAGCAATGAGGTAAGTGGGCAATTGAACTGTTATTTTCTGATGTTGGTTGAGGCATAAATGTGGAGGAGGAGGATGAGAGAACATCTCCATTCATCTTTGAATTGGGCTACGGGATTTTACATCTTCACCTGTGAGGGCAGACAGGGCCTTGGTTTGAACCATAGAATCCTACAGTGCAGAAGGAGGCCATTTGGCCCATTGACTCTGCATCAACCATAATCCCACCCAGGCCCTATCCCCATAACCCCATGCATTTACCCTAGCTAGTCCCCCTGACATTAAGGGACAATTTAGCATGGTCAGTCTACCTAATCTGCACATCTTTGGACTGTGGGAGGAAACAGGAGCACCCAGATGAAACCCATGCAGACACAGGGGGAACATGCAAGCTCCATACAGACAGTGACCCAAGCTGGGAATCGAATTTGGGTCCCTGGTGCTGTGAGACAGCAGTGCTAACCACTGTGCCACCATGCTGCCATAAGAGGGGGATTGCTTGGGATAAGGCCACCCTCTCTTGTAGGCAAAGCTCCTTCAGTAACAGATGGTTTAAAGTCCTTTTCCAACACCCTCTCTCCAGGTGTTGCTTGTAGGCATCTAGCAATTGCCACATTTCACATCATCATTGTTCTTCTCCGTGTCAAACTCTCTCTTTCACTTCAACTGCAGCCTGTTTAAGGCTTCTGGCTTGCTGATGTTTACCCTCTTTCTTCACCCCATCCAAAGCAATTTATTCCAACCAGGCTCCCTGTGTAATAAGCTAATGACCAATTAAAATGCAGAGTGAGGGCTAACTTTAAAAACATTTGCAGAGTACAGCCGCTTTGACACTCGTCAGCAGCACAATGGCACAGTGGTTAGCACTGCTGCCTCGCAGCGCCAGGGATCTGGGTCGGTTTCAGCTTATGTGACTGTCTGTGTGGAGTTTACATGTTCTCTCCATATCTGCGTGGGTTTCCGCTGGGTGCTCTGGTTTTCCCCCGATAGTCCAAAGATATGCAGGTTGGGTGGATTGGCCATGTTAAATATCCCTTAGTGTCCCAAGATGTGTAAGTTAGGGGGGATTATCGAGGTAAATGTGTGGGGCTACGAGCATAGGAATGGGGGTAGGATTGGGTGCAATGCTCTGTTGGAGACTCTGTGCAGACCTGATGGGCCAAATGTCCTCCTTCTGTCCTGCAGGGATTGTATGATGCTCTATGGATTCTGTGACACTCGCATAGGCCCAGCAATGTCATTAGTGAATGTAGGCCCATGGTTAGCCACCATCACCAACTTGCATTTCTGGCCTCTATTTGCATTGCTTGGCAGGGTTGCAGAATCTCATACCTGTGGGTATTTCACATTGTCTGCTTGTTTTAATGATTCCAGGGTGCATTCATCGCTGATAGTTGATGCACTGTGTGCATGGGGAGTGGGCGAGGGGATGGAATATTGTGAATGGCGAGCTAGCTCACAATGCTAAAAGCCAGGGCGCTCTTTTTAAAGAGGGCATTCATTGAGGCAAGTGATGACAGTCACAGTGACTCTGACCAGGGAAACACAGCATGGGACTGGGTAGTGTTTCAGATACTGCACTGGAGATTATAGTGGAGGAGCTGACAAGGAGAAAAGATGTCCTGTGTCTGCAGGAAGCTGCTGTGACCATTGGAAGTAGAAACATAGAAGATAGGAGTAGAAGGAGGCCATTTGGCCCTTTGATCCTGCTCTGCCGTTCATTACGGTCATGGCTGATCATCCAACTCAATAGCCTAATCCTGCTTTCTCCCCATAACCTTTGATCCCATTCACCCCAAGTGCTGTACCTAGCTGCCTCTTGAGTTCATTCAATGTTTTGGCAATGATAATAACCTCATGCCTGACCTCCCTCTCACTTTCCTGTCATCTCACTCTCTCTTTCGATTGACAAGCTTCAGATGGTGTAACTATCCACCTCCGGCTTTCTCCTGCCCCCTTGCCTGCAATACCATTTTACCATTGGGCCCATCTCCATTCAGAGCTAGAACCTAGCCAGGCAATGGGGGAAACACAAAGAGGACAATGACAAGGTAGATGTGCCACCGTTTGATTTCACATCACAGTGAATAGCACGTTACACCTAATTTACAGGAGAGCAGAGTCTGCTTGTGGTGGGACACTGGGTGTCAGTGTACTGCAACCAGGGCACCCAACAAGGAGGGCACAGGTGCCAGCCTCCCTATCTGCTGCTGGATCAAAGACTCTGGGCTGGGAATCTCACCTCTGACAGTTGCTGGCCAATCAGAGGCTCTCCTTTCCCAATATCAGATCCTATCATGAAGCACAGTGTATCTTTTTTAACATTTATTGACGGGATGTGGGCATTGCTGGCTCGGCCAGCATTTGGTATCCATCTGTAGTTGCCCTCGAGAAGGTGGTGATGAGCTGCCTTCCTGAACTGTTTCAGTCCCAGAGGTGTAGCTACACCTGCAGTGCTGTTAGGGAGGGCATTCCAGGATTTTGACCCTGTGAGAGCGATGGAACGGCAATGTATTTCCACGTCAGGATGGTGAGTGACTTGGAAATGAACTTGCAGGTGGTGGTGTTCCCAGATATCTGCTGCCCTTGTCCTTCTTGAGGTAGTGGTTGTGTGTTTGGAAGGTGCTGCCAAAGGAGCTTTGGTGAGTTCCTGCAGTACACCTTTGAAGTTTATTTACTTAACACTGCAATTAAGTTACTGTGAAATTCCCTTAGTCACCACACTCCAGTGCCTGTTCAGGTTAATGCACCTAACCAGCATGTCTTTCAGACTGTGGGAGGAAACCGGAGCACCCGGAGGAAACTCACACAGCCATGGGGAGAACGTGCAAACTTCACACAGACAGTGACCCAAGCCGGGAATCGAACCTGGGACCCTGGCGCTGTGAGGCAGCAATGCTAACCACTGTGTCACAGATAGTACATGCGGCTGCCACTGTGCATCGGTGCTGGCGAGATTGAATGTTTATGGATGGGATATCAATCAAGTGGGCTGCTTTGTCCTCAATGGTGTCAAGCGTTGTTGGAACTGCACTCATCCAGACAAATGGAGAACATTCCATCACACCATGATTTGTGCCTTGTAGATATTGGAGCTGTCATTGCCAGAGACTTGATACGGTTTGCTGGGCAGTTTCTGGGTGCCATGGGAAATTATAATGTCTGCTCATTCTGCTGCCACATTTCCATGCAAGCTGATTTGTGAATTACAAACCAGTGATTTTTTTGGACCTATCTGTGGACTGCAAATTGACAGATGTTAGAGATGGTCTTCGATGTATTTCTGAATATTGAAGTATTTACTGCTATAATTGCCATGGTCAGTGCCATCGCTGTGGTTGAGGTTGACTGGAAGTCAGCACACACAACAAAATGCTGTTGCTGTTCACTGTCTCACAAGTGAAGCAAAGCCTGCAAAAGCTCTCAGATATTCCCAAGTACATTTGTTGATTTATAGTTCCCTGGATAAGGCCAAGGATGGCAAGTCTACCTCTTGAGCAGGTGAGCAAACCTAGCACCCTCTTGCAACACCAGAAACCTCAAACACAGGTTTGAGCTGGTGGGGCAGCACGGTGGCACAGTGGTTAGCACTGCTACCTCACAACATCAAGGACCCGGGTTTGATTCCTGGCTGGGGTCACTGTCTGTGTGGAGTTTGCAGGTTTGCCCCGTGTATGTGTGAGTTTCCCCTTGGTGCTCTGATTTCCTCCCACAATCTGAAAGACACACTGGTTAAGTGCATTGACCTGAACAGGTGCTGAAGTGTGACGACTAGGGGAATTTCATAGTAACTTCATTGCGGTGTTAATGTAAGCCTTACTTGTGACAAATAAATACACTTGCAGAGCTGTGCCCTTTGCGAACCCTACATTCAGAATCTCAATGGTAGCAATCACAATATGGGTTTAATTTAGCTCGAACCCAGAGTGCCTGGGGCGTTTAACATCCGTTCTATTTGAGCTAGCTGAGCGTACAGCCCTTCTGTATTGTGTTTATGATACTCACGCACAGGAACACTTCAGACTGGATTGGAAAACTGGCCCAAGGTTGTCATTCAGTGCAATTTGAGCAGAGATAAGGCAGAGTAAACTCCCAGCCTGTTTCCTGCCGTCAGTTGTCTTTTCCGAGCTGGCAGGATTGCTCTCGCTCTGAGAAAGAATCCATCGTCAGAGCCTGCTGAGTTTTTAATGCCATTTTCTGGTAGAATGGTGTTGAATTGATTAGGAAGTTTCAATGCGGGCACTAGAGGGCAACATACTCACAGGCAATGCTCTGCTGCCCACACTTCAATACCATCCTTCTCCTCGCTCTATCAGGAGAGGTGAAACCATTATTTTCTACCTCGGTGGCGCTGCACCCAACTCCCAAGGGCAGTGGGAAAAATGTCAGGAACTGCGTTTGTAATCAGTGCAGGTTTATATAAAATGTAAATGTTGTTTTAAAAAGGCACAAGAAGTCTCACAACAACAGCTTAAAGTCCACCAGGTTTACCTGGCAGCATGAGCTTTCGGAGCGCTGCTCCTTTATCAGGTGAGTGGAGAGTTGTGTTCACAAACAGGGCATATATAAAGACAGACTCAACTGCAAGATAATGGTTGGAATGTGAGTCTTTACAGGTAATCAAGTCTTCACGGGTACAGACAATGTAAGTGGAGAGAGGGATAATCACAGATTAAAGAGGTGTGAATTGTCTCGAGCCAGGACAGTTAGAGGATTTTGCAAACTCAGGCGAGAGGTTACATGCAGTGTGACATGAACAATATATGAGGTTCGAATCCTGCCGCAGCAGATGGTTCAATTTGAATTCAATAAAAAATATCCAGAATTAGGAATCTACTGACAATCATGAAACAATTGCCAATTGTCGGAAAAACCCATCTGGTTCACTAACGTCCTTTACAGAAGGAAATCTGCCGTCCGTACCTGGTCTGGCCTACATATAACTCCAGAGCCACAGCAATGTAGTTGACTCTCGATTGCCTTCTCAGGGCAACTAGGGATGGGCAATAAATGCTGGCCAGCCAGTGATGGCCCATGTCCCAAGAATGAATAAAAAATATTTGGCACCCAGCCGAATCTCCGTTCACTGCAACGGGATGGGAAAAGCCTGCCAACGTGAATGGCCAGAAGATTCCGGCTGTTACACTGCCAGTCCGAAGGTTTGAGTGACAGATACATCTTACTGACAATTGAGCAAACTGGGTAGAGAGGGAGATGGTGGGGCTGTGGGTGGACCTAGTGTAGGGAATTTTCATTTGCAGCCTGCTGTCTATCCGTCACTGAACAAACGGGCTCAGAGTTAAAATTGGGGCCAAATTGAAATTGGAACCAAGACAGGGTGCTCAGAAGCACATCTCCCAGGGCAGGTTCTGCAGAAGTGGGAGCTCTGGCATATCACATGGCACCGCTGAAAGTTTGCTTTCAGCAAACTGAACAGAAATGTAAGTAACAGCACCAAACTGTGAACATGGCCCTTTTCAATCTCACAAAAGCATTTGATTGTCAACCGCAAAGACTTATGGAGCTTGTCCTCAAATTTAGCTGGCATCAGAAATTTGTCACCCTCCTCTGCGTATTCCACGATGCCAAGCCGCGATCCTCGCCAACAGAACCACTAGCATCAATAAAAACTAGGACAAGGCTCTGCCTTTGTACCAACTCTCTTCACCATTATCCTTGCTGCAGTGCTGCAACTCACTTCCAGCAAGCTACCCTCAGACATAAATGAAAGTTTAATTATTAGTCACTAGTAAGCATACATTAACACTGCAATGAAATGACTGTGAAAATCTCCTAGTCGCTACACTCCAGTGCCTGTTTGGATACACTGAGGGAGAATTTAGCATGACCAATGTGAACCAGCATATCCTTTGGACTGTGGGAGGGAACCAGAGCACCTGAAGGAAATCCACACAGACACAGTGAGAACATGCAGACTCTGCAAAAACAGTGACCCAAGCTGGGAATCAAACCCTGTGAGGCAGCAGTGCGAACCACTGTGCCACATGGAGATAATCTAGAGGACAGGAGGAAAATTGTTTAACCCAGCTCATCTTCAAACCAAAATCAAAATCATTCCAAAACAAAATGACATTATACTGGCATTGGAGGCAGTGAGGAGAAACGTTACTAGATTGATCCTGGGTATGGAGGGATTTTCTTATGAGGAGAAGTTGAGTAGGTTGGGCTTCCACTGATTGGAGTTTAGGAGAATGAGGCATGTACAATTCTCAGGGGGCTTGGCGGGGTGGATGCTGAGAGGTTGTTTCCCCTTGTGGGAGAGTCTAGAACCAGAGGGCATAATCCCAGGTTAAGGGGGTCGTCCATTTAAGACAGAGATGAGGAGAAATTCCTTCTCTCAGTGGGTAATAAATCAGTGGAATTCTTTACCGCAAAGGGCTAGAGAGGCTGGGTCATTAAGTACGTTCAAGGCTGAGAGAGACAGATTTTTAGTCAGTGAGGGAATTAAGGTTATGGGGATAAGACAAGAAAGTGGAGTTGAAGATTATCATATCAGATCAGTCATTGAATGGCAGACCAGACTCAATGGGCCAAATGACCTACTTTTGTTCCTATGTCTTATGGTCTTATAACCTCAGTCACAGGTCTTCAGTATGCAGGTGATATTTATGTGTGCTCACTCAGAAACTGAGCTCTGCAACATTGTTGACTTCTTCTCTAAAGCATTTGAGAAATGGGCCTTTCACTAACCTCCCAGAAAGCTCAGGTCCTCCTCCAACCAGCTCCCACAGCAAAGCCACATTTCTGGAGAGGTGCAAAACCACATTTCTGGTGGCTTTCTAAGATCCTCCCAATCAAGTGATGAGGAAGATGGTCCAACAGACGTGTCCTTTCCCAGCTCGGGGTGCTAATCATTCAAAACCAGTTCCACCAGGCAGGACACACTATCCATACGTCTGAGAACAGACTCCTCAAACAATTGCTGGACTCCAGAGGTTGGTTGTAGCAGGAAATTCCTAGGAGGCCTCCAGCAAGTTACCCATAGACATGGGAATACTTTAGGGATGTCCTCACAGCTTCCCTAAGGAGGTCAAAAATTCCCACTGAGTCACTGGAGACCTAGGCTCCTCAAGCGACTGGAATGGACAAAGCCATACTGAGCACATTTACAGACTCTAGCGTGAAGTCTGTCAGAACTTGTACATAATATTGGTTCTTTATGTTGCAGTGGTGGTGGATCATTGCTCAGGTCTTGAGGCTTGTGTGTTTAAACATAAACACCTTTACAGTTCTGAGTATTGCATGGTGTTGCTCTCACCATGCGGCACGCTGCTTGCAGGGTTCTTCTAGATTGTTCTCTGGCCATGAAAATACATACATTACACTGTGGGTGGTGTCAGTCTCCAGTCCTACATTAATTGGCGGCACAACGACACAGTGGTTAGCGCTGTTGTCTCATAGCGCCGGGTTCAATTCCCAGCCTCGGGTCACTGGGTATGCGGAGTTTGCACATTCTCCCCGTGTCTGTGTGGGTTTTCTCTGAGTGCTCCAGTTTCTTCCCACAGTCCAAAGATGTGCGGGTTAGGTGGATTGGCCATGCTAAGTTGCCCCTTAGTGTCAGGAGGACTAGCTAGGGTAGATATGTATGGTTATGTGGATAGGGCTGGGTGGGATTGTGGTTGGTGCAGACTCGACGGGCTGAATGGCCTTCTGCTGCACTGTAAGATTCTGTGAACCCTTGCTCTGCTGAGCACCTTTACATTGCATGCAGGCACATATCAATAGGCAGTCGAGATGTTGGAGGGTAGCGCACTAACCTCCCAATAACCCTGTTACCCTACGCTTCGAGCACCACCTGCCCCACATGTGACAGACTCCACAGATTGTATATTGGACTTCTCAGCCTTCAGAACCCATCAAACTGGAGTGGAAATAAGTCACCCTGCTTCCCCATGGACTGCCTAAGAAAAGCGTCCTGGAGTTGCACAGGAGGAGAGAGGTCATGCTTCCATGGTGAAGGTGGGGTGGGGGTGGGGGGGGGCGTGGGGACAGAAGGTCATCACGTATCACCTGCTGAGGAGAATGGAAGCAAGTGGTCAGGGAGGCCATTACAAAGCCACTGTGTCCTGGCAACCATGATGACACAAAGGGTGGTCCAGGTCAGTGAATGCATCTTCACAAGAAATTTCTTACCCCCACCATTTCACCTGTTGCTCAGTGAATTATGTTCCCATCGCTCAGTCAGCAGCACTCCCTATCACTCTGAACTCACACCATATACTGGAGCCCACCCTCACACACATCCCAGTGCTTTCAGACTCACACTGGCTCCTGCAGCTTCCACATATCTCCGGCTATTCTGTCTGTGCATTTAGGTGAGACAGTGGTGTAGTGTTATTGTCACAGAACTAGTATTCTAGAGACCCACATAACATTGTGGGGACCCAGGTTCAAACCCCACCAAGGCAATTGGTGAAATTTGAATAAGATAGAAATCTGGAATTAAAATGACTAACAATGACCATGAAACCATTGTTGTAAATGTCCATCTGGTTCACTAATGACCTTCAGGGAAGGAAAACTGTGTCGTTACCTGGTCTGGCCTACATGTGATTCCAGATCCACAGAAATGTGGTTGACTCTTAAAAGTACATTTAAGAGCTATTAGGGATGGGTAACAAATGCTGACCTAGTCAGCAACGCCCACATCCCATTAATGAATGGCCAAAAAGATTGGGGCAGATTGAATACAGCTAAAGCAACAACTCGTATGTACATATATGGTTGTGTATGAATAGAGCAATCATTCAGAAATTTGGTTGTAAGGGTCAAATTAGTGATACTGTATTTCCATTCATTTATCAGTATTTCAACACTAGGAGAATGAAAACCGTGACACATTTATCTGCCTGTTTGGGACAGCTGATAAAACTATAATCACTTTACACTGTAACCTTTACAGACCAAAAATCCACTGTTCAGAAACACCAGGCCCGAAATGTATCATTCAGCCTACGGTGCTGTCCACAACAGAACTGCGGTGGGAAGTGAAAGACAAGACTCAATGTACAATATGCGCAGACAATGCAGAGCAAAAATCAACAAAAACCATCTTGGGTTGATGTGTGTAATTAAAACAATGGAATACATGTCAGAGAAAGTCATGATCAGATGGTACGGAATAAAACCTCATTTCCCTTCTGCTTCTTTTGCCAACTATTTAAACTCCATAACCTCTGGTAGCCGACCCACTTGCAATGTAAGAATACTATGTTTTTTTTCTCACTTAAATGTCACAGAAGAACATCCACACCAAGATTTACTGCACAGTGGGGTGGCACGGTGGCACAGTGGTGAGCACTGCTGCCTCACAGCACCAGGGACCTGGATTTGATTCCTGGCTTGGGTCACTGCCTGTATGGAGTTTGCACGTTCTCTCCGTGTCTGTGCGGTTTTCCTCCGGGTGTTCCAGTTTCCTCCCACAGTCTGAAAGACGTGCTGGTTAGGTGCATTGGCCATGCTAAATTCTCCCTCTGTGTACCTGAACAGGCGCCAGGGTATGGCGACTAGAGGATTTTCACAGTAACTTCACTGCAGTGTTAATGTAAGCCTGCTTGTGACACTAATAAATAAACTTCATTCAACAATGGAAGGCACATCATCCAAAAGCAGCTCTACACACAGCGCTGACACCTACAAACAGCATTGTCAATTAACACACAATGCTGACACCTACATGCTGCGCTGACACTAACACACAGCACTAACATCCTTCCCTCTCTCTAGCAGAAAAAGGTGAGTGACTATAGAAGGGAGGAGGGCAGGACCAGCAGAGGACAAGAACCCCCGTATCTCCTGAGACCAACAGAGGAACTGATTCCCAGCACCATGGGGCTGGCTGGGACAGAATCCATGGTATTAGGTGTCACTGAGCACACTGAGGATGATGGTATCTTCCTGCATCCTGCCCCTTCTCAACACCAGCTCATCTTTATCCTGCTATCCAGTATGAATAAGAGCAAGCTGCTGATGGCGGTATAGCTCCTGGACCTCTTGTTTCTAATCTCACGCTGATTAACTCACTCTGACTTACCCTGTTTGATTTTCTGCTCTCAGGGGGACTGCTGTCTGTCCAATCACAGTAGCCCCTAGAGGAAGAGCAACTTGATTAAGAGATCCTGCCATTTAGTTTGGGAGCTGGAGTCAGCATCCAGATACAGGTAGAATGCCTACCATGCACAAGGTGGCCATTTGGCCCATCGAGTTTGCGCCGACAACGAACCCACCCACCCATAACTGCACGTATTTACCCTGCTAGTCCGCCTGTCACTAAGGGGCAACTTAGCGTGGCTAATCCACCATCTATGCACACTTTTTGGACTGTGGGAGGAAACCGGAGTACCCAGAGGAAACCCAAGTGATCCAAGCTGGGAATCGAATCTGGGTCCCTGGCACTGTGAGGCTACTGTGCCACCGTGCCATGGCAATCAGCACGTGGTGAGCCATTGGGCAGATACGGATTGCCGGCGGGTCGGGTGAAATGACAGCTTGTGCACTGGATCCTTGGAGGGCGAGAACATGGATGTATTCTGTTCCAAAAGGTTCAAATGAGGACGTGTGGGGAGACGGGGGCAGGGGAACATACAGGATGATAAAGATACACACTCATGCTGAGTGCATTGGCTGGCGATCAGACAGCGTCCTCTCACTGTTAAGGCGCGTGGAAGAGTCCGATTCTAACATGGCTGAGAGCATAGCATGGAACGTCATCTCTGCCCCATCTCCCCGTTGTGCTGTAGGTTCAGTGGCAGTGGCACTGCTGCTATACCTGTTGCAGCTTTTGTATGGAGACGCTGCCTAAATCTTCCATCACTCCAACCTCACCAAACCTTATCAAGGAGAAACGGTTTCTACGAGGGTTAATTAATGGGAATCACGAACCTTCCTTTGTGTTTTTCAAATCCTCATTATACTGCATGGCAGAGCTTGAATCTTATTTCATGTTAGCACCACATGTTTTACTGGGGTGGGTATCAGTGTTATGATTAAATTGTATTTTGTCCTGGGGAGATCAATCAATTCTGGATTTTCTCAGAAATACCTACTCAGTCAATGCTTTCGCCAGGAGCAATGTTACGTCAAACCTGATTCTCGGTTCAATGTCTTGGTGCTTTGCCCTTTGCTCATCCACATCCTCTTTTGTACTCAACTCCTGACAAGTTAGACAGAAGGCAAAGACAAATCTTTCCTCACAATAGGTGAAAGAAGACAGAAAATAATTCTTCTGATTCAAAACAAAAGGATCCAATTTTCCCAAGATTGCACAGGGTGTTGGATCAGGTGAGAAAAGCTGAGTGAAACTCACTGGCTTCACGGACTCCTTTTCCCGCCTGGTTTACAGCACTCTTCACGGTTTCAGAGCGCCGGCGAGGACCACACAGCCAGCTGGGGGGTGGGGGCCAGGGAGGTCGGGGGTGGGGTGCGGGTAGGAGGAACTGAGCCTTGATATGGTACCAACAAGAGAAATCTGAGATTGGGGGGCTATTCTTAAAGTTAGATTTAAGTCCCTCAGCCCCTCTCCTGCCATAGCCAACGCCCCACCGCCCTTCTCCCCCCACGGAGATCAGGAAAACCCCCCTCCCCACCCCCACAGACATCACCACCCTCCTCCCCAATCAGTGCTCCCTCCTTGGACAACACCTTGCCTCCCCCTCCTCCCTACAGAGATCAACAACCCCCATCCACAGACAAACCCCCTTACCCAATGGATCATTAGCACCTCTCAAACCACTCCCCACCATGGACACCGCCCTACCTCCCCCATGGAGATGAGAAACCCCTCCACAGGCATTCCTGTAAGATCTAAGTATAGAAGTTTGATCCTGCACTTGACAGAAGTCAATGAAATTACACTGAGGCTTCATTTGAAGCATTTTTTAAAACAACATCTAGGCTTTTTGCTGAGATGAAGCACAGATCAAGCATTGGATGAGGTGTAATGCCTGCTCCTATCAGCTTGGATCTTGTTGATCAAGCCCAAGATGGGAAAAGCCTTGTCAGCTTGGATCTGTAATGTCTCTCTTTTAAGGACTTTAATTGGACCAATTTGATTTTTGATTGGGTATAACGAAAGGAAAAATAAGATCATCTCTCACTCTTCTAAACTCCATGGGCATAGGCCCAACTTGTTCAACCTTTCTTAGCAAGATCAGCCCCCCATCCCAGGAATCAGTCAAGTGGATCTTCTCTGAACTGTTTTGAATGCGATTATATTCTTTTTTCAAGTAAGCAGACCAGAACTATGCACAGTTCTCCAGATATGGCCTTACCAAGGCCCTGTACAGCTGCAGTAAAGCTTGCCAATTTCTATATTCCATTCCCCTTGCAATAAATGAAAGCCCTCCATCTGCCTGTCCAATCGCTTGCTGTACCTGCAGACTATCTTTGTGTGATTCATGTCCTGGGACACCCTAGTACATCTGTACCACTGAGTTCATAGAATCGTAGAATCTACAGTGCAGAAGGAGGCCATTCGACCCACCAAGACTGCACCGACCACAATTCCACCCAGGCCCTACCCCCATAACCCATGCATTTATCCTAGCTAGTCTCCCTGTTATTAAAGGGACAATTTAGCATGACCAATCCACCTAACCTGCACATCTTTGGACTGTAGGAGAAAACTGGAACACCCGGAGGAAACTCAAACAGACATGGGGGGAACATGCAGACTCCACACAGACAGTGACCCAAGCCAGGAATTGAACCCAGGTCCCTGGCACAGTGCTAATCACTGTGCCACTGTTCTGCCCCTGCTTTTCTGTTCTTCTTGTCAAAGTGAATAAGTTGACATTTTCCCACATTATACTCCAAAGCCAAATTTTTTGACAATTTATCTAACCTATCCATATTCTTCTGTAGACTCTTCATCTCCTCTTGAGAAATTACTTTCTTGCCTATCTTGATGGAATTGGCAAAGAAAGCTACCATACATTTGAATTCTTCATCAGAATCATCGATATAGATTGTAAATAGCTTATTCATGTGGCACTCCAATAGTTACAGCTTGCCAACCCAAAAAAGACCCATTTATCCCTACTCTCTGATATCTGTTAGCTCACCAATTGTCCATCCATGCCAGGGTGACACAGTGGCCTGGAGGTTAGCACTGCTGTCTCACAGTGCCAGGGACCCAGGTTCAATTCTGGTCTTGGCTGACTGTTTGGCGTTTTCACGTTCTCCCCTTGTCTGTGTGGGTTTCCTCTGGGCGCTCCGGTTTCCACCCACGGTCCAAAGTTGTGTGGGTTAGGTGAATTGGCCATGGCAAATTGCCCCTTAGTGTCAGAGGTACTAGCAGGGTTACGGGGATAAGGCCTGCGTGGTATTGTCAGTGCAGACTCGATGGCTTTCCTCTGCACTATTGGGATTCTATGATTCTAATTTCTATCCCTACACCTATAGTTCTTACTTTGTGTGATAACCTTTTATTTAGCATCTTATCAAATGCCTTTTGAGAAACCAAGTGCTTCTTACCTTCTTAAAGAGCTCTAGTAAGTTAAACACAATATCCCTTTCACAAAACCACATTGACTCTGGCCGATCCCATCTTAACTTTCTAAGTATCCTGCTATAACCATTTTACTAATATATTCTAGCAGTTTCTCTATGGCAGCTGTTAGGCTAACTGGCCAAGAGTTTCCTGCTTTCTGTCTCATGCTTTTCATGAATAAAAATGTTACACTTTCCATTTTCCAATCTGTTTGGACCCTTGCGGAATCTAAGGACTTTTGGAAGATGATAACTAATTCCTCTACTATCTCTGCAGTCACTTCTTTTCAGATCCTAGGATGCAGGCCGGCAGTTCCTGGGGACTTTGGCCAATGTGATTTATCCAGTCTGTGTGTGCATTAAAGTCACCCATGATTATTGTGGTATCTTTGTCACTCACCACATGTATTTCTTCCTGTGTGTAGGGAGAGGTAGTTGAACATGGTTATGGTGCTGAAAGGGCTCCACCAGTAAAGATTCCTATCAGGCTTTGCACTACCCTATCACTGTGAGAAACCTGCCCATTATTTCTCTAACACTGTACGGCAAAGAATTTGAAACTTCCCTTTCTGGATTTTAATGGTGGTTTGTGTGGATTCTCTGATTTGCTAGGGTCTGTGCTAACTCCTAACGGCTGTTTTCTCTGGATGGTTCTCTTAGATGACTATCCAGTGATCTCCCAGGAAAGTGATGTGGGAGGTGTTAGTATACAGCAAGTGCATCATGGGAGCAGGCCATTCAAGTCAACTGATCTATCCCAGTGTCCGACAAGAGCTTTCTCTCACCTTTATCTCACCTTGTCGGCACAACGTGCTATTCCCTCTCCCCCTTGTCTTTATCTAGCTTTGCAATTTATATTCAAGTTTAAGAGCCGGACCCATTCCAGGTGGGATCACACGCTGACAGAAAGGAGGGAGGGATCTGGTCTTCACTCTGATCCTCTTCGTCTAAGGCCAATGAACTTGGGGTGTTGAGCAGAAGATAGTCGCCCCCCTCACTGCGATGATTCACAGATGAATGTTGGCTTTTAACTGAAGTTATAAATGTCACTCATTAATAAATGTCAGTTGTGAAACCATATTGTAGCAGGGAGCCAATTCACGGGGATATATTGGAGCATGGAAATCAGTTAGTTGAGAATTAAAGAAAGGAAAGTGAAGCAGTTACGAGCCCCGAAGTAGACAACCCCACAGACAACCAGATAATTCTTATTGTTGTTCATGTTGCTTGTCTTAATTGACAACTTTACCATGTTGTCTCACATCTGTTTCCTTTGAAATAATCTCTTAGATATTTTCACAGCCTTGTGGATCTTCATATAACTTTATACACTGTATAAAATCATTTTAGCTTTCATCACTGGTATTTTAAAATTTTATTCTTTCACAGGATGTTGATGTGAATGAAGCCCAGTCAATCACACAAACCAGCATCCCATCCATTGATTCCGTCTACATTTCCTGTTGCCTCGGAAAAGGACCCCACACACCCCAGACATTCTCTCTTCCACCTTCTTCCATCGGGAAAAAGATACAAAAGTTTGAGGCCACATACCACATACTAAAAAACAGCTTCTTCCCTGTTGCCATCAGGTTTTTGAATGGACCTACAATATAGAATTGTAGAATCCCTACAGTGCAGAAAGAGGCCATTTGGCCCATCGAGTCTGCACTGACCACAATCCTACCCAGGCTTTATCCCCATAACCCCATGCATTTACCCTAGTTAGTTCCTCTGATACTAAGGGGCAATTTAGCATGGCCAATTCAACTAACCTGCACATTTTTGGACTGTGGGAGGAAACTGGAGCACCCAGAGGAAACCCACGCTGACACGTGGAGAATATGGAAGTTCCACGCAGACAGTGGTCGAAACTGGGAATTGAACCTGGGTCCCTGGTGCTGTGAGGCAGCAATGCGAACCACTGTATCACCATGCATTAAGCTGATCTGTCTCCATACCCTAGCTATGAATGTAACATTACATTCTGCACTCTCTCCTTCCCTTCTCTATAAACAGTATGCTTTGTCGGTACAGCACGCAAGAAAGAATACTTTTCACTTTATAATAATATGTGACAATAATGAATCAAATCAAATCAGATCAAATCAAATGTTGCTGGCAAGGCCAGCATTTGTTGCCCATCCCTAATTCTCCCTTGAGAAGGTGCTGGTGAACCACCTTCTTGAGCTGCTGCAGCCTGTGTGGTGTAGGTATACCATCAGTGCTGTTAGGGAGGGAGTCCCAGGATTTGGAAGCACTCCTTTGAGTGCTTAACTTTATCATAAAACTTGTCTTCAAGAATAAAGGGATTTAACAGCATCCGTGTAGAAGTGTTCGTTCTTAAAGTTGTTGTACAAAATGCTAGAAGAGGAATATGCGGTATTGCAATTTGACTGGTCCAGGATCTAAATGAACAGTTGTGATCTGGTGGACCAGTCTGTGTGTGGCTCATCTTCCCACAGTGCCGCCTGCTTGTGTGACTGCTTTCCAACTTCAACCATAGCAAAGAAAAAATAACTGTGACTCATTTAAGATTCACACTGAAAACATCAAATCAATATAAATGCTAAACAAGAGGCAATCTAAACGAATAATCAAATGATAAAGTCAAGCATTTGTTCCTTAAAGTTCACAACAATGAGAGCTTACAGTTAAGCCATACGGTTCGCAGTCTGAATAATAAACAGTGGTGAGGGTAACAGGGCATCTGGGAAGTTAGTCAACAATGGGACCAACAGTTTATCTTCCTAAATGAAAAGAATTGAGAGTTCTGAAAGAAGAAAAGGGCAGGCTGAGAAGAAGAATGGATTAGCGCTCGACCATTTCCACATCTTCACTGTTGATGTAGACAGGGGCTTGTCCTGTACTAAGGACTTCATGTACGGTGGAGTTGGGAAGGCCACTCACAGGCTTTCCTACCATGGACTCAATCGGGATGGAGGCATCCAGGTGGCAGTGCCCCTAAATCAGGTACAGAAAGGCTAATAAACAAGAGGAAAAGAAAGATTCAACTAAGAAAGAGAGAATAATGAAACAGAGAAAAACAAGTTTAAAAAATGTAAATGGCGTAATTTGCTTTAAAAAAATGTCTCTATGAAGATTTTAGCACCTGCTGGACTGAGGCTCAACAGTTTCCCTTTCTGGGCTGGGAGGTTGTTTGGAATTGCATTAGCAATGGCCATATTGTTAAAATGCTTATGTTGTTAAGTACTAGCTCTAACATCCTGCCGAGAGTTTAATTTTGAGATTAATGTGCAAATTCAACAAGTTCTCAAAAATTACAAGCTGTTTGAGGATGCATTTCCCATTTCTTTTGCAAAGGTGACATCAGAGTAACGTAAGTAAGCCCACAGACTGTGGCGATCGTAAATCAAGACCAATATCTTCATACTCTGAATTTGTGGCATATCTATAAAGGTGTGCATTGGAATTGTCGTTATTTTTTCAACAAGGTTTGGGCTGATATCACCCACTTCATTCTATTACCAAAGTCAACATTATTACCAACAATCCTTGCTGATCTGATAATAGGAAACAGAGAAACATAGAAGATAGGAGCAGGAGGAGGCCATTTGGCCCTTTGAGCCTGCTCCACCATTCATCCCCATCATGGCTGATCATCCAACTCAGTAACCTAATCTTGCTTTCTCCCCATAACTTTTGATCCCATTCACCCCAAGTGCTACATCTAGCCACCTCTTGAATGCACTCAATGTTTTGGCATCAACTATGTTCTGTGGTAATGAACTCCACAGGCTCACCACTCTTTGGGTGAAGAAATGTCTCCGCACCTCTGTCCTAAATGGTCTACCCATAGGTAGCTATCATTTATTGCTTTTCTTTATGAGGAAGGTATTCTAAAACGCGAGGCAAGAATGGCTTCAAAATTACATCTGTCCGTTGAAAAATTTGTGTCGGACTCAAATTTCACTAAGCAGACATCATTGTTATGGCAATTCCTTCAACGGGGAATATTTATGTGTGGAGGACATCTGAGATAGTGGCCTGGATCTTGCATAGTTTTGCCTGTTGGTTGGAGTGCCAATGAGAACCACGCGTGGCACTTTCCCGGAATGCCTGCCACATCGTGCCCCACTCAGGCACTTTACAGGCCAATGGTGGGCCTTGGAACGATCAGGAACCCCAGCAGCAGAAGTCCCTCCCTCTGAGAGTTTCCAGCCATTTAGAAGCTACTGGTTTTATTGAATGGCATCTCCTCCTATCACTGTTGGATCCCAGGTCCTATGTAAGTGATGATTGGGTGGGAGGGGTGGGGTGGATTTGTGGGGAAGAGTCAGCCGCAAGTACAGAGTGCCTTTCTTGACCTTGGGTTATTTGATCAGGCACTGAGTGCCTTTCGATGGTGCACTGTCCCCTGGAACCTGCACACGATATTGCACTGATTTGCTGGTTGTGCTTCATGCGTAGCGAGCCCCTGTCCACTGTTGGATAGGCCTCCTCATCCATCGCACAGGACAAGACTCTTTTTTTTAATTTATTATTGTCACATGTATTGCGGTAAGGTGGCAAATATTGTTTCTTGCATGCCGTACAGCCAAAGCATACTGTTCATAGAATACATAGGGGAGAAAGAAAGGATTGAGCGCAGCATGTAGTGTTACAGTCATAGCTAGGGTGTAGAGAAAGATCAGCTTAATGCAAGATAAGTCCATTCAAAAGTCTGATGGCAGCAGCGAAAGAGCTGTTCTTGAGTCGGTTGGTATGTGACCTCAGACTTTTTAAATCTGTTTCTGATGGGAGAAGATGGAAGAGAGTGTGCCTGGGATGCATGGGGTCCTTCTAGGACCCTCGCTGTTTGTCATTTTCATAAATGACCTGGATGAGGAAGTGGAGGGATGGGTTAGTAAATTCACCGATGACACGAAGGTCGGTGGTGTTGTGGACGGTCTGGAAGGATGTCAGAAGTTGCAGCAGGACATAAATAGGATGCAAGACTGGGCGGAGAAGTGGCAGATGGACTTCAACGCGGATAAATGTGTAGTGGTCCATTTTGGCAGGACCAATGGGATGAATGAGTACACTATCAAGGGCAGGAGTCTTAGCAGTGTTGAAGAGCAGAAGGACCTTGGGGTCCGGGTCCACAGGACTCTTAAATCGGCCTCGCAGGTGGAGGATGTGGTCAAGAAGGTGTATGGTGTACTGGCCTTCATTAATCGAGGGATTGAGTTTAGGAGTCGGGAGGTAATGCTGCAACTTTATAAGACCCTTGTCAGGCCTCACTTGGAGTACTGTGCGCAGTTCTGGTCGCCTCACTATAGGAAGGACGTAGAAGCTATTGAAAGGGTGCAGAGGAGATTTACAAGGATGTTGCCTGGATTGGGAGGCATGCCTTATGAAGATAGGTTGAGGGAGCTGGGACTCTTCTCCCTGGAGAGGCGTAGGTTGAGAGGCGACCTGATAGAGGTTTATAAAATGTTGAGAGGAATAGATAGGGTGGATTCTCAGAGGCTATTTCCCTGGGTTGAAATGGTCGCTACAAGAGGACACAGATTTAAGGTGCGGGGAGGAAAGTACAGAAGTGATGTTAGGGGTAAGTTTTTCACTCAGAGGGTGGTGAGTGAATGGAATTGGCTGCCGTCAGTGGTGGTGGAGGCGAACTCACTGGGGTCTTTTAAAAGACTTCTGGATGAGTATATGGGATTTAATGGGATTGGGGGTTATAGATAGGTCTATGGATTGGTAGGTATAGATGTAATTGGCGCAACTTGTGGGCCGAAGGGCCTGTTTGTGCTGTAGTGTTCTATGTTCTTAATTATGCTGGCTGCTTTTCTGAGGCAGTGGGGAGCATAGACAGAGTCAATGGATGGGAGGCTGTTTTGTGTGATGGGTTGGGCTATGTTCACAACCCTTTGTAGTCTCTTGCGGTCTTGGGCAGAGCAGGAGCCATACCAAGCTGTGATACATCCAAAAAGGATACTTTCTATCATGCATCTGTAAAAGCTGGTAGAGTTGTAGCGGACATACCAAATTTCCTTAGCCTTCTGAGAAAGTAGAGGCGTTGGTGGGCTTTCTTAACTCTCACATAGACATGGAGGGACCAGGACAGGTTGTCAGTGATCTGAACACCTTGAAACCTGAAGCTCTCGATCATTTCCACTTCATCACTGTTGACATAGACAGGGGCTTGTCCTGGACTTAAGGACTTTATGTAGGGTGGTGTTGGGAAGGCCACTCACAGGCCTTCCTACCATGGACTCAATCGGGATGGAGGCATCCAGCTGGCAGTGCCCCTACCCACCACCTTTCCCCTGCCATCAGACATAAAGAATATGGAAAATACAATTCACAAAATAAATGCAAAATGCTAAATCAAATACGTTGGTTATGACCTTGCTGTATATCACAGCCTGAGATAAGTGATTTAAAATGCCAGTGCTATTGGCAGTTGCAGGCATTTCCACTGATATTTTTTAAGAGGTTAAAATGGAATACGTTGTGCAACTATTCACATTAAAAGGCCCATCGTGACATTCCAGCTGTTTGGAATTCTGACTTCATCCCAAGTTGGAATATATTCTTGTCAGCCAGCTGTACAATCTGATTGACTTAAGGTTCCGTATTTGATTTGCAGTATTTCGATTTATAACATTTGCATGAGGAAAATAATAAATCACTGCTTGGGAGATTTTGTTTTATTTTACATTTTCCACAGCATGCTTGCTGCTTGTAAGGTTAGTCTCCATCCAACTCAAGGCTTGTCTCCCTCATGGCACCTATTTCACATTTTCATTTCAGGGTAAGAATCCCCTGATGAATAAACACATGAATGTGTTTTAGACCCTGAAGTGGCTTGCTGACAATGTTCTTTGAGCTGCCGTCTTTTTGAAATGATGTGGAGTTTTGGTGAAGTATCGCTGGAGGGAGGGTCAGTCAACAGATTTCAGATAATTGGTGGAAAAAAACATCCAGAAGGGAAAATAAAGATTTCTTTTCTTTGAACGTTATGAATTTTTGTGATATGAAATGCATTGCTTCAAAAAGACCACTTGCAACTCCTCAGCTACTGAAGCTGTTCATGTCCAAATGCAGCAAGACCTGATAGAATCATAGAATCCCTGAAGTGCAGAAGGGGGCCATTTGGCCCATTGAATCTGCACTAACAACAATCCCACCTAGGCCCTATCCCCACATATATCCCTCTAACTTACGCATCTCAGGACACTAAGGGGCAATTTAGCATGGCTAATCCACCTAACCTGCACATCTTTGGACTGTGGGAAGAAACTGGAGAACCCAGAGGAAACCCAAGCAGACATGGGGAGAACGTGCAAATTCTACTCAGATTGTGACTCAAACCGGGAATCGAACCCAGCTGGAGCTGTGATTCAGCAATACTAACCAGAGTACCACTGTGCTGCCTGACAATATCCTGGTCTATCTGGTAGGGGAAAGTCACATTTGCGCCATGCAAGTGCAAGACAATGACCGTCTTGGACAAGAGAGCATCTAACCTTTGCCCCTTAACATTTTGTGGCATTACCATCACCAATTCTCCCATGCCCCCATCAACATCCTGGGGGTTAACACTGACCACATATTGAACTGGACTAGCCATATAAATGCCAGAGCAGATTAGAGGTTGAGAATTCTGTGGTGAATAACTCACCTCCTGAGCCGCCAAAGCCTGTCCACCATCTACAAGGCACGTGAGGAGTATAGTGGAATGTCCTCCACTTGCTTGGATGGGTGCAACTCCAACAGCACTCAAGAAACCCGATATCGTCCAGGACAAAGCAAGCCGCTTGATTTCACCCTTTCCACAAATATTCACTCTTACCAACCACCGATGCACAGTGGCAGCCATGTGTACCATGTACAAGATGCCCTGCAGGAAGTCACCAAGGATCCTCCGGCAGCACCTTCCAAACCCACAATCACTACCATCTAGAAGGACAAGGGCAGCAGATACCTGGGGACACCACCACCTGGAGAATCCCCTCTAACTTACTCACCATATTGACTTGGAAATTTATTGCCATTCCTTTACTGCCGCTGGGTCAAAATCCTGGAGCTGCCTCTCTAACAGCACCGAGGATGTACCCCCACTTCACCGACTGCAGCGGTTCAAGAAGGCGGCTCATTGCCACCTTCTAAAGGGGGATTAGGGACGACCTTAAATGCTGGTCTTGCCAGTGATGCCCACATCCTGTAAATGAATTTTAAAAACCGATTCAAGGGCAATATTTGAAAGGGAACTGGGTAGATATTTTCAGATCTGTGGGCAGGGATTGAAATTGATAGATCATTTAATAAGCAGTTACAAGAGCGATGGGCTGAATGGTCCTTATTTGTCGATATCTGATTCCACCTATCATGACCTGAAATCGCAGGGTGTGGTGATTTCTCTCTTCAGCTATCTCATCTTTCCTCTCTCAGATTGAGAACATGCTCCTCCTTCTCTGTCAAACCCACAACCAGTGCCTACCTTGGTGCCAAAAATGCTGGCTAGGCCTGACCAGTCTGGTAATAATCTGAAGCTTGGTTCTCTTGACTCCGAGTCACCATCCATGGTCGTTCCAGGTTCACTCACTGGAGACTGAACAGCCTTCCACTGTCCATACAGAAACCAGCAAGGTTGCACCTTCTGGGATCATAAGACTAGGTAAGAGAACACTGAATTCAGCCAGTGTTCTCTCACCTATTCTCTCCATGTAGTGGTTAATGACAATGAAACATGTTAATCTTCATTGTATTTATGGTCTTTTCTGGAATTCTTCATGTGCTGCACATATTTAGCGATCAGGGGTTGTGATCTGACTAGTTGACACATGCTAGTGTCTGGGTTTAAAGCAGTCCTGAGGTTGCTGGAAAGATTAGTGTTAGAGGGACTATCGGTGCAGTGCTTGGGTTACTAAACAAGCATGGCACCCTCATTTACATGAATTAAATAGGCACCCTAGGATTTCAGGCAAAACTGAACTCCTGAAACGCCTGAAGAAACTTGTCCTGGTCTCTTCACACCAACACTATGGTTAAGAAAGCCCACCAATGCCTCTACTTTCTCAGGAGGCTAAGGAAATTTGGCATGTCTGCTATAACTCTTACTAATTTTTACAGATGCACCATAAAAAGCATCCTTTTCAGATGTATCGTAGCTTGGTATAGCTCCTGCTCTGTCAAGATTGCAAGAAATTACAAATGTATGAAGCCCAGACCATCATGCAAACCAGCCTCCCATCCATTGACTCCGGCTACACTTCCCGTTGCCTTGGAAAAGCAGCCAACACAATCAAGGACCCCACTCAATCTGGAGATATTCTCTTCCTTCGGGAAGAAGATACAAAAGTCTAAAATCATGTACCAACCAACTCAAGAACTGTCATCAGACTTTTGAATGGATCTACCTTATATTAAGTTGATCTTTCTCTACACCTGAACTTTGACTGTAATACTACATTCTGCAAGCTTCCCTTCTCCCCTTGCATCCTGTGAACGGTATGCTTTGTCTGTATAGTGTGCAAGAAACAATACTTTTCACTGTATCCCAATACATGTGACAATAATAAATCAAATCAGATAAAAAAAAGAATTGCGCCAGATACACATCCAGTGAGAGACCATGACTCCATTACTGGGCTCCTACATTATATTTACATGTTGCTAATGGACAATAAGAGGGTGCCCCTTGAACATTGTGTTGACAACAGCTTAGAGTGGGAGGTAATGAATCACCAGCCTGCCTCATACCTTGTTTTGGTTTTCCTCCCCAGTGAATAATGTCTTGTCATCAGTTTTATCCAAAATTAATTTCACACCTTTCTACACCCCCCACACCACATGCATCCAACCACGATGCCAAAGGAGATACCTGAATTGGAATAGTGAAGAATCATGCTAGGTACTTCATAAAAGAAAACTTCATGGAATCCCTATAGTGCAGAAGGAGTCCATTTGGACCGTTGAGTCTGCACCGACCACACTCCCATCCAGGTCCTATCCCTGTAACCCATTTATCCTGCTAGTCCCCCTGATACTGAGGGGCAATTTAGCATGGCCAATCAACCAAACCCATACATCTTTGGACTGTGGGAGGAAATCGGAGCACCTGGAGGAAACCCACGCAGACATGGGGAGAAGGTGCAGACTCCACACAGACAGTGGCCCAAGCTGGGAATTGAACCTGGGTCTCTGGTACTCTGAGGCAGCAGTGCTATCCACTTGTGAATAAAGTAAAAGACATTTAAACATGGATAAATTGCCACTTCCACTTTGCTTTCAACGTGACTGGAATTCTTGCCGAAATTGATTTTGGCCGCTGAATAACATTTACTGTCTATCGGAGCAAATGAAAAAAGAACAAGCTGAAAGTATCACGTTGACTACATTATTGGGGAAGAAGCTATAGGTATTTATAATAATTTATACTTGGTAGCAGGAGAGATCTGGGCATTTGATATAGTCACGTGCAAGATGTGGCTCATAAAAGGGAACAAATATTTCACTGGCAATAAACCAGGGGAATCATAAAACGGTATGCAACTGAATTATAGTTAAGAGAATAAACCTTGAGAACTTGATGGATTCACTTAGGAAGCACAGAATAATCCTTTGCGTGCAAGCTGATGACAAGTGTATAAGACCTGACCTCACGAATACTTCATGAGGGCTAGATATTCTGCAGAAGTGCATATTGCAAAGTTGCCTACTCACAACCCATGAATTTCCATTCATTAGTAGATGGATAACCGCAGACTGGGAATGTGCAATTTTGTGATATGAACTCCCCGCTGGGCCAGGAGCCGTACAACAGATATTTTCACCTCCCCGAGTTTTTGAATTTTTTCCTGTTGTTCTTTAAATCATTTTGTAGCAAAAGAAAACAAAATAGATTTTTGCTGGAGACCTGGGGAAAGCAATCTTTTTTTGACTGGCTTAACTGCTACTGATGCGTGCTGGAGAAATTGTGCACATTCAGATGATAATATCCAGCCTTTGTTAAACACCACTTCTGTGAAAATACAAAATTTGACTTCTGGGAGAGGCAACGACCTTTCAGGAGAAACACATTAAAAAACACAAAAGAGCAGTTTATGTTAGTTGTAATTTATAGTTTTTATTTTATTCACAAGGTCAATATTTGACATTAGAAGTTTAAATAACAGAGAAAATAATGACGCATTCACACTTTTCTAACAGCATTTTGAGTGATTAGTTTGGGGATGGGTTTCCATGCTTAGGGTGTTATGTCACTGAAGAATTAAAGAATCCCTACTGTGCAGAAGGAGGCTATTCAGCCCATCGAACCTACACTGGCAACAATCACACTCTGCCCTATGCCAGGAACCCTGTGTATTTATTTACCCTACTAATGCCCCTGACACTAAGGGGCAATTAAGCATGGCCCATCAATCTAACCTACATGTCTTTGGACTGTGGGAGGAATCTGGATTACCTGGAGGAAACTCATGCAGAGATGGGGAGAACGTGCAAACCCCACACAGAAAGTGACCCAAGATGGGAATTGAATCCAGGTCCCTGATGCTGTGAGACAGCAATGCTAACCACTGTGCCAACTTGCCATAAGCTAATGTAAACCGCATGCACTTCTGTTCATTTGGTTAGTTCTAGCAGTTAAGTGTTTTCTGCACTATGTCCACCTTTTTGGTTGAAATCATATCGCCTTTAAAGTGTCTATCTACAGGCCATTTAACCCCTCGATCCTGCTCTACCATTAAACCGCATCTTCCCGCACTATCCCCACATTCCTTGAGATCATTGATATCTGTAAGTGCTTTTCCTGAAGACACTACATTCTGCTATTTTCCAACATGGGGCATCATAAACAAAGTATAAAACATGACCTGGAGATTTTGATGCCACATTCTTGATTGTGATCTAAGCGCATTTAGCACTGAACACATGCCCAAGTAACCAAACTTAATGATCTTGTTTAACTGATGATTCTTGCCGACATGCATAAGTTTTAAAGTTTATTTATTAGTGTCACAAAAAAGCTTATATTAACATTGCAATGAAGTTACTGTGAAAATCCTCTAGTCGCCATACTCTAGTGCCTGTTTGGGTACACTGAGGGAGAATTTAGCAGCTAAATAGCACGTGTTTTGGACTGTGGGAGGAAACCGGAGCGCCAGGAGGAAATCCATACAGATGCTGGGAAACTGTCTCCACAGTAAGAAGTCCCACAACATCAGGTTAAAGTCCAACAAATTTATTTGATAGTAAACCCACAAGCTTTCAGGGTTTGCCCCTTTGTCAGGTGAGTGGAGAGTTCTGGTCTCCACATCATAACTGTCTCCATACAGACAGTGACCCAAGGCTGCAATTGACCCCAGGTCCCTGGAACTGTGAGGCAGCAGTGCTAACCACTGTGCCACTGTGCCGCCCATGATTGTAGAGCTTCATAATAAATTGAACATGGGAGCAGAAGTAGGCCATTTGGCCCCTCAATCCTGCTCTTTCATTAAACTGGATCATCCTGCCCTAAGGCCACCTCCTTTGATATCAATGATATCTAGCAAACCATCGATCCCTGCTTTGGACATATATCATCAATAGACTACTAAAATAGAAAACACTCTGTTATCTAACACTATTTCTCCACATCGACATGATACTCACATAATCTAAGCAGAGTGGCCCCCAAGGATGATTTGTTATTTTATTAGCATTCTGTCCCAGCAGGAATGACGATGCTGTTTAATGCACATATGATTGACTACTGTTAATATCATGTTAATTAATAAATTTCTATCTTATAGCTCCAAGTCTTTCACCACCGCATTTCTTATTTCTGATTTTAGCCGCCACAGCACACCCTGCTGTGAGCTCAGCCTGATAAACCTGTACGGGTTTCCTCCCAGATCATCCGCCCTTGTGTTGGTCTCTAGTGCTGGTTTTGACGTCATTGATGGTTACAGCTCTGAATAAGTGAGAGACATTTGAAAACCATTTCTATTTTTGCAGGGCTTTTTTCTTTTAGCCCATCAAAGTCATATTGAACTGATAGCATTAATGTAATTGTGGCGTCTGGCCCCTTTAAGGGGCACTCTTCTGGAAAGGGTGACACTTCCTGTGACCAACCAGGAACCAAGTTGGGAACTTCACTCCCACTTGTCTGGGCTTGTCTGAGCAGTTAGATCCCAGAGTCATGTGTGCAAGAATTAAATCTGCATCACCCTGTAAATAGTTGTTCTTTGTAATAAATGTCAACAGCTTCTTCTTAACTGGTGGACCAAGTTAATCTCAAGCTAGATTATAGGTCCTTAACAAAGAGCTATCCACCTTGTGTGGCTTCAATTGATCCTTTTCTCTTGGACTTGTGGGTGACACAGTGGAGTCAGGGACCCGGGTTTAATTCCTGCCTATTACTGATTCTATATTAATGCATTTTCCACTGCAAAGGCTAATTTTATCCTGTTTGAGTCTTTGTTCCCTTTTCCCCCTAAATATCCTCCCCCTCCTTCTATTTCCTCCCTCAACTCCTACCCACTCCCAGTGACTTAGTTGTCTGAGCTCTGGCTGCCCTGCAGTACCTCTTTCAAGTTAATGTGGGTGGCATGTTGAGGGTTGGGGGAGGGAATAGAAGGAGGCAGAGGACATTTAGGAAAAAAACTGGAACAGAGACTCAAACAGGGATAGAATTGGTCTTTGTGTGGATTGGAAAATGTATTTGTAAAGAATCAGTAATAGGAACACAAATCAGACTTGGTGTAAAACAAACTTTCAAATTGCTACAAGCACATTTTGCACCACTTGTAAAGACACATTTCACTCCCCCACCCCCTCCCCCAGATTGTTGGGTGACAAATGTGCCACCTTTATTGCCATCCTTTTCTGCTGAGAAAGTTGGGCACGCTCCACATGGGGAGTTGAATTGAAACGCTTCTTGTTTGTAATACCGGTCATTATAAGTCAATGAATAAATTATAACCTTTATTTGGGTTGCAATTGCGCATGAATAATTAAGGCGGAAGACTAGCTGGCAAAGCCAGGAGTGGAGTTTAAAATAAATCTCATTGCGGTAAGTGAGTCAGAGAACCGGAATGGAAGGAGGCTGTAAGTAATAGCTTAGCTGTTGGTGGAAGTGTTGGTGAACACCCTCAATGTTTGGTGATTGAGTTGAAATGATAACAGGAGACACAAGTGCTTGCTCTGAAACATTCCTGGATGACTGTGATCCATTGATTTTTCTCCATGAGGCTATAATTGCTTCCAGCCCACCAGTTCAGTTAGTGATAATGTACCCAGGCAACAGTGGACTGACTGTTCATTCTGGTGTCTGAGTCATTGCCATTTAAACTGGCAGGTGCTAGCAAGCTTTCTTTCATGTCAGCTTGTTTGCCTTTGTACTTTCATGGTGCTTGAGGACAGCTCACCTCCCCAACCAGACAGTGTTGAGGCAACCTGAGGTGTCTCCTCCCACAGAATTGCCACATATCTCAGTATTCTAAAAACAATGAATTTGCTTCTTTGAAATCTGGAGATTTACGCATCCCCCACACCCCACCCCCTGCCCCAATCACCCACACACTGCCCCCCACCGCGCCCCCCCCCCCCCCCCCTCATGCAGGGCAATATTGAACATTTTGATCATGGTTGATTATCAAATTCAATATCCTGATCTCCCTTCCCCGTTATCCCTTGATCCCTTTAGTCCCAAGAGCTATATGTAATTTCTTCTTGAAATCAGACAATTTTTTTGGTCTCAACTACATTCGGTGGAAGTGAATCCCACACATTCATCACCCTCTGGGTGAAGAAATTTCTTCTCACCTGAGTTCTAATCCTGTTATCCTCAAACTATGACCCCTAGTTCTGGATTCCCCCACCACTGGGAACATTCTTTCTGAATTAACGCTGCCTAACCCTGTTAGAATTTTACAAGTTTCTATGAGACCACCTTTCACTCTTCTAAACTCTAGTGAATATAATCCTAGCCAAGTTAATCTCTCCTCATATGACAGAACTACCATTCCAGTAAACAGTCTGGTAAACCTTCATTGTATTCCCTCTATAGCAAGACATCATTCCTCAGATAAGGACACCAAAACTGCACACAATGCTCCAGATGTGCCCTCACCGACGCTCTATACAACTGTAGCAAAACATCCCTATCCCTATATTCAAATCCTCTCACTATGAAGGCCAACATACAATTTGTCTTCCTTACTGCCTGCTGTACCTGTGTACTTGTTTGCAGTGACTGTTGCATGAGGATTCCAAGCTCTCGTTAAGTATCCACCTCTTTCAATTTACACCCACTCGATTAATAATCTGAATTCCTATTATTGCTACCAAAGTGCATAACCTCATAATTATCCAGATTATACTGCATCTGCCATGCAAATGCCCACATATACAGCCTGTCTAAATCATGCTGAAGCATCTCTGCATCCTCCTTTTGTTTCAACGTGAGAATTGTAACTGGTAAGGCAGATGAACTTAAAGCTTGGATTAGGAACTATGATGTTGTTGCCATTGCAGAGACTTGGTTAAGGGAAGGACAGGATTGGCAGTTTAACGTTCTAGGATACAAATGTTTCAGGCGGGATAGAGAGGGATGTAGAAGGGGTGTGGGAGTTGCATTACTGGTCAAGGAGAATATCACAGCTGTACTCTGGGAGGACACCTCGGAGGGCTCATACAGCGAGGCAATATGGATAGAGCTCAGGAATAGGAAAGGTGTAGTCACAGTGTTGGGGGTTACTATAAGCCACCCAACTACCAGAGGAAGATTGAGGAACAGATATGTAGGCAGATTTTGGCAAGATGTAAAAGTAACAGGGTTGTTGTAGTGGGAGATTTTAATTTCCCCTATATTGACTGGGACTCACTTAGTGCTATGGCCGTGGATGGGGTAGAGTTTGTAAGGAACATCCAGGAGAGCTTCCTGAAACAGTATGTAGATGGTCCAACTAGGGAAGGGGCCATACTGGACCTGGTATTGGGAAATGAGCCTGGCCACATAGTCAATGTTTCAGTAGGGGAGCAGTTCGGGAACAGTGACCACAATTCAGTAAGTTTTAAGGTATTAATGGATAAAGATAAGTGTTCTCAAGTTAAAATGCTAAACTGGGGGAAAGCTAATTACAACAATACTAGGCAGGAACTGAAGAATGTAGATTGGGGGCAAATGTTTGAGGGCAAATCAACACCTGGCATGTAGGAGGCTTTCAAGTGTAAATTGATAGGGATTGAGGACGGACACATTCCTGTAAGGATGAAGGATAAGTGTGGCAAGTTTTGGGAACTTTCAATAATGAGAGACATTGTGAGCCTAGTCAAAGAGAAAAAGGAAGCATTTGTTAAAGCTAGGGGCTGGGAGCACACGAAGCAAGTGTGGAATACAAGGAAAGTAGAAAGAAACTTAATCTAAGAGTAAGAAGGGCTAGAAGGGGTCATGAAAAAGCATTGACCAACAGGATTAAGGAAAGCCCCAAGGCTTTTAAGGAAAATTCCAAGGCTTTTTATATATAAATAAAGAGCAAGAGGATAGCCAGGAAAAGGGTTGGCCCACTCAAGGACAAGAGACGGAATCTATGGGTGAAGCCAGAGGAAATGGGCAAGGTCTTCAATGAGTACTTTGCGTCAGTAATCACCAAAGAGAAAGACTTGGTGGATGATGAGTCTGGAAAAGAATGTGTCAATAGTTTGAGTCATGTTGAGATCAAAAAGGAGGAGGTATTGGGCTTCTTGAGAAACATTAAGGTAAACAAGTCCCAGGGCCTGATGGGATATACCCCAGAATACTGAGAGAGGCAAGGGAGGAAATTGCTGGAGCCTTGAGAGAAGTCTTTGTATCCTCACTAGCTACAGGGGTGGTCGCAGAGGATTGGAGAATAGGCAATGTTGTTCCTTTGTTTAAGAAGAGTAGCAAGATAAATCCAGGTAATTACAGACGGTGAACCTTACATCAGTGGCAGGGAAATTATTGGAGAGGATTTTTTGAGACAGGATTTATTCTCCCTTGTAAATAAGTGGACATATTAGTGAGAGGCAACGTGGCTTTGTGAAGGGGAGGTCGTGTCTCATGATCTTGATTGAATTTTTCAAGGAAGTGACGAAGATGATTGATGAGGGTAGGGCAGTGGATGTTGTCTGCATGGACTTCATTAAGGTCTTTGACAAGATACCTTATGGTAGACTAGTGCAGATGGTGAAGTCGCACGAGATCAGAGGTGAGCTGGCAAGGTGGACGCAAAACTGGCTCGGTCAAAGAAGACAGAGGGGAGCAGTGGAAGGTTATATTTCTGAATGGAGAGCTGTGACAAGTGATGTTTCTCAGGGATCAGTGCTGGCAACTTTGCTGTTTGTGATATATATAAATGATTTGGAGGAAAATGTAATTGGATTGATTAATAAATTTGCAGATGACACAGAGATTGATGGATTTGTACTTAGCAATGAGGACTATCAGAGGATACAGCAGGATATAGATCAGTTGGAGACTTGGGCGGAGAGATGGCAGGTGGAGATTAATCCTGACAAATGTGAGGTAATGCATTTTGGAAGGGATAAATATAGATAGGAAATATACAGTAAATGGCAGAGCTGTTAAGAGTATTGATAGGCAAAGGGATCTGGGCGTACAGGTACACAGGTCACAGAAAGTGACAATGCAGGTGGAGAAGGTAGTCAAGAAAGCACATGGCATACTTGCCTTCATCGGCCAGGGTATTGAATTTAAAAATTAGCAAGTCATGTTGCAACTTTATAGAACTTTAATTAGGCCGCCCTTGGAATATAGTGTTCCATTCTGGTTGCCACGCTACCAGAAGGATGCGGAGCCTTTGGAGAAGGTACAGATAAGATTTATCAGAATGTTGCCTGGTATGGGGTGCATTAGCTATGAGGAGAAGTTGGAGAAACTTGGTTTGTTCTCACTGGAGCGACGGAGGTTGAGAGAAAACCTGATAGAAGTCTACAAGATTGTGAGAGGCATGGACAGATGGATGGATGGATCTTGTGATGCCTCTTGTGGAAGGGAGGGAAGTGAGAGGCTGGGAACAGGGGAGAACACATGTGAAGCATGAAGGACTCCGCCAGGTCCATTGGAGAAATATTCTCACTCCTCTGAAGGATTGCTTTGTCCTTTCCGATAACAACTGGCCTGCGTCATCCTGGCAGAAAAGCTGAGACAGCTTCCCTGCTCAAGGGCCAGTTAAATTGCCCTCAGGATCCCAAAACCATCATTAGCTTCTGATTAGTATTTATGGACCAGGCTTGCACCCGAGTTCAGATCTGTCAATAAAACCAATAACCTTAAAATCAGAGATCAGTGGGAAATGGATTGAAGCTTTTATAACTGCTTGTATAATCGCTCCATGCCTAGCTCATGGGGAGATGATGGTATTATCGCTAGACTATTAATCCAGAAACTCAGCTAATGTTCTGGGGACCTGGGTTCGAATACCACCTCGGCAGGTTTTGAATTCAATAAAAAATTTCTGGAATTAAGAATCTCCCAATGACCATGAAGCTATTGTTGACTGTCAGAAAAACTCTTCTGGTTCACTAATGTCCTTCAGGGAAGGAAATCTGCGGTCCTTACCTGGTCTGCGCCTACATGTGACTCCAGAGCCACGGTAATGTAGTTGACTCTCTACTGCCCTTGGGCAACTAGGGACGGGCAGTTAATGCTGGTCAGCCAGTGACACCCATGTCCCACGAATGAATTGAAAAAAAGCGTTAAAAGTACCCACACTGATTCTTTGATACAGATTGGACAAAAGGATTGGGGCATCGATCCAATTAAACAAGAGGCATCATGGGGATAATTTTCACTTTGGTTAATTTTGTAGAAGAAGTGATGCTAGGACAGCTGTCCGATTTTGAAATTTTAAGGGAGATGTCTAACAGAGGCTGTATCAATCTCACTTGTTCTACATTGTTATACAGATTCAAGATGATTTCCCCTTGAGTGTCCCAACCTGTTGTTATTATGAACATCCTGCTGCCACATTTACCTACGGGATATTAGTGACAATGCTTCAAAAAGTAACTCTTTGAGATCTGATACCCTGGGAGACACACATGTCTCGAGACAAATGCAAATCTTACCTTCTTGCCCTTCTTTGCTTCTCCTTACTTCCATCCCTCCATTCCTTCGAGTGATACCATAACAAAAAAGATTAAAATGTGCCAAATTATTTGGAAAAAGCTTACAATACACCACCACTATCGAATTCTCTGCAGGTTTGGCGAAGGCATCTAGATTTGTTTGAAGATTCTAAAGACTGGTGTCAAGTTTCCCTGAGAGGGTGTATCTTGACTGAAGGTAAAATATCACCCTTGCGCCTATACAATCACAACAAGAGCTGTTAAAAAGAACTCCTGCAGATTGTTACTCAAGCATTTTTATACAAGTCTTTTCCAAAGAATTGCAATCAATACGGCTCAGACACACACACCACACCATCATCTTTTCAATGGCTCAGTTTGAAAGGAATCTGTAGTGGCCCTGTGGTACTGTGCCGTGTGCTGAAGAGATATATATATTAGTTTCAATCTTCAGCATTGAAAGAATCTGCAGGAGTAATTCTACAGGTTCAAAGACATTGTGGATTTTCTTTCCAGCCACGCCTGAAGCTCAGATAGTGCTGTTGACGAGGTCGGGGGATGAATACTAAATAGGGCTGATTTCCCTAACACTAAGATAATTAATGTGGAAACCCTGCTTTGCAACAACACAGTCAAGTATCCCTACAGCCAAATTTTCAGAAAGACTTAGCGCTCATGTGCTTTATTATCACCATCCATACACCTTGAAAACTTGAAGCAGTGCAGTGGAATAGCGCTGCACTAACAGACTTGCATTTACATAGCGTTTTTCACCATCAGAGGATGTGTCAGAACCTTTTACAGCCAGTGTTGTCATGTAGGAATCAATTTGCCCTCAGCAAGTTCCATTCACAACAACAAGTTTTTTTTATATTCATTTGAGGGACGTCGGCGTCACTGGCTAGGCCAACGTTTATTGCCCAACTCTTAGTTGCTCTTGAGAAGGTGGCGATGAGCTGTCTTCTTGAATCACTGCAGTCCATGTGCTATGGGTTGACCCACAATGCCGTTAGGGAGGGACTTCCAGGATCTTGACTTTTAAAGTGTCACGTGTAGGCTTACATTAGCACTGCAATGAAGTTATTGTGTTAATCCCCCAATCGGCACCTGTTCAGGTACACTGAGGGAGAATTTAGCATGTCCAATGCACCTAACCAGAATGTCTTTCAGACTTTGGGTGGCACGGTGGCACAGTAGGGTGGCACGGTGGCACAGTAGGGCAGCACTGTGGCACAGTTGGGGCAGCACAGTGGTTAGCAATGCTGCCTCATAGCTCCAGGGACCTGAGTTCGATGCCCGGCTTGGGTGACTGTCTGTCTGGAGTTTGCACATTCTCCCCGTGTCTGGATGGGTTTCCTCTGGGTGGTCCGGTTTCCTCCCACTGTCCAAAGATATGTGGGTTAATTGATTGGCCATGCTAAATTTACCCTTTGTGTCCCGGGATGCCTAGGTTGAAGGGATTCGCTGGGTAAACGTGTGGGGTTATGGGGCTAGGGCCTGGGTGGGATTGTTGTTAATAAGAACATAAGAACATAAGAAATAGGAGCAGGAGTAGGCCAACTAGCCCTTCGAGCCTGCCCCGCCATTCAATAAGATCATGGCTGATCTGTCGTGGCTCAGTTCCACATTCCCACCCTCTCCCCATAACCCTTAATCCTCTCTCTTATCAAAAACCCATCAACCCGCTTCTTAAAAATATTTAGCGAGGCAGCCTCCACCACTTCAACGGGCAGAGAATTCCAGAGATTCACCACCCTTTGAGTGAAGAAGTTCCTCCTCAACTCCGTTCTAAACCGCCCCCCTTTTATCTTGAGGCTGTGCCCCCTAGTCCTACTATCCTTTCTGAGCGGGAAGAGTCTCTCCACCTCTATCCTATCCATCCCATTCATCATCTTATACGTCTCAAGAATGGCTTCCTTCTGCACTGGATGCTATGGTTCTATTCTATGAAATTGGAGCACCTGGAGGAAACTCACGCAGATGAGAGGAGAATGTTTGATTTCCAGATCTCTGGCGCTGTGAGGCAGCAGTGCTAATCACTGTGTCACCGTGCTGCCCTTGGATGAATGGTGAAATATTTGCACGTCGGGATGGTGAGTGGCTTGGAGGGGAACTTGCAGGTGATGGTTTCCCATGTCTCTGCAGCTCTTGTCCTTCTAGATGGACGTAGCCTTGGGTTTGGAAGATGCTGTCCACCAGACACTGATCCAATAATCTGTTTTGTTTTTGCTATATTGATTGAGGGATAAATATTGGTCAGGGCATTGGAGAATTGGTATCATGGGATCTTTGACATCCAACCAAGCAGCAGCTGGGGATATGGTTTCACATCTCATCTGAAAGAAAGGGCTTCTGACAGTGCTATACTCCCTCAGTATATCACCCTGACAGTGCAGTGCTCCTTCAGTGTGACACTGGAATGTCACCCTTGATTTTTACACTCAAGTTCTGGAGTGGGACTTAAAATCACAATGTTTAAAACCTGAATTGGGCACACATTTTAATATAATGTGTGGGCACTGAGGTTTCTGGTCCGGTGCAGGAGATTGGTATGCTGACATTGTCTTTAAGGATTGTTGCCTACTTAGAAGTGTTGATGCATTCTAGATGTTTGGTAGGGTGTTATGGTCCTGGTTGAGACCAGTACTTAAAAAAAAATCCACAATCTCAATTAATGACCGGGAGAATGAAGCCATAAAATTTCACGGTTTATAGCAGAAGAATTTGTAAAGCATGACTTTTCGTTTGTGTTTAACTTACGCTAATTCTGGGTCACATCTTATAGGAGGTGATTGAATATATTATTTGGTGTTTGTTTGACTCTTGTACAGTACAAATTCTTCTGCTATAAACCGTGAAATATAGCAGAAGCATTTGTACTGTACAAGAGTCAAACAAAGAAACACCAAATAATATATTCAATAACCTCCGATAAGATGTGACCCAGAATTAACGTAAGTTAAACACAAACTAAAAGTCATGCAGTGGTTGATTATAAACTATGAATTACATACAGATTAAATGACAATGGGGGGGTGGGGGTGGCATGGTAGCACAGTGGTCAGCACTGCTGCTTAACAGCACCAAGCACCTGGGTTTGATTCCCAACTTGGGTCATTGCCTATGTGGAGTTTGCACATCCTCCTCGTATCTGTGAGGGTTTCCTCCGGGTGCTCCAGTTTCCTCCTACATTCTGAAAGACGTGCTGGTTAGGTGCAATGACCCGAACAGAAGCCAGACCGTGGCAACTAGGGGAATTTCACAGTAACTTCACTGTAGTGGTAACGTAAGCCTTATTTGTGACTAATAAATAAACTTTTAAAAGATACAACTTAGACAGACCTAGCAAATTGGTTAGACAGTCCATTCATCATAAATGTCATATTCATCATACATGTGCATGGTGGCAGGGTGGTTAGCGCTGCTGCCTCATAGCTCCAAGGACTGGGGTTCAATTCTAGCCTTGGGTGACTGTGTAGAGTTTGCATGTTCTCCCCGTGTCTGTGTGGGTTTCCTCCGAGTGCTCCGGTTTCCCTCTCAGTCCTAAGAGGGGCTGGTTAGACTGATTGACCATGTTAAAATGCCCCTTTGTGTCCCAGGAAATGTAGGTTAGGTGGATTAGCAGGGTAAGTATGTGGGGATTATTGGGATAGGGTGCAGACCTGGTGGGCTGAATGGCTTCCTTCTGCACTGTAGGGTTTCTATGATTGAATCTCAGCCACAAAGTCCTTAAAAACTCTGTCTTCCTCACAAAGAATTTGAGCTCCTCTTCCAGCATTTAGGCAGATCCACAGCTGACATCAGTACACAAGCAACCTAAGTTCCATGGGCATAGTTTTTACCAAAAAATTACATGCTTCTATAATCTCCTCTGCTCTGTAGGCCCACCAATGCCAACCTTCATGTAACAGAAATGGCTGCAGCAACTGATATTCTCTTATTCTCAGCTTCCACATCTAGCCTCTGTCTTCTGCAGCCTGCCTGTACTGCACCACTGGACTCACCATCAACCACTGTGAACTCTGATGAATGAGTCCCCTTTTATACACAACCAGGAGCTTTGGTTTCCGAACTCAGTTTCAGTTTTACAGTTTCCTTTCTCTGTTTCCCTTTTCGCTTTGCCTTTTCCATTTGCTTTGTCTAAAAAGAAATGCAAGCTTTGAAACTATAGATTCCACCACAACAGCTTTTGGAAGAAACACTACGCTCTGAGTGAACTTGGACATAATGAAACCCTCTCCACTTTCTGCTCGAATACTTCAGGGCGCTCCTGAAATCATTTCCATCAGTAGTACATTTTTCAAATGAACGTGACAAAGAAGGAGATTTGCTCACTGCATTAAACACACCCTGTCGAGCAGTCAGCTTTGATCACCCAAGACTCCCTTGTGTCAGCTATGGCTTAGTTGGTAGCATTCCTGTCTCTGATTTAAGAGATTGTGTTTTCAAATCCCACTTTAGGACTTAAGAGGAGAAAAATCAAGGCTGATGCTCCAGTGTAGGATTCAGAGTCACTTCCATTGTCAGTGATGTTATCCTTCCGATGGATCTTCAGACTGAGACCTTGTCTTCCCCTGCAGGTGATATTGTGGCATTATTTGAGGAAGTTTGGGAGACTTATCCTTGGTGTCCTACCCGATGTTTCTCCCTTGGTCAACATCATATCAAAGCTAAAATAAAAGCAGGATACTGTTTGGGGTTTGGGGTAGAAACAGAAAGCACTGGAAAAACTCAGCAGGCTTGACCCGTGGAGCGAGTATTAGAGTTAACATTTGGGAAGTTTTTTTTCCACTCAGGCCAAATTCACATTGGTGGATGGGGATAGTAAAACTATTCAATTATTCCAATAAGGATAGTAAAGGTCCACTATTTTACTCACTAGCTCTAAGATTTAGAGTGACAATTGCAGGATTTGTAAATAACCAAAGATGCTAGAGATGTCATAAAATACAATATTATCAGTCAGATATGAATTGTCACTCAAATCCAAAATCACACTCGGATTTCAAAACTTCTCCACAACCCAGATTGAACTGACAGATTTGTACATCTCTCCACTCCCTTAAGCAATAGTGTCATTTATAATTTTCCCAATCCCAAGGTGTGTAATTGTTCAATTTGTGACACCAGTTCTGTTCAGCACTGCTGGGACAATCATCTGTACTCTTATTACCTTGGTTTGTAACTGCAAAAGTCAAAAGATCCTCCCATGGACTTACATTCAGGTTTGCTTGTATGACTGGTTTGTTACCTTGTTACACTTTGCATGCCAGATACATTGTTCTATCACATTATAGTTTAGTTACAGTATGAATGTAGCTCGTGCAATGTAAATTGCTGCAAAAAAGGGTGGCACGGTGGCACAGTGGTTAGCCCTGCTGTCTCAGAGAGCCAGGGACTCAGGTTCGATTCCCGGCTTGGGTCACCGTCTGTGTGGAGCCTGCACATTTTCCCCATGTCTGCGTGGGTTTCCTCCGGGTGCTCCGGTTCCCTCCCACCCTCTAAAGACATGCAGGTTAGGTGGATTGGCCATGCTAAATTGCCCCTTAATGTCAGGGGGACTAACTACAGTAAACACATGAAGTTATAGGGATAAGGGCTGGGTGGGATTGTGGTCTGTGCAGATTCGAATGGCTTCCTTCAGCACTGTCGGGATTCTATAACATTTTTGGAACAGTTCTGAAATATAGGAACAGCACAGTGGCACAGTAGTTTGCATTGCTGCCTCACAGCACCAGGGACCTGAGTTCAATTCTGGCCTTGGATCACTGTCTGTGCAGAGTTTGCACATTCTCTCCATGTCTGCATGGGTTTCCCCCAAGTGCTCCAGTTTCCTCCCACAGTCCAAAGATGTGCAGGTTAGGTGGATTGACTATGCTAAATTGCCCCTTAGTGTCCCAAGATGTGTATGTTAAGAGAACTAGCAGGGTAAATGCATTGGGTTATGGGGATAGGCTGGGAGGTGGGCCTAGATAAAATAGGAGAGACCTGATGGATGAAATGGCCTCCTTCTGCACTGTAGGGATTCTATGAAATCATATTGGACTTGAAATGTTAACCCTGTTGCTCTCTGCACAGATGCTGCCAGATTTGCTGAGTTTTTCCAGCATTTTCTGTTTATATATGATAAAAAACTGAAGACTAAGTCATTATCGCATTGCTGTTGGCCGATGTTTACTGTGTACAAAATGGCTGCCACTGTACCTACACTACAATGATGACTACGCTTCAAAAGTACTTGACTGGCTACAAAGCATTTTGGGACATCCTGTAGACAGAAAAAGAGCTGCACAAAACTTTGTTTCTTGCTTTGATGATAAGGCAGTTGAACATCTGCTGCCTGTTAAGAAATAGAGGCATGCTTGGTTTCTCCATCATGTAGAGAAACAGGATGCCACATGCAGAGCGTAGCAAGAGGAGGAGAAGACATTAACAGTAGCAGCTGTGTATAATAAATATGGGTGCAATTACTTCAGTAAGAGGGGGGAGCAAAATTGGGCTGTTTATCTATTGTTTTGATTTGATTTGATTTATTATTGTCACATGTATTGGGATACAGTGAAAAGTATTGTTTCTTGACAAAGCATATCATTCAAAGAGCACATAGGGAAGAAGGAAAGGATAGGGTGCAGAAGATAGTGTTACAGGGTGTCGAGAAAGATCAGCTTAATATATGATAGGTCCATTCAAAAGGCTGACGGCAGCAGGGAGGAAGCTGTTCTGGAGTCAATTGGTACGTGATCTCGGACTTCTGTTTCTTTTTCCCGACAGAAGTAGGTGGGAGAGAGAATGTCCGGGTGCGTGGGATCCTTGATTATGCCGGCGGCTTTTCTGAGGCAGTGGTAAGTGTAGGCAGACTCAGTGAATGGGAGGCTGATTTGTGTGATGGACTGGGCTACATTCACAACTCTTTGTAGTTCCTTGTGGCCTTGGTCAGAGCAGGAGCCAAACCAAGCTGTGATACATCCGGAAAGGATGCTTTCTATGGTGCATCTGTAAAAATTGGTGAAAGTTGTAGCAGAGCCGCACATATATTGTAAGCAGCTGTGTGTGGATTAATAACCCATTTTTTCGATGATAGTATAATGTTCTCTATCATGCCACGTTAGTTCTTAGTTCAAATGATACAGTGGCTGAAATTTTCCAGCAGAACTGACTTTTCAAAGTTCACAGTCATTACCCCTCTGAAGCAGACAGCAAATTCTGGAGTCTGCACGTACATAGTTAAACGTGGAAATCAAGAAGTTGCTGCCAGTATTTCTACAGTTCCCCATGAGGTTCAGTGTTGAAGTTTCCCCAGACTAACGCATTGGAATGCACTGCCTGGGAGCTGGGATGCCTCACATCGTTTAAAAAGTACCTGGCTGAGTACTTGGCGCACTGTAACATTGAAGGCCATGGGTCAAGTGCTGGCAAGTGGGATTAGGTGGGCAGGTCAGGGCATTGCAGACTCTATGGGATGAAGGGTAACGTTCTGGTTCTGAAATCAATTAGAAATTACTGACCTGATGTTAACTTGGCTTTTTACACGATTAAAAGGTCATATCACCTTGAAAAGTTTATATCTTATTGAATGAGGTGTAACTGGGGGTTTGAACTGTGTACTGTATTCATAACCACAGTCTCACTGGCACTAACCTTAGTTTTATATTTGCGGAATGTCAAATTTCTTCACCATGATTGAAATTCAATTATTTAAAATCTGATATTTGAGTTTCTACCTTAATCCGGCGTGTTTGCCCCAATCATTCCTTTCAGTTAGCATGAAATTTGTAATTAAAAGTGAAAACTTGGCACATTGCCATCTGTGAGAATTCTTCAAAGCTCAGCATGCCTGATAAGTTCACTGCTGCAAGACACCTGAAGATTCTGTTAACTTGGCGGTAGATCCAAGCAGACATCAGGAAAGGGGAAATTTATGCCACAGAGATCACAAGATCATTGTGGACAGTTTGTTTGAAGTAGAGGCCTCTTCTCAGAGATCTAGACAAGTGTAACCTTGGAGTATTTCCAGTGTCAGACTGTCAACAAACATATGGAAGGAGCTAAGGTATGGAGCCTGAAGTTTGGGTTGAGTGTGAACAACAAAATACGCTCGATGGAAATTCATGATGACAGTAGTTCCGTCTACAATGGTGGATGACACAGTGGCAAAATGGTTAACACTGCTGCCTCACAGTGCCAGGGACCCGGGTTCAATTCCGACCTCGGATCACTGTCTGTTTGGAGTTTGCACATTCTCCTCATATCTTCATTTCCTCCAGGTGCTCTGATTTCCTCCCACAGTCCAAAGGTGTGGAATGGCCACAATCAATTGTCCTTTGGTGTTAGTGGGAACTAGGAGGGTAAATATGTGGGGTTATGGGGCTAGGACCTGAGTGGGTCTGTGCTCAGCGCAGACTTGATGGGCCAAATGGCCTCCTTTTGCACTGTAGATTCTATGAAGTGTAGATTAATTTTAATTTCTGGGGTCAAAAGCGACCACAAGTCGGGAGAGCAGCACTGAAATCAAGTCAAGGCCAGCAATTGCCTGCTGTATAAGCTGCCAGCTGAATAAAGTATGGAGGGTGTCAAAGATGAGCCTTAGATTGAGAAAGAAGCTTGCAGAATCACTGGTAAGAATCACTGAGCTGCATGAATGAGAGTGTTGGACTCTCAAGGAAGCTGCTGGGAAGAGGATTAGAGCTTGTGAAGTGTGACTGCGATGAAGAGTCCTTCAAAATCGGTTGGACAGAGCAAAGAACTGATTAACCTGCCCGCAGGAGAATTGGAGTAAAGTGTCTCATGGGCTTATGGCTGAAATGGAAATTAAGAACATAAATCCAAAGATGTGTAGGTTAGGTGGATTGGCTAGGGTAAATTGCTGTTAGTGTCTCAGTAGGTGCAGGATTAGCCATGCTATATTGCTCCTTAGTGTCCCAGGATGTATAGGTTAGGTGAACTGGCCATGCCAAATTGCCCCTGAGTGTCTCAGGATGTGTCGATTAGGTGAATTGGCCATGCTAAATTGCCCCTGAGTGTCTCAGGATGTGTCGATTAGGTGAATTGGCCATGCTAAATTGCCCCTGAGTGTCCCAGGATGTGTAGAGTGGGTGGATTGGCCATGCTAAATTGCCCCTGAGTGCCCCACGATGTGTAGGGTAGGTGGATTGGCCATGCTAAATTGCCCCTGAGTGTCTCAGGATGTGTAGATTAGGTGAATTGGCCATGCTAAATTGCCCCTGAGTGTCCCAGGTTGTGTGGCTTAGGGAGATTAGTGGGGTAACAGGGGTTAGTGGGGTTATGGGAATAGAGCCTGGGTAGGATGCTCTGTTGGAGAGTCGGCAAAGACTAAGGGCATGGGCAGAGTGAATAAGGAGCAGCTGTTCCCCTTTGTTGAAGGCTCAGTCACGAGGGGACATAGATTCAAGGTGAGAGACAGGGGGTTTAGGGGGGATGTGGGGAAAATATTTTTTACCCAGAGGGTGATGATGGTCTGGAATGCGCTGCCTGGGAGGACGGTAGAGGTGGGTTGCTTCACCTTCTTTTAAAAAGTGCCTGAGTGAGAACTTGGTACATCATAACATTTAAGATTATGGTCCAAATGCTGATAAATGGGATTAGGCGGGAGGTCAGGTGTTTCTCGCGTCTTGGTGTAGAACCAATGGGCTGAAGGGCCTCTTCTGCATGGTATGATTCTATGATTCTAAGACCACTGGGAAAGGTGAGGTGACGGTCCAGTGTTGGCAGTGGTAGGAGGTGAAACATTCAGGAAAAGAAAGACCAGGTTGTAGGAGGACTGGATGGATGGACAACATTGGAAACCGGATAGAGAGCAGAATGACATCAGCGTGCAGAGTTACAGTGAACAGAGAGACGTTTCCATGGCCTCTCGTGGAGTGTAGCTCACTGTGGAAGACTGGAATATGTAAAGGAACAAGAGGCAACAACTTCAAACCCACTGAAGCTGTTTCTTCATGTGAGGGAGAGGCCACGGTTAATGCAACATATCCTAAATCAGCAATTACCAGTGTAAATTTCAAATGTCTTGGTATTACCTTTTCATTTTTGATCACAAGATAAACATCTCCAAGGTGGGGGAAATATTACAATCCTGCAAATGAATCATGGCACGGTGACACAGTGGTTAGCATTGCTGCCTCACAGCGTCAGGGACCTGGGTTCAATTCCCGGCTTGGGTCACTGTCTGTGCGGAGTCTGCACGGTCTCCCCATGTCTATGCAGGTTTCCTCTGGGTGCTCCGGTTTTCTCCCACAGTCCAACGATGTGCATGTTAGGTGGATTGGCTATGTTAAATTGCCTCTTAGTGTTAGTGGGACTAGCTTGGGTAAATGCCTGGGTGGGATTGTGGTCAGTGCAGACTCGATGGACCACTGTTGGGGTTCTATGATTCTATTCTATGAATCCATTTGCAGAAAGAACAAGAGTGGCCACACAGTTTGAGGGAAGTGGGAGGAAATGCCATACTCAGTAAGTAAGTCCTACACAAGGTGTTGTCATTCTCTTACCTTACCCTCTCCTACCTGTTCCTACCATTTATCACAGCCTACGTTGACTCTAATGATTATCTTCGGCAGAGGAATCCAAATGATTCTTCCACCTAAGCATGATATTCATATTACTCCTGGCTCAGGTCTAAGGCCTTGTTTGGATGTGTGAACCTGGTCACATCCCTAAATTGGCACTGACTGGTTCTGCTCCATTGCTTGTACATTGAAATGAGATTATGACCCTAGTCCTGTCCTTCAGAAAGCTCAAGTGAAAAGGGACCCCAGCAATCTCACATCATTACTTGACTGACAGGAGTCTTCGCCGCCACTAAAACGTGTGGCAAACACTGGGTGGACTTGACTGGGTGGGGTGTGGTAGGGGTTGGGAGTGTTGTTGTTCAGATGGAGGTGAAAAGTTCAAATTCTTTCTGAAACAGGCTGTTGTGGCTCTGCCCAGCTCTTCATTCTGATACACGGCTCTAACCGAACTTGGGGTCCCACCTCATTAAATCAATTCTCTCCACCTTTCTCCCACTCTGACCTTTCCCATCATAGAATAGAATTATAGAATCCTCAGAGAGCAGAAGAGCTCATTCAGCCCATCATGGCTTCATGACTCTCTGACAGAGTACCTTATCCAGGCCCTCTTCCTCAGCCTAACCCGTAACTCCACAAATTTACCATGGCCATTCCATCTAACCTGCCTTTCTTTGGACACTATTGGGCAATCTACCATGGCCAATTCACCTAACCTGCACATCTTTGGACAATGGGGAGAAACCAGGGCACCTGAAGGAAACTCACACAGACACGGAGAGAATGTGCAAACTTCTCACAGATAATGACCCAAAGCCGGAATTGAACCCTGGTCCCTGGTGCTGTGAGACAGCAGTGCTAATCACCCTGCCACCACGCTGCTCCAGTCCTTGACCTGCCACTCTGGAAAAGTGAAGCCAAACATAAGTGCAAGGTAAAGCATCTCACCTTTTGACTTGGCACTCTACAGCCATTCAGACTCAACATCGAGTGCACCAGTTTTAGTTTATAAAACCTCCATTTTGTTCTTTTTTTTTGCTGGTTTGGTTTTGACTCATTTCTTTCTTTATTGCATATGGACGTGGTTGACTCTCAACTGCCCTCCAAGGCCAATTAGGCGACGCCCATGTCCCATGAATGAATAAAAAAAAATTGGATGGCTATTACCGATACCTTGCAACTCATCTAAACACACCTACTGTTTCTTTACTTTATCCATTGGTACCACAAAACCCTTCATCATTTAACCTATCCTGACCGCACCCTCTCACAGACATTCCCTTTTCTGCTTCCTCCCACCCCTCTTTCACTCGTTCAAAACAAATTACATTTCTAACTCTCTGCAGCTCTGATGAAAGCTCATCTGGAACGTTAACTCGGCTTCTCACTCCACAGGGTGCTGCCTGACCCACTGAACTTTTTCTGTTTATATTTCTCATTGCAGGAGGTGCTGGTGAAACCGCATTGGGTGACCTATTGGCTTACCCCCTCAGCAGGAAAGGACGTTTATCGGGATGGGGTGGGGTGCTGTGGCAGGGCTGGGGAGAAAACTGAGGTGACAGAAGCTTCCGTCTGCTTTTTCTGGCTCCAACAAGATAAAATCATTGACTTTTTATGGCCTCTTTCACTTCCCGACTGGCGACAACCTGCACGGCAGGCACTCTGATCCCTTTGCAGCTGCAATTTCCACTTAGGACCCTTTAACTGGGATCAAAATGAAACAGTGCAGTGTGAATGTGATGCCTCCTCTACCCACTTAAGTCTCAAACTGGCACTTGCCAGTTTGCACTCCGGGGACACAAATATGTATATTAATAGGACCCAAGATTTATTCATTGCCCATCTCTAGTTGCCCTCAAACTGAATGGCTTACTAGGCCATTTCAGAGGGGCAGTTAAGAGTCAACCACATTGCTGTGGCTCTGGAGTCACATGTAGGCCAGACCAGGTAAGGACAGCAGATTTCCTCCCCTAAAGGACAACAGTGGACCAGATGGGTTTTTTCGACAATGGTTTCATGGTCATCTGTAGATTCTCAATTCTAGATTTTTTTTTGCTGCATTCAAATTCCACTATCTACTATGGCAGGATTTGAACCTGAGTCTTCAGAACATGAGCTCAGTTTCAGGATTAATAATCTAGCAACAATACCACTAGGCCATCGCTTATCTTAATGCTTCGGGGTAGGCCATTAAGAATAGATCATAAGTTGTGTCCTACAAAATGTGCTTTCACCCATGATCCTGGTTTCTTAATAATACTTTCCTAATAGATATATGAATGACTAATTGAAGTAATTAAATACGTAGACATGTCTGTATGCCAGAGGACCTTTAACAGAAATTAGAAATATAGATATTGGATGGCATTTTTTCTTCCTCCTAATGACTATGAGAAAATCCCAATTATTTTAAATCGCTTAGGCATCTAACTTACCCGCCGGTATTTTCTCTCTTCGTAACTGGGTTGCAATCTTTTCCGCTGAGTGCAAATTAGACATTGCTTAAGATATCTGCACTGTGTAAAGCTATTTCTATATTTTTATTATTTTCTGTGGCATTGAACAGCCTAGATTAGGAAGGTGGTGCCTATTTCCTTTCTCAATTGGGGCACACTTCAAAGATACATGATGTTGGGTTCTTCAGCGCTCCAGTTCTTCACATCAATCATCCCTTAATGACCCAGCGTCATATAGAAAAAGCTTCCAAATGTGCTAATGGCGTCATCATGAAAGGTGAGAATAAGTCGCATCGCCAACCAGTAGCTATCTAACGAAGTGTGCGTTTTAAATAATCATGCTCCATGACCGAGTTGTCTCACTCAGAATTGAACGAAGATCAATTTTCCTGAATGTACAGTTGTTCAATTCCTCATTAGCAGTGAAGAGATGAATTTTTACAAAGTTTTATATTATTAGAGAATTTATTTATGTGCATGAAAAATTGACTATATCTAAAATTATTTACTTCAACCTCTCCTTGGATAAGGAGAGACAGAGATCAGTTAAAATAAAACTTAGGACTCTATCTAAATATTCCTTTCCTAAAAATTCATTCTCATGATGTGTGTGTTGTCGGCAAGGCTGGTATTTACTAGCCGTAGTTTATTGCCCTTGAGTAGGTGATGGTGGGCCTTCCTTTTAAACCACTGGAGTCCACGTGGTGAAGGTGTGACCAAAATACTGCTAGGCAGGGAGTTTCAGGACTTTTGGGCAAATGATAATGAAGGAACAGTGATAATGTGCCCAAGTTGGGATGGTGTGTGTCTTGGAGGTAGGAGATATCCTCATACAGTTGCTGCCAATGTCTTTCTAAGTGCAGTTTCGAGATGGTCATAGAAGCAAAGAATCATAGAATCCCTACCGTGCAGAAGGAGGCCATTCGGCCCATTGAGCCTGCATTGACAACAATCCCAACCAGGCCCTATCCCCGTAACTCCACATATTTGTCCTGCTAATCCCCCAACACTTAAGGGTATTTTATCATGGCCAATCAATTAACCCGCACATCTTTGGAATGTGGGAGGAAACCGGATCACCTGGAGGAAACCCATGCAGATATGGGGAGAATGTGCAAATTCCATACAGAAAGTCACCCAAGGCCAGAATTGAATCGGGTCGCTGGCGCTGTGAGGCAGCAGTCCTAACCCCTGTGCCAATCAACCAACATCTAACAGAGTGGTTGTGATATTCAGCATGCTTTTTTTCCCCAAATATCTACTTTATTTCTAAAATCTATAAAGGTGTAGTATGTAACTGGTCATCAATGGCAAAATAACGGTTATCAATACAGTGTGTGGCACACCTACACTTACAGGTGTCAAGAAGCTTGGATAAAATAAAAAATTGGATAAAAGGGGAATTAATAAGGATTCAGCTGCTCTGGAGGGTTTCTGAGATGTGAATTAGCTTTGCAGCAGTGAAAACATATTTACTTAAGTGAAGTGGGGAATAATGGAGTATAGAACTACAGAAGGCAGGCGTTTAGAAGAGTGAGAGGGGATCTCATAGAAACTTATAAAATTCTAACAAGTTTAGACAGGGTAGATTCAGAAAGAATGTTCCCAATGGTTGTGGGAGTCCAGAACTAGGGGTCATAGTTTGAAAATAAGGGGTAAACCTTTTAGAACTGAGGTGAGGAGAAATTTCTTCACGCAGAGGGTGGTGAATGCATGGAATTCACCACCATAGAATGTAGTTGAGGCCAAAATGTTGTCTGATTTCAAGAACAAATTAAATATAGTGCTTGGGGCTAAAAGGATCAAGGGATATGGGGAAGAGGGAATCAGGATATTGAATTTGATGATTAGTTACAATCAAAGGGCTGAATGGCCTACTCCTGTTTCTAGTTTCTATGTTTCTAAAGTTAAGACATAAAACTGCATGTTGCACTAACATGCGAAAAGCATGACTTCAGAGAGGTGTTAACAAAGAACAAGGAACAAAGAAAAGTACAGCACAGGAACAGACTCTTCGGCCCTCCAAGCCTGCACTGACCATGCTGCCCGACTTAACTAAAATCCCCTATCCTTCCGGGGACTACACCCCTCTATTCCCATCCTATTCATGTACTTGTCAAGACACCCCTTAAAAGCCACTAATGTAACCGTTTGCACTACCTCCCCTAGCAATGAGTTCCAGGCACTCACTACTCTCTGTGTAAAAAATCTGCCTTCTCCTTTAAACCTTGCCCCTCGCATCTTAACCCTATGCTCCCTAGTAATTGACTCTTCCACCCTGGGAAAAAGCTTCTGACTATCCACTCTGTCCATGCCTTTCATAATCTTGTAGACTTCTATCAGGTCTCCCCTCAACCTCCATCACTCCAGTGAGAACAAACCAAGTTTCTCTAACCTCTCCTTATCGCTAATGCCCTCCATGCCAGGCGACGTCCTGGTAAATCTTTTCTGTACCCTCTCCAAAGCCTCCAGAACTTTCTGGTAGTGTAGCGACCAGAATTGAACACTATATTCCAAGTGCAGCCTAACTAAAGTTCTATAAAGCTGCAACATAACTTGTCAATTTTTAAACTCAGTACCCCAGCTGATGGAGGCAAGCATGCCGTATGCCTTCTTGACTACCTTCTCCACCTGCATTGCCACTTCCAGTGACCTGTGTACCTGTACACCTAGATCCCTTTGCCTAGCAATACGCTTAAGGTTTCTGCCATTTACTGTATATTTCCTATCTATATTAAACCTTCCAAAATACATTACTCACATTTGTCTGGATTAAACGCCATCTGCCATCTCTCTGCCAAGTTTCCAACTGGTCTATATCCTGCTGTATCCTCTGATGTTCCTCCTCGCTTTCCTCAAATCCACCAACCTTTGCGTCGTCCGCAAACATACTACTCAATCAAGTTACATTTTCCTCCAAATCATTTATATATCTTACAAACAGCAAAGTTCCCAGCACTGATCCCTGAGGAGCACTATTTGTCACAGCCCTCCATTCAGAAATGTAACCTTCCACTGCTACCCTCTGTCTTCTTTGACCGAGCCAGTTTTGTATTCACCTTGCCAGCTCACCTCTGATCCCATGTTTGAGTAGGAAGAGATCAAAAGGAATAAACAGTATAAGAGTGGAGGGTTATTTCTGTACTACAGAGAAAGGCACAAGCACAGCTGATCATAACCACACCAGCAGGAAGAGAAAGTTCTCCTGAAAGCAGGGTTCCAGGCTAAAGAGATGCTGTTTGAACAAACCTCAAAGATTCCATGCTGAACCAGAAGAACACTTCCTAAAATTGTTTTGTCCAATATAAAATATTCCAACTGGTTATTTATGAAGGCCCTGCTTTTTCAATCTTGCTCCTTGCCTGAGGTATGGTGACCCTTAGGTTAAATCACTACCAGTCAGCTCTCCCCCTCAGAGGGAAGAGCAGCCTATGGTCATCTGGGATCTTGGCGACATTACCTTTTACCTTACATGAGGTGGACATTTATAAGTTGCATTTCTGAGGGGGTTTTCCATTTCTTGAAAAGCGATGTAATTCTACTGCCTGAGATACTTTCACAGGATTGATGTTAACAGAAACTGCAATAAGGGGTACCGCTTTTGGCACAGGTGATTCAACACTATTTGCTTCTATGGAGAGATCGGTCGATAACAGGTTGAACAGATATCTCCAGTGCTTACGGGTTCGATGGTAACAATGACAGTTGGAGCATTTCTCTACTCCCCAAGTAGTCTATGTTTTTATAAATGATCCATCCCGCCATATCCACTTTGTCTGAAAGTAGTTGAGACCAAAATTTCAAGAAGAAATTGGATATACCTCTTGGGGCCAAAGGGATCAAGAGATATGGGGTGAAAGACAGGATCAGGATATTGAATTTGATGATCAACCATGATCAAAATGAATGGCAGAGCAGGTTCAAAGGGTTGAATGGGACTGGTCTTAGAGAGACAATAATTCCAGGAATCCAACTTGATCCATCATTGAAGTTTCTCACATATACAGATTTATTTAGCATAAATGATTGTGCTGTACTATGTGAATCATGGTTTGCTTTCTGATTACTTTGGCTTTTGCCCTCCCTGGCAAATTTGGAAACATGAGGCTCGGTCTCATTCTGAGACAATTGCTGGAATTCTATCGCCCCACCCAGCATGGGAATGGGAGTGGGCAAGGGGCGGACAATGGGAAGGTCCATTGACCTGGGGTGGAATTTTCCGCTCACAGGTTGAGGCCGTAAAATCCTGCCCAATATTTCATTAGTGGCTCTACTGTTAGAACACCCATTGTCGGTACATGTGAAGTGGTATGATAGCTAAGGAGGAATAATGACATTTTCATCTCTAAGGTTCCTCATGACCATTTTTTTAGGTCAGACTTAAAAGTCTGGATGGCTCTCTCAGCTATTCAATTTGATGCTGGGGGGTAAGGCGCAGTTCGAATGTGTTTAATACCGTTGAGAGTGGTGGAGTTTTGAAACTCAGCACTTGTCAGTACGGTACCATTATCTGATACCAAGGTTTAAAAACACTGGCATAATTTTTCAATGGTAGCATGCAAACTAGGTGACTTTACCTCAAAAATGTCCATCCATTTAGAATCTGCATCGATCACAAGCAAAAACATTGTGCCCAGGAGTGGACCAACATAACTGGCATGGTGGCATAGTGGTTACCACTGTTGCCTCATAGTACCAGGGACCTGGGTTCGATTTCTGGCTTGGGTCACTGTCTGTGTGGAGTTTGCACATTCTCCACATTCCACCTCCACATGGGTTTCCTCTGGGTGCTCCATTTTCCTCCCACAGTCCAAGGATGTGTGGGTTAGGTGGATTGGCCATGCTAGATTAGTGTCAGAGGGAGTAACTAGGGTAAATGCATGGGGTTATGGGGATAGGGCCTGGTCGGTGCAGACTTGACGGGTCAAATGGCCTCCTTCTGCATGGTAGGATTCTATGATATTTATGATGTGGAGCTGTACTCACGGCTAGCCAGGTCATTCCTCAGAGTGCAGTGGGGCTGTGGCAGGCAACCTTTGTTGGCAGTGCTTGGCAAGGTTCTCAATATCAGTAACAATGCCAGCCATCACAAATAACTCCTGGCAAGTATCTTCATCTTAGAGACACCAGGATGAGAACTGTGCCTGGTATGGGAATGACTACTCTTGCTCCCCAGAGTATATTGCTTTCCTGACAACTCAATTCATCATTGCGGGTATAAGAATGGTTTCGTTTCCTCAGAAACTGCCTCATTTACCCATCTGGATTTTGTTTCTCGCTTTGGGCAGAATTGGGTCTTGATTGGCCAGTTCCTAATCTGCCAAATGTGTCTAATTCATTGCTGAAAATGCCACATATACTTGGCTGGCAGCTAATGGTTGTATCAAGAAGGTCACCTACTCTCTACACCAGGTGAACAGCCTAGAGTTAGACCCACAGGGTGAAGCAGGGTGAGAGTGAACCAGGTTTCTCTTGAATGACACAGCCATGATTCTCCCAAAAGAATTTGCAGGAAAACTGGTTTAAATCTTGATTGTTTTTTCGGTGGGAGTTCAGACTCTAATCTCCCACGCTCTGTGCAATGCAGAGGTCACATTCATAATTATCATTAAATTTCAGGGGCAGGGCCTCACAGTGGCCCTGAACTGTCAGCCCCCCAATTGCTGGCTAGTTCAATTGCTGGCCATTCCAGGTCCCCCGCAATGTCCCCACGGCCTGATTGTGTGCCCCCTCCCCCGTCCATTCACTGGCCAGCCCCAACCTCCCCCCATTCCAGAGCACCCCAATCTCCTGTCACCCACCCGCAGCAGTGACGATCCCCCGATCCCCCCCATCCATCCCAGTAGACCACCCTACACCACCCTGGCAAACACTCCCTGCTGACCCCCCCAATCCTCACATACCCCCTGCCAACCGCACCCCACCTGCTGAACACCCCCATCACCGGCAGACTCCCCCCTACCCCTCCACCCCATTGACCACCCTCCTGGCCCACCCCGATCACTGGCTTCCCTCCAGCCCCAACTCATCCCTATGCAGAGTGGCAGCGGGAATACCCACACCCCCCCACCGATTGCCCCAAGACCCCACCTATGAAGCCCCTCCTCTTGGCACTGCCCCATGCCTAGTGGGCAATGCCAAGTGGGTGTGGTGTATCTGGATTTCCAGAGGGCATTTGATAAGTTGCTGTGCCAAAGACTGCTCCATAAGATAAAGGTGCACAGTGTTATGGGTAATGTATTAGCATGGATAGAGGATTGGTTAATTAACAGTAAGCAAAGAGTGGGGGTAAATGGGTGTTTATCTGGTTGGTGATCAGTGACTATTGGTGTGCCTCAGGGATCAGTGTTGGGACCACAATCGTTGGCAATTTACATAGATGATTTGGAGTTGGGGACGAAATAGAGTGCGTCAAAATTCACAGATGACATGAAGATGAGTGGAAGAGCAAAATGTGCAGAGGATGCTGAAAGTCTGCAGAGGTATACAGGTAGTCTAAGTGAATGGGCGAGGGTCTGGCAGATGGAGTACAATGTTGGTAAATGAGAGGTCATCCATTTTGGCAGGAATAACAGCAAGATGGACTATTATTTAAATAGGAAAAAATTGCAACATGCTGCTGTACAGAGGGACCTGGGTGTCCTTGTGCAGGAATCTCAAGGAGTTGGTTTGCAGGTGCAGCAGGTAATTAAAAAGGCAAATGGAATTTTTTCCTTCATTGCTAGAGGGATGGAGTTTAAAAACTGCAAGATTATGTTGCAACTGTATAAGGTGCTGGTGAGGCCACACTTGGAGTGCTGTGTACAATTTTAGTCTCCTTATTTGAGAAAGGATATACTGGCACTGGAGGGGGTGCAGAGGAGATTCACTAGGTTGATTCCAGAGTTGAGAGGGTTGGCTTATGAGAAGACACTGAGTAGACTGGGGCTATACTCACTGAAATTCAGAAGAATGAGGGGAGATCTTATAGAAAGGTATAAGATGATAAGATAGAAGCAGGGAAGTTGTTTCCACCTGCAGGTGAAACTAGAACTAAGGGGCATAGTCTCAAAATAAGGGGAAGTAGATTTAAGACTAAGTTGAGGAGGAACTTCTTCACCCAAAGGGTTGTGAATCTGTGGAATTCCCTGACCAGTGAAGCAATTGAGGCTACCTCATTAAATGTTTTTAAGGCAAGGATAGATCAATTTTTGAACAGTAAAGGAATTAAGGGTTATGGTGAGCAGGCAGGTGAGGTGGAGCTGAGTCCACGAGAAATCAGCCATGATCCTACTGAATGTCAGAGCAGGCTCGAGGGGCCAAATGGCCTACTTCTGCTCCTAGTTCTTATGTTTTTATGTTAAGATGTTCCCTGAACATGAGCACTTTGTCTCTTTGGCACTATCAGAGTGCTCATGCCCTCTGAGGCCACTACCTCCCACCGCCTGACCCCCTGGGGGGCTCCAATTGCTCCCTCTTCTCTCCAATGGAGTCGACCCGCTAGTTTCCAAAAGGTCGGGAGGTGGTGTGAACTCAATGGAGTGAAATACTCCTGACGGGTTGGGAGATGCTAGTGGGCAAGGATATGTAAAATATATTAAAATAACTTAGCTGGTGTTCCCACCAATTTCTAGCATGATTCCGATGGCGCTGGATATCCATCGCTGGGAACACATGCGCAAATCCTGCGAATCGGCTGATACGCGATTCTCCTGGCCCACTGTGCTAAAAAATTAGCACGACGGGATCAGACAATTGCACCTCCCCACCATGTTTCTCTAGGATGCAAGGAGCTACATATTGTACACATACATTGCTTTGTGTACTATCACTTGCTTGTCATTTCTATCACTCCTAATGGGTTCCATTAGCACATACAATTAGGTTAGTTAATGTCTCATTCAAGCCAATTAGATGATTCTGGGACTTGCCAGTTAAATTTCCACTGACAATGGGGGGGTGGGGGTGCAGTTTAACTGTCTGGAGACAATCACGCAGTGGAAGAAGGTGGGATGATGGGCAAGGCTTTACAAGCCTCTCTGTCTATCTGGGTGCTACAGCAGCCAAAGCCCTGTACGTGGGCTCTTCCCCATATGGCAGGCTGAAAATGTTTAAAATGCTGGAGATAAGGTTCCTCCACCTTGCTTGCAATCAGATGCTCATTGCAAGATGCAAGACCACTCATTGGCCCTTGAGCTTTGAGGCAACGCACAACGTCCCTTGTTGAATGGCTCTCTAGCCAACAATTGGGTGTTTCGGGGAAAATCACAATGAATACACGTTGCAAAATTTCTTCTGACCCATATCTGAGCTTGAGAGAGAGGTTCATCAACCCTCACAAACTATCCTGCCCATTAATGCTTTTATTCCCTCCACAGATGCTGCCAGCCCTGCTATTTCTGGCATTTCCTGTTTTTAAACTGGGAAAAAAAATTATAAATGTGACTTCCTCAAGGTGTGAGGTGACCTTTTGGCGAAAAAGAGTATTTTCCACTCTGCAGTTAGTGTTCCAGCAACTGCCTCAAGGACTCATTACGTTCAGATTAAGTTGAATGCAGGTCATTTAACATAGACAGCTAACCTTTCATTGCCACACCATGATCAAATGCTGCCATCGGTATGTATGATGCATTTGTCTCAATGGTGGTGATATGGGGATTAATACTGTTCTATAAATATATTTATATTTTGCTCTGATGTGACATTGAACGTATTGGACATAGCAAAGACAAAAGGTCCCAACAATATTCTGATTATTGTGCTGAAGAGCTGTGGTGTTGAATGCCTACAACACTGACATCTACCCGACACTGTGTAACATTGCTACGTCCCGTCCACAAAAATACAGGACAATCCAATCCAGCTTTCAATAATCATCAGATGCAGAAGACATCAGAAAGCAGGAACATCTTCCCTGGGGAAAGCAGGTGCCCTAAATCCTGCAGCTGCCTGAACCACATTCTCCTGTGAAGAAGAGGACATCTAGGCAGTAAACATTGGGAAAATATATTTGGCTGATGCAGTTGCCAGCATGTGTGAGGACATGGATTGAAAGGAACGAGTCCTAATTGATCATGATTGTTGGTGGGTGGCTGCTGCAAGATCCAGGATTTGCCTACCCCACCCCCCCGCCACCACCTGTCCTGCTGCATCCCCTGCGAAAGGTCAGGAAAATGTTGGCCGGTGCCTCTTCTGCATTGCGTCTCTTCCTTTTTGCCTCCTTCCACTAGGAGCTGTAGTGCGCTGATGAAAATCTTAGCACTTGGGCTGGCACAGTGGTTAGCACTGCTGCCACATGGCACCAGGGACCTGGGTTCAATTCCGGCTTCGGGTCACTGTCCTGTGGAGTTTGCACATCTCCCTGTGTTTGCGTGGGTTTCTTTCGGGTGCTCCGGTTTCCTCCCACAGTCGAAAGAAGTGCAAGTTAGATGGATTGGCTATAGTAACTTGCCCCTTAGTGTCCAAATATGAACAGAGTACCGCTGGCTATGACAAATATTTGTGTAAAAGAGCAATCACCAGCAGTGCAAAGAGTTGCTTGCTACACAATAAATTGGTATGGTTTGGATATTTACCACAATCATCACACCCCTTTGTGATGTGTCAATCTCTGATGCTTCCACTTGGTGTGGAAGGGGAAGGGGGGAAGAGTTCCAAATAAGGGTGCATAAATCAAAAGCAGTCACAAATAAATTCAACTTGGAATTTTGTAGAAGCACAATTATCCAAGGAATGGTTAGAACGTGGAATACAATCCCTCCAGTGCAGAGGGAGACCATTTGGCCCATCAAGCCTGCGCCAATAACAGTCCCATCCAGGCCCTATCCCTGTTAATTCCTCTGACACTAAGGGACAATTTAACATGGCCAATCCACCTAACCTGCACATCTTTGGACTGTGGAAGGAAACCGGAGCATCTGGAGGAAACCCACGCAGACCCAGGGAGAACGTGCAAATTCCACACAGATAGACACTGACCCGAGGAGTGGAAACCTGGCACTCTAAGGCTGCAGTGCTAACCACTGTACCACCACGTCGCCCCTATCGGAAATAGTTGAGGTAAGTAGCTCAAATACATTGAAGCAGAAAATAGATTTGTACTTGAGGAAGGAAGATGTAGGAAGAATAGGGTTGGGTGAAAGGAGATTTGTGTGGAACATAGTGATTAGTGCAGACCAATCAGGCTGCCATTTCTGTGTAACTTCTACTCAATTTGCAAAGATGTGTCATAAGCAGGCGCTTCGATCAGAACAATGAGAAAGGGAGCTGATGGATGGACTCCATTCATGTACTTGTGAGTACTGTAATTATAATGCCACAGATTTGTTATGCTATCAATATTCATTTAGGAGAATAGCAACTATAGATGGGACTGCAATGATAACTCACTGAATGCTACTGGTCAGCAATTGTCAGGTTTCAATTAAAGCGATGAAGATAATTCAGCAAAAGCTGCAGCAACTTAATGAGCTTGTACCCAATATATTTAAAGGAACTCTGTACTGGATGGCTGTCACTGAATGTTTGCAACTCAATTACATTGACTTGCGGATTAATTTGAAATTTTCTTAAAGGCTAAAGATGTAGAATGTCTCTTGCTTGGCAATGAAATGATTTTTAAAATCCATCTCTCCTCCAAAATTTGAACATTTTGATTGTTTTGAATATATTAGACAGTTATTGCAAGATCAGGTACCTGTAAAAGTGAACAGTGTGAGATCTGTTGTGTTCTGAACGTTGAATGTGTTCATCCTTTACCCAACTGGCTGCAAAAACATGACCGAGAAATTATTTGGAAATAAAACTTTGCACACAGCAGGCTGGGTAGAACTCATCTCTGCCTGGGTCCATTGGAGATTTTGGGCCTTGGGTGGGTGCAGTACTGGCAGCAACCACTATTCCAACTGTGGCACTGCTGAGCAATGAAGAGTCACCGGAAGCTCTTGGTGTGTGGAACGTTTGCCCATGGGGACTTTGACCCGACAGGAAGCCCACCACAGGATCACTGGCCCAAAAAGAGGCAATGTGGGGCTCTTGCCAGCTCTTCAGCTGTCGGGTGAGATCCACCCATTTGATAAGACCATCAGATATAGGAACAGAATTAGGACATTTGGCCCATCGAGTCTGCTCCATCACTTGATCATGGCTGATAAGTTTCTCCCATTCTCCCACTTTTTCCCTTTGATCCTTTTACCAATTAAGAACCTATCTATTTTTGTCCTAAATACGCTTAAATGGCCTTCGGAACCTTCTGTGGCAATGAATTCCAGAGATTCGCCCTCACTGCCCATCACCTCCATTTTAAATACCACTCATCCATTTGGGTACCAGAGGCTGCCAGTGTCAGCATTGATACTCATGCAGCTTTGTTATATAGAATAACATATGTTAACCTATATTAGTCTATGTTAACCTAAGACACAGAGACATCCCGTTCTGCCCAACTGGTCCACACGTGTGTGCCTGTTCACATGCCCATCTCCCCACTCCTCTATCCAACCCTCTCAACGTAACCTGCTGCTCCCTTCTTCCTGTATCTTTATCTAGTGTCCCCTCAAGTGCACCTATGGCTGGAACTCTCTGGCCATTCCTGCCCCACTGCTGCCACCAGGAGGATGGAGGTTAAAGGTCAGGAAAGTTCAGCATCATGCTATTGAACCACTTCCAATATTTCATAGGCTCATAAAATCTCTACCATACAGAAGGAGGCCATTTGGCCCATCAAGTCTGCACTGACACTGTGAAAAGGCATCTTACCCAGGCCGTACCACCAGAACCCCATGTTTTTACCCTGCGAACCTATACATCTTTGAACACTAAGAGGCAACTTAGCACGGCCAATCCACCTAAGCCTCACATCTTTGGAGTGTGGGAGGAAACCAGAGCATCCGGAGGAAACCCATGCAGACATGTGGAGAATGTGCAGACTCCACTCAGAGAGCAACCCTAGGCTGGAATCGAACCTGCATCACTGGCCCTGTGAGGCAGCAGTGTTAACTACTGTTCCGCCGCGCTATCAATGTTTTAGGTTCATCAATTTTTCTGGTTAAGTTATTAAAACCATTTTGCTTTTTAAGTGGCACTCAAGTCCTTGCAATGTAATGGGAGCGAAAATTACCATCCCTTATGACAGATTATAATTGACTCAAAGGCTTGCTTGAATTGTTTGAAGAATTTCTTGTATGTAAATCTGGTTTAATCTCCTGTGGTAATGCCTTGTCCTCCATGAAACTGCTTCCAAAACCACACAAATCAGGGTAGCACTGCCACGTATGTGTGACTAAACATTAATCTGCAGTAATAAATGCTGAAATGAGGAAGATAAGATGATTGCAACAAATATAGAAGCTTAAGTGTTCCAGAACATTGGCAGGCTGGGAGGAGAACTCAGCAGCAATTAGGAGGAGAGTTCTAGAAAGTGACTGGGGATGATGGGTTTGAAGGATGCTGAAGGAGGGAGAGCAGTTACACATTGGAGATCCTAACGTTGAGATCTTTAGAAACCAGACTCTGTCACCAGTGGTTCAACAGAGGGAGGGGACAGAAAAAAAAAACAGATTTCAAAGAGTTAAATTGAGAAGGGCACAAACTGAGACAAAGGTGAATACATCAATGGCCGTGGGGGAAGTGTGGGCAATTGAGTTGAGGTGTCAGATCATCCATGATCTAACTGAATGGCAGCACAAGCTGAAGGGTCTGAGTGGCCTCCTCCTTTTCCTAATGCTCCAATGATTTGGAAATGTGGATAAAGTTTTTGCACAGGATGAGTTCCAAAAGGCAGGCCCCAATGGGTGAGATATGGAGGCTGGGAGGGGGAGGTGGTTGGGGGATGAAGGGGGGGATTCATTTGGAAGTGGTGGTGGCCAGAATCGGACAGAGGAGCTGGAGAAGGGGTCTGTGACAGTGGGGAGTAGAGAACAGCCAACTCTCATTGGAGGTGGGGAGAGGAGCCCCTGAGACCTCTGTGATGGGCTAGCGATGGAGGGGGAGCAGGCGAGGTTTACTCAGGTTAGGATTGGGGCATCCTTTAAAGATGGTGCCCTGATCTCTGTGCAGCTGAGTTTTGCCAGCGTGTTGAGGTTCCAACTCCCTGAATGACAGTGTAAGACATGCCCCCTTGATGTTGCTCGGCAGAATGTCGCAAGATCTGGATAGAAAACCAGTGTGTTCTCACCAGAAACAACATGCTGCCATTTTTTGGTAAGATTTGGCCACAGGCTTTGAATGGATTGCTGAGAAATCCATGGCATTTGTCTTGGTCACGTTTGGTATTTATTACACAGTGTGACATGTTCAACCACAGGTTGCCTATTAATTCACATGTACCTCATATCAACTCTGAAGATCAGAGTATAAGTTAGAAATTGTAAATGATTTTACCTCTTTGACCTTGTATGGTAAGGTTTATTTTTGTTTGTTTAAAATCCATAAAATATTCTGATTTTATTCCCTTAACAAGTTTCTTGAATCTCAAATCTTTACCCACTTTCAGCAAAATGTTACTGGTTCCGAATTAGATCTTAACAAAAACATGGGGAATCTGGTCCAGGATTATAACAGTCACATACAGGTTCTCAGACCTGAAACTTTAATGATTGATGATGAATGTCTAATGGCCTTGTTTAATACATAATTAATTTTATCAATACGACTGAATGAATATCCGAATATCTCAAAGTGTTCAAATTCTTAAATCAACAGATTGGGTGCTAAATATCATAGAATCTACAATGTAGAGACAGGCCATTTGGTCCATCGAGGCTGTACTGACAATAACCCAACCCGGATTCTACTTCCGTAACCCCACATATTTACCCTGCTAATCCCCCTCGTGGTCAATCAACCTAACCCGCACATCTTTGGAGCGTGGGAGGAAACTGAAGCACCCAGAGGAAACCCGCACAGACATGGGGAGAACGTGTAAACTCCACACAGACAGTCACCCAAGGCTGGAATTGAACCCGGGTACCTAGTGCTGTGAGGCAGCAGTGCTAACCACTGTGTCACCGTGCCACCCCTATCAGAAGAATGGAATCAAGATCCCAAATATAGAACTACCTTTGGATTTATTATTTATGACTAGCGCTTTGGCTCAGAAAGCTTTTCCCCAAAACTCACTGAGAAAAACTATCAGAGTCCGTGTTTAACACTGATATATACTGTAAACATTTAATATTAATTCCTAACAGGTCTCAAGGACACAGCGCAAAAGTGAATTTACTATTAAAAGCCACTTTATTTAAAACCACATACAGCACTGCTGCACGGAATCATTCAACCCCAATAGTCACGGTAAGAATGGTTTATATTTAAATAGTTGGCAAAATCTGAATCCCGCAATTTCAAGGCATTAGCTGGTTTTAATCCAGTGACAATATTAAATTCAGGTTTCAAGGTTGTTGGCAAAGGTTAAAGTGTTATTAGCATACTTTCAGGTTATGATTAGCTGAATGTCTAACCACTCTGTTTGTTCAGAAAGGTGTGATAACTCTCATTGTCATCACCTTCTTCACTGGCTGGGCCAGCATTTTTAGCCCATCCCTAGCTGCCCTTGAGAAGGTGGTGGTGAGCTGCTTTCTTGAACCGCTGCAGTCCTTGAGGTGTAGGGACACCCACAGTGCTGCTTGGGATGGAGTTCTGGGATTTTGACGCAGTGACAGTGAAGGAACAATGACATATTTCCAAGTCAGGATGGTGAGTAGTTTGGAGGGGGATCTCCAGGTGGTGCTGTTCTCTCAGGCATCTGATGCCCTTGTCCTTCTGGATGGTAGTGGTCCTGGGTTTGGAAGGTGCTGCCTAAGGACCCTTGGTGAGTTCCTGCAGTGCATCTTGTAGATGGTACACGCTTCTGCGACTGTGTCGGTGGTGGAGGGATTGAACAGCTATGGAAAAGGTAGCAATTAAGCAGGCTGCTTTGTCCTGAACAGTGTTGAGCTTCTTGAGTGTTATTGGAATTGCACTCATCCAGGCAAGTGGAGTGGATTCCATCACACTCCTGACCTATGCCTTGTGAATGGTGGACAGGTTTTGGGAGGTCAGGAGGTGAGTTACTTGCTGCAGGATTCCGAGCCTTTGACCTGTTCTGGGAGCCAAAGTATTTACATGGCTAGTCCGGTTCAGTTTTTTGACAATGGGTCTTATGTGACAATCTTTCTCTTTGTCTTCAGCCCAAATATTGTCAGCAACTGCAATTTTAATGCCATTCCAGGCAATTGGACAGGACGTGAGTAATTTGATTTCTGGCCATAATTTTTATTGAAAAAAGATGTTACCAGAGGACATGTCCAGAAAATTCGAGGTGCCAAAATAATTAGTACCATCATACAGATTAATTTGCTGCAAGGATTTTGTTATGCTGTTCTTCAGCCATGCGATCACTTCTGCCTTTTGTTAAGCTAGACAAGTGTACCAGAAATTGCATCTTCCAAATTAATATTTAGCTTGATAGACTTTGATGTTGTTGATCAACTGTCTAGTATGGATGTGTTGTCTTTATTTCCTTAGTCCCTCCTTCATCTAGACAAATACATCATGAAATGTATGTAATATTTCTTTCTGATATTTTATGAAAAAGTATTTTTCAAGTTAATTTATTAATGTCACAAGTAGGCTTACACATTAACAATGGAGTGGCACCGTGGCACAGTGCTTGGCACTGCTGCCTCACCATGCCAGAGACCTGTGTTTGATTCCCGGCCTGGGTCACTGTCAGTGGGGAGTTTGCACATTCTCCCGTGTCTGTGCGGGTTTCCTCCAGGTGCTCCGGTTTCCTCCCACAGTCCAAAGATATGCGGGTTAGGTGGCTTTGCCATGCTAAACTCTCCCTCGGTACACCCAAACAGGTGCCAGAGTGTGGTGACCAGGAGATTTCCACATTATCTTCATTACAATGTTAATGTAGGCCTACTTCTGACTAATAGATAAACCTTAAGAAAACCTTTACTGTGAAAATCCCCTAGTCGCCATCTGTTTGGGTACACTGAAGGAGAATTCAGTATGGCCAATGCACCTAACCAGCATGTCTTTCAGACTGTGGGAGGAAACCAGAGCACCCGGAGGAAACCCACTCAGACACAGGGAGAACGTGAAGACTCCACACAGACAGTGACCCACAAGCTGGGAGTTGAACCTGATTCTCTGGCACTGTGAGGCAGCAGTGCTGAATGAAGAGTGAAATGTATGAAAAATGAATGATGAATTAAGTATATTTTTGCAAGAAAAAATGCTGTTTAGTATTAATGCTATGGTCACAAGGCTGGAGAGAATAATACCCTTTTCCTTTCCTTGAGATAAACATCAAAGTCTCGGAGAACTCATCCACATTGTCTGCATTATCTATAGATTCACCCATTCGATGTCAGTCATCAAGTCACAAGATTAGCAAAACTCTTCACTTTCATTTACTTTCCTCATTCACTTTCCTTGAGAGTACAGTTTCGGCACTGTCTGCTCTATGATGCATGTTATTTGAACCAGTTTGCAATAACTAATCTTATAAATGCAATCTTCAATTTGACTTCTCCAACATGGTGATATGAGCAGACAATCCCTTGGACAATTTTGTATGGCATTATGTGGCTCTTTCAGAGAAGATGTTAAATTGTTTGATTAAAAAAAGTGGGGTTCCTCCATCTCTTCAAATAACAGACACACACCAGAAAAATGAATATTTCCCTGATAACATCGACAAAAACAATTTCTAGCTCGAGTTGCTGAAACTGCTCCATAACTCCCTGTCAACATTTGAACTATAATAGTTGGTGAAGCCTGTGGTGGATATTTATCAGGTTTTCTGGATCACTGTCATCTTTCTCCTCTTTTATTGAAGTCGGCAGACTTGAATAGAAATCCAAGCCTAATCCAGTCATTCTTGAACACTGATCTTACACCCGATGATGTGCATTCATGTTTTTTTCCTGAGGAGAGCCAAGGAAAGCTCTGACCTCCACATCTTTGGATTATGAGATGAAATCAGAGCACCCAGGGGAAACCCACACAGAGACACAAGGAAAATGTGTCGACTCCACACACTCACCCGAGGCCAGAATTGAACCCGGATCCCTGGAACTGTGAGGCAGCAGTGCTAACCACTATGCCAGGAATCGAACCTGAATCCCTGGAACTGTGAGGCAGCGGTGCTAACCACTGTGCCAGGAATCGAGCCCAAATCCCTGGAACTGTGAGGCAGCAGTGCTAACCACTGTGCCACCGTGCCAGGAATAGAACCTGGGTCCCTGGAGTTGTGAGGCAGCAGTGCTAACCACTGTGTCACCATGCCAGGAATAGAACCCGGGTCCCTGGAACTGTGAGGCAGCAGTGCTAACCACTGCCACCGTGCCAGGAATCGAACCCGGGTTCCTGGAACTGTGAGGCAGCAGTGCTAACCACTGTGCCACTATGCCGCCCTTGGTTCTGCTCAGGATAAAAACATGATTGTGGATTTCTCCTGCACAGGGTCCCACTAACTGACCCTTAGATTATGTGAAAACTTAGCAAATGCTTCCTGGAAGTCCATACAAACTATATCCATAGACATTCCTTTGTCTACTATTTTAGTTACTCCAAAATAGAAAATTAGGTTTGTCTGACAGAATTTATTTCGGCTCTTTCCAATCTGCCCAAATTTCTCCCAAATCATTCTACCTTAATTATAGATCCCTATAACTTACATCAAAAAAAAGTTTATAATTCATGCTTTCCTCTTTTACCTTTGTCAAATAGTAGAGTTACAGTCACAATTTTCTAATCTAAAGAGAAAATTCCAGAAGTGAGAGCGCTTTGTAATATTATGGCCAAAAGCATCTTGAACTTTACCAGTTTCATCCTTAAAAACCCCCAAGTACGTAGACCCTCACGTACGAGAGATTTGTCGGTTTTTAGTGTGGTTGTTTATTCTAATGTTGTTTTCTTACTTGTGTCAACTTTAGTGAATTCCATTCCTTAATTTGTTCTCAATTTCCCTGGAATGTCAACTATATTACTGTGAAGATTAATGTCAAATAAATGATCAACAAACACTCATTTCCTGATTCCATTTACTTCTATCTGTTTCAAAAGGGCTCACGTTACCCTCGGGAACCCCTTACTTTTATTAATATGATTGTAGAAACTCTTTTGTGTTAACCTGGAGATCCCTTGCAAGTTTATTTTCACATCCCCCTGTGTTGCTCTTTTTGCCTTCTTTTGCTGAAGTTCCAGGGAAAATTAATAATTAATTGGGGACTGGAGATGACTCAGGTCAGCTGGAAAAAGGCATTAAGGGAAAAAAACATACATTGTGATTTAGGTAGCCTAAGCCCTAAGTGACCCTTATCCCCCTCCACTTCCACCCATCTTCCCCACCTCTTCCATCATGGCATCGGAGGAGAAGTATGGGATGGGTGTAGAAACAGAGGGCTAACAGGCAAGCTGCAAAATGAAGACCAGATGATACTTAGGGAAGACATGTTCTCCAGAGGAGGAACAGTCCTCTGCAGAACATGTCACAGGACCATCTCTGAAAAAAAATCCAAACATCAGTGGAGTGAGGGAAAGCGAGGGAAGAAAAACTCTGCATCAATTCTTGGGAGTTTGGTTCTCAAACCTCACCTAAACACAGAGACAGCTGAAGACAGAGTCCACCAGAAGAGTCAATCTGTTTCATAGTGAAGTTACAAAGGATGAGTAGGAGAACTCCCTTGGAAATCTATGTTCTCTTTTTGGATGAATATTCCTTACTGTACCTGTTTATCAAGAAAATATTAAGTTTGAAAGAAAATAAAGGCCGTTTGAGACAAAACTTGGCATCTTTTGGCAGGACAAGGTCACAATTCAGAGGGACTAATTCCATCAGCATGCAAAGGCAATGCGCTGGCTTGGTCATGTTCATTGCTTGGATGATGGCTATTTCCATAGAACCCCTATAGTGCAGAAAGAGGCTATTTCACACTATCCCAAAATTGTCTACCATTAAAATGAGCAGACATAGACACTCCCTTTAAACTAACTTGTGGTTCTGTTTGTCACTTAACTCACCATGTTGTGGTTTCTGGAGTGGTGAGGAGGGAAAGGGAATCTGTACACGTTTGCATAAATGTCAGAGCTTCCTTGCTACAATGGGAAGGCATATTTAAAAAATCAGTTGCTGCTCACAATCCTCCACTATTAAATGAACAAATAAAGAGTCATTTGCAAGTGCACCTTGGGATGTTCATGAAGTAAGCGCCAGGAGGTCTGAACACAATATTTGGATAACTGGCCTTAGAAGTCTTCAGGGCACTTTCCAGATTCCCCTCTATACACCACCACCCTCGCCCACAGCCCCCCTCCCCCTTTGCACATTCCCTGTAACGTTAACAGGGGATTGGGGGATTGGCGGATTCCCTAGAGAATGGGCATTAAGTGACAGCAATAGTCATTAGCCTGTTTGCTCAGGCTTCCAACAAGATCTATTCAAACATATGGTGGGAGTTTGGGCAAATCCTCCCCTGACTATGGAGTCATTGTCATGTTATTATAGTGATGTAATAATTTGAGTTTATTTGCTGAACAAGACACAAGGCACCAATCACTCATAACGTATTGTGTAGACATGTTGTGGCTGATCTATTAAGAGTAGGCACAAGAGAACAGTCCTACATAGGAAAAGCTTGAAGACATCAGAGCTGTGTGTGTGTGCTCTGCTCCCAGCAAAAGTGGAACTCAGACTGGATTCACATGACACATTTCCATCCTGGTGATGTCATGCTGATATCCCTTAAGGGATGAGATGAGAATCCTGTCATACCGACAGAGCCAAAATTTTCATTCTTTCATTCTCATTTATATTGACCTCCAAGGACGAAAATAGTAGCTGCACTAAATAAACCATGATACGGGCCAGAATTTTACAGCTCACTCACCCCAATTCTGGGGTGGGTGAGGCCCGTAAAACAGAATTCTCCTTTGGCTTTGGGTGGGATTTTACGAGTCTCGCCTGAGCGAGGTTGTAAAATCCTGCCCATGATCTCAAATGAAGAAGGCTTATGCAACTTGCAATCTATTTCATACTCATTCAAACAGAATTTCAGGTACCCATACGCAGGTACCAGACTAAGACATTCATTCCAACTTAGTGCCATAATATGTGACAGCTAGGGCGGGATTTTCCAGCTGTGCTTGCCCAACATCAGAAAATCCCGGATCTTTGCATGGTCCGTGTCCTGCTTGCTACGATTCCAGTGGTGAGCAGGAGGGGAAAATTCCGCCCCTAGTGTTTTTTCTCTGCCAGTTTCTCACTGATCGGGCTAGGTTCTGAAGTGGGCCATTTGATAGTTTTTAAATGAGCAGTGAAACGGTGGCTCCTCTTGATTATCATTACTTGGTTTAACTGCGCAGTGTTAAAGAAAATTGAGCCATTGAATTTCTTGATGAAGCCACCATTCAGCGACCAGTGAAAAATGTGTAAATCTGGGTTTATTCAAGCTGGTAATTGGCACTTTAGTCGACTTGTGCTGGGTACATTGTTATGTGGAATGTGTGGAATGGCAGCAATTGCTCTTAACGGTTGGATTACTGCAATGTGGTGATTGATGGTAGGTATGTGGAGAAGAGCTACCCCTACACAAACCCAACAGGGATTGTTCACTTCAGATAAGACCTAATTGTAAAGTACAATTAACAGTCTTGAATTCGGCAAATCCCACACTCATTTACTGTTTTCTTAAACCCCAAATAAACGCACAAATAAGTCAGCTTTGAAATATCAACGGTACGGTGGCACAGTGGTTAGCGCTGCTGCCTCACTGCGCCAGGGACTTGAGTTCGATTGCCGGCTTGGGTCACTGTCTGTGTGGAGTCTGCACGTTCTCCCCATGTCTGCGTGGGTTTCCTCTGGATGCTTGGGTTTCCTCCCACAGTCCGAAAGACGTGCTGGTTAGGTGCATCGTCCCTGCTAAATTCTCCTTCAGTGTACCCCAACAGGCGCCGGAGTGTGGCAACTAGGGGAATTTCATAGTAATTTCATTGCAGTGTTAATGTAAGCCTACTTGTAACACAAATAAATAGATTTTAAATACAATAAGGAATGCTAAGGTCACTGTTAACTTTAGTAGCAACGAGTGTGCAGCTTTGCATTCATGCAGATGTTAGTTTGTTATCGTATTGTACGAATACATTAGTGAACTGAGCTATTCATTTTCACCTGCCTAATCTAATGGATGTAAGGGATTGTTATAATTAAGTAATCATGTTGCAAACTGTTTGAGTAAAGCCCGGCAGCAGTTTGCAAAGACGACCATTTCATGAATCCACATTTCCTCACCTTAAGACCTCCCTTCCCGAACAAGAAGAGTGCCTGAAAATGAGTCGCTCTAAATGCAAATGTGTTTAATTTTGGAATAAAGTCTGGCCTGAACCACGGCACGCATGATTTATGTTTCCAAGTGCTAATTCAATCTGTAATGTGAAAGCCACGTATCGACGCCAGGTAGCGTGTTTGGAAACCTGACATTTCACCTCTGGGGATGGCAAGTTTCTGAAAAGGGTGCACCCACTGCAAGGGAAGTAACTGGCAGAACACATAGCTTTTTACTGTGATTATCCATCAAATCACACGCCAACACTGCAAATGTTAAAAATACTGATACAAATCCCCAGTGAAAAATAGGGCACCTTTGGTGATGGAATATTAATATGGGCTAAGTTTCCTGCTTCTGATGTCGCTTCTTTCTCAAATAGAAGTGCTATATCTGCAGTTTTATTCATAGATAATTCACAGAATCCCTACAGTGCAGAAGGAGGCTGTTTAGCCTCACTGAGCCTGCGTCGACAACAATCCCACCCTATCTCCCGACCCCACATATTTACCCTGCTAACCCCCCCTGAAACAAGGGTCAATTGAGCATGGCCAATCAGCCTAACACGCACATCATTGGACTGTGCGAGGAAACCAGAGCACCCGGAGGAAAACACATAGACGAAGGAAGAATGTGCAAACTCCACACAGACAGCAACCCAAGCCGGGAATCAAACCTGGGTACCTGGTGCTGTGTGACATCAGCAGTAAATACGGTGCCACTATGAATCTGCTGAGACCTGTACAGGATCTAGGAAAGTTTGGAAGATTACATACAGAGCATCCACTATCTGTACAGCCACTTCCTTTTAACCTGTAGGATGTAATCCCTCAGGCACAGGGGATTGTCGGACGATATTCTCAGTTGTCTTATAGCACTTTCTTTGCATTTATAGGAAATTCTCACAATGTTACGCAGCCAGACAATTCCAACATGTGATGCAAGTTGTCCAAATTGTCTCTCTTCCTTTAGTCTCCTTCATTCCTTCAGGACCACAATATTCCAGTGAAAAGAATAACACAAAATTTACAGTCCATCCCAATGCCTTTGCAAAGTCACCATTTTAGAAACTTTTCCAGCTGCATGTGCTGGATTCCAAGTGGCAAAACTCAAGAGCGATTGTCAAGGATGACATTCTCATAGAAATCATAGAGTCATCAGAGAATCACTACCGTGCAGAAGGAGGCCATTCAGTCCATTGAGTCTGCACTGACAACAATCCCACCCAGGCCTTATCTCTGCAACCCCACATATTTACCCCACTAATAGGGCACGGGTTTAAGGTGTGAGGGGCAAGGTTTAAAGGAGATGTACGAGGCAGGTTTTTTACACAGAGGGCGTTGGGTGCCTGGAGCTCGCTTCCAGAAGAGATAGTGGAAGCAGATACGATAGTTACTGTTAAGGGGCTTCTGGCCAAATACATGAATGGGATAGGAATAGAAGGATATAGTCCCGGAAGGGTAGGGGGTTTTAGTTCAGGCAGCATGGTCAGTGGAGGCTTGGAGAGCCAAAGGGCCTGTTCCTCTACTGTAATTTTCTTTGATCTTTGTTCTTTAATCCCTCTAACTATGCTTCCCAGGGCAATTTAGCATGGCCTAGGCACCTAACCCGCACATCTTTGGACTGTGGTAGGAAACTGGAGACCCGGAGGAAACCTGCGCAGACATGGGGAGAATGTGCAAACTCCGCATAGACAGTGATGCAAACCAGGAATCGAATCTGGGTCCCTGGAGCTGTGAGGCAGCAGTGCTAACCACTGTGCCACCATGCCACCTATATGCATGAGTTTACAAATCTGTGGTTTGAATATTAAACCCTAGGACATTCGCAATCTTTGTAAAACTTTATTTGAATTCTTAAATCTCTGGTTTCTTTTGTTACCACTCAGCCACGATGCACGCCCATTCTTGTATCTGAGCAGTGTGAAAGTCCAATATTTTTGTCTACAGATTCAACAGTTTAAATTGTTGACGTTCACTTGGTAATCTATGACTGGGTCCCACGTCTGCTTTATTTTGCCATTCTCTGGAACATTTATTTGAAACTAATAAATCACTTTTTGTCATGCGCATAGGCCTACAAAGTCCAGGGTTGTGTGGTAGGTACAGGTCTCTGCCACTAAATCAGCCTCCTTAATGTGGAACAGCAGCGAGTAGAAAGGTAAATTAGGGAGAAGCAGCATGCAAAGGTCACCGTCTTCATTTGAGTGCCACTCCCCGGGGACACCAAGCTCCACATAAAACTACCCATCACCTCACGCTACCTATTATAATTCTGGTGTAACGAGAAATTAATTTCCTACATATAACCTTGACATCCAGTTCCACGATGAAAGTGCTGTGGGTTATTGGTTCTAAATGAGGCATGAACACTTCTTTAGTACAGGATCTCTGGGGATGACTGTCGGCAGTGGTTTCAGGTCCTGAAAGAGGTAGCTTTGTCTTTGTGGAGGACATCCAGTCTGATGTCAGTGCTTGTAATTTTGTTCGTCCCTGGGGATTAACGCTCTTAATTTGGACATGTTGCCATCGGTTGAAAGCAAAACACTATGGACTCCAGAGTTATGAAATAAAACCCTGCCAGAGCTACTGAGTTTTTCCAGGACTTTTTGTTGTTGTTATTGTAGGATTTCTTCCACTTGGGCCTATTCTTAGTTGGTGAGCTTCTTCCCAAGCCTTTCATTGCTTCACATTGTGCATGGATTACGTGAGGTTAGAAGAGATGCAATCCACCACTTTCATGGGTTATTTTGGAAGGATTAATTAGTGTTTCCTGTGATAAAGGTTTAGAGGTTAAAGTTTATTTATCAGTCACAATTAGGCTTACATTAACACTACAATGAAGTTACTGTGAAAATCCCCTAGTCGGTGACTTACATTGGCTAAATTCTCCTTCAGTGTAGCCAAACAGGTGTGGCAATTTTCATAGTAACTTCATTGCAGTGTTAATGTAAGCCTACTGGTGACACTAATAAATAAACGTAATTTAAAAACCATCCACAAACATTCATTCCCTCCACTTCATGGAAAGTGTTGGTTTGGTGTTAGAAATATGCACTTGTGCTTGATATGCAATTAGAGATAGTTCTGCTTCATTGAAACTGTCTCCGACTTTCTTATCATTTTCATTTCTCACACAGCAGCGTCATGCTAAGTCACATTCTGATGTGCAGGAGACTCATTTATCATGGAAAATATCATTCCAGCATTTGTTAAAATGCACAAAAAATTGATCCAATCTTTACTGTTGGTTATTATCACTGGAAAACTTCTTGAAATTTTTTTTACCCAACAATATGAAAAATTGACCCTTTAACTTGGCCTTTAGGAACCTTTATTTAACCTTGGACTTTTATTTAACACAGACTATTGAGCATCTGGAAAGTTCCGAATTGAATAGCCAGGGGCTCTCATTGGAATGAACAAACCAACAGCTTTTTATTTATTCATTATTATGGGACGTAGGCATTGCAGGCTGGGTTAGCAGTCATTTCCCATTCCCTAACTGCTCCCCCATCTCAGAGGGCAGTTGAGAGTCAACCACATTGCTGTGGCTCTGGAGTCACATGTAGGCCAGGCTGGGTAAGGGTGGCAGATTTCCCTCCCTAAAGGACATTAGTGAACCAGAGAAAACTGGAGCAAATCCCACCGGCTCCGGTGGTGCGACCTGGATCACAACTTTTAGACACTTTGAAAAAAGAAATCTCTGCATGAAAAATGCCGTGCCTCTGGCGTGAAAGATCTGATTTGCCCGTCCCAAAGGTGAGCACTTTAGTCAAAAAGGGCTGCTGCAATTAAACGGCTGCACAGCAGTTCCTCGGAGTCAAGCCAGGAAGATGGCAGTGAGGAAACAGGCTCCACGATTCACCGAGGGGGCCCTAACCAGAATGCTGGATACCGTGGAGGAGAGAAGGGGAACAATCTACCCTCTGGCTGGCAGGAGACTCTCCAGCAAGTTGATGAACAAGGTGGTGGCAGCACTGGTGGGTGGCAGCACTGGTGAGTACCAGCACTGGTGACTGCCAGCACTGGTGACTGCCAGCACTGGTGACTGCCAGCACTGGTGAGTACCAGCACAGGTGAGTACCAGCACTGGTGAGTACCAGCACTGGTGAGTACCAGCACAGGTGAGTACCAGCACAGGTGACTGCCAGCACTGGTGAATACCAGCACTGGTGAGTGCCAGCACTGGTGAGTGCCAGCACTGGTGACTGCCAGCACTGGTGAATACCAGCACTGGTGAGTGCCAGCACTGGTGACTGCCAGCACTGGTGAGTACCAGCACTGGTGACTGCCAGCACAGGTGAGTACCAGCACAGGTGAGTACCAGCACAGGTGACTGCCAGCACTGGTGACTGCCAGCACTGGTGAGATCCAGCACTGGTGACTGCCAGCACTGGTGAGTACCAGCACAGGTGAGTACCAGCACTGGTGAGTACCAGCACAGGTGAGTACCAGCACAGGTGACTGCCAGCACTGGTGAATACCAGCACTGGTGAGTGCCAGCACTGGTGACTGCCAGCACTGGTGAATACCAGCACTGGTGAGTACCAGCACAGGTGACTGCCAGCACTGGTGACTGCCAGCACTGGTGAGTACCAGCACTGGTGACTGCCAGCACAGGTGAGTACCAGCACAGGTGAGTACCAGCACTGGTGAGTACCAGCACAGGTGAGTACCAGCACAGGTGAGTACCAGCACAGGTGACTGCCAGCACTGGTGAATACCAGCACTGGTGAGTGCCAGCACTGGTGACTGCCAGCACTGGTGAGTACCAGCACTGGTGACTGCCAGCACAGGTGAGTACCAGCACAGGTGAGTACCAGCACTGGTGAGTACCAGCACTGGTGACTGCCAGCACTGGTGAGTGCCAGCACTGGTGACTGCCAGCACTGGTGAGTACCAGCACTGGTGAGTACCAGCACTGGTGACTGCCAGCACTGGTGAGTACCAGCACTGGTGAGTACCAGCACTGGTGACTGCCAGCACTGGTGAGTACCAGCACTGGTGAGTGCCAGCACTGGTGAGTACCAGCACTGGTGAGTACCAGCACTGGTGACTGCCAGCACAGGTGAGTACCAGCACTGGTGAGTGCCAGCACAGGTGAGTGCCAGCACAGGTGAGTGCCAGCACAGGTGAGTACCAGCACAGGTGACTGCCAGCACTGGTGAGTACCAGCACTGGTGAGTACCAGCACTGGTGACTGCCAGCACTGGTGAATACCAGCACTGGTGAGTGCCAGCACTGGTGACTGCCAGCACTGGTGAGTACCAGCACAGGTGAGTACCAGCACAGGTGACTGCCAGCACTGGTGAGTACCAGCACAGGTGAGTACCAGCACTGGTGACTGCCAGCACTGGTGACTGCCAGCACTGGTGAGTACCAGCACTGGTGACTGCCAGCACTGGTGAGTACCAGCACTGGTGAGTACCAGCACTGGTGACTGCCAGCACTGGTGAGTACCAGCACTGGTGACTGCCAGCACAGGTGAGTACTAGCACTGGTGACTGCCAGCACTGGTGAGTACCAGCACTGGTGAGTACCAGCACAGGTGAGTACCAGCACTGGTGACTGCCAGCACTGGTGAGTACCAGCACTGGTGAGTGCCAGCACTGGTGAGTGCCAGCACTGGTGAGTACCAGCACTGGTGAGTGCCAGCACTGGTGAGTGCCAGCACAGGTGAGTACCAGCACTGGTGAGTACCAGCACTGGTGAGTACCAGCACAGGTGAGTGCCAGCACTGGTGAATGCCAGCACTGGTGAGTACCAGCACAGGTGAGTACCAGCACCCTCCACAAGAGAGGACAGGGTTGCAATGCTTCAAAAGGATGAACAATCTACTCTGTTCCACCAGGTTAAATGCTCCCTCTTGGAATGCCATCCCAACTCCAGCACCTGATCTCCCACAAGCTTCCTCACGCCCCTGGGGCATTTCTCCTCACAACTGCTCCCTGCTTCTCTGCCTTGCCCACTCATGCCATGTTTCATCAATATCTGACCCACCAGCTAACATCATTGCCATTTACTTCCCTGCAGGATAAGAATCATGGGTCATAGAATCCTACGGTGCAGGAGGAGGCCATTCAGCCCATCGAGTCTGCACCAACCACAATGCAACCCAGGCCCTATCCCCATAACCCCATGTATTTACCCTAACTCGGCCACCTGATGCTAAGGGTCCATTTAGCACGGCCAATCCACACATCTTTGGACTATAGAAGGAAATTGGAGCACCCAGAGGATACCCACGCAGACATGGGGAGAATGTGCAAACTCCACATAGACAGTGGCCCAAGCCAGGAATTGAACCTGGGTCCCTGGCACTGTGAGGCTCCTATGCCACCCTAAGCTTGTTCACAATCCTTGAGTTTCAAATTTGCACCCTTGCTTTCAAACCTCTCCATGACTTCACCCCTCCCTATTTCTTGTAATCGTCTTCAGCTCTTTAACCCTCCCAGATAATTATCCTCCTTCAATTCTGTTCTCCTGAGCATTTTCCATTATAAAGCATCAGGGCTGTGTTATTACCCTAAGCTTTGGACTTTCATCTCTCAACTTTCCCACTTCACAATCCTCCTCGAAGGCAATCCTTTAAACTTGTGTCTTCGACCAAGCTCTTTGCTCATCGTCCTGGCATCTCTTCCTTGCTGTTAAGTGTTGCTTGATGGCTCTGCTGTGAAATGCCTTGGGCTGCTTTACTACATTGGTAGGATGCACAATTAAATTCAGAGTTGCCATTCGTATACCTGCTTGGTGAGACGAGCAGTCTAACTGACTTGTCATCATTGGAATGTCTTATGGCAAGTAATGAGGGCTTTGATGAACTGCAGAAGTTAGTGCTGAACTCTGCTGTGATTTATCAGCACAAAGCGATACAGGCAGACAGAGGTGTTGCGCGATGAAAGAATGGTAGAATGATGTAGCTGTCCTGTGATGGTTGCAAATTCATTTGAACAATGCGATTGATCGAGCGTACAGAGGGAGAGGACAGCTGTGTTTAATAAATTTCGCAGTACTATGGTTTCATAACACAACGGTTATAAGGCTCTCTGCAGTATTAAAAGACTTGAACACTTGCATTTTCCCACGAGATTTAAAGGATTGTGTTTAATGTTTTCCATTGACTATTACTCAAGAGGCTTCTTCTGAAGTTGGTTCAATTGTATTGGAAAGCTTTTAATGTAAATGTCACTCAAAAATAAAGGATTGTATTTATTGTGACAATGTGCTGCAGCTTGTAAGTGTAGATTCTCAGCTTTTGTGTATGGGTTGAGATTATAATTCTATCTCCCTGTTTAAAATTTATACCTTTTAATTTGTTTCTCTGAAACCGAGGCTGTGTAAATCTTTAAACACAGCTATCTAATACAAGCAGCTCAGAATAATGAACTCTACACTGCATTTCTCCAATACTTTATCAAATAAAATCCTGCTTACTGCTCTCAGAATATACACTGCAACACAATATTTCAAAACATAATAAGTTGACTCAAATGGCCAGGGTTACCGAATGAAATATTGCCAATATTGACCCAGCATACTTCAATATCTGTCATGTCCTCATACGTAAGTTGTTTTGAAATATTAGTTTAACTAATGCTCTGGGGACCCGGGTTCGTATCCCTCAGCAGCAGATGGTGGAATTTGAATTCAATAAAAAAAATCTGGAATTAAGAATTCCAGATTCCATGAAACCATTGTCTGAAAAACTCATCAGGTTCATTAATGTCCTGTTTTGGGCGTGATTCAGATCACAGCCATTTTTGGGCCTTGGTAAAATGGGCACCTACGCCGATGCAGTGTGGATCACATTAATGGCCTCACGCCCGACTTTACCAAGTTTTTGCAACTGAAAACGGGTGCGAGGCAATGGCAAAATAGGGCCCTTAATCTTCGGAGCTGAAAATCCCTCCTTGCTTTTGGGAAAAATGAAATTCCTGCTATAGAGATCACTAGATATTTGCGGGTAGCTTTCCTCACTGCTGACTGCAAAATCCAAACTATTGAATCACTGCTGGTTATGAGGCAAATCAGAGTGTTGCCAGTGTCGTTTTTAGTATTACCATATCAGTATCACTAAATGTCAGTTACCGATATAATTATAGTGAGTCCTATCAGTTACTGGTGGAAGCAGGGTTCCAGCTGGAATATTGTATATAGTTGTGGACACCACATTTTGAAGGCAGAATGTGAACACATTGAAGAGAGTGCAGGAAGGATTTACAAGAATGGTTCCAGGGATGAGAAACTTCAGTTATGAGGATAAATTGTAGAGGTTGGGACTGTTCTCCTTGGAGAGAAGACTCGGAGGAGATTTGACAGAGATGTTCAAAATCATGAGCGTGCTGGACAGAGTAGCTAGGTTCCTGCTCATAAAAGGATGACAGGGCGCAGATTTAAGGTGATTTGTAAAAGAAGTAAGAAGAAACTTTCACAACCAAATGGTTCAGGTCTGGAACGCTTTGTCTGGAAGAGTAGTGGAGGCACGTTCAAAGCTTTCAGAGGGCATTAGATGGTTTCTTGAATAAAAGCAATTTACAGGGATATGGGGAAAAGGCAGAGGAATGACACTAAGCCCATTTGGAGAGCCAGTGAAAAGCTGGTGGACCAAATGATCTCCTTCTGCACTATAGCAATTCTGTGATTCTCCCGCTTCTGGTGTCACAGCCTTAAATTCCCTTGCCCATTTTCAGATTTCCCTTTTCCATGTTGCTCTCTGGCAACCCTTTAGTTTTTGGAACAGCTGACACAACACAAGTGGAGATACTCAAGTACAATGTGGGGAAGCAGTGGCCCTGTGGTACTGTTACTGGAGTAGCAATCCAGAGACCCCTGGTAATGCTCTGAAATACCTGGGTTCAAATCCCACCACGGCAGTTGGTGAAGTGATAGTAGTATTGTCACTGGATTAGCTATTCAGAGACTCAAAGGCAAGATCTGGGGCAGTCAGGTTCAAATCCCAGGTGAAATTCAGATTGTGAAAATTTGAATTCAACAAGAGACCAAATTTTTATAATAGTAAATGTAATAATATTTGCAAATATCATCTGATTGGACATCATGATCAGATGTGACGTGGCCAACTGTAATGTGATGAAGCCTTCCAGGACACATCCAGCCTAAGTCATTCTGTGAACAAGAGGCCTGGTACTAACTGCATCGAATATAAACCAATTCCTGTTAAAGATAGAGACATTAGCCACTCATTAGCTTATTCAAGAGGGCCAATGCCTGTTTTAACTGATTACCAGGGCAACTGAATAACATAGCATCAGAAATGTTTCTGGAGTTATTTGGACATAGTTGGATTGGCACTGTAACGACTTTAATCAGGCAATTGAGGTAGGCCTGTTAGAATATAAAACTCCCTGATTATGGGCCAAATTGATGGGCCAATCAGGGAGACTTTTGCTTTGTACTTAACCAGGTGTGTCAGTTCCTCTGGGACTCCTAGTGTAGACTGCTAACGGAAAGCACTCTGTATGCTGTTGTCAGGCTCGTAAATGAAGGGATTTTGGTGAAGGGACTTCTGCCTCTCAGGACTTATTACAGGCACCCTCTGAATCCATTTAAGATCTAAAGTCGGCAAGAAGGGTCTGAGGAGCCATTGGGCTGAGTGAGGGACATGAGGCGTCCTAGAGCGTATGAGTGACAATTGTGTGCTGGTGCGGACATGGATTGACATGGATGGGACATGGGGAGTGGGAGCGAGTGTTCTTTTATTCATTCATGGCACATGGGTATCATTGACTGGGCACATACATTGCCCATCCCTAGTTGTCTTCAAACTGAGTGTCTCGTAAGGCCATTTCAGAGTCAACCACATTGCTGTGGCTCTGGAGTCGTATGTAGGCCGGACCTGATAAGGATGGCAGATTTCCTTCCCTAAAGAACATTAGTGAACCAGATGGGTTTTACTGACAATTGTTTCATGATTATCAGAAGATTTTTAAATCCACATTTCTTAATTGCATTCCAATTCGACCATCTGCTGTGGTGGAATTTGAACTTAGGTTCCCAGATATAAGCTGAGTTTCTGGATTAATAATGCAGCCACCCCTTAAGGGAGATGAGAGGTATGAGGACTAGAGGACCGAATATTCAACCACACATTTGGGATGGAGCTCCAAAACAAAGAGGCAACTCATTCTACCAGCCTGGCTCAGCAACCCCACTGCTACCTCAGAAACTGAATCCGGGAGGGGTCAACTCCAGCATGCATCCACCCCCACCAGAACGAGTATCCCATTATTAGAACACTTTTGCCCAAGCTGGGTGTGACAAGCCAGAAAATTCTTCAACTCTGCTAACAGGACTGAGGAGCAAAAACTCAGCACGCCCAATACGACTCTCACCAATTTTTATTGATGCACCATAGAAAGCATCCTATTTGGATGTATTGCAGCTTGGTCTGGCTCCTGGTCTGCCCAAGACTGCAAGAAACTACAAAGGATCGTGAATGTAGCCCAATCCATCATGCAAAACAGCCTCCCCTCCATTGTCTCCATCCACACTCCCTGCTGCTTCAGAAAAGCAGCCAGCATGATCAAGGACCCCATGCACCCCGGACATTTTCTCTTTCACCTTCTTCTTTGGGACATTCTCTCTTTCACCTTCTTCAATGGGGAAAACGATACAAAAATCTGAGGTCACGTACCAACTGACTCAGGGACAGCTTCTTCCCTGCTGCTGTCAGACTTTTGAACGGATCTACCTTACATTAAGTTGATCTTTCTCTACACCATAACTATAACTGTAACAATACATTCTGCACTCTCTCTTGTCCTTGTCCCCTAAGTACTCTATGAATAGTATGCTTTGAATAGTGTGCAAGAAACAATACTTTTCCCTGTATCCTGATATATGAGACAATAATAAATCAAATCAAAAATCTTGGCTTGAGTTTCCATTGTTTGTTTGATAGGGGTGACTGGTAAGGTTCAGCCTGAAACGCTCTACAATTGTTGGTATCCTGGCCAAGCCTCCATATAATTCAGAACCGGGATGTGGTCACACTCCAGCTGACACAGAACCACACGGCATGTGGTCCATTGAGATGTAACTGTCAAGTGCTTTCTTCAACAGTTTTGTGTCTGTGACAGAACAAACTTATGGAGCTGTGTCCACAAAAAGATCAGTCATGATCTTATTGAAGGCTCCAGGGGCCAGATGGCCTACTCCTGCTCCTAGTTCTTATGTTCTTAAACATTGATTCAATATTCCAACTATTACAATTGCGAAGATTTAATGTTCCTGCACTGCTTTAGTATTTGCCACTATTTCTAAAATTTAGGATCCGCTTTTTTTATATAGCTAGGCTAACTTCACCTGCTACTTTATTTTATTCTGATGCTTCCATCAGTATTCACATAATGTAATATTTCATTCTTGCAGCACGGTTATTTATGTTTTAATGAGTTTAATGCATTATCATGGCTTCCACGAAAGCAAATTAAGTCCATTTCAGTTTGCAATGCAATTAATTTATGTGTTTACACTGCTGTTTCAGAGGGATTAACATCTAATCATAAATTGATTGCATTTTAATGCTTCAACCAAGGGTAATCACGAAGCAGTAAAGTGTAAATGCCTCTGATTGCAAAGTGCAAAAATAAACCAATGGAACTCTTTATACTTGCTGTTTTCCAAATCCAATAATTCCAGAGTAAAGCGTCAAGGCCAACAATTTTGCCCTGTGCCTTATATATATTGATGGTTAATCAAAAAGAAAGACTTACACATTGCACTCTCTTAGGCTGTTCCAAAATGTTTTACAACTAACCAAATACCTTTTACAGTGTTTTCACTGCTGTCACATTATAAAACATCAGCAAGATGATTGACGGACATACTCAGTTCCACCTTCTTCAGTTGGGAAAGAGATACCAAATCTGAGATCACATATCAACCGACTCAAGAACAGCTTCTTCCCTGCTGCCATCAGACTTTTGAATGTACCTACTCGCACTAAGTTGATCTCTGTCTCCTTCGCTATGACTGTTAGACTACGTTCTGCATCTTTTCTTTCCTTCTCGATGAACAGTATGCTCTGTCTGCATAGCATGCAAGAATCAATACTTTTCACTATATATTAATACAGGTGACAATACTAACTCAAATCAAAGATCAAAAAAAAAGATTTGTTTCAGGGGTGTTGTGAGTGATGAATTTGGGTTAGATCTCTTGCTGTTTGACATGATCCCAGGCACTCTTGTAAACCCATGTGGGAGGGCAGATGGGGCATTGGTTTAACATTCCAATTGAACAGGCGCCCTAATTAGAACATCCTCCCATTCGTTGACTCTGTTACACTTCCCGTTGTGTCAGAAAAGCAGCCAGAAAAATTAAGGACCCCACACACCCCAGACATTCTCTCTTCCACCCTCTTCAGTCGGGAAAAAAATACAAAAGTCTGAGGTTACGTACCAACCTCGTCCTGGGACCCCTTATACTTACTGTGTCCTCTGACTCCAGTAGGTGTAGTTCCTCTTTTGTGTTACTAAATCTGGCTCTATTTCCCTAATGGTTACATAAGAACATAAGAAATAGGAGCAGGAGTAGGCCATCTAGCCCTTCGAGCCTGCCCCGCCATTCAATAAGATCATGGCTGATCTGTCGTGACTCAGTTCCACATTCCCGCCCTCTCCCCGTAACCCTTAATCCCCTCACTTATCAAAAACTCATCAACCCGTGTCTTAAGAATATTTAGTGAGGCAGCCTCCACCACTTCAACGGGCAGAGAATTCCAGAGATTCACCATCCTTTGAGTGAAGAAGTTCCTCCTCAACTCCGTTCTAAACCGCCCCCCCTTTATCTTGAGACTGTGCCCCCTAGACCTACTGTCCTTTCTGAGCGGGAAGAGTCTCTCCACCTCTATCCTATCCATCCCATTCATCATCTTATATGTCTCAATGAGATTTCCCCATATTCTTCTAAACTCTAACGAGTACAAGCCTAGTTTATTCAGCCTCTCCTCATAGCTCAACCCCCTCAACTCCGGTATCAGCCTATATATGAGCCAGAAAAACTAAGATCTGGGTCTATGATTGTCCCTTTCAACCTGTATAACCCACAGCACTTACTTGGGAAATCCTTAGTTAACCTCCTTGTGGAAATTGTGATGACAGGTGGTTGTCTACACAGGTGGAACTTGTATCTTGAGCCCTTGATAAGGCAAATACCTGAGTGAATCCAGAGATCTATCATCCTGGACTAGATTCATGTACCTGCACACTTGGTAGTGGTTTAACTTTTGATTTAAGAATAAAACATTTGGCACAGTGGTTGTCACTGTTGCCTCACAGCGATAGGGACCAGGGCTCGATTCCCAGCTTAGGCCACTGTGTGGAGTTTGCATGTTCTCCCTGTGTCTGCATGGGTTTCCTCCCGGTACTTCGGTTTCCTCCCATGATCCAAAAGTGTGCGGGTTGGGTGGATTGGCCATGCTAAATTGTCCCCTAGTGTCAGGGGAACTAGCTAGTGTAAATGCATGGGGTCACAGGGATAAGATCTGGGTGGGATTGCAGTCGGTGCAGACTCGATGGGCCAAATGGCCTCTTTCTGCTCTGTAGAATTCTATGGTTCTTTCCAGTTGGCTACCTGGGTTATTACACAGCCATCCAGTACAGATACAAGGAGCCTGATGGCTTCCTTCTATGATGAGAAATGTTAAAGGACATCTGGCAACAGGCTATAGGACTGGGTGACATGCTCACCATACATCATCATTCTGAGGTCTGGAAGATTTTAAGTGCCGGGCATTGTTACAGATGAAAGGCAGGTTGCTCATGATCCCATCGATGTTGGGCTGTCCTTATTTGCAGGGTGTGATGACCATTGGTGCAAGGGGCTTTTCAAGCTAGAATGTGTTTCCTAAAGGGAGGGGCTGCATTCACATTGTTGGCGTCGGGGTCGCAAGCTGGAATCTGAATCTGAGGCAGGGCCCCAGCATTTCTGATATGATGTTGATGGCCTCGCTGAGTACAGGGAGAGGTGTGCTGGAGGGAATTGGCCGATTCTCAGGATTATCAAAAATAATGAGTGGGACCTGGATTCAATGAAGGAAGAGGTTCCATTGCTTCATCAGAGCAGCCTTGGAAAGGCTGGAGAACCTCAGATACAATAATCTTCTCAGGTCTGCTCTTCATTGCCTCATTGGGAGTAGCAGTGGTGCAATGGTACACACTGCATTTTTTCAGGATGCCAGCTCATCATTTCCCATATGAATGTCTATCTTGGTACCAGAGTTTCCTGATTGGAAACAAGGTATAGTAATCTGCAGCCCAGTGCTCGAGCTCCTACACATCGCTGACAATGAGCATCTCAAATACCAGATATGGCAACTGGAAAGGATAAGTTAACCACTACACAGGCTTCATGAATGGTGTTGAACTGACCAAGGATTGAACTCTCAGAATTTTAACAAACTGCACGCTAAACATGTCAGACTAATTGCAGAGCATCAACCTGGGAAGTTTGTATAACATGTCGAATTACACAGCCAGCACCGTAATGAGAGGAGGTTGTAGATAAATGGTTAAACCACATCTTGAGTACAGTACACATCTTTCAGTTAGGCACTTTACAATCTACTGGACCCAGAATCCCTATAGTGCAGAAGGAGGCCATTCTGCCTATTGAACTTCCACCGACAATAATCCCACCCAGGACCAACCCCTGTTACCCCACATATTTACCCAGCTAGTCTCCCTGACACTTGGTCAATTTAGCACGATCAATTAACCTAACCTGCACATCGTTAGACTGTGGGAGGAAACTGGAGCACGCAGAGGAAACCCACACAGACATGGGGAGAATGTATAATCTCCACACAGTCACCCGAGGCTGGAATCAAACCCGGGTCCCTGGCACTGTGAGGCAGCAGCGCTAACCACTGTGCTGCCCTGGGTTCAAAAATTCCAGAACATAATCACCATTGCCAATTTTTTGAACATCAGGTGATAGTATGGGGCAGCACGGTGGGACAATGGTTAGCACTGCTGTCTCACAATGCCAGGAACCCGGGTTCAATTCCCAGCTTGGTCACTATCTGTGTGGAGTTTGCATGTTCTCCCCATGTCTGCATGGGTTTCTTCCGGGCGCTCTGGTTTCCTCCCATAGTCCAAAGATGTGCTGGTTAGGTGCATTGGCCGTGCTAAATTCTCCCTCAGTGCACCCGAACAGGCGCCGGAATATGGCAACTAGGGGATTTTCACAGTAGCTTCTTTGCAGTGTTAATGTAAGCTTACTTGTGACTAATAAATAAACTTTATTAATTCAGCTACTGCCATTAATGCCTCTTCTAAAGCTACCTTTTGCTTCTTTACTTGTTCCAGTGCTATCATAAAGGGAGGGCTGCATCCACATCTTGATGTTAGGATCTCAGGCTGGAATTTGAATTTGAGCTACGACCCCAGGATCTCTGAGATGCCCTTAATGGCCTTTACCTGCATCATCATCCCTTTTGTCATGTGATCTTCTCTGCCTTTTGCCCTATCTGAGACCTTCCCTCTCCCCTGCCTTTCTCTGCCTCTGCACTAGTTTAAAACCTATCACATCTCTATTCTTCTCCAGTTCAAACAAAAGGTCACTGACCTGAAACATTAACTCTATTTCCCACCACAGATGAAGTCTGACTTGTCGAGCATTTCCAATTTTTATTTCTTGAATTTTGTATTCAGTTCCGGTTGCCGTGATGCACGGGAAATATTCCAAGTTCCTTTGAGTGTCGCGAAACTAATCCCCAAGTGTTCGAGTTGTGGAATGAGACTGAGAGGTCTTGGACTTGATTCTCAATTCCAGGGAACCCACGGTGGCACAGTGGTTAAGCACTGCTGCCTCACAGCGCCAGGGACCGAGGTTCAATTCCAGCCTTGGGTTACTGTCTGTGTGGAGTTTGCAATTCTCTTTGTGGCTGCATGGGTTTCCTCTGGGTGCTCTGGTTTCCTCCAGATGTCTTGACTGGCCATGCTAAATTGACCCTGCCAGGGGATTAGCAGGGTAAATATGTGGGGCTACGGGGATTGGGCCTGGGTGGGATTGTGGTTGGTGCAGACTTGATGGGCTGAAAGGCCTCCTTCTGCATTGTAGGGATTCTAATCCAAATAATTTCCAGGTGCTGATCAGGTGACATATCTGCATTGCTCACCTGATACAATCTTCAAATGTAAATGCCCTAATTGGACAAGAATCAGGTTTGGCATTCAAGTAGTGGTGCCATCACCGTAGGGAAATTTCAGCCATGGTATGTCCTGACACTGCCTTGTACAGTGGAGGAGACAACAGCAGCCTCACTGTGCAGAGGAACAGTCAAACATCTAATAGGAAAGTACCCAGCCTGATTGCACACATTAAACCCTCAGTGACAAAAAGAGTTTCCTCATTAAAAACAACATTTCTTAATTCCTCCCTACAGTCCCTTTGTAGTTTCTTCTGCTCTGCCCAAGATCACAAGAAACTACAAAGGGTTGTGGATGAAGTCCCAGTCCATCACACAAACCAGCCTCCCACCCACTTCCTGTCTACACTTCCTGCTGCCTCGGCAAAGCAGCCAGCATAATCAAGGACCCCCACCTACCCTGGACATACACTCTTCCACTTTCTTCCGTCAGGAAAAAGATACAAAAGTCTGAGGTCACATAATAACTGACACAAGAGCAGCTTCTTCCCTGCTGCCATCAGACTTTTGATTGGACCCACCTTGCACTAAGCTGATCTTTCTCTACACCTTAGCTATGACTGTAACACTGCATTCTGCACTCTCTCCTTTCCTTCTCTATGAACAGTATGCTTTGTCTGTATAATGCACAAGAAATAGTACTTTTCATTCTCTACTAATATATGTGACAATAAATCAAATCAAATCAGTCCTTGACTAACATGCATCAGATTTTTGGGTTTTGGTGAATTGTAAATTCAACATTGTCTTCTGGCCATCCCTGGCACATTAGCTTTGAGGAGATTAACAGGTCGTTAATATGAGGTGAGCATGTTCGTCCCTGCTGCACTTTGAAAACAATAGAACATCCAGAAGATGCTGGGCCATTGACATGCCAGAAGCTATTTTCATAATGCACCTACTCCTGTTCTCACTCTCACAGGCATTCTCAAATCCCTTAAGCCTGCAAATGGGGTACTTGAAATACAGTGCTGAAAGGTGTCTACATTGACCCGAGTGTCATCAGGGGGATTAACAGGATAAATGTGTGGGGTTATAGGAATAGGGTCTGGATAGTGTTGCATTCAGTACAGACTCAATGGGCTGAATGGCCTCCTTCTGTACTGTAGGGATTCTGTGATATGGCAAAAGGCTGACGTTGAATATTTCTTTCAAGTAAATTGCACATGTAGGACCAAGGGCACAAGTTCAAACTAGTGAAAGCTATTTCAGGAATGATTTCGGGAACTCCTGCTTCCCATCAATAAAAAACTGATCAGCAATTCGAACAGATCGCCTGATAAGAGCGGGTGGAGGTGAAACCATGGGATCGTTCAAAAGACAACTGATTGCTGTGGCAAGGCAAACATGTCATGCTTGGCAATGGATGTGTCAATGCGAATGGACTCACCTCCCTCCTCCACAGTTATTGTGGAGACTGTGGGAGCACTGAGGGAAAATGTAGTCAGGACTGATCATGTACTGGGCAGGTGTGATTAACAATACAGGCTTTCTCCATATCAGATTGGCATGATTGTCCCTGGCAGCGAGCAGTGCCTTTTCCTTCACATCCGCTTACCAGTGTCGCTATCTGATATCTTTGCAGCTGCCTGAGTAAACTCCATCTCTGAGATTTCATCGAATGTCTCTTGATAAGGTCAAATTGTGAGACGCGCAGTGCAAAGCTATGTTCCCACTTACCTTAATTGGCCTATATTACTCTGCACCCTCCCTCGATCATATTCCAAGTACACAGAAACATAGAAAATATCTGCAGGAGTAGGTCATTCAGCCTTTCCAGCCTGCACCACCATTCAATATGATCATAGTTGATCATGCACTTTCAGTATCCCACTCCCATTTTCTCTCCTTACCCCTTGATCCCTTTAACTGCGAGGGCCACGCCCAGCTCCCCCTTGAACATATCTAACCAACTGGCCTCAAACAGCTTTGTGAGGTAGAGAATTCCACAGGCTCACGACTCCTCATTTGAATGGCTTACCCCTTATTCATAGACTATGACCCTGAGTTCTGTACCTCCCCAACACTGGGAACACTCTTCCTACATCTAGCCTGTCCAGTCCCATCAGGATTTTATATTTTGATATAATGAGACCCCCTTTCATTCTTCTAATTTTCAATGAGTAAAAGACCAGTTGATCCCGTCTCTCTTCTGATGTCAGTCCTGCCATTCCAGGAATCAGTCTGGTTAACCTTTGCCGGATTCCTTCAATAGCAAGACGATCATATGCTCCTCAGACTAGGAGAGCAGAACTGTCTACAATACTCAAGGTGTGGTCTCACCAAGGCCCTGTATAACTGCAGCAAGATATCTTTACTCCTATATTCAAATCCTTTTGCTATTAAGACCTGCATGTGATTAGCTATCCTCGCCGCCTGCTACACCTGTACGCCAACCTTCAGCGACTATTCACCATGACACCCAGATCACCTTGCATTTGCCCTTTCCTAAACTGCCACCATTTAGATAATAATCTTCCTTCCTGATTTTGCCATGAAAGTGGATTACCTCACATTTATCCACATTATATTCCATTTGTCAAGTATTTGCCCACTCAGTCAGCCTGCCCAAGTCACCCTGCAGTCTCTAAGCATCCTCCTCACAGCACACACTGCCACTCAGCTTAGTGCCATCTGAAAATTTGGAAATATTACATTCAATTCCTTCTTCCAAATCATTAATGTATATTGTGAATACCTGGGGTCCCAGCACTGAACCCTGCAGTACCTCATTAGTCACTGTCTGCCACTCTTTTTGAAAAAGACCTGTTTATTCCCACTCTCTGCCAGCCAGTTCTCTATCCATGACAATATATTGAGTTTAAATTTTGCTCACAAATCTCTTTGTGGGGCCTTATCAAAAGTGTTTTTAAAGTCCAGATACACAACATCCACTGGTTCATCCTTGTCCACTCAACTGGTCACATCCTCAAAAAATTACAGAAGATATATCAAGCACAATTTCCCTTTACTGAATCCATGCTGACTCAGACCGATCCTGTCACTGCTTTCCAAATGCTCAGTTATTGCATCCTTAATAGTTGACTTCAGTACTTTCCCCACCACCAATGTCAGGCTAATCGGTGTATAATTCCCGGTTTCCTCTCTCCTTCCTTTTTAAAAAGTGGGGTTCATTAATTACCCTCCAATCCACTGGAACTCTTCCAAAGTCTATCGAATGCTGGAAAATGATCACCAATGATTCTACTATTTCTAGGATACTTCATTGAGTGTTCTGGAATGCAGAGCATCAGGCCCTGGGGACATTGAGTTTTAATCCCAGCTATTTCCCCAAAACAGTTTCCTGACTATTAAGGATTTCCTTCAGTTGCTCCTTCATGCTAGACCCTTTGTCCGCCAGTATTTCTGGAAGGTCATTTATGCCTTCCTTAGTGAAGACAGATCCACTGGTCTGCCATCTCTTTGTTGCCCATTATGAATTCACCTGCTTCTAACTGTAAGGGACCTACATTTGTCTTCACCAGTCTTTTTCTCTTCACATATCTATAGAAGCTTTTACAATCAGTATTTATGTTTTCTGCAAGTCTAATCGTGTATTCTATCTTTCCCTTCTGAATTAAATCCTTTGCCCTCCTCTGCTGGATTTTAAATTTCTCCCAGTCCTCAGGTTTGCTGTTTTTTCTGACCGACTTATATTCCTCCTCTTTGGTTTTAACAGTAGCCATGGATGAGCCACCTTCCCCATTTAACTCTTATTTCAGATAGGGATGTACAATTGTTGATGCTCATCCATGTGTTCTTTAATTGTCTGCGATTGCCTACGTACTGTCAAACCCTCAAGTATCCTTTGCCAGCTTATCCTAGCCAATGCATGTCTCATACCATCAAAGTTAGCTTTCCCCAAGTTCGGGACCCTAGCCTCAGATTTAACTCTGTCACTCTCCATCTTCATAAAGAATTGTACTCTCTGTCCCCAAAGGATCTCATACCACAAGGTTGCTAATCAATCCTCTCTCATTACACAATACCCAGTCTAGAATGGCCTTCTCTCTAGTTGATTCCTCAACATATTGGTCGAGAAAACCATCCCTTTTACATTCCAAGAAATCCTCCTCAATCGCATTGCTACCAGTTTTGTGAGCCCAATAAATATGCAAATTGAAGTCACCCCTAATAACTGCTGTACCCTTATGACACACATCTCTAATTTCCTGCTTGATGCCATCCTCAACCTCACTGGTGTACCTCTTCACAATTCCAATACTATGCCCCGTGGTGACTCGAGTGGAACTACAAGTGCTTGAAAGTGCCCTGTGAAAGTTGGCATTCATCACAATAGATTGTATGATTCATCTCCCAGAATCCAGGCCACAGGCATGTCTTAGCTCTGATGAGGAATCATCCAGAGCTGAAACATTAACTCTATTCTCTCTGCACAGAAGTTGTCAGAGATTATTCAGCATTTTCTGTTTTTGGTTGTGATGTCTTTAGAATCCCTACAGTGCAGAAGGAGACCATTTGGCTCATCAAGTCTGCACCGACCCTCCAAAAGTGCACTCTACCTATGACCACTTCACTTACCTAGCCTGTGTGTTCATTGTTCATGGCAAATCCACCTAACCCGCACATCTTTCGACTATGGGAGGATACTGGAACACCCAGAGGAAACCCACGCAGACACGGGGGGGACCATGCAAACTCCATACAGACAGTGACCCAAGCTGGGGATTGAACCCGAGTCCCTGGCACTGTGAGGTCACAGGCATTTGGCCTCTGATCTTCGGGTAAGCATTGTCCAAGGCGGTCTGCATGACACACGACAATGCAGAGTCATTGAGCAGAAACTGATAGCCTAGTTCTGCACACGTGAGGACGGCCTCAACTAGGATCTTGGGTTCATGTCACACTATCTGTAACCCCCATGACTTGCCTGGACTTGCAAAACCTCACTAACTGTCCTGGCTGGAGATAATACACATCTCTTTAACCTGTGCTTAACCCTCTCTCCACTCACATTGTCTGTATCTTTAAGACTTGATTACCTGTAAAGACTCGCATTCCAATGATTATTTTGTAAACAGAGCTTGTGCTTTATATGCCCTGTTTGTAAACAGAACTCCCACTTATCTGATGAAGGAGCAGCGCTCCGAAAGCTAGTGGCTTGTGCTACCAAATAACCTATTGGACTTTAACCTGGTGTAGTGAGACTTCTTGCTGTGAGGCAGCAGTGCTAACCACTGTGCCACTCTTTCATTGCTAAAGAACACAATCATAGTTTTCTGCCCTAATATGAAGCCATGAACTAGTTCAACAATCACAGATTTGTATGACAAGAAATACAAAGTAAAGCTTGTAAAGCAAAGAAAAGAAATACAAAGTAAATACAAAGCCCGTTGAAGTGGTGGAGGCTACCTCGCTAAATATATTTAAGTCATGGGTAGATAAGTTTTTGACAGACAAGGATATTAAGGGTTATGGGGAGAGAGTGGGAAAGTGGAACTGATCCACTTCAGATCAGTCATGATCTTATTGAATGGTGGGGCAAGCTTGAAGGGCTAGATGACCTACTCCTGCTCCTATTTCTTATGTTCTTATGTTCTTACGTAAAGTTAAAGTTTATTTATTAATAGGCTTACTTTAACACTGCAATGAAGTTACTGTGAAATTCCCCTACTCGCCACACTTTGGTACCTGTTTGGGCCAATGCACCTAACGAACACGCCTTTCAGATTATGGGAGGAAACTGGAGCACCTGGAGGAAACCCACGCAGACACAGGGAGGATATGCAAATTCCACACAGACAGTGACCCAAGCATGGGAATTGAACCCAGGTCCCTGGCGCTGTGAAGCAGCAATGTTAACTACTATGCCACCGAGCCTCCCAGAGCTAACATCCAAGGTCACTCAAAGCATCTTTCAACAGAACAGACATCAGTTCGGACCATACAGTTTCCCTACAAAGACTCCACAACGTATAGGTTTCTCTAATCAATGCATTGGATTGTCTGGGGTGTGATCTCTGGATCAACAAGAGCTAAAACCATCTTTTCCATTGTCAATACTTGGGAATCTGATATGATTCGGAATATTTGATCAATTCTTTTTGCCTGCAATGTGGGATTGATTTTTAAATATTTGTTCAAGAAGGTGAGGACTTATTGCCCATCTCAGAGCTCTGATGAAGAGTCATCCTTGTTTCTTTGGAAGGAACTCTTCAAATGCAGACAATAAAATTATAACAAAACTTACTCCAACTTATAAATCAAAGAAAGGGTTTAATATAGAAACTACATTATTCCAAATTTGGGGCATCGCCCTGGGCCAATCCAAATTCCCCACAATTCCCAACAGGTTCTTATTTATGGTGTGTCAGCTGACCATCACATCATTCTATAATTGGTACCATGGTTTACTGGATCAGCTGACCCTTACAGCTTGTTACCATTGGTCACATTACATCCAATACAAAGTTGCCACTGGTTACATTCTAACAATCCTGAATCAAAATGAAGGCTCTATTCTCTCTTCCCAGATGCTGTGAGACCTGCTGAAATTTTCCAGCATTTTCTGTTTTCATCTCCTGTGTCATTACTCCCTTGAAAAAGTATTTGTGGGTGAAATTTTCCTGTCCGATCCACCACGGGAATTGTACAGGCTGTGACAGAATCATGCGAATGTTGACCAAATGGGATTTTCTGGTCTTGAGGCAAGTGCAGCTCTGAGAGAAGGAATGTGTGATAGAACTCAATTCAAGTTGGCTTTCCTACTGTGCCAAAACTTAACCACAAGGAGTCGTGTTTACAAACTCAGGGCAACAAAAGATGATGGAAATCACAGAGAAAACATTTTTCCTGAATGCTTGGCAAGTACACTGGTAAGATTACTGTCTGAGGTATCGGAAGTCGGAAACTTACTGAGTTTCAAGAAGAAATGCGACACACTCTTGTCAGCAAATGGGATTCATGGTTATTAGAAACGTACCAAGTGTATACTCTTTATATGTAGACCAAAGATCTTCCCCTGCTTGAAATTGGTATCGTATTGACGTTAGTAGCTACTAGTCCTAATTATAGAAACTTATAAGTAGGTAAATGAATGTATAAATTATGATGAGTACTGAAGCAGCAATTAATATTGGACATGCCCACATTGTCCATTGCAATCAGCTTGAGATTTGGTTTGGTTATAGCTTTGATTTCTATCCCCAAACAGTGAAAGGGAACTGAGGTTGAGATGGAGAATTTGGGTGAGATTCCCTGGCCTCCCAGACTGGAGAATCCCGCCAGTTTGAATCGCCAGAGAATTCCGGCCAATTTTTCTGGTTTAAACTGGATTCAAATTCAATATTCTTTTTAGTGTTTAAATTAAATCCTAAGTGTTGCTCCGAAGTGTTTTGCAGGATTGTGGACCCAAATGTATGCTTTCCAATAATCCAAACACCTGGAGTTCTCAACAAGGACAAAGTCAATTGGACTATTTAACTGATATTTGGTCAATTAAAGGGAGTCTGAATAGATCCCATTCTTTCGACAGTGTTGTTTAGACACTTTTCATTGAAAAATAGCACAGGAACAGGGGGAAAAAATTATTTTCGTAACACTTCTAAATCCAAATTTCATTGTTTCATCTCAATGTTATCTCAAAGCATTTTTTCCCCATCTATTGCTGAATAAAACTAATGGTGCTTGATCCAATAATGCCACAGATTTGATCTGCCTTATCATCGGAGGATGCTGGGCCCATCTGTGTACCTGCAGATGGTAGGCGATTTAACTAACTACATTAGGAAATATTTAAATGCACTGGGAACTGCCACTAACTTGATTACATCTGTAGGCTGAGTAATGAATTATAAAAGAATGGGATCCTGAAGCAATAAAGGTACAGATAATTTCTTTGGAATGCCATCATCTCTTTGTGTTTCCAATAAATTTGCAGTTAATATAATCAAACAAAGTAAAATGAGCCATTATAATTAAGTTCTTAATCACATGAACTTAATGTAAGTAATATGATCCTAATTTTTTTTGTACATTTCATTTCCTTGGTAAAAAGTTAGTGTTCCACACCCCCAATTTCCCCCACGTGATCTGGTCCAGCAAGCATTAACTGCTGCCCATTTGGGGCAGCAAGGTGGCGCAGTGGTTAACACTACTGCCTCACAGTGCCAAGGACCTGGGTTCGATTCCCGGCTTGGGTCACTGTCTGTGTGGAATTTGCACATTCTCCCTGTTTCTGCATGGGTTTCCTCTGGGTGCTCCAGTTTCTTTCCACACTCCAAAGATGTGCGGGTTAGGTGGATTGGCCATGCTAAATTGAGCCTAGTGTCAGGGGATTAGCAGGGTGTTACGTGGTGTTATGGGGATAGGGTGGGATAGTTTTCGGTGCAGACTCAATGGGCCAAATGCCTCCTTCTGTAATGTAGGGATTCTATGATTCAATAAAATACTCCTAATGCACAGTTAAGGGATTGGAAATTATTATTGGCTCTTTTGGTTGAATGAAAGATGTAACTGGTACTAATCAAGAGCCTTGTGTGTCCTTTGTTTCTCTGTCAGTATCATGTTATTCATACACATGAGAGATTGCATGAGATCCATGTTGCCAGTTCTGCAGTCACACCGTTAGAAAAAAGAGACTCTGAGATGCATGGAATTAGGGGCCGTCCTACTACTGGCCAATAAAATGCCAATTTTTGGCTGCAACTGCACTCTAAGAACAAGCCCTTTGGTTTTACCAGGCTGGTAATTCAAAGAGATTGGAGTAGAAATATCTACACGAGCATTCAGTCATACAACAAACAACTGCATACAGCCTTGGTGAGGCCTCACTTGGAGTACTATGTCAGGATACTCCTTCCCTTCTGTAGCATGTTTCATGGCAGTGGGAGGCTGCGTGCTACTCGTTGGTGGTGAGATCTTATAGTCCTGCCATTGTCAATGGAGTTTCCCACTGAATGCGCCCCTCACTGCCAGGAAACCTGCAGCAGGGGTGCACCATTGGTGGGAATCATAGATGTGGAGATTCCGGTGTTGGACTGGGGTACAACAGAAAGAAATCCCACAACACCAGCTTAAAGTCCAACAAGTTTATTTGTAGCAAATGCTGCAAGCTTTCAGAACAGGCTGTCCTTTCGTCAGGTGGCTGGGTGTTCTGAATCATAGAATCAAAGAATCCCTGCAGTGCAGAGAGAGACCATTCAGCCCATTGTGTCTGCACCAACAACAATCCCTCCCAGGCCTTTTTCCTGTAACCTCATGCATTTACTCTGACACTCAGGGGCAATTTAGCATAGCCAATTAACCTAACCCGCACATCTTTGGGACCATTAGATCCCGTTGGTGTAAATGGCAGCAAGATTTTAACATGTACCACTTTTCATCTCTTTGCTGAAGAAAGGATATACTTAGCCCCTAGCCCCAGGGAATTGCAACAAAAAATCCAACAGCTTGATTCCTGGGATGAAACTTTTCTCCCATGCAGAGAGATTGAATAGGCTAAATCTTTATTCCCATGAGTTTAGTGGAATGAGAGATACTCCAGTTGAAGCATACAATATTTTTAAAGGGCTTGAGAAGGCAGATTCAAGGAGAAGAATTTCCCCAAACGGGAAGGCTAGAACAAGTGGTCATAATATCAGAAATTCAGAATAAGAGATCAACCATTTAGGATAGGAGAGAAGTTTCTTCATCCAAAGATTTGTGAATCTTAGAAATTCTCTATCCAGGGTGTTGTGGATGCTTAGTTATGGGTATATCCAACAATGCAATAAACTGCTTTGTGGTTTGTCTGGGAATCAAAGGATATAGGGATGATACAGGAAGGGATAGCTGAGGTTGAAGATTTCAGAAGTCATATCGGATGGTGGACCAGGCTTGAAGGGCCGAATAGCCACCTTCTGCTCCTATTTCTTATCCATATTTAAAAACTCATAAGGCTAAATATTGGATTGTCTCCGTGGCATTGACTCATTCAAAATAAAAATACCCTTGAAGTGGAAAAAGAACATACTGTAAAAAGCACAAGTGGAATCTTATCTAATTGAATCGTAACAATGGTCTGGCATCAAAGAGAAATTCTGGTCCATGTAATGTACACTGGTGACCCCAAAGCTGCAAGCTCACTGTTGGGCAATGCACATTCCTTCTCCAGGGTCAGCTGGGTGTGGACAAAGTCATGGAAAAAAGGCAGATACTGGAACCTCACCATGGGCTATGTCCATCTTAAACCTTTTGATATTTTGACCAGCTTCAGGAACAGATACACAAGGTCCTCTGACTTGTCTGCATTCCTCTATTACTGGTGATAACCTTGCAATATGTATGAGGTTTTAGAAGAAGGGCTATGTTTTAAACTGGCTCTTCTTAATCAAGATAATACGAAGCATGCAACCTTCTGCTAGTTTTGCCTTTGTCACTACATGTGTGGAGTTTCCTACCCCTGTGTCTGAGTAGGTTTCCTCCGGGTGCTCCAGTTTCCTCCCACAGTCCAAAGATGTGCGGGTTAGGTGGATTGACAATGCTAAATTGCCCCTTAGTGTCAGGGGGCTAACTGGAGTTAAATAGGTTATGGGGATAGGGCCTGGGTGGGATAGTGGTTGGTGCAGACTCGATGGGCCATTTGGCCTCTTTCTGCATTGTGCGATCCTATGATTGCCTTGTGGACCAGGGTCCCAGGTCAAGTCCTACTGAAACTCAAGTGCCATATTAAACACAAAGTGAGGGCAGACGGCTTTGCTTTTGCAGACTTACTGACTTAGAGCTCTGAAACAGAGAGGAAGAATCCTAACATGAGCAGCAAGTAAATAGTAGCTGTTGTGAGCTGGAAGGAAAAGGAATGTTCTCTGTTAACTACCATATAGAATGTTGGTAGGAGCTCAGCCTCTGGTTGAAGAGATGGAATCTCCCAGGCATATAAGAACGTGAGAAGATTTGCCCTGGGGTGGTCTAGAGAAGAAATCACTGGTGTGGGTCCTGTTGCTGGATGTTGGTTTGGGAATTCTCAGGGGACTCAGGACAAAAGGGAAATGCTTTTGATGGATGCTGGATGATATGGCTCAGCAAAATTTGGAGGAGCAAGCCCATCGAAAGCTGTGAGTAACTTTGGACTGGTTCCTGTAAAGACTACCACTCTGCCGAGAGAGTTGTGTAATACACAAGCTTGGGGTGGGTGATTGGTTGTTACAAAACCAATAAGGAATACCTGTTCTGTCATTTAGAATATTAGTTGCCGACTGAGTAATGTTTAGCCGATGTTCGTTTTGGTTTGTTTGTTACAGTAAAGGACTTAAAATTTGAAATCCTGAGAGATTCCTTCAAGTCAGTCAGTGTGAAATATCAGAAAAAGTTATTATTCTCTATGAAAATCACATAACTCCTTTGCATGACACGAAAGAAATTGAATAGCATCAGCCTTGGGAAAAAAGATTGCGTACTTGGTTTGGTACTGACGCGAAAAGTGGTAAGCCATGATTTGAAGCAAGTGACTAAAAAGAACATCTTGCCATGCTGGTCAATGAGATTTTGAAAGTTAATCTAACTCACTACAATGGTATCACATTGCATCATCGATATGTTATTTTGAGTACCAGCAGGTAAAAATTGGCTGAAAGCAAAGTAACTTCCAAATAAACGATCCGGTTTGAAGCTATGGGACCTTTACACAATCATAGAATCCCTACTGTATAGAAAAGGCCATTTGGCCCATCGGGTCTGTACCAACCACATCTTATCCAGGCCCTAGCCCCATGTGCTCGCCCTACTAATCCCCCTGAGGGGCTATTTAGCATGGCCAATCAACCCAACCCGCACATCGTTGAACTGTGGGAGGAAACTGGAACACCCGGAGGAAACCCACGCAGACACGGGGAGAATGTGCAAACTCCACACAGACTTTTCTCCTATGTGGAGAGATTGAATAGACTAAATCAGGCTGGAATTGAACCCGGGTCCCTGGCGCTTTGAGAGAGCAGTGCTAACCACTTGACTTCAAGATAGTTTAATCAATTTTGAATATATCAACCTAAGGCTATATTAAATTTGGTAATTACAGCTAACCAGTTTGACACATTCAACCCCACACAATATATGAGATGAAGTAATCTCAGAATGTTTGCTTGCTGAAAATATAGTTGAACAACACAGCAAAACAGGTTTTCATCTCAGTCCATAATCAATGATTTTCATTTCAATATAAACTGAGAAGATACTTCAAAAACAGGGGCATGGCGGCATGTTGGTAATGCCATTGAACTACTTGCCCAGAGGCCCAGACATATGGGGGGAGGGTGGAATTCTCCCATTCCGTCCGGCATGGGAATCGGAGCAGGCGGCGGACGGACCATGCAAAGGTCCATTGACATCAGGAGGGATTCTCTGGTGTTGGGGTGAGCGTGGCTGGAAAATCGCACCCTGCTTTTATGGCCTTGCTCACAGGAGACTGGGAATTCCCACCCAAGGTCAATGGACAGTTCCACTGTCCGCTCATCGCTCGCTCCGATTCTGTGGCGGGCCAGGCAGTAGAATTCCAGCAATGATCTGGGGACATGGGCTCAAATCGCACCATGGCGGCATAGTGGTTAGCACTGCTACCTCACAGCGCCAGGGACTCTGGTTCGATTCCGGCCTTGGGTGACTGTGTGTGGAGTTTGCACGTTCTCCCCATGTCTGTCTGGGTTTCCTCCAGATTCTCCGGTTTCCTCCCGAAATGTGTCGGCTTAGGGGAGTTATCAGTGTAAATATGTAAGATTACAGGGATTGGGGGAGGGGAGAATGCTCTCGGGGGAGTCAGTGCAGACTTGATGGGTTGAATGACTTCCTTCTGCACTGTAGGAATTCTATCTTGTCAAATCGAACTTCAATTAATATATCTGGAATTGTGAAACTAGTCTCAGTAATGGTGACCATGAAACCATCATTTAAAAACATATCTGTTTCACTACTGGCCATCCTTACCTGGTCTGGCCTATAGGTGACTCCAGATCCACAGCAATGTTATTGATTCTTAACTGCCTTCTGAGATGGCCTGGCAAGCCCCTCAGTTCAAGGGCAATTGGGGATGGGCAAAAGTTCCAGACCAGCCCAAGTAATGGACCAAGCTAGAGTCCCAGGCTAGCCACACCGATCTACATTGACTATGGCAAGGTCTGCAAGACATAACAGGCTGCAAGACGAAGACACGTAAAATCGCTGGCTCCAACGCATCCCTCTCTGATGAGCTCAATACATTCTATGCCCGTTTTGAGCAAGTGGTCAGCGAGAGTATGCTCTCCATATTGGAAGCCCTGGATGAACCTGTATCTGGGGTCACCACTGCAGATATCAGAGCTGCTTTCCCAAAGGTCAACCGATGGAAAGCGACTGGCCTGGATGGGGTACCTGGACTAGTACTCAGATCCTGCGCGGTTCAGCTGGCAGGAGTATTCACACCCCAACCCTGCCACAGCAACCTCTGCAAGACATGCCGGATCATCGACATGGATACCATCATCACACGTGAGAATACCGTCCACCAGGTACATGGTAAATACTCTTGCAACTCGGCCAACATTGTCTACCTGATACGTTGCAAGAAAGGATGTCCCGAAGCATGGTACATTGGGGAGACCATGCAGACGCTACGACAACGGATGAATGAACATCGCTCGACAGTCACCAGGCAAGACTGTTCCCTTCCTGTTGGCGAACACTTCAGTGGTCACGGGCATTCAGCCTCTGACCTTCGGGTAAGTATTCTCCAAGGCGGCCTTCACGACACACGACAGTGCAGAGTCGCTGAACAGAGACTGATAGCCAAGTTCCGCACACATGAGGACGGTCTCAACAGGGATCTTGGGTTCATGTCGCACTATCTGTAACCCCCGTGACTCGCCTGGGTTTGCAAAACCTCACTTACTGTACTGTCTGGAGACAATACACATCTCTTTAAACTGTGATCAGTGCTCCTTCCACTCACATTATCAGCCACTTCAGGTCTTGAACAGCAGGTTAGGTGTAAGGATTCGCATTCTAATCAGTAATCTCTAAACTGTCTGTGCTTTATATGCTCTGTCTGAGGCCAGAACTCTCCATTCACCTGACGAAGGGGCTAACCCGAAAGCTTGCGAGTATATTATCAAATAAATAGGTTGGACTAAAACCTGGTGTTGTCAGACTTTTTACCAGGAGTATTCACAGACATCTTCAACCTCTTTACAACTATCTGAGGTCCCTATCTGCTTCAAGAAGATGACTATCATCCCGGTTCCTAAGAAAAACCAAGCAGTGTGCCGTAATGACTATTGGCCAGTGGCTCCGACATCCATCATTATGAAGTGCTTCGAAAGGCTTCGAAACTATTGTTTTCTGAAACTACTGTATTGCTGGGCACAAGCTACTTCATATATCTCATTTTTTAATGGCACAAATCAATTCCAGTCTCCTGGACTACCTAGATCCATTACAGTTTGCCTACTGCCGCAACAGATTCACAGCAGATGCCATCTCCCTGGCCCTGCACTCAATCCTGGAACACATATGTCAGACTCCTATTTATTGACTGTTGCTCAGGACACATATGTCAGACTCCTATTTATTGACTATTGCTCAGCCTTCAACACCATCATTCCCACAAAACTCACCTCCAAACTCCGTGGCCTGGGCCTTGGCACCTCCCTCTGCAACTGGATCCTGAACTTCTTAACTCACAGACCACAATCAGTAAGAATAGGCAACAACAACTCTCCACAATCATCCTCAACACTGGTGTCCCACAAGGCTGTGTTCTCAGCGTCTACTATACTTCTTATACACCTATGACTGTGTGTCCAAATTCCCCTCCAATTCGATTTTCAAGTTTGCTGACGACACTACCGTAGTGGGTCGGATCTCAAACAATGATGAGATAGAGTACAGGAATGAGATATAGAATCTGGTGAACTGATGCAGCAACAATAAGCTCTCCCTCAATGACAACAAAACAGAAGATTGTCATCGACTTCAGGAAGCGTAAAAGAGAACATGTCCCCTTCTACATCAATGGGGACAAAGTAGAAAGAGTTGAGAGCTTCAAGTTTTTAGGTGTCCAGATCACCAACAACCTGTCCTGGTCCCCCCATGCTGACACTATAGTTAAGCAAGTCACCAACGCCTCTACGTTCTCAGAAGCCTAAGGAAATTTGGCATGTCAGCTACGGCTCTCACCAATTTTTACTGATGCACCATAGAAAGTATTTTTCCTGATTGTATCACAGCTTGGTATGTCTCCTGCTCTGCCCAAAACTGCAAGGAACTACAAAAGGTCGTGAATGTAGCCCAATCCATCACACAAACCAGCCTCCCATCCATTAACTCTATCTACAGTTCCCGCTGCTTCAGCAAAGCAGCCAGCATGATAAAGGACACCACTCACCCTGGACATCCTCTCTTGCACCTTCTTCCATCGGGAAAAAGAGACAGAAGTCTGAGGGCACGTATCAACCGACTCAAGAACAGCTTCTTCCCAGCTGCTGTCAGACTTTTGAACGGACCTACCTCGCACTAAGCTGATCTTTCTCAACACCCTAGCTATGACTGGAACACCACATTTCTGCACTCTGCTGTTTTCTTCTCTATGAACGGTATGCTTTGTCTGTATACCGCTCAAGAAACAATACTTTTCACTGTATGTTAATACATGTGACAATAATAAATCAAATCAAATCAAATCAGAATGCTGGCCTTGTCAGCAACGCCACATCCCATTAAAGAACATAGAAAAAAGTAACAAAAGTAGTCAAGTGCTTTTTATTACATTAAAGGTGATATACAAATTCCTTTGTTGCAGTTTTTTTTTGATCTTCAGTCTATTTCTCAATGGTAATCAATTTAAAACCAAACATTCTTATAGAATCAGGAATTATTCTACATTGTCCTATTAACTCACAAAAATGGGCTCCATAATCCCATGAGACTTGTCAGAACCAATGTTAAAGAATCCTTTTCTGTTGGAAAACTAATCTCTAACATAGAGTCGCTTATCTAAACTTCCAGTGCAGACAGAGATGCTTTCTGGAATTGAATATTTCAGGCAGGGTTCACACTGACTACCTGAAAACTGGTGGGGAGACTCTGTTTCTGAGTAATTTTGGGATGCATATCACAATTTTGTTATCATCAGGTACTCACCTGGGCTGCGTCAGGCCTTCCTACTGAATTAAGCTTGGCGTGGGGTGGAAATTCTGCCACTGAGAGCTTAATGCCATCATCTGCCTGGAATAGAGCCCAATGTTATTCTGTCTCTCATTGCAACTCAGCCCATCGTTCTAGGAGGGTCCTAAGGCAAAGTGCTCAAAACTGAACACGAGGTCCTAAAAGAGGTCTGACCAGTCCTCTATAACTGCACTTGTATTTTCTCACATTTATATTTTATACGTCTTCCTGATGAAGCACATAGTTCATTAGACCTTATGATTGCATTTTGTGCCTTCAAGTCAGCTTTTAATGACTTACATACCTGGATCATTAAATCCCTTTGTTCATTCACTACCACCTCATTTAGATTATCCTCCCAACTGCCATTCTTATCTCCAAAGTGTACAGCCTCAAACTTTGTTACATTAAACCTCGGATGCCACTTATCCATGTTCTTTTTACCATTTGCAGTTCTCTTGATCTTCAGAATGTCATTTACGTCCTTGGAAATACCAATCTCCATCCCAAAATTAAAGTCATTTTGTAACTTTCGCATCCAGAATAAAGCACTGGAATCAAATTCTTGCACCAAGTTCTAACGTCTCAAGTTTCCTCAGCTTTCTGCCGAGCCTGAGAGAGGAGCCAGGCACCAATTTCACAAAATCATTTCTGACAGGCAAGTGATTTTTGATTAAGGGTCATCTAGACGCGAAATATTGGATCTATTCTCCCTCCACAGATGCTGTCAGACCTGCTGAGATTTTCCAGCATTTTCGGTTTTTGTTTCAGATTCCTGCTCCGCAGCCATTTGCTTTTATCCAAGTGATTTTTGAATTTGCTTCATAAAAATACAATCTCAGGACACGCTGATAACTGTTTTTTTGAGATATCTGTGGATTTGAGTAGCATGGTGGCACAACGGTTGGCACTGTGGCTCACAGCGCCAGGGACCTGGGTTCAATTCCGGCCTTGGGTGACTGCATGGAGTCTGTATGTTCTTCCTACATTTGTGTGGGTTTCCTCCGGATACTCCGGTTTCCTCCCACAGTCCGCAAGACGTGCTGGTTAGGCGCATTCGCCGTGCTAAATTCTCCCTCAATGTACCCAAACAGGTGCCAGAGTGTGGCAGTTAGGGGATTTTTACAGTAACTTCATTGCAGTGTTAACATAAGCCTACTTTTCACACTAATAATTAAACTTTCCATTTCTGGCTCTGAAGGGAATTGCCTAAGATAAGATACTGGCATTTGGGTAGCATCTTGGATAACTAAAGGGTGTTCAAAAGGTTTTCAATAGTCAATAAAGTTTGTTGAAGAGGGGACAATGCTATAATATAGGAAAGATAATAGCTTATTTGTGCACTGCAAGTGTCCACAAGCACAAGTGTGATTATGAGTTAACAATCTGTTTTAGTCCTATTGATTGAGAAGCAAATTTTGGTCAGGACACCATGGATAGTAAATTACCTAATCAGTTGCTCTCCAGTAGATCTTGTTATCCCGACTTAAGGCTGGAAGAAACTTACTTTAGTTTATTATCTGACTTTAAGTAAGTACCAGCAAAATGCTCACTATGGACCAGCTGTTTGGAAAGATATTGATACTTGAAGCTCCCCACTCACCCAGCTCAAATCAGCTTGCAATCTGCACTTCACTTGCACATTCCTCGCGCATCATTGCACACAGCAGCAGATTGTACGCTGTTGCGGAATCTGAACCGATATTCACTGACGCAACGCTGAACAGTCTGCTGAGACTTGATTCCTGCAAATCTGAGAGCATCTTGAGTGTTTTTCCAGAACCGCTGCCATCTGTGAGATGGAGGGAACCCCACAGTGCCGATAGAGAGGGACTTTCAAGATTTTAGAATCAAACAATAGAATCCCTACAGTGCAGAAAGACGCCATTCAACCCATCGAGCCTGTACCAACAACAATCCCACCCAGGTCCTAACCCCATCACTCCTGGTAATTTTACTGACGCCAGTTCGCATGGCCAATCAACCTAACCTGCACCTCTTTGGATTGTGGGAGGAAACCAGAGCACCTGGAGGAGAATGTGCAAACTCTACACAAACAGGGACCCAAGGCCAGAATTGAACCTGGGTCCCTGATGCTGTGAGGCAGCAGCACTAACCACTGTGTCACCGTGCCGATCCAGCGACAATAAAGGAATGCTGATGCATGCCCAAGTCAGGGTGGCTTGCAACTTGGAGGGGACCTTGGGATGGTGGTGCTCCAGGGTCTGGGTGATGATGCCAAAGAAACATTAGCAAGTTGTCAAAGTGAATTCTATAGATATCGCACACTGTAGCCATGTTACCTCAGGATGTTGATGCCAAGAGTCTCAGTGATGGTGATGCCATTGAATATTAAATAGAAGCAGATTGGCCCAGTTTTCACAGAATTGTGGCATTGCCCAGGAGACCATTGTACCTGCCCCATTTCTAAGAAGTATCCAATTCATCACATCTCCTCATAGCTGAGTAAATTTTTCCTTTCCTTGTATACATCCCATTCCCTTTCATTGCTGCTATCAGATCTACTTCCACCACTCTCACAACCACTGAACATCAGCAACTGAACTGAACTCGAGTTCTTGTTGGGAATGGCCATTGATTTTGATTTGATTTGATTTATTATTGTCACATGTATTAGCATACAGTGAAAAGTATTGCTTTCTGCACGCTATACAGACGAAGTATACCGTTCATAGAGAAGGAAAAGAGAGAGTGCAGACTGTAATATTGTAGTCAAAGCTAGGGTGCAGAGAAAGATCAACTTATTGCGAGGCAGGTCCATTCAAAAATCTGATGGCTGCAGGGAAGAAGCTGTTTCTGAATCAGTTAGTACGTGTCCTCAGACTTTTGTACTATTTTCTCTATAGAAGAAAGCTGAAGAGAATATGTCCAGGTGTGTGGGTTCTTTGATTATGTTGGCTGCTTTTCCGAGGCAACGGGAAATGTAGGCAGTGTCAATGGACAGGGCTTTATTCATGACCCTTTGTAGTTTCTTGCAAGAGCCATACCAAACTGTGATACAACCAGAAGGAATGCTTTCTATTGTGCATCTGTAGAAGTTAGTGAGACTGTAGCGGACATGCTAAATTTCCTTAGTCTTCTGAGAAAGCAGAGGCATTGGTGGACTTTCTTAACTATAGTGTCAGCATGGAGGAACCAGGACAGGTTGTTGGTGATCTGGACACCTAAAAACTTGAAGCTTTCCACCATTTCTATTTCATCCCCATTGATGCAGGTAGGGGCATGTTCTCCTTTACACTTCCTGAATTCGGTGACAATCTCTTTTTTTTGTGGGCATTGAGGGAGAGATTATTGTCATTGCATCATTTCACCAGATTCTCTATCTCTTCCCTATACTGTACCTCGTCATTGTTTGAGATCCGACCCACAATGGTGGTGTCATCAGCAAACTTGAAGATCGAATTGGAGGGGAATTTGGCCACACAGTCATAAGTGTGTAATGAGTATAGTAGGGGGCTAAGAACACAGTCTTGTGGGGCATTGGTGTTGATCGTGGAGGAGGTGCTGTTGCCTATCCTTACTGATTGTGGTCTGTGGGTTAGGAATTTCAGGATCCTATCGCAGAGGGAGGAACTGAACCCCAAGCCATGGAGTTTGGAGGTGAGTTTCATAGGAACAATTGTGTTGAAGGCTGAGCCATAGTCAATAAATAGGAATCTGACACAGGTATCCTCGTTTTCTAGGTGTTCCAGGATTGAGTGCAGATGACGCCTGCTATGGACCCATTGCAGCGATAGGCAAACTGTAGTGGATCCAAGCAGTCTGGGAGGCAGGAACTCATTCATGCCATGACTAACCTTTCGAAGCATCCCATAATGGTGGGTGTCAGAGCCACCGGACGATAGTTGTTGAGGCACGTTACCTGGCCTTTCTTTGGTACCGGGATGATGGTTGTCTCCTTGAAGCAGGCCGGGACCTCAGATTGCTGTAAAGAGGTTGAAGATGTCTACAAATACCCCTAGCCAACTGATCTGCACAGGATCTGAATGCTCGTCCGGATACCTCATCCGGGCCAGTCGCTTTCTGTGGGTTGACCTTTGAGAAAGCTGCTCTGACATCTGCAATGCTGACCCCAGATTTATGTTCATCCAGGGCTTCCAGGGTGGAGGGCATGCTCTCGCTGTTCAAAATGGGCATAGAATACATTGAGCTCATCAGGGAGAGGTGTGTTGGAGCCAGCAAATTTTACCTGCCTTCATCTTGCAGACGTTGCTACAATCAGCGGGAGTCCGATTGGCTAGCCTGGGATTCAAGCTTGTTCTGGTACTGTCTTCTGGCATCTTTGATGGCTCTTCGTAGATCATAGCTGGCTTTCTTGTATAGGTCAGAGTCGCCTGACTTGAATGTCTCAGACCTGGATTTCAGCAGGCAGTGGATATTCCTGTTCATCCATGGTTTCCGGTTGGAAAACACACGGATTTGCTTCTTTGGCACACAGTCTTCTACACACCTACTAACGAAGTCAGTTACTGCACCGGCGCACTCATTCAGGCTGGTCGCAGAGTTTTTAAATTCTGACCAGTCCCGTAGAAGATCATCCCATTCCTCAGACCAATATTGCATGACTTTCCTTGATGGATTCTCCCGCTTCAGTTTTTGCTTGTAAGCCGGGTGCAGGGGCACAGCCTTGTGGTCTGATTTACCAAAATATGGGTGGGCAATAGAGCAGTAGGCATGTGTAAGGAAATTTGTACTCAATATGTAAGCATGTTAGTACTTAGAGAATTTGTACTGAATAATTGTGCCTAAACTGGATATGAAATACGGAAGCAAGGATAGTATTAGAATGTCTTCCTTGAAGTAGAATTAGGATGGGTAGGATGGGTAATCAAGTATAGCTGATTTGTAACCTAATATAATCAAGTGTAGTAAATGTGATCAAAGCAGGAGGCCCAGAGCAGCAGTATAGCAGTTACTTACTAGCAAATGCAACCAATAGTCCCTTAGGGGACAATGGACACAACCCATCTGTCCAGCTTGAGATTGACCGTAATAAAACGAAAGTAATAAAGTGAGCATGTTTTCTTCACATTCGGCCTAAGTCAGCTAAACCACTATTAGTGTACAAGCAGAGTCGTAAAGATAAAAGCAAGGGATATAACCACCATGGTTTCAAGAAGAAAAGAGAGGAAACAGGGGGTGAGCAATCTCAAGCAAGACAGATAAAGGGTCAGTGGGTCGTAAAAGCGAGATAAGGATCTTGAGGTATGGAGCTGAAATGTGCTTAAAAAGACTGTAAGCCGATGGCTCGTTGGAGTGTTCCGGACATCCCGGCTTTATTTCTGTTGTACTGGAAATAAAGTCCATTGCTTGGAGGATTACAACTCAGACTCTCTGTTTCAATCGGGTTAAATAAGTTGTCGTCTTGGGGAACCACGACAAAATTGGCGCTGCGAGCAGGGTGCTGTGGGAGACCGCCCGGAAACTAGCATCGGGAAGGAGTAGTGGAGACAGTGGTCTGACTGGGGCTGGACATCCCAAAGCCGGCATTCTGACAGCAAGGTAAGCAGACTTATATTGCATGTAAATCCTTGTTGTCGGAAAAAGGGATCTCGAGGCCCAGCGCACCCGGCTCTCTGCTGGTCCTGGATCTCCCCAACCCAAAGAATATCCTGCAAAGGTAAAATTAAATTGGGGAAAATACTTTGAGAGACTGAGTCTAATCTGAAGGGTAGAGTTTTGCATGCAAAGCGCGCTGCGAATACTGTATTGTCTGTGAGTGGGTAAAAAGTGCGACGCAAAAAGAACCGAACGCTAATAGATGCAACTAGGTTAAGTCAAGCGGTTTGGAGCGGGATTCCAGGTTACGACTTGCCCAAGGAGAGTAAGTGTAGGAAGGCCTGCCAGTCCGAACCTACCCAGGACCTCGGGGAAAAGACGTCAACCGAGAGGGAGAGAGATCTGTGAGAGATTGCTCTCTTACCTAATACGGTAGTTAAAACTAGGGGGAGGTTATGTGATGAGGGAGCAGAAAGAGTAGAGAGAAGTATGTCAGTGGAACTGGGAACCCTGACATAGGCTTTTACTGAGGTGCGGGGTGAACGCTAATAGCAGTTATGTATTTGGAATTGTGCATGACTATATGACTGTTTGAGAGAGAAGGGGATTTGTCACGACATGAGACACCCAAATCAAACAGGTCAAATTTATTAGAGGCCAGTGAGCTCCCACCAGTAAAGGGTTAAAAAAGAGACAAGCAGGCTGGCTCTGTATGGTACAGAGAGAGAGAGAGAGAGGGAGAGAGGGTGGAACTGTGTAATTGAGACCCTCAGGTGATGTAATAGGTATAGCCAATCAAAGTGAATTGCTTTAAGTTTACTAAATTATGCAGGGATCGGACAGAGATTTGAATTCTGCCAAGTGGGAAGGGTGGCATTACATTGCATCTTAAAGTTGTAAGGAGAGTTAACCAGTTAGGCACACAGTAGATTTGATTTTGTACTTGCCTGTGTTGGTTACAAAGGCAGAGCTGTAGAAATAATTAAACATGTAGATTGCACATTAGAATGCTTTCAGTATTTCTTTGTGCATCTGTGTTCCAAGTGATGTTTTGTTTTATTGTACCAGAATTGTAAGAAGGTGCAAGGGTCTTGATTTAGTGAGGATATTTAAAGGTGATAAAAATAAATCTTATTTTGGATTTTCTGAATCAGGCTTTAGTTAATTAAACTGCTGTACTTTGACTCACAATTAGTCTCAGAGGTATCTTTACCTACAAGAATTGGTGCTGAAACCTGGGGTCTGTTTACGGGTCCGGTTGAATGGCCACAACCGGAGCTCCGGAATAGATTACCGAATTTAAGGGAGTGAATCAAAGTACAGTAGGTGCTCATCTGTGATGAAAGAGTGTGAGAGTGTGTGAGAGGTCTGAGCTGAGCACGTGCAAATAAGGAGGTGTCTGTCTTTACACCCAGCCTTAGACCAGTTGTTAAGAGGGGTAGCCCCCTATGCGAAGCTCAGAAGTTTGAAGTGAGTGTAAAGGCTAGAAAAGGATGCCTGGGATGTGATGTTTAGATGAGAGTAAGAAAGAATCTGAGAGATCGCCGGAGTAGAAGGGAAAGCCGGCTTAATAGTGTGAGCTTAAGGGTGTAAGCCCACGAGTGTAAGCAGTGGTACGGAGGGGACTGATCACCCCTGATAGGTATCACCGGACTGTGATAAGAGCGACCTAGGGGTGGGATCCATTTCACCCACTAGATCAACAATGGAAATGATTGGGGAAAAAAAAGGACAGAACTAAGATAATTGGAATTCTCTTAGTTTGAATTAATTAAACGGATTTAAACTGGATTAATTGAACACATCTCAGTCTTGGGTAAAAAAAAAATTGGGCTGATGACAAGGAGAGAATTGAAACGTCAGAATCACAGATTAGAGAGTTAGAAAAGAGAAACCAAACAAAGAAAATAGCAGTATTGTTAATACATCAGTTAGCTGGACTAATTGAACAAGTAGTCACTTCCACTAAGAAGTGGAGTGGGGATAAAAAAAAAAATTCAGAAAATAGAAGCCTGGACATGGAAGCACCCAGAGAGAGAAAGAATAGAGAAAGGGGGGAAGTGACCAGAAAGATCAAAAAAGAAGGATTTTGGTCCCCATATCTACAGAACTCAATTGATTACATACTAAGTCAGTGTGAGGTGTGTGCTCAGAATAATATCAGAAAGGGCATTACTGCCCCAATAGGGCACATACCCATTCCCGAAGGACCCTTCAAACACTTATGCATGGATTATGTGGATATGGGAAAGGTGGTAAGAGGGAAAAGATATATGCTGGTGATTATTGACAGATTCAGTAGATGGATAGAAGCAACGCCATCCGAAGATCATGGATCTGGAACGGTAATTAACTTCCTGTCAAAAGAAATTATCCCAAGGTTTGGCATACCCATGCAATTAAGTTCCGACAATGGGTCTGCTTTTATCGGAAGGGTGCTGAGAGAGACTCTCTCAGCATTACGGATAAAGCAGAAATTTGGATGTGTGTATCATCCTCAGTCCCAGGGAATGGTGGAGAGGGCAAACGGAACTCTTAAGGCTAAAATAAGTAAGATTTGCAGCGAGACAGGGAAAAACTGGATAGATGCTCTGCCATTGGCTTTAATGCAGTACAGAAGTCAGGAAAACAGAATCACACATTTGAGTCCGCACGAAATGATGACAGGAAGAGTAATGCCGGTACCAAAGATCAGGGGGGCAGGGGGCCCCTCATTAGAGTGCTTAGATCAGAACACAAGAGAGTATATACAGCAATTAACTATTATACATAGAACTATATTTGAACAGGAAAAAGCCAAGGAAGAGGAGAGTCCTGCAGCAGAACACCAGATCAAACCTGGAGATCGAGTATACATCAGGAAGTTTCGAAGGCGTTGGAACGAACCGAGGCGAGAGGGACCGTTTGAAGTGACCAAAGTTTCTCCCATGGCGATACAAGTAGAAGGCAGTACATTGTGGTATCACTTAAACCATTGCACCAGAACGGTACCAGGGGCAGGGGAGAGAAGGGAGGTTGAAAACATCAATCATCTGGATTTGAGTAGCAGTGAGGAAGAAGTAGAACTACACAGGGGGAATCTTGGGGAACAGAGACAGAGCCAAAACAGAAAAAAAGGAGCGGAGGATGGTGAAAGTGGTTCTGTGCATGAGCTGGCTGATGATGCAAGTATCCAGCCTGGACTTGTTAGCCAAGGTACCAAGGGAGGTGGGGAAGGGGAAGGGGCCTCTTTCCCCACCTGGGATTTGGAGACTATTTCCCTCAGGGACTTCCTTGACCCACAGTAAAGGAAAATGGAGTGTAGAGAGCATAGAGATGCAGAATCGGGGAGGTAGGGGAATAAGGCATTAGATTGGCTTCTGGCAGAAAAAGGAGGAGTGTGTGTTATGTTTGGGGACCAGTGTTGCACATTTATCCCTAATAACACTGACCCAGAGGGGTCATTCACACAGGCCATGAATAAGCTGAAAAATCTCAGGAGAGAGGTGAAGGAGAATGCTGGGTTCGGGCATGGGGTATGGAATTGGCTGGACAATATGTTAGGAAGATGGGGGGCCTGGTTTGCTAAAGCTGGAGTTGTGACAGCCATGACAATAACCATCCTGGGATTAATATTTTGCTGTTTTTTACCTGTCTTGAGATCCCTCCTTGCTAGATTGGCAGTGCGACAAATGGTGACACAAGTGACAAGCAACCCACGTTTGGGAGGAACAACTAAGGAATGGGGAAACATTGAACTGCCCCAGCTGGATGAATTCACAATGACCCTGGTTGAAATTGAAACTTGTCAGTTTGCGAAATAGCTGCACGAGTGGAGGATCGTTCTACAACCTCACCGATGCCTACGGGGACCAAGAGACTTAGTCTGTACACAGGAATCAGTCTTTTTCCCTTCCCTAGACAAGGGTGGGAAGGTTTTTGGCTGATGACTGTTAGGAGCAGGCAATCTGGGGGAGCAACCTAAAAATTCGGACTTTTGCTAGACAAGCCATGATAAGACTAGAATGGGGACATTAATCCCTGACCAAAATACTCGGCTCCCCCACGTTGCCTACAAGTGTAATTAAATATGTGCATGTGAACGGGGTCAAACAAGGGGGACTATCTGAGCTGACCTTGGTAATTGGAATGAGACTAGGGGATAGTCTCAAAGGGGGGATATGTAAGGAAATTTGTACTCAATATGTAAGCATGTTAGTACTTAGAGAATTTGTACTGAATAATTGTGCCTAAACTGGATATGAAATACGGAAGCAAGGATAGTATTAGAATGTCTTCCTTGAAGTAGAATTAGGATGGGTAGGATGGGTAATCAAGTATAGCTGATTTGTAACCTAATATAATCAAGTGTAGTAAATGTGATCAAAGCAGGAGGCCCAGAGCAGCAGTATAGCAGTTACTTACTAGCAAATGCAACCAATAGTCCCTTAGGGGACAATGGACACAACCCATCTGTCCAGCTTGAGATTGACCGTAATAAAACGAAAGTAATAAAGTGAGCATGTTTTCTTCACATTCGGCCTAAGTCAGCTAAACCACTATTAGTGTACAAGCAGAGTCGTAAAGATAAAAGCAAGGGATATAACCACCATGGTTTCAAGAAGAAAAGAGAGGAAACAGGGGGTGAGCAATCTCAAGCAAGACAGATAAAGGGTCAGTGGGTCGTAAAAGCGAGATAAGGATCTTGAGGTATGGAGCTGAAATGTGCTTAAAAAGACTGTAAGCCGATGGCTCGTTGGAGTGTTCCGGACATCCCGGCTTTATTTCTGTTGTACTGGAAATAAAGTCCATTGCTTGGAGGATTACAACTCAGACTCTCTGTTTCAATCGGGTTAAATAAGTTGTCGTCTTGGGGAACCACGACACATGTTTGATATTTGTGGAGCAGTTGTCTAGGATGTTTGGGCCCCTGGTAGAACAGGAAATGTGTTGGTGGTATCTTGGTATACACTCTTGCGCTTGGCTTGATTAAAGTCCCCGGCCACAATGAACAAAGCCTCGAGATGTTTCGTCTCAAGGTTATTTGTAGTGGTATATATTTTGTCCAGCGTGATCTTCATGTTATCATTTTAGCATCAGGTATTCTAGGTCTGGGGAACAGAAACTCGCCAGTGTTGCTATGCCCAGGCACCATGAGATGTTGATGAGAAGGCAGACCCCACTTCATGCTTGTGTGGCACAAATATTACTTGCTACTAATTTAACCGAGCTTAAATGTCGTCTGGCTCTTGATTATGCAAGACAACACTTTGGTCACAAACAGAAAAAAGTCTCGAGTTGAATAGTGTTGCACTACATCATGATCAGGACACCACAACACAGCCATGAATCTTCCTGTGTCTATTCATCACTATCTATATCTACAAGAATAGGCAAGAATTGTTTGGAGCATGACTCAAAATGAATAGTAATAGATGGTCTAGGGTTGAAAGTTCAGTGAAAAGCTTTTGTTGAGTGAGCCAAGTTAGTTTAAGTGCTTCATAATGTGCCTCTTGGAACTGAAACAATTGTATCAACTACTTGGTCCTCCGGTGATTTGAAATGCATCAGGTAATCAACTGTTTAATATTTCCTTACTTGTTGACCTCAGTGTCTTATTCTGAGGCAACTATTGGCTAGAACACTTGCTTTCAAGGAGATTTGTGTCTTCAGTTATGAGGGGAGATTGTATCATGAGACTCAATGGAATACTTCATAAATCATAAGGGCAATTGGCTTTTGTTTGATTTCTAGTGTGCCATCAATTCACTTAGGTAATAAACTTAAATATTCAATCCCATCAGATTTATATTACAGAGCCACTCAGAAATATGAAAGATGTTTCTGTATAAGATCAGAGGTGTGAACGTTCCCTGGGTTTATAAATGATCTTGTCACCGGTCCTGTGATTCTGGCTCCTAATGACACTGAAGTAGCCTCATGCGATGCATACAACGCGTCATTCCAAGTGTTTGACCTTTACTATGATCGTTATTATCCTCATTATCTCGCACTCAAAACCGTTTTCACAAAGTTAACTGGAATAAGAAGTAAAGTTAGAATTGAGTTTTATAGACTGCCCTAATGCCACCTGAGTTCCACAGTTCCAATGGGCAGCTAAGCCATCCTCTACTACTTTATCCCTGTTCCATTTTATGGCCACCAGACCCAAGTGAAGAGAGGTTGAACAGTCTAGGCCCAGACTCTCTGGAATTTGGAAGAATGTGGGGAGATCAAACTGGGGTATGTAAGGTGATAAAAGCTATGGATAAGATAGACTTGGAGTGGATGCTTCCTCTTGTGGAGCAGTCTAGGACGAGAGGCCATAGTCTTAGGGTAAGGGGTAGCAAATTTAAAACAGAGTTGAGGAGAAACTATTTCTCCCAAAGGGTTGTGAATCTGTGGAATTCGTACCCAAAGTGCAGTGGATGCTGGGACAGTGAGTAAATTTCAGGAGGAGTTAGACAGATTTCTAATTGGTAATGGGGCAAAGGGTTATGGGGAGAAGGCAGGAAAATGGGGATGAGGAGCATATTAGCCATGATTGAATGGTGGAGCAGACGCTTATGAACTTACGAATTTACTCATTGCAGCTCTCTAACTCCAGGTTGGCACAGTATCGGGCAGTCCGAAACCAGCTCAAAGATAGGGGGAGGAACCTGAGGTGTGGACGTGTGGGGGAAGTTCATGGCAAGAACTGCCCACGCTATTCTTGTGGGGCATGATGAATCCTTGCTGCTCCTGGTCCCGTAAAAATAACCTCTTGACTGCAACCTCAGGCCTCCTTCTTTTTGTCATTCAATTGTCATGGAGGACCGGGATGTGGCATCGACCAGATTCAGATAAACATCTGGTGCATTGAATGGAATCTCCCCAGAAAAATAGCGATGGAGTGCAGCAGGGTGGCATGTTTACCATGGTTATTTTAACGTTGTTCCCAACTTCATATTTATGAGGCAGGTCAAATTAAATTGGCCCTTTTAACTCACTCTTTTCAATAAAGGTAAATGAAGTAACAATGAACAGCCCATAAATATGTATTAATATTTACAACCCAAACTGAACAAGTAAACTGAATAATTTAATATTGCTTATTGCTACTAATAACACTTGACCAGCTTTTCTCTGCTCAGAAATTATTGATTCTGCTTTAATTTGAATGCTTACTCTTTTACATAAATCACCACATTCATAAATTTATCAAAAGTCAATAAACAATGCAATTTAGTCATCATATATAATCCATTTAAAGCCCTTATCAAAATGATGCTGAATTCAATAACCTGAGATGCTGTAGGGACTACAGATAGTTTTATCATCTGGAAGCTTCAATTGATGACTTCAGAGGTTATTGCTGTAAAAGGACAAACACATTTGCAGTTTAACCATGTCAACATGTTCGTCCAATGTTGCCAGGCAATTCTGTACACTTAATTCACAATGCTGTCCAGCATAGTGGCCAGACGCATTCTAATTTCACATCAGCTTATGGCTATACATTTGGAGGAATCTGGCAGAGGATGTAGTGTTCAGTGGGATTTGAGAGTCAGTCAGGGAGAAGCTTTGTAGAGCCTTAATTATCGATCGTGTGGAGTTATGGTACAGCACATTGTACGTCGGCTGTGAGAGGAGCATTTTTAATGGGGCCAATGTCTCTTTCATTCTCCGTGCCTTGAGTAATTAAATCTGAAATGTTATGTTTCGGGCTTTCATCATCCGCAATTTACATTTGTATCATTTCTTTAATGTAAAGAAACAGGCTACCTCATAGGAATGCAACCAAATGATAATTGACACCAACGGAAAATGAGAAATAAAGAGTTAGGGTTTATGAGGCATATTAAGAGAGACAGAGAAAGCAAAACTTTCACTCATTACTTCATCACATCCCAAAGGGCTTTACAGCCAATGAAGTATTTTCAATTTGTAGTCACTGCTGTACTTTAAGAAATGCAGCAGCTACATTGTGCACAGCAAGCTCCCATGGAGACATAGGAAATAGAAGCAGGAGTGGGCCATTGGCCTTTTGGCCTACTTCAGCATTCGTTTTGATCATTGCTAATCATCAAATTCAATACCCTGATCCCCCTTCCCCCCTTGAACCCTTTAACCCCAAGAGCTATATCTAATTTCTTCTTGAAATCACACAATTCAACTACTTTCTGTGGTAGTGAATTCCACAGATTCATCGCACTCTAGATGAAGAAATTTCTCCTCATCTCAGTCCTAAAAGGTTCACCCCTTATCCTCAGACTATGAAGTCTAGTTCTGGCCTCCCTCACTATCGGGAACATTCTTTCTGAATCTACTCCGTCTAACCCAGTTAGAGTTTTATGAGCTTCTATGAGATCCCCTCACATTCTTCTAAATTCCAGTGAACACAATCCTAACTCACAAATAACAAAGTGATAATAACTAGATAGGCTGGCTTTAGCGATAATCCCACCCAGGCCCCATCCCTGTAACCCCACATATATATGCTGCAAATCCCCCAAACAAAGGGGTAATATACCATGGCCAATCAACCCAACCCGTGCATATTTGGACACTAAGGTGCAATTTAGCTTGGCCAATCCACCTAACCTCCACATCTTTGGAGTGTGGGAGGAAACCAGAGCACGGAGGAAACCCACACAGACAGGGGGAGAATGTCACGCAAGACTGGAATTGAAGCCGGGTCCCAAATGCTGTGAGGCAGCAGTGCCGCCCCTCATGGTTTCATGTTTTTGATGTGGAATAATATTTATCCCTATTTTGCTTACAGGCTGGATTGTTGGGTGGGATCGCTATCCCAGAGCGCGTCTGTAATTCTGTCCAAGGTCAGCGGTTTAACTCTTTATTTGTTAAGTGCCTGGCTGCTGGTGTCTGAGGCCATGCGATGCTCTGGGAGAGGCTGTTCTGTGGTGGATTGTGCCAATGGTTTGTGAACAGTGGGAGTGCTGGGCAGCAGACACTTTCACAAGTCAGGTTGAACGTTGTCTAAACTTGCTGTTAAAATGGACATCTGCATGTAAATTGGCACCTACTTTCTTCCATGCCTCTGATACACCTCTTTATATTTCTCTCTCCTGCCTGTTTTTGGATGTACATTTTATGCTGTGACTAAAGGCTTAAACAAATCTTTGCTTAATCCTATTTTCCTGTCTATCCATCGCCCTGCTTCACCCACCACTACCACACCCAGCGGCTATGTGTGGAGGATGTGACAAAAGAAGTCAGAACACGAACAGATACCTCTCTGATAAAGTACAAGACTGGAACAAAAAACATTCCTGGAAATGATTTAGCTGTATGTAAATTTTGTAAAGAAAGTGTTTTCTTATGTGATTAATGTAACATATAATTTAGTTCTGTTTTCCCAAGAAAGGTTTGAAGCTTATAACAATATTCAGTTTCTCTTTAGTTTTGCGCTTCACTGTGGCACGGTGATTAGCACTGATGCCTCACAGCACCAGGGGCCCGGATTCGTTTCTAACCTTGGGTGGCTGTCTGTGTGGAGTTTGCATGTTCTCCTGTGTTTGCATGGTGTTTCCTCTCGGTGTTCCAGTTTCCTCCCAGACTCCAAAGATATGTAGGTTCGGTGGATTGGCCATGGTAAATTGTCCCTCACTGTCCAAAGAATTGTAAATTAGGTGGATTGGCCATGGTAAATTTCCCCTTCGTGTCAGGGGGATGAGCAGAATAAATACATGGGGTTACGGGGAATTTTCTGGGTGGGATTGTTGTTGGTGCAGACTTGATGGGCCAAATGTCCACCTTGTGTACTGTAAGAATTCTATGATTCTGCTCCATTCTATGATATAAGCATTGAGTGGAATTTTCGTGCATCCTGTCCAGCAGGTCTAACAGCGGGTGGAAGAGGGACAATTCAGAGGAAGTTCCAAAGCTCAGTTTCACACCAATGTAAAATGGTGGCAGGATCTTCCTCTCCCTCACACTATGGCAAGTTGCAATTTCCGATATGCATTCCGTTACTGGGATGCAAGTGAAGGCCTGACTGGAACTGCCCTCCACCCCCACCACATCCCATCACTCACGATACCAGCTGGAAACTATTTTGGTCCAGAACACATTTGGATCAACATGGCGTGTATACATTGACACTTACCCCAAGAGGGCCTTGTAGACTGCCTTCAGAGTTTGGGATGGAAGCCTCTGGCTTTGGGACACACAGCATTGGATGGGGGTATGGGGGGATGGGGGATGTGGGGGGGATGGGGGTTGATGGGGTGGGGGTGAATCCTCTACCGGATAGATCTTCCAGCTTCAGTGTCCTGGAGCAAGTCCACTTTCTATCTGCAACAGTGGGTCAGATATATCTGGGTGCCATTTAAAAATAATGCTCGGATATGATGGCGGGGCATGAGTCTTCCAGCTCGCCCTGCTGCACGAGATGTCATAACCACCTCCCCCCCCCAACAACCCACTGCATGTTTCATGAGGCCAGGTCACATGATCAGGCCTGGATTCTGACTGGCCTCCACAACAGGAAGCACTCCCCATTCCCGTCCCCACCACAGTGCTCACGGAATGGAAAATTCCACCTGTTATCTTGCCGATGCTCAGGGCTGGGTTCACTAACTCCCCTTCAGTCCCAATCAGGATGAGCAAAAAAAAAACAACCGTTGGAAACAGCTTTTTCAGCCGGGAGAAGCCGATTGGCAATGGCTGCCAACCAGCAACCGGCGCCATATTGTTTCCAAGCATGGAGATGCTAGCGCCTAGCAACCAGAATCTGCTCCTTCCAGCTGCCCAACCCGTTTGGACTGGCAATTTTTCCACCCATTGCAGCGGAACTGTTTCTCATTCCGGGCATTGATCAATTGTTCACTAGGCTGATACTGGAGATGAGGGGGTTAGCCTATGAAGAGAGGCTAAATAGACAGGGTCTGTACTCGTTGGAGTTTAGAAGGATGAGGGAGGATCTTCTAGAGACGTATAAGATAATGAAGGGGATGGATAGGGTAGAGGAAGAGAGATTCTTCCTGCTTTGAAAGGATAGCAGGACTAGAGGGCACAGTCTCAAGATAAGGGGGGGACAGTTTAGATCGGAGTTGAGGAGGAACTTCTTCACTCAAAGGGTGGTGAATCTCTGGAATTCTCTGCCCGTTGAAGTGGTGGAGGCTACCTCGCTAAATATATTTAAGTCACGGGTAGATAGGTTTCTGACAGACAAGGGAATTAAGGGTTATGGGGAGAGAGCGGGAAAGTGGAACTGATCCACTTCAGATCAGCCATGATCTTATTGAATGGCGGGGCAGGCTCGAAGGGCTCGATGGCCTACTCCTGCTCCTGTTTCTTATGTTCTTATGTTCATTTTAAAGACTGATAAATCTCTGTTAACTCAGGGTTATTAAAGAATGTGGCACAAGGGTAGTTAGCCTTCGGCTGCAGATCAGCCATGATCACAGTGATGGAGGAACAGCCTCTAGAGGTTAAACGCCCTCCTCCCATGCTGATGTGTTCCAGCGTCAATTTGTCAAGAAAATGTGTGCGAAAATATGCCAAGCTGACACTCTTACAAATGTCTCTGGGGAAGTGATTTGTCACCTTCTCTGTGTTCCTGGGTGGATACGCATGGGTTTTTAATTCCTTGGATAGGACCTAATAATGTAATTTATGTCAGAGGCTCCGAAAGGACAGCTAACCCTTGGGCGGCACGGTGGCACATTGGTTAGCACTGCTGCCTCACAGCGCCAGGGACCCAGATTCCATCCCCAGCTTGGCTCACTGACTGTGCGGAGTTTGCACGTTCTCCTTGTAGGCCCTATTTTAGCATTGCGAAAACGAGTGCGAAAACATGGTGAAGTCGTGTGTGAGGCCATTAACGTGATCCGCGTCCGCGAAGATGGCCACTTTGCTGAGACCTGGGAATGGCTGCGATCCGATTTGCGCCCGAAACGGATGAAACGGCGATTTAAATGCATTTGCAGCGTTTAAATTGAATTAATGAACTGCCCGCCCAAGTTTATGAGCATTTCCCCTTCACCACTGCGTTCACTGATCCAGAATCGTGCCGAAATGAACCTGCTGAATAAAAGTCAGAATTGGGCGCTCATCTGCTGAAGAGGTGAGTTCAGGACTTCCAACGGCTCTCTGACTCAGATCGGTGGTGGGGGGGAGAGAGGAGGGAGGTGGGTCAGATCATTCTCGGGGGGGTGAGTGAGGTCAGATCATTGTCTGGTTGATTGGTGGTTGAGGTGGGGCGGGGGGGGGTGGGGGGAGATGGGCCGATTGTTGTCTTTTGGTGGGGGGGGGGTGTGCCGACCGTTGTCTGGTGGGGGTAGGGAGGCAGGTCAGGTCATTCTCTGGTGAGGGGATGGGGAGAGAGGAGGAGGCGGATCAGATGTTCCTCTGGTAGGGAAAGGGGAGTGAGGCCAGATCATTCTGGAGGAGGGGCTGGGGAGTAAGGCCAGATCATTCTGGGAAAGGGGGGGGGGGGAGGAGGGTAAGATGTAGCTCGGGAAGGGGGAGACCCCCTCGCTCACTGGTGGGGGTGGGGGGGGAGCAGATTGTGGGCAATCTGTGGGGGAAGGAGACAGGGGGTCACGATCGGTCTGGGTAGTGGGGTGGGTGGATAAGGGGGACAGTGATGTCTGTGGGGGCCATTGGCCCCCGTTTTTGCTCCTGGGCCACTTTCCACTGCCTGGGAGTGATCTGACAGGGCACGCTTTTTCAAACTGTTTTCTAACTGCACGTGCGCAGTTCAGAGCTCCAACGGTTTCGGGCATGCTAAGCCCCACCCATATCGCAATTCAGAGCTGCGACTGTTTCCCAAGCTCAGTGCTAATGGGGGCGTCTGAAAACAGATTTCCAAGTCGGACCTGAATTGTGCCCAGATTCACCACTTAGAATGAAAATGGTAGAATCAAGCCCTGTGTCAGCGTGGGTTTCCTCCCTTCCTGCGTGTGTTTCCTCCCACAGTCCAAAGATGTGTGGGTTAGGTTAATTGGCCATGCTAAAATGCCCCTTAGTATCAGAGGGACTGGAAGGGTAAATATGTTGTGTTACAGGCATAGGATGTGGGTGAGACTGTTGTTGGTGCAGTCTCGATGGGCCGAATGGCCTCCTTCTGCACTGTAGATTCTATGATTTTTAAGGTGCTCTCAGGTTGACTCACTGTTCTTAAACCCCGTGCTGTTTGAGAGAATGAGAAGCAGGCATCGCAGTGCTATAACCTTGGTGTTCCCTTTAAAGACCTTTCCTTGTGTGACCGATGATGTTACCTCAAGGGGGACCTCTAGCCACTGGTCTTTCCAGCAGACGTTAGTCACCCTCAGGCACTCTCACTAGTAAATAAAAGATGGGACTGTATCCAGTCTGCTGACCCATTCAAGTGTGCGTTTAGTGCCATTGTGGGTGGATGCCAGAATACCACTGACTTCATCACGCACTGTAAGTGGACCAGATGGGACCTCTAAGCAGACGTATCCACTTGGGAATGATACTTTCATGACATTAAACAGAATACACTTGACCTCAATCTCTGTAACTGAGAACACTGATGCATATGATGCAAATAATAGAATATGTGATTATTATGGTGCACACCTGGTAATCACTTAACATTCGACAAATTGGTGCTTTCCATAAATCCTCTTATTATTAATTGCCTTCTGTGCTGGGTGAGTTAATGGCTTCCCCTGAGATATTCACTACATCTTTCACTTTCTGCCCAGTTTCTCAGCACAAATTATATCTTAATAGGATTAAAGTGCTGCCTGGTTTTAAATGCGTCAATATGATTTTGTGACTACCTTATTAATATTGTTGACAATCCAGTGTTAAAAGCACACACCTGCCATTCAACTCCACATTCAGATCGATTGACACTTTGGGCGGGATTTTTAGCCGCGCTCACCCCAAGACCAGAAAATCCTGCCTGAGGTTAGCAAGCCTTGGCATGGTCCATGATCTGCCCGTTACGATGCTGTGGTGGGGGGGACAGGAAAATTCTGCCCTTTGTTCTTTGCTTGTTGCACTTTTCAAAGGTCTGGAAGGTCAAAAGTCTGGGGGGTGGCACGGTGACACAGTGGTTAGCACTGCTGCCTCACAAAACCAGGGACCCGGGTTCGATTCCTGGCTTGGGTCACTGTCTTTTTGGAGTATGCACATTTTCCCCATGTCTGCATGGGTTTCCTCTAGGTGCTTCGGTTTCCTCCCACAGGCCAAAGATCTGCGGGTTAGTTTGATTGGCCATGGTAAATTGCCCCTTAGTATCCAGGGATGCATCGGCTAGAGGGATTTTTGGGGTAAATATGTGGGATTATGGGAATAGAGCCTGGGTGTGATTGTTGTTGGTGCAGACTCGGTGGGCTGAATGGCCTCCTTCTGCACTGTAGGGATTCTATGAACTTCGTTACGGTCAACTAAGTAGCGATTGATTACTTTTGGGGAAAAGTCAAATGGGCTTTCCTTGAATGAGAGTTGGGTCTGTACCTATCAAAGTTTGGGACCAAATCAACCCTCTAATGCAGACTCAGTGGATGGATTTTACGGCCTCGCTCGTCCGAAACTGTAACATCCTGCCCAACATCGACGGACCTTTCCATGGTCCGCCTCTCACTCACTCTCTGGTTCCTGTGGCGGGTGGTAAAGTTCTGGCCTATAATTGGAAAGTTGTTCCAGGAAGTTCAGAAACGCTTTCTCTCATTGAGAACAGCTGATAACCATGCAGGTAGCCTGGCTTATTAATGTTATCAGGCGCACTCAACTTGTGACTGGGATCTAGGATTCTTCTTTGACTTCAGCTGGTGATTGGAATGGTCAACCAACTGGAAGCTTGGCTGCGGGGATTTACCCCACTGAAATGCTAGCGCACACTCAGGGAATCACTGAGTCCTGGCTTTACCCAACTGCGCTTAAGCTTCTCTGGTCTTTACATCATTGGGATGTGCCCCTATAGCGAGAGATACCTCACCCTCACTGGCTTGTTTTGGACATTCTAACAGTGTGTCAGGCCACCAGCTGACCCAATGAAAGGGATAGTGCTTGACACTGAGTGACCTGGTTAGGAATCTGTCGCTATAATCTTGGCACCCAATTCATATTTAAGGCCAGTGTCTCAGAGCGCAGTATTCAACATAATCTTCATGGAAAATTGGAACGGGACTTCCTTCCACAGAATCTCCTGGGGGTAATTTTGACAAGTGTGCCGGAATTCTCCGGCTGTTCACGTTGGTGGGATTCTCCGGTCCTGCCCCTCCCCTGAGGGCTTCACGCTGGCGTGAGGTGTCATCAATGAGAATTCCCATTGACAGTGGCGGGATCAGGGAATCCCGCCGCTAGCAAACAACGTGCCTCCTCCTGCTGGCGGGAAACGTGTGGCTGGGAGGCCGGAGAATCTCACCTCACAATGCAGCAGCCTGTTTTATATCTCTCTCGACCTTTTTTGTTTCAATTGAAGCATCTTTAGTAAAAGCTCTGCCACTTTCTGAAGCTGCAACACCCACCTGATTTTGGGTAGAGGCAAGGGATGGATGAGGGCTCTGCATTGGAAGCAGTGAACTTGAACTTGTAGGTTTGGCCTAAAGTCCAACCCACACTTACAGCCACAAGATCTTAAGCAGTGGGAGAGGGAGGACTTGGCGGTGAGTGAGGAGCCAACAGATAATCAGTTACCACAGCCTAGAAGCTATCTAATGATAGTTGAACAGCAGACCTTTAAACCTTGCCATGATTGTATTCCTTATAATAGTAAACCTGAAGATGATATAGCTTGGCATATTGAGCAAAGACTAATAAAATTAAATGAATCATACTGACGGTCATATATTGACACAAGTGTGCAGCTTAGCTTGAAATCTTAGCTGTGAGCACGGTTAGGGAGATAACAGCAGGTTGCGAATTCTTGACAGCATGCAATTGAACTTACAATTAGTACCATCGATGTGGACAAGAGGATATGTCTCAGTTTTAATCCTGTCAGTCAGAATAAAATGTTGCAACCAAGAGTTAAAGAGTTAGGGCAGGAAATCTGCCGTCCTTACTTTCTCAAGCTTACATGTGTGACTCTGGAGTCATAATGAGGTGGTTGACTCCCAACTGTCCTCGGGCAATTAGGGGTGGGCAATAAATGCTGGCCAGCCAGCGATGCTCATGTCTCACAAATGAATAATAATAAAAGATGGCTGGTGATACCCTCAGTATTTCTCGCAGTGCTTGTGATGCCTCAGCTGCCAGCCATTTTAAACCTCGGAACTTAGGAACATGAGAAATAGGAGGTGGATAGGCTATTTGGCTCTTTGGATCTGTCCCCACCACCCATGCCTCCCCCCACCACGTTCAACAAGATCCTGGGGGATCTTTAATCTCAACTCCACCTTCCTGCATCTTCCTCATGCCCTGTAGTTCCTGCATTCCTCAAAAAACAATCATTCTCTCAGGTTTGTCCTGAGTATAATCAGGGTCTGAGCATTCACATCTCAATAGGGTAGAAAATTCCAAAAATTCACTTTGAAATCATCAAAATCTTACCATGCAGAAAGAGGCCATTTGATTAAGCACTGGCAACAATCTCATCTAGGCTCTATCCCCGTAACCCCACATATTCACTCCGCTAATCCCACTAAGCTATGTACCCCGGGTCACTAAGGGGCAATTTAGCACGGCCAATCCATCTAAACCGCACATCTTTCAGGCTGTGGGAGGAAACCGGAGCCCCCAGAGGAAATCTATGCAGGCACGGGCAGAACGTGTAGACTCCGCGCACACAGTGGCCCAACTGGGAATTGAACCTGGGTCACTGGAGCTGTGAGGCAGTAGTGTTAACCACTGTGCTGCCATGCCGCCCTAAAGTGAATTTACAACTGGATCTTCCACTGGTGCCTGCCAGGATGGATCAGGAAACCTGCAGGATCAGACTTAAGCCTCAGTTTCATTCCTTTAATGGGTTGCAGATGAAAGCCCCAGTACACATGCTCGACTCTCTGCTACATCAGCGGGAAATTACCGTGGTGCAAAATACATTTTTTATGCTCTTAAGTTTGGAATAATGTGGTGAGCGGATGTCGGGGTTCACCTGAACAATGCCTCTGGAGTTTGGCGTGGAGGCCAACGGCAGCCCTGGACCCCCGGACCACCACAGCAATGGGTGGAAGGGCATCTACAGGTGGACTTTCCAGATTTGGTGTCGTGGTGGGTGTCCAATCTCTGGTCTCAGAATGATCCCGGAGGTCCACCTTCTTTCTTCAATGGTGGGTCAGTGATGTTGGGATGTGTTTTCAAAATGGCACAGTAAGAAGTCTCACAACACCAAGTTAAAGTCCCAAAGACACTCAACTGATGAAGGAGCAGTGCTCCGAAAGCTCATGCCACCAAATAAACCTGTTGGACTTTAACCTGGTGTTAGAAGAATTCTTACCGTGCCTACCCTAGTCCAATGCTGACATCTCCACATCATAGTTTTTCAATATGGCGTTCAGATAGGATGGCGGAGTGCTCCACTAGGTCTGCCCAGCCATTGAATACGATATAAAACACTCCACTACATAATTTATGAGGTTGGGGCTTGGAGACTTAATGTGTTTGCTCACCGAGCTCTGCCATGGGTAAAAGCTGCACGTTCCCACCCCTGCTGGGTCACTTAATCCCAGAATGGAAGAATCCCAGCCATTGAGGGAGAGGACATGAAGTAATCTCAACCACCCCAGGTTCATGGCGCTTCTGCAAGTAGCTGAGGTTAGCCCAGCAGACCTGCCTTAATCCCTTTAACTATACCACCCCCTCTATACTGAGGCGGTGTCCCACTTTTATTCTTTCTTTTAGCTGCAGAATCTCATGATGAACATCATTCTACTTTTTCGTTAGTGTAGTGGTTAGTGTCCCTTCGTGTCACATGAGGGCTCAATTCCCCGATAGGGAGCTGACAAATTTGTTGACAGCTCAGCTGCAACATCTGTTCTAGGGCGGCACGGTGGCACAGTGCCTCACAGCGCCAAAGACCCAGGTTCAATTCCAGCCTCAGGTCGCTGTCTGTGTGGATTTCCTCCGGGAGCTCCTGCTTTCTCCCACATTCCAAAGGTGTGTGGGTTAGGCTGATTGGTCAAGCTAAATCAGCTTGGGGTGGCATGGTAGCACAATGTTAGCAGTGCTGCTTCACAGCTCCACGGACCTGGGTTCAATTCCCGGCTCGGGAATTGTGGAGTTTGCACATTCTCCTTGTGTCTGCGTGGGTTCTTCCGGGTGCTCCGGTTTCTTCCCACAGTCCAAAGATGTGCGGGTTAGGCTGATTGACCATGCTAAAATTGCCCTTAGTGTCCTGGGATGTGTAGGTTAGAGGGGTTAGTGGGTATAATATGTAGGGATATGAGGGTAGGGCCTGGGTGGGATTGTGTTTAGTGCAGACTCGATGGGCTGAAGGGCCTCTTTCTGCATTGTAGGGTTCTATGATTCTAAATAAACCCTAGTGTCGGGGGATTAGCAGGGTAAATGAGGTTTATGGGAATAGGGTCTGGGTGGTATTGTGGTCGATGTAGACTTGAATGGTCTCCTGTACTTCAGGATTCTATGATACTGTGATGATAGATTATTGATAAGTTAGAATTGACAATATTAGTAGGGTGGGGGATTAGCAGGGTAAACAGGACTTACAGGAATATGGTCTGGGTGGGATTGTGGTCAGTACAGACTCGATGGGCCAGAAGGTCTTTTTCTGTACTGTAGGGATTCTATGATGATTGATTATTGATAATAAGTTAGAATTGACAATATTAATAGTGTGTTGTGGTATATATTATTGATGAGTTGCAGTCTATATTAATGCGATGAATCATGTTATATTAATCATGAGGTATAGCATGCATGGGTAATGGTACATTATGTCATACATTATTTGCAATGCAAGTCTATTATTAATTTAGCCCAAAATGTGTGACTTGTTGATAACGTAATCGCCTTTTTCTGGAAAAACCCTTCTGAATGCTTCTTGCAGCCCAGAGAAGAGAGAAGAGTTATTACGTTTTCACGTGTTTTTAAGTCCATTATTAAGCCCACAGCGAGATGTTGGTGTGAAACCTCATCATCATGCTTTTAGCTCCCGCTGCTCTGAGGGACCCCTCTTAACGCTTTTCCAGCAATGCTAAATTGCCTCGGATTTCAAACACAAAATGCGCACGGATTTTTTCAATTATCATTTATCAGGTGGGCAAATGTAAATCTTCCAGCTTAGCTTCGAACCAAATTCTTTTGCCCGTTTGCACGTGGGTTTCAAATCGCAGCTCAAAATGCCGTGCGTAACAAATTTCTCCCTTTCTTTAACACTGCTGACCATGAATATTCTCAGCAAAAATCTGTCCAAGACAGATGTCATAATTATTGAAGTGCCAGTTATGAAATGAAGGATGCAGACAATATAATATAAAGCTGTAGTATAATAGGCACTTCTCAATTTCACTCCAATTTCAGAATCACCAGCTCTTTATATATTCAATATAATTCAGCTAGTCAATAAATTGTTGCGGTTAAAGCAAACCTGTCTTATTTGTTTTTCTTGCCGTTAGCACAGATGAAATGCTAATAGAAAAATTAAACAGACATGATTTTGACATATAAAGACCCGCTACAGTGCAGAAGGAGGCCATTCTGTCCATCGAGTCTGCGCCAACTCCCCGAAAAAGCATCTTACCCACTTTATCCCTGTAACCCCACATATCTACCATGGCTAATTCACCGAACCTACACACCTTGGTGACGGCAAAGGTGGGATTTTCCAGCCAGTCTTGCCCCAAAACCGGAAAATCCTGCCGTACGCCAACGGGACTTTGCATGGTCTGCCCCATCGCCTGCCATTGGAATTGTAGGGGCTGGGACATGAAAATACCCCCCCCAAGGGGCAATTTAACATGGCCAATCCAGCTCACCTGCACAACTTTGGAGTGTGGGAGGACACCAGAGCACCTGGAGGAAACCCATGCAGACACAGGGAGAACATCTAGACTCCACACAATCTGTGACCCGAAACTGGAATTGAACCTGGGTCCCTGGCACTGTGAGACAGCAGTGTTAACTCTAACTCTAACCTTAATGCCTCCCTTGTAGTATGAATATATTGAGTTACAAACATTATTATTGCTATTTTCTAATCCAACCGTAACTCGAAATAAGTTACAGTTTTATATACTGGACAGGATACTACAATGCTGCAATCAGAGACAACTGTAAAGAAAGGATTTAAAAGCTGCATTTATATAGCACCTTTCACAACCTCAGTGCATCCCAAGATATTTCACAGCTAATTAGATTTTATTGATGTGTGGTCAGTTGTAATGTTGACAAAACACAGAAACCAAAAAGAGTACAGAAACATTCAACAAGCAGAATTATTGACCAGATTACCTGTTTCAGGGGAGCTGGTTGAGGGATATGGAATCCCTACAGGTGCTTTCTTTCCAATGAGATGTTAAACTGAGCATTCTTCCCTCCCCTGCTCTGTTTGGGTAGTTGGGGTAGATTCTATAGTGCTGCTTCAGAGAACAGAAGGACATAATTAACTCTGCTATCCTGGCCTATATTCATCCCTCAATTGATATCACAAAATAGATTTGGTCCTTACCTCATTGCTGTTTATGGAATCTTGCTGTGCAAAAACCATCTGCTGTGCTCATCCCCCTGCCCCATATTACAACAGAGACAACAGTTCAAAAAATACTTTATTGGCTATAAAGAGTTTGTTCGGTAGTGGTGAAAGCCTTCCCTCCTTTCCTCTGTTCCTCTCTTCTTCCCATCCTCCCTCCCGTTTGCCCTCTCTTCCTTCCTTCCTTCCACCCTTCCTTCTTTCCACCTTTCCTTCCTTCCTCCCTTCCACCCTTCCTTCCTCTCTTCCTCCCATAGCTTCCTCCCTTCAGTCCTGCCTATCTTCCTTCTCCCTTCCTTCCTCGCTCTCCATTTCCCACCCACCAATGGTGGAAAAATGAACCAGAAGCATTGGTGCAATGAATGAAGTGTTCAACTGAGGTTCTGTCTATGTTTCAGTGGCTTTGATCAAAGGGTTGATGGTGTCTTGACCAACACTCTTCCCCTTCAGCCAGAGAGAGGATAATATGCGGAACTTACTATGGGGGGTAAGAATTAGTTGAAGCAATAAGCATACATGCTTATGGGGAAGATATATAAAATGGAGAGAGTAATAGAAGGATATGTTAAAGAGGCTGGGAGAGGAAGGCTAGATGGAGACTTGTGCGGAGCATAAACACCAGAAAAGACCTGATGGGCTGAATGGCCTCTTTCTGTGCTGTAAATGCTAGAAGCACAATAGCTGGTCATCCATCTACTTGGATATTGCCTTGTGAAAATTTCAGATTTACCAACATTGACTATTCTTCAAAAAGTAATTTGCTCTATGTAAAGCGATAAGGTTCTCAAGTGTATGCAAAGTTCTTTGTTATTATCTGCACTTTGGTGTAAATTACTTCCTTACTGCTCTATCGAAATTAGTGTTCCCCATGGTCTACTAAATGGCCCATTTACAGACTGCCAATTCTAAATCCATGATTACTGAGATGACAAAAATAGGATGGCTTATAAAAGGAAAATTATCCATTGATGTGTTTTAATAGCATTGGATTGGGTTTTCAAATATATAAAAAAGAAAATATTAGCATAATGGCAGAGTTCCAGTGTGATGAACCTTTCATTAATACCATCTGAGCAATGAGTGGGAAAGTGGGAGGGTGGGGATGGGTGGTGGGGGAACACGCTCCAGATACCACTCTCACATTGATGCACAAGTGAGGGATATAACGATGAGTGCATTATCTATCGCTCAACGTCTTGGGTTAGAATTTCCACAGGGGAACCAGATCCCACATTGTAACTTTTCTCAAACATTGGCTGGAAATAATTGTGGAAGTGCCCATTGGCGCCACTCCTCTGGAGATTCTACTGATTTTACGCAAAGGCAGGAGGTCTATTTTCCTCCCCTCCATCTCCCATGAAACTCCTGCCTCCTTGTTTCCATGACACTATTTAAGGCATGGTGTTCAAAGAACAAAAAGCAAAAACAAAACAAACAGCAAAGAAAATTACAGGACAGGAACAGGCCCTTCGGCCATCCAAACCTGCACTGATCTTACTGTCTGACTGAACTAAAACCCCCTACCCTTCCGGGGACCATATCCCTCTATTCCCATCCTATTAATGTATTTATCAAGAAGCCCCTTGAAAGTCACTATTGTATCTGCTTCCACTACCTCCCCAGGCACCCACTCCTCTCTGTGTAAAAAATCTGCCTCGTACATCTCGTTTGAACCTTGCCCCTCGCATCTTAAACCTATGCTCCCTAGTAATTGACTCTTCCACCCTGGGAAAATGCTTCTGACTATTTACTCTGTCCATGCCTCTCATAATTTTGTAGACTTCTGTCAGGTCGCCCCTCAACCTCCGTCATTCCAGTGAGAACTAACCAAGTTTCTCTAACATCTCCTCATAGCTAAAGTCCTCCATACCAGGCAACATCTTTTCTGTATCCTCGCCAAAGCATCCACATCCTTCTGGTAGTCTGGCAACCAGAATTGAATACTTATTCCAAGTGTGGCCTAACTAAGGTTCCATAAAGCTGCAACATGACTTGCCAATTTTTAAACTCAATGCCCTGGCCAATGAAGGCAAGCATGCCATATGCCTTCTTGACTACGTTCTCCACCAATATATATTCATATTACAAGGAAGGCATTAAGGTTAGTGTTAGGGAAGGCATTAAGGTTAGGGTTAGGGTTAGCACTGATGCTAACATTGCCACTTTCAGTGACCTGTATACCTGTACACCCAGATCCCTTTACCTATCAATACTCTTAACGGTTCTGCCATTTACTGTATATTTCCTATATGTATTAGACCTTCCAAAATGCATTACCTCATATTTGTCCAGTTTAAACGCCATCTGCCATCTCTCTGTCCAAGTCTCCAACTGATCTATATCCTGCTATATCTTCTGATGGTCCTAATCGCTATTTGCAAATCCACCAACCATGGTATCATCTGCAAACTTACTAATCAAACCAGTTACATTTTCCTCCAGATCATTTATATATATTACAAACAGCAAAAGTCCCAGCACTGATCCCTGAGGAACATCACTTGTCACAGTCCTCCATTCAGAAACACACCCTTCCACTGCTAGCCTGTGTCTTCTTTGACCGAACCAGTTTTGTAACCACTTTGCCAGTTCATTCTGATCCCATGCGACTTCATTTTAACCCCATTCAAAGGGTGATAATAAATGACTGAACCCCTCCTCGAATGTCAACACCAGAATTCAACAGCAGAATCCAATAGCAGGATATAGATCAGTTGGAGACTTGGGCAGAGAGATGGCAGATGGCGTTTAAACCAGACAAATATGAAGTAATGCATTTTGGAAGGTCTAATACATATAGGAAATATACAGTAAATGGCAGAACCCTTAAGAGTATTGATAGATAAAGGGATCTGGGTCTACAGGTATACAGGTCACTGAAAGTGGCAATGTTAGCATCAGTGCTAACCCTAACCTTAATGCCTTCCCCAAAGGGATCTGGGTGTACAGGTACACAGGTCACTGAAAGTGGCAACGCAGGTGGAGAAGGTAGTCAAAAAGGCATATGGCATGCTTGCCTTCATTGGCTGGGGCATTGAGTTTAAAAATTGGCAAGTCATGTTACAGATTTATGGATCCTTAGTTAGGCTGCACTTGGATATAGTGTTCAGTTCTGGTCACTCCACTACCAGAAGGATGTAGAGGCTTTGAAGAGGGTACAGAAAAGACTTACAAGGGTGTTTCCTTGTTATGTAGGGCATTAGCTATGAGGAGAGGTTGGAGAAACTTGGTTTGTTCTCACTGGAACAAAAGAAGGTTGAGGGGTGACCTGATAGAATTCTACAAGATTATGAGAGACATAGACAGAGTGGATAGTCAGAAGCTTTTTCCCAGGGTGGAAGAGTCAATTACTCAGGAGTACAGGTTTAAGGTACGAGGGACCAGGTTTAAATGCAGTGTATGAGGCAGATTTTTTACACAGAGGGTGGTGGGTGCCTGGAACCCGTTGCTGGGGGAGGTAGTGGAAACGGATTTGGTAGTGACTTTTAAGGGATATCTTGACAAATAGGATGGGAATGAAGGGATATGGTCCCCGGAAGAGTAGGGGGTTTTTGTTCATTTGGGTAGCATGGTCGGTGCAGGCTTGGAGGGCTGAAGGGCCTGTTCCTGTGCTGTAATTTTCTTTGTTCTTTGTTTGTTGGCTTTGATCCACAAGAGCAGGATAGAAGCTAAATATCCTGGTAAAATGAAGCATTAAAATGGATAGTCATGAATGTTCTGATATCCTCTAAATACAGAGGTGTGATGACGCTAAAATGACTTGTACAGTACATTGTTTTAATTGAAATAACATTTGAATATATTGGTGCAATAGAGACTGGTGTGACAAATTCTTATGTGTCACAATATCTGTTAATTTGGATAAAGTTTCATGACTCATTAGTTTTACAATGCATGCTTTTTTGTTGTGTTGTAAAGGCAATAACTAATTACCAATTCTCAGTCCCCAGAACTGTTTCAGCTGCTGTTGTTAAAATAGTTTATTATAACTGTCTCAAGGCTGCTCTCTGTCTGTGACTCATCGGCATTATATTTCTTTAATGTGGCGAATTGCTATGTGTGACAGGTTAGAAGCCCTTTAATCCACCATGGCTTAAGTCCCCAAACCTAGACTTGTGTTCCTGTAGGCAGAGGACTCCAAGACTATCCCCACTTTCTCTCTTACCAACCCCCAAACAGATTGGCAAATGGGTTGCTATGCAACAGGCTGGCTGATATGATAGGGGAGGTGATGGTCTCGGAGTATTATTGCTACCTTATTAATCCATGAACTCGACTAATTTCTCTGGGGACCTGGCTTTGAATCCTACCACAGCAGACTGTGGAACTTGAATTCAATAATTTTTAAAAATTCTGGAATTAAGAATCTACTGATGACCATGAAACTATTGTCGATTGTTGGAAAAGCCCATCTAGTTCCTTCGGGAAGGAAATCTGCCCTCTTTACCTGGTCTGGCCTACATGCAATTCCAGATCCACAGCAATGTGGTTGACCCTCAACTGCTCTCTGAAATGGTCTAGCAAGCCACTCAGTTGTATCAATCACCACACCATCTTCTTCTCAAGGGCAACTAGGGATGGACAATTAATGCTGACCAGCCAGTGACACCCATGTCTCATGAATGAATGAAAAAATTAGGTTACAAAGATGAAAGAGGAGAGGACCAGCCTGAGGGGGAACAATGCAGCAAGCAACACATAAAAGAGAACTAATGGCATTCAGTCAGCAAGAGCAATTAGGCAGAGTCAGAGCACAATTTGAGAACTGTGAAAATCTGAGAAAACACATGATCTCATTGCCGCAAAGTGAGCAGACTGTTAGATAACAGGCGAATCTTAATTTGTTAGAATAAATTGTCCAATTTGCAATGTTGAAATTTGCTTGATTGCAGTGGTGCTATTGGAAACCAGTAGTAATTCTTGCTGGGCTCACACTGCGCCTGAGGGTCAGGAGATCCCAGGAGATGGTAGAATCTGGTGGAAAAATGGGCTGAGCATATTTAAATGCTGCTTTGAATATGTTAATTAGCCATACCAATTAGCATATTCTGGGCACGATCTGGTTTGCGCCAGTGGAAAGGGACAGGGAAGTTTGCAAACCATTTGGCACCAGATACGGAGCCTGTTTTAAGACCCACACACTATTCTCCGAGATCGGCACGGTCTTTAGCTACTTTTAAAAAATTGGATGTTTGGAAGTAGAATTACAGAAAAAGAATCATAGAATCCCTACAGTGTCATTCGGTCCATCAAGTCTGCACTGACCACAATCCCAGCCAGGCCCTATTCCTGTAACACCACATATTTACCCTGCTAAACTCCCTGACACTAGGGTCAATTTAGCACAGTCAATCAACCTAACCTGCGCATCTTTGCAAATGGGATTAGACAAGAAATGGGACTAGGCAGCTAGCTAGCATTGGCACAAGTGCACTGAGCTGAGCGACTGCCTTTCCTGTTCCATTTTCTCTGAATATGGAAGACGAGTTACTATTTGTGATAAAAATCATTAACCAGCATCTGCAGTGACTCAGAAAGAAGCTCGCACTGATTGATATCGCCATGCACTGTGTAGGAAGACTGTAAATACATTTATAAAGAACCCCTCAGCCAGAAACTTCCTCTGAGCTCCCCTCTCTGCCAGGGTTACTTTGCAGCCTATTTTGGAGAACCCCCCTTTCGAAGAGTTTCTTGGTCATCATCACAGAAATTCCTTCTCCCAGGTGTGAAGAACCTAAAAGATTATTCGAGTAACATGCATGTATTAATATTAAATTTCCTCTCCTGGTGTTTTAATTAAGTTTTTTTATCCTGGGTTATTGCCCTTGTCAAACTACTAGAGAAATTGCAATTATGTTCTGATATTTGTCTGCTATCATGTGTGTGTGTGTGTAACAGGGTGAATGGGCTATAGCTGTCACCAATCCCCTAGTTACTATTTTTTTCTGAGCTAAGGAATGATTATACAGGGGTCTCTCAGTCAACCGCAGCCATTGTCCTACAGGAGGTGATTGATGCATTGGCAACAGAGTTCCTGAATATATAATCCTAAAGAGGATAGCCACTCAATAATGAGTTTATTACGTAACTTCTAATCTCTAAATTGTTGCTAAAGTTGACTGCAAATGGCCATACATTTTCACTTATATTCTGCAGATAATTTTATCAGAGTGCAGCCTCACTGCACCTGGAACCAGCACTTACTTCTGGGATCAGAGAAACCCACAGCACAGGCCATTCAGCCTATCATACTGGTGCTGGTTCACTTGGAAGACGATTGAGATTTGTACCACGTTTCCACTTCTTGTCTGTAATGTTGGAAGTTCCTGCTCCTGGGGAAACCCATTCAAATCCTGTTTTAAATTATTTATGGATGCAGCTCCTGTCTCCTTCTGAAGAAGAGCATTCAAAATCCCGAAAACTCTGAAAGGATTTCTCCTTATCTCCCCCAAGTTTTTTCTCTAATGATTTTGGCATTTAAGACATCTAATTATTGATTGACGCTCCAGAGGGAATTCTTTTCCCCTGACTTACTCTAGCTCATTGTCTTGAAAAGCTTTGTGTTATCATCTCACAACCTTTTCTCTTCCAAGAGGACCAATCCAAAATTTCCCAAACTATCCTCACAAGCAAAGTCCTTCATCCCTGGTGACATCTGGGCAAACCTCTTTATATGCCCTTTGTAATGACTTTATAATTTTCCTGAAGTGCTTGGAAGTATCCATAATACTCCAGTTAAAAACTGACCAATGATTTGTAAAGCTCTGGTATGATCACTTTGCTTTTATATTCCATCCTCTATTCATAAACTCAAGACATCTTATTGTCTTTCCTGCCACCTTGAACGATTTGTATCCATGGGCACCAAGGTCTCTCTACTCATCCACACTTCTCAAATTCATGCCATTTACAGTATCCGCTCTTTCCATATTGAGCCTCCCAAAATGCTTGACTTCCTGTTTCTCCGCACTGACCTCCAGCCACTATGTTTCTTCCCATTTCACATGCTGTCCACGTCATTCTGAAGCCTATAGCTGACCTCACCATATTTTACTACTTTGACAAGTTTCATAGTGTAATGTTTCTCCCTACACCCAAGTTCAAGAGCAAAATTCTATCATTTTTGCACCAAGTGCTGGCTCATTAGCTGCACAGCCAGCATTTCCAAACACATCAATGACTGGCAGTAAGAGCGGGATAGACTCCTGGTCATCTATGCTTGGTGTGGAGCCCCCTAGCAACTTGTTCTGGGGATTTCTAGCTATGGAAACAGACAAAAGTCTGCCTTGGTGCACTACAGGGTGTGGGAGGAAAATTGGAACAACACAAACCCTTGCATTTCCATTTATTTTTCATACTCACCCAGTTTTCCTTTATAAACCTCAGCATTTCTTCCTGTATTACTCCCCTAAACTTCATATGCTGCTTTTCAATCTAACTTTCACTCTAACAATTTTGTTTACCTACAGGCCCTGAACTTTTGACACAGCTACTTTTGTTCTTAGTCAGAACATATTAAATTGATTTATTAATCATAATATGTTTAAGTACTTCCTGTTGTTGGTTCACTGAGTTTTACTTACTCCAATCAATTGATTTGGGCTGTCAGACTTAGATTTCATTCTTTATTATTGATGTGAACCCAATTAGCTATTGTTAAGAAAGCCCCACCAATGCCTCTATTTTCTCAGGAAGTAAGGAAATTTGGCATGTCCAGTATGATTCTCACCAATTTTACAGATACACCACAGAAAGAATCCTTTCTGGATGTATCACAGTTTGATATGGCTCCTGCTCTAATCAAGACTACAAGAAACTACAAAGGGTTGTGAATGTAGCCCAGTCCATCATGCATACCGGTCTCCCATCCATTGACCCTGTCTACACTTCTCGCTGCCCCACGCACCCTGGACATGTTCTCTTCCATCTTCTTCCATTGGGAAAAATATACAGAAGTCTGATGTCACGTACCAGCCGACTCAAGGACAGCTTCTTTCCCGCTGCCATCTGACTCATAGAATCACAGTATCCCGACAGTGCAGAAGGAGGCCACTTGGCCCATTGAGCCTGCACAAACAAAAATCCCACCCAGACCTTATTCCCGTAACTCCACATATTTACCCTACTAGCCCCCCTGACACGAAGGAGCAATTTAGCATGGTCAATAAACTGAACCCGCATATCTTTGGATTGTATATATAGATTATTATATTAAGTAGATGTCTCTCTAGACTACAGCAATGACTATAACACTACATTCTGCACCTTCTCTTTTCCTTCTCCCTTATGTACTCTATGAATTGCATGCTTTGTCTGTACAGCGTGCAAGAAACAATACTTTTCATAATACATGTGACAATAATCAAATCAAAATCAGTTGGTTAGGGATTACTTCCCAGGTTTTCTACCTTCAGTTCATTGACCTGTTCTCCATCATTCTCCAGAACCAAACAGATGACTGCAATATTCTTCTTTAGAAATACAATATACTGATTAAGAGAATCATTCCAAAATAGTTCCCTATATTTTCATCATAACATTTTTTTTGTATTTTACCCCATTGAAGGACAATTAAAATCCACCAAACTACATCAAAGTCAATGGAGAGTAAAATGAAATAGAATGTTAATCATGCGACTGATTTTTTTTCTGTATTCATTCATGGGATATAGGCATCGCTGGCTGGGCCAGCATTTATTGCCCATCCCTAGTTGCCTGAGGGCAACTGAAAGTCAACCACATTGCTGCAGGCTAGACCAAGTAAGAATGGCAGATTTCTTTCCCTAAGAGACGTTAGTGAACCAGATGGGTTTTTCTGACAATCGGCAATGGTTTCATGGTCATCAGCAGATTTCTAATTCCAAATATTTTTTATTGAATTGAAATTCCACCATCTGCCATGGTGGGATTTGAACCTGATCCCATTAGGTCGCTACTATGCAGGTTAGATGAAAATCACCCCCCTATTGCTATATTCAAAATAATACCTCATGTTTGTAAATTTACTTTTAACGCTTGGCACATTTACATGCAAAACCTACACACATGATACATTCGGCTTCTGATAGTAGCAAAATTGAAAAAACAAATTTCAGTGAGGAAATAGGAAAGTTACAGATGGATACAAATAGGTTAGGTGAGTGGGCTAAAATTTGGCCCATGAAATTTAACGTGTTAAAGCGTGAGGTTATCCATTTTGGTTCGAGAAATGAGAAAAGACAAGTCAAGAGGAACATCAAAATGCTTTGGTGTAGAGGGATCTGGGTGTCCTTGTGCATGAATTGGAGAAAGTTAGCATGCAGGTGCAGCAGATAATAAGGAAGACATATGGAATTTTGGCATTCATTGCTGATGGAATAGAGTACAAAAGTAGGGAAGTGCTGTTGCAACTGCATAGGACATTTGTGAGACCACATGTGGAGTACTGCACATAGTTTTGGTCCACTTACTTGAGGAAGGACATAGATGTATCAGAGGCGGTTCAGAAAAGGTTCACTAAATTGATTCCAGGGATGAAGGATTGAGCAGTTTAGGTCTATTCTCATTGGAATTTTGAAGAATGAGAGGAAATCTAACTGAAGAATATAAGGTGATAAAGGATAGGTGCAGAGTGGATGTTTCACCTTGCTGAACATTCTAGGACGAGTGGCCATAGTTCTGGGCTAAGGGATGGTAGATTTAAGATGGAAATGAGAAGAAATAACTTCACTCAAAGGGTCGTGAATCTGTGGAATTCTCTACCCCAGTGTGAAGTGGATGCCGGAATACAAAACAAATTAAAAGAGGAGATAGGTAGATTTTTAATTAGTACTGGGATGAAGGGTTATAGGGATTGGGCGAGGAGATAGATATGAGGTTGAAATGAGGTCAGTTGATCATATTGAATGGTGAAGTAGGCTCGAGGGGCTGAATGGGATTCTCCTGCTCTGAGTTCTTACATTCTGATAATTTATTATTCCTACCATTAACGATGTTTTCCGACCTATTGTTTCTTATCTCACCCTTATTCTGTACTCAGGATCACTACTTTATCCTTAGCTCCTCTCTAAATGATCCAAGATTAACACCTCCCGCTTTGCCCTTCCAGCCCAATAGCCTTTTAAAGAAAACAGTTTTCTCATGCTCTGTTCCCCCTCGGAGACAGGATGTACTGGCATGGGAAGCAGTCCAGGGAATGTTCACTGCAATGATCGTACATATGGAGGGAATTTCTTCTGAGGAGAGGTTGAGTAGGTTGCGCCTGTACAAATTGGAGTTTAGAAGAATGAAAGGCGACCCTATTGAGACACCTAGGATTCTCAGGAGGTTTGACAGACAAATGCTGAGAGATTGTTTCTCCTTGTTGAAGAGTCTGGGACTAGAGGGCATAATCTCAGAGATGCCCACTTTCCCACCTTACCCCTATAACCTTTGATTCCCTTATTGATAAAAAATGTCTATCTCAACAGTATCTTGTTGAATCCAATTTTCCTCTGATAACCCTGTGATGTTGATATAGGCGTCAGTGGTTAGCACTGCTGCCTCACAGCTCCAGGGACCTGTGTTCGATTCCCGGCTTGGGTCACTGCCTGTGTGGAATCTGCACATTCTCCTTGTTTGCGTGGGTTTCCTCTGGTTTTCACCCACAGTCCAAAGATGTGTGTGTTAGGTTGATTGGCTGTGCTAAATTGCCCCTAGTATCAGAGGGATTAGTGTGTGGTTACCGGAATAAAACCTGGGTGGGATTGTGATCAAATGGCCTCCTTCTGCACTGCAGGGGTTCTATGGATTCTATATTCCTGTAACCAACCTTCAGATTGTGCAATTCAATCCCACCTTACAAATTTTCTTCTAGAAAGCTAACATCCCCTTTTTGATGTATAGGTCCTGAGTTTTACTGGCCAGAGGTTGCAATCTGATGGAAAAGATCAATTTTAAACTGCCATGAAAAATTCTAAGTGCTTGCCTTGTACTTTATTTTCATGATGTTTTAAAATTAGTTTCTTTAACTAAATCGTTGTATAAACTAATAAAAATAAATTCGATGTCTGCTTTATAGAGGCCAAGTCATTGTTTATTGATATACTTAGCTTAAATTATGCAGCAAAAAATTATAGCTTAATCAAATATTGCTGATTTGCATTGAAATTAAGTCACCAAACTTCAATTTTGTTTTGAACTCGGCATGCCATAATAGTGACATCTGTGTTGATTCTGCAACTAATTAAGTTAACAGGTTGGCTAATATGGAAAAACAATTTTCGCAAACACAGCTGTGGTGTTGCATATGACTAGTTAGCTAATGATAGTTTAGACCTTGCTCACGATTAGGGTGTTAAACAGGCAGGAGAATCGTGCAGTTGACATTTCCTTCCACCAGCAACTGCAGAATCGTAGAATCCCTACAGTGCTGAAGGAGGCCATTCTGCCCATGCAGCCTGCACCAACGCCAATCCCACCCAAACCCTATCCCCATAACCCCATGTAATTACCCTGCTAATTCCCCCTTACACTAACAAGCAATTTAGCAGGCATGGGGAGAATGTCCAAACTCCACACAGACAGTCATGCAAGCCTGGGATCAAACCTGGACCCCTGGTGAGACAGCAGTTCCAATCACTGTGCCACCACATATTATAATTAATATGTCAGTTATATCAGTTGCTGCATATGTTGAATGTACATTTAATCTCCAATACGTTAAGTATTAACCATGCCTTATCATTCCTTGGCATTTCCTGAACACTGAACTGCAATAAGGAAAGGTCTCTCCCATGCCGTCAGATCTATGTGTAGTAAGTTAGCAGCACCTCAAATACGCAAGCTGGCTTGAAACCTCATCAGGCCTGATTAAAGATTCATATCCAGCTAATTAACATCAGGCAAATTAACATGTGTAAATAAATCCAATTAAAAACAGTGCAACAAAATAAACCCAATTTTATTTTCACAAATCGTATGAGTTGACTCATTCATAAGCTTGACTTTGATAAGCTGTCAAATGTGTTTTCTGGGAGGCTGAAATCTGCAAGGAAGTAGGAATGCAATGATGTGATAAGCTGACTGCTGTCTTGGGAAGGGTTGTGGTCCATTTCAGTTTTAGTATGCTGCTGTTTTGCACCTCTTAATACATTTCCTAATATCTGCACCACTAAGAAGCTGTCATTCATGGCTATGTTTACAAATGCTGCATTTTGAGTAGGCAGCCTATATAATCACAGAAATGTGATTTATCACCCGATTCTGCTCAGGAACATAGAATCCCTACTGTGCAGAAGGAGGCCTTTCGGCCCATCAAGTTTGCACTGACCACAATCCCGCCCAAGCCCTATCCCCATAACCCCATGCATTTACCCTAACTAGTCCCCCCAACGCTCGGGCAATTTACATGGCCAAGTTCCCTCACCCACACATCTTTTGGCTGTGGGAGAAAAACCAGAGCACCCAGAGAAAACCTATGCACACATGGGGAGAATGTGCAAACTCCACACAGACAGTGACCCAAGCCGGGAATCGAACCCAGGTCCCTGGCGCTGTGAAGTAGCAGTGCTAACCACGGTGCTACGTTCTGCCCATTTGTGCCACTTGGTGAAGGATGGGGATGGACTGAGCAACTCGCTTTCCTCAGTGCGCTGGACTATTGCGGCTGTGCCTCATTCCCATTATCAATGACTGAATCCCACTGGAATCCAGCTGGAATGATGAGGAAAGAGTGAAATTTTAGCTGCCTTCCTAATTGAATGGAAGATCCATTCTTAACACAGCCAAGCAGCTTATTTGATTTGATTTATTATTGTCACATTTACTGGATACAGTTTCTTGCGCACTATACAGACAAAGCATACCATTCATAGAATATACAGGGGGGAAGGAAAGGACGGGGTGCAGAATGTCGTGTTACAGTCATAACTAGGGTGTAGAGAAAGATAAAGCTCAGTACTAGGTAGGTCTATTCAAAAGTTTGAATGCAGCAGGGAAGAAGCTGTCCTTGAGTTGGTTGGTATGTGACCCCAGACTTTTTCCCAATGGAGGAAGGTGGAAGATAGAATGTCCGGAGTACATGGAGTCCTTGAATATGCTGGCTGCTTTTCCAATGCAGTGGTAAGTGTAGACACAGTCAATGATGGGAGGCTGGTTTACATGATCGGCTGGGCAATGTTCACAACCCTTTGTAGTTTCTTGCGGTCTTGGGCAGAGCAAGAGCCATACCAAGCTGTGACAAGGGTGTTTTTTTCTGGTGCATCTGTAAAAATTGGTGAGAGTCATCCTGGACATCTCGAATTTCCTCAGCCTCCTGAGAACGTAGACATGTAAATCCTTCAAAAAATGTCAATGGCAGGCGGTAAAAGCGGGAAAGCTTCATTATCAGCTATGAGATAGAAAGAAATTGGAAGCATCACCATCACTATTTATAGCTCCAAGCTACAACAATGATGTTGGAGATAGTATATTGGCATTGATAGAGAATTGGCTAATGGACAGAAAACAGTGGGGATAAGGAGTTTTATTTCATGTTGGCGATCTGTAACCAATGGGATTCCACAGGGATCAGTGCTGGGACCACAACTGTTTGCAATGCACATTAATTCACATCACGTGAAGGAAGAAAACAAACGTACTGCAGCTAAATTTGCAGGCATCACAAAAATAAGTGGAAAGACACATTGTGACAGGTGTACAAACAGTTTGCAAAAAGATATTGATAGGTTAAGCAAGTGGGCAAAAGGTTGACAAATAGACTATATTGTGGGAAGATGTGAATTTGTTCATTTTGGAAAGGAGAGCAAAAGAAGAGTATTATTTAAATAGAGTAAAACTGCAGAAAGCTGCAACACAAAGGGACTTGGAGGTACTTGTGCATAGAACACAGAAAGCTAGCACTCAGGTTATCAGGGAGGCTAATAGAATGTTGGCCTTTATTTCAAGAGGATTGGAGAATAATGGTAGGGAACTCTTGCTGCTTCTGTGCAAGGTACTGGTGAGACCACATCTGGAATATGGTGAACAGTTTTGTTCCCCTTTTTTAAGGGAAGATATTATTTAATTGGAGGCAGTTCAGAGAAGATTCATTAGGATGATCCCTGGTATGGAGGAATTATCTTATGAGGAAAGGTTAAACAGGCTGGGACTCTACCCATTGGAATTTAAAAGAATGAGAGGTGATCTCACTGAAACATATGGGATTCTTAAGCAGCCTGACAGGGTAAATGCTGAGAGGATGTTCCCCCTCATGGGAGAGTCTAGAACCAGAGGACATAGTCTCAGAATAAAGGGGCTCCAATTTAAGATTGAGGTGAGGAGGAATTTCATCCCTTAGAGAATTGTGAGTTTTTGGAACTCCTTGCCTCAGAGAGCTGTGGGGCAGAGTTCTTGTGTATATTTAAGGCTGAGATAGATTGATCTTTGATCAGTCAGGGAATCAAGAGTTATGGGGAAAGAGCAGGAAAGTGGACATGAAGAATGTTGGTTGGATCAACCACAATCCTATTGAATGGTGGAGCAAGCTTGAGGAGCCAAATGGTCTACTTCTGTTCCTATTTGTTATGGTCTTTTGGCCTTATTGCCACAACAACTTGGACTCCTTGGGGCAAACAGATGGCTCAGTTGTCAGAAATGCCAGTGTGGATCAGATTGGTGCCAGCAGCTTGGGATTCAATCTCTGTTCAGGATTTGAGACCTATACCTTGCTCTCATCATGGTGAGAGATTGTGGCACTGTGGGTCAGGCCTACCTTTGGGTTACGACTGAAGAAGACATTCAAATCTGACTTTTGAATATTTATGAGTGCCTCAGCTGTGATTGGTGAACACTGCAAGTGTCTCCCAAAATCTGGGAGTTAAGGAGGCAGCAGAAAGAACATAGAACATAGAGAACTGTGGGAGGGAACTGGAGTACCCGGAGGGAACCCACACAGACACGGGGAGAATGTGCAAACTCCACACATTGGGGTTACCATGCCACATTGAGCTTAACCCTCATGAAGGGCAGCATTTGTTGCCCATCTCTATTTGCCTGTGAGGTGAGTGACTTGTTCAACCATTTCAGGGTCAACCGCGTTGCTAGGGCCTGGACTCACATGTACGTTAGAGAGGGTAAGAATCATGGAATCGCTACTGTGCAGAAGGAGGCCGTTTGGCCCATTGAGCCTGCATCAACCACCCAGGCCCAATCCCCATAACCCAACGTATTTACCCTGCTATTAAGAGGCAATTTAACATGGCCAATCAACCTAACCTGCACATCTTTGGAACGTGGGAAGAAACTGGTGCACCCAGACAAAACCCGCGCAGAAACGGGGAGAAAGTGCAAACTCCACGCAGAGAGTGAACCAAGGCCAGAATCAAACCTGGGACCCTGGCGCTGTGGGGCAGCAGTGCTAACCACTGTGCCACCGTGCTGCCCATTTGTATATGAAGTGAGTGGCTTTGCTAGACCATTTCAGGGGGAAGTTCAGAGTCAACCACATTGCTGTGGCTCTGGAGTCACATGTACGCCAGAGTGGGCAAGGATGGCAGATTTCCTTCCCTGAAGAGCATTAGTTACTTAGATGGATTTTTATGCCAATCTGGTAGTTTTGTGACTATTATTAATGCAGCTAGCCTTTTATTCAAGATTCAGTAATTGAAGTTAAGTTACCCCAACTGCAATGCTGGGATTTGAACTCATGTCACTTGAGCATTTGTCTAGTTACCTGGATTACTAGTCCACTCACAATTACCACTATTCTACCATTCTCTTTAATGTGTGCATGCTCTACATCAGGAATAAGATGCCCCAAGACAAAAGGTTCAGATCTAAGGCATTGGCAGGCAATAAGATTAAAATGGAGTTTCTCACAAAAGTCAGTGCATGTAAAAAGAGGGATGATCTGGCTGTTGGAAAGAAAACTTGAGCGAGTTGGAATTTTGGGTTCAACTTCAGCAAAAATGAATGTCAATCACACTAAAGGAGTATAACTAAGGAAGGTGTATCCATTTGTATCTATACATCTGGACTGTGTGGAAGAATCATTGCCACAATGGCCATTTACAACACGATTAGATTGGGTGACAGAAGTTCCACTTACAAGAGGAAAAGATTTATTATAGTGAGAGGTCCTTGGCAATAAATCTTCAGTTCCGTAATGGTCTAAACACTTATCGATAGCAACAACACAAAGCAATGTAGTGAATCCATAATGTTCATCTTGGTAATATGGCTTGAAAGCATGCGATATCAATATAATTTTCAGATAAAAGCCCGTTGCTTAAGTTGCCAGGAACTGTTGCCGGAATTTTGCCACCTCGCCCACCTGAGGCTCATAAGATCTTGCCCGAGGCCAATGAAGAATGCCTTGCCTGACCTGATTCTGGTGCTGCCGTGCCAGTAAAATTCAAGCCAGTGTTACTGGAGACCTCACAATGGGCTTAAACGTTTGGATTTGATTTGATATTGTGACCAATTTATTTCTATTCAGGCTTTCAGGACTCCAGGATAGAAATTCAAATTGGAGATTAACATTCTTGCGTACCAGATGCTAATAAAGCACAATAGAAAGAAACTTGCCTGAAAACTGGATCAGGGATGTGAATCAGGGTTACGTGAGTGAAGTTTAATTGAGTTTCAAAGATCCGGCTGGAATAAAGGGCCTCAGTCTGCGTCATCTTTGATGTAGATTTGAGTGAAGTGTGCTGGATTATCTCAGGGGAAATGTCGGTGGGTAAATTATCCATATGAAGGTCTAATCTCACCCCAGTTTATTCCTAAGTAACAAGATTGAAGAATGCGTGTCAAAAAATTTGAGGAAAGCTAATTCAGCTTGTTCAACCCTTCTTGAAAGGCATGAGGGAAAAGCACGTGCAACATCTTGCAGTCGCTAGGCTTCACAGCAAGCTCATCCATGCAAATGAGATGCGTCCTTTGGGCATGATAGGCAGCAGAACGCCTGAGGAAAGTTTATTTTCTTTCTCATTCTCACAAGTTGCCTGCAGCTCCCCGATTTCAGCCCTTTCCGGTGGAATAGGAAAGGACGTTTGTCTCTGGATTTGTCAAGTAAGAAAACGTAGGGGTGCCAACTTTACGACAAGGTCAAAGTGCGACAGTTGTCAACCCTTTTCTTTCTACATCTGTCAGAGCTAAAAAAGAAGTACCCATACACTTTGACACCAAAACAGTCAATGCTGGAGAAACTCAGCAGGTCTGACAACATATGCGGAGAGAGAATAGAATCAATGTTTCAAGTCTGGACGCTCCTTTGTCAGAGCTCTATTCTCTCTCCACAGATGCTGTCGAGACCTGCTGAGTTTCTCCGGCATTTTCTGTTTTTGATCCAGATTTCAACAACCGCAGTTTTTGGCTTTCATATTGTGATGGCACTTCGACTTGTGTACAATCTGCCATGCGTCTGTGGAGAGTATTCATGACTGGGTGAACCAGGACTCTCATCGAGTGGAATTCTGGGATGTTAACTAAATGCTGTGGATGCATGGACCTTTTGGGCAGGGCTTTAGAATATGTTCAAGCAAAGACAAGCAAAATTATAGTGGCATGATGCATTACGGTTGTTCTGGGGAGGCCAGTGCTACTATCACTAGACTTTTAATCCAGAATGGTCTAGTTAATTAAACAACCTAGTGGTAGTGTCACTAGACTATTAACGTAGAAACTCAGCTAAGGTTTTGGGGACCAATGTTCAAATCCCGCAGATGGTAGAATTTGAATTTAACTAAAAAATAATCTGGAATTTAAGAATCTGCTGATGGCAGCCATGAAACTATTGTCAATTGTCGGAAAAAACTCATCTAGTTCACCAATGTCCTTTAGGAAAGGAAATCTCACCCGGTCTGGTCTGACTCCAGGACCACAACAATGTTGTTGACTCTCACCTTGGCCAACTAAGATGGGCAATAAACGCTGGCCTGCCAGTGACACCCATGTCCCACAAATTAATTTTTTAAAAAAACTTGAGGAGCAGCAACCCACACACTACAGAAAGGTAGAACAAGTGAGTGAAGGTCACTTGCCAGGTCTGCCAGAATATAGGGCATAATTCTCTTCATTTGGACATATTCACAAGCAATGCCATCATGTTTATTGTGTGCTCTGCTTGCATCTTTCTCGGTTGGCTTTTGGGATGCTGCCACTTTTACTTTGATGAAACAAAGTCCTTTTATTCATGCAGCCCACCAGACAACTTCCTCAGGTTTCCTCGAAGGCACCTTACAAATATTTGCAGCAGAGTTACTGCAATTCTGCCAGAAGCTGAGGCAGTAAACTTGCGTGCAGAAGTGAGATTAATAACTCATTCATCCGTTATTGATGGAGGATACTAGGACAATTCCTCAATCCCCTTTAGATGCCGTCTGGATTCCCTGCCCAAACTACCGAGGGACCCAGGCCACAGGAAGTTCCACTCCTAGGGTCCATTTCCACGTTAGGAGGGAACCATTTTGGAGGCTGGTTAGCAATTCAATGGAAATCTTTCAACTATTGGAATGGAACTGGCAACAAAGGCTCTTTTGCACCCACCAATCTATTATTGGAAGGATGGAGAGGCAACTTTTTCCAAAGGTTTCTGTCAATGCTGATGGTGTGGAATGGCTTCCATTGATTCATACTCTGCTTCAGACCATCATGTGCAATGTGGCTAACTTGGCGTCTCCTCTTGACAGACTGGGATAGCTCTCTATCTCTCTGAAAACAGCATAAAACCCAGCTACAGAAGAGTCTATTTACTGAGATGGAGACATCATTCGGTAGTGTCCCACTGATTATAAATAGACTGATTATAAATAGACACTTTCATCACACAAACCAGCCTCTCATCCATTGACTCTGTCCACACTTTCTGCTGCCTCAGGAAAAGCAGCCAGCGTAATCAAGGACCCATCGCATCTCAGACATAGGCTGGAATTTTACTGCCACACTCACCCTGGAATCGGGATCGGTGAGGCTCGCGGAACAGAATTCTCTGTTGGCCTCGGGCAGGATTTAATGAGCCTCGCCGAGTAAGGTCATCAAATCATAGAATTCCTACAGTGCAGAAGGAGGCCAATCATCCCATTGAGTCTGTACTGACCACAATCAGGCCCTATTCCTGTAACCCCTCATATTTATCCTGCTAATCCCCCTCACACTAGGATTAATTTAGCATGGCCAATCAACCGTGCATCTTTGGACTGTGGGACAAAACCAGAGCATCCGAAGGTAACTCACGCAGGCATCACTTGAATATTTGAATTAGATACTATTCAGTGGGATTTCTAAAGTAGTTGCTCAGACATTCGTAAAAGTTGGTTTAATGAGGTTTCACCAGGCAGTAATGGGATTTTCCAATATAGAGTCAAAGATGTCTACAGTGCAGAAAAGGCCCTTTAGCCCATTGTGTCTGTGCTGCACCAAACTTAAAATTAGATTTGATCTATTATTATCACACGTGGGGGAGAATGTGCAAACTTCACACACACAGTGACCCAAGGCCAGAATTGAACCCAGGTCCCTGACGCTGTGAGGCAGCAATGCTAACCACTGTGCCACCATGCCGCCCCAGCCATATTTTTTTCCAACTTCTTCCGTCAGGAAAAAGATACAAAAGTTTGAGGTCATGTACCAATCAACTGAAGAATAGCTTCTCCCCTGCTTCCATCAGACTTTTGAATGGGCCTACCATATATTAAGTTGATCTTCCTCTACACCCTAGCTATGACTGTAACATTACATTCCGCACCCTCTCCTTTCCTTCTCCCCATGTTCTTTATGAATGGTATGTTTTGTCTGTATCGTGTGTAAGAAACAATACTTTTCATTGCATACCAATACATGTGACAATAATATATCAAATCAAAATTTAAGTTTGGTGCAGCACAGATGCAATGGGCTGAAGGGCCTTTTCTGCATTATAGACCTTTTTGACTCTGTATTGGAAAATTCCATTACTGCCTGCTGAAACCTCATTAAACCAACTTTTACTAACGTCTGAGCAACTAGTTTAAAAATTCCACTGAATAATATCTAATTCAAATATTCAAGTGACATTAATTATCAGGAAGTGCTTTATATTGACCAAATTGCATGGAACTACATAAAACATCACTCGATGCTTTGAGTCAACTTTGTAATATAATGAATCTTGGCTTGTATAAAGAACAGGAGGTCCACTTGTCGAAAGGCCCATGCCAAAGAACTAAGAATGGATAAAGAAGCCATTTATCGCCAAAAAAAATCTGGAGTTGGACTTGAATTCATAATCTTTGATTTGATTTATTATTGTCACATGTATTGGGATACAGTGAAAAGTACTTTTCTTGCACGCTATACAGACAAGGCATAGAGTACATAAGGGAAAAGGAAAAGAGAGGGTGCAGAACATAGTGATAAAGTCATAGTTAGGGTGTAGAGAAAGATCATCTTAATATGTTCACAGATGTGTGGGTTAGGTTGATTGGTTATCCTAAATTGACCATTAGTGTCAGGGGGATTAGCACGGTAAATAGGGGTTATGGGGATAGGACCTGGGTGAGATTATTGTCAGTGCAGTCTTGACGGGCCAAATGGCCTCCTTCTGCACTGTAGGGATTCTATGAATCTATGATTTTATGAATAGAAGGTAGGTCCATTCAAAAGTCTGATGACAGCAGGGAAGAAGCTGTACTTGAGTCGCTTGGTACCTGATCTTAGACTTTTGTATCTTTTCCTGATGGAATAAGGTGTAAAAAGAATGTCCAGGGTGCTTGTGGTCCATGATTATGCTGGCTACTTTCTTGAGGCAGTGGGAAGTGTAGATGGAGTCAATGGATGGGAGGCTGGTTTGCATGATGGACTGGGCTTTAATGACAGCCCTTTGCAGTTTCTTGCAGTCATGGTCAGAGCAGGAGCCATACCAAGCTGTGACACAAACAGGAATGATGCTTTCTATGTTGCATCTATAAAAGCTGATGAGAGTCATAGCAGACATGCTGAATTTCCTTAGCCTCCTGAGAAAGCAGAAGAGTTGGTGGGCTTTCTTGACTATAGCGTCAGCCTACAGGGGTTTCTGGTTCAAAGATGAGAGCAATGGCACTGGCACACGGCTGCAGGGCAAAGCGATAGTGTACGTGATCAGGAGAAGGCCCACTATACTGTTTGCACCTGAAACATATTCAATTTAAAGAGGCCTAAAATGGAGCCAGCAATTAAACTGAATACTGAGAATCTGAATCAATAAGGGCTAATAATCCAGCAGCTAGCTATATCGAAGGCTTGGAGAATATAAACATGGCATTCTTTACTTGCAATAGAAGACTTGCTTTGAAGGCACAAGCTTTAAAGATGGTTTGTTAATGGGGTATAAATATGTCACACCTTGCCTGGCCCTCTGAAGGACATTGAATGGAGAAAGGTAGGGAATTTAACACAATAGAAAACAAAGGAGGTGGCCACTGGAGGGGTCTTCTGGTCTCTCTGAAGTCAATGTCATGCCGCACCATCAGGTAACCTACTGCGCGAAGGGCTGGATAATTATATCAAAATAACCTGTGCCTCCCTTTAACAATAGATAAAAGCAAATTACTGTGGATGCTGGAATCTGAAACCAAAAGAGAAAACACCGGAAAATCTCAGCAGGTCTGGCAGCATCTGTAAGGAGAGGAAAAAGCTGATTTTTCGGGTCCAGATGACCCTTTGTCAAAGCTAAAAAGCATAGAAATTGGGAGATATTTATACTGCAGGGTGGGGGAATGAAAGATGAGTCATAGCCACAGAAATCAGGGGAAAAGACTGCTAATGACAATGCACAGAGAGAATAAAGGGTATGAATGGCCAAGCAGCAGAGAAACTGTAAGCTGTCACAGATGAAGATGTTGGGGAGGGGGGCAATTGGGGGCAGGAGGCTAAGTGGGGGGAAGGGGTGGAATAGGACAGAAGTAGACTATAAAAAAGGGGAAGCGGGGTGGGGGGAGAAAAGGTAAGCAAAGGGGATGAAGTAGGGGAAAAGAATAGAGGGGGAAGAAAAATGAAAAAAGTCAATAAAGAAATAAAAGATAGAGAATAGTAAAATATTAAAACAGTATGGAAACAGATGGGAGGAGGTGGGGAAGAGCAAATCACCTGAAATTGTTGAATTCGATATTTAACAACAATGTCACCCAGTCCTGTTGTCAGGCAGATGGCAGAACAGATCACATGACTCTCTTTATTTTTATCCTACATTAAAAGTACCATCCCAGAACATAACCTTAAAAGCATCAGAATTGTGACAAATGTTTCCAGCATTTTTGCTTTTAATTAAAGTTTGGCATGGTTATGGATCCATGGGGGAATCCAGTACTAGGGGTCATAGTCTGAGGATAAAGGAAGTGAGGAGAAATTTCCTCACTCAGAGAGTGGTGTATGTGTGGAATTCACTATCATACAAAATAGTTGAGGCCAAAACATTGTCTGATTTCAGGAGGAAATTAGATATAGCTCTTGGGGCTAAACGGGTCAAGGGATATGGGGGGCGGGGGGATCAGGATATTGAATTTGATAATCAGCCATGATCATAGTGAATGTTGGAGCAGGCTTGTAGGGCCGAATGGCCTATTCCTGCTCCTAGTTTCTATGTTTCTATGTCTCCTTAATTTAAAAAGTGTTAGGACGCCTACATGAATGTCTGTGATGATTGAAACTAAGAGAGATGAACTATTCTATTAAATTGCTCGGTTGATAGATTTCTAAATATTAAAAACATTAAGGGATATGAAAATTGTACAAGAAAATGGTACCGAAATAGAAGATGAATCACAACCTCACTGAATGGTGGACAGGGCTCGAAGGGTTTAACGGTCTGTTAAGAATAAGGCTGATGGTAAATGTCATGTTATTCTAAATCCCAGCAGGGAAACAAGTGCCCTCAGCTCTATTTTACAATTAAATATAATGTGAGGAAAAATTTGAAGCCCAGAGAATGATGTCCCAGACATCTTGTGATGTTTTAAAATAAATGTTGATTAAGCAATAAGATGAACAGTAATCACAGAATCCCTACAGTGCAGAAGGAGCTCATTTGGCCCACTGAATCTGCACTGACTCTCTGAGAGAGGAACATACCCAGGCCCCTAACCTGTTAACACCGCACATTTACCCCACCAATCCCCCTAACCTACATATCTTGGGGCACTAAGAGGTAATTTAGCATGGCCAATCCACCTCAGCTGCACATTTTTGGACTGTGGGAGGAAACGGGAGCACCCGGAGGAAACCCGCACAGACATGGTGAGAACATGCAAACTCCACACAGACAGTGACCCAAGGCTGAAACTGAACCTGGATCCCTGCCGCTGTGAGGCAGCAGCACTAACCACCGTGTCACCTTGTCACCCCACCACCAAACATTATCAGCAAAGCAATTGCTTACACAGTTCTTTTTGAACAATACTGCTTGCTCATGCTTATTTCTGCCCAATACTTGTATCTTTAGGTAAAATACCCTGCCATCATTTCAGTCACAAGTCTTCCTGTGGACCCCTTGCCGAGTCCTGTAAATCACGGAGACAGTGTCGGTGTTTGTTGTGGGGACATTTCAAAAGGTGGCCAATGGTGTCTTAAACAAAGACAATTTAAAACTCACAAGGCAAATATCTCTAAAAAAAAGGCAGCACAAATTTATTCAACATAAAACAAGATGAGATAAATGTACAGCCGACTGGAGTCTCACAAAGGGTTAAATAGCTCTATGGGCAGTGTGACAGAACCTCTCCAAAAGAATAGAAGTACAGAGCCAAATACCGATCAATTATACTTTTTCACAATCAATAATCCTGCCTTTCATTAGCTTAAAATCAATTCCATTTAACAGTTACACGTCAATACAAATCTCTGTCAAGTACCTCAGCCAACCATAAGATAGTTAATAGCATGGCGATATCTTATTCGTCCAACATGATTCTGGACTGATTCTCCCCTTTTGGCACTAACTATGTCCCTGTTGCCTGGTAACGGCAGATGCTACCGCAAGGTAAAAACGGACGTTTCCACCGGTTCACTGCCATGTTGAATAGAGATGAGTTCCTGCATCCAGGTTCATATCTATCCTTGTGTCTGGGCAATTAATGCATCTATTCATTAATGTTGCATAATATGTCCCCTCTTAGGATTGCCGCCCAATAAGACTCGCTGACTAACCTGTTCCCAGAACTTTGGCTTTAAACTATTGACTTCTACCACCATGCCTTTTGGTAACTTTGCTTGACTAAAGTGTAAAATATATTGAAATACATTTAAAATATCAGCATGTATATTCACTTACTGCACTCACATATGTGTTAGCTTGCCCAACAATCGTTTAACTGTTTACTGATTTCTTGTCCTCTGAAAGACTGTATTGGGGAGATGACGGCCTAGTGGTATTATCACCAGGCTATTAATCCTGAAGCTCAGCTAATGTTCTGGGGACGCAGGTTTGAATCCTGCCAGGGCAGATGGTGGAATTTGAATTCAATAAAAGATATATCTGAAAGACTGTACTCTGCCTATAGTTCTTATTGGCTGGTTAGGAATCTCCTTCCACGGTTCATAGAAGCCATCATAGAATCCCTACAGAAAGAGACCATTTGGCCCATTAAGTTTGCACTGACAACAATCCCACCCAGACCCTATCTCCATGACCCCGCACATTTACCCTGCTAAACCTGACACCAGGGTGAATTTAGCATGGTCAACCAACCTAACCTGCACATCTTTGGACTGTGGGAGGAAACCAAAGCACCCGGAGGGAACCCATGCAGACATGGGGAGGACGTGTGAACTCTACACAGACAGTGACCCAAGTCGGGAATTGAACCCAGGTCCTTGGAGCTGTGACACAGCAGTGCTGACCATTATGCCACCGTGCCGCCCCTTAGTGCTGCCTGTCATTTTTTTTGTCTTGCACTGTGTCTTCTTTGCTCGTTCTGCCTGACCGAGATTTCTTTGCATCACTTCATTTTCCAGCATTGCTTGTTGTCACTGCCAAGAGATTTGAAGTTAGGACTGCACACTCTGCCGCTGGATTAATGGACTTCTCAACATTTTAAGGGAACAAGTGACTGGTTAGCAGTTCCGGGGCTGCGAGAAGATCATTATTACAAGTGTATTATAATTGACTGCTTTCGTTGTCACGGCAACATCTCATTTCTCACAACTGGCACTTGGGAGAATGGCATACTGCAACAATTTCATTAGTGCTTCATTAATAACACCTCTGTTCAGCTTTTTATACCCAAAATGAGAGAGTTTTCAGCCTCAAAATGCTCACATCCAACCCCGCACTCCTACTTAAATTTGAATAAGGAATTTCACTTTTTAAAGATGTACCCTGCTCCTTGATTCTGCTGATCACGGGTAAAGTACAAATGACAGTCCCCTGTCTAAATTATGAAAATCTCTAGTTTTCCTGGCGGGATACTCACCCCATATGGGACGACACGATAGCACAGTGGTTAGCACTGCTACCTCACAGCGCCAGGGAGCCAGGTTCAATTCCGGCCTTGGGTCACTGTCTGTGTGGAGTCTGCGCATTCTCCCTGTGTCTGCGTGGGTTTCCTCCGGGTGCTCCGGTTTCCCCCCACAGTCCAAAGATGTGCAGGTTAGGTGGATTGGCCATGCTAAAATTGCCCCTTAGTGTCAGTGGCACTAGCAGGGTAAAAACTGGGGTTATGCAGACAGGGCCAGGGCGGGGTTGTGGTCGATGCAGACTTGATGGGCCAAATGGCCTCCTTCTACACTGTAGGGATTCTATCCTTACAAAGACATAACAATGAATAGTTGCTCAAAATGAACAGGGCAGAGTCTCAAGGCCTTGGGGGGCGGGGTGGGGTGGTTTGGGGTGAATATTTGAATAGTGAACACCAAGGAAGATTGTAAGGGGGTTTAAAAGAGCAGGAATTCCTATAGAATGAAGGGCATGGCTATTCTGCAGTTCTCGACCTTGGAAACCCACAAAAAACCCTAACAGGCTTTTTGGGCTACCCCCATGCTTTGCAGTTATTCGAATGCCAGTGGTTGTGAGTTGAGGCCCCCCTGTGGGGCATTAATTGCCCATGCAGCAGCTTCAACTGGCACGGGTGCGGTGGCACGGTTGGCAGTGGTTAGCATTGCTGCCTCACAGTGCTAGGGACCCGGGTTCGATTCCCGGTTTGGGTCGCTGTCTGTGTGCAATTTGCACGTTCTCCCTATGTCTGCGTGGGTTTTCTCTGGATGCTCCAGTTTCCTCCCACTGTCCAAAGATATGTGGGTTAGGTGGATTGGTCGTGCTAAATTGCCCCTTAGTGTCAGGAGGTCTGGCGAGGGCTAATGCATGGGATTATGGGAATAGGGCCTGGGTGGGATTGTGGTCAGTGCAGACTTGATGGGCTGAATGGCCTCCTTCTGCACTCTAGGGATTCTATGATTAATGGCAAGGCTTCCCAACATGGAGCAGAAGCAGGAGATTCATGGAGACCTGACTCAGCACCCTCCCACCCAATTAACACCCCCCCCACCCCATAAATAAACTTACCATGATTGGGGAAGGAGCATTACATTCTGCCTACATTCTCTGGATTATTAGTCCCGGTCACTGTAGTAATAACCCACCACACTATTGTGCCCAGTAGTTGGGGGAAATGTTTTTGGATGGATCAGTTTCAACCACATCAAGTCCTATTCAGTCCAGTTCTTGTTCACCAAACCTGCCTACCACTCCGGGATTATTCTGGAATTCAAAGATAAACCCCTGATACATTGCTTCTTTTCTGCATTAGCAACAAATTCTGAAAACCCTCACCCTCTACCTCCTCCATCGTATCTCCAACGCCAAACATGAGGAGCTCACAAACACCTTCAGTTAAGGCCCATCCACCCAGCTACCTCTGCTAAGTTCCTCCTGTCCATCAAGCCAAGCTTCCCTCAGGTTTGCCTTTGTCCTAACCCTGAGCACGCATGTTTCTCTACCATTTTCCGCATGCCCTTCTCGAGATCATCTCATCCTCTGAGATTCATCCCTGTTCCCATTTAACTTGAGCAGCATGCCATCCCGTCAGAGTCCCTGTCCTCAGGCGCTGCCATTGGGGAGCTGGTGACAAAGAATAAAGAACAGTACATCATTGGAACAGACCCTTCGGCCCTCCAACCCTGCACTGATCATGATGCCTGTCTAAACTAAAACCGTACTCACTTACGGAGTCCATATCCTTCCATTCTCATCCTATTCATATAATCGTCTTGCCAGAAGTCTCACAACATCAGGTTAAAGTCCAGCAGGTTTATTTGGTAGCACGAGCTTCCGGAGTGCTGTTACTTTATCAGGCAACTCCATATCATGTATTTATCTAGATACCTTTTAAATGCTGCTACCATACCTGCTCCCACTACCTCCCCAGGCAGTCCTTTCCAGACATTCACCACCTTCTGTGTAAAAAACTTGCCTTGCACATCTCCTCTAAACTTTTCCCCATGCACCTTAAACTTATGTCCCCTGGTGCTTGACTTTTCTACCTTAGGAAAGAGCATCTGACTATCCACTCTGTCCATGTCACTCATAATCTTGTAAACCTCTATCAGGTCGCCTCTCGCTTCTGTCATTCCAGTGAGAACAAACCATAGCTTCATAGCTAATGCCTTCCAGACCAGACAACATACTGATAAACTTCTTCTGAACCCTCTTCAAAGCATCCACATCCTTCTGGCAGTGTGGTGACCAGAACTGTGCACGACATTACAAATGAGGCCCAGCTAAGGTTCTGTACAGCTGCAACATGACCTGTACTCATCCGTACTCAATGCCCTGACTGATAAAGGCATACATGCTGTGTGCCTTCTTGACTACCTTACCAATCTGTGTGGCCATTTTCAGTGATCAGTGGACATGTACGCCCAGATCTCTCTGCCTGTCATAATGGTTTTGTTGCTGGAGTAGTAATTCAGAGATCCAGGATAATGTTCTGGAGGCTCAGGTTCAAATCGCACCGCGACAGATGTGGAATTTGAATTCAATAAAAAATATCTGGAGCTAAAAGTCCAATGATGACCATGAAGCCATTGTCGATTGTTGTAAAAACCCATCTGGTTCACTAATATCCTTACCCGGTCTGGTACACATGTGACTCCAGAGCCACAGCAATGTGTTTGACTCTTAGTGCCCTCAGGGACAGGTAATAAATGCTGGCCCAACCAGTGTCACTAACATCCCATGAATGATTAAAAAAAAAATCCTACATTCAAAATCTGACATCATGATCTTCAACCCATATTTGACCTCTGTGAATGACTAATTCCATCTCTAACTTCACTTTTCACTCCACAACTCTCGATAGTATTTTTGCCCCCATAAACCTATCCCGCAACTCCTTTGAGCCTTGCCTAACGAGCTTCATCCTTTGTTACAGCACTGAAAACATCTTCATTGAAGTTACATCCTCGATTGGAGATCATTCCTCACCCTCCTTGGTCTGTCTGCAACTTCCGATAGGACTGAACTTACCCAGCTCAGTCCTTATCTATCCAGTCACAGAGAACCATGTGCAATGCTCTCACCCCTGCACTGTTACCTTTGGAGTGCCCATAAATCCACCTTTGGCTTCTTTTTACATCTGCATGCTGCCCTTCAGCAGCACCCTCTGAAGATAGGAAAATAGGTTCCATATGTACGCTGATGACAGCCAGTTAGTACTCCTTCACTGCCATTGCTCTCAACCCCTCCACTGACATTTTGATTCATAGATTCCCTGCAGTACAGAAGGTGTGATGTGGGTATGCCGGCGTTGGACTGGCGTAAACACAGTAAAAAGTCTGACAACACCAGGTTTTAGTCCAACCTATTTATTTGATAATATACTCACAAGCTTTCGGGGTTAGCCCCTTCGTCAGGTGAATGGAGAGTTCTGGCCTCAGACAGAGCATATAAAGCACAGACAGTTTAGAGATTCGCATTCTAATCAGTAATCTCTAAACTGTCTGTACTTTATATGCTCTGTCTGAGGCCAGAACTCTCCATTCACCTGACGAAGGGGTTAACCCCGAAAGCTTGTGAGTATATTATCAAATAAATAGGTTGGACTAAAACCTGGTGTTGTCAGACTTTTTACTGTACAGAAGGTGGCCATTCTGATATTGGCTCACCCAGAAAGCATCTTACCTAGACACCCCAACCCTATTTGCGCATTTAGCACAGCTAATCCATCTAACTTACACATCTTTGGACACTATGGGGTAACTTAGCAAGGCCAATCCTGCTAACTTACATATTTTGATACACTAAGGGGTAATTTAGCATGATCAAACCCCCTAACCTACACAGCTTTGGATACTAAGGGACAAATTAGCACGGCCAATCCCACTAATCTACATATCTTGGTACACTAAGGGGCAATTTAACATGGCCATTCTACTTAACCTGCACATCTTTGGAGACTAAGGGGCAATTTAGCATGGCCAATCCACCTAACCTGTACATCTTTGGAATGCGGGAGGAAACTGGAGCATCCGGAGGAAACCCATGCAGACACAGGGAGAATGAGCAGACTCCACTAGAACCAAGCTGGGAATTGAACCCGGGTCCTGGCGCTATGAGGCAGCAGTGCTAACCACTGTGCTGCATGTTGTCCAGCTTCCTGCCCGGCAGCCATTACTGAGGGAGTCATAGCTTCCCCCAGTTAAATGCTGGGCTCCCACCATAAACTCTGTCATCAATGTCATTCTCCTCTCACCGTTTAGCCTCAGTCACTGCCTCAGGAAGAATCAAACTGTTCCCAACCTCCGCGAAGTGCTAAATAGATTACCAGATAAAATGTTTCAGACAAAAAGATCAACAATAATGAGGCACTGAAGTGAAAAAATAAAATTGCCGGAGTCCCAGATGACCATAGGCTGCTCTTCCCTTTGAGGGGGAGAGCTGACTGGTGGTGATTTAACGGGAGAGTCACCACACCTCAGGCAAGGTCAAGAAGGCAAGGCCTTCATGAGTAACCACAGCTCATACGGAAATCCATACAATTGCAGAATCCCTACAATGCAGAAGGAGGCCATTTGGCCCATCAACTCTGCACCAACTCTCCGACAGAGCACCATACCCAGGCCCCCATCCTTGTAATCCCACATATTTACCCCGTTAATTCCCCCCAATTTATGCATCTCAAGTCACTAAGGAGCAATTTAACATGGCCAATCCACCTAGCCTGCACATCTTTCAGACTGTGGGAGGAAACTGCAGCACCTCACACAGACACAGGGAGAACGTGTGAACTCCAAGCAGACAGTTGCTCAAGGCGGGAATTAAACCCAAGTCCCTGGAGCTGCGAGGCGGCAGTGCCAACCACTGTGCCACCATGCTGTTGGCATTGCTCTGCATCACAAACCAGACGTCCAGCCAACTGAGCTAAATGACCATTCCCCCGCACCCCCCCCATACTCCTCGCTGAAATAGGTGCCAAACATCACAACAACGGCAGGCAGGGATTACATTACCTAAAGGCAGGATATTGGGGGGTAAAAAAGGAAATTTTCAATGATTTATCCTGCATTTATTTAGCGCCCGGCACAAGTGCCCCAAAGCACTTTACAACCAATCATGCGTAGCCACTGCTATAATGTGACCAAATAGCTTGGCATCAACCAACTAATACACATAGGTTTTGAGAACTGGGAGTTTTTTTTATGAGGGTCTTCCAATGTATGAAGGACAACCCCTGAACTTTCATGCAACTCAGCCTTGTGAAGTTGCTAGCACGCAGCAGATGGGGCAGGATTTGAGCATTGCAGGCACTCCTGTGATGCATCATGTGCATCAGTGGCTTAAAAGGTCTCGAGCTCCATAATTCAGACCTCAGCACCCAATGCACATATTATATTGTCTGCAAGACGACCATTGACAACAGTGCCTTGTGAACAACCAAAGACAGTCATTCAAGCATGTCCTGGGCCATTGAGTCAATGTGTCAGTTCACCTTCATCAATGATGTCTTAAAGTAAGTGCCCAGGGTTTCATCACCAACCCCTATGTCTTGGCAGGGTGGCTCATTTCAAGTTGCCTTTGTCACAAGTGAATATAAGCAGGTGAGTGAAGATGCTTCGAAGTAAGTACATCTGCAGTTAAAATCGTCTGCTGTATTTCTTTGACTGACACTGAATTTGTAGCTGTCTTTTAACTGGGTATAAATTATTGAAACATTTAAGCTGAAAGTGGAATCCACTATAATTATGTGCAGAAGATAAAAAATGTTGGTTTTTCAGGCTGATGTCTGCAGTAATAAATGAGTAATGCACTGGCCATGACTCCCTGGATCATGCATATCTACATTTAAAAATCATCTGGTCAGGAAAAGCACCACCTCTGAACATGTTAATGCAAGTCTGTGAAAGGGCATATTTTTTTCTTGCTTTGTTATTCTGCTCCATAAGATCCTTATAGCCCCAGGGCTGATTGCATCTTTGTTAGCTACTGTTGTGACAGTGATTTTTTTTTCCCTTTCACCTTATTTGTAATACACGCTGATTATTCGTGACTGAGTACATTAGCAAAATACGCCGGAAATAATTAGTGACCTCCTCATGGCTTTCTCTCTCCTATTAACGAATACTAAGAATGTACAAATTACCATTGCTAATTGCACAGTCTTTCTTTCTCTCTGAAGTGAAAATAAACAGCATTGCTCTGCCATTGTACATCACAACACTCGGTTACAAGAAAATTCTAATTGGCAAACACGCAGTATTACTGTGAACACAATTGTAGCTTTTATGCCTTGAAATGAAGAAGGGAAATTTCCCTAAAGTGTCTTTTTTTGATACATAACCAAGATTTAACCCTTTCCCTTTTAGACACATGGTGGCACAGTGGTGAGCACTGCTGCCTCGCAGCGCCAGGGATCTGGGTTCGATTCCAGGCTCAGGTGACTGTTTGTGTGGAGCTTGCATGTTCGTCCTGTGTTAGCATGGGTTTCCTCCAGGTGCTCAGGTTTCCTCCCTCAGTCCTGGCTAGGTAGATTGGCCATGCTAAATTGCCCCTTAGTGTCCCAAGATGTGTAGGTTAGGGGGAATCAGTGGGGTAAATACTTGGGATTAGGGAGAACAGGATTATGTAGGGTGACAAGGATATGGCTTGAGTGGGATTGTTGTCAGTGGGCCGAATGGCCTCCTTCTGCACTGTAGGATTCTATGATTCTATGTCTCACAGCGCCAGGGACCTGGGTTCAATTCCTGGCTTGGGTCACTGTCTGCGTGGAGTTTGCACATTCTTCCTGTGTCTGCGTGGGTTTCCTCCAGGAGCTCTGGTTTCCTCCTACACTCCAAAGATGTGCTGGTTAGATGCATTGGCCATGCTAAATTCTCCCTCTGTGTACCCGAACAGGTGCCGGAGTGTGGCGACTAGGGGATTTTCACAGCAACTTCATTGCAGTGCTAATGTAAGCCTACTTGTGACACGGATAAATAAATAAACTTTAAATAGTGCACATTTACCCTCTTATTCCCACTGTCAGCCATTTGCCCATTGCTTTGTAACTTTGGAGTAACAGTACTGTGGATTTTTTGAGATTCATGCCTCTTGCATTGGGAAAATGCTCCAATCACATTCACCAGGACATTGCTTGTGGTGAGGTGAATTGCACTAAAACTGAATAAATCCATCAGCTTTGGAATACAATTAAGCCAAGTGAAACAAAGAAAAGCCTGGAGAGATTTCAGGGGCAGGATTCTCCCCCAAAAATTCTAAGAGTCGAAATCGCGTGCAAACTGGAGTAATTCACACTGTTTCTTTCGGTGGAAGTTCAGACAAGAATCTCCCACACTCTGTGCACTGCAGAGGCCACCAGTGTGAATATCATTAACTTTCAGGGGGCTGGACCTATTCCCATTAGAAATCGGCGCTCTGAGTGGGCCACTGTGCATTTGTGAGTGCCGAGGTCGGTGCATACATAGTGGCCCGGTATTGAAGGCCTCGCCGATTCTGGTTACCTCCATTGCTGGCCAGTCCCGCAACCAGCCTCCGCTGATTTCCAGACCCTGCCGGAAATCCAGCGCCAGGAGACACTGCCACGGTGGGAACGCATGCGCATGCCCGCCACGGGATTCTCCCAGCCCACTGCGCTAAATAATTAGTGCAGCAGGATGAGAGAATTACTCCCCTGCCCCTCACCCCCCCAACCTGTGATTTTATATCTACGTTTAAACTCTGGTTAGGAACTGCATCATTTGGACTCAGTGGGTGCGATTTTTCAGCCGTGTTGCGCCTGGTGCAGAGTGCACGAATCTGGGAAAATTGCGTCCAGGCCCAAAGTCGGGTCTCGCTCCTGGCGCCAAGTAATTTGTGATCTCCCCGTTTCCTTTCTGCTGGTGCAAACTAGATCTCGCCCAGAAAAGGTGTGAGGCTGATTCGCAAGAGATTGACTTGATCTCGATCTCATTAGTGAGTTTGGCCTGAGGTCATTCCCCCCTCCCGGAACGTTCCCACTCTCCCAGCAGGAAAGTCACAATGATCAGATTGTTTACAAGAATAATTCAAAGGGTATTGACCTCTTATTTGCTTATTTTTCTTGCTGCTAAAGTCTGAGAGAATTTCTATTTGTTTCTCAAGATTAAAGCATTCCTTCGGGTAATTCGATCCATCCAACTGAATGTTTCTGTGGGTCGGACAACATCAATAAGACAACTTTATTTTCGCATTAAACTGAAAATGAACATGAAAGGACAGGAGTAGTGATTGGCAGTCTCGCCAGTGGGGATTCAGGTAGACGGCTGATCGGGGCTGACCATGGGAGGGCAAGGTCGGCCACAGGGAGAAGCAGGAGATCACTGCTGGCCATAGGGGGAGGAGATTGACCATGGAGGGCTGTGGTGAATGGGGCTGGCCCAAGGGAGGGATTTGGGTAGTCCAGCGATCGTGGTGGGGGGTGAGGGGGGTTGCCACTAGGGAAGCTGGTGATCAGTAGGGGAAGGGGGGGTGCGGGGTGGTAAACAATCAGGTGGGTAGTGATCGGGAGACGAGTGATGGTTGGATTGGGGCACATGTGCCAATCTCTCCACTGACTGATTGGCGCATGCGCAGTGGCCACTCAGCACTATGCTGCCGGCCTCTTGGGCAGGATTAGGCCAGTTGAGACTTGCCGCTTCAGGCCCTTCCTCCTGTTGCATGCTTGAGTGGTTATCAACTTCCTCCTCCTGCAGTGCCACTCCTTTCTGCTGGGCTTTGCTGTGCCGAGGACAGCAGACCGCCATTGATTCTGGATCCTGGCTTGGCACCTTCATCGTCATCACGGTTTGCTGGATGCTCGTGTGGCTTTGGCCTGGATGTTAGTGGTTGGGGGCTTCTCAGAAGATGTCATTAGCTCTATCCTCCGAAAGGAGACCTTCTTACCAAGGAAACATCCGCTGATTCTGTGAGGGGGTCCAGGTATCTGTGTGAAACTCAACCAGTGTAGAATTGTGTAACTTCCTGTAACCTGCACATACCTGTTGGGGTCGGTTTAGCTCAGTTGGCTGGATAGCTGGTTTGTAATGCAGAGTGATGCCAACAGTGTGGGTTCAATTCCCATTCTGGCTGAGGTTATCCATGAAGGCCCCACCTTTTCAACCTTATCCCTCGCCTGAGGTGTGGTGACCCTCAGGTTAAATCATCACCAGGCAGCTCTCTCCCCTCAAATGTGAAAGTAGCCTATGGAAATCTGGGACTATGGCGATTTCACCTCATCTTTTACATAGATGCAATGATAATCGTTCGGTCGTTGCATACCAGTTGAACGTTAATGATGTGCAATCCCTTTCAGTTGATGGATGTTGAGTTACCATACTAGTGTGATATAAAATTGCAGGAGTCCAGTCAGTGTAAAAAACCCTGGTTCCCTCTTGTATTGTCTGAATGTACCAGGGGCACAATGGGCATAAGCGTTGACCTTGGTCCGTGTAATAATACATGGCCCCCTAGTCTTCCTCAGGGGACTGTGAATGTCAGCAATGACCTGATAGAAAAGCCTGAACCTCCTGAGGCACTAGTGCTCAGTCTTGTCAAGATGGCTAATGATCTGCCTGCATTGGGAGCAACGCCTCACACAGTTGGAGCTGCATGTTAATCCCCTCTGTCCTGTGAAGTGGCGAAGGCAGCTGGCATTGGTCTGCTCTTGTTTCCGATGGTGCCATTGGGATTGGTGCTCTTCCTGTTCCTCTATCCATGACAGAATTACATAAGCAGTGGCCACTGGATAGCGCAGTGGTTAGCATTGCTGTCTCACAATGCCAGAGACCCGGGTTCAATTCTGGCCTTGGGTGACTGTCTGTATGGAGTTTGCATGTTTTTCCCATGTCTGCATGGGTTTCCTCCAGGTGCTCCAGTTTTCTCCCACAGTCCGAAAGATGTGCAGATTAGGTGGATTGGCCATGCTAAATTGCAATTTAGTGGTAGGGAAATTAGCAGAGTAAATAGATGAGGTTATGGGGATAAGCTTGAGTGGGATTGTTGTTGGTGCAGATTTGATGGGCCGAATGGCCCCCTTCTGCACTGTAGGATTCTATGAGGATGCTGAAAACTGGTGAGTGCAGATCAAAGACAAAAATACCAATGGTTATAACATGTTGGAAATTGCTTCGAAAGTGGAGAAAGGACTCTGAGCACAAATCCTGTGAGGAAAAGCCTTTAGAATCATAGAATCCCTACAGTTCAGAAGGAGGCCATTCAGCCCATCGAGTCTGCACTGACCACAATCCCACCCAGGCCCTGTCCCCACAACCCCACATATTTACTCTAATAATCCTCCAACACTAGGGTCAATTTAGCATGGCCAGTCAACCTAACCCGCACATCTTTGGACTGTGGGAGGAAACCCATGCAGACATGGGGAGAATGTGCAAACTCCACTCTACACATCCCTGGCAACTTCTCGGAACTCACACGCTGATAATTGAAAATAGAATCCGGGATTACAAGTGGACAGGTTGCTTTTAATATTTGTTGAAATCCCAGAAAGGTTGCCCGCACTCTACCAACCATGATCGAGTTTGGTGCCAAGGCCACTGAGATCCTGCCAAGTTTCCTGACTAGCCAGATTTTCTTGTTTTCTTTTGAACAATGGCATGTACCAATACCCCCCATCTTGACAGGTTAAAATTCCCCAGTAGTCATTCCGAAGACTGTTATTTGAATGGGATGCATTTTGTTTTGCAAGTGTATTCATCTAGATTGAGAAGTTTGTGTGTTGTTCAATTCTGGTGTGCCAACTGCTCTGTGGATGAGTAACTGAGGGAGCGACATCCATGGTGACATGAGGTCAAGGACAAGTAGGTGTTAAAGGGAAGGAACCTTACATCAAGCCTTGTAGGAAATCCCAATTCAGATGTCAGATATTCCCGTTGTTAGTCACTGCTTTTCATCAGCTTTATATAAACTTGTATAATTCTCTACATTTGTACATTAATTTACGGGGGAATTAAAAGCCTGACAGAAGCATTAAAAATGATGAGGGGCTTCAATAAGATCTTTTGGAAAAACTAGTTCCACCACTTCAGTGAAATTATGGTCACTGTCTGTGGGGAGTTTGCATTTTCTCTCCGTGTCTGCGTGGGTTCCCTCCCACACTCCAAAGATGTGCGGGTTAGGTTGGTTGGTCATGCTAATTTGACCCTAGTGACGGGGGATTAGACGGGTAAATATGTGGGGTTACGGGAATAGGGCCAGAGTGGGATTGTGGTCGGTCCAGATTTGATGGACCGAATTGCCTCCTTCTGCACTGTAGGGATTCTATGATATTTAATTTGAAGAATGTATTTTCGCAGTGAGTGCTTGGGGTGTGGAACTTCCTACCGCTGGGCAAAGTGTCAAACATGCAACTGCTTAGACATGAGCCCTGGAAGAGGAAAGAGAATTAACTCTACCGGTCGGGGTTCTGTCATCAGTTATTTTCCTGTGGGCACAGACTCTTTTGTTGCTCATAAAGGGAAAATAGATGAAGAAAGGTGCGAAAGGGTAAAGGTCAGGGAGTGGAGTGTTATCCGAAGGCCAGTGGAGGACAACGGCCCTGCTAATTGTGTTGCAAGATTCTCTGGGGTTGCTGCTGGAAAAGTAACAGGGGGAGGCTGGACGGTGATGTCTCAGTGCTGGAATAACCCACCACCATCCAGCCTGACCGTACCCCAGCTCACTGTTACTTTTCCATCGTTCCAAATGACCGTTTGTGCTGAATATCGTGGTGGGTGGGGAGTTTGGTGTGTGGGTGATCCTAGGTAGCACCAGAGCTGTATGATGGGTCTTTCCCTCCAGCAGGGGTGATGGGAGGAAATAAAACAGTGCATTATTAGTAAAGACATATCTATCGGGGAAAGAAGCGAACTATAGGAAAGCACATTATTTGCTGGTTTCTAGACGTCGGTTTTGGTTCAGTGGTAGCTCTCTTGATGCTGAGTTGGAGCATTACAAGTTGAATCTCCGTTCTGGAGTACATAATGCAGGCTGACATCTCCCTGCAGTTCCTCAGACTGCATTGCTGGAGGTGCTATCCTTTTGATGAAATGTTTAAACCAAGGCATTAATCAAAGAACAGCAGCTTGCCTTGACCAGTGTAGGTACCCCTCAGCTAACACGAATAAAAACATTGTCTGGTCATCAATCTTCTTGTTGCCTGGGGTAACCTCACTGTCAGTAAATTAGTGACTTAGCTTCCCTACATTGCAAAAGGGGCTACACTTCAGAGTTACCTCACTGGCTGCACAGCACTTCAGGATATCTTGTGGTCATGACAGGTCCTTTACAATTTGCTACTGAATTTTAAAGTTTATTTGTTAGTGTCACAAGTAGGCTTACATTAACACTGCAATGAAGTTACTGTGAAAATCCCCGAGCCGCCACACTCCGGCGCCTGTTTGGGTACACTGAGGGAGAATTTAGTGTGTCCAATGCACCTAACCAGCGCAGCTTTCAGGCTGTGAGAGGAAACCCACGCAGACATGGGGAGAATGTACAATCTCCGCACAGACAGTGAACCAAGTTGGGATTCGAACCCGGGCCCCTGGTGCTGTGAAGCAGCAGTGCTAACCACTGTGCCAATGAATTTCTCCTGAAGATCTTTCAATCCTCTGCATTCCCATTGGCTGGAATGTCATGCAGTGGCTTTCTTACTTCTAATATGTATTTTGGGATCATTGGAAAGAGAGGACCATGGCGAATGGGCATTCTCTGTGTGGTCTGCCAATCCATTCAGCAACCCACAATGTCATTGACGGTGGCATTGGATTTTGCAGTCCCACGGTAAAGTGTTCCTCTTCCTCCAGTGAGCCTGAGGTCCAAGAGTTGGAGCTTCCAACTATGGAGGCAGCACCTCCTTCAGAAACTGAAGTGCTGGTGACACTCTGCCTCAACAATCTCCTGGGCAATATGTAAATTATACATGCACAAATTCACCAGACAGAAAATCTACTGCATACTTGGAAATGGCAACAACAAATGCTGGAAACACTCAGTTAGGTCAAGGTCTCTGGAGAGGGTTAAGAGTTATGTTACTCCAATTGAGTGATTCCCAGCCTTTTAGATCTCATGGCACACCTCTGTTCTATAAAATAATTTTGAAACACACCACCTACTTTCTCCAGCTTCTTCTCTTGGGAGCAGCATGGTGGCACAGTGGTTATCACTGCTGCCTCACAGCGCCAGGGATCCAGGTTCAATTCCCAGCTTGGGTCACTGTTTGGGTGGAATTTGCACCGTGTCTGTGTGGGTTTCCTCCTGGTGTTCCAGTTTCCTCCCACACTCCGAAGATTTGCAGAATAGGTTGATTGGCCATGATAAGTTGACCTTTAGTGTCAGAGGGACTAGCTAGAGTAAATGCATGGGGTTATGGGGATAGGGCCTGGGTGGGACCGTTGTCATTTCAGGCTCAATGGGCCAAATGGCCTCCTTCTGCACTACAGGGATTCTATGATTCCCCCACGAAATCTTGGAGATACTAAACATAGAGCTGAAGACGAAAGCTAGTTTTAGTTTAATTCCATGAATTTCAAATCATTCTGAATCTTCTTTGCAGCATACTTGGGAGGGTCTTCACTGCATACCAGTGTCTTATGGGCTACTGGTTGGAAACCATTATTCCATTCAATGTAAATGTGCCATCACACACAAAAACTGTAAAACAGTAATGTGTTGCTTGAAGGTAAAATTATATACAGATTATGTTGACTGGGAGCTAAGCATAACACATCTGACTTCTACCATTGCTGCTTGTCTATGCTGGTGTATGCCTTTAAGGGGAGGCAATGGCCTAGTGGTATTATTGCTAGACTATTAATCCAGAAACTCAGCTAATGTTAGAATCCATAGAATCCACAGAACTATACAGTGCAGAAGGTGGCTGTTTGGCCCATCAGGTCTGCACCGACCACAATCCCACCCAGCCCCTATCCCCTTTGCCCCATTTATTCACCCTGCTAGCCCCCCTGGCATTAAGGGGCAATGTAGCATGACCAATCAACCTAACCTACACATCTTTGGGGGGAAACTGGGGCGCCCAGAAGAAACTCACGCAGACACGGAGAGAACGTGCAAACTCTACACAGGCAGTGACCCAAGAAGGGAATGAAACCTGGGTCCCTGGCACAGTGAGGCAGCAGTGCTAACCATTGTGCCACTGTGCTGCCCCTGTTCTGGGGACCCAGGTTTGAATCCCGCCACGACAAATGGTAGAATTTGAATTTAATAAAATTTAGAATCTACCGACAACCATGAAACCATTGTCAATTTTTGAAAAAACCCATCTGATTCACTGATGTCCTTTAGGGAAGGAAATCTGCCGTCCTTACCTGGTCTGGCCCACATATGATTCCAGTGCCACAGCAACGCGGTTGACTCGCGACTGTCCTCAGGCAACTAGGGATGGGCAATAAATGCTGGCCAGCCATATTCCACGAACGGATAAATAAAAGTCGTGTGACTAATAGTTCACATCCTTTCGAGGTAGATAATGTTCAACAGCAATTTAAGTTATAGTTCTTTGATGGCATATGATATCACAATAATAGTTCGGGCTGGTTTTTCATCAGAGCTGCACATTTGTTTCACATTTGCTGTACAGTAGGAGACAAAATAAAATACAAATCCTGTGCTTTCCATAGATGCCACTGCTCATTTTATCAAATTGTTCTACCGCTGAAAATTACCACAGGGACCCTAAAGCATGGGAGCAGTTTACACAATAAAGCAACAAATCCTCCATTCACACACTGACCAGAGTAAAGAACATCACTGGATGCACCTAAACCGTTAATGCCGCACACTATTCTCACTGTCTCCCAGGCTTGATAAGAAGCAGTCAGTCCAGAAAGTGTGGAAAACGTGGAGGTCTGCAGGAGAGAGTGAAACAACCCATCCCCTCTCCAAATTACTCCTGGAAAACGTCCAATCTCTGGAAAACAAACTAGATAAATTTAAAGCCAGGCTCACTTTTCAAAGGGGACTGAGAGACTGCTGTGCACTCTGTTTCACAGAGATGTGGCTCACTCCTGCTTCACTGGACTGTGCCCAACAACCAGAGGGCTTCTCAATCCAGCGAATGGATCATACAGCAGCCTCAGGCAAGGCTAAGGGAGGTGGGGTCTGCTTCCTAATCAACACCTTGTGGTGCCTAGACAGCAGCACTTGTGCATTTCTGCTCCCCGGACCTAGAATACCTGACACTAAAATGCTGCCCCTACTACCTTCCGTGGGAGTTCATCTCCGTTATCCTGATGGCAGTTTACATCCAACCCCTTGTGGACGTGCAGACCAGGCTGGATGAAGTATACACCACTACAAATAGTCTTGAGACAAAACATCCCAAGGCCTTGTTCACTGTGGCTGGGGACTTCAATCAGTCCAACTCAAGAGTGTTCTAATAAGATACTACCAACACGTCTCCTGTTCCACCAGAGGCCCAAACATCCTAGACCACTGCTGCACAAATATCAAACATGCTTACCGCTCTATCGCCCACCCACACTTTGATAAATCAGAGCACAAGGCTGTGCTCCTGTTCCCAGCTTACAAGCAAAAACTGAAATGGGAGAATCCATCAAAAAAAATCGTACAGTGTTGGTGTGAGGAATCAGATGATTTCCTACAGGGCTGCTTGGACTGATCAATATTTAAAAACTCTGCGACCAGTCTGAACGAGTACACCACTACAGTAACTGACTTCATTAGTGAGTGTGTAGAAGACTGCGTACCGAAGAAGAAAATCCATGTGTTTCCCAACTGGAAACCATGGATGAACAAGGATATCCGTTACTTGCTGAAATGTAGTTCTGAGGTGTTCAAATCAGGCAACTCTGAACTATCCAAGAAATCCAGATATGATCAATGGACATCCATCAAAGATGCCAAAAGACAGTATTGGACCAAGCTAGAATTCCAGGCTAGCCACATGGATGATGATGGAAAGGTCTGCAAGACATAACAGGGTTCAAGAAGAAGGCAGGTAAAGTCACCAGCTCCAATGCACCCCTCTTGATGAGCTCAATGCATTTTATGCTCATTTTGAGCATGAGGTCAGCGAGAGCATGCCATCCATTCCAAAAAACCTCGGACAAATCTGTATCCGAGGTCACCATTGCCGATGTCAGAGCAGCCTTCTCAAAAGTCAACCCACGGGAAGCAACTGGCCCAAATGGGGTGCCTAGATGAGCACTCAGGTCCTGCGCAGATCAACTGGCCGAGGCATTCACATGCTCAACCTCTCTTCCCACCAATCTGAGTTCCCTACCTGCTTCAGAAGATGGCCATCATCCTGATGCCAAAGAAAAACCTGGCACTGTGCCTTAATGACTATCATCCAGTGGCTCTGACATCAATCATTATGAAGTGCTTAAAAAGCTTAGTCATGGCACGAATTAATTGCTGCCTCCCAGACTGCCTGGATCCACCACAGTTCACCTACTGCCACAGCGGGTCCACAGCAGACGCCATTGCCCTGGCTCAACACTCAACCTTGGAATACCTGGATAACAAAGACATCTGAGTCAGACTCCTATTCATAGACTACAGCTCAGCCTTTAGCACTATTATTCCTATGAGACTCATCTCCAAACTCCGTCGTTCGGGGCTTGGCTCCTTCCTCTGCAACTGGATCCTAGACTTCCTAACCCACAGACTGCAGTCATTGAGAGTAGGCAACAATACCTTTTTCACCATCATCTTCAACATTGGTTCTCTGCAAGACTGCGTCCTCAGCCCCCTACTATACTCCTTACACACATTTGACTGCGTGGCCAAATTCCCCTCCAACTTGATTTTATGGTTGGCTGATGACACCACCGTTGTGGGTTGGATGTCAAACAATGATGAGACAGGGTATAGGAAAGAGATAGAGAATTTAGTGAACTGGCATGATGACAATAATCTTTCCCTCAATGTCAACAAAACAAAGGACATATTCATTGACTTCAGGAAGCATAGTGGAAGGCATGTCCTTGTCTACATCAATGGGTATGAAGTAGAAAAGGTTACCAATTCAAGTTTTTAGGTCCTCAAATCACCAACAACCTGTCATGATCCCCCATGCTGACAATATGGTTAAGAAAACCCATCAACGCCTCTACTTTCTCAGGAAACAAAGGAAACTTAGCATGTTCGCTACAACACTCACCAATTTTTACAGATGAACCATAGAAAGCATTCTTTCCGGTTGTTTAAAGCTTGGTCTGGCTCCTGCTCTGTCCAAGACTGCAAGGAACTACAAAGGATCATGAACAGAGCCCATTCAAACCAGTCTCCCATCCGTTGACTCTGTCTACACTTCCGGCTGCTTGGGAAAAGCAGCCAGTGTAATTAAGGACCCCATTCACCCCGGACATTCTCTCTTCCACCTTCTTTCTTCAGGAAAAAGATACAAAAGTCTGAGGTCACGTACCATCAGACTCAAGAACAGCTTCTTCCCTGCTGCTGCCAGACTTTTGAATGGACCTACCTCTCACTAAGTTGATCTTTCTCTCCACCCTAGCTATGACTGTAACAGTACATTTTGCACCCCCTCGTTTCATTCTCTATGAACAGTATGCTTTGTCTACATAGCATGCAAGAAATAATACTCTTCACTGTATACTAATACATGTGTCAATAATAAATCAAATCAAATCAAATCATCCTTGCTTGAATCTGGAAGTTTATGTAATTGTCATGTCTTGGAACTCATTGTATCTTTTCAAAATGAAATGATCCAGATGATGGAACCTCAGTGAATTCATTAGCTCAGAAAGGTGTTGAGGTCAAAGCATTGTGTGATTTCAAGAAAAAAATTAGATTCTGCTCTTGGGGCTAAAGGGATCAAGGGATAAGAGGGGAGGGGAGGATCAGGTCATTGGCCGAGATTCTCCGGCCTCCTGGCCGTGGGAGGTGGCACATTGTTTGCTCGAGGGATTCTCCAGTCCCACCGCTGTCAATGGGAATTCCCATTGAGGTCATCCCACTCTGGTGGGAAAGCTGCATGCGGGGGTGCGTTGGCAGCAGGACTGGAGAATCTCCTCGGCATGAACGGCCAGAGAATTGATCAGCCATGATCAAAATGTATGGTGGAGCAGGCTCGAAGAACCAAATGACCGACTCTTGCTTCTAGTTTCTATGTTTCTGCATTTTTATGGCCTATGAACTCACTGCATGTTGCTCGCAGTTTAGGGGCATGTCCTTTTCAAATAGAATGGTGATTTATCTCAAGCTGGCTGAACAGAAGCAAGGTTCGATTTCATGAACAATAAACACTGATCTTGATTAAGATAGATTAAAAGCTGGTTCTGTAACCCCCATTGTTGCAACATCTTTCGGTGTGGGTGATCCTCCATTGCAGTGTCTCCATCTCACTATGTTACAAGACTGTCCATTCCCCCTTTGACTCTGGAGTACTTTGTAGATTATCAATTAAAAAGCGTGCAATCACTGTGGATGTGACCATTTTTCGAGTCTGACTTATCTCTAAATGCCAAGCAGGTGCTGTGGAGGAGCCCAAAGGCAAACTGAATTTCTCACTCTCCTGGTGAATCTTGCAAATGAACCAGTTCAAAGTCTCTGTCTGGCAGCAGAGGCTGATACAAAGGAATAATTGAAAGTCAAGTGCGAACTGGCATAGTGAGACCACTGATTAAGTCTCTTGTGCACTGAGTTTCAAACCAGTCTGTTCAATCTTTGATATTTTGCTCAGAAAACAATTTTCTTCTGTTTCCTGCAGTAACTTTAGGGCTGATTTTAACTCCCGTTGTCTGGCCCGAACAGGGTTGGGCTAATAGAATCATAGAATCCCTACAGTGCAGGAGGAGGCCATTTGGCCCATTGCATCAACAACTATCCCTTCCAGACCCTATCCTCATAATCCCACTTATTTATTCTGCTAATCTCCCTGACACTATGGTCAATTTAGCACGGTCAACCCACATAACCTGCACATCTTTGGACTGTGGGAGGAAACCCACGCAGACATGGGGAAAACGCACAGACTCCTTACAGACAGCAAACCAAGATCGGAGTTGAATCTGGGTCCCTGACGCTGTGAGGGGCAGCAGTGCCACCGTGCTGCCCATGATAGTTAAAGTGGGGATAGGAGGGTTCACGGCTTTTTCCTGCCCAGTGCCATTTTAATTCAGCGTTAGAATACAATCTGTTGGAATGCTGTTCGTCAGTGGAGGCCATGTTAGAGGTGCTTGTTGCTGGTGACTTTTGGGTGCTTGAGCCTTTGAGGTGCCTGGCTTTAGACTAATGCTTCTCCTGGGGCAGAGTGCCAGACTAGATGTCTTATATGTAGGTGGGTTGGTAAAGAAACAGATGTGTGTCATCTTCGGAGAGGGCAGTATGTGCCACATCAAGTATGCCACTGCCATTCCTGTGGTGTGAGGGCTCAATGTTTCCACTGTTCTGCAGGAAACCAGATCACAGGAGATGAATGGACACCCCTTCCCCGCAAGCCTCCTTGTCTATTTGGTTCATCAATCTGCCAAAGGTGAATGTCTGTTTCTCTGCTGATTGTCCCTTTAAGGGCAACACAGCAGAGTAAGGGTCGCCTGGCCTGGGTGACCATTCTGGACTCACCAAGTGAGGAATCACACCAGGGGGAGGAGTATTTTTTTGGGAACAACCCAAACTGAAGAAGAAACAGAACCTTCCAGATTCTAAGGAAACTGAAAGAAAACTAAAACTGAAACTTCAGGTTTCTGGGGAAACTGAAGCTGCTTAAGGTCAGATAAAAAAGGCAAAACTGTTTGAGCTCAGATCCCAGCGCACAATGCAAGCATTTGAAAATAGAATGAACATGAAGGTTGCTTTTGGGAGCAGAGTTAAAGGAAAAATGATGTTACTGTCACTTTATCAGTTATTTAAAGGGAACTGTCTGACCACACAGGAAAATACAGTGAACAAGGTGGATCCATGTCATCAAGAATGCTGTGAGCATGCTGAGGAGATTCTCCAGGAGTGCACCATTTTGGTGAACTGTGACCGTGGAACTCCGGTTGATTGACTGGTCAGTGAGAGTCAGTGGCTAAATCCTTGAAGGAAAAGAGTTGGAATTCTACCTGAGGAAATTTGAAACTTCAGACCAGAGTTTAGACTCTCCTCACCCTTGGAAAGTTCTGAGGTGGGGATGGGGGGAGGGTTGTTAGAGAATGATGTTGCATTGACAGGATTCCCTCTGGTTTCTCTCTTCTGCACCACATTCCCCCCCACCCCTGCCTAGCACTGGCCTGGTTGTGACTTTACGCTGGGGCAGGCAGGAACTTGGGCAGGACACCTGCCCTATTCCCAAATAAGACCCATTAGTGGCCACTTACCAGCCCCTTAAGGCCCTTTTATGCCCAGCCTCGCTATTTAGGCTGGCGGGCAGATGACAGTTCAGAGGTGGAAAAATGTTTGCGCTTAAGTGGGAAAGGAAGGAAGGCAGGGTGCCTCCATTAGTAGGCCCCCACTGACTGAGGGCACTCTCCCCTTAAGGTCTGGTAACCTCTGCACCTTCCTTTCACCCCGGCATATTCGTTGAGACCTGAATTACCCTCTGCCCCTTGTAACAATTTCAGGCATTATTTTTAAAGTTTAAAGTTTATTTATTAATGTCACTAGTAGGCTGATAGTAACACTGCAATGAAGTTAATGTGAAAATCCCCCAGTCGTCACACTTCGACGTCTGATCGGGCACTCTGAGGGAGGATTTAGCATGGCCGATGCAACTAACTACTACATCTTTTGGGCTGTGGGAGGAAACTGGAGCACCTGGAGGAAACCCACACAGACACGGGGAGAATATGCAAACTCCACACAGACAGTGACCCAAGGCCGGAATTGAACCCAAGTTCCTGGTCCTCTGAGGCAGAACTGCTAGCCACTGTGCCGTGCGTTCCTTATCCATTCCACCCTGGGGCGCCTGCCACTGACCAGTCCTCCGGCTCCCAGCACGAGTTCCAGGTAGCTGCCCGCAGCTCCTCCTCCGGCCACTGCAGTGCTGTGCCTGGAGGGAATGGACAGCTGCTAGCCAATGGCAGTTCTTGAGGGCAAGACCTACTTTCGAGTGAGGCTGCAAGTCCCACTAAAGCCAATCAACACTCATTAGAGCCTATTATAGCATTGGGGCTGCTGGAGTCGATGGGTATGTGTTCTCTGCCAACTCTTCAGATGCCTACCAAGCCCCTTGCCAACCTAAACATTCGGACTTTGAAGAAATTTGTGTCTGAAATTGGTGCCATATGTGTTTATTGGGATTGCCCAGTCATTCATGAGATCTATCTTTATTGCAATTGCTATTTAATTTATAATTTATATTGACTGTGATTTGCTTGTTCATTCATGTTTGACTGATGTTGATTTTGGCTTAAATGTTAAAATAAAAGTGATAAAAACTGGTGCCGTTCAGTCCTTTTGGTCTATAGACTCCTGGGAATCAGGACATATGAATACCAAGAGATTCCAGCTCAAGTAATAATTTAAAATCTGAGATAGATTTTTTGATCTAGGGTATGGGAGGATATGGAGCCAAGGAAAGTGGACAGGGTTAGCATATATATTAGCCGTGATCTCACTGAATTACAGAATAGATTCAAGGGGTTGAATACCTATCCCTTTTTCTGTGAACATCCAGTACGGCAAAGCTGCCACGTAGCTAAATGTGGGCTCTCAGTGTTGACTATTTCTATGGGTACAGGAACCTTGATGTCAAGTCGATACCCAGGTCCCCATCCCACACACATCCTCAGTCTGCCTCCAGAGGATCTTATCTTGAGGTAGTCGCCACATTGGCCAATTCCACATTGACCATCGAATTGAGGATGGCAAATGCATCTGGGAACTGTAAAGCCCAGCAGGAGGGTCCACAGTGATTGGTTGGCTAACAGGAAGCAGAGAGTAGGGATAAGTTTTTTTTTGGCAAGCTAAAACTAGTGAAGTGCCACAGGGATCATTGCTGGGGCCTCAGCTATTTACAATTATGAATGACTTGGATAAAGGGAGCAAATGTTTGATGGCTAAATTTGCTGATGATAAATAGGGAAGTAAGCTGGCAGGAGGAAGCAGAAAGTCTCTAAAATGATACAGACAGGTTAAGTGACTGGGCAAAAAATTGTCAAATGTGGGTGAATGTGAACTTATTCATTTTGGCAGGAAGAATAGGAAAGCAGTAGATTATTTAAGTGGAGAGAGATTGCAGAATGTGGTGGTACAGAGGGATCTGAGTGTCCTAGTACATGAATCACATAGTGTGCAGGTACAGCAAGTGATTAGGAAGACAAATTGAATGTTGCTGTTTATTATTATAAGGAATATAAAAGTAGGGTACAGCCAACAATGCTTTTGTGAGACCATACCTAAAGTATTGAGTGTAGTTTTAGACTCCTTGCTTTTTTTTAAAAAAACCCACAATTGCTTTCGAAGCAGTTCAGAGAAATTTCACTGTATTCACTCCTGGGGTGCTGGTGTTGTGGTATGAAGAAGGGTTGAACAGGTAGGTCCTATATCACTGGAGTTTAGAAGAATGAGATAAAATCTTATAGAAGGTATAAGGCCTGGAGGGGCTTGGTAGAGAAGATATCCACAGGAAATGTCCTTTCATGAGGAAGACTACCTTTGTTTTCTCTGGCCAATCTTCTGATGGGGAATCCTACAGAACCCAGTCAGGACCCCAGAGAGACAGCCAAGAGAATTTGTGCTGAAACAAGGCCCCCTTTGTAGGGTTCTCGCATTCTGTTAAGAGTTTAAATGTCCCAAACCTTCTTTAAAAAGCTACAGAAAGAAAGTGAGTGAGTAAGAGGATAGGGTGGGTGAGGGGCATAGTGGGTTAGATAAGTAGGTATGGGGGTAGGGTATGTGAAGGGAAGGGTGGGTAGGATAATTGGGTAAGGGGATAAGGTGTATGAATTGGTAGAATGGGTAAGATAAGTGGGTAAGGGGGTTGGGTGGCAGCTGGGTAGGGTGGTGAAGTCAGGTTGGGTCAGGATAGGGGGAAGGAGCCAGGGAGGTTGGAGGAGGAATCACATGTTGGTGTCAGGATGGGTCAAGTCGGGAGGATTGGGGGTGTGGAATTGGGACATTGGGGCATTGTCAGGTGATGGGGGCTACTCAGGTGAGGTCAAAAGTCAGGAGGGTTGGGGGTAGTCAGAGGATCGGGGGATTGTCAGGGTGTCGAGAGTAGGTGGTTAGAGGTTTTAAATGTGAGTGATCAGGGTGGGGGAGGGGGGTCATTTACCCAGGTGTTGGATTAAGTCTTAATCTATCTCATATATCCTGGTTATCCATCCAAGTAAGTAAGTTGAAACTGTCCAAAACCTCTGACCCAAATTCAGAGTTGATGACTTTTCGGAGTTTCCTGGGAATCATGGGAAATGGCCATCGGAAGGTCAAACTTTCTGGGCAATGGACTCTTTGTGTTGGAACCAGTGAAGGATCCTGTTACATATCTTGGCGGTTTTGCTCAACCTCTAGCTATCCAGAACTGGACTATTTATCACATCAACTTATCTCAAAGCAGTTCAGATAGTGAATAATTTTGAAGACACAGTGACCATTATGTGGGCAAACGTGACAGCCAAAGGCAATCAGCAGTGACTCATTAAAAAGCAATCAATGGCTGGTCTTTTTTCTCGGGTTGGTTAAGGGTGAGGTTGTGGTGGGGTGGGGTGGGGTGGGGTGGGGGGGGAATGTTGTCTGGTATTATCAGGAGAATGAAACAGTGCCATACTTTCTTTAAATGTTCATCAAAATACCACAGGTTAATGTCTGAGCCAACAATGGCACCTCTGACCCTGCAGTGCTCCACCAGTACAGCATCGGCGACCACTAGATCGTTCACTGACGTTCTACAACAATTTAGAATATTCTGATTTGAAGGACAGCTGAACCTATTTAATTGCAACTGCTCAGGAATGATGTTCACCTTGTTATAAAATGACAATTAAAGCAAAGGTATGAAGCAATAAAATTCAAGGACGGTCTGTTGCACATCTACCTTTATTTACCTAAATGTTTTTACCACGAGGGTGAATGCACCATTACCTCCCAATATAATAACAAACAATGCACCTGTCTCATAAGCTTTTTTATATACAGTGAAACAGTATTGCAACAGCTTACACCTTATTCATTCTTTTCAACATTAAAAATTATAGAAGAATGCTCAAGCCTCAAGACTTCTCTTCATGCCGCAAAAAACTTTTGTGATTTTTCATTTTTGGAGGCAATCAGAAATCATCAACCTACGCATTTCCCATTCCCAGTGCACAATATTCATCAAATGCCTCATTATCCTTTGACTCAGTGAATCAATGCGGTGTGATATCTATCCCTCTAACCCTGGGGATTTCCAGTTCTGACACAGCTTCACTTACATCCCTGCCAGACTCTGTTTTCGACTTGTCTTTTTTTTGTTTGGGGGAAGAAACGATTTCTGTCATCTGTTGTCTCCCCGCGGAGGTCAAGGTCACCAACTGGTGAAATAAAATAAAACCACCTCATCACCAGGAACCAGCTTCCTCTGCATTATAACTGCAACTTCAAAAAGATTATCTGCAATTTGTTTTCTGATGTCCTGAGATATTGAAAGGTGCTACAACAATGCAAACCTTTGTTTTCTTCATCTCTCAGCTTTGATTTGGTTGTTGATTTTCTTACTCGAAACCCTATTGCAATTTCTACTAATGTAATTGGGAGTTGGTACATTCCACCCTGTGTAGAGTGAGTGTATAACATCCAAACACGGTGTGGTGCGATGACAATAATCTCTCCCTCAATGTCAACGAAACGAAAGAGATAGTCATCGAAAGCGTAAAGGAGAACATGCCCTTGTCTACATCAATGGGGACAAAGTAGAAAGAGTCGAGAGCTTCAAGTTTTTAGGTGTCCAGATCACCAACAACCTGACCTGGTCTCCCCCTATGCCGACATTATAATTACAAAAGCCCACCAATGCCTCTACTTTCTCAGAAGACTAAGGAAATTGGGCATGTCAGCTACGACTCTCACCAACTTTTACAGATGCGCCATAGAAAGCATTCTTTCTGGTTGTATCGCAGCTTGGAATGCGTCCTGCTCTACCCACGACTGCAAGAAACTACAAAGGTTGGTGAATGAAGCCCAATCCATCACACAAACCAGCCTCACATCCATTGACTCTGTCTATACTTCCTGCTGCCTCGGAAAAGCAGCCAGCACAATTAAGGACCCCACACATCCCTGACATACTCTCTTCTACCATCTTCCACTGGGAAAAAGATACATAAGTCTGAGGTCACGTACAGCCGACTCAAGAATAGCTTCTTCCCTGCTGCTATCAGACTTTTGAATGTACCTACCTCACATTAAGTTGATCTTTCTTTACACCCTAGCTATGACTGTGACATTATATTCTGCACTCTCCCCTTTCCTCCTCTGTGAATGGTATGCTTTGTCTGTGTGGTGTGCAAGAAAGAATACTTTTCATTGTATCCCAATACGGGTGACAATAATAAATCAAATCAAATCAAAATCACCAATCCATAATAGTTGTCATGGTCACCACTACTAAGACTAGTTTCATGCAGAGTGCCAGGGTCCTCAGTCCTCATATCTTTTTCTTATTTGTTAATGGCGTATGGGCATCAAAGGACAACATTTGTTCCCCATCCTCAATTGCCCTCAGAAGCAATTAAGAATCAATCGCCTTGCTGTGGGTTTGGAGTCTTGCTGAGGCCAGAGCAGATAAGGATGGCAGATCCTTCCTTAAGGGATATTAATGAACCAGATATTCAGGCTGGCTTTCAATTCCAGATTTCATTTTAATCAATTGAATTTTATTAAGTAATTGAATATGGGTTCCACCAGCTGCCCTGATGGGATTTGTACTTGTGTCTTTAGAGTATCAGCCTGGACTTACAATTCTAGTGACAATTCTGATGCTTGCTTCTTGTATTGCTTTTTGTATTGACTAACTACTTGGTTCTGGTGCTGGCTGATGGGAGAAGTGCTCAGTGGCAAAACATGGATCTGAAATGTGTTAAGAGCCTTATCATGATAAGTGACATTAGCCATCAATGATGCCCATTATCTTTCTCATCCCAGCAATGAAAGACCACAGCGACTTCCTCAACAGCGTCTGCATTGTCCTAACATTCATGTACCTTGTTGCAAAAGTTGGAAAATTTCTCACATTTTTAAAGCGGCGTCTTGCTTTTTTGTGCTTGCAAAGGTTTTCACAGAATCATAGAACCCTACAGTGCAGAAAAAGGGCCTTTGGCCCATCAAGTCTGCACCAACCACAATCCCACCCAGGTCCTACCCCCACATCTCTACATATTTTACCCACTAATCCCTCTAATCTAAGCATCTTAGGACACTAAGGGGTAATTTTAGCATGGCCAATCAACCTAACCCGCACATCTTTGGACTGTGGGAGGAAACCGGAGCACCCAGAGGAAACCCACGCAGATATGAGAATGTGCAAACTCCACACAGACAGTGACCCGAGCTGGGAATCAAACCCAGGTCCCTGGAGCTGTGAATCAGCAGTGCTATCATGCCGCCCACGTTTTATCTTGTCCGTTTTATCATTTGGTTAGCAAACAGCAATATTGCATGGCCTACTTTTTGCCGTCGCTATGCACTTTTATCTTTTCCTTGTGTAGGTTTGATCAGACAGGCCACAATAGGAATGTCTGGTTTCATCACAATTGTCAATGCAGAAGGGTGGATACACTGCAGACAAATCTGCCAAGACTTCAACAATAATTCAATCAGTGGCAGGATTGTCACTCACTGCATAACGTTTCTGAAAATTAAAATTGTGTTCCATTTTCCATTCGATCAAAATCCATCTGATGTTTCTGGGCCAGTAATGGGCAACCTAGGCTAGTGACTGTGCTGCATGTCAACATCCTTGGGGTTACTGTTGACCAGAAACTCAACACAGTGGCTACAAGAGCAGATCAGAAGCTACGGATACTGTGGTGAGTAACTCACCTCCTGACTCCCCAAATCCTGTCCACTATCTACAAGGCACAAGTCAGGAGTGTGACGGAATACTCTCCACTTGCCTGGATGAGTGCAGCTCCAACAGCACTCAAGCAGCTTGATACCATCCAGGACAAAGCAGCCTGCTTGATTGGCACCACAGTCCTAACCACAGTGCCACCCTGGCAGCACACTGCTTCACAGCACCACGGACCCAAGTTCAATCCCGGCCTTGGGTGACTGTCTGTGTGGAGTTTGCACTTCCTTCCTGTGTCCGTGTGGGTTTCCTCTGGGTGTTCCGCTTTCCTCCCACAGTCCAAAGATGTGTGGATTAGGTTGATTGACCATGCTAAATCGAACCTAATGTAGGAGGGATTAGCAGGGTAAATATATGGGGTTATGAGAATAGGTCCTGGGTGGAATTATGGCCAGTAGAGACTTGATGGGCCGAATGGCCTCCTTCTGTAGTGTAGGGATTCTAGGATTCTATGATCCACAGACATCCACTTCCTCCATCATTGATGCTCTGTGGCAGCAATGTGTACTTTCTACAAGATGCACTGCAGGAATTCACCAAAGATCCTTAGGCAGCACCTTCCAAACCCACAGCCATTTCCATTTAGAAGGCAACAGATATGTGGGAACACCACCATTCAGAATCGGAAGTATATCATTGTTCCATCGCAGTTGCTGGGTCAAAATTCTGGAATTCCCTTCCCAACGACATTGTGGGTCAACCCACAGCATGTGGACTGCAGTGATTCAAGAAGGCAGCTCACCACCACCTTCTCAAGGGCAGCCAGACAAGGGCAATAAATGCTGGCCTAGCCCGCGATGAGCATGTCCCATAAATGAATAAAAAAAAAATACTGTTCTAGGCATTCCAAGTCGAGCATCTGTAGCTTTCCCCGATTACCATCAAGTGAGGGTTTCTGAGCTCTTTAGTGATTAAGCCTCTTTGAGAAAAGTTTAATCAACATTACTTTTCACATGTTGTAGAATCATAGAATGGTTCCAGCACAGAAGGAGGCCATTCAGCCTATTTTGTTCCTGCTGGCTCTTTGCAAGAGTAATTCAACTCCTTCCACTCCCCTCACCTCTTTTCCCTGTTGTCCTGCAAACATTTTTCCCCTCAGGTCAATATTCAATTTGTTTATGAAGATGGCGATTGAATCTGCCTCTACCACATTCTCAGGCAGTGCATCTCAGATCCTAATCACTCACTGAATGAAAAATATTTTCCCTCAGATGCTGTCATTGCTTCTTTTGCTGATCACTTTAATCTAGTGTCCTCTTGTTTTTGACCCCCACCCCAACTGGAACAGTTTCTCCCTATCTATCTGTCCAGACCCCTCATGATCTTGAATATTTCTATCGAATCTCCTCTTAAATCTTCTCTTCTCCCAGGGGAAAAGGCCCCAGATTCCCAATCCACGCACTTTTTTGTTTCGGTCTTCACGGAGGAAGACGTGAATAATTTGCCGGGTGTTAGCGATGGAAAGATGGTAGGACTGGAGGGTCTCAATGACATTATTGTTACTAGAGAGGCGGTGCTCGACAGACTGGAGGGACTGATTGTGGACAAGTCCCCAGGGCCGGATGGAATGCATCCGAGGGTTCTGAAAGAAATGGTGGAGGTGATAGTGGATGCCTTGGTGGTTATTTTCCAAACGTCGCTGGATTCCGGGGAAGTGCCGGAAGATTGGAAAATGGCTAATGTTACGCCGTTGTTTAAGAAGGGTGGCAGGCAAAAGGCAGGGAATTATAGGCCGGTTAGTTTAACGTCTGTTGTAGGTAAAATGTTAGAATCCGTCACCAAGGAGGAAATAGCGAGGCATCTTGAGGGGAATTGCTTGATAGAGCAGACGCAGCACGGTTTCGTTAAGGGGAAGTCATGTCTGACAAATTTATTAGAGTTCTACGAGGATGTGTCTAGGGCGGTGGATAGAGGAGAGCCGGTGGATGTGGTCTTTCTTGATTTTCAGAAGGCGTTTGACAAGGTGCCTCACAAGAGGTTATTGCAGAAGGTAAGGGGACATGGAGTTGGGGGTAGGGTGTTAGCGTGGATAGAGGATTGGTTGTCAAATAGGAGGCAGAAAGTGGGGGTTAATGGGTGCTATTCAGATTGGCGGTTGGTGACTAGCGGAGTGCCCCAGGGGTCGGTGCTGGGGCCTCAGTTATTTACCATTTATATAGATGATCTGGAGGAGGGAACCGAGTGCAGGGTGTCGAAATTTGCTGATGACACCAAGATTGGTGGAACGGCAAATTGCGCGGAGGGTGTGGAGAGTCTGCAGAAGGATCTAGATAGGCTGGGCGAATGGGCCAGGAACTGGCAAATGGAATTTAATGTTGGCAAGTGCGAGGTGGTCCACTTTGTTAGGAATAATGGTAGGAAGGATTATTACTTACGTGGCGAAAAACTGCAGCAGGCGACGGTGCAGAGGGACCTCGGGGTCCTTGTGCATGAGTTGCAAAAACACAGCCTGCAGGTGCAGCAGGTGGTCAGGAAGGCGAATGGGATGCTGGCCTTCATAGCGAGGGGGATTGAATATAAAAGTAGGGAGGTCTTGCTACAGCTGCATCTGGCATTGGTGAGGCCGCAGCTGGAGTACTGTGTGCAGTTTTGGTCGCTGCACTTATGCAAGGATATTTTGGCCTTGGAGGGAGTGCAGAGGAGGTTTACTAAGCTGATACCGGAGTTGAGGGGGTTGAGCTATGAGGAGAGGCTGAATAAACTAGGCTTGTACTTGTTAGAGTTTAGAAGAATGAGGGGAGATCTCATTGAGACGTATAAGATGATGAATGGGATGGATAGGATAGAGGTGGAGAGACTCTTCCCGCTCAGAAAGGATAGTAGGACTAGGGGGCACAGCCTCAAGATAAAGGGGGGCGGTTTAGAACGGAGTTGAGGAGGAACTTCTTCACTCAAAGGGTGGTGAATCTCTGGAATTCTCTGCCCGTTGAAGTGGTGGAGGCTGCCTCGCTAAATATTTTTAAGACGCGGGTTGATGGGTTTTTGATAAGCGAGGGGATTAAGGGTTATGGGGAGAGGGCGGGAATGTGGAACTGAGCCATGACAGATCAGCCATGATCTTATTGAATGGGGGGGCAGGCTCGAACGGCTAGATGGCCTACTCCTGCTCCTATTTCTTATGTTCTTATATGTTCTTATGTAACTTAAGTTCACAGTTTTGGGATAAGGGGTAGCAGATTTAAAACTGAGACGTGGAGAAATTATTTCTCTCAAGGGTTGCAAATCCGTGGAACTCACTACTCAGAGGGCAATGGATATCAGGACTTGAGTAAATTTAAGGGGAGCTGGACAGATATTTAATTAGTAATGGGTTGAAGGGTGATGGAGAATGGAAAAGTGGAGTTGAGGGAGAGACAAGATCAGCTATGATCATATTGACCTGATGTTCTTATGTTCTCAGGTTCCTCATCTCTGGAACCATTCTTGTGAATCCTTTTTCTACCCTGTCCATTTCTTGCATTTTCTTCCTGAAGCGGAGTACTAAGAATTGGACTCAATACTCCAGTTGAGGCTGAACCACTGTTTCATACTGGTTCATCATTATTTCCTTGCTTTGGCACTTGTCTCAATTACTAAAACCTGTGCTCCCGGATGCCTTATTAAAATCATAAGAATTATAAGAATTAGGAGCGTGAGTCGGCAAGTTAGCCTCTTGAACCTGCTCTCCTTTTCATAGAGTCAAGGCTAATCTCATCTTGGTCTCAACTCCACTTGCCTGCCCGTTCACCATCGCCCTTCAAACCCTCACTAATTAAAAGCCTGTCCACCTCTTCTTCAAATTTACTCAATGCCCCGGCATCCATTGCAACCTAACGTAGTGAATTCCACAGACTCGTGACCCTTGGAGTGAAGTAATTTCTCCTAATCTGTTTTAAATCTGCTACCCCTTATTCTAAAATTATGATTTCTTGTTCTAGATTGCCCTACATGAGGAAACATCCTCTCCCCGAGTACTTTGTTAATCCCCTTATCACTTTGTACATCTCAATTAGATCTCCTCTCATTCTTCTAACCTCCAGGGAGTATAAGCTGAATCAAACACTTCATCTCTGGAATCAAGTTAGCGAGCCTTCTCTGAACTGTCTCTAATCCAACTATATCCTTCCTCAAGTAAGGGGACCAAAACTGTACACAATATTCTAAATGCGGTCTCACTAATATTTTGTACAGTAGCAGCAACATTTCACTACTTTTATATTCTATTCCATTAGCAATAAATGCCAAGATTCCATTTACCTTCCTTATATCTGCTGTTTTCTAGTTTTCATGTGATTCATTCATGAGGACATCCAGATCCCTCTGCACTGAAGCACTCTGAAGTTTCTCTCCATTTGGACAATAATTTGCCTTTGCATTTTACTCACCAAACTGGATAACTTCACACTTATCCACGTCAAACTCCACCTGCCAAACTTTGCCCCATTCCTTAACCTATCCATATCCATTTGTAAATTTCTTATTTCATTGTTGCAACTTAATATCCCATCTATTTTAATGTCATCTGCAAATTTGGCTTTTGTATCCACTGTCCCTGATTTTGATTTGATTCATTATTGTCACACGTATTAACACACAATGAAAAGTATTGTTTCTTGTGCGCTATACAGACAAAGCATACCGTTCATAGAGAAGGAAAGGAGAGGGTGCAGCATGTAGTGTTACAGTCTTGGCTAAGGTGTAGAGAAAGATCAAATTAATGCAAGGTAGGTCCTTCAAAAGTCTGATGGCTGCAGGGAAGAAGCTGTTCTTGAGTCGGTTGGTACGTGACGTTGGACTTTTATATCTTTTTCCCGATGGAAGAAGGTGGAAGAGAGAATGTGTGGGTTGCATGAGATCCTTAATTATGCTGGCTACTTTGCCAAGGCAGCAGGAAGTGTAGACAGAGCCAATGGATGGGAGGCTGGTTTGTGTGATAGACTGGGCTTCATTCACAGCCTTTTGTCGTTTCTGCATCCAAGTTGTTAATATTGATTGTAAGTAGTTGGGGCCCATGGACCAAACCTTATGGCATCCCACTAGTTACATTCTGCCAACCTGAAAAAGACCCATTTATTCTGCTTCACTGCTTTCTGTTGATCCGCCAATCCTCTATCCAAACTTTCTCAACTTGCCATGCTGTGTTCAACAATCCATGCACACATCCTCTATTCCTATCCTCATTCTCAACTTATTATCCTCATCCCTTCAAAATGTCTTCTTTTCTTCTTAAGATTTCTGGAAAGCTAAAATACTGAAATTCCCATCTTTTGTGAGTCTATCTTTTGGAAACCATAGAATCCCTAAAGCGTAGAAGGAGGCCATTCAACCCATCGAGCCTACACTGACCACAGTCCCACCCAGGCGCTATCCCCGTATCCCCACATATTTACCCCTGACACTAAGGGGCAATTTTGCACGGCCAATCCAACTAACTTGCGCAATTTGGAATGAGGGAGGAAACCGGAAAACCCGGAGGAAACCTACAGAGACACAGGGAGAATGTGCAAACTCCACACAGACAGTGACCTGAGGCCAGAATTGAACTCAGGTCTCTGGCGCTGTGAGGCAGCAGTGCTAACCACTGTGCCACCCTGCTTCCTCAGAAGTTTCAATTCCTGTTCAAAAGGTTTGCTTGCTTGTTCAGTGACAATCATGACGTAACAGCTCTGATAAAGGGTCATCCAGACTGGAAACATTGGCTCTGTTCTCTCTTATGATGTGGTGATGCCGGTGTTGGACTGGGGTAAACACAGTAAGAAGTCTCACAACACCAGGGTTAAAGTCCAACAGGTTTATTTGGTAGCAAACACCACTAGCTTTCAGGGCTTTGCCCCTTCGTCAGGTGAGTGGGGAGTTCTGATCACAAACAGGGCATATAAAGGCTAGCACTCAGTTTGCAGAATACTGATTAGAATGAGAGTCTTTACAACTGATCAAGTCTTAAAAGTGCAGACAATGTATATTGTCTCCAGACAGGACAGTACTTACTTACTGTGCTTAATGCTATCTCCACTCATATTGTCTGCACCTTTAAGACTTGATTAGCTGTAATGACTCGCATTCTAATCAGTATTCTGTAAACTGAGTGTGTGCCTTTATATGCCCTGTTTGTGATCAGAACTCCCCACTCATCTGACTAAGGGAAAACCCCCGAAAGCTAGTGGTACCAAATAAACTGTTGGACTTTAACCTGGTGTTGTGAGATTTCTTACTGTGTTCTCTCTCCACAGACCTACTGACATTTTCTAGCATTTTCAGTTTTTTGTTTCAGATTCCAGCAAGTGCACTATTTTGCCTTTGTCATAATTCGTTTTTGTTGAGCTATTTTTGGATTCAACTTCCATTCATGCCTCACCCACACCACACTGTCAAAGAATAGGGATGAGTAGGAATGAGATCAGATTGATCAATTTGAAACCAGTCAGATTGTGAGGAAGAAACCCCAGTTATGAAAAGTTCCATTAAAATAGGATTCATGTACAGCATTGTTACATATAAGTGAGAATTGTAACAAATTAAATGCAACAAAGGAAATTGTTCACATTTGAAGAATGGGGGAGAGTTGTGGCATTTAAGAAGACATGGCTGTATTCAAATGGGAATTACAATGATATATGTAATTGAGTGCAATTGAGTGCAACTGCAGCTAAAAGGTGTCACGGTGGCACATTTGTTAGCACTGCTGCCTCACAATGCCAGGATCCAAGGTACAATTCCAGCCTAGGCTCACTATCTGTGTGGAGCTTGCACATTCTCCCTGTGTTTGCGTAGGTTTCCTCTGGGTACTCTGGTTTCCTCCCACAGTCCAAAGATGTGCCAGTTAGATGGATTGGCCATGCTAAATTGCCCTCAGATGTCCCAAGATGTGCAGGTTAGGTGCATTGGCTATGATAAATTGCCCTCAGTTATCCCAAGGTGTGTAGTTTACATGGATTGGCCATGTTAAGTTGCCCCTTAGTATCCTAAGATGTGCAGGTTAGATGAATTGGCCATGCTAAATTGCCCCTTAGTATCCCAAGATGTCTAGGTTAGATGTGTGGGATTACTGGAATAGGGCTGGGGAGAGGGCCTGGGTCAGAAACTCAAACAGAGAGTTGGTATAGACTTGATGGACTGAATGGCCTCCTTCTGCACTGTAAAGATTCTGAGTGGGTGCAAAGTACACTACTAACTGATCCATATAGACATAAATTATAAACTAACCTGCACAGCCCAATAATGAATCTTTAACAAATACACTGTAAATTAAAACCGTTTTACTGTATATACCAATGAATGAAACAACGTTCCATTTATAAATTTGCTTATTTGATACGAACGCACGTATGATCATGTGAATTAGGAACAGGAATCGGCCATTTGGCCCCTCAAGCCTGCTCTGCCATTCAACAAGATCATGGCTGATCTGATTGTGACCTCAGCTCCACTTCCCTTCCCTCCCCTGGTACCCTATTCGATTTTATAAAAGAAAAGAAAAAAAGAACAAAGAACAACCCAGCACGGGAAACAGGCCCTTCGGCCCAACGAGCCCGCGCCGCCGCATCGCCCTACACCTATTCTACCCTGCATGTCTACGAATGGGACCCTACTCAGTCAGATTCAGGGAAGAAATAGTGTCAATTTGGTGGAAACCAATTAGCCTTTATAAATACATTGATTTTGGAGGTGAAATAAATTCCCCTCTGTTTGTCTTTAAACTGAAGAGCTTTCTCATCAATCCAAATAGAACTGTTAAAAAGTGAGTAACAGCTAGGATGATGAGCGCATTACTCACTCACTATATAAAGCTTCAACTCAGGTTTGACATCCTACTGTCCTACTGCATCCAGCTGTCGTAATTTGGCGCTTTAGGTCGAGGCAGCCTTTGAATGTAATACCTGTTCTTCTTTAACAATGCCCTCAATTGCTAGGTGAGGTTTCAACAAGGAATGGGTTACTCAAGATAAATATGGAATTCCTTAGAATACCACTAACTGATCAATCCCACTTCCTTTCAGAATTCCACCGACACCTATGCCATGGAAGAACAGTTTTGGAATGTATGGCATTTGCAAGCCTGAATTCCCGATCCGCTCGCCATGGGAATTGTCGGAGGTGGGACATAAGGATTGAAATTTCCTGGGAATGTGCACCAGGGCATCCCGGTCATCCATTGCTCTCATTGGGATGAGGGATGTAATGAGGGGAGGGGACGCTCTCCCCCGACAGCCAACTTCTTGCCTCTCCCCCAATGGTGGAAACTGGCCCTGTTTTACACAAACACACAAGGTCAATACTGCCCAACACAGAAGTGGGTGGAAACTTCCGGTTGCGTACCTGGGACTAAAAATCCAACCCGTTTTAGACCGGCAGCATGCATGGTGAGTTACCCTGTGCGTGAGGAAGTCTTGTGATGCAGTGGGTAGCATCCTGGCCTCTTGAGCTGAAAGCACTGGATTCGGGGAGAGGATGAATTAATAATCCAGAGGCCCAGTCTAATGTCCTGGTGACATGGGTTTAAATCCCACCACAGCAGCCAGGGAAATTTAAACTATCACAGATTGGTGATTTTGATTTGATTTGATTTGATTTATTATTGTCACATGTATTAATATACAGTGAAAAGTATTATTTCTTGCACACTATACAGACAAAGCATACTGTTCATAGAAAAGGAAACGAGAGAGTGCAGAATGTAGTGTTACAATCATAGCTAGGGTGTAGAGAAAAATCAACTTAATGCAAGGTAGGTCCATTCAAAAGTCTGATGGCAGCAGGGAAGAAGCTGTTCTTGAGTCGATTGGTACATAACCTTGGACTTTTGTATCTTTTTCCCGATGGAAGAAGGTGGAAAAGAGAATGTCCAGGGTGCGTGGGGGCCTTAAATATGCTGGCTGTTTTCCTAAGGCAGCGGGAAGTGTAGACAGAGTCAATGGATGGGAGGCTGGTTTGTGTGATGGATTCGGTTACATTAGGATCTGATCACTTGAAAGAAGAAGACCCCAGCCAATTACCAAAGCATCTTCTTGTGAAGTCCAGTGAAAGGTTCATAGCATAGAATGAAAGAGGCCATTTGGCCCATCGTGTCTTACCAACCACAATCCCATCAGGCCCTATTCCCTTAACCCTATGCATTAACCCTGGCTAGTCCCCCTGACACTAAGGGGCATATTACCATGGCCAATCAACCTAACCCGCACATCTTTGGACTGGGAGTGGAAACATGAGCACCTGGAGAAAACCCATGCAGACACGAGAAGAATGTGCAAACTCTGCAGAGACAGTAACCTGCGGCCAGGATTGAATGCAGGTCTCTGGTGCTGTGAGGCAGCATTGCTGGCCACCGTGCCACTATGCCAGCCCGTCATGCTTATGAGAGTGGTATGGAAGATTTAATACAGAATTGCACTGCAATCTCCCAGTGAGCTTCTTGATGTAGCAAAGGTGGTCTGCCATTGAGCACGTGGCAGCACCAGTGATGCCTGCCCTGGGCACTTCAGAAAAGCAATGCACTTTGGTCATTGCCAACTACTGCTGCCACAAGTCTGATACTGCGTTGATGTTCATTGTTCCACGCTAACACAGCTGAATGGGCTTCAAAAGGCGATGTCCCTCCACAGTGCCTTGGTGAAATGACACTGAAGCAGCTGCTTGCCACTCAAGCTGGTGGAGCTCATGCCAAGACAAAGCCCAGTGCAGGAGAAGCCGCCTCTGAAGTGGGACTGGCACCTGTTTGTGCCTCTCTCTGTCACTGAGTGCAACGTTGTAAACACGGCTTTACTGTCAGCCCTGGGGCTGGGTAGAGTGTCTCTTATTCTCATTGCTGCTACTCATTGATACCTCTCATGTCAATGAGCTGTATGGACCTCAGCCAGTGAATGTTAATAACAGATTGAGGACTGGCTGAGCCAAGTTTCCTGAGCTGTAAGGAAGATTGTGCTATTTCCATAGGATTTAGTTTTGTGCCTTTTATTCATTTCTTGACTGCTTTCTGAGCAATACATTTGTGTTTCTTAACATCCAAATCCTTAGCCTTTCATTACAGTGCAGTTGTGCTCTGTTATGAGACCCGACCAATCCTCTTGTTGAGAATTGGGGGGGGAGTGGAGGTCCAGGAACTCCAGCCTTCGAAGTCCTGAAGGGTTTGGGCCTCAGGGTACAGGCATGGGCAATGGAGACGCAATCTGGCGTCTTATAGTTCTTTAGGCCGAAGGTGGACCTGGAGTACTTGTGCAGAAAAGATGGGATCATGTGACCCAGGAGCAGGTCACCATAATTAAGGAAAATCTCAGGAAGGGAATGGAGACAGGGGGACAGGGAGGGGTCCCAATAGACGAGTCTCAGACAGAGGACAGTGGAGGGGCAGGGAAGATCCCCAGTAAGAAGAAAGAGTCCAAGCGAAAAGAAAAGGGCTGCAGTTGGCAGACTTTGAATGGTGAGAACTCAAGAGAACTGTGGCAGTCGAAGGATGTTCGGAAGCAGAAGGAGACATCTCCAGAGAGGAAAGCCAGTAAAGACTCCAGGTAGGTAGGACCTGAGAAGACTGGAAGGGCTGTAAAGGTCACGGACTCCATGCTAAAAAGGGTTAGGGTTCAGAGGAAGCCCTGGGAGCCACATACAGCTAGCACAGATGGGAGGCCAGAATTCAGGCAAACCCGAGGGTAGTGCCAGCTCAGTGAAGACAGCAGTCTGGTAAAAAGCTCAAATTACAGCAATGGATAAAGGCTGGAGTGGAAACTTGGGAATTCACGGCAACATGTTCTCTTGAGATGAGAGTGGCATCCTGGGGGTGTGCAGTTGTTAAGGCTGAGTGAGCTGGACCGACATTTGGAGAGAATTACAAAGCGAGATCTTCAAATATGAAGATAAGAATCACTCATGAGAGAGAGACAGAGCTTCAATGAGACTGGATGACTCACAAGTCAGAATTTTACTGGCATGCCCGCCCTGGAATCGGGATGGCGAGACTTGCTGAATGCCATTCTCCCTTGGCCCCGGGAGGGATCACAAGAAACTCAGGTGGGTGAGGTGGTAAGTATCCGACAAAAGTGTTTATTGATGTCTAGGTGAGTTGTTGAGACATCTGTGGAATTTGTCTTGCTCGTACTCCCATTTGTTGTATTGTGTGGTATTTTTGAGTGTAGTTTTCTCGTTAATTCATATGTACCTCATATTAACCCTGAATGTTAGGAGGGTAAGATTAATGTAATGAATAGTTTTAATTTCCCGACCTTGTATTCTTACTTGCTCAAAACCCATTGAATATTGTTCTCTTAGCAAGTGTCCTGAATCTCAAACCTTGTCTACTTTAAACGAAATGTTACTGGTCCATAGCTGATCATATTGAAAACTTGGGAGTCTGCTCCAGGATCGTTACAATGTATAAAACATTCCTACTGTGAGCTGATAGATGGTCAGTTGACTTTGTGCTTCTTTGAGGAAGTTAGGGAAACATTTGTGGCTCTAAGCAGTTAGGAGCTGTTCCTGCCAGAACAGCCAACGTGTCCCTGGATTTCCTAGTTATTTAAGAGAAGCTGATGGCCTGTTGGTATTATCGCTAAACTATTAATCCAGAAAGTTAGCCAACGTTCTGGGGACCAGGGTTCAAATCCCGCCACAGCAGGTTGTGGAATTTGAATTCAACAAAAAATATCTGAATCAACTGATGACCATGAAACCATTGTTGATCGTCAAAAAAATCCATCTGGTTCACTCATGCCATTTAGGGAAGGAAATCTGCCGTCCTTACCTTTTCTGGCCTACCAGTGACTCCAGAGCCACAGCAATGTGGTTGACTCTTGACTGCTCTCTAAGGGCAAGTAGGGATGGGCAATAAATGCTGGCCAGCCAGTGATGCCCATGTCCTATGAATGGATAAAACAAAACTTCCAGCTTGGATCCAAGTGCTGACTTGGAGCATGCCTGCTGGAGTAGAGTGTCACGTGTTGGTGAAATATTAAGTGATGAGGCAATTAGACATATAAGATGATGAATGGGATGGATAGGATAGAGGTGGAGAGACTCTTCCCGCTCAGAAAGGACAGTAGGACTAGGGGGCACAGCCTCAAGATAAAGAGGGGGCGGTTTAGAATGGAGTTGAGGAAGAACTTCTTCACTCAAAGGGTGGTGAATCTCTGGAATTCTCTGCCCGTTGAAGTGGTGGAGGCTGCCTCGCTAAATATTTTTAAGATGCGGGTTGATGGGTTCTTGATAAGAGAGGGGATTAAGGGTTATGGGGAGAAAGCGGGAAAGTGGAACTGAGCCACGACAGATCAGCCATGATCTTATTGAATGGCGGGGCAGGCTCGAAGGGCTAGATGGCCTACTCCTGCTCCTATTTCTTATGTTCTTATGTAATTAAAGTGGAACGGGAAAAAGGATTACGGGTCATTTGGGTCAGAATTTTACATTACAAGGGCAGGCATGCACCTGACCTGGCAGTGCATTTAAATCACACAAGAAGAGGTTGGGTACATGTTCTGAAGGCATTGTATGCTCACTGAAATTCCAGTCGGGGGCAGGAGTCGACGGCACGCCCACCGACAACTAAGCAGCCAGCGAAGGGGACCAAAAGTCCAGTTGATTTGAATTTTATCTTGCTCGTGGGATTTTTAGGTTGGTGCACGGGCAACATAGGCAGGAGGCCTTCCCATTTTTTTTTTCACTTTTCACAACCAAAGGCGAGATAAAAGGAGGGTTGGAGCATTGGCTTTGTGAGTTGTCAGGAGTCAGGGGTAGAATTTGCTGTCGCATGATTTTGAGATTTCAGACCATTTTCCTCTGGTGAGGTTCTGAGGCATCGTTCATCTTGTTCTGAAGGCTTTTTTGTTCTGGTGTTCCTGATGGAGCCTTCAGTGCCTTCATAGTCTTCAGAGACTATGCATTCTGTTGGGGGCACCTTGTCTGAGGAGGAAGAGAGGGGCAGAAGGGGGAGGAGGTCAGGCAGGGAGGAGAGGTGCAGGGGCAGGGGATGCAGGGCTCATTGGGAGGATGGGCCCACATAAAATGTCACTACCCTCCTCCAGAGAGTACAGGAGGCATCCTAACTACCTCAACATGCACTGAGACCCAGGACACGAGAGATGCAGTGCTTCATGTATGCGGCTGGTTACTCCCTCTTCCCCCCTACACTTCCACCACTGCTGACCCCAGCCAGCGCTGAGGCCCAGGACAGGAGGGATGCAGCGCCGAAAGTATGCTGCTGTTTACCCCGCCATTGCTGCCCGCTGTCAGCCCTGAGACTCAGCGCTGAAACGTGAGGTGGGACCCCCATGGCCAACACAATCCCCCCTCCCCCACCTCCCATCCCAAAATGCAACATAGCCACTTCGCTGACTCCTCCCCCCACCATCAACACATGCAGCGTGGAGGCCTGTGGACAGACGACCTACCTCCTCACTCACCCTCAGTGCTGCTGCACCTGTAGCAGACATTTATAGAGCGGGTGTTCTACTCGCTGGTTGCAGCTGGCACGAGCGAGGTCGTTAAGGTAGGTGAGGTGGGACGATTGCGAGGGAACTGCGTTGAAAACATTGAGGTACATGCAAAAGCAGGTTAGTTGACGTCTCACCCATTTTGGGGACACTCCACGTCACACTCAGAATTTCCTTCCGGTAAGATTAGAAGTGGCGTGAAAATGGGAGCCATTCCTGTTTTTTGTCTCATTCCCAAGCTTACGACCTCATCTCGCAGGAACATGGGTGGGATAAGATCAGAGGATTGCACCCCAGAGTTTGTTTTTTTTGTGGCCTTCTTAACCTATAGCGCAATTCTTAGTGGTTGATGTATTTGTACTCCCAGGTCACTTTGTCTCTCTACCCGACCTAACCTTGCACCCTCCAAGAGATAAGTGACCTCTATACACTTCCTGCCAAGTTGTACTACCTCATATTTTTCATAAAGTCCTTACAGTGCAGAAGGAGGCCATTCAGCCCATTGAGTCTGCACCAACCACAATCCCACCCAAGCCTTATTCTTGTAAGCCCACCCAATTACCCTGCTAATTCTGCTAGGATCAACTTAGCATGGCCAATCAACCTAACCCACACATCTTTGTGGGAGGAAACCAGACCATATGGAGGAAACCCACACAGACATGGGGAGAACATGCAGACTCCACATAAACAGTGACCCGAGGCCGGAATCGAACCCGCTAACCAGTGTGCCACCGTGCTGCGTTTCTCTGCGTGGAACTTCATCAGTGTCCTCTTGCAATTTGTTGCAGCCGTCCACAGTGTTGATTAACACCCCCCATCCCGCCAAACTACCCATTCACCCACCCACTTACTCTCCACCACAGCCCCCTCCCCCCAACCATCCCACAACCCCAGCCATCCCTCCACTTTGGTGTCACCTGCAAATTTAGAAATTGCATGTTAGATTCCAAAATGGGAAAGGAAAGTGGCTTAAATAGTAAATGGACTGCCAGTTCACTGCTCTACTGCTGCTGATATGGTTCCACCTGGAGAAGCTCCTTTTTCTAAACGGTAATATCACATTGTCGAATTGTTTATGAATCTTTCCCCGTGGCGAAGGAAGTTTAGTTATGCACCGTCATGGACCTGATGTTCCTGACATAATAAGACTACATTCGGTTTCACTTCAATCCTTTTGCCGAATGAATGATCAAATGGACAAATATTTGATACAACAGAGTCCATAGAGATTAAAATGCAGATCAAACAAGCATGAATTAGGATCCCGCTGCCTTGCCATTTACGAAGAATCATATCCAACTCCTCTGAGACTGACTTCTTAGAAAAAAGTACGGAGTTATCAGCATCTAGCTCAACTGACTTTTATAAATAAGTTGTTAACGCATCTCTATCCAGCCACAATTCCCTTTTCAAATGTTGCTTGCTATTCAAACGTGTTAAAATATGCTTAAAGTGTAGATTGAAATCCAACAGCCCAAATACTATGTAAATCAGGGCCCTGCGCTGGAACTCTCCTGCCTCACTCGTCACGGAATTGGAGCGGATGTGGGTTCGACAACGGAAATCTCCGTTGACCTTGGAGGGGGGGGGCGGGATTTCCCGTCCAACCCGAGTGAGGCCATAAAATCCCACAGGTTACAGAAAATGGGAGGCCAATTGACTACATAAAATACTATTATGTAATTGCAAGCTCTTACCCACTAGTGTAATGGATAATATCTTGGCAGTTGCACTGGGTAGATGCAATTGGCCAATGGTGGACATGACATACTTTCATTTGTGGAGTACCACATAAATTGGGGACAGTTAGCTGCTTTGGTTAAGCACGTGGTAGAGAATGATGACTGCAACGGTTCAATTCCCATGCCGGCTGACATGGCTGATGGGGCTTCCCTCTTTACATTGCCCTGTTGTGATATCACGGATTGGTTATGGTGAGTAACCCTTGGGCAGGGCCGTGGCAAAGGGTGAAAGCGGTGAAAGAAAACACTCTATAGCAGTCATCTACTGCAGCTGTCAGGCTACCCAAGCTTTGGGAGATCTCTTTAGAAACCTATCAAATTCTAACAGGACTGGACAGGGTAGATGCATGGAGGATGTTCCCAGAATCAGAGATCACGTTCTGAGAATGTGGGGCAGGCCATTTAAGACAGGGTCGAGAAGAACTTCCTTCACCCAAGGAGTGGTTAGCCTATGGAATTCTCTACCTTAGAAAGGTTGAGTGTTTTCAAGGAGCACTTGAGGCAAAGGAGATGAAAAGATATAAGGTAAAGTTTATTTTTTTATTTGTCATAAGTAGGCTTACATTAACACTGCAATGAAGTTACTGTGAAAATCGCCTAGTCGCCACACTCCGGAGCCTGTTCAGGGACACTGAGGGAGAATTTAGCACGGCCAATCCACCTAACCTGCATGACTTTTAGGCTGTGGGAGGAAACTGGAGCACCTGATGGAAACCCACGCAGACACAAGGAGAACATGCAAACTTCACACAGACAGTGACCCAAGCTGGGAATCAAACCCAGCTCTCTGGAGCTGTGTGGCAGCAGTGATAACCACCGTGCCACCATGATATGGGGGGGAAAGGGTAGGATCAGGCCGTTGAATTGGATGATCTGCCATGTTCATAATGAATAGTGGAGACAGAACAGGCTTGAAAGGCTGAATGGCCTCCTCATGTTCCCATTTGTATCTGGGATTGAGTGAAAGCAGGGGAGAGAGTGGGGACAGTGTCACCCACCCTTCCTCTGTAATAATCAAATTCCTTAGCGTGGGTTTAACTGTGAAAAACTCCCCCTTTTGAAATCATCTGACAAAAAATATCTGTACAGAATGTGTGCAATATAAGTAGATTACAATGAACAACAGTTACAAGGTGGGCAAGGTAAAATATTCTTACAAACTCAGCTATGGTTGGTACAGTCACAGTGATTAGAGTTAAAAGGAATGTATGGCTCCAAAACTAATCATCCACTTACATAAGTTAAACCTAATACAAAAAGTACATGTAGATCTGTTAATTCTGTAATGTAGCTAAGCTCAACTGCTAACTCAGTTAGCACAGTGGGGGCGGCACGGTGGCACAATGGTTAACACTGCTGCCTCACAGTGCCAGGGGGCCCGGGTTTGATTTCTGCCTTGGGTCACTGTCTGTGCAGAGTCTATGCATTTCCCCCGTGTCTGCGTGAGTTTCCTCCGGGTGCTCTAGTTTCCTCCCACAATCTGAAAGATGTGCTGGCAAGGTGCATGCTAAATTCTCCCTCAGTGTACCCAAACAGGCGCCGGCGAGGATTTTCACGGTAACTTCATTGCAGTGTTAATGTAAGCCTACTTAAAGTGAACTAGACCAAACTAAACTAATTCCTACACAGGTATCTGGGATCCTCCTTGCTCCTGGAATTGAGTGAAAGCAAGCAAGGGAGTGGTGGGGGGGCAGCAGCATGAACCCTTGCTCCCTAATAATCAAATTCCTTAGCTTGGGTTTAACTGTGCCCTCTTCTAAAGTCATTTACAGCTCGGATATACTGGAACAACACAGAGTCTCCCACAATCACTGCGTAAAGCACAGGATCCTGTGTAGCTCGGAAGAAATCTGCTTTTCTGGGCCAGTTTCAACATGGCCTGACCTGCCTGACATCCTTCACTGGTGCTCCTCCTTTTAGAATCATAGAGTCACAGGATCCCTACAGTGCAGAAGGAGGCCATTCAGCCCATCGAGTCTGCACCAACCACAATCCCACCCTGGCCCTGTCCTGCAACCCCATATATTTATCCCAAGTCCTTCCAACCTATGCATCCCGGGACAATAAGGGGGCAATTTAGCACGGCCAATCAACCTAACCTGCACATCTTTCAGATTGTGAGAGGAAACTGGAACACCTGGAGGAACCTCATGCAAACACGGTGAGAATGTGTAGACTCTGCACAGACAGTGACCCAAGCCGGGATCGAACCCAGGTCCCTGATGCTGTGAGGCAGCAGTGCTAACCACTGTGCCACCCTAAACTGAGCAGATTCCCATTGAGGTGCCCAACGTTGCGAAGAGCAAAATAAACGCAAGGCAAATGGCACAAGGTTCATCAGAACCAAAATGCCAAATAGTAGGAAAGGAAATAGCAAAAAAGCAAGGCGTGAATTTTCTTCCAGGTGCAGCAATGTCCATTTACACGGATGGTAATTAAATGTGGCGTGAGCTCAGCATTAATGGACTATTGCATCAGTTCCGCTTCATTACCATACCATTTTGCAAGCTCTAGCCTGCTTGCCTGCTGGGAAGGCACGCCATGTGCCAACAGGGTCAGAGAGAGCCATCATATCAGGCTTACCTTTTCCACACTGTTACACGCTATGTGCTGAGAGTGATAGCAGCAGGAAAATAAGATCCAGCGTCTTTCCTTCAACGTAGGTCTCAGTCGCCTTGTGATAGTCCCTTAAACCTAGTGCTGTTGGGGCTGAGGTTGCTCTTCACACATTGACATCTAAATCCCTCTGACACAGCCATACGTGAGCTGCATCAGCCCATGAAGGAAACTTGCCTTTAACATCCATTAAACTGGTGACAACGTTCATTTGAATCAGGTCTGTTTGAAAATGTCAGGATGCATTTAGGTCAAATTCCCCGACGGTGAAAATCTTAGGCTTGCAGGCACAGCTGCGATTACATAATACACCGTGGCTAGTAACATACCCCCTCTGCCGTAGCAATGACATTTGGCACCATCACTTTCTTGTAGGAGGGCCAAATGACCTGGCTGAACCAACTCACAAGGGTACCGAGCATGGCAGCATGCGGCCCTAATGTAGTCAAGTGCAATCGCAGTCACTTAACACCCACTACTGTGACAAACGACATCTGTGCAGTGGAAATTTGTGGCACATTTGTCAGAAAATATGACGCAAGTGTGTATATTCGTACTAAATTAGCACTGGGACAATTTATGCAGATGTTGGTTCCACTATCAAATTTGTGGGGCTATTTTTTAAAGATATTTTAAGTCCCTGAAATATTGTAGACTCCATCGAATCATAAAATCCTACAGTGCAGAAGGAGGCCATTTGGCCCATTGAGTCTGCACCAACCACAATCCTACCCAGCCCCTATTCTCCAAATCCCACATATTTACTAATTCCCCCTGACATTAGGGTCAATTTAGCATGGCCAATCAATCTGGCCCACACATCTTTGGACTGTGGGAGGAAACCAGAGCACCCAGAGGAAATCCACACAGACACGGGGAGAATATGTAAACGTCACACAAGCAATGACCCGAGGCTGGAATCGAACCCGGGTCAAACCCTGCGCATTTATCATGGCCAATCCACCTAACCTGCACATTTTCGGACACTAAGCAACAATTTAGCATGGCACATCCACCTAACCTACACATATTTGGACACTAAGGGGCAATTTAGCATGGCGCATCCACCTAACCTACACATATTTGGACACTAAGGGGCAACTTAGCATGGTCAACCCACCTAACCTACGCATATTTGGACACTAAGGGGCAATTTAGCATGGTCAACCCAGCTAACCTGCACATCTTTGGACACTAAGGTGCAATTTAGCATGGCCAATCCACCTAACCTGCACATCTTTGGACACTAAGGTGCAATTTAGCATGGCCTATCTGCCTAGCATGCACATCTTTAGGGTGTGGGAGGAAACTGGAGTACCCGGAGGAAACCCACACAGACATGGGGGGAACATGCAAACTCCACACAGACAGCAACCTGAGGCCGGAATCAAACCTGGGTTCCTGGTGCTGTGAGGCCAAACTTGGAAAACTAACCTAAATTAGTCATTTCTAAAATGCTTGAAACAACACACCTCCCTGTGGGAAATTCCAGGATGGCTGAGCATACTACAAAGAAAGGGAAAAGATTGGCCTTGCATTTATAGTGGCTTTACATGACCACCAGATGTCTCAAGATGCTCTACAGTCAATAAAGTACTTTAGAAGTGTACTCACTGCTATAATTTGGTAAGTATGGCAGTCAATGTTATACTTAGCCCCTTCAAAACTCCAATGTGACATTGACCAGATAATCTGATTTTGTGAAGTTGACTGAGGGATGAGAATATTAACCAAAATAACTCTCCTGTTCCTCTTTGAACTACTGCCATGGGACCTTTTACATCCAACTGAGCGAGCAGACAGGGGCCTTGGTGAAGCAGCTCATCTGACAACACAAGGTTAAAGTCCACCATTTTTATTTGGAATCACAAGCTTTGGAACACTGCTCCTTCATCAGGTGAGTTTCTGCTCATTTGGTGAAGGAGCAGCACTCCGAAAGCTCGTGCTACCAAATACACCTGTTGGACTTTAACCTGGTGTTATGAGACTTCTTACTGATCCCACCCCTAGTCCAATGCCAGCATCTCCACATCATCTCATCTAAAAGACAGCATCTCTGACTGTGCAGGGCTCCCTCAGCACAACATGTGGAATATCCACTTTGATTTGCACACTTCAATTCTGGTGCAGGAATTGAATTCACCACCTTCTGCCTCAGAAGCAGGAGTGCCATGAACTGAGTCATATTCTTGACAAACCGTCCACTTTCTAATATCGTATTAAGCTGTAGCTTTGGAATGGAGCTTTTGAACATGTGCAGCCAACATTCCTCTTCCTGTGTCCAAGAGAAATTGGACAGCACACATCAAAGCTTTGCTGGACTGGGATTACAACCTCCTTATCCAATGTTCCTGTCAGGTCTAATTGCAATATGACATTGGGTTCTGGCGAGGTTAGTCGATTGGCGTTAGCCTCTGTTGTATGGCAACAGTAATCTTAAAGGGACCATTCTGACGGAAGCCCAATTAGAGGCCCTTGGGAATGGAATTTTTCATGTGGACATGTTTGTGATGACTGTAGTAATCTTCTTCAATCTATTTAAGCCTGCTGGATGCTGCTATTTAAAAGCAGTGATTAAATGTTTATTTAAAAGTACAGCCTGTCCTCTGGCATGAGCTTGTTTTGTTGTGTCATGGTCTGGGAAGACAGTGGCACCCAATGCAAAAGTTTGGGCACTCCTGCACAGTGGGTGTTAAGAGGGTGCCATTGTTATGCCTGGCATAAGGTCGGGAAACAGGGATGGGTATGAAGAATTTGATGCTTCGAATGTGAGGCTTCCCTTTTTCATAGAATTCCTAGAGTGGAGAAGGAGGCCATTCAGCCCATCAAGTCTGCACCGACTCTCCAATAAAGTCTCTTACTCAGACCCGCCCTCCACCCTATCTCTGTAACTCCATGCATTTCCCAACTAATCCACCTCGCCTGCACATCTTTGGACACTAAGGGGCAATTCAGCATGGTCAATCCACCGATCTTGTACATCTTTGGATGCTAAGGGGCAAATTAGCGTGGCCAATCCACCTCACCTACACATCTTTGGAGAGTGGGAGGAAACCCATGCAGAGACTGGGAGAATGTGCAAACTCCACAACAGACAGTGACACCAGGCCGGAATTGAACCTGGGTCCTTGGCTCTGTGAGGCAGCAGTGCTCACCACTGTGCCACCATGCCGTCCATTTTAATTCCAGTTGGCATAGAGCTGCTTTATGGTCAGGGCAATTGAGAAGGAAGTGTGGTACAGGCCGGAAAGGGGGGTGGGGAGGGGGGGTTGGAGGAGGGTGGGGGCAAGTTATTTTCCACAGCTGCTTTCAATGGGACGATAGTTATTTGCACTTTCCTCTCCAGACACAAGAGGTCTTTGAAATGAAAAGTAAAATTTAAGTTATGGAAGGGTTTGATAGGGTGAATGTAGTAATGATTTCCCAAATCTGAGGGGGTCCAAGACTGGAGTTCGTAAATATGAGATAATTACTAATAAATCCAGCAGAGAAATCAGGAGAAATTTCTTCCCCCAAGGGAAAAAGTGGAAAATTATTACCATGGAGAGTAGTTGAGATGCATTTGAGGAATAGCTACATAAACAGATGAGGGAGAAAGAAACAGAAAGATGTGTTAATGGGCGGGGGTTTGGATGCAGCAGAAACACTGGCTTGTTGGGCTGAATAGCTTGTTTTGGTGCTGTGTCTGTGTAATTCTGCATCTGCCCTCTACATTAACCATAACAGCAAAGGTAGGGGGTGCAGAGGTGAACTTGGCTTCTGCCGTGAAACGAAAAGACTAGCAGCATCCTGAAGCAACTCCAAAAGCAGCAAAGCCATTTTTAATCGAATGCAAAATCCAAAATGGATAGCAACTGTAAGGCGACTTCAGGGAGGCGATGGCCTAGTGGTATTATCGCTGGACTGTTTATCTAGGAACTCATCTATTGTCCCGGGGACCCGGGTTCGAATCCCGCCACAGCACATGATGGAATTTGAATTCAATAAAAAAATTCTGGAATTAAGAATCTACTGATGACCATGAAACCTTTGTCAATTTTTGGAAAAACCCATCTGGTTCGCTAATGCCCTTTAGGGAAGGAAATCTGCTGTCCTTACCTGGTCTGGCCTACATGGAACTCCAGAACCACAGTAATGCAGTTGACTCTCAACTACCCTCCAAGGGCAGCTAGGGATGGGCAATAAATGCTGGCCAGCCAGCTATGCCCATGTCTCACAAATGAATAAAAACTTACAAAATCAGGCAAGCAAGAGGTTTCTAGGAACTGCTTGAGCTTAGCTATACCCGTTGAAAGCATTAAGTATTTGATATTTTATTGCTTGGAACATGCACATTCACAGACATCAAAAATGCTTTTGAGGATGTTTGTGAACAGTATTAGAAGTTAAAGTTTATTTATCTTAGTGTCACAAGTGGGCTTACATTAACATCGCAATGAAGTTACTGTGAAAATCCCTTAGACACCACACTCATGTTCAGGTACAGTGAAGGAGAATTTAGCATGGCCAATGCACCTAACCAGAGGCAAAATAGGGGTAAATGATTTACACCATTTATTCCTCTAAGTTTAAGTTTTTTATTAGTGTCACAAATTGGCTTACATTAACACTGCAATGAATTAACTGTAAAAATCCCCCAGTCACCACACTCCGGCACTTGTTCAGGTACACAGAGAGTGAATTTAGCATGGTCAATGCACCTAACCAGCATGTCTTTTGGACTGTGGGAGGAAACCGGAGCACCCAGAGGAAATCCACGCAGACATGAGGAGAACATGCAGCCTCTGCAAAGGTAGTAGCCCAAGCTGGGAATTGGACCTGCGCCTCCAGCTGCTGTTAAGCAGTAGAGCTAACCACTGTGCCAGCCTTTACATTGTAACTATTTTGGGGTTCAATTAGGGAGTGAGACAGAGGAAAAATTCTTGTTCATCTTCAATGGCTTCTGGAGCATATTTTCCTTCTTGACAAAGAAGGAGAGTTTTTTGACAGCTTTTAATTGTGCCAAGCCAAGTACAGTCGTGCTAGGTAATTTGTTAACTGAAGAAAAATGATGGAGAATCATTAACAGCGCTGAAGCAGTTGAATAGCACTTTCAAGAGGTAGAAGTTACAAAGAGTTGGGAGCCTAGCTGTGCAGAGTGAACCCTGAGCAGCTCAAGGAGACCGTGATTCCCACACTTCAGTTTCTTTATATTGTGTAAGCAGTTGCGTAGGATCAAATAAGACTGCTAGTTAAAATCCCATAATCAACAGCTGATTCCATCTTTGAACACGGCTGGTGCACACTTTCATTAGCTCTTTAATTATATGACGAGAATGAAAATGTGCCTATACAAAGTGAAAAGTGCAATGCAAGAAGCTAAAATGAGGAGAAGAAAGAAACTCGCTGGAACAACAATGCTTCTCAGGGGAATGCATCCTTTTCTTTACTTGCTTGCCCTTTCACATGCTGATTTCTTGCTATTAATAATTAGCTTTCAAGTGTGGCAGGCAACACAGACAGGTTTGCAACAGCAACGCAGTTGTAACAATAGCAGAGGAAGGCAGTAACATTCCTCGGGTAGCTTGTGATTACATGGTGGCACAGTGGGTAGCACTGTTGCCTCACAGCGCCGGGGACCTGGGTTCGATTCCCGGCTTGGATCACTGTCTGTGCGGATTGTGTATATCCTCCCTGTGTCTGCGTGAGTTTCCTCCAGGTGCTCCAGTTTCCTCCCACAGTCCGAAGGACGTGCTGGTTAGGCGCATTAGCCATGCTAAGTTCTCCCCCAGCGTACCTGAACAGTGTGGCGACGAGGGAATTTTCACAGTAACTTCATCGCAGTGTTAATGTAAGCCAACTCGTGACACTAATAAATAAACGTTAAGATGTCCTTGGTGTCCTTGTACAATGTTTATCCTTCACTCAACATCCCAAATAGACTGATTGGACAGGATTTTTCAGTGTACCCATCCTGAGACCAGAAATGCATACTTGTGACACTCATAATTAAACATTTTAATCAAGGTGAGTTAGGAGTCATTTGATTCCTTCAGGTAGTGGTTGGTTAGTGGTAATTTTATTCAATCAATAATCCAGAGAGCCGGACCACTCTGGAGACCTGAATTCAAATCCCACCACGGCAGTTTGTTAATAAATTTGGAGCACTCTGCTGCTCTCACCCATAATCATCATAAAATGACTGAATTGTCATTAAAAAAAACACCCAACTGATTCACTAATGTTCTCCATGGAAGGAAATCTTCTGCCTTCATCCAGAAAGAATTCTTCCAGTGTAGCAAATAAAAATATAACAAGACTTACTCCAACTTGTAAATCAAAGAAAGGATTTAATAAAGAAACTTCATTACTCCAAACTTGAGGCCTCACCCTAGGCCATTCTAAATCTAAAAATTCCCAACAGGCTCTTATTTATCCTGAGCCAGCTAGTCAGCTGATCACCACATCATTCTGTCATTGGTTACATGGTTTATTGGGTCAGCTGACTTTACAGCTTGATACCATTCGTCACGTTACAACAGTTCCAATGTTATCACTGGTTACATTCTAACACCTACCAAGTCTGTGCAAAGGTGGCTCCAGATCCACAACAATGCGGTGGATGCTAAACCGCTCTTTGAATTCACCCACTGAGTTGTTGGTGCTTCACCACCACTTAATTGTTCAAGGGCAATTAGGGCTGGGCATAAAATGCTGGCCTTAGTCATGCAAACATCCCAAAGACAAATTTAAAACAGAAACTCCTTCCGAAATCAGAGGGGTGAGGGGGTATGGGAGGAATTGGTCCTCGTCGTGCCCAGTTTTTGGGTGAAAAATTAACATGGGAGAACCAATTTCTGGCCTAAATCATTCACAAGGCTTGACTTTCAAGGTCTTAATTGTTGCTTTAAGAAATGGCGGCAGAACAGTGGCACAGTAGTTAGCACTGCTGTCTCATAGTACCAGGGACCTGGGTTCAAATCCCAGTTTGGATCATTGTCTGTGTGTAGTCTGCATGTTCTCCCCGTGTCTGTGTGGGTTTCCTCTGGGTGATCTGGTTTCCTCTCACAGTTTAAAGATGTGCAGGTCAAATTGATTGGCCATGCTAAATTACCCCTTAATGTCCCAGGATGCATAGGTTAGAGGGATTAGCAGGGTAAATCTATGGGACTATGGAGATAGGGCTTGGGTGGGATTGTGTCAGTGCAGACACAATGGGCTGACTTGTCTCCTTCTGCACTGTAGGGATTCTATGATCTTCGATTCTATGATCCATGAAACTTTCTTGCAATTGTGACATAAACTGGCAGTTCCTCTGGGTTTACAGTGGCTCAATCATCCTTAAAAGGGGGAAGTAAGGAGCTACCAATGCATTAGATCCATGATATTACACTAGTCAGCTGTCATGCAGTGTTCTCCTGTCTCACATTCACCTCCCTTCCCTCTCCCTGGGTGTGTCTGCGCACTGTCATGGAGATTCACAAATTGCATCAATTTGTCTTCTCCTCAATCTATAGCCCTATGGTAGGGTAGGGGAGAGACACATGTTGCGCCCATCCCTTTGGAACCAACGTCAAAGAGGCCAGATTTGTTGCACAGCATTGTCTCTATATTCCCTACCAATCCCACCTCTGGTGTTTCTCGTTATACTACATACCTGCAAACTGGCTAAACTGGAATCCAGTAAGAAGTCTCACAACACCAGGTTAAAGTTCAACAGGTTTATTTGGTAGCAAACGCCACTCGCTTTCAGAGCGCTTGCTGCTCCTTCGTCAGGTGAGTGGGAGTTCTGTTCACAAACAGGGCATATAAAGACTCAAACTCTCAATTTACAAAATAATGATTGGAACGCGAGTCTTTACAGCTAATCAAGTCTTTAAGGTACAGACAATGTGAGTGGAGAGAGCATTAAGCACAGGATAAAGAAATGTGTATTGTCTCCAGACAGGACAGTTAGTGAGATTTTGCAAGTCCAGGCAAGTTGCGGGGGTTACAGGTAGTGTGACATGAACCCAAGATCCCGGTTGAGGCCGTCTTCACGTGTGCAGAACTTGGCTATCAGTCTCTGCTCAGCGAGTCTGCATTGTCGTGTGTCGTAAAGACCGCTTTGGAGAACATTTACCCACAGATCAGAGGCCGAGTGCCCGTGAGTGCTGAAGTGTTTGCCAACAGGAAGAGAACCCTCCTGCCTGGTGATTGTTGAGTATGTTCATTCATCCGTTGTCGTAGCATCTGCATGGTCTCACCAGTGTACCATTGCCTAGGGACATCCTTTCCTGCAGTGTATCAGGTAGACAACATTGGCCGAGTTGCAAGAGTATGTACTGTGTACCTGGTGAATGGCGTTCTCACATGAGATGATGGCATCCATGTCGATGATTTGGCATGTCTTGCAGAGGTTGCAGGGCAGGGTTGTATGGCGTCATGGTCATTGCTCTCCTAAAGGCTGGATAGTTTGCTGCAGACAATGGTCTGTTTGAGGTTGTGAGGTTGTTTGAAGGCAGAGGCACTGAGCAGAGACTGATAGCCAAGTTATGCACATGAGGACGGCCTCAACTGGGATCTTGGGTTCATGTCACACAATCTGTAACCCCCATGACTTGCCTGGACCTGCAAAATCTCACTAACTACCCTGTCTGGAGACAATATACATCTCTTTAACCTATGCTTAACCCTCTCTCCACTCACATTGTCTGTACTTTTGAGACTTGATTATCTATAAAGACTCGCATTCCAACCATTATTTTGTAAATTGAGTTTGTGTCTTTATATGCCCTGTCTGTGAACAGAACTCCCACTCACCTGACGAAGGAGCAGCGCTCCGAAAGCTAGTGGCATTTGCTACCAAATAAACCTGTTGGACTTTAACCTAATGTTGTGAAACCCCTTACTGTGTTCACCCCAATCCAACGCCGGCACCGCCACATCTTAAACTGGAATCCACCAGTGTTGCAAAGGCTAGCAATGTATTAGCAGACACGTTTGGAAGGTAACCGTACTAGAAAAGGTGTTCCTTTCATAGAATCATGGAATAATTTAATTTAGTAGAGGCCATTTAGCCCATTGCACTCAAGCTGATTCTTTAAAAGGGTGATCCAATTAGCCCCACTTCCCTTTTAGTCCCATATTTTTTTCTTCCAATTATTTATCCAATTCCCATTTGGAAGTTATTGCTGAATCTTATTTCACTGTTTTCCATGATCACAACAACAACTCACCTCTAATTCTCTTGCCATTCAACAGCCCCTGGAAACCCAACCAGTCAGCTCCCTTTCTAGAATCATAGAACCCTTATAATGCAGAAGCAGGCCATTCGGTCCATTGAGTCTGCACCAACTCTCCAACAGAGGATCCCTAACCCTGTTACCCCTCACATTTACTCTGCTAATCCCCCTGAGACTAGGGTCAATTTAGTATGGCCAATCTTTGGAGTATGGGAGGAAACCACAGCATCCGGAGGAAACCCACGCAGACACCAGGGAGACATGCAAACTCTCCAGCAACGGGACAACATTGCCTTTGCAAACCACCAGATGTCTCAGTTTTTCACCCGCCCACTTCATATAAATCGTCTGACCTCCAGAATTGTAACTGGGTCAACCATGTGAAAATGAACAGCAATGGATAGTTGACCCAGGGTGGCACGGTGGCATAATGGTTAGCACTGCTGCCTCACAGCGTCAAAGACCTGGTTTGATTCCCGGCCTCGGGTCACTGTCTGCACATTCTCCCCGTGTCTGCATGGGTTTCCTCCTACAGTCCAAAGATGTGCAGATTAGGTTGATTGGGAATACCAAGTTGACCCTTAGTGCTGGGGGGGCTTAGCAGTGTAGATATGTGGGGTTACGGGAATGGGGTGGGATTGTTATCGGTGAAGGCTCGATGGGCTGAAAGGCCTCCTTCTGTACTGAAGGGATTGTATGGTGATTCTATGGCCCCTCCACTGTCTATCAGGGAGCTGGGAGTTCAACACATTTAAAACTCTTAGTTCAGGACAGTCTCTTGGATTTCTTTGTGGCATTTCTCCCATTTACGTGAATACCCTAACAATAGGATATTTATTTTAAGCTAAGGCAAGTTGAAAATGTAAGGGAACCGAAACGGCAGAGTGGACTAACACGCTGTTCCTCCCTCACCTGTACTTTAGTGCAAATCCAGCCAGATTAATGAAATAAATTAACTTTCTGGAACTGCAATGGCTCCAATCGAAATCTCTTGGGATGTTCACACGTTAGTCCCCACTATTCTCTATAAATGACGCACCCTCCAACACCAACACGGCTGATATGAGTCACCCTGTTAAATGCAAGAATTGGTTGGCCAGTGCATCTGTTTACATAAAAAAGCCTTATATCTAGTGCACGTCTAGCTTGCAAAACCCATCTGTCACAATTGGACGTGACTGCTTCGAATAAAGAATGGCCAGTGCAGCAAATATAGCTGGGCAACTGGGAAAAGTAGCAATGAGAAATCTGCAACATAAATCCATCATTGAAAGACCAGAGGAATATTTAAGCTACGAATGAGCAACCTACAAGCTCATCAAACCTGATAAAACATTTTTCCAAGGATTCTTTGCGATCTCAGCTTCAGTTTTGCAAGTGAAATTTTAGAATTTTTTCTTTAGAATCCTTCGGCCCATCAAGTCTGCACTGACCACAATCCCACCCGGGTCCTATCCTTTAACCCCATCAATTTACCCTGGTAATCCCCCTGATACTAGCGCCAATTTAGCACGACCAATCATCCAAACCCACACATCTTTGGAGTGTGGCTGGAAACCGGAGCACCTGGAAGAAACTCACGCAGACACGGGGAGAATGTGCAAACTCCACACAGACAGTGACCCGAGGCTGGAATTGAACCCGGGCCCCTGGCACTGTGAGGCAGCAACGCTAACCACGGTGCCACCGTGTCGCCTTTATTAATGTAATAAGATTTCAACAAAAATTGACCAACACAACCTTCAAACTTAACCTTTCCTCTGCTGAAGCCACTGAAATAATTATCGGGGAAGATCTCGCTCTCAAAATAATGGTGAAGCTCGTGACAATTCCCATTATTTATGTGTCCAAAAATGTGCGAGTTAGGTGGTTTGGCCGTGGTAAATTGCCCCTTAGAATCAGGGAGATTAGCATGGGAAATATGTGGGGTTACAGAGAGAGGGCCTGAGTGGGATTGTTGTCGATGAAGACTCAATGGGCTGAATAGCTTTCTTCTGCACTGTAGGAATGTAGGAATGCGACAAATTCAGGTGTGGAGTACATGCATAGTTAAACGGTAATGTCCAATGCTGCAGTCCGACATTTGCCGTACTGTGGTTATCTTCCTGAAAATGACATCTTGTGTCAGCTTGTATCACTATTTAAATACATTACACAGTGTAAAGTTCCTATATTGCATAGTAGGTATAAACTAGGCTTATCACAGAAAGTTAAATCATGGAATCATAGAATGCCAACAGTGCAGAAGGAGGTCATTCAACCCATCGAGCCTGCACTGACAACAATACCACCCAGGCAATTTTAACCGATATCTTTCCATTTTAATCTAAATATGATTTCAATAATGTGATAAGTGTTAATTACTGACAGACAACTTCTCTGACACTGAAAAAAAATTGCAAGAAGTGTGGAATATCATCCCTTTAGGTTTGAATTGTTGTTGGAGATTTTCTTAAAGATCAAATTTATTTTTTAAACCTTTCCTTTCTCTTTTTTTCTTTCCTAATCCAATCTATTTTTGTTTACTTTACTTCTCTTTTTGTACCTGATTTCATTTTGAATTGGCTCTCTGGAATTTACATTTTTTTTCTCAGTCCTGTAAATTTCACAATGTTCCAGTTTGTAGTTTAGGAGATACACAGATGGTTGACAATTCATTCAGATTTTAGCTGTCTTGCTTCCCTTGATGTGTCACTCACATTTTCAGTAACTTGCCATATTTTAAAACCCAACACATACTGTTAGATGCATTGCTATTGGATAACTTGGACCAATAATTTCCCTCATCCAACTACCTTCGACTCCTTAATAGCCTGTAACATGTGATCATTGTGTTCCTAGATATTCCTGAATAAAGAGGGTGCAACAGATAAGAACACATGAATTAGAATTAGGAATAAACCACTCTAGCCTGCTCCACCACTCAGTAAGATCATGGTTCCTCTGATTGTCACTTTAACCCTCACATCCCCCACATAGGGCAGCATGGTGGCACTGTGGTTAGCACTGCTATCACACAGCGCCAGAGACCCAGGTTCGATTCCAGTCTTGGGTGACTGCCTGTGTGGAGTTTGCATGTTCTCCTCGTGTCTGCATGGGTTTCCTCCAGTTTCCTCCCACTCTCCAAAGATGTGCAAGTTAGGTGAATTGGTCATGCTAAAATTGTCCGTTAGTGTTCCAAGAAGTGTAGGTTAGATGGATTAACCATGGGAAGATGTGCGGCATTACAGGGATAGTGTGGGAGAGGGGGCCTGGGTAAGATACTCAATCAGAGAGCCGGCGCAGACTCGATGGGCCAAAGGGCCTCTTCTGCACATTGGAGATTCTATGATTCCTGCCCATCCCAATAATCTTTCGCCCCATTGCTAATCACGAATCTATCCAGCTCTGCATGAAAAATATTCAAAGGGCCTGATTTTACCATTTTCATTCGAAGTGCTGAATCTGGGCACAATTCAGATCCGACTTGGAAACCCTGTTCTCAGGCGCTCCCCATACTCACTCAGCCTGAAGAAAGAATCGTGAGTCTGAATTGCGCTGTGGGCGGGGCTTAGTGCGCCCGAAACAATTGGAGCTCAGAACTGAGCATGCGCAGTTAGAAACAATTCGAAAAAGCGTGCCCATGTCAGATCGTTCCCGGGCTGCAAAAAGTGGAGAAAATGGGAGTGATAGCCTTCACAAACATCACTGTCCCCCTTATCCACCTCCCCCCCATTACCCAGACTGATTGCGACCCCCTGCCCCCTTCCCCACCATTGATCGCCTGCAGAGTGGCAACGGACCATCTTACTCCCCCCCTCCCTTTGCTCCCACCAGTGAGCGATACGGCCTCCCCCTCTCCACCAGAGATACATCCTATCTGCCTCCTTCCTCCCCCTGCCAAACCAGAGAACAATCTGGCCTCACCCCACCACGCCTCATCCCAGAGAACAAGCTGGCCTCATTCTGTCCCCCCCAACCAGAGAACAATCTGACCTCATTCCTCTCCCCCAACCAGAGAAATGACCTGGCCTCATTCCCCTCCCCCTCCCACTCCAGAGGTACATCTGACCCACCTCCGCCTCCCTCCACTGCCTGTGCTCCCCTGCCCCCACCAAACCAGACAATGATCGGGCCTCCCCCCTGCCCTCCCCCCTGCCCTCCCCCGACCAGAGAGTGATCTGATCCGCCTCCTTCATCTCCCCCCACCACTGATCTGAGTCAGAGCTCCTTTGGAAGCTCCGAAATCGCCTCTTCAGCAGCTGGAGCACTGGACTTTTATTCAACAGGTTCATTTCGGCACGATTCCGGATCAGCAAACGCGGTGGTAAAGGGGGAAATGCTGATAAAGTTGGGCGAGCAGTTCATTAATTCAATTTAAATGCATGCAAATGTTTCAGGCATGAATCATATCCCTGGTCTCGGTAAAGTGGGCAACTGCATGGACGCGGGTGCGGATTGCGTTAATGGCCTCACACCCGAATTTGCAACGTTGCAATGGTAAAATCGGGCCCAAAGACTCTACTCCCAGTGCCACTTAAGGAAGAGAGTTCCAGTGACTCACAACCTTCAGAGAAAAACATTCTCCTCAACCCCATCTTAAATGAGCAACCCCTTATTTTTAAACCAGTTCTAGATAGTCTGACACATCCACTGTGCCACTGCCCCTCAGAATCTTAAAAGTGGACCCCAATTTCTGTGATGTAGACAAACCTATCCCCTTGGCTGGAACCTGCTGAAAATATTTGCTGTTTAAAACAGAATGATGTGCTCCCTAAATGGCCAACCTTCCTGTCAACTGAAAAGGAATTTAATTTTTCTTATGATCTGCGACTTTTTGTTGAGGTAGATAAAGAGAGTTTTGAGTAGGAGGTAAAAGGGACGACATACCAACAATGTTTCTGTGATTAACAACAGGGTTGGCCATTCTATGAACTCATTGTAAACCATCTGGTTGGTTCAGTGAAGCAGAAGAAAATCTGTCAGCAATAAAACAGAGTAGCCATGAACTTCTGAACCAGATTTGGAGTAATATTGGCAGTAAAGATAATGGAGCCATCTGTATTCCAGCGTCTGTGTTATCTAAGTTCATAATAATAATGCAAAGATGCTTGCAGCAGCATCCATCCCATGCTCAGCCTCTGGTTTTCACTCCAGACCTAACGTAAAGGGTGGCATGGTAACCAATAACTTCCCTCTACCAGCCTCCTTCGACTCCTTAGTCGCCTGTGACAAGTGATCATTGTGTACCCGGATATTCCTGATTGAAACCGGCCCAACAGATATGAACATGTGAATTAGAATTAGGTGTAAGCCACTATAGCCTGCTCCACCACTCAGTAAGATTATGTTTCCTCTGATTATCACTTTAACCCCAACAGAGGGTTACTTAATTGGCTGTGAAACGATTTGAGACATCACGAACGGTGCTGTATATGGTGGACAGTGATTAGCACTGGTGCCTCACAGTGCCAGGGACCCGGATTCGATTTCAGTCTTGGGTCACAGTGCGGAAGCTACATTTTCTCCCTGTGTCTGTGTGGGTTTCCTCCCAGAAACATGTGCTGGTTTGGTGCATTGGCCATGGTAAATTCTCCCTCAGTGTACTGAACAGGCGCCGGAGTGTGGCAACAAGGGATTTTCACAGTAACTTCATTGCAGTATTAATGTAAGCTTACTTGTGACACTAATAACTCAACAGGTTCAGTCCTCGCATTTGCTCAAACCCCATTAATCCCTCCTGCTCCTCACCTTGAACCCACTTAGGTCTGGTTATCAGATAACAAGAAACTCTCCCATTCAAAACTCCATTCCCTCTCACTGATCATCAGTTTTGTCCCCAGCCTCTTTGTTGCATCCACACATGTTCCAATGCACTCCACTCACTGCATTCCTCAGCCAAGTTTCCTATTCCTGGGCCCATGCCCCAGGTTATCCAAGACCGACAAAATTGGGAGCTTCCCGATAGATGTCGACAAGATTATGAGTGGCATGGACAGAGTGGATAGTCAGATACTTTTTCCTAATGCAGAAAAGTCAAGTACCAGGGGATATAGGTTTAAGGTGTGTGGGGAAAAGTTTAGAGGAGATGTATGAGGCAAGTTTTTTTACACAGAAGGTAATGTCTGGAATACGCTGCCTGGGGAGGTGGTGGCAGCAGGTACAATAGTGGCATTTAAGGGGCAACTAGATGAATACATGAATAAGATGGGAAACGAAGGATACGGGCTCTGTGAGTGCATATGGTTTTAGCTTAGGCAGGCATTATGAACAGCGCAGCCTTGGAGGGCCGAAGAGTTGTTCCTGTGCTGTACTTTTCTTTGTTCCTTGTCCTTTTGGTGTTATATTTATGAGGTTTACAAGTTATTATTTTCTGGGACTGTATCTTTAAATGTGGAGTAAATGAAAGAGGTAAGGAGGAGGATATGACCTTTTCAGTAAACCTGGGTGGTTTTGTCGCTCGAGATCAAAGGTTTTGCTGAGAAGAAGGTGCGAGGTGCTTGGAGACAATGGCATGTTAACAGTGGAGACTCTGGGGGGAGTTTTCCTGTCCTGCCCACCACGGGAATCGTAGTGAGTGGGACAGGGTCATGCAAAGGTCTATTAATCTCGGGCAGGATTTTCCAGTCTTGGGGCGGAGCATGGCTGGAAAATCCTGCCCTCTGAGTCTTCCAAATGCTCAGAAAGGTATCACATTGTAAATATATGTGCTGTAAACTTTCTATTTACTTAGATGAAAGAGAGTTGGGGCCAAGAATAGCCGATCGGCATTTCTACCTAGATGCAAAGTTTTTGGGGCGACCTCACCGGCTCGTCATGTTATAACTCCTAATAAAGCTGAAGATGTATCCTTCTGTTGCTGCCACAGCAACAGTCTCTCCTCCATTGTCCCTCGGGCTGCTTGGACAGAACATTTTGTTGTTCTATCACTGTTTTCATATCCTATTCATCAAGAGCTATTTTCCTTAAGTCTTCAAAAATAAATTGATCAAAGTGTGTAGCCCAGACTAGGCCATTTGGCCCAACTGAACCATGCTCCATACTTATCATGCTTCCTTTTACAAGCGGATGGGTTTGAAGGCATTCCTTGTTTTCTCTGCGCTGTTAATGTCCTCCGAGCAGGAACCCCTTATTTGTCATCATTGCATGTCTATTGCTCTTAAATTTTGCTCTTGACATTACATTTTATGTCAGCTGTTTCCGCAAATATTGTGACCATTGTAGCCATGACTTTATTAGCCATTGTTTGATTATAAGTCTAGCAAGGGGGTGGCACAGTGGTCAGCACTGCTGTCTTACAGTGCTAGGGATCCGGGTTCAATTCCCAGCTTGGGTGACTGTCAGTGTGGAGTCTGCACGTTCTCCCTGTGTCTGCGTGGGTTTCCTCCAGGTGCTCCGCTTTCCTCCCACACTCCAAAAATGTGCAGGATAGGTTGACTGGCCATGCTAAATTGTGCCTTAGTATCAGGGGGATTAGTAGGGTAAATATATGGGGTTATGGGGATAGGGCCTGTGTGGGATTGTTGTCGGTGCAGGCTTGATGGGCCAAATGGCCTCCTTCTGCACTGCAGGGATTCTATTCTATGTATCTGGTGCACTGGCCTGCAATGGGTCTTCAACAACTGACATTACAGCTTGTTCTGTCTGATGCACATTGTAGTTACAAGGGCCAAGCACAACACTATCACCAAGTCAGAGGCTGGGAATTCTGCAGGGAGTAACTCACTTCCTGACTCCCCAGAGCCTGTCTTGGAACTATGGCCAGAACGTCACGCTCCCTCACTGGCAGTTTTTTGGGTAGTTGAAATGGAGGGAGGGACAGGAGAGAGCCTGAAGGATTGAGATGCCAAACTAGTTCCTGCCTACCCCCACCACACAGTGAATTTACACGGGGATGGACAAGGTCTCGGATGGGAGGCACACCCTTGCCCGAATTGAGGCCCTTATGTGGCCAATTGTTGCCCAGTCTCAATTTTTAGGCAGGAGGGAAGGTTGTGAGGGTGCTGGGCTCAATCAGAAGCTCCCTTCTGAAGTAGGATGACTTAGAACCCCTACAGTGCAGAAGAAGGCCATTCAGCCCATCGAGTCTGCATGGGCAGCAATCCCACTCAAACTCAAGGATACCCCCACTTTCAGGTCTAATGGCTTCTGGACTTAACTGCTCATCAAGCGTCCATCAAGTGTGAAATGGCTGCGGGGCACTTGGAGTCGGCAGAAGACTTCAGAAAGTGGGAAGCAAGACCCCACCGTCCAGAAAATTCCTGCCGATATCACTGTTGTTGGGTCAAACTCCTGGAACTTCCTGCCTGACAGTACTGGAGATGTACCTACATCTCCAGGTTACAGAAAGGTGGTTCATCACTAAAGGGGCAATTAGTGATGGCTAATAAATTATTTGATTTGATTTATTATTGTCACATGTATTAGTATACAGTGAAAAGTATTATTTCTTGCGCACTATACAAAGCATACCATTCATAGAGAAGGAAAGGCTGCAGAATAAAGTGTTACAATCATAGCTAGGATGTAGAGAAAGATCAACTTAGTGTGAGGTAGGTCCATTCAAAAGTCTGACAGCAGCAGGGAAGAAGTTGTTCTTGAGTCGGTTGATACGTGACCTCAGACTTTTGTATTTTTTTTCCTGACAGAAGGTGGAAGAGAGAATGTCCGAGGTGCGTGGGGTCCTTGATCATGCTGGCTGCTTTTCCAGGCCTGTCCAGCGATGCTGACAAGCCACACAAGTATTAAAAAAAACAAACACCCTGCTGGAACACTCTGCAGTCACCACTCTATTATTCTGCCAATAATTAGTAGCACTCAGTGACAACTTCCTCCAAAGAGTTATTTGGTGGGAAATGGGGATAATGAGTCTATTGTTACAAAATAAAATTCCCCTTAATCCATAAACAGTGCAGGCATTGCAATGGCAAATTCCAAGCTTCAGTTGTATTTTAAATACAAACACTTTACGGATTTTCCCACAACCTCTGTCTCCCTTGGATACCTGCATCCTTATTGGATTTTCAGCCTCTGTATTTAGACTGCTTATTCTCAGACAGCAGTGGCATAGTGATTGGCTGTGTAAAAGTGATTATTTGGACTTGATCTAATGAAGCCTTTTCCTTACCTGCTGGGACGATGACGAGAGTGAGTCACTGTCACTTCTGATCATCAATGTCTGCATGTGCAGTGGGCGTAATCTCCTCGAACTGATGCTCAGTGTTATGTGATATGATGAGCGTAACATGATTATTGCTCAGGGCAAGTAATGTGTCTGTACAGTGGCACGGTGGCACAGTGGTTAGCACAGCTGCCTCAAGCGCCAGGGACTCGGATTCAATTCTGGCCTCAGGTGACTGTCTGCGTGGAGTTTGCACTTCCTCCCCGTGGGTTTCCTCTGGGTGCTCCAGTTTCCTCCTACAGCCTAAAGGTGTGCATGTAGGTGGATAAGCCATGCTAAATTGTCCCTTAATATCCCAACACGTATAGGATTAGGGGGTAAGTAAAGTTAAAGTTTATTTATTAGTGACAAGTAAGGCTTACATTAACACTGCAATGAAGTTACTGTGAAATAAATGATGTTACAAGGAGAGGGTCTGGGTGGGATGCTGCGTTGGAGAGTGGGTGCAGACCTGAGGGGCCGAATGGCCTCCTTTTGCACTGTGGGGATTCTATAATCCATAACGATGGCTGCAATATCAACATGCTGATGGAGGAGGCCTGTACCTTATCAATATTGCACTACTGGGGCATTGAGACAGGTCTGCGCTAATCCAACTGTATCTCAACATCCCGCTGAATGCATAGGACCAATACTGAAACATGTTTGAACCATACCACTGAGAAACTGTAAGGACATTGAAATAAAATGATCAATTCTAACCTGTGTGGGAAAGTATTATTGATAGGTCTGAATGAGAGAATTGGAAAAGCCATCCTTGCCGGGTCATTAAAATAGTCACCACTTTGAGCCCAGTCCTGGGCAGCGCCAATCTTTGCAAACTTCTTTCCAATCATGGGATGGTTAATGACCCTCCTCACATTCATCTTTTCACTTGACATCTTCATGGGAGTCTCGAATAACTGGGGAATGGCTTTGGTCCCCATGCCACAGTAATCTCACTTAAACAAGCTGCCAGAAGCGCACATTGACTCCCTTTCAGAGGTACACCTTCCTGATTTAAGTAGGTGCCTAGGGCACACTGGAAAATACATCCTCCCTGCATCTACCTTGTCTAGTATTGTTAGAATTTAATAAGTTTCTATGAGATCCTTCCCATTCATCTGAACTCCAGTGAAAACAATCCTAACCTAGTCAATCTCTCCTCACACATCAGTCTCGCCTTCCCCAGAATCAGCCTGGTAAACCTTCGCTGCACTCCCTCGAGAGCAAGAACATCCTTCCTCAGAAAAGGAAACCAAAACGGCACACAATATTCTAGGTGTGGCCTCACTTATGTCCTGTATAATTGCAACAACACATCCCTGCTCCTGTACTCAAAGCTTCTCGCAATGAAAGCCAACATGCCATTCTTTACCGCCTGCTGTACCTGCATGCTTACCTTCAGTGACTGGTGCACAAGGACACCCTGGTCCCATTGCACACTCCTCTCTCCCAATTTACAACCATTCAGGTAGTAATCTGCCTTCTTGCTTTTGTTTCCAAAGTGAATAGCCTCACATTTATAACCCAACATATAAGAACATAAGAACATAAGAAATAGGAGCAGGAGTAGGCCATCTAGCCCTTCGAGCCTGCCCCGCCATTCAACAAGATCATGGCTGATCTGTCGCTGCTCAGTTCCACTTTCCCGCCCTCTCCCCATAACCCTTAATCCCCTCTCTTATCAAAAACCCATCAACCCGCATCTTAAAAATATTTAGCGAGGCAGCCTCCACCACCTCAACGGGCAGAGAATTCCAGAGATTCACCACCCTTTGAGTGAAGAAGTTCCTCCTCAACTCCATTCTAAACCGCCCCCCTTTTATCTTGAGGCTGTGCCCCCTAGTCCTACTGTCCTTTCTGAGCGGGAAGAACCTCTCCACCTCTATCCTATCCATCCCATTCATCATCTTATACGTCTCAATGAGATCTCCCCTCATTCTTCTAAACTCTAACGAGTACAAGCCTGGTTTATTCAGCCTCTCCTCATAGCTCAACCCCCTCAACTCCGGTATCAGCCTAGTAAACCTCCTCTGCACTCCCTCCAAGGCCAAAATATCTTTGCGCAGGTGCGGCGCCCAAAACTGCACACAGTACTCCAGCTGCGGCCTCACCAATGCCCTATACAGCTGCAGCAAGACCTCCCTACTTTTATATTCAATCCCCCTCGCTATGAAGGCCAGCATCCCATTCGCCTTCCTGACCACCTGCTGCACCTGCAAGCTGGGTTTTTGCGACTCATGCACAAGGACCCCCAGGTCCCTCTGCACCGTCGCCTGCTGCAGTTTTTCGCCCCGTAAGTAATAGTCCTTCCTACCATTCTTCCTACCAAAGTGGACCACCTCACACTTGATTACAAAGACTTCTTCAGATCTACTAAAACATAACCAATACCCTACAACATGGTGGCAGATTGTGGAAAAACTCAAGGCTCGCAGAAGATGCAGAGAAAAATTAAATTTCTGGAAGACTACGTAACTCAATTCAAACCAAAAACAGGAGCATCAAAGCCCGACTATTGAACTCCTTAAAAGTTTCTCAGGACTTCCAGGTTGTATCCTGGAATTTAAACGTTTTAGCTCACTCCAGCTGACTCTGTCTCTGGTAGTTAAAACTGGAATTCCAAAGGATATGGAATGGAATTTTCTGCTGCGGTAGGGAATTTTAAAATCTCTGTCTTAAGCTCGCAAACCTTTCTTTGGAGCTTTATCCTTGTGATTGTTTTTGCTGTGCCTGTTTCTGGAACTTGTTTTCAGGTCAGAGCACTTTGCTAAATTTTTTTCTCAGTCTTCTGGCACTTTAATTTTTCCCTGTGTTTTCTGAAATAAGAGACCCCCCTGAAAAACCTTCCATAGCAGCTGTGTCTGACAAAACTCCCAACAACCCTTGTGCATTCCATTAGTGTCAGTTTCGAGGATATCTTCTCCTCTCTTGGTGCTCCTACACATTGCTGTAGTCCAATGGCTGCAGTGTGGCTAGTGGAAGACTGCTGACATTCGGGAGGGAGGACTGCAGATGGCCTTGCAAGGTGACCTCAAGCAATTTTGGGTCTTGATGACCCAACTTTGGACTGTGAGGCAACTCGAAAGGGACTGGCAGAATGCCAGTAATGGAAGGATGAAGGCTATCACTGTAAGAGAGGACAGCAGCTTGGGCACCACATGAGAGAGGCAATGACCTAGTGGCATTATCACTGAACTATTAGTCCAGAAACTCAGCTCATGTTCTGGGGATCCAAGTTCGAATCCCGCCACAGCAGATGGTGGAATTTGTGTTCAATAAAAAAATCTAAAATTAAGAATTTACTGATGATCTTGAAATCATTGTCAATTGTCGGAAAAACCCATCTGGTTCACTGATGTCCTTTAAGGAAGGAAATCTGCTGTCCTTACCTGGTCTGGCCTACATGTGACTCCAGAACCACAGCAACGTGGTTGACTCTCAACTGCCCTCGGGCAACTAGGGATGGGCAATAAATGCTGGCCAGCCAGCATTGCCCATGTCTCATGAATGAATAAAAAAACATAGCCACTGCCATTCTCTAGGGCATCTCTTCAGCAATGATTGTAGTCAGTTGGAGGACAGATCGCCAACTCCTTTGAACACTGCTATCCACAGCCGTGGTGGCAGCTGTGGGGACCTACATGGCACCAATCGACTTTGCATGGCAACAGCTGGAGATTGCCCACTCTCAGCCTGATCTCTCTCTACGGCACTGAGATGCTGAGTGGCTTCAACCTGAGCTGCAATGGAGGGTGAGACAGTGGCCACCAGACTCTGCGTCATAGCGGTGCTGTCATGGAGTGGGCTTCCATTTTCAGGCTGGAAAAGGTGGACAATAAACTCTGCGCACAGCCCTCTGCCAACTTCGAACCAGACTCCTCCACGCTCCCAAACAGTGACAACTGGCTCTGTGGGAGAAGTGCCAAATCAGCAGGCTTCTCTGTGTGCACATCCATCAGGTTCTCCTGCACGCCAACACTCACAACATGAAGCAGCAGAAATCACTCTCTGCACATTGCATTTATTTTGCCTGTGCATTGTGATTACAATTGAAGAAGGCATTATTGTAACCGCAGTATCCTGGTATGCTTTTGAATAATGATGCTTGGGCTCATAAGTGGCAGATAATATTCATGCAGCACAAGCGTCAGGCAATGATCATCTCAATTAACCAATAATCAAACCATCTCCCCTTGACATTCAATGGCATTATCACTGAATCCCACTATAATAATATCCTGGGAGCTACCAGTAGCCAGAAATTTGTTTGGTCCATCGATACATGAAAGCGGCACAGTGGTTAGCACTGCTGCCTCACAGCGTCAGGGACCAGAGTTCGATTCCCAGCTTGGGTCACTGCCTGTGCGGAGTTTGCACATTCTCCCCATGTCGGCATGGGTTTCCTTCGCGCGCTCAGGTTTCCTCCCACACTCCAAAGACGTGCAAGTTAAATTGACTGACCATGCTAAATTGACCCTAGTATCAGGGGGATTAGTAGGATAAATATGTGGGGTTGTGGGAATAGGGCCCGGGTGAGATTGTGGTCGGTGCAGACTCCATGGGCCAAATGGCCTCCTTCTGTACGGGAGGGATTCTACGAAGAACAGGTCAGAAGCTGGGAATCCTGTGGTGAGTAACTTCTCTCCTGACTCCCCAGAGTTGGTCCACCACCTAAAAGGCATGAGTCAGGGGTGCAATGGAATACTTACCTGGCTGAGTGCAGTTCTAATGACACTCAACACCATCCAGGACAAAGCAGCCCTGCTTGATTGGCACCCCATCCATTGCCTAAAACAATCACTTCCTCTCCCACCGATACATATCGGCAACAGAGTGTATTACATACAAGAATATGGTAAATCATTTTGGATGGAGATGAGGAGACATTTCTTCACCCAAACAGTGGTGAGCTTATGGAATTCATTACCACAGGAAGTAGTTGATGCCAAAACATTGAATGTATTCATGGTGGCTGGATATAGCACTTGGGGCAAATGGGATCAATGGTTATGGGGAAAAAGCAGGATTAGGTTACTGAGTTGGATGATCAGCCATGGTCATAATGAAAGGTGGAGTAGGCTCAAAGGGCCAAATGGCCTCCTCCTGCTTCTATCTTCTATGTTTCTACATTAACTGTTAAGTCCTTCCTAATTCGTAGAACTGTTTACAAATATACAAAGGTAAATTTTTCAGTGCTGCCCACCACAGAAATCATTGCAGGCAGCACCTACAATTTGACAGATGATTTAAGGGTCTGTTGACCTCGGATGGGAATTTCCGATTTTGGGGCAACTGGAGAAACCCACCCACAGTAAAAGATACAAGCTAATCCTTGTTACACATGTTTCTGTCCAAAAATAGACTGATGCTGGGTGTGGGTGGTATAAGAACATAAGCACATAAGAAATTGGAGCAGGAGTAGGCCATCTAGCCCTTCGAGCCTGCCCCGCCATTCAATACGATCATGGCTGATCTGTCGTGGCTCAGTTCCACATTCCCGCCCTCTCCCCGTAACCCTTAATCCCCTTGCCTATCAAAAACCTATCTCCCTGCGTCTTAAAAATATTTAGCGAGGCAGCCTCCACCACTTCAACGGGCAGAGAATTCCAGAGATTCACCACCCTTTGAGTGAAGAAGTTCCTCCTCAACTCCGTTCTAAACTGCCCCCCCTTTATCTTGAGGCTGTGCCCTCTAGTCCTACTGTCCTTTCTGAGTGGGAAGAGCCTCTCCACCTCTATCCTATCCATCCCATTCATCATCTTATACGTCTCAATGAGATCTCCCCTCATTCTTCTAAACTCTAACGAGTACAAGCCTGGTTTATTCAGCCTCTCCTCATAGCTCAATCCCCTCAACTCCGGTATCAGCCTAGTAAACCTCCTCTGCGCTCCCTCCAAGGCCAAAATATCCTTGCGTAAGTGCGGCGACCAAAACTGCACACAGTGCTCCAGCTGCGGCCTCACCAGTGCCCTGTACAGTTGCAGCAAGACCTCCCTACTTCTATATTCAATCCCCCTCGCTATGAAGGCCAGCATCCCATTTGCCTTCCTGATCACCTGCTGCACCTGCAGGCTGGGTTTTTGCGACTCATGCACAAGGATCCCGAGGTCCCTCTGCACCGTCGCCTGCTGCAGTTTTTCGCCATGTAAGTAGTAGTCCTTCCTACCATTATTCCTACCAAAGTGGACAATTTCACACTTGCCAACATTAAATTCCATTTGCCAGTTCCTGGCCCATTCACCCAGCCTATCTAGATCCCTCTGCAGACTTTCCACACCCTCCGCACAATTTGCCGTTCCACCAATCTTGGTGTCATCAGCAAATTTCGACACCATACACTCGGTTCCCTCCTCCAGATCATCTATATAAATGGTAAATAGCTGAGGCCCCAGCACCGATCCCTGGGGCACTCCACTAGTCACCAACCGCCAATCCAAATTGTATTGTACTTAGTTTCACATTAACCCCATATGGGGAGGTGGTGGCATAGTGGTATTGTCGCTAGACTAATAACACAGACCCAAGGTAATGCTCTGGTGAATGGTGTTCAAATCCTACTACAGTAGTTTGCAAAATTTGAATTCAATAAAAATCCAGAATTAAAAGTCCAGTGAAGATCATGAAACTATTGTTGATTGTTGTAAAAACCCACTAATATCCTTCAGGAAAGGAAATCTGCCATCCTTAGCTGGCCTGGCCTACATGTGACTCCAGAGCCACAACACGCTCTCTGAAATGGCATAACAAGCTATTCAAAGGGCAGTTAGGGACGGGCAACAAATGCTGACCCAGTCAGCGATGCCTACATCCCCTGAACAATTTTTTTTAGAATGTGCCGGGGCGAAATATCTAAAACGAGCTGGAAACCTTATATTCCTTGGAGAGAAGGTACATGAATATGCATCAGTTGGCACAATTCTCTATCACAATGTAAGTTTTCTGCTGAACTGTACAAACACAGCAATTGTAAACAGCTGGACAGAGTCCCAGAGGCCCCCAGGAATCAGCTAGGAGGGTGGCAGGGACCAAAAAACATTCACACTAAAGCAAAATGTGGATGCTGGAGACCTGAAACAGGAACAAAACAAATGCTGGAGATAATCAGCAGATCAGGCAGAACTGTGGAGAATTAAATTTAACCTTTCACTGTGATATAAGGTTATCAATGGAAGTGTTAATTGAGAGGCAAACACGAGCTGAAGTTTCAAATATAGTAAATTACTATAGTAATATATTACAACATGGGATACAGATACGTGAGAATAATCTCTGGTGGTCCAAAATGCCATTCCTTGTCCTTGGCATTTCTTATGTTGTGAAACCAAAAGGACAAGAAATTCATCCTGTTACTGTTCATTGTTTGTGTATCATGAGCGCCCTTAGAAATCTAAAATGGCATCTGCAGTTGCTCTCTCTCTCTCTATATATATATATTTTTATATACTTAAGCTTAAGGGGACTGTTTTAAATTTCAGTATTTTGTCAGCAGTCAGTATGTCTGGTGGAAATGCAGCTCAGATGCTGGGAGAGTAGGATTATTATTAATTTTAGTCACGGAGTGTTTAATTAGGAGAGAGCTAATGGACTTCTATTTAAAAAAAAACGCACCCTGGGGTTTTTGATGAAAGGAATGGAAGGTGGATTTAGGTATTCCAGGTCATGTGATAATGTGGTTAGTGGGAGGAGCTAGGTTTGTAGCCGAGAAATATCTTTCAGTTCTGGCTGGGGTTTGTTTAAAGAGAGAGGTCTGCAAGTTGCTGTCTCTACAAAATCTCTCTGAAAGTTTCAAGATTGTCTACACTCATTTTATCAAGTACACTTATACTTGTAAATTTTATTTAAAGTGTTATTTTGAGTCTATATGAAGAATGTTACTTATTTGCAACTGAAACATTGATAAGTTAGAAATTAGCATTGTTTCTTTTTATATTTAAATATTGTTCAACAGGTAATGGTTATGCTGCTTCATTTGTTAGAGTTATAGTCAAACTGTATTATTAAATAACATTTGTTTTACTATAAAAGATCCCAAAGTTGTCAGTGAAATTATTCCTGGAGTAAAGAATCCTATCCTCATATTGATGTTAAGATAGAAAAATTGTTGGGATCTAGTCTGGCTTCCAAATGTAACATAATCATGCACAAACATTGTGTTCAGGCTATGACATTCATTGTGCTCAGCACCATGTTGGCGAGGATGTTAGCTCAGGGTGGGGATTGCCTGTTGGAAGTAGGCACAACAGAAATTTCAATCCTTCAGGTCCAGTTACGGTATAACCATAGGCAGTGGGTCATGGAGACTAATTGGTACACAATGCTGGTTTGATATCTACTGTGCCAATTTGGGAATCATTACTCCAGTGAGCGCCCTTTCATAATCTGGTGCAACACGTGGTAACAGCTAGAAGGGTCCCAAAGACTGCTGTTTAAAGAGGTCAAGAACTACCTACAAATTAGGTACTAGCTGGTTACTTCTGCTTACTGTTACAACTCTACATATGTTTGGCCTACCTAGATGTGGTGTGAACAACTTTACCCTGCCCTCAAGGATTTTGTACAAGCTAGCAAGTCCCAGATGTGTACCAATAGGCATTACACTTGGAATACAGAGTGAGTTACAGAATGAAAAGAGGTCATGGAGAGCAGGGCATGCTGCTGGAAGAGGGAGGAGCAAAAACAAGTGGAGCAGGGTTCTTATCAGGTGATCATATCCACCTGGGGAGTTCAGGAAGTAATTCTCCAACCTGAACCTCAGTAAGGGACAACGTCTCAGATGTTTGTACTTCAGTAAGCCTCATCTCATTGAAATCTACCCATCGCTGCAGCCATGACTCTGACCTCTGAATGGAGTGAGGACTGCATTGTTAAAAGCTGTGATGGTAAATGTGGCAGTGAAGTAAAAGCTGTTTATTTAAGGCAGGAACAGGAAATATTGGACAGAATACTCCGGCCACACTGGTGTAAAATCTGGAAATTCCCATCTGACTGCCAATGGGGTTTCACTTTGTCCACAATCTGCCTGCTAGAATTCTAGTAGGGGACGGGATGGGAGAATTCCGGCTGTAATCTTCATGCACAATTTTACAAACATGCCGAATGAGCGAGAAAACGAGAGAGAATTGTGCTGTTCTTTTTTTGGTGAGTTACGAGTCACAATCATATGGCACGTAGTGGAAAAAAAGTGCTGGGATGGAGTTTGGGGAAGTGGGTGGAGCCTGAACTCGCCATGGAAGCCGGCTACTGAGTCCTTGGGGCACCATTGCACAGGCACCCTGCACTCTCTGTGAACTGGGAGGTCTCCTGTCAACAGCCTCCCCACTCCCCGTCCCATCCAGCTACCTGCCCAACAGGCATCGGGGAGGCAAGAAACCAGGCATTTTTCTGATTTTTTGCCTCTCACCCGCTTGAACCACCTCATCTTGCCAAACGACGGGCAGGATGAGGTTGTAAGATTGCGCCCATCTTGGAGTTCACCTTTCACTGTTGCATTAAGGTCCCAGTGATTTCCTCTGCTTTGAGAGCTCACCACATATTATTCTGTCTCGACAGAGAGAGGGAGGTAGAGTGAACATGTGATTTTGTTAGGATTTTAGGTTTCCGCAGAGCGCAGGTATCCATGACTACATAAGAACATAAGAAATAGGAGCAGGAGTAGGCCATCTAGCTCTTCGAGCCTGCCCTGCCATTCAATAAGATCATGGCTGATCTGAAATGAATCAGTTCCACTTGCCTGCTTTCTCCCCATAACCCTTAATTCCCTTGTCTATCAGAAATCTATCTACCCGTGACTTAAATATATTCAGCAAGGTAGCTCCACCACTTCAACGGGCAGAGAATTCCAGAGATTCACCACCCTTTGAGTGAAGAAGTTCCTCCTCAACTCCGTTCTAAACTGCGCCCCCCCCTCCTTATTTTGAGGCTGTGCCCTCTAGTTCTGGTTTCCTTTCTAAGCGGGAAGAATCTCCCTACCTCTACCCTATCCATCCCCTTCATTATCTTGTAAGTCTCTATGAGATCCCCTCTTGTAAGTCTCTATAAGATTCCCAACACATCACATCACTATAACACTACACACACATCACCTACCCTATCTTAACTCTACTCTAAACCAGATCCAAAAGAGATTCTATTCCTTTATTGTCCAGCTGTTAGATGGCCATCGGTGGTAAACCATCCAGTTTACCGCCTGGTATCTTGGCAGCAATCATGATGTTTCCATTCAGTGGAATTACACCACATTGGAGCCACCACATCAAACCCAAGGAAGGTCACTGGTTTATCAAACACAATCCCCATAGCTTTCCAGTCTAGCCCATTATCCACACAAATTATGTTTCAAACTGCATAGTTTGTGAGCCCATAAGATTAAAGTTAAAGTTAATTTATTGCTTACAAGCAGGCTTACATTAACACCACAATGAAGTTACTGTGAAAATCCCCTAGTTGCCAAACTCCGGCGCCTGTTGGGTACACTGAGAAGGAATTAAGCATGGCCAATGCACCTAATCAGCCCGTCTTCCCTTCTATGGAAGGAAACAGGAGCACGTGGAGGAAACCCATGCAGATATGGGGAGAACGTGCAAACTCCATACAGATAGCGACCCAAACTGGGAATCAAACCCAGATCTCTGGCGCTGTGAAGCAGCAGTGCTAACCACTGTCCCACCCTGATGTGCAGACGGGTGCAAGGGAATGCATGCGCATGCATATGCACACACACAGGCATGCACATGTGCGCACACACACACACACACACACACACACACACAGGCATGCACATACAGGCACTGAAACACAGGCACATACTGATACAGACACACATGTGCAGTCAACACACATGGAAACAGACAAGCACTGATGCACATACTGTACACAGACTTACATATATGTACTATGCCTTGCGGTGTTGTGCTTTTATAAGGCCAGGATTATTACTCCAGACAGTATAGCCTTGAACATTGATTGATCAGGATTGTGGTGGCACTGGGATTTGGGCAATCCCAAAATTGCCCCTTTGTCTGACACGACTGAGATGAGGGCTGATGAGTTAGCACTACTTGCAGAGTTTTACCAGGATTGCAGGATGCTGAGAGGGCATGCCAGGAATTTTAGGTACATTGGAAGAGACATGATAGGAACAATTGAGCAAATCCCAATTTTCCAGCCATGGGAACTGTTAAAGTTAAATCCTGCTCCTCATTCCGCTGATTCATTCACCTCTTCAGGGCAGGATATTCAGACAGCTTGGAACCGGCCATTGTGAAAACGAGACACTCATGTTTGGTTGGTGAAGCGTTCCCTATTTTGTCATCTTTAACGTTTCCATCCCCCACCCCCCCCGAGCCATTAACCATCAATTGAAGTCATCATTTATATCTGCAGCTTCATCCTTTGCATCTATTCCTGTTTCAGGAACAAGTTTGAGAGCAAGGAGAAAGGGCGTGCAGTGTTCAGTGGGCAGAATTAAATTGGTTTGCGACAGTATCACTGTACCTCTGTCAGCATGTTATTACTAAAGCGATTTTCAATATCCCCGGGCAAGCTCTGCCACTTAAGGGGAAAATGTAATCTCTCAAGGAATTTTCAGAATGGCTCAGTAATTCGCAGATCAGAGATTTCGCTGTGAAAGTGGGAATATGCCTAACTGTTTCTCAATTACAGGCAAGAATTACAACTCCTTAAACCTATCAAGGGAATTCTAAAATTTCCCTAATAATTACAGTGCAAGATAAGACAAGGTAATTCTAACAGGTTTAGACAGGGCAGATTCAGAAAGAATGTTCCCAATGGTGGGGGAGTCCAGAACTGGGGGTCGTGGTTTGAGGATAAGGGGTAACTGAGAACTGAGGAGAGGAGAAATTTCTTCAGTCAGAGAGTGGTGAATGTGTGGAATTCACTACCACAAAGTATTTGAGGCCAAAATGTTGTCTGATTTCAAGAAGAAATTGGATATAGCACCTGGGGCTTAGGGATCAAGGGATATTTTGATTTGATTTATTATTGTCACATGTATTAGCATACAGTGAAAAATATTGTCTCTTGCACTATACAGACAAAGCATACTGTTCATAAAGAAGGAAACAAAAATGCAGAATGTAGTGTTACAGTCATAGTGAGGGTGCAGAGAAAGATCAACTTAATGCAAGGTAAGTCCATTTAAAAGTCTGATGGCAGCAGAATAGAAGCTGTTCTTGAGTCAGTTAACACGTGACCTTAGACTTCTGTATCTTTTTCCGATGGAAGAAGGTGGAAGAGAGCATGTCTGGGGTGCGTGGAGTCCTTAATTATGCTGGCTGCTTTTCGGAGACAGTGGGAAGTGTAGACAGAGTCAATGGATGGGAGGCTGGTTTGAGTGATGGACTGGGCTACATTCATGACCTTTTGTAGTTTTTTGCGGTCTTGGGCAGAGCAGGAGCCATACCAAACTGTGATATAACCAGAAAGAATGCTTTCTATGGTGCATCTGTAATAGTTGGTGAGAGAGAGGATACGGGCGACAGGGGGGATCAGGATATTGAATTCAGTGATCAGCCAAGATCAAAATGATTGGTGGAGCAGGCTCAAATGGGCCGAATGACCTACTCCTGCTTCTAGCTTTTATGCTTCTATGTAAAACATTGCAATGCATGCTAACTCTCACTCACACAGGGGCTACCACTGCATGAAATATAGCAGGTAATAAATGTACCGGCTGGTAATGAATGAAAACAAAATGAAAGCATCAGCTTCTGCATGAGGTTACGGGTGAGGCAGGTACATAAAGTTCCATTTACAACAACTGGCTTTGCCAATCAGTGAATGCTAGAGTTGAGTTCCAAGCTAACATTTGAAATTGGAATTGAACCAATTTAAATTTATGAATCTAGGGCTGGGATTTGCGGTGGGTGGGCTTTGAAAATCCTGGCCCCCATTTCCCTGCACAGCTGTCGATTTTGGAACTGCGGGGCCGGGGGTGACTTGGGGGACTGGGGTAGGGTGCAGGTGAGGTGGGGAGGTGCTGGGCAGAGTTTCGTTTTATCAATGTCACAAGTAGGCTTACATTAACACTGCAATGAAGTTACTGTGAAACTCCCCTAACTGCCACACTCCAGCGGCTGTTCGGGTGCACTGAGGGAGAATTTAGCATGGCCAATGCACCCAAACAGCATGTCTTTCAGACTGTGGGAGGAAATCAGAACACCTGGAGGAAACCCACACAGACATGGGGAGAACGTGCAACCTTTGCATGGAAGTGACCCAAGGTCGGAGTTGAACCCGAGACCCTGGCGCTAACCACTGTGCCACCCGGGAGCGGGAAAGACACTTTGTCACCAGTTAATGGCTCAACTCTTTAGACAGTTTGTTAGGGGGGTGGGGGGTCAGTCTATGTAGAAATGCATTTGAATCGTGTTGCTGGCAAACCTGAACAGCCTTGTTCAAGTTAGTCTAGTTGTCGAGTTCATTGCTGGGCCTATATGAGTGAGCTTGTTTGCATTTGTTTCACAATCAAATCTGAGGAGTAATCTCACGGTGTGGCAAGTGCTTCACCTCGATGTGCTATCCAGCCAGAACAGTTCCCCACTATGTTTGACCTCCCGTTGAAGCATGGGCGCTGGATAGAGGTGACAGGTTTCCAACCCTGCTTGGAAAATCTGTCCCTCGCTATTTGGAAAATTGTATACCGACAAATTCAAATAGTCTGGCAAAAAACCATACCACATATACATGCGGACATGTTTCCAGTTAAAGGGAATGTCATACCCAGGGTAGGCATGTCCTATTTATAATGTCAAACCTGGACTGTGTTCCTGTGGAAGCTTCTGGAGCTGCCTTTCACATTTTCAAATGGAAGCACATAAGGCAGCTAAGATGGCTGCCAGAGGTTCAAATTACTTTGGTTAATTGGTTGTATCACTTCCTTTGCTGTACAGAGACTTTCACTCTTCCACCTCCTCCAGCTTCAGAGAATCATAGAATCCTCACAGTGCAGAAGGCCGCCATTCGGCCCATCAAGTCTGTGTCGACTTTCTGAAAGTGCTCCTGACTCAGTCTCCCTACCCTATTCTCGTAATCGCATGCAGTTTCCCCACTAATCTCCCTAACCTGCACGTCTTGGGATACTACGGGGTAATATTGCACAGCTAATTCACCTCATCGGCACATCTTTGGGCTCATTTTTGTTTGCACGTTTTGAAGTGGGATAATCCAACGGATATGAATCTGAATCTCAACTGGAAGCAGCTCTTCAGCTGATAAATAGATTCCCAAAGCTTGTCTGCTGCAGCCTCCTCGCTGGGAAGGTGCCAAAGGCACAGTTTGGCTGTTTGAGAAAGAAGTGTTCAGCTGAATTATCTGATTAAAACAAAGAACTCAGTGAAAATTCTGCACTGCTGAGTTGCATGAAATGGAAATGAGCATTTCAACACTTATCAAAAACAGTGGGGTCATGTTGGCTGTTCATAAACGTAGAAAGGGTGATACTAAATCAGCATCCAGTTTTAAACCTCTCCCCAGTTTTACTTCCATTGCTGAAGGGAGAAGGAAACAGGGTTGAAAAGGGGAAGGTGTGAGGAATACAAGTAAGTGATCAGAATTTGAAGTGTCTAAACTTTAGAGTTTATTCATTATTGTCACAAGTAGGCTTATATTAACACTGAAATGAAGTTACTGTGAAAATCTCCTGGTCGCCACACTCCGGCACCTGTTTGGATACACCGAGGGAGAATTTAGCATGGCCAATGCACCTAACCAGCAAGTCTTTCAGACTGTGGGAGGAAACCAGAGCACCCAGAGGAAACCCACGCAGATGTGGAGGGGATCGTGTAGACCCCGCACAGACAGTGACCCAAGGCTGGAACTAAACCCAGGTTCCTAGCCATGTGAGGTAGCAGTGCTAACCACTGTGCCACCATGTCGCCTGGGAATGGAAAACATATTTGTCACCAATTAACGGCCCTTAAAGTCTCTAAGCAGCTTGTTAAGAGGGGGTCTGTCTATGTGGAAATGCATTTGAATCATGTTAGTGGCGAGCCTGAACAGCCTTGTTCAATCCAGTCGAGCTGTTGAGTTCATCCCTGGACCCATGTAAGTGAGCTTGTTTGCATTTGTTTCACAATCAAATCTGAGGAGTCACCTCACACTGCGGCAAGTGCTTCACCTCAATGTGCTAGCCAGCCAGGACAGTTTCCTACCATGTTTGACCTCCTGGCCTTTGAGACGGGCTGCCTGCTCTCTGTGGGAAGACAGTGGCAGCCCACAATATGGCCGCTGCTTTCCTATGCTGCTGGCACCAGGCAGACAGCTCTTGCCTCTTGGAAATACTTGGCCTCAAATTGGACAGCTGAAGCATGGGTGCTGGATAGAGGTGACAGGTTTCCAACCCTGCTTGAAAAATCTGTCCTTGCTGTTTGGAAAATTGTATACTGACAAATTCAAATAGTCTGGCATGCCGCATATACATGCAGACATGTTTCCAGTTAAAGGGAATGTCATACCCAATGTAGGCATGTCCTATTCATAATGTCAAACCTGTGTGGAAATTAGGTCACAACAACTGAAGTTCCATAGTTATAAAAAAAAACTCCTGTCAAGTAATGGAAAATGATTATTAGCCAAATACGGCCTTCAGTCAGGCCTTCAGTAAGGCCAACACTGACATACGCAGGATAAGCGAGTATATCTAAAACCTTGTTCCATAAACACAGCATTCCAGCTCAGGACAGCAGGATGAAAACAAAGAATGAGTTACCATGGCGATTACCAAATAGCCAGATAATGGGAACATATTATGCTAATGAAGGATTGGTGTTCTACTGGATAAGAAGGGGCAAAAGGACTATGCTATGATTGGTGGATATGTATGTCAATGAACGATGTGAAAAATCTCTTGTTCCTGAATTGTTGTAATTGACTATAACTGCTGAACTGCTTCTCCGTAACCTCAGAACTGTTCCGGTCATCTGGTGTTGGCCGTTGAGAGTTCTTTTTGTGCACAAGTAATTAAAGACCTGGCATTTGATGCTTGGTTTCCAGCGTTGTTTCTGTTAAGAGTCAATTGAGTGCCTTTAGATTACTGTTACCCAAGAGAACACTAACACCTGGACTGTGTTCCTGCGGAAGCTTCTGGAGCTGTCTTTTATATTTTCAAATGGATACGCACAAGGAAGCTAAGATGGCTGCCAAAGATACAAATTATTTTGATTAATTAGTTGTATCACTTCCTTTGCTGTAAAGAGACTTTCACTGTTTCACCTCCTCCAGCTTCAGAGAATCCTCACAATGGAGGAGGAGGCCATTTGGCCCATCAGGTATGCGTCAGCTTTCTGACAGCGCACTTTATTCAGTCTCCCTACCCTATTCCCGTAACCATGCGCCGTTTCCCCACTAATCTCTCTAACCTACACATCTTGGGACACTACAGGGTAATTTTGCACGGCCAATCCACCTCACCCGCACATCTTTGGACTCATTTTTGTTTGCACGTTTTGAAGTGGGATAATCTGATGGATATGAATCTCAACTGGAAGCAGCTCTTCAGCTGATAAATAGATTCCCAAAGCTTGTCTACTGCAGCCTCCTCGCTGGGAAGGCGCCGAAGGCACAGTTTGGCTGTTTGAGAAAGAAGCGTTCAGCTGAATTATCTGATTAAAACAAAGAACTCAGTGAAAATTCTGCACTGCTGAGTTGCATGAAATGGAAATGAGCATTTCAACACTTATCAAAAACAGTGGTGTAATGTTGGCTGTTCACAAACGTAGAAAGGGTGATACTAAATCAGCATCCAGTTTTAAACCTCTCCCCAGTTTTACTTCCATTGCTGAAGGGAGAAGGAAATGGGGTTGGAAAGGGGAAGGTGTGAGTTCTTGAAGAATACAAGGAAGTGATCAGAGATGACCTTGACTATATTTAAAGTTTATCTATTATTGTCATGAGTGGGCTTACATTAACACTGCAATGAAGTTGCTGTGAAGATTCCCTAGTCGCCACACTCCAACAACTGTTCAGGTATACTGAGGGAGAATTTAACATGGCTAATGCATCCTAACCAGCACATCTTTCGGATTGTGGGAGGAAACCAGAGTACCCACAGGAAACCCACGCAGACATGGGGAGAACATGCAGACTCTGCACAGACAGTGACCCAAGCCGGGAATCAAACTCAGGTCCCTGGCGCTATGAGGTAGTAATGCTAACCATTGTGCCACTGTGTCACCACCTCCCCCCCACCAACAGTGAGAATAGAAAATCATTTTTATTGTTTTTTTTCCTTTGGTGAGATGTGAGCATCATTGGCTAGGCCAGCATTTATTCATAGAATCGTAGAATCCTGTGAATACAATGCAGAAGGAGGCCATTTGGTCCATTAAGCCTGCACAGACAACAATCCCAGCCAGGCCCTATCCCCATAATCCCACATATTTATCCTGTTTGTCCATCCTCTGACTCTAAAGGGCAATTTAGCACAGCCAATCAACCTAATCTTTGGAGTGTGGGAGGTAACGGAGCATCCAGTGGAAATCCATACAGACATGGGGAGAGCCTGCAGACTCTGCACAGACAGTGATCTGAGGCTGAAACTGAACCTGGGTCCCTGACCTCTGTACCACTCTTTATTGTCCATCCGTAATTGCCCTTGAGTAGATGTTGGTGAGTTGTTTTCTTGAACCGCTACAGCCCATGCACTGTTGAGGAGTTGTTCCAGGATTGTGACCCAGCAACAGGGGGGACAGCGATTTAGTTCCAAGTTAGCATGTTGTGTGTCTTGGTGACAGACTTGCAGAGTTCCCATGCATCTGCTGCCCTTCCAGGTGGAAGAGGTCCTGGTTTGAAAGGAGCTGTTGAAAGAACCTTGGTGAATTGCCACAGTCCATCTTGTGGACGATGCACACTGCTGGTATTGTGTGTTGGTGGTGGAGGAACTGAATGTTTAAGCGGGGTGTCAATTGAAGGGGTTGCTCTGTCTTGGAGAGTGTTGAGCTTCTTGAGTTTGCATTTGCATTTATCCAGGCAAGGGGAGAGCATTCCAGCACACTGCTGACTTGTGCCTTGTAAATGCTGAGCAGATTTGGGGGATTGCGAAGGTGAGTTAATTGACCTGATAGAAGTCTACAAAATTATGAGGGGCATGGAAAGAGCGGATAGTTAGAAGCTTTTTCCCAGGGAACATAGGTTTAAGGTGGGAGGGGCAAGATTTAAAGGAGATGTTCGAGGCAAGTTTGTTACACAGAGGGTTGTGGGTGCCTGGAACTTGGTGCTAATGGAACCCGATACGATAGTGACTTTTAAGGGGCATCTGGACAAATACATGAATAGGATGGGAATAGAGGGATATGGTCCCTGGAAGGGTAGGGGGGCTTTAGTTCAGTCTGTTAGCATGGTCGGTGCAGGCTTGGAGGGCTGAAGGGCCTGTTCCTGTGCTGTAATATTCTTTGTTCTTTGAATTCCCAGTCTCTGTCATACCTCAGAGCCACTATATTTGGTTACTCTGGTTTAATTTCTGGTCAACGTTAACCTCCAGGAAGTTGATAGTGGAGAAGAGGAGGGGGGGGGGGGGGTTGAAACAGCATTGACAATGCTGTTAGATGTCAAGTGAAGATGGTATGATTCACTCTTGTTGGGGATAATCATTGCCTTGTATGATGTGAATGTTACTTATCAGCCCAAACCTGAGTGGATGTGGAGAGGACTTTTCCTCTTGTGGGAGAATGAAGAACTAGAGGTCGCTATTTAAAAATAAGGGGTCATCCATTTATGATTTTTTCTCCCAGAGGGTCATGCACCCATGGAACTCCCTTCCTCAAAGGGCATTGGAAGCCGAGTCTTTGAATATTTTTAAGGCAGAGCTAGACCTCGATTGACGAGGGGGTGAAAGGTTATTGGGGGATAGGGAGGAATGTGGGGTTGAGGTTACAGCCAGGTCAGCCATGATCTTATTGAATGGCGGAGTAGGCTTAAGAGGCCCAGTGTCTTCTTCCTGCGATAAAAGCAAAATAGTGCAGATGCTGGAATCTGAAACAAAACCAGAAAATGCTGGAAAATCTCAGTAGGTCTGACAGCATCTGTGGGGAGAGAACACAGCCATCATTTTGAGTCTAAATGACCCTTCATCAGAGGTCTGATGAAGGGTCATCCAAACTCGAAACTTTGACTACTCTCTCCCCACAGATGTTGTCAGACCTGCTGAGATTTTCCAGCATTTCCTGCTTTTGGCTTCTTCCTGCTCTTCCTTTGTATGTTTGTATCCTCAGGATGAGGTCAGGAGCTGAGTGGGCCCAGTGGAACCCAAACTGAGCATTAGTGAGCAGGTTATTTTTGACTAAATGTCTGTGGGTAGCATTGTCATTGACCCCCTTCCCATTGCTTTGCCAGCATTGAGAGTAGGCTGACAAGGTAGTAATTGGCTCGATTGATTTGTCCTGCTTCCTGTGGACAGAATGTACCTGGGTAATTTTTGACATTGTCAGGTCAATGTCAATGTTGTATCTATCAGAAAAGCTTGGCAAGGAGTTTTGCTAATTCTGACGCACAAATTTTCAGTACCACAGCCAGGCTACTGTCAGACTCCAGAGCATTTTGTCCTTCTGGTGCCTTCAGCCATTTCTTCAGTAATCTGGATTCCCTGTAGACTGACATTGGTGATAGTAGGTTATCAGGAGGAGGCCAAGATGGATCATTGACTTGGCACCTATGGCTGCAGGTGGTTGCAAAAATGTCAGTCTTGTCTTTTGAATGGATTTGCTGGGCCCCACTCTTGTTGAGGATGGAGGTGTTTGTGGAGTGTCCTCTTCCAGTTAGGTATTTAATAGTCTTCCTCCATTCATGACTGAATGTGGCGGGACTGCAGGTGTTTGAGCTGATCCATTGATTGTGGGATCGTTTAGCTTCTTCCACTGTCTAGCAAGGATGTGGCCATGTGTTGTAGATTTACCAGGTTGGCATCTCATTTTTAGGTATGCCTGATGTTGACTCTAGCATGCTCTCTGTATTCTTCAATGATGCAGGGATCATTTTATGGTTTGATGGTAATGATGGGGTGGGGGATATGAGATTCCGGATTGTGGTTGAATACAATTGTGGATCACAGTGCCTCATAGTGCCCAGTTTTGAGCTGCAAGATCTGTTCTGAATCTATCCTCGTAGCATGGTGGTATTTCCACAGAACATGATGAGGAATATCCTCAATGTGAAGATGGGACTTTATCTTCGCAAGGACTGAGTCACGGTCCCTCATATTGAATGCATTCATGGACATATGCACCGGTAAGAATTAAATTGATGAAGTTGGAGTCAAGTAGGCTTTTTTTCTCATGTTGGTTCCCTTACTATATGCTGCAGGGTCCAATCTGTCAGATCTGTCCTTCATATTTTGGCCATTTCAGCCTGTAGTGGTGCTAAGGGGTCACTCTTGGTGATGCACATTGAAGACCCACAGAATATATTCTGTGCTCTTGCTACCCTTGTTACCTGTAAGTTGATAGGGATTCAGGACTGGCACATTCCTGTAAGGATGAAGGATAAATGTGGCAAGTTTTGGGAACCTTGGATGACAAGAGACATTGTGAGCCTAGTCAAAGAGAAAAAGGAAGCATTTGTCAAAGCTAGGAGGCTGGGAACACAAGTAGTAAGTGTGGAATACGAGGAAAATAGAAAGAAACTTAAACAAGATATAAGAAGGGCTAAAAGGGGTCAAGAAAAAGCATTGGCCAGCAGGATTAAAGAAAATCTCAAGGCTTTTTATACATAAAGAGCAAGAGGGTAGCCAGGGAGAGGGTTGGCCCCACTCAAGGACAAGGGAAAGAATCTATGCGTTGATCCAGAAGAAATGGGTGAGATATTAAATGAGTACTTTGCGTCAGTATTCACCAAAGAGAAGGACTTGGTGGATGATGAGTCTGGGAAAAGATGTGTAGATAGTTTGAGTCATGTTGATATCAAAAAGGAGGAGGTATTGGGGTTCTTGAGAAACATTAAGTTAGACAAGTTCCCAGGGCCTGATGGGATATACCCCAGAATACTGAGAGAGGCAAGGGAGGAAATTGTTGGGGCCTTGAGAGAAAGCTTTGTATCCTTACTGGCTACAGTTCCTTTGTTTAAGAAGGGTAGCAAGAATAATCCAGGTAATTACAGGCCAGTGAGCCTTACGTCAGTGGTAGGGAAATTATTGAAGAGGATTCTTTGAGACAGGATTTATTCCCACTCGGAAATAAGTGGACGTATTAGTGAGAGGCAACGTGGCTTTGTGAAGGGGAGATCGTGTCTCACGAACTTGATCAAGTTTTTCGAGGAAGTGACAAAGATGATTGATGAGGGTAGGGCAGTGGACATTGTCTACATAGACTTCAGTAAGGCCTTTGACAAGGTCTCTCACGGCAGACTGGTGCAGAAGGTGAAATCGCATGGGACCAGAGGTGATCTGGCAAGGTGGATACAAAATTGGCTCAGTCAAAGAAGGCAGAAGGATGGGGGTTTTTAGTTAAGTCAGGCAACATAGTCGGTGCAGGCTTGGAGGACTGAAGGGCCTGTTCCTGTGCTATAATTTTCTTTGATCTTTGTTCTTTGTTCACCCAGAGGAAACAAACACAGACATGGGGAAGAACGTGCAGACTCCACACAGATAGTGTCCAAGCTAGGAACTGAACCAAGGTCTCTGGAGCTGTGAGACAGCAGTGCCAACCACTGTGCCACTGTGTCACCGCCTCTGCACTTGTCCTGGCAATGGAACAGGACGTGGCCAAGGATGAAGATGGTGGAGTCTGGGGCATTGTCTGTAAGGCATGATTTGGTGAGTATAGCTGTATCAGGGTGTTGCTTGACTAGTCTGTGAGACAGCTCTCCCAACTTTGTCCCCAGATATCAGTGAGGAGGGCTCTGCAGTGTCAACAGGGCTGGGGATATCTGCTGTTTCCATTGTCTAAATCAACATTGGCTGGCCTGTCCTGTTTTATCGTTATTTAACTTCTGTAGCTATCTGATCCAACGGTATGGCTTGCTAGGCCATTTCTTAGGGCAGTTAAGAGTGAACCACATTGCTGTGTCTGCAGTCACATGCCGGTCAAACCGGATAAGGATGATAGATTTCCTTCTGTGAAGAATGTCAGTGAATTAGATGGATTTTTCCAACAATCCAGTGGTTCCATTATTGAGACTGATTTTATATTCCAGATTTATTCATTAAATTCCTTTTATGATTGAGAGGGCAGGCATGGATATGGGTAGAGATGTGGACAGAGAGATTAAAAGAGGAGAGGTGGATGGTGAAAGGAGGAGAAAGGATAAGACGTTTTGAGATGGGAAACTTCTCAGTGCAGAGGAATAGGGAGGAAAGGAGTGAGGATATTTCAGGGTTGGGGCTATTTGAATAGATACCAGAGTTTTAAACTTCACTTGTGTGGTTTAGGACATAGTTTTAAACCACTGATTGTATTGCAATCATCTGTCCAGCATTGCTGGTGTTGCAATATTTTCTTCCTTCATTGTTTTTCATCACTGAATCAATTTGCATTGTATATACAACAACCATTCCGTGAAATTTTTGTGAAGTTCCCACAGTTACAGATGGGCAGCACAAACAAGATGAACAAGGGACAGGATAATGATATATCACAAGGAGATAGCCAAAATAACCAAGTACTGCAGGTGTGGATGTTTGGGTGGTGTAACCATGTCGGAGTGCTTTGTTAGTAATTGAACATTATAATTAGGCGAGCATTTAGAGGCTGTAACTCGTTAACTATATTCACCTGACACAAATGAAGTAATTAGAAAGATTAGCTGCAATTAGATATGAATGACTTTGGAACAAAGGTAGATGACTGACTGCCTGCTCCTGTATTGCAGATACATTCGCGGCCAAATGTCCCTGGAGAAGGAGCATGCAGCGTCCGAAGGCACTATGAAGGCCTTCCATGCCTGCTGGGCACTGCAGGGGCTGGGGTGTGTTACAGACCCCTTCAATCACATTTATGCTTTAAGTTTTATGTTGTCTTTCTACTTTGTCTTTTGTTTTGGGCAGTTCTCTTCTTTTTTGCCCCTTTTAATTTGTCCTTCAGTTAATTTAATTTAGTTCACTTGTTTTGCCAAAAAGACTGGAGCGAAGGTAGATTTGTGATTGGTAGATGCAAATTACTTGTAAGATAAGCAAAGGTATAATTACTGATGCAGGGCATAGCTCAGGAAATCTGTATGCCACCTCTTGGAGGCAAATGGCTTGAATAAAGGCTAATTTAAAGTTTCATCTGGGCTCTCAAGGGGATCAAAGGACAAGGTACTAAATAGCTGGGAAGTTCCCGAACAATATCTATTAAAACATTAGGGCAGCATGGTGGCATAGTGGTTAGCACAGCTGCCTCACAGCTCCAAGGACCTGTGTTCAATTCCCGGCTCAGTTCACTATCTGTGTGGAGTTTGCACATTCTCCCCATGTCTGCATCGGTTTCCTTCCACAGTCCAAAGATGTGTGGGTTAAGTTGATTTGCCATGCTAAGTTGCCCCTTAATGTACTGGGATGCTTAGGTTACAGGGAGCAGCAGGGTAGATATGTGGGATTACAGAGAAAGGGCCTGGGTAGGATTGTTGTCAGTGCAGACTTGATGGGCTCAATGGCCTTCTTCTGCACCATAGGGTTTATATTTATATGATTATGGCTGACAAGTTAGCTCATGATGTGGCTGTTTAAAACACTCAGATTGAGCTCCTGTTAATCCCTCCAACCATTCAATGATTCTCTGGTTCAAATCCAATAGCTGCCAGAGGGATATAGCAATTCATGCAAATCTGGTAGTGTTCTCGGAAGAAGCAATGTATTATGAATGACTTAGAGGATGCTTACAATTGGTATGGACCTTAAGTAGCTGCTATTGATATCACAAAAAGCCCAAAATTGAATAAAACCGCGCACTGAACTTCATTCCTATGTAATAAGAAAAATAATGGGCACACAGGTGTGAATTCAGGATTGCAATCTCTTTGGTTGTCAGTCATTGAATATCTTGATGAGATTACTGCCTTGTAATCATCTTGGGTATTCATTATCCTTCAATAATTTTATATAATGCAATGAACCTTGATGTACTCAGATAGCGTCTCCCATTCAAATGCAGAATGCTGCAAAGCAATGAGCCACAATTTATGATTCTTTTTTAGAAGGCGGGCGATGTCTTTAGAAAGTTGAATTGATACCATTGACAACCCATTGTACAAAACACCAAGTATTTGTGAAGTGTGATTGTGGAACATTACACATTGAATATGGCTGTGTGTTTTTTTCAATTTTAGTTTCCATAAACAGAAATAGGACATTTCTTCCATTCAACGCAGCATACTTTGGGAATTATGCCAAAGATTTGCTAATGTAAAACTCATTGTACCATAAAGCTCTCTTGTTTTACAGTACATGGGCCCATGTAGATTACTTGGTTTCATTTCAATAACAGGTGAAGAATTAATGTTCTGGTAAATTCATTCATTACCTCTCACATTGCAATGCTAATCCTTCACATCTCCCAGTTTCTTCGATGAGGAAACAATCAAGTTAAAGGTGTTAAAAAACAGAAAATGAGTTGGTGATTTTTGTATCTCTTATCATTTGTTTTAAGCATGCTTTCGTTCAATGTTTTAATCGGTACTATTTGTTAGATAAAGAAATTGATAGCTAAGTTCTGTACGCATGAGGATGGCCTCAACCGGGATCTTGGGTTCATGTCACACTACATGTAATCCCCAACATTTGGCCTGAGCTTGCAACATCCTACTACCTGTCCTGGCTTGAGACAATTCACACCTCTTCAACCTGTGATTATCCCTCTCTCCATTTGTACTGTCTGCACCTGTAAAGACTGAATTATCTGTAAAGACTCGCACTCCAACCATTCTTCACATTCCAATCTGTAATTACCTTGCAACTGTTTTTTTGCCTATATATGCCATGTTTGCAAACCTTCCTCTCCACCCACCTGGTGAAGGAGCAGTGCTCTGAAAGCTCGTGATTCCAAATAAACCTGTTGGAGCTTAACCGGTTGTTGTGAGAGTTCTTATTAAGGTAAAGAATGTCAGTGCTGGGAAATGAATGCTTCCCATTGAGCACATCCAGTGTCAGGATCAAGCAATCTGAGGGGAACAAACATAGAACATAGAACATAGAACATTACAGCGCTGCTCTTTCCCACCTCTGTGCGTTTGCCTCATCTGATCTTTGAAGCATAATCTGATATATCAATGTGATAATTTTTTCTGTTCCTGTCCAATGGCTGCCCAGGATGGGGAGCCAACTGAGTGATAAATGGAGTAAAGGCAATTTTGTCTGTAGGCATATGGCCTGCAGGGATTGGATAAAGACTAAAGACACTCATCCTTAAAGGTGGTGGGAGAGAGGAACGTTTTCCAGGACATAGGATTGATCGGCCAATGATATGGGTCTGGAATTTCTATGGGGGTTGGAGGTTCAGCATGGCCCTTGGAGAAACTGCAACTAAATTGGAAAATCCTGCTTCGGATACCACGATGTAGGCTTTGCAGTCTTAAGTATCTTGACAGCAGGTAGAATCATAGAATGCTACAGTGCAGAAGGAGGCCATTCGGCCCATTGAGTCAGCACCAACCCAGGCCTATTCCCGTAACTCTACATATTTATCCTGCTTATCCCCCTGACACTAGAGTCAATTTAGCCAATCAGCTTAACCTGTACATCTTCGGACTGTGGGAGGGAACTGGAGCATCCAGAGAAAACCCACACAGACATGGGGAGAACATGCAAACTCTACCCAGGCCGGGAATCGAACCTGGGTCTCTGACGCTGTGAGGCAGCAGTGCCAGTGGTCACCGTTAATAATGATCAGGGCACTGAGAATAAATCCCCTACTCTTCTTTGAAATTCATTCTCGTACATCCACCTGAAAAGGCAGATGCGGCCTCAGTTTAACGTCTCATCCATTAGATGGCACCTCCAACACTGCAACACTCCCTGACTACTACACTGGAGAACTGGGCGAGACTGTGATGCTCAAAAGCTGAGGATGCTACTTTATTGGGAGTTTATTATAGGCCATCAAACAATGAAAATGAGATAGAAGCAAAACAATACAGAGGAACCTGGCAATAAAACTCATGGATCTTAATTATTCTGATATAAGCAAAATAATCTCCAATGTCAGTAACCTGATTTGGTTTGATTTGATGTATTATTATCACCAGATGTTTTAGTATACAGTGAAAAGTATTGTTTTTTGCATGCTGTTCATAGAAAAGAAAGGGAGAGAGTGCAGAGTGTAGTGTTACAGTCATTGCAAGGCTGTAGAGAAAGATCAACTTAATGCAAGGTAGGTCCATTCAAAAGTCTGATGGCAGCAGGGAAGAAGCTGTTCTTGAATCGGTTGGGATGTGACCTTCGACTTTTGTATCCTTTTCCTGATCGAAGAAGTATGCCCAGGGTGCGTAGCATCTTTATTATGCTGCTTTTCCGAGGCAGCGGGAAGGTTAGACTGATTAAATGGGGAAGAGGCTGGTTTGAGTGATGGACTGGACTACATTCATGATCCTTTGTGGTTTCTTGTGGTCTTGGGCAGAGCAGGAGCCATATCAAGCTGTGATACATCTGTGTAAGCTGGTGAGAGTCATAGCTGACATGCCAAATTTCCTTAGTCTTCTGAGAAAGCAGAGGTGATGGTGGGCTTTCTTAAGTATAGTGTTGACATGGGGGGACCAAGACAAGTTGTTGATAATCTGGGCACGCAAAAGCTTGAAGATCTCGACAATTTCTACTTCATCCCCATTGATGTAGACAGGGTCTTTTCTGGGTCTTCAATGAAGACTCTGACAGGAGCCAGAGCCTTTCTGGCCACGCTTGTCCCAAGACCCCAGAATCCTGCATTAAGGTTAGGATCAACGATCTTGCCCTCCTCCCCTCTCCTGCTATGATTCCTGTGGTGGGCGGGACAGGAAAATTCCACTCTCTATGTCTGTAACTGAAGCCTACTGCAGCCGGCACTAAAAATAACTCACTCAGAGAAGCTGGGACATCTTCCTGGTTGGTGTGGTTCCGAGATTTTGGGCTGGATTTTTCAACAAGCAGCAGGTTAATGGATTCCCACATAGACCTCCAAAACTGCTACAAAATCAATCCATTTTCCTTGGTTAGGTCTTACTGAGTATTAAGGGCATGTTTTCTGAAGGGAAACCTACCCAAAGCTGGAGGAAGTTGAGGCAGTGCCGCAGTGGGACTGTCCCTGCATGGCAACAAGGCATGATAACAGGGAAAAGGGTCCCGAAGACTGCCAGACATTCAGTTCCAGAATGATGCACATTAGGAAAAAATTGGAAGGAGAACTTCTCTCTGTTGGGTTTTCTCTCTCATTCGCTGCATACTGGAGCCATTACCACAGCCACATAGGGCCTTCCACCATCTCCCACCAGGCTGATTCTGGGAATAGCGATAGCTGGAGTGGAGGGAATTGGTCGTCAGTACCAATCCTGGTGGGTGAAGGGCAAAGTAATCAAATTGTGGCTCTTGAAGATGGCCGTACTGTCTCAATTTCCTGCTATTTCCATCATGGTTTCAGCCAGTTTGTGGTTGAACAATGGTGCAAAATCCCAGCACTTTACCACTGGGGCAGATTGGCCAACTGTTTATAAAATTGGGATTAACTCCAAATGCAAACCATACTGAATACGCTCCAATCCTGTCCAATGAATCAATGTAAATTGAGCATAGAAGGATGTCATTTCCATTGCCAACTCATGTGCTCAGTTCAACAAAGAAACTTCCTCCTGATCACCACTTGCTGTTTGTCCTCAACAGTCAAACCTATGTCTTGAACACCACTTGAAGAAAGTCTTGAGGCAAACAAGGGCACAAAATGTACCGTGGATGAGGGATGTGCATGCCACCACAAACAGTGGCTCATGAGTACCTGCACTGATAGGGCTGGCACAACCTTGAAGGGTACAGCACCAACTTTGGGTCTGCTTCAGATGCCCAGGAAACCAAGACAATGAAGGGAGCTACTTGAACTTATTCTCACCCTACTGTGCAGAAGGAGGACATTCGGCCCATTAAGTCTGCACCGACCACAATCCCACCCAAGCCCTATCCCATAACCCCATGCATTTACTCTAGCAAGTCCCCCTAACACTAAGGAGCAATTCAGCATGGCCAATCCACCTAACCTGTATATCCTTGGCCTGTGGGAGGAAACCAGATCACCTGGAGGAAAGCCATGCAGACATGAGGAGAATGTACAAATTCCACACAGACGATGACCCGGGTCCCTGATACTATGAGACTATGCTAATCACTGTGCCATCCTGTTGCCCACCATCCTACATGAACATGTTACAGATGTTTCTATCCATGATGCTTTTGATCGGAGTAAGCATTACACAGTCCTTGCGAGACAAACTCTTGCCTCTACCCTGATGATACCATCCATCATGGGAGTGTGGCACCTTCACAGTGCGAGGTGGGACAGGATAAATACAAATTTTCCACCCAGATACTGAGACACTGTGGCTGGAACTTCCCGGCTGTTCGCACTCTCGTGATCTTCTGGTCCTGCCAACGGCACACCTTTGCTGTGGGTTTCTCAGCAGTGTGGGGCTGAGTCAATGGGAAATTTCATTGACAATGGCAGGTCCAGAAGATCCTGCCAGCAGCCAACGGTGCACTGCCTCACACTGCAAAAGATATGCTGGGTAGAGGCCAGAGAATCCTGCCTTGTTTGTCACCAGTGTGGTATTCCACCATCATCTTTCACCTGGCATAACATCTAACTCCTTGATTACCACCAACCTAATGAAGCTGGCATCCAGAACCACTCAGGTACTTAACACAAAAATTAGTAGGCTATTCATTAATGTTTTACTAGTGAGCTAACTGTTTCTATAACAAAACTGGTCAGACTCAATCTCCATAGCTTTGCCACATTCAGCTGAGATTGGGTGATAGACGATCATATTACTCCGATGGACAGTCCCATTTTCAACCATGGTGGGGCCTGGTATGTGAGTGGCAGAGTTTCAAGTGACTACCCCTAAACGTGCCAATTGGCTGATCCTATTCAGCATCATCTTGGGACCTCCAGCACTCCCCCTGCTGACCTCAGAGGAAGTCTCCTTAAAAAATAAAATACTGAGCCATTTTGTGTGTCTGGCCTTTATAACGATCAACATCAAGGTCGCTCACCCATTGGCAGAACTCATGCAGTGCACGATCCATCCATTTGTACCTGAAAATGGCAAAGAGCCTCTTAAAGATGATGTAGGACACTGACTTGCTGACCTAAGTAACCTCTCAGATCTAAAAGAGGTGACTATGCCCATCGCCCAGTGACACAGTTATTTGACAATTGGATCAAGCAGACCCTCGGGATCAACTTCTGCTGCCTCGGAAAAGCAGCCAGCATAATTAAGGGCCCCACGCACATTCTCTCTTCTGCCTTCTTCATCGGGAAAAAGATACAAAATCCCAGGTCACATACCAATCAACTCAAAAACAGCTTCTTCCCTGCACCCATCAGATTTGTGAATGGGCCTACCATATATTAAGCTTATCTTTCTCTGCACCCTAGTCAGGACTGTAATACAATGACATGGGAATCGAAGCAGGCAAGAGGTGGATTATGGAAAGGCCCATTGACTTCAGGCAGGATCTAACAGTACTGGACAAGCAAAGACATAAACTCCCGCCCTGTATTTTGCACTCTTCCCTTTCTTCCTCTATGAACGGTATGCTTTGTCCGTACAGCGCACAAGAAACAATACTTTTCATTGTATCCCAGTATATGTGACAAAAGTAAATCAAATCAAATCAGATCAAAGTGGGTCACTAAGGTAGCTTGTTGCCACAACTCCCTCCACCCAAACCCCTCGCCTGCTTTACCCCACTGATTTTCAACAACAGGAATTCCCATTTCCCAGACAACAAAGATCAAAGAAAATTACAGCCCAGGAACAGGCCCATCGGCCCTCCAAGGCTGCACCGATCACGCTGTCCATCTGAACTAAAACCCCCTACCCTTCCAGGGACCATATCCTTCTATTCCCAAGAAAAAGGTAGTTGAAAATTGATACCGCTTAGGGTAATGTGAGGAACAGTACAGTAAGATGAGTTCAATAACTGTCTAAAAAATACAAAGCTGCCTAATTGGAATCATTAATAATTATATAGTCATTATTATTTCCATTTACAAGGCTGATTACAATCATAAAGCTCTTTTGTTAAATTGAGCTTACGGCTATATAAATCCGCATCCACTTTTGTCAACGTTTATGAAGTGTTCACTATTGATGATTGTAAAGGAGGGATTAAACATCTTGCCGAAAATAAATATAAGACAGAATAAGACATCCATCGCACTCCAAAGCTTTACAAGCGCAGATATCCTTGTGCCAGTTATAAATAGTCCACTGGAGTCTGTTACCCAGTTGACATTATTTGCCCTTGCTTCATCCATGAATGTGGTCCAATCGATGTAAACCTTTTTGGCGAGAGGAATTCTTGTTGTTGAAAATCAGTGGGGCGAAGCAGGTAAGGGGGCTGGCTACCTCAGTGACCCGTGAACAATTACTCGGTAAGGGAAATAATCTTAGTTTAATCAAGTGATTATTCATGGGTGTTGCCACAGGAAGATGTGACAGTAATGACGGCGGGTGCGAGTGGCAGGATCACTTTGTTGTACAGTAATTAAGTGAACGTTTCTGCCTGCCATGGGCGTATGAAGCAATGAATGACTTTTAAATGGATTAAACCAGGCAGGCCTAGTGACAGATATTTAGCGAGAGGATAGGAACCATTATATGCCCCGCGTTGCTGCACTTTTATATCCAAATAGAAGTCTGGAGGAGCAGTGAAAATAAAGATGCTGGCTCGACTGAAAGTACTGAGTATTGTGACTTCACTGCCTTTTCACCATTTGAAGAGGACTTTACAGTCAGCACTCTGTAATAGGATTCTCCCTGATACAAATGGGAATGTCACATGCATCCTATGGGTTATATGAACAATGCGGTATCCAGGCAAGAGAGAGAATTTTATATTTGGGGAAAAGAAATGTACGTGCTCCTTCAGCTGTCTCACTGGCAGAGACTGAGACCCATTGTGAATATTAACATCGTTTCTGCAGTGGTTACTGTTGGGGAAATGGATTTTCATTTTGGTGTATTTTGAAGGTTAAATCAAAATTATTTTGGAGTTTACCCTCTCAGGCGGGTAGTTTTATATAAGGAAGAACATGTAATTTGGCATTGACTCAAAAATCTTTAATTACCATTATTTGTTTTATCTTTGTTTCTCCTGAATTCACTTATTTTTTAAAAGCTAATATAGAAATACATCACAGCCGATGGCGAGAATTTTCTGCACAGGCACAGACCATTTTGATAAAATGGTCTCTGGTGGCGTTTATTCGTCTCATGAGCCTTCTCCAACTTTTTGATCTGTTCCTATTTTCACTTATTTCTATTCCTTTCACCATCGTGGTGGCACAGTGGTTAGCACTGCTGCCTGGCGGCATCAGGGACCCAGGTTCAATTCCAGTCTCGGGTCACTGTCTGTGTGGAGTTTGCACATTTTCCCCGTGTCTGCATGGGGTTCCCCTGAGTTCTCTGGTTTCCTCCCACACTCCAAAGATGTGCAGGTTAGATGGATTGGCCATGATAAATGCATGGGGTTATAAGAATAGGCAGGAGAGTGGGCCAAGGCAGAGTGCTCTTTTGGAGAGTTAGTGCAGACTCGGTGGTCCAAATGACCTTCTACTGCATTGTAGGGATTCTATGATCTAGCTTCCCTGGTCACCTCAATTGCTCCACATGTTATTGGCTTCAAAATGTCCTTATTCTTTTTCATGGGATGTGGGTGTTGCTGACCCCTAATTGCCATTGAACTAAGTGGCTTCCCAAGCCATTTCAGAGGGTGGTAAACAGCCAACCAGATTGCTGTGGGTCTGGAGTTACATGTCGGCCAGACCAGTGAGTGTGTTTAAATCTGTATTTAAAGGATCACAGCATGACATCACCAGAAAGGAAATGCGTTATCTGATTCAGTTGTAGTTGCACTTTTGCTTCCGAACAGAGCATGACTTTGTTGCTGATGCTTCTTCAAGCTTTCTACCTCAGTATAAATGTTCCCATGTGCCGAGTCTCAACAATGTGTTCACACAATCCATCATGAGTGAGTGGTGCCTTTATAGCATTTAAAAAATACAACATGGTTTGTAGCAGTGGTCCCTCCTAAACGGTATGCTGCCCAGCCTGGCAACAAGATACAGCACGGTGAACAGTTTTGGATCATGCTACATAGGATCCCTATAGTGCAGAAGGAGGCCATTCAGCCCATCAAGTCTGCACGGACAACAATCCCATCCAGGCCCTATCCCCATAACGCCACATATTTACCCTACAAATCCCTTTAACCTACTCATCCCAGGACACTAAGGGGCAATTTAACACGGCCAATGCACCTAACCCACACATCTTTGTGATGTGGGAGGAAACTGGAAACCCCACGCAGATACAGGGAGAACGGGTAAATTCCGCACAGTGACCCAAGCTGAGAACTGAACCCGGGTCCCTGGTGCTGTGAGGCAGCAGTGCTAACCACTGGGCCACTATGCTGCCCTGACATGATCCTCAAAGTTCTGGTCAGATTGCAATGGGGTTGCAGTTTAGGAGACTGTTGAATTCATAGCATGGAGGCAGAACAGAAAAGCTTTGAACAAACAGTGCCAGGGTAATGCTCAGAGAAAGAGCTGGTAAGTAAATAGATCCCTTGTGGATGAGATTACAGTGCACAGTACACTGTCTGTTCAGTGAGTGGGACAGAGAGGACCACCATTGTGTGAGCTTAGTCAGGAAAGGCGAGTGACTGGGTGTGGCCGGATTCATAACAAGTGACGGAGAGTCAACAAAATGAAACACAAACAAAAAAAACCTTGTAATAATCAGGCCAGAGAAGGCTGTGATCATAACAGGTGGAGCTCTCAGAAAGTGCGCAAAAGTGGCTAAAGCGTCATTCATTCTGGTCACAATAGAGTAGAAAAGTCAAAGGGATAGAAACCACATATTGGTGCAGGCTTGGTGGGCCGAATGGCCTGTTGCTGTGTTATATTGTTCTTTGTCCTTTGGGAAAATATTTCAAAAGTGTTCCAACTTTAGATTGGAATGCAGCTGACCCAATTTTTAAAATCAAACGCAGGAATTCTACTGCCCCGGGGTAATGCTCTGGGGACCTGGGTTCGAATGCCACTTGCGGCAGATGATGACATTTGAATTCAACAAAAATATGGAACTAAAACTCTAATGATGACCTTGAAACCATTGTCGATTGTCATAAAAACCCATCTGTTTCACTAATGTCCTGAGGGTAAGATATCTGCGTTCTTACCCGGTCTGCCCTATGCGTGACTCCAGATCCACAGCAATGTGTTTCACTCTTAAATACCCTCAGTGATGTGCAATAAATGCTGGCCCAGCCAGTGGTGTCCACTTCCTAGGAACTATCAAAAAAAAGTATGTCACATGGAGGCCCACAAGGCGCTAGAACCTGTAATATTGCAATGTGGAACTGAATCTGTGCATTCTGCATTTTATCATTGAGCAAATAGCAGCAGAAAGAGCTCTGTCCAGATACATTGCCTGGCCTTCATCTGCACTGTGTGCTACTGGGAACATTACTGAGGGCTGCGTGTGCTCAGTCTCCATGTTGGGGACAATGTCCTTCAATGTGGATGGGAGGGGGGTGGATGGGAGGGGGAGGGGTGGGATGGGATGGATGACAAGAAGTAGGGGTGGGGGAGGAAGTGGGGAGGGGACAGGGAGGGAGGAGGGGAGGGGATGGGACAGGAGGGAGGGATGGAATGGTGGAGGGGAGGGAGGATGGCGGAGGGGAGGGAGGATGGTGGAGGGGAGGGGAGGGAGGATGGTTGAAGGGAGGGAGGATGGCGGAGGGGAGGGAGGATGGTGGATGGTTGAAGGGAGGGAGGATGGTGGAAGGGTGTTTTAATTCAATCGGGCAGCATGGTCAGCACAGGCTTGGAGGGCCAAAGTGCCTGTTCCTGTTCTGTAATTTCCTTTGCTCTTTGTCCTGTATCATAGAATCCCTGCAGCGGAGAAGGAGGCTATTCAGCCCGAGGTAACTGAAGCCTATTCTCTACATGCTCCTTCCATTGGGGAAGTCATTGCTTTTGGGAAGATGGATCAGTTTTAGCCTGCTAATTTCTGGAGGAATACAGTAGTGGACTTTCAATTCTGGACTTGCGTGGAACCATAACTTAATTTTTACTGTGCCCTTGTACTGTCCTTGTCTTTCCCTTTTATTCCGATGGTTAAAAAGGACAGTAGGAAGAGAGGTAATAAGCCGTGGATAACGAAGGAGGTGAAGGAAAGTGTTAAATTAAAAGCGGAGGAATTTAGAGTAGCTAAGAGCAGTGGGCGAGAAGAGGATTGGGAAAGGTTTAAATGTCAACAAAGATTGACAAAAAAGTTGATAAAGGAGGGTAGAAGAAGCTATGAAGCTGGGCTAGCGCTTAATATAAAAAAGGATAGCAAGAGTTTTTATAAATATATAAAAAGGAAGAGGCTGGCTAGGGTGAACGTTGGTCCTTTAGAGGATGAGAAAGGGGACCTAGTGGTAGGGGATGGGGATATGGCTAAGGTCTTGAATAACTTTTTTGTTTCTGTCTTCACGGAGGAGGACGTGAATAATTTGCCGGGTGTTAGCGATGGAAAGGTGGTAGGACTGGAGGGTCTTAATGACATTACTGTTACTAGAGAGGTGGTGCGCGACAGACTGGAGGGGCTGATTGTGGACAAGTCCCCAGGACCGGATGGAATGCATCCGAGGGTTCTGAAAGAAATGGCGGAGGTGATAGTGGATGCCTTGGTGGTTATTTTCCAGACGTCGCTGGATTCCGGGGAAGTGCCGGAGGATTGGAAAACGGCTAATGTTACGCCGTTGTTTAAGAAGGGTGCCAGGCAAAAGGCGGGGAATTACAGGCCGGTTAGTTTAACGTCTGTGGTAGGTAAAATGTTAGAATCCGTCATTAAGGAGGAAATTGCGAGGCATCTTGAAGGGAATTGCTTGATAGGGCAGACGCAACACGGTTTCATTAAAGGGAAGTCGTGTCTGACAAATTTACTGGAGTTCTATGAGGATGTGTCTAGGGCGGTGGATAGAGGAGAGCCGGTGGATGTGGTCTTTCTGGATTTTCAGAAGGCGTTTGATAAGGTACCTCACAAGAGGTTACTGCAGAAGGTCAGAGGACATGGAGTTGGGGGTAGGGTGTTAGCGTGGATAGAGGATTGGTTGTCAAATAGGAGGCAGAGAGTGGGGGTCAATGGGTGCTATTCGGATTGGCGGTTGGTGACTAGTGGGGTGCCCCAGGGGTCGGTGCTGGGGCCTCAGCTATTTACCATTTATATAGATGATCTGGAGGAGGGAACCGAGTGTAGGGTGTCGAAATTTGCTGATGACACCAAGATTGGGGGAAAGGCAAATTGTGCGGAGGGTGTGGAGAGTCTGCAGAAGGATCTAGATAGGCTGGGCGAATGGGCCAGGAAATGGCAAATGGAATTTAATGTTGGCAAGTGTGAGGTGGTCCACTTTGGTAGGAAGAATGGTAGGAAGGACTATTACTTACGGGGCGAAAAACTGCAGCAGGCGACGGTGCAGAGGGACCTCGGGGTCCTTGTGCATGAGTCGCAAAAACCCAGCCTGCAAGTGCAGCAGGTGGTCAGGAAGGCGAATGGGATGCTGGCCTTCATAGCGAGGGGGATTGAATATAAAAGTAGGGAGGTCTTGCTGCAGCTGTATAGGGCATTGGTGAGGCCGCAGCTGGAGTACTGTGTGCAGTTTTGGGCGCCGCACCTGCGCAAGGATATTTTGGCCCTGGAGGGAGTGCAGAGGAGGTTTACTAGGCTGATACCGGAGTTGAGGGGGTTGAGCTATGAGGAGAGGCTGAATAAACTAGGCTTGTACTCGTTAGAGTTTAGAAGAATGAGGGGAGATCTCATTGAGACGTATAAGATGATGAATGGGATGGATAGGTTAGAGGTGGAAAGACTCTTCCCGCTCAAAAAAGACAGTAGGACTAGGGGGCACAGCCTCAAGATAAAGGGGGGGCGGTTCAGAACGGAGTTGAGGAGGAACTTCTTCACTCAAAGGGTGGTGAATCTCTGGAATTCTCTGCCCGTTGAAGTGGTGGAGGCTGCCTCGCTAAATATTTTTAAGAAGCGGGTTGATGGGTTTTTGATAAGAGAGGGGATTAAGGGTTATGGGGAGAGGGCGGGAAAGTGGAACTGAGCCACGACAGATCAGCCATGATCTTATTGAATGGCGGGGCAGGCTCGAAGGGCCAGATGGCCTACTCCTGCTCCTATTTCTTATGTTCTTATGTTCTTATCCCTCTTTTACTGTATGAATGTAAAAGGGGCAGATGTTGCAAAACCTCTTCATGTGTTTTATTAAACTAAACCAATCATCATGTCTTACCTTATCTCCAATTTACTGTGGGGTTATTAATAGAGGACTGGATCACTCCCAGCTGAAGAGCTGGAGAGAAGATGACACCACTTATAAAAGGGAAAATAGAAAATCAGAAGTACCGTTCCGTTTACGGATGGACAGTGAAAGGAGAAATCAGGGCTGTTTAACTCCACCCTCCTGTCCATAACGCTCTGCATTCCCAATTTAGCTCAAAAACATCTTTGGTCACTAAGGGAGTTGTTGAGAAAGGAGTGAACCACCAATAGCTCTCTGAAGCATTGAAACAGTAATTGCCAGAAGCATTCACATTACAATTTAACCATCCCTGGAGATGGATTCCTCACAGAAATGTCTGGTACCGTGCATACTGCAGAAAACAAACTGACTGTGTTTGCTTCAGAATAGAAACATAGAAACTAGAACCATCCGGCCCTTCGAGCCTGCTCCACCATTTATTTTGATCGTGGCTGATCGCCAAATCAAAGATCCTGATCCCCCCATATCCCTTGATCCCTTTTGCCCCAAGAGCTCTATCTAATTTCTTCTTGAAATCAGATAATGTTTTGGCCTCAATTACTTTCTGTGGTAGTGAATTCCATACATTCATCACCATTCTGGGTGAAGAAATTTCTCCTCGCCTCAGTCCTAAAAGGCTTTAACCCCCTTATCCTCAAACTATCACCCCTAGTCCTGGATTCCCTCAACATTGGGAACATTCTTGCTGAATCTGTCCTGTCTAACCCTTTGTTCTTTGAATCTTTGTAACAGAATCCATCTACTCTAACAATGAGCGGGAAGTAATAGATTTAGTGTTTAGAATCATGAGTTTTTATACCTAACTACTTGACAAGAGATTTGTGGTAGAGACTAACCACAAGTACTAGAGATGATTGGCTGAAAACCATCGATCAGTGATCCAGTGATCCAGATCTTAACGTCTCTCAGAGAGAGATTCAAGGTTACAATTATGAGATTTGATATAAGCCAGGTAACCTGATGGCCACATCAGATACACACAACAGATTGCCTAACAGGAGTGGCACTGTGGATGGCACACTGGTTAGCACTGCTGCCTCACAGTGGCAGGGACCTGGGTTCAATTCTGGCCTTGGGTCACTGTCTGTTGGGAGTTTGCACACTCTCCCCATGTCTGTGCAGGTTTCTTTCGGGTGCTCCGGTTTCCTCCTACAGTCCAAAAATGTGTGGGTTAGGTTGATTGGCCATAATAAATCGCCCCTTAGTGTCAGGGGAATTAAGAGTGTAAATATGTGTGGTTAAGGGATTAGGGCCTGGGTGGGATTGTTGTCGATGTAGACACAATGGGCCGAATGACCTCTTTCTGCTCTTTAGATTCGATGATAAAAGCAGAAGAGATATCCTTCAATCTACAGGTTGATTTCATTGACCTTGGACTTGAAGAAATTGACGAATTGATCAGGCGCATTCTGTGCAACACAAATGCCAGCAACTGCAAGAAGAAACGGTGAAAGATTCTACACTACCGAAATTGTGGGATGACTTAGTTCAACACATCCAAAGACACGTGAGACTATTCTGGCTCACTCTCAAACACGTGTTATATTTATTCCCCTTTCCAAATTCGCCAATCCATTCCCCAATCACAGAAAGGTGTTCGTAAATGACAACTTCCACTGTTGGCATCTGGTTACAAATACTATCCAATATAAATGCAGTATGCGTTTTTAATACTAGGTACAGCATCGCATTACTGTGTGAGAGCCCACACCCCCATGACCAGTAAGCAAACCAGTAAGAAACTTTAACAGCATCACGCAGTATCAATTTTACAGGAAAATATCCCATTAGTTATTTATAACACTGTACTGATTATATGATTTTGTTAACTGCCTCAATCCTTTTAACATGTTCTGTACATTGTACCATATGGATACACTGATAGCAACTACATATTTGAGGGAATGTTTCGAACCCAGACAAATTGCACAAGGTCTTTCTGTAGAAGCCTTTCTTCTGCCTGGGTACATGATATTTTTAATGTAATTATTTCATACAAAGGGTGGAGTTGGATTCTATTTGATTAGTAGCTCACAGTTTGGGATTGCAGCCCAGTGGTTAGCACTGCTGCCTCACAGCACCGGGGACCCAAGTTCGATTCCCAACTTGGGTTACTGTCTGTGCAGAGTCTGCATGTTCTCCCTGTGTCTGTGTGGGTTTCTTCCGCGTGTTCCTGTTTCCTCCCATGGTCTGGTTAGGTGCTTTGCCAGGCTAAATTCTCCCTCTGGACAGGCACTGGAGTGTGGCGACTGGGGGATTTTCACAGCAACTTCATTTCATTGTTAATGTAAGCCTACTTGTGACAATAAAAAAAACTATAAATTAAAACTAAAGGATCAAATGATTCCTGAGCCACAAAATGGAATGACTGAATAAAAAAGGTCTCCACTATTGAGTGAGAAGCATTGGAGCACCCCCGGTGTCTCTGTGTAACACAGCTTTTAAGAGGCCACAGGACAAAGACTGAACCGTTCAGAATTTTATCTATATTTTCTTGATCAGCAATTCTGAAGATTCTGCTGATATTTGCTATTCACAACAACATATTTTCAGTATCAACTATGCACACAACTTTATCATGCTCTTTCAACACATCAAAACGTTTATAAAAAGCACCAAGATAGAGTGGGATAATAGGTGAGAGGACAAAAGGACAATATTGAATAAATCTGGTTACTGACTCACTGAGGCCCATTATACACTTCTGCCCTGGCAATCCGACGCTACAAATCCCACTCTCAGTAAACATTCATCAGCATCAAAATGAACCAAACTCCAGCCATGATTCCACCTTCTATTCTCAAGCTAACTATGGATGACAAATGTCATCTAGTCTGGCCCATCACATCCATTCCAGAATGACACATGTATTCGAAGCAGGAATGGATCATTCACTCTTTGTGCCTGCAGTTCTATTTGATAACATTGCCTACATCATACCCGTGACTATCATTCAAAAGTACTTAATTGGCTGTGTAACGATTTGAGACATCATGAAAGGTGCTGTATATGGTGTAAAGTGGTTAGCACTACTGCTTCACAACACCAGGGACTCAGGTTCGATTCCCGGTTTGGGTCATTGTCTGCGTGGAGTTTGCACATTCTTCATGAGACTGCGTGGGTTTCCTCCGGGTACTCCACTTTCCTCCCACAATCTGAAAGACATACTGGTTGGGTGCATTGGTCAAGCTCAATACCTGAACAGGCACCCCGGAATTAGGGGATTTCCACAGTAACTTCATTGCAGTGTTAATATAAGCCTACTTGTGACACTAATAAATAACAACTCATAAATGTAGGTTTTGTCTTTCTTTCATTAGAACTGTATGCAGAGGGCAGAATGATTGTAGTAAAGGTGACATTAGAGGTCCCAGTTGGATTTGCTAAGGATAATTAATCACTGAGAAATTAGCTGTTGTCAGGAAGGTGTCCACAAAGAAATTATTACATTTTGAAAAAGAATTAAATTCTGTAGTTAACATTACCCCCCACACCTTCCCTAACATTCTCTCCAACTCAAATTTCAACCTTTCCACTCCTCCAGCCTTCTCTCCAACCTGTCTGCAACTCCCTCCAACCCCCCTCCAACCTCCTGTACAACCTCCCCCCAAACTCCCCTCCAATATCATTCCAATCACCCAATTGCCCCTCTGCCACCTCCCCAATGTACTCCAATTCCTCTTTAACCTACCTCAAACTTCCCCCAACCCCTCTCCAATCTCCACCCCCAAAATTCCCCTACAACTTCCCCCAAACAGAAACCCCTGTCGCCTAATACACACATTGCATCCAATTGGTTACAGAATTGCAGGAATTGGACTTATTATTTAACCTTGAGTATTCTCCTGGTTGCTGCACTGCTAAAGCTGACCTTTGGGTTTTCTGGCGGGCTTTTCGAAAACGGAAATGGAGTCACAAATCTGCCCAAAGGTCAGAAGAAATGTCGGACCTTAATGAGACTGACAGACCAGAGATTTTCAAAACTGTAACTCTCAGCCTGTCAGGTCCATTTTCTAAAGCCGGTCTGTTAGATCTGCAGTGTGGATGGCAAAAAACACAATCTTAAACATCGATACCACTCTCCCCTGCCCTCATCGTGCCACTCTCCCTCTTCCACTGACACCCCCCACCCCTGTCCAACCTCTAGACCCTGGTGTTCAGCACCATCTATACCCTCTTCCCCTGGGCCCTGATCTTTACAACCTGATACTCTTCAACAACTTGCTCATTCGCACGTGGACGCATGGCATCTCGGAGAAAGAGCAGGAGTGCGATTCAGTGCGAATTGGCACCCATTGAATCCACCTCCACGTGTGTCAACAATGTTATTCATGATAGGCAGTTGGGTTACTCCCCTGATCATTTTGTGATGAAGGCCTAGTTTTCTGTCCGAGGCTCTAGAGATGTGTCACGTGAGACTAGGGTTGAACGGATGCATCCTATTTACATTTTAACATCAAAGGCAAGGTTTTGTACACAGAAACTCAGTGAAAGTTAACAGGGTGTGTCACAAAAACAACAGGTCTCCCTTGCGTGTTGGCCATGAGAAGGAAGGGATGGGATGGGGTTCATGGGAGTCAAGCGTAATGCTTCCTCTCATGAGAAAACAATGGGAATGTTACTGAACAGGCAAACTGATACACACTGGGGGAGTATAAGTATAAGTTTTGGTCGCCGCACTTGCGCAAGGATATTTTGGCCTTGGAGGGAGTGCAGAGGAGGTTCACTAGGCTGATACTGGAGTTGAGGGGGTTGAGCTATGAGGAGAGGCTGAATAGACTGGGCTTGTACTCGTTGGAGTTTAGAAGAATGAGGGGGGATCTTATTGAGACGTACAATTGATGAAAGGGATGGATAGGGTAGAGGTGGAGAGGTTCTTCCTGCTCAGAAAGGACAGCAGGACTAGAGGGCACAGCCTCAAGATAAGGGGGAGGGGCAGTTTAGAACAGAGTTGAGGAGGAACTTCTTCACTCAAAGGGTGGTGAATCTCTGGAATTCTCTGTCCGTTGAAGTGGTGGAGGCTACCTCGCTAAATATATTTAAGACGCGGGTTGATGGGTTTTTGATGAGAGAGGGGATTAAGGGTTATGGGGGGAGGGCGGGAATGTGGAACTGAGCCACGACAGTTCAGCCATGATCTTATTGAATGGCGGGGCAGGCTCGAAGGGCTAGTTGGCCTACTCCTGCTCCTATTTCTTATGTTCTTATGTCTCACATTCCTTTGATGTCACTGAGATTATTGCAAATTCATAACATTATTTGATTTGACTTATTGTCACGTGTATTAATATACAGTGAAAAGTATTGTTTCTTGTGCGTTATACAGACGAACCATACTGTTCATAGAGAAGGAAAGGAGAGAGTGCAGAATGTAGTGTTACAGTCATAGCTAGGGTGTTGAGAAAGATCAACTTAATGCGAGGTCGGTCCATTCAAAAGTCTGACAGCAGCAGGGAAGAAGCTGTTCTTGAGTCGGTTGGGACGTGACCTCAGACTTTTGTATCTTCTTCCCAAAGGAAGGAAGTGGAAGAGAGATAATGCAGGGACAAATATCTTTATCTTTAGGAAGGACAGACAGGAAGAAAAAGGAGGTGGGGTAGCTCTGTTAATAAAGGATAATATCAGGGTGGTAGTGAGAGACGATTTAGGTTCTGAAGAGCAAAACATAGAATCGTTGTGGGTGGAGATAAGGAATAGTAAGGGGAGAAAGTCACTGGTGGGTGTGGTCTATAGGCCCCCAAATAATAACTTTGAGGTGGGGTGGGCTATAAACAAGCAAATAGTTGATGCGTGCAAAAACGGAACAGCAATAATCATGGGGGATTTTAACCTGCCTATTAATTGGTTGACTCAAGTTGGACGTGGTGGACTTGAGGAAGAGTTCTTAAAATTACGTCAGGATAGTTTCCTTGAACAGTATGTTACAGAACCTATGAGGGAGCGAGTTATCTTAGATCTGGTAACGAGGCAGGTAGAATTAGGGATCTTCTTGTGAGGGATCCTCTTGGGACGAGTGATCACAATATGGTTGAATTTCTGATACAGATGGAGGGTGAGAAAGCAGGGTCCCAAATCTGTGTCCTCTGCTTGAACAGAGGGGAATATGATAAGGTGAGGGCAGAATTAGCTAATGTAGACTGGGGGAGCAGACTGGTTGGTAGGACAGCTGAGGAACAGTGGAGGATCTTTAAGGAGATCTTTTTCAGTACTCAGCAAAAATATATTCCGGTGATAAAGAAGGACTGTAAGAAAAGGGATAACCAGCCGTGGATATCGAAGGAAATAAAAGAGAGTATTAAATTAAAAACCGATGCGTACAGAACGGCTAAAAATAGTGGGGAATTAGAAGATTGGGAAAGATTTAAGAAACAACAAAGAATGACTAAGAAAGTGATAAAGAAAGGAAAGATAGACTATGAAACTAAACTAGCTCTAAATACAAAAAAGATAGTAAAAGTTTTTACAAATTTATAAAGAAGAAGAGAATGGCTAGGGTGAATGTTGGACCCTTGGAGGATGAGAGGGGGAATTTAATGGTGGGAAACGAGGAAATGGCTGAGACTTTAAATAAGTTTTTTGTGTCGATCTTCATGATGGAGGACACAAATAGCTTGCCGAATATTAAAGATAGAGGGTTGGTAGGAGATGAGGTCCTTAATACAATCATTGTTACTGAAGAGGTAGTGCTTGGTAGACTAGTGGGATTGAAGGTAGACAAGTCCCTGGGACCAGATGGAATGCATCCCAGGGTACTAAAAGAAATGGCAGAAGTAATAGCAGATGTGTTAGTAGTCATTTATCAAAATTCGCTGGACTCTGGGGAAGTGCCAGCGGACTGGAAAATAGCTACTGTTACGCTGCTGTTTTAAAAAGGTAGCAGACAAAAGGCGGGTAACTACAGGCCGGTTAGCTTAATGTCCGTAGTTGGGAAAATGCTAGAACCCATCATTAAAGAAGAAATAGTAGGACACCTAGAAAAGAACGGTTCGATCAAGCAGACGCAGCATGGATTCATGAAGGGGAAGTCATGTTTGATGGATTTACTGGATTTTTATGAAGCTGTGACTAATGTGCTAGACAGAGGGGAACCAGTGGATGTGGTGTTTTTAGATTTCCAGAAGGCATTTGATAAGGTGCCTCACAAAAGGTTGCTGCAAAAGGTTAGGGTGCATGGAGTTGGGGGTAAAGTGTTAGCGTGGATTGAGGATTGGCTATCTAACAGAAAGCAGAGAGTTGGAATAAATGGGCGTCTTTCTGGTTGGCAGTTGGTGACTAGTGGCGTGCCACAGGGATCAGTGCTGGGGCCTCAACTGTTTACCATATACGTAGACGATCTGGAGGAGAGGGCTGAGAGCAGGGTAACAAAGTTTGCTGATGAGTGGGAAAGTGAATTGTGTGGAGGACGCGAAAAGTCTGCAGAGAGATTTGGATAGGCTGAGTGAGTGGGTGAGGATCTGGCAGATGGAGTATAACATTAGCAAATGTGAGGTTATCCACTTTGGAAGAAATAGTAGTAGGACTGACTATTATTTGAATGGTGAAAAGTTGCAGCATGCTACTGTGCAGAGGGACCTGGGTGTCCTTGTGCACGAATCGCAAAAACCCAGTCTGCAGGTGCAGCAGGTGATCAAGAAGGTAAATGGAATGTTGGCCTTTATAGCGAGGGGGATAGAATATAAAAGTAGGGAGGTCTTGCTGCAACTGTACAGGACACTGGTGAGGCCGCAACTGGAGTACTGTGTGCAGTTTTGGTCCCCTTATTTGCAAAAGAATATGTTGGCCTTGGAGGGAGTACAGAGAAGGTTCACCAGGCTGATACCGGAGATGAGGGGGTTAGCTTGGGAGGAGAGATTGAGTAGATTGGGCCTGTACTCGTTGGAGTTTAGAAGGCTGAGGGGGGATCTTATAGAGACTTACAAGATAATGAAGGGGCTAGATAGGGTAGAGGTAGAGAGCTTCTTTCCTCTTAGAAAGGAAACCAGAACTAGAGAGCACAGCCTCAAAATAAGGGTGGTGGGGGGGTGCAGTTTGGAATAGAGTTGAGGAGGAACTTCTTCTCTCAGAGGGTGGTGAGTCTCTGGAAATCTCTGCCCATTGAAGTGGTGGAGGCTATCTCATTGAATATGTTTAAGTCACGGGTACATAGATTTCTGATCGATAAGGGAATTAAGGGTTATGGGGAGTAGGCGGGTAAGTGGAACTGAACCACTTCAGATCAGCCATGATCTTATTGAATGGCAGGGCAGGCTCGAAGGGCTAGATGGCCTACTCCTGCTCCTATTTCTTATGTTCTCATGGTGACAATTCTGTCCTTTTTGATTTCATTGCATTGGCATGCTGGTCAGCCAGCAAGGTCCATGTCCCATGAATGAATGAAAAAAATGTTGATGCCAATAAGATGGAGAGGTGATGGCTCCGTGGTGTAATCGCTGGATTATTAATCCAAGAACTCAGCTGGGGACCCAGGTTCAAATCCTGCCATGGCAGATGGTGGAATTTGAATTCAAACTAAAAAAATCTGGAATTAAGAACCTATCGATGACCATATGTCAATTGTTGGAAAAACCCATTTGGTTCATTAATGTCCTTTAGGGAAGGAAATCTGCCATCTTTATCCGGTCTGGCCTACATGTGATTCCAGAGTCACAGAAATGTGGTTGACTCTTAACTGCCCTCAGGCAATTAGGGACGGGCAATAAATGCTGGCCAGCCAGTGACACTTGTGTCTCATGAATGAATAGAAAATAAATAAAACTGCAAAGCAAAAGTGGAGTTAAATGGTTGTGTGACAGCATAAAGTGGTGATTTCAAATCTTCACCATTTTATGAGAGTCAGAAAACCCTAATAGGTTGAATTACAATTTCAATACATTGTTAGGCATTGGTAGTGTATGCTATAAAATCTTGCTTATCCCAAGTTGGAGAGGGATTTTCAATTCCCTGAAAATAAATGGTATACTTCAACGGGTTTCCTGCCAATATTCCACAATGTCCCACAAATGAATGAAAGAAAAAGATGAGTGCTGCCAGTTAGAAGATTTTACAGGGAGACACTTGGCTCCTGACAGGTTTCCTCCTGGGTTTATGGAGGGGGTGGGAGCAGGCACCAAAGTTAGTTTCCTGGATGGCGCCCCTAACCCCTAACAATGAGTTTTACAGCAGGCGGGAGTCCTGATTTAGGTGAGGGATCTTGGCTGGTTTCTGCTACTGCGAAGTAAAAAGGGGCAAATGTCGCATTCACTGAATGGAGTCAAGAGGATTGAAACTGTGATACAGTCTGACAGAGGGTTTACCAGTCTATCACCACAAACCACTCATTGGTTGCCTTTGCCATGCATACCCCTGGGATAATAAAACATTTCAAAAATGTTTTTCACTGTAATTAAATCCTGACATCACTCTGAAATACAACAAAAGAATTGACACAGAGGCTGACAGGCATTAGAATGCAACTTCGACAAGTGAATTTTTATTTTTTGATTCCTAAGTGAAAATATTGTACTATTGGAACTAGGAAGGGAAAAATGCACCATTGCTTCAGCTCCACAGAAATAATCTTATCTGACTCTTGGTTTGCAGGATGTAATGTCACACTGTGACAAAGCACAGAACTAAGTACAAAGTACAAAGACTGTCTCGTAACTAACAAAATGTAATTATAAACATAACAGTCAATGGGCCAAGTGGCCTAATTCTGCTCCATGTCATATGGTCTATATCTGTCTCACCAGAAGCCAGTTGTTAAGTATGGAAAATACGGTATTTTACAAGCACCGGCACATAAATTTTGTAACTTTATAAGATTTGTAAAACAGCTAATGACAACAATTGAATAACATTGTTATTACTTAAATTGTACTTGTCAAAACTCTGCATTACCTTATGTGGGTCTTTTGCACTTTTCATATCCTGCTATGTAGTGGAATTGAAAGAGGTTCTTTTTAAATTAAAGAAAATGTTATTGTGTTAGAAAAATAGACTGAGGCTAAAGACATTCCTCATTCACAGTGTCAACAACCAAAGGTCAGAAGCAAAGCCACAGGGCTTGTGAATGCAAATTGCTGTTAACTGTATGTCCTCCTAACCCTACAGCATGAGAACACACAGAGAGGGCAGCCAGGACCACATTCCTGACCTTTCAACATTATGTCACCTAGTTACCCATTGTGATTCTACGCTTAACCAAACGGTTGCTTAGGCTGGAGAATGGGAGGAGGGGGCAGATTATCCGCCTTTGGGGAAGGGACCAATTCTGTTACAACTCCTCATTGTTGGCCTGTGTCATAAATTCCAGCTGCCTGGGAGTGGGGTTATGGAGAGAGACAAGAACTTTCCTCCATATCAAAGGAGTTCAGGTCATAAATGGATCGATCAGGATGGAATTAACAGATTAAGTGGGAATTGATTGATTGGACTGGGGATTGATTGATTGGACTAACTGACTAAGTTGAGGATTGAACAATTAGAGTGGGGTTTGACCAGTTGGGGTAGGGATTGACAGCTCACAGTTGTCCAGAGCGACATAAGTTTAATTATCTCCCTCCTCAGCACCAGCAGTGTCTGAAGACTGAGTTCCCATTTTGGGAGAGCCCAGTATCCCTGGATTACAGGTTGGGGCAAGAGAGGTGATGACAGAGCAAAATGATGCAGAAACTTTAAAGCTCTATGGGGTAGTTTGAGCTCGAGAGCAGGGAATGTGATCACTAGACAGGATGAGAGGAGGACAAGATATCGCTAAGGGGAGGGAGAGCAGGGTTAAGGGGTTGGGAATACCATCCTGAAGTTGAACCCATAGATTGTACTTTGTTCTGCTTTAAAATAATTTCATATATCCTATGGATGGAATCTTACCAAAAAAGTGTAATTTATCAATGAACTGAAAACGGTGTGTTTCTCTCCAGAGAAACAGACAAGTATTCTCTTCAGATCTTATGACACTTTGCCTATGGAAAGTGGCAGGGAGAGAGGTGTATTTCACGCTGTCATTTTGAGACGTGGGGCTTTAACATGCCAGTCAAGCCAGCTGCACTGCCCTTTTTAAAAGGGCGCTCTGATCAGAGGAAAACGTACCCATTCCCTCCACCCGACCACCAAGATTTCAGAGACTCCCCCCACGCACCATCCCTCTCCCCGTAATCAACACCAGCATCAGCCTCCCTCCCTCTCTCTTTCTGTACCCATCAACAGTAATTGCCAGCATCTCCCCCACACCCCCTCCACTACGCTCTCATAGCACTTCTTCCTCCCCCCCCACTGCCATCCCCCATTCGGCTCCCTCTAGGGTCCTCCCCTGCCACTGTCCCACCCCCAGCCAGGGTATGTCACTCTCCTCCAGGGGCTATACTCGCCTCTATGTTCCCAGGGTGAATTCCCACGACCGATTCACATCTGGGTGAATCTTTCTGGTTTGATTTGATTTATTATTGTCACATGTATTAACCTACAGTGAAAAATATTGTTTCTTGTGTGCTATACAGACAAAGTACACCATTCATAGAGAAGGAAAGGAGAGTGCAGAATGTAGCTAGGGTGTAGCGAAAGATCAACTGAAAGCATTGTAAACCTTGCCTTGATGTCGAGAGGGGAGTATACGGCGGGGGTGGTTGTTAATAATATTAAAGGATATTAAAATACATTAAATGGGGTTCTCACCCTTTGTGGGCATGAACTTTGCGATGTCATCAGCAAAGAGTGGAGAAAATCATGGAACGCGATCTCTCCGGAGGGAATCTCGTTTCCCAATCCTCTCCGGATTTTCAGCCTGAGGCACTGCTCTCTCTGATGGTGAACGTGGGCTGAAAATCACCCCTGTGGTGTTTTGTGTTGAATTTGATGAGAACGAACTGGAAGGGTCACTAAACCAAGAGTTGGGTTAGTGGGACAGTCAGATGTGAGGTGGTATTGGTGAGGTGGCTGGATTGGGAACAGGGCTCATGGTCGTGGCAGACACAAGGAACAGTTTTGGGAGACAACTGGAGAAGGAGGGAGGATTATGGAACAATGCAGAGCCACAGGCAAAGTCGAGTCCATAATAGTACAGTGATGGGTGACATGATGACACAGTGGTTAGCACTGCTGCCTCACAGTGCCAGGGACCCCGATTCAATTCTGCCTTTGGGTCACTGTCTGTGTAGAGTTTGCATGTTCTCCCCATGTCTGGGTGGGTTTCCTCCAGGCGCTCCGGTTTCTTCCCACACTCCAAAATGTGCAGGTTAGGTTGATTGGCCATGCTAAATTGCCCCTTAGAGTCAGGGGGATTGACAGGGTAAATCGATGGAGCTAAAGGGATAGGGCCTGAGTGGAATTGTTGTCAGAGCAGGCTCGATGGGCCAAATGGCCTCCTTCTGCACTGTAGGAATTCTATGAGTCTACAGTGAGGGAGCAGATACACTGGCGGGGTCAGTAAGGGGAGGCAGATAAATTCAAACTGGAGCTGGAAGTTAGATTTTAAAATGTTGTATCGTTAAGTGAAATAGTAGCATTTAGTTTTAAAGGCTCACACCACAGATAGCTTTCTTATTCTTTTATGGGATGTGGGCATCACTGGCAAGGCCAACATTTATTGCCCATCCCTAACTGCCCTTAAAACTGAATGAGTTGTGAGGCCAATTCAGAGGCAGTCAACCACTAAGATAAAAGCAAAATACTGCGGATGCTGGAACATAAAACACAAACAGAAAATGCTGGGAAATCTCAGCAGGTCAGACAGCATCAGTGCAGAGAGAATAGAGCCGACGTTTTAAGTCTGGATGACCCTTCGTCAGAGCTAAGGGCAAAGAACATCAGCAGACTACGAGGGTGAGGGGGGATTTAATTGGACAAAGGGAAAGTAAACAAGGATGAAGATCAGAGACGGGAATGGAGAAGTGGAGAAATGGAAGTGAGAAAGAGGGATGATAGAAATGGATGAATGAGATGAAAAGAAGAAACAGAAGGAAGTAAAAATAAATGGAAATGGGGTGAATGTGGAGGAGAGAGTTCATGCTCTGAAGTTGCTGAATTCAATGCTCAGACTGGAAGGCTGTAAAGTGCTCATTCGGAAGGTGAGGTGCTGTTCCTCCAGTTTGCATTGGTGTTCACCAGAACATTATAAAAGGCTAAGGACAGACATGTGGACAGGAGAGCAGGGCGGTGTGTTAAAGTGGCAAGCAGCAGGAGGGTCTGGATGCTGCTTGCAGACAGACAGAAGATGTCAAGCAAAGTAGTCATCCAGTCTATGTTTGGTCTCTCTGATTTGGAGTAGACCACATTGGGAGCAGCAAATGCAATAGACCAGATTGAAGGAGGTGCACGTGAAGTGCTGCCTCACCGGAAAGGCACGTTTAGGACCTGGGACGGTGAGCAGGGAGGAGTTAAATGGGCAGGTGTTGCTCCTTCTACGATTGCATGGGAAGGTGCTGTGGACAGGGGGTGAGGTGTTGGGTCTGAATGAGGAGTGGACCAGGGTATCCCAGAGAGAATGATCCCTCTTCTCTCTCCACAGATGCTTTCAGACCTGCTGAGATTTTCCAGCATTTTCTGTCTTTGTAACTGTCAACCACTTTGCTCTGAGTCTGGAGTCTGCTTTTTTTTGCAAAAATATACTTTATTCATGAAATATCTGAAAGAATAATGTAAAACGTTTCAAAATGGCCATTGCAGTCTGTGCAAGAATATTCGAGTTTTCTACATGTAGCATGTTGAACTCTGAGATGCTTCAACACAGTAAAGGGAAGTCCAGAACTAGGCGTTGTAGTTTGAGGATAAGTGGTAAACCTTTTAGGATTGAGGTGAGGAGACATTTCTTCCCCCAGAGACTGGTGAATGTATAGAATTCACTACCATGGGAAGAAGTTGAGGTCAAAATGTTGGGTCATTTCAAGCTCTTATATTGCTCTTGGGGCTAAAGGGATATGGGAGAAGGGAGGATCAGGATATTGAATTTGACGATCAGTATGAACGGCAGAACAGGCTCAAAAGGCCAAATGGACCACTCCTGCTTCTAGTTTCTATGTTTCATTATACACATTTCACAATGGTCATTACAGCAAATACAATGAAACTCCAGTTTTTGACCTAAGTCATGCTGCAGTCTAAGGTCTCAGGAAGGTAAGGACAGCAACTTTCCTTCCCTAAAGAGCATGTGTGAACCAGATGGGTTTTTACAACAATCAATGATAGTTTCAGGGTCACTGCTGCTGAGTTCCGATTTTTCAACTCCAGATTTATTTATGAATCAATTAAATTTAAATTTCACCAGCTGCTGTGATGGAATTTGAACCCACATACCCTGAGAAATAGCCTGGGCCTTTAGATTTTTATCATCATCTCTCCCCCTGTCTTGCTGTTGGAAGGCCAATACCTGGTTCACAGGTCCACCTTTCCAGATGTATCACAGCCTGGTATGTCTCCTGGTCAAAACCACAAGAAACTACAAAGTGTTGTGAACGTAGCCCAATCCATCACTCAAACTAGCCTCCCATGCATCAACTCAGCTTACACTTCCCGCTGCCTCGGAAGCATAATCAAGGATCACACGCACTCCAGATATTCTCTCTTCCGTCTATTTCCCTGTTGGGAAATAGATACAAAAGTCTGAGATTAAGTATCAACTAACTCAATCAGCTCCTTCCCCACTGCCATCAGACTTCTGAATGGTCCTGCCAAATATTAAGCTGATCTTTCTTGACACCCTAGCTCTGACTGTAACAGTATATTCTGCACCCTTTCTTTTCCTTCTCCCCTATGTACTCTATGAATGGTATGCTTTGTCTGTATAGCATGCAATAAACAATACTTTTCACTGTACACTAATACATGAGACAATAATAAATCAAATCAAATCAAACCAAACCCCACATACAATATATTTTTCTCCTGGGTCATCACATATCCCAAGAGATCAGTCAGCATTTCCTGGATTATCTGGGATCCTTGGCAGCCCTAAGAGGAGGATTTCTTCACGAATCTGGGGCAAGGTTGCAGAGCGATCTTTTGGCCTGATGCAACTTGAGGAATTTTTTTCACTTGAGAAGACTTCAATGTTCTCGAGAGCTAGGACACTGAATGTATGACGTACACTGGGAAACTAGTGGTTCTTCAATAAACCTGTATTCACACATTAACATGCCTAATCTGCTATACTGTGATAACCCAAAACATTCTTTACAAAAGAGCTGGACCTAGGATTCAGACAGAATTGCCCTCAATCAATGATCATTCCCAAAGCAATTAATGATTTTTAAGAAAATCGAGAGCATTGGGGGTACTGGGCCCAGTTCATTACTTTAATACACAAGTCGCAGGTTCTTCCATCTGAGCACTAAGTCCAGGGATAAGTTGTCTTGGCAACAGCCATAGTGACCATTCTTCGCACGGCACTGCTTCACTCGTGATTTAGGGCTCTTAGTCACGTAAATTGGCTGCAGATGTTGAGGCGAATTCTCTGGGCAGAACTTGGAGTACAATACACTTTTTCTTCATCACCCTTCTAGCATGGCAGCAATGAAATTCTTTTCATTACGGCTCACGTCTTAATTAACACTGAAGGAGCTGAATGCGCAGAGTACAGAATTCAAGCAAGTAACTAACAACAAAGCCTGTTCATTAAATCAATGTTTGTTTGCCTTTTTTAACAGCTTGCTTTGAAGATAATTACATCACTGTAAAATATAATTAATTGTATTCCTGAAAGGTTAACATTGCAAATATCATTGGGAACCAAAATTATATATAGCGTTCTTTACTGACTGCTAACTATGGGGCCAAGTGCTCCATATGGACCATGCTGGATTATTAAAATGATCATGAGTGGAAAATGTTCAGCTTGCTAAACTAATTATTCAGGAGGGCTTACAGTTCCCCGCAAATTTAGCAATGAGCTTTATTCAATAATGCCCATGACTACACGCCCATCTCCTTGATTCTGGGCTTGTGATAGTTCCACAAATGTTAATTTTGATTTGATTTGATTTATTATTGTCAGATGTATTAGTATACAGTGAAAAGTATTGTTTCTTGTGCGCTGTACAGATGAAGCATACCGTTCATAGAGAAGGGAAGGGGACAGTGCAGAATGTACTGTTACAGCCATAGCTGGGGTGTAGAGAAAGATCAACTTAATAATAAGGTAGGCCCATTCAAAAGCCTAATTAGCATCTATTAGTCCTTCCAAGTGCATCTTTCATGATTTGAGATGTGCATTTGTCTCTTTTTGATTTGAAAAAATGTGAGGCAGGCTACAAGGTGGAATTACCGAGAGTGGTGCAGATCAAATAAGTTCTTGATCTCTCTGCAGCCTTGTGACAGGAGGTGCCTGCTCACATCCCCGATTCATTTGCCAGCCCTGAGAGACACAGGGACAAATTCAAAAACAACAAAAGAAAAACATCCGTAATCAACAGAACAAAGAGAAAGCATTCTGTGTGGGAAAGTGGTGATGCAAGTCCTGGGCGTCATTTTGTCCTGCCATGAATGAATGTACCAAACTTTGTAATCATTAATGTAGCCAGCTCTTAATGATGTTGAGAATAACTGCTCTGTTGCCACAGCAGTTCCAACACAAAAGAAGCTTAACTGATTACAGGATGCGTTCAATATGCTTGAAAGGGCCGCAATACAGGAAATGTGCACAGAGGCAACAATAGATGGCATTAGAGAGTGTGGCTATCGAGGCTCACCACTCATTTCCAATCCTAATTTCACCCGTGTTGTGAGGCAGAAAAACTGTGAGGACAGTCATTTTTTATCATAGCTGGGTATGGCTCCAGCTCTGACCAAGACCATAATAAATTACAAAGGGTTGTGAACGAAGCCCAGTACATTACGCAAACCAGCCCCCCAACCATTGACTCTAGCTCCAGTCCCCGCTGCCTTGGCAAAGCAGCCAGCATAATCAAGGGCCCCACGCACCCCGGACATTCTCCCTTCCACCTTCTTCCATCAGGAAAAAGATACAAAAGTCTGAGGTCACGTACCAACCGACTCAAGAACAGCTTCTTTCCTAGGCACCCTGGCAGTGCCCAAAAGGGAAAGTGCCCATGCCCAGGGGGCACCTTGGCTCAGCCCATCAGGTATCAGGCAGTGCCAAGGGAGCAGAGCCTATTGTGGGCAGGGCCTAGGGGCAAGCAGTAGGGGTGGGGGGTCCTACTGCCATTCTGCATTGGGATCAGTTTGGGATGGAGGGAGGGCTATGACTGGGGTGGACTGGGACTGGGGGGGGGGGGGGGGGGGGTGTTGGTCTGCAGGGGGTGCGGAGGGGGGCTTGCCTCAAGGGGGTTCTGATCCCGGGGGCATAAGAGAGGGGGATCTGCCAGACTGAGGGGGGTGGGGGAATCACCATTGCTGGGGGGGGCGGTTGGGTTGGGTTGGGCATTGGGGTGCTCCGGGACTGGGCGGGGATGTCAGGACTGGCCTGGGAATCATTGTGGAGACCACAATTGGGCCGTGGGGGCTGCTAGAGGGGCAGGGCTGCGGGGGACCTGGGCTGGCCAGCAAACGGGAATTTGACAGCTTGGGGACACTGCGCATGGGTAGAGCTCCAGAACTGTCAGATTCTGGTGTGAATAGGCCTTCCCCCATTAGGTTTTTAATGAGATTCCTGACTGGGACCTCTGTAGTGCACAGAGTGCGGAGATTCGGGTGAGAAACTGAACTGACAAAACAGCCGGGAGTTAGAACAGTCCTCCAGCCAATTCAGCACTTTTGGGAGAATCGCCCCCTTGGCTTCAAATCCCACAATGACAGCTTGGGAATTTTAGTTAAGTTAATGAAATGACACTGCAATGATCAGTAATGGTGATCATAACACCTCTGGATTGTCATTAAAAACCCAATGGATCACTAATGTTCTTCCAGGGAAGAAAAATCTGCTGTCTTTAGCTGGTCTGCTCTACATGTGACTCCAGGCCCACGGCACTCTTTACTGTCCTTTGAAATGGCCTCAGCAGTACCCACACCACTTTAGAAAAGCTGAAAAGAATTAAAGCTGTCCAGACAACCAGCATTGAACTGGGTTCAAGGAATGATAAAACACGTCCAGCCTTGAGGACCCTGCAAAGGACTGCCCACTAATATTTGGGGGCATGTGCCAAAACAGGGAGAGCGGTCCAACAGACTAATCTTGGTCACCCAATCATATTTTACAGCCAGTATCCCAGTCCCCTCTGTCACCGTCCCTTGGTATATCCTGTCCTACCAGCAGGACAGAGCATCCAGAGGTGGTGACACTGGTAAGCAGCCAGGATAGAGTTGCCCTTGGGAGTCCTCAACATTGGAGTTGGATTCCATAAAGTCTCATGACATCAGAACTAACAAGGGAACCTCCATCTAATTACCATCTCCTGTCCTTTCTTTGGTGAATCAGAATGTTCCATACTGAACACCACTTGGAAGAAACAGTGAGGGTAGCAAGGGTACAGAATGTGCTCTTAACTGGGGACTTCAATGTCCGTCAGGTAACATTGGTCCGACTGAGCTGGCTGAATCCTGAAGGACTTGCCTGCCAGACTGCAAAAGGTAGTAAGAGGATGCACACAAGAGGGAAAAACCTATCTGAACTCCTCTTACCTGTGCCAGATGAACCTATTATTATGTTATTGGTAGGATCTCAGATATTCTCCGAACAACTCAACTGCCCTTACTCCAAGTTCTGAGCAATATCCCACCTCTCACATAAGGAGCGAGATTGCAACAAGGCAGCTCCTGGAGTAGGTTCACACCAACCCAAGCCTGCGCTCACCTCCCATCACACCAGCCTGGATGGCCATTACCATTGTGCCAAGGAATGACAGCAGGGGTTCTGTGGCAGCAGGAATGGAATGAACAAGGCATAATTACAACCACTTCCTGGCTTCAGTCTGCCACACTGGGCATTCCTCCATCATTTTCGCACTGGCCAAAACCTTTCGCAGCAAATCAGCCCAAATGGGGCCTTGCAGGGAACTCGGACTGCAGCCATGGTGCACCCCAATTGATGACTCACATCACTGAAGGCTGCCCTCTGAGAAAACTCAGCAGAGGGCTCACAGAGCTCTGTTTAGCCACTGTGGAAGCTTTTGCTTGGCTTGGTGATTACTGCACACACTAATAATAATGGAATGCCAACTGATCCCAGAACCAGTGGGGCAGCACAGTGGTTAGCACTGCTGTCTCACAATGCTAGGGACCTGGTTCAATTCCTGGCTTGTGTGGAGTTCTCTCCATATCTGCAGGGGTTTCCTTCAGGTGCTCCAGTTTCCTCCCACAAAGATATGCAAGTTAGATGGATTGGCCATGGTAAATTGCCCCTTAGTGATAGGGGACTAGCTAGGGTAAATGCATGGGATTATGGGGATAGGGCCTGGGTGGGATTGTGGTTGGTGCAGACTCGATGGGTCGAATGTACTCCTTCTGCACTGTAGGATTCCATGATTCTACGAAAGCTGCCAACTGGTGTGAGGGATGGTGGGCAGTTACAGAACTAAGTGGAGGCAAAGACTCCATGAACATCTCCATCCTCAATGATGGCTGAGCCCAGTGGTTCGAGAAGGCCACTCGCCAACCATCTTCCCAAGGACTATCAGGGTTGGACATAAAATGCTGGCATTGCCAATGAGGCTAAAATCCCAGGGACGAATAAAAAACACACTCTCGATACCAACATTACTGTGGAATTTATAGGAGATTAAACAATGTCTTTCATTTATATAGGACGAAGTACAGTTCTGTTAATAAAGGTTGAGATCAATACAGCAGTAAAAATTAACTTCAGTTCGGAAGGTCAAGATTTAGAATTAATTTGGGTGGAGATAAGAAAAGCAGAGGAAGGAAGTTCTGGTGGGAGTGGTTCACGGGCTCCCTAATGGTAGCCACACATAAGTGGTATGAGTAGCCTCCATATGCGACCCCTGTATCTGGGGATGGCTGAGGTGGAGTGTGGTGTGATGTGGAGGATGCTGGGGGGTCCGCAGGGTATCCAAACCGGGGAAGTGACCTAGAGTGGTGAGTATTCTGCTTTGGTTGCAAATTAAAATATTGAGATGAGGATTTCTTAGATTCCTGAATGGAACTCTTCCTGGTTCTTGGTGGGTGTTTGGAATGGAGGAGGGAGAGGGGAAGGAAGGTGGAATCCTTGCCCCCTCCACCAAAGGAAAACTGGTTTTTCAGTATAGCAAGGGCCGCTGGAGATCCATAGAATGGGCGACACAGTGGTTAGCGCTGATGCCTCACAGCGCCAGAGACCCGGGTTCAATCCCAGCCTTGGGTCACTGTTTGTGTGGAGTTTGCACATTCTCCTTATGTCTGTATGTGTTTCCTCTGGGTGCTCTGATTTCCTCTCATAGTCCAAAGATTTGCAGGTTAGCTGGATTAGCTAAATTGCCCCTTAGTGTCCAAGGACGTATAGGTTAGGGTGGATTGCCCATGCTAAATTGCCCCTTAGTGTCCAAACGTGTGTACGTTAGGTTGAATTGGCTATGCTAAATTGCTCCTCAGTAACCAAACATGTGCAGGTTAGGTTAGATTGGCCATGCTAAATTGACCCCTAGTGCCCAAAGGTGTGTAGCTTAGGCAGACTGGCCGTGGTATATTGCTCTTTAGTGTCCAAATATGTGTAGGTTAGGGTGGATTGGCCATGGTAAGTTGCCCCTTGGTGTCCAAAGATGTGTGGGGTTAGGTGGATCGGTGATGCTGAATTGCTCCTTAGTGCCCAAAGATGCGTAGGTTGGGTGGATTGACCATGCTAAAGAGCTCCTTAGTATCCAAAAATGTGTAGATTAGGGTGCATTGGCCATGGTAAATTGCCCCTTAGGGTCCAAAGATGTGTAAGTTAGGTGGATTGGCCATGGTAAATTGCCCCTTAGTGTTCAAAGATGAGCAGGTTAGCCAGGCTAAAGGCTTGGGGTTATGGAGATAGGGTAGGGCAGGGCAGCAAGAGGTTGGATAAGATGTTCTTTCAGAGAGTTGGTGCAGACTGGATGGGCCAAATGGCCTCCATCTGCTCCTTAAGGATTCTATGGTTCTTTGGGAATGTGTTTCTACAGTAAGAAGTCTCACAACACCAGGTTAAAGTCCAATAGGTTTATTTGTAGCAAACACCATCAGTTGTTGGAGCCAGTTCTGAAAGCTAGTGGCATTTGCTACAAATAAACCTGTTGGACTTTAACCTGGTGTTGTGAGACTTCTTATCGTGCTTATCCCAGTCCAATGCCGGCATCTCCACATGATGTGTTTCTACCCAGCTTCCTCAAGGAATTTCAATGGCCTGCCAGGAATTCTGGTACTTTGCTGGGGGAGGACATTGGCAGCTGTGAAACCTGATGTAAATACTGGGATGCTGGCACCCAACTGCTCCCTCTTGTTCCTGAACATTACATTTTCCACTTTTATCATGGGAAATGTCACTGCTTAACGCACTAACCTAAATCCACTTTGTAAACCTTATCACTGTCTACGTACAGAGTAATTAATCGCTGATGCTCACCCAGAAAACAAAATCCAAATTCAACAGGATGTGAGGTTTAAAAGCCAGAAAAGCTTGACTCTTAATAATGCCTGCTTAATTCAGAAAGACAATTAAGGTTACGCAACGCCGTCACAACCTGCATGTGTGTAGGTCAAGCAGTTTACGAGGATTATCCCAAACCCAGAGATGATGCAAGGCTTTTAACACTATCTGACCAACTTGGATAAACTTTGACCTTGTCCAACAATCTGACAGCAGCCAATAACTCAGTGGGAATAGAAATTAGGAGAGACGCAAAAGCAAGCTTCTATTCGCAGTCACACTTTCTATACTGTTGCACCCAGTCAAAATTTACCTCACTGAACTTTTCTATTTAAGCTGGACCGTAACAACAATAACTTGCATTTTTATAACACCTTTAATATTGTTAATTTTCCCAAGGTACAAAATATTATCCTCAACAAAATTTGGCACACCAGGAGATATTCTTTCTGGTTATATCACATCTTGGTATAACTCCTGCTCTGCACAAGAGCACAAGAAACTACAAAGGGTCATGAATTAAGCACAGTCCATCACGCAAACCAACCTCCCATCTATTGAAGCTGTCTACACTTCCTGCTGCCTTGGAAAAGAAGCCAGCATAATCAAGGATCCCGCGCATACGGGACATACTTACTTCCACTTTCTTCCGTCGGGAAAAAGATACAAAAGTCTGAGGTCACGTACCAACCGATTCAAGACCAGCTTCTTTCCTGCTGATATCAGACTTTTGGATGGATCTATCTTGCATTAAATTGATCTTTTTCTACACCCTAGCTATGACTGTAACACTACATTCTGTACTCTCTCCTTTCCTTCCCTATGTATGCTATGCTTTGTCTGTATAGTGCTCAAGAAACAATACTTTTCACTGTATACTAATACACGTGGCAATGATAAATAAATCAAAAAATTATAACAGGAAGATTAAACAAAGGAGTTGGTCTTCAGAAGTGTCCAGGAGAGTTAGAGACGTGGAGAAGTTCATCAAGGGTCTATTTGGCAAGGCTGCACGCTTGGGCCTGGATCTTCAGGAGCATGGTCCCTTTATTTAAGGAAAGATATACTGGCATTGGAGGCAGACCAGAAAAGGTTCACTAGGTTCCAGGTATGGATGAATTTTCTGAATGGAGAAGTTAAGTAGGTTGGGCCTGTACTCATTGGCGTTTAGCAAAAAAGGGTGAGGAGAATCAGCGGGTGAGGAGAATCGCCCCCATTGATTCTCAAGACTACAAAGAAACCTGGCAATAAACCATAGCAGCATACCAGAGCAGTGTCAACACTATCTCCTTCCCTCAGAATCTTTCAAAACAATAATACTTCTTGGCACTTTTGCATAGAGCCACCCCACAAACATGCCATCATCTCCACCTCTCTCCTTGGTAACCAGGTTGAATCAGAGCTTGATACAACCTCGACATCTATTTGATGCTGAGATGATCATCCAAGCACATACGACTAAAATCCACCTATCTCTCCCTCTGGGACAACCCCTGCCTTAACTCATCTGTTGCTGGAAGCCACAGCTATCCCACCGTTAGTGTAGATTTAACTATTTCCAATGAGCAGTTTTTCATTTTTCTCCTTCCATGAACATAACCTAATCCTCGCTTCTCCTCCTCATCACCCTCGCGCTCCTGATTAAGCTACGCTTTAATTTTAAAATTCACATCCTTATTTTCAAACCCCTTCATGTCCTCACACCACCCCCCACCCCCACCCCCACCCCTTCCAATCTTTTGCAATCTCTTGCACATCCCTAATTTTAATCCCACCATCGTCGGGAGCCATTAGCTGTCTCACCCCAAACTCTGAAGTGTCCTCCCTGAACCTTTCCCACCTCTCCTCCTCTGTCCGAATATCCCCTCACTCAGCGAGCAGTTATAACCTTATGACCTTATTGAGATATATAGGATTCTCAGGGGGCTTGACAGGGTGGATGCTGAGCAGTTGTTTCCCCTTATGGGAGAACCTAGGACCTGAGGTCATAATCTCAGAGTATGGGGTTGCCCAATTTAGAAAGAGATGAGAAGTTTCTTCTCTCAGAGTGTCGTGAATCTGTGGAATTCTTTCCTCCGGAGGGTTAGAGGGTGGGGCATTAGATATGTTCAAGGCTGAGATAGACAGATTTTTAACCAGAAGGAGAGTCAAGAGGAAAAAGTGGGAAAGTGGAGTTGAGGATTATCACATCAGATAGATCAGTCATGGTCTCACTAACTGGCGAAGCAGACTCGATGGCCTACTTCTGCTCCTACATCTTGTGGCCTAGAGGTTTCTGCACTGAATTAACAACATTCCCAATTTTCAAGTGACGTAATCATCAGGAAATGAGGAATCATCATGAGGCACTCCCCATCCCCCACCCCCGACCTCCTGGTGGGCCTGCATGGCCTCCCTTCGCTCCAGCAGGGTCAGACTGCCAGCCCCCTGCAAATGGGGAACTATTGTTAAGAAACTATTGTGAAACAGTCCTGGTGTTTGCAGGGGAGGGGGCGCTGGGGGTGGGGAGTGGGTAGAAACATCAGTGGGCTCCAAAACGTCAGTCCTGGGCTTGCTAATGATATTGAAATCATCACTTAAATCATTTGTGCAGCTCCGGGCCAACTTCAGGTGTAGAGCTGTCAGCGCCGGAAATCTGGTGGCCGGAGGCACCCGGAGGCTATGATGCCCAACAGTTAGCCCATTACCTGGCCTCCGCTCGAGTCTTCCCGCCCGCTGCACCCTAGCGGGTGAGGAGAATCGCCCCCATTGATTCTCAAGACTACAAAGAAACCTGGCAATAAACCATAGCAGCATACCAGAGCAGTGTCAACACTATCTCCTTCCCTCAGAACCTTTCAAAACAATAATACTTCTTGGCACTTTTGCATAGAGCCACCCCACAAACATGCCATCATCTCCACCTCTCTCCTTGGTAACCAGGTTGAATCAGAGCTTGACACAACCTCGATATCTATTTGATGCTGAGATGATCATCCAAGCACATACGACTAAAATCCACCTATCTTTCCCTCTGGGACAACCCCTGCCTTAACTCATCTGTTGCTGGAAGCCACAGCTATCCCACCGTTAGTGTAGATTTAACTATTTCCAATGAGCAGTTTTTCATTTTACTCCTTCCATGAACGTAAGCTCATCCTCGCTTCTCCTCCTCATCACCCTCGCGCTCCTGATTAAGCTACGCTTTAATTTTAAAATTCACATCCTTGTTTTCAAACCCCTTCATGTCCTCACACCACCCCCCACCCCCACCCCTTCCAATATTTTTCAACCTCTTGCACATCCCTAATTTTAATCCCACCATCGTCGGGAGCCATTAGCTGTCTCACCCCAAACTCTGAAGTGTCCTCCCTGAACCTTTCCCACCTCTCCTCCTCTGTCCGAATATTCCCTCACTCAGCGAGCAGTTATAACCTGAAACGCTCTGGCTGTAAATGTGGTGGAGGAAGGTTTGATCCCTGCTTTCAAGAGGGGAATTGGATAAATACCCAGAAGGGGATAAATAACACAAGGCAGTAGGGAAAGGGCAAGAGAGTGGGACTAGCTCAGGTGCTCCTGTAGAGAAAAGCAAATTCTTCAGCATTCGTGGAATCCCTGCAGTGCAGAAAGAGGCCATTTGGCCAATCGAGTCTGCATCGACCACAATCCCACCTAGGCCCTACCCCCATATCTCTACACATTTATCCACAAACCCTCTAACCTACACATCTCAGGACACTAAGGGGCAATTTTAGCATGGCCAATCCACCTAACCCGCACATCTTTGGACTGTGGGAGGAAACCGGAGTACCCGGAGGAAACCCATGCAGACACGGGGAGAATGTGCAAACTCCCCATTCTTTTCACTAATGTCCTTTAGGGAAGGAAATCTGCTGTCTTTACCTGGTCTGGCCTACATGTGGCTCCAGAGCCACAGCAATGTGGTTGACTCTCAACTGCTCTCAGGGATGGGCAATAAATGCTGGCCACTCAGCGACATCTATGTCCCACAAGTGAATGAAAAAAGAAATTACTGCAGATGTTGGAATTTGAAACAAAAACAGAAAATGCTGGAAAATCGCAGCAGCTCTGACAGCATCTGAGGACAGCCAACGTTGAGAGTCTGGTTCATCCATCCCTTGGTCAGAAAGCTTACAAGCACATACAAATATTCTTAGTCCCGTCATTCAATATATGTTAATTGGAATACAACCTCGCTAGTTCCCAAGGAATGGAACTTCTACAGCATCCACGGAAATGCAGAATTCTGGACCTGATTCTAAGTTTAAAAAGTCTATAGTTTTCAAAGCACGGTACACAATACCGGGTGGCATGGTGGCACAGTGGTTAGCACTGCTGCATCACAGCACCAGGGATCTGGGTTCAATTCCTGGCTTGGCTGATTGTCTGTGTGGAGCTTTCTCCCAGTGTCTGCATGTGTTTCCTCCCACAGTCCGAAAGACGTGCTGGTGAGGTGCAGTGGCCGTGCTAAATTCTCCCGAACAGGCGCTGGAGTGTGGTGGCTAAGGGATTTTCACAGTAACTTCATTGCAGAGTTAATGTAAGCCTACCTGTGACACTAATAAGTAAACTTTAGTAAAGTGTTTTAATGGAAGATCTAAAGCATCCAGCTTCCTCCAGTTGTCTGGATCATCCAGACTCAAAACTTTGGCTCTAATCTCTCTCCACAGATGCTGTCAGGGCTGCTGAGATTTTCCAGCACTTGCTCCTGGAGAGAGCTGGTATGGATCTGATGGGCTGAACAGCTTCCTTCTAGGTTATAACCATCCTGTGATTTTATGGGCTGTATTTTATCCCCCATTCCCCTCTGGCTAACAAGTTGGGTGGTGGGGGGTGGTGTTGTGAGGAGTTCATTGGGTGGTTGTGGAGAGATGGTTGGGTGGGTGGGGGTGGAGAGATGGTGGAGGGTGGGAGCTGTTGTCTTGCTCACAATCCAAATGGCTGCCTGCAAGACTTCCATCTCTATCATGGGCAGGTCACACTTGGGCAGTTGGGTGGCACAGTGCTTAGCACTGCTGCCTCACAGCGCCAGGGGCCTGCGTTCGATTCCCGGCTTGGGTCACCATTTGTGCGGAGTCTGCATGTTCTCCCCGTGAGCGTGTGGGTTTCCTCTGGGTGCTCCGGTTTTCTCCCCACAGTTCAAAAGGTGTGCTGGTTCGGTGCATTGGCCATGCTAAATTGTCCTTCAAGTGTACCCAAACAGGCACTGGAGTGTGGCGACTAGGTGATTTTCACAGTAACTTCATTGCAGTGTTAATATAAGCCTACTTATGACGATACTTGACTAAACTGATGGATTAAATCATTGTTCATGATATGGGAACGAGAGTGTCCATCTTCACATGTTTTGGGGCAGGTATTTGTCAAGGTAGTTTGCTGGTCACTTTGACCTGCACAGTTATCCCATTAAAACAGAATGCTGAAGAACAGCCTATGCATGCATCAAGCATCTGCCTATTAATATTGTCAATGACTCCCAAGTTATGCAAGTTGCTTCAGTCAGAGAACTCCAACTCACGGTGTCATTTTAAAGGATGAGTTTACTTTTTATCTGCTTGCTGGTTATAATTAATGATGCTAATCTTTCACCTGAAGGACAGTATTTTGACAAGAATTGGTGAATGCATTGTTGGAGAACAACTACTGTCAGGAGACTGGATCATCATCTACAGACAAGACATAATAGACTGTCAAAGGCACATCGGCGCATTGCTCTCGCTGTCATTTTATGATTAAGTGTAAATAACAGCAAGTGGTATAAAGTACATGGAACAGTGACAGAAAAGCTGAAGATGCATTTTTTCCTCTCTTTTGCCCAAGTTAATTGCAAAATGTATTTAAGTTAAACCTGATTTATTCCAATCGCTTGAACATAGCTGATATGCACCCCGAATAAAATTGTGTCAAGTGTCACTTCAAACTACAAGCCGAGAACACACTTCACTGGAATTGAATTCAAGGCTAGATCAGCGTGAGACAATACAAGAGAAGCCAATCATTACAATGTTCCACGGCTTTTGGACTCTTCAACATCCACTGCTCCGCCACTCAAAAGTGGAAGGTTTACAAATACCGCACGCTCAGAATATCTGGCCACAAGTAAATCTGCTCCTTAAGATAAACACTAAATACTGCAGATGCTGGAATCTGAAACAAAAATAGAAAAATGCGGCAAAAATTTTGGCAGATTTGGCAGCATCTGTGGAGAAGGGGTAGAGCCAACGTTTCGAGTCTAGATGACCCTTTTTTCACACAAAGGGTGGTGAATGTCTGGAACGCGCTGCCTGGGGAGGTGGTGGGAGCAGGTACGATATTGGCATTTAAGGGGCAACAAAATTAATACATGAATAGGATGGGAATGGAAGGATACGAACTCCCTCAGTGTCTATGGTTTTATTTGAGGCAGGCATCATGAAAGCTGCTAGCCTGGAGGGCCGAAGGGCCTGTTCCTGTGTCGTACCTTTCTTTGAAGGGTCATCTCGGCTGAAATGTTGGCTTTGCTCCTGCTCTGCTCCTTTTTGTTTTATGTTTTTTTCTGTTGGAGAACAGACTGATCCTCTGAGACTTGCCTAACTGCTTCATCTTGCGTCCCGAACTTGAAAGTGCACTGTTGTCACTTTGGAAAAGTTCTCCAGCGACAGTCAAGGAGACTCATCATTAAGCACTCAGCTAAAGGTTGGTGGCTGCCAGTCTGAGCTCAGTGACACAACGGGGGCGGGCGTCTCCAACTGGTAACTAGCTTTTCCAGGGTCGGACACCTTCAGATCAGTGCAGCTTTCATTCCTTGGACTCGAGCGTGCAATTGGGTGCGGGGGTGGGGGGGGGAGTGTTTAATTCCATTTCCTTCTACTAGATTTGATTCCAAACACCAGGGATCAAAAGACAGTGTCCTTATCCAATATTCCATTGATCTCTGACGGTGATGTGAGGCTTCTGCAATATTGTAAAGCCAACTATAATGAAACAATGGAAATGATAGCAAGTGGGATAAAATAAATGGAACAATGACAGGAAAGCTGAATCATGAAATCCCCATAGTGCATAACAAGGCCATTCAGCCTATCAAGCCTGCAGCAACCACAATCCCACCCAGGCCCTATCCCTGTAACCCCAAGTATTTATGTTACATTCCCACGACACTAAGGGACAATTTGGCATGGCTAATCAACCTAACCCGCACATCTTTGGACTGTGGGAGGAAACCGGAGCACCCAGAGGAAACCCATGCAGAACGTGCAACCTCCACTCAGACAGTGACCCAATCTGGGAATCGAACCTGAGTCCCTGGCGCTGTGAGACAGCCGTGCTAACCACTGTGCTACTGTGACAGCCCCTAAAGAAACAAGAATGAAATGCACTTTTTCCCCTTTTGGCCAAGTTAATTGCAAAATGTGGGCAGTTAATTTGTTATCTCCCATATTATTGTACAAACCTTAAAAATTATTCTCACATTCTTCCCACCAGGTTCTTAATATTGACTATTATCCTGTGATTCTTTTCTCAAGGTGAATTGTTCTGACGTGTGGAATCTCGATAGTGCAGAAGCAGGCCACTCGACCTATGGAGTCTGTATTGACTCTCCAATGGAGCATCCCAAACTCTATCCCTATAATCCAACGTATTAACGCTGCTAATCCCTCCAAAGCAACACATCTCAGGACATTAAGGGGCAATTTAGCATGGCCAATGCACCTAAGCAGCTCGTCTTTTGGATTGAGGGACGAAACCAGAGCACCCTGAGGAAACCCACGCAGACTCGGGGAGAACGTGCAGACTCTGCACCGACAGTCACCCAAAGCCGGGAATCTAACCCGGGTCCCTGGCACTGGGGGCAGCAGTACAAACCACTGTGTCACCTTGCTGCCCCATTCTTCTTGGGAATAGTGATGTGCGATTTTTTTTCACATCTACCTGAGAGGGCAGACATGACCTCGGATTAACATCTCACCAAAAAAACAAATGAAGAGAAAGCTTTAAGTAGGGTTCGATGGTCCTGGCTGGGTTGGAACCTGAAAACATTGTTTGCAAACTACTCATTACAGAACGGGAAGACAGTTAAAATACAAGCTTATGTGAAGGTAGCTTCACATGATGCCATTTGTTATTTCATTCTATTGTTTAATTTTGATTTAATTAACCAAAATATGAACAATAAATCCCAGTGGTGCTTAATTTCTCAGCGAATTCTACCAATAAGACATGATCTGAATGGAGCATCCATGTAATTTGCAAGGAATGATCTTTACAAAATGTCACTCCTTTTCCCCATTGGATTATGTGCCACATTAAAAAGCTAGCACTGACAGATCCCAAGAGTTGATATTTCTTATGTACAGATATAAGAATAAGTGTCTTTCAAGCCATATCAAACAGATATAGGCATATACATTGGAGTAGTGGTAACTGCTAAACAGAGGATCAGTAATCCAGAGACCCAGGCTAATGTCCATGCCCTTAAATTCCACTACAGCCGCTAGTGGAATTTGAATTTCACAAATTAAAGTTTAGTTATTAGTGTCACAAGTAGGCTTACATTAACACTGCAATGAAGTTACTGTAAAAATACTAACATCTGGGATGGAATTCTCTGGCCGCTCATGGCGGTGGGATTCTCCGCTCCTACCCACACTGCGCTCCCGCTCTCACAGGTTTCCTGCCAGCGTGGGGTGAATTCAATAGGAATTCCCATTGACAGCAGCAGGAGCGGAGAATCCTGCAGCTAGTAATCAATGCACTATCTCCTGCAGCAGGAAGGCCGGAGAATCTCACCCCTGGAATTGAAAACTCGCCTCAGTAATTGTGACCATCTGGGTGCAAAAACTCATCTGGTTCACTAGAGTCACAGGGTCACTGAGGTTTACAGCATGGAAACAGGCCCTTCAGCCCAACTTGTCCATGCTGCCCTTTGTATTTAAACCCCTAAACTAATCCCAATTGCCTGCATTTGGCCCATTTCCCTCTATGCACATCTTACCCATGTAACGATCTAAATGCTTTTTAAAAGACAAAATTGTACCTGCTTCTACTACTGCCTCTGGCAGCTTGTTCCAGACACTCAACCACCCTCTGTGTGAAAACATTGCCCCTCTGGACACTTCTGTATCTCTTCCCTCTCATCTTAAACCTATGCCCTCTAGCTTTAGACTCCCCTACCTTTGGGAAAAGATATTGACTCTCTCGCTGATCTGTGCCCTTCATTTTTTTATAGATCTCAATAAGATCACCCCTCAGCCTCCTACGCTTCAAAGAAAAAAGTCCCAGTCTATCTAACCTCTCCTTATAACTCAAACCATCAAGTCCCGGTAGCATCCTAGTAAATCCTTTCTGCACTCTTTCTAATTTAATAATATCCTTTCTATAATAGGGTGACCAGAACTGCACATAGTATTTCAAGTGTGGCCTTATCAATGTCTTGTACAACTTCAACAAGGCATTCCAATTCCTGTATTCAGTGTTCTGACCGATGAAACCAAGCATGCCAAATGCTTTCTTTACTACTCTGGCTACTTGTGACTCTACTTTCAAGGGGCCATGAATATGTACCCCTAGATCTCTTTGTTCTGTAACTCTCGCCAATGCCCTACCATTAACTGAGTCAGTCCTGCCCTGGTTTAATCTACTAAAATGCATCACCTCGCATTTGTCGAAATTAAACTCCATCTGCCATTCATCAACCCATTGGCCCAATTGGTCAAGATCCCGTTGCAATCGGAGATAACCTTCTTCACTGTCCCAATGCCACTAATCTTAGTGTCATCTGCAAACTTACTAACCATGCCTCCTATAATCTCATTCAAATCATTAATATAAATGACAAATAACAGTGGACCCAGCACTGATCCCTGAGGCACACCGCTGGTCACAGGCCTCCAGTTTGAAAACAACTCTCTACAACCATCCTCTGGCTTCTGTCAAGAAGCCAATTTTGCATCCATTTAGATACCTCACCCTGGATCCTGTGAGATTTAATTTTATGCAACAACCTACCATATGGTACCTTATCAAAGGCCTTGCTAAAATCCATGTAGGAACATCAACTGCACTGCCCTCATCTATCTTCTTGGTTACCCCTTCAAAAAACTCAATCAAATTTGTGAGACATGATTTTCCACTCAGTAATGTCCTTTGAAGAAGGAAATCTGCTGTCCTCAGCTGGTCTGGCCTATACGTGACTCCAAAGCAATATGGTCAGCTCTTAACTGCCCTCCGAAATAAAACCAGGAGCAGAAGTAGGCCATTCCGCCCATCGAGTCTGCTCCGCCATTCACGACTAATCTGAAATGGAAATCCTCAACTGCACTTTCCTGCCTTATCCCCATAATCTACTTGCTGCTTCACAGCTCCAGAGACCTGGGTTTGATTCCCAGCTTGGGTCACTGTCTGTGTGGAGTTTGCACATTCTCCTCGTATCTGCGTGGGTTTCCTCCGGGTGCCCGGGTTTCCTCCCACAGTCCAAAGATGTGGGGTTAGGTTGATTGGCCGTGCTAAAATTGCTCCTTAGTGTCCTGAGGTGCACAGGTTAGAGGGATTAGCGGGTGAATATGGGAGTAGGACCTGGGTTGGACTGTGTTCGTACAGACTTGATGGGCCAAATGCCCTCTTTCTGCACTGTAGGGTTTCTATGAACGCTTGATTCCCTTACTGATTAAATATCTGTATCTGTCAGCCTTGGACATACTTAACCATCCATGGCCTAGCTAACCACTCAGTTCACAGGCAATTTGTGTGAACCGGGCAGTTAGGGATGGACAACAAATACTAGTGGGAACGGCGCCTATGCCTCATGATAAATAAGGGGCTGGCGGGGGGGGGGGGCAGAAAAATGAGTTTGCCAACATTTAGTCTGGAAAAATGATAAAAGTAAGAAGAAGCAAGTTTTCATACACATCTAGGCAACTTGTACCAATTGGATTGATCAGTGAAGTACTGTTCTGCCCAAGGCAATGCCTTGGGGTTGGATATCTTTTTATTCTAGGCAAAAATAACTTGAATCAAACTGTATAAATCATACTTGTTCTGCAGTTTTTCTTTGTTTCTCCTTGGGTCCATATCAATTTTCAGCCTTTAATGGAGTGTGTGCAAAAAGGCAGAGGCCACGATTAAGAATGAAGCAGCTGGAAAATTGCTGCTTCTGGTCGAATTCACATTAAAAAGAGATAGATTATTGTTCGAATTTGTTCAGGAAGCCTTTTGCTGCCAAAGCCAATGCTATTAGTGGCGGAATTGCAGAAGTGCATTGTATCAAAGTTGCTTAACAGGATCTAACACATTAAATAAAGCCTGCTTATCACACTTCCCATATTATCGCTTCAATTTGTCACGCGTCTTATCCCTTTGGCATATCAGTTGGACAAGCAACTTGGAAAGATCTGTAAGGATGACAGAGAGTAACCTGAGACTGCAGTTCCGCCTTCCAGAATGGAGTCTGTTCTCTTTCTCTCAACGATTTGTGTGGTGGTGCCTAGTCCTTTCCCTTGTACATCAAAGTTGAACAGGAAACATTCTCTGCCATAGTTTTAGCTGGTGACACAGCCTGATCTTGACCTTAAAGACAAGTGATGGCTATTCTGCAATTCTGGTCAGGTTATTGTGAAGCAGATAAAAGAACTCGCGGATCTCGTTAGCATATACTTTGAAATCTATTTTGTATGCAGCTTGGTAAATGATTTCAGGGACACTCATCATTGTTTGAGAAGTACCCAAAGTGCGTGGAGATATGCTGTTCTATTCTTGTAAAAATGTGCCTCAGAACTCAAAGCGACTGAAGCAATGATATAAAGACAATGAATATTGCTCATCAATCACACAGTGTATTGTGTCCCACATAATTAGGTCTTATTCAGCTTCCAATCTTAATTATGAGAAAGGACAGTTACAAGTATAGGATTCGCAGAACCTTTACAGTTACCAGAATTCAAAGCAACTTGTTTTAAAATAGATCAGTCATCATGGACAATCACATCAAGTGTATTATTTTGAACAATGAAAAGATGAGAAATGATTAATAGTCACGCTGACGAGATGGATGTTTCTCCTGTTGTATTGGTTGTAAAGCTAATTGTGCTCAAATGATTGTGCTCTTTCAACTATGCAACCTTTCAAAAGAAGGCAAGGGAGTTGTTTTTTTTACTGGCAGTTGAAAGAGAAGTGGCAGCACATTACGTCTCCATCAGGTACGTGGGGCCAACGCTCCTTGCATGTTCCTCTCATGGATCATCAGGGCAGCACAGTGGCACAGTGGTTAGTACTGCTACCTCACAATGCCAGGGAACCAGGTTCAATTCCCTGCTTGGGTCTGTGCAGAGTCTGTACATTCTCCCTGCATGGGTTTCCTCTGGGTGCTCTGGTTTTCTCCCACAGTCAGAAAGATGTGCTGGTTAGGTGGATTGGCCATGCCAAATTCTCGCTCGTTGTACCTGAGCAGGCACTGGAGTGTGACGATTAGAAGATTTTCATAGTAACTTCATTGCAGTGTTAATGTTGGCCTACTTGTGACACTAGTAAATAAACTTTCAAACCATCCTGACTTGGAAGTATGTCAGCATTCTTATGTTACTGCAGCTCCTGCCAATGCAAATGGCCGTGCAAGATAGCCACTAATACCCATCTGCACATGTACATTGGTCCGTGCATGCTCAGATATCCAGTGACTTCCCTGCTGAATCCTGTAGCTTGGAACTTGGAGTGGCAGATGGGGGAGGAAAGGATTTGCAGATGAGGACATTTAAATCCTATTCTTCAGGGAAATTTTACCACAGTCATGTTAGTGAGTGTTTCTAAACTTACATGCAATACATACAATCCATGCAGTGCAGAAGGTGGTCTTGGGCCCATTGAGTCCGCACTGATAACAATCCCCCCCAGCCTCTATTCCCGTAACCCCGCATATTTATCCTGCTAATCCCCCTAACACTAGGTCAATTTAGCATGACCAATCAACCTAACCCGCACATCTTTGGACTGTGGGAGGAAACCAGAATATCCAGAGGAAACTCACACAGAGAGTGACCTGAGGCCAGAGTTGAACCCGGGTCCCTGGCACTGTAAGGTAGCAGTGCTAACCACCGTGCTACCCTGCTGCCCAAACTCTGCCTCACTATCCCACTAACAGAAGTGGATTGTCTAACATTCACAACAAAATACGTGTTTAAGGGTAGCACAGTGCCTCACAATGCCAGGGACCCAGGTTCGAATCCAGCCTTCGGTGATTGTGTGGAGTTTGCATGTTCCCCTCTGGATGCTCTGGTTTAATTCAGGTGCTCCGGTTTCTACCCACACTCCAAAGATGTGCAAGTTACGTGAATTGGCCATGCTACATTGCCCCTTCATGTCCAAAGATGTGTAGGTTAGGTGGATTGGCCATGATAAATTGTCCCTTAGCATCCAAATGTTTGCAGGTTAAGCAGAAGGCAGTAAACTAACAAGTTCCTTGTTGAAACCCATCTATTGAATGGTAGATTTTGAACTACCACAGCAAGAATGCACAGGTTCAAGAAAGGCCAGGGCTCCTTTGCAGCCAACCACCATTGCTGAGGTGTCAGTACAATCCCTTATGCATTGTGGAGAGATGCAATATTATACATTACTGAGGAATGTCTCCTTTAGAGAGTAAGTGGTGGATTAATCACCTTAAACTAAGCAAATGAGGAGGCACTCATTTGTCTTCAGACATTTACATTTGCTAAATACATCAGCTGTTCTTATAAATTTAACTGTAGTTAATAATAACATGACAACAGAGAATGAATGAGAGAATGGAAGGTGAACCTTGTTGACTGGAGATATGCATTGCCAAATCTTTTCATCTTGTACTCATTAGGACAAATGCAAGAATGCCAAATTTCAAACAGTCACATCTATTTATACCACAGGACAAAAAAGTGCTGATTGGTTGGCATGTCAACTCTGCTTGGCCGAGGCATTGCCTTGGAGGTAGCAATGGGGAATTACAGGCTCCCCGTGCTGTTTGGTAACTCAAAAAAGGCACATGGCTTGACCGTATTCCTTTCCACATACAGGATCCCCATGTATGAATGAATGACACGACTAACAAGCATAAATGAGTCATGTGATGAGCTTGACCGATTAATCTAAATTTATTGAGTAAAGCTATTGGCATACTCAGAATTGTTCAGCGGGTTCAGCCCAATCCCAAATCACAGCCAGCAGTAGACATTTTGCTTTGCCAATGAATCAGCATGCTTTCCTCCTCTAATACAAATAGCTGTGATTGTCTGAAATTTGGTATTCTTGCATTTGCCCAAATGAGCACCAGATGAAATGTTTCAGCAATGAAAGACTGAGCATGAAAATGTTAGGACCAAGTCAACTGGGCACTTTGCCCCTCAGTGGGGAGTATAGTTGTCACTTCTACAAAAGCATCTTTTAAAATCAGATACGGGTGTTGCTGGCTAGGCCAACATTTATTATCTTAAATCATAGAATCATAGAACCAAACAGTGCAGAAGGGGCCCTCCAGCCCATCCAGTCCACACCGACACATTAGAAACACATGAACTCCCACCTAATCCCATCTGCCAGCACCTGGCCCATGTGCTTGAATGTTATGGTGTGCCAACTGTTTATCTAATACTTTTTAAAGGATGTGAGGCAACCCGCCTCTACCACTCTTCCAGGCAGCGCTTTCAGAACTATCATCACCCTCCAGGTAAAAAGGTTTTTCCTCACATTCCCCCTAACCCTACTGCCCCTCGCCTTGAACCTCTGTCCCCTTGTGACTGACCCTTCAACTAAGGGAAATAGCAGCTCCTTATCCAATCTGTCCTTTTCTCTCATAATCTTGTACACCTCGATCAGGCCTCTCCTCAGTCTTCTCTGCTCCAGTGAAAACAACCCAAGCCTACGTAACCTCTCTTCATAACTTAAATTTTACATCCCCGGCAGCATCCTGGTGAATCTCCCCTGCACCGTTTCCCTTGAGAAGGTAATGGTTTGCTGCCTTCTTGAACTTACTGCAATCCCTGTGATGGAGGTGCACCCACATCGCGGTTAGCAGAGAATTCCACAATTTTGACGTAGCGGTAGTAAAAGAAAGACACTATATTTCCAAATCAAGGTGGGAGTGGCTTGGAGAGGAACTTCCATGTCGTGGTGTTCCCATGCGTCTGCAACCCTGAGAGTCACAAAGCCAGATTAATGTTTGGTCTTGACAGCTTGACGAGCATTCTTTCAGTCCTCTTTTATTCATTTAGGAATTATGGGCGTTGCTGGCTGGCCAAAATTTATTGCCCTTGAACTGAATAATTTACAAGGATATTTCAGAAGGCACTTGTAACATCACTAAGCAAAAAAAAATCCTGAAAAGCCTTCAACCTGTTTAAAAATTAGTCTTTGATTTAATTTGACTCGTAAGGTCAGACTACAAAAGGAATTTTAAAAAATGGGACAGCGTGTTGGGTAAATATTGACCTCACGTAACCAGGATGCGAATTCCAATAAGCCCACAACAGTGATGAGATTCATGAGAATTAAACTGGCGCAGGGTGGAAATAAGAACCTCACAAACGCTTAATTCAATATCATTGGCATTGTTCAGCCAATTGTAGAAAATCTAAAGAAAGATTGTGGAAGAAATAGGAATAGTTTTGTTGAGTCAGGTGTACTGGACATCATGTCCCTTCCACAAGCAATCTGTTCTGTGTAGTACCAAATCTGTAGAGAGCTTTTCTTTGAGCAGTAGCTGTTGCTACGACGACTGCCATTTATACCTTCTCTAGAATGTGCTTTTGTTTTAGGAGCTTATCCTATTGCTGTCCTGTGTGCTTGGAATTACAAGTCCTTTTGGTATTCAATCACTGCTGGTGTGGCATGGTGGCACAGTGGTTAGCACTGCCCCGCACAGTGCCAGGGACCCGGGTTTGATTCCCGGCTTGGGTGGCTGCGTGGAGTTAGTACGTTCTCCCCACAGGTTTCTTCTGAGTGCTCCGGTTTCCCCCCACAGTCCAAAGATGTACAGGTTAGGTTGATTGGTAAATTGCCTCTTGGTGTCAGGGGATTAGCAGGGTAAATAAGTTGGGTTATGGGGACGTGGCCTGGGTGGGACTGTGGTTGGTGCAGACAAGATGGGCCAAATGGCCTCCTTCTGTACAGTAGGGATTCTATGCCATCTTTACTCGCCTACTGTCCATCCCATACCTTCCAGCTCTCTGTACCTCTACAAAACCTGCTACATGTCTAATTTGAGTATTGCTGAAAAAAAACGTGTCGAAGTTTGTCATCTGGCACTTCATCAGGATTCACAAGAATATTGATACAAGGGGAAAACACTAATGCAAGCTTGATACTGAGACAGGGCACATCAAAGACCCCTGTGGGGCAATGGCCACCCTGGTCTGATCATTTCACACTCTACATCACAAAAACTCATAAATGAGCCAAAGGCTGTCACATTAGGTCCGATCACAGGATGCTGCCATCAAACCAAAAAGACATGGTTGCACAGTGGTTAGCAGAGCTGTCTCACAGCACCAGGAAGCTGAGTTCAATTCCCAGCTTAGGTCACTGCCTTTACAGAGAATGCATGTTCTTCCCGTGTCTGCATGGGTTTCCTCCGGGTGCTCCGGTTTCCTCCCTCAGTCCGAAAGATGTGCTGGTTAGGTATATTGGCTATGCTAAATTACTCCTCAGTGTACCTGAACAGACGCCGAGTGTGGCGACTAGGGGATTTTCACAGCAGCTTCATTACAGTGTTAACATAAGCCTAATTGTGACACTACTACATAAACCTTCTACCTGTCACACAAATTAGTAACGTGCCAAATGAATTTCATTGCCAGTGTAATGCTAGGTATGTTGGCTATACATCCCAAAGACTGATGGATTGTATCTATTAAACAGCATGTCTTCAACCTCCATTCATGACGACCAAGTTACAGACCGTACCCAATTAGCCCATGCTTCAAATCAAAGTTTCCAACACTAGATGTGATTCCTTGATTGGACAACATTTGTTAAAACATCCACAGGGTGCTAAGAATTATGCTGACAGCCAATTTAAGATTGCCAGTCAGGCTCACAGTACTGGAAGCAACATATTAATACACAGGGTTATACACATGTTCTTTGCAAACAGAAAGAACAGGAATGCACATTGCACTTGTTTCAGTTGACCAAAATAAGAGACAGCCATTCGCTGTTTAATTTTTAGGAAAATGCCTTGACCAATCAGATTTAGGCTGCCTAGTTTTAATTTCAAACAATGCTTGACAGTTAACTGTCAGTCACCTGATAACACCTCTGTCAATCAGAGTCCATTTGCCAACCAATCAGTATTCTCTTCTCACACAGCATAAATTGTTGATTTCCCCTTCTGGTAGGCTTGATGTGACTGCTAGTATTCCTGATGTGTCTCGATGAGTGCAAGACAAAAAGTTTTGACATGCCTCTTTTTTCAGCAATATTCAAGCTCTGAACTACCAAATGACTATTTCTAACTCCATCAATACTGGTGGAAGGTGATCGAACTGTAATGTTAGCCGGAATTAGGCTTGCAGAACAGCATTCTCCATTGGCCTCAGGTGGGATCTTACAAGCCTTGGATGGGCAAGGCAGTATAATTCCAGCTATATCCTGACCTGTCAATTTAGAAGAATGAGGGGAGATCTTATAGAAACATATAAGATTACAAAGGGAATAGGTAAGATAGAAGCAGAGAGGTTATTTCCACTGACAGGTGAAACTAGAAATAGGAGGCAAGGCCTCAAAACAAGGGGGAGCAGATTTAGAACTGAGTTGAGGAGGAATTTCTTCACACAAAGGGTTGTGAATCTGTGGAATTCCCTGCCTAGTGAAGCAGTTGAAACCTCGTTGAATGTTTTTAAGGCAAAGATAGACAGATTTTTGATCAGTCAAGGAATTAAGGGTTATGGTGAGTGGGCGGGTAAGTGGAGCTGAGTCCGTGATAAGATCTTATTGAATGGCGGAGCAGGCTCGAAAGGACAAATGGCAACGCCTGCTCCAAGTTCACATGTTCTTATTTTATCTCCAGTATTTTCTGTTTGCATACTAATGTGCGCAAGGAGGGTAAAATATTCACATTTCTTTCAAACAGGTTGTACTTACGTTGGATTATTTAGCGTCTCATATCTAACAATACTCGATGGAGCGAATCCCAGATATCTATAATTTTGAAATGCCCTATTTTTGCCTTAAAGTACAAGAGGAACTTTCGTTGAAGTGTCAGCTGCACAAATCAATGCCAAACCATACTTGATAATTGCTGAAAATGGATGATCATTCTGCTTTTTGCATTCCTATCTTCAAAGGCACTTTGATTTGTTTGTGAACTAAAGCGAGAGATACAACATAATTATATTTTTAGGTTCATGTTTTGGCTAACTCCCCGAGAAGAAGATATCAGGCCCAATCCAACACAAGGAGATTTGATTGATCACTTTTTGTAATAATGTTGAAGGCAACTCGTAGTAGCTCCAAGTTATACTGGGTTTATTTGCCTGACAGTTGTACATATAAAGTTCATTAGTCTCACAAATAGGCTTACATTAAGACTGCAATGAAGTTACTATGAAAATCCCCTAGTAGCCACACTCTAGTGCCTGTTTGGGTACACTAAGGGAGAATTTAGCATGCCCAATGCACCCAAGCAGCACGTCTTTCAGACTGTAGGAAGAAACTGGAGCACCCGGAGGAAACCCACCTGGACACAAGGAGAACATGCAAATTCTGCACTGACAGTGACTCAAGCCAGGAGTCGAACCCGGGTCCCTGGTGCTGTGAGGCAGCAGTGCTAGCCGCTGTGCCCAAACTCCACTCCCCTCAGATTGTGTGGTTTCTCAATCCTGGATACGGTCAGCATGGTAGCACAATGGTTAGCACTGCTGCCTCACAGCTCCAGGGGCCTGGGTTCAATTCCCGGCTTGGGTCACTGTCTGTGAGGAGTCTCCACATTCTCCCCGTGTCTGCATAGGTTTCCTGGGGGTGCTCTGGTTTCCTCCCACAGTCCTAAGCTGTGTGGATTAGGTGCATTGGCCAGGGTAAATTACCCCTTATTGTCCTGGGATGCATAGGTTGGAGGGATTTGTCAATATGTGGTGTGATGGGGATAGGGCCTGGGTGGGATTGTTGTTGGTGCAGACTTGGTGGGCCGAATGGCCGCCTTCTGTACTGAAAGATTTCTATGATTTCAATGATGTCATGCCACAATGTGTTTAATAACCTCATCAGGGCAGTCAGAGCGAGTGGCATGCCATATTCAGGTGCTAATCACCTCACGCCAACATCCCCCGTCCTCTCCTGCACGGACCAACAAATTGAGGGCCCCTCTCTCACGAGGCACCTTCTCACATCCCCAACTGAGCAGCCAATACTGACACTCACCCTCAGCTTATTGCCACCTCACACTGAGGTGAGTGCTGGGTTATGCTGGGGGTAGGCATCAGTGAGGAGAGTGTAAGTACGAGGTTTGAGATATTGGTGGGGGGAGAGGCTTTGATCTTGTGGCGGCTATGGAAGGCGGTGGAGGGGTGATTTATAGGGGACTCCCAAGGAAGGCCACTACCCTCCCCCTGACCAGCTCGACACAAGCCCATGCTTGGTTTCTCACCGTGCATGGGCCTCCCCTTGTGCAGGTAAAATAATGGTGGGTTTGGGGAGATGCCCTTAGTGGGCCATTAATTGATCAGATAAGAGCCTCAATAGGCTCAAAGGAGGGCAGGTTGCTGACATTTCCAGTGCCCAAATAGAATTTGAGATAGGTGAGGGGTGAACATGGAGAAAGCGGGAAGAGCAAGCACTGCTTTTTATGAATTCCCCCACCTTCAAGCCTGCCAGCTAGGGAGTGTAAAATCCAACTCAATGTCTTTCGATCTCCCACAAATCCTGCTCGAGCCTGTCAGGGGCTGGTACAGGAAGAGGAAAAAGACTCCTTGTAAGGCTGGGAGTAGATGGCAGAAGGACTGGCAAATGCCTCATGCCAACCCTCCAGCAACTCAGATACTTATTCCTTGGCGGGGCATACAAGATGGCCATCTGGGTATCACATGGTGCATCATACTGTTCTGGCAAGCAGGACCTGGAGAGCAGACCTCTGTACATCTATCTCAAAGTGCCAAAACTGCATATCTGAGGACAACATTGGCCCTGAATTTGCTGCCAGTGGGAGCTGTAGTTGCCGTAGTGATGACACATAATGGCATATGCCACTATTAAGATGTTAAAGGCCCAGGAAGAACTGAAGTCGTGCATTTAAGTTATAGGCTTACATGTTTGTGATACTCAACTGTGAGTCTTGTCAAAATCAATCTTGCTGCTCAGTGCTCCATTGCACTCATTGTCAAGCAAGTCACATCCAGTTAGACTGCAAAATAATGGTGGGAATGACCTGCTAATGACATGATTTATGTCCAATACGTCATTCCCAGCCTGGGACACTGAAAAAGGGACATATAGAGGCCACGGTGCCACCCCTAACAGTCTGGAAATTGTTCGAGAAATGATTTATCTTTTTGCATCCTGTGTAATTAGTCTAATTAATGGCAACCATGTAGAAAGTTACTCAAAAACAAACAGGACAACTCATTGGATTCTGTGGGGTAAGGTTAACTTGTTAGCATTCTTGGCATGGAGCCTGGCTAGAGGGAACACTGTGAGGTTTGTAAGGTTCAAACTTAAAGACCTCCCAGTGTTTGAGTTATTCACTTAAGTACAAGATATAATAGACTTTAAAACAAAAAAAAATTAAACGTTGGGAGGGATTTTTGTGCACTAAATCAGATTGGGACAAAGGTGGGAGACCGGAGAAGCTTTTTAATAAAGTTTATTTATTATTAGTCACAAGTAGGCTTACATTAACACTGCAATGAAGTTACTGTGGAAATCCGCTAGTCACCACACTCCACTGGGAGGCACCTGATCAGGTACACTGAGGGAGAATTTAGCATGGCCAGTGCACCTAACCAGCATGTCTTTTTGACTGTGGGGGGAAACTGGAGGAAATTCACACAGACACAGGGAGAATGTGCAGACTCCGCACAGACAGTGACCCAAGCCGGGAATTGAACCCGGGTCCCTGGCACCATGAAGCAGCAATGCTAACCATTGTGCCACCATACCGACCAGAAATGGCACCAACTGCTTACATATTGGTCTATAAGATAAATGCAAAATACTGCAGATGCTGGTATCTGAAATGAAACAAAAAGTGCTGAAAAATCTCAGTGGGTCTGAAGAGAGAACAGGGCCAACGTTTCAAGTCTGGATGACCCTTCGTCAGAGGGTCTGTCTGATGAAAGGTCATCTGGATTTGAAACATTGGATCTTTTCTCTCTCTACAGATGCTGTCAGACCTGATGAGATTTTCCAGCATTTTTCTGTTTTGGTATGTATTGGTTCAATAACTGGTGCGTAATGGCTTTATTTTTGATTTTCAAGGACGCAAAGGGCAGCAAAGTGAAGGCGTCTTCACTTAAGTGGGTGCACTTATGTGATTAGGGGCCTCATTAAGAACTCACCTTCTGATCTTGGGAGATTTTGAGGGGAACAGGCAGTCATTGGGAGCCGTGTAATGTTGAACACCTCCAGTTTGTTGCCGACACGGTTGGCAGCATTGAGAAGGTTTGATGTGATTTAAAAAGTGGAAATCTGTTTGAGAATATTGTGCAGCAATTAAATTTTAACGACGGCAGCATTTCCCACGCCAGTTTCAAGCTCTCCGTCTGCCTTGACCAGTGTGAGGGAACGTATGTCTTCCTCTTCTTAAAACCATTCACAAATGGCAGCCACAGTAAGGTCCACTTCCCTGGTGCCCTGCCTCCTTCCCTGCCCCTCCACTCATTCTGGACTCCTCACCAATTAGGCTTCCGCCTTGGGGAAAATGCTGCTCAGTTCCTGGTTTGTACTGGGGATCGTGATCGCAATCCAGAAATGAACCTTTGCTTTCCAATCTGTGCTGTGAAAATCTGACCTTTATCATCAGTGATGTCCACTCAAGACCCATCAGCCTTTATAACCATCTGTAATCATAAGGTGGCCAGTGATCACACTGGCTAATCCTTACATCAGAGGCACAAAAGTACGTTCTTAGGGGTGGCACAGATTTCTAGAATAGGTGCTTCTGAAGGATAATCAAAGCAGTCACAGGGCCTATCAGAGAATATAAAGGCTGGTTATTATGCCTGGTGGAACAAAACTAATACTTGAAAGATGTGATTAGGATGTGATTGCACTACAGTGTGTACCGAGGAGTTTCACCAGGATGCTGCCTGGGCTGGAGCCTTTCAGCAATGAAGAGAGGATGGCTAGACTGGGATTGTTTTCCTTGGAGAAATGAAGGATGGGGGGGGGGGCGGATGGGGGGGAGCTGATCGAGATGTACAAAATTATGAGGGAATAGCTGGGGTTGATAAGAAGAAACTTTTCCCCATAGTAAAGGGGTCAGTAACCAGGGGGCATCGATTTAAGATACTTAGAGGGGATTTGAGAAAAAGCTTTTTCATCCAGAGGGTGGTAGGAATCCAGAACCGCTGCCTGAAGGGGTGGTAGAAGCAGGAACCTTGACAATATTTAAGAAGCATTTCGATGAGCACTTGAAACGCCTAAAGCGTACGAGGCTATGGAAAATGGGATTGGACTAGATGCTTGACTGCTGGCTCAGACATGATGGGCCAAAGGGCCTCATTCTGAGCTGTAAAACTCTAAGGACTGGATTTTCCAGCCGTGCTCACCCCAAGACCAGAAAATCCCATCCATGGTTCACAAATCATTGCATGGTTCGTGTCCTGCCTGCTACGATTCTGTGGCAGGCGGGATGGGAAAATTCCTTCCGAAAACTCTAAACTATCGAAGATGATCATGACTTAGTGAGACCGTATTAGTCAGCAATCCATTTTCCAATTTATTTTGATACAAAGTCAAGGGTGCAAAACGGGCATTGATATTCATTTTATACAATAATAGAAAAACTACTTACGCTCGTAGCTAACATACAATATTTTTACAAGTATATGATAATGCTACTAAATGAATGAAGACCAGAAAGTGCTGGCTGGAGCAGAAGAAAGGTTTTACCTAAAGGGAAAACATTACTGAAATTGGAAGACCCTGATTCAGGATACTGGGCAAAGAAACATTTGTGTGAAACTTCAGTGGAGGTTTTCAGTCTCTCTGCTGCTCTGGAATGAAGGAGTGTTAGTGATCTCTTGCAGTGGTTACCTAGTCTATTTATTAGGGTATAATAGACTGTGAGACACAAATGCAAGGAAGTCTTTGCAAAGTGCAGGTTGAGTTGAGCTGACACTTTCACTGCTCCTGTGTTGCTTGAAGAACTAGTTTCTAATTTAGTCTGAAAGCACTGACTGAAGTGAGGAACCGCTTGCTTTGACAACTGAAATTGAGACAAACGGCAATTATTAACTTTCAAAGGCATATTTAGAACACACATGGACTCTCCAATACTTTTGTTACCCTGTTTTCTTTGAATAGAAGCAAAAATGGATGTTAATTTTTTAAAAATGTATTCATTAGTGTCACATGTAGGTTTACATTAACGCTGCAATGAAGTTACTGTGAAAATTCCCCAGTCGCCACACTCCAGCACCTGTTCGGGTACACTGAGGGAGAATTTAGCATGGCCAATACACCTAACCAGCCCATCTTTGGACTGGGAGGAAACCAGAGCACCCGGAAGAAGCCCATGCAGACATGGGGAGAATGTGCCAATTCCACACAGACAGTGACCCAAGCTGGGAATCGAACCTGAATCCCTGGTGCAATGAGGTAGCAGTACTAACCACTGTGCCGCCGTGAGTACAGTAAGTATTGGCAGAAAGTGGTGTTGTGGGAATGTCACTGGACTAGTAATCCAGAGACCCAGCACACGGGTTCAAATCCCACCATTACTGCTGGAACATTCAACAATTGAAAAAACTACTCTCAGTAATGGGACGGCACGGTGGCACAGTAGTTGGCACTGCTGCCTCACAGCGTCAGGGACCCGGGTTCAATTTTGGCCTTGGGTCACTGTCCGTATGGAGTTTGCACTTTCCCCCTGTGTCTGTGTGGGTTTCCTCCGGGTGCTCCAGTTTCCTCTCACGTTCTCCAAAAATGCATGGGTTAGATTGATTGGTCATACTAAATTTACCCTAGTGTCAATATGTGCTGTTATGGGAATAGGGCGTGGGTGGAATTGTGGTCAGTGCAGTCTCAATGGGCCGAATGGTCTCATTCTCCACTGTAGGGATTCTATGATTATGATTATATGATTCTAATGGTGACCATGATTATCTTAAAAACACATTTTGTTCACCAATGCCTGTCAGGGAAGGAAATCTGCCACTCTTAGCTGGTCTGGCCTACACGTGAATCCAGACTGCCCTTTGAAATGTTGTGGCAAGCCACTCAGTTCAAGGGACAAGTAGCAATGGGTAACAAATGCTGACCTTGCCAGTGATGGCCCATGTGATGTGAAAGCCTTTCTGTATGCATAGCCGGTCTTAATGCTGCGTACAATAAATTCATGAAATTGGTCTACAAGGCAGCGTGCTTATGATAGTTAGTGCGTCCACTTAGCATCAATATGTCCCATACAATGTCAACCAGAAACAATGGCCGGATTTCTCTAATGTCCATCACAGCTGCCAGTGAGGATAAAAAAATTAGCGCTCAGGCAGCAGGACTGGAGAACACCTGAGCGTTGCAGCCAATATATATAAATCTAAGAACACAGGAGCATGGTAACATAGTGATCATGTTACTGGACTGGTAATCCAGGAGTCTAAATTAAGGAGCTGGAGATACGAGTCCAAATCCCATAAAGGCAGCTGGGAACTCTAAATTCTATCAATTAGATCAATCTGAAATAAAAAGCTAACACCTCAAAACGGCCAGGTTGTTGTAAAAAAGTCCATTTGCTTCAGTAATGCCTTTTAGGGAAGGATGTTTGCCACACATAGCAAGCCACTCCAGATGAATGGCTTGACTCATAACTGCCCTCTGGATTTTGCTGTGCTGAAGAAAGTGGCTTTTCACCAGCATCTCAGAGGGAATTAAGAATGGGCAATAAATATGGTTGTACTGGTGAAACCCATATCCTATAAATGGATAAAGAAAACATAAAATTATCAACAAAATCTCCCATTGGTATTTGCAGAATCAAAACAACATCTTTCCTCAGACATGCTTAACAAAATGCATATCACATGGGAAAATAAGTCTTTTCCAGTGGTAAGCTGCTCTGTGTATTTTTTAAAAATATGCATCCTCATTATGTTTGCTTTTTGCAAAAAGAAAATAAGGACTTGCATTTATGTAGCACTGACCTTAGCAAGTCCTAAAGCTATTTACAATCTGTAAGGTTCCAGCCAAAGTGCTGTCACCATTGGAGTGCAGGAAACACTAAGTGCATAACAAGCTCCCACAAGGAGCAATGACAAGAGAGAGATGATAGTCTACATGGCCATCACAACAACTATGGGGGTGGAATCATCGCTAGATCTCCCCATGGGCTGAGTGGAGTACGAGCTTCTGGATTGAACAAATGGTGACTCACTTGACAGAAGAGTTCAGAGGGGGTTTTTAACCTGTTGTTCAACCCGTGTCGTAAGCCCTGAGGTAGAGATTACCTGACTGTGGCCTTTCTCTTTGGTGCGCAATGAAGGGTGTTTGATAACATGAAACTGGCATTTGAGGGTAGCTCGGTGGCACAGTGGTTAGCACTGCTGCCTCATAGCTCCACGTACCCGGGTTCAATTCCAGCCTCAGGTCACTGTCTGTGTGGAGTTTGCACATTTTCCCCGTGTCTGTGTGGGTTCGCTCCAGGTGCTTTGATTTCCATCCACAGTCCAAAAACGTGCAGGTTAGATGCTTTGGCCATGCTAAAATTGCTCCTTGGTGTCCCGGGATGTGTAGGTTAGAGGGATTGGTGGGTGAATATATAGGGTTACAGGGATAGGGCCTGGGTGGGATTGTTGTCAATCCAGACGTGATGGGCCAAATGGCCTTCTTCTGACTGTAGGGATTCTATGATAGTCTATGACTGATTTCCTACATTGGCGATGAGGAGAATTTTTCTTCCTCCTCCTTCCCTTGTTGCCACACATATCTAGTCCAATGGCTTTTGATGCTGAGAATCTAGGGACTGTTTAGAGTCAAGGCAGAGGCCATTGTTCCCAATGGTGGAGATACTGGGACTGCCAGCCAATTCGCTGGTTTGTTGCTTTCTGAGCTGTGACTTCCTCCTGAGCGAAGGGCAAAATTCTTGCCTCCAACCAATCATCCCTTACTTGGCTGGGGATGGGTGGGGAGTGGGGGGGGGTGGCGGTAGCCAGTAGGAGGCATTCTCTCCCCAGATCAATAGGTGGTGGGATGGGGAACCCCGCCATCAGAGCAAATGCCAGGGCTGAAATTGTAAGCAAATATCAGGTTCTGTATTTCTCATTCTTTCTCTAGCACAACCTCTGGATGTGAGGAATTATAAGAATGAGATAAAATTCCTCCATGGCCTTACCTATCCAAATTTCTGTCATCTCCTCAAGCTCCACAACCTTCTGCACTTCTCTGACCCTGGTCTTTTGACTTTCCCTGATTTGAATTACTCCGGCGATAAAGCTGCCACGATCATAAACTTCCAGAAAAATCCCTCCCTAAACTGTTCCACCTGTCTAACTCTCTACCCTCCTTTAAGCTGTTTCTATCTACCACTTACCTCTTCAACCAAGCTACCCTAATATAGCCTATGTGGATCGGTGTAAAATTTTGTTGATCACACTTGTGGTGATTGTCCTTTGAAGGGCAACACAGCAGAGTAAGGGTCACCTGGTCTGGGTGACCAATGGGGTCTTGGAGTGGGGAATCATCCCAGGAGGAGGAGTTCTCCAGTGTAGAGGTATTTTGGGATTAGCTGCAAACATGCAGCTCCCTTAGACAATTCATAAATAAATCCCTTTTTGTTCTACTCATGAAGTCTCCATAAGTGCACCATTACGATAATCCTGCAAAGAGCACTGGAATGTTTGAATAGAATCTCTACAGTGCAGGAGGCCACTTGGCCCATCGAGTCTGCACTGACTCTCTCAGACCGAGTATATTACTCAGGCCTCTTGCCACCCTATCCTTGAAACCCCAAGCATTTGACTATCGCTAATCCACCTAACTCTTGGGACACCAAGGAGCAATTTAGCATGGGCAATCCACTTAACCAGCATGTCTTTCGGACTGTGGGAGGAAACCAGAGCACCCGGAGGAAACCCACACAGACACGGGGAGAACGTGCAGACTCCACACAGACAGACAGTCACCCAAGGCTGGAATTGAACCCGGGTCCCTGGTGCTGTGAGGCAGCAGTGCTAACCACTGTGCCACCGTGCTGCCATATTCCATTATCTTAAATGAGAACAAGGTAAAGCTTGTCAAATATACTTGCTACTTGCATGATGTCCAACTTTCTGTCCTGTGTGACCTCCAAGCCAGCACTTGGATGAATTAACTCAGGTATTCCTGTCAAACAGGGTCATCAACCACAAAAACTCTCACAAGGAAGTGTCTTTTTTAAACTACCAGCATTGGTTGTCCTGTCGCCTAAAGAACCATCGGGAATGCCTCCCGCCACCATTCACACATTGTTACCCCCAGCTGCTGGTGAATTGAACTTTGATAACCTAGATAAACTACGCACATTGTTCTAAAACTTATTAACTCCCTCTTTAAACACCACCCTTTTTTCTTCTTAGCAAGTTAGGCACCATTTATACGAGAGAGGTATAATCGTAAGGTAAACAACTTGGATAAACGCAGTTTGTTCTCACTGGAACAATGGAGGTTGAAGGATGACCCAATAGAGGTTTACAAGATTATGAGTGGCACAGACAGAGTGGATAGTCAGATGTTCTTTCCTAGGGTATAAAAGTCAAGTGCTAGGGGACATAGGTTTAAGGTGCATGGGGAAAAGTTTAGAGGAGATGTGCGAGGCAAGTTTTGTTTTACACAGAGGGTGATGAATGTTTGGAACATGTTGTCTGGTGAGATGGTGGGAGCAGATACGATAGTGATATTTAATAGGGACAACTAGACGAATACATGAATAGGATGGGAATGGAAGGATACGGACTCTAGAAGTGCATACGGTTTTAGCGTAGGCAGGCATCATGATCGGCACAGGCTTGGAGGGCTGAAGGGCCTGCTACTGTGCTGTATTTTTCTTTGTTCTTTGTAAGCACATCTACAGGTTTTCATTTTAGCGTTAGGCTTTCTATATTAAGTTGCATCATTGGTATTAGGAAACTAAAGACTAAAACCTCGCCCAGTCAATCCTATCGTTGCAACTTTCCAAGTAAGGGATACCAATCCATCTTATCTTATGTTTACAGGCTGGTTTAATGGAGGCAGAGGTTATAAAACAGATGATAATTAGGCCAGAGACAGAGTACACAATTTATGGGAGGCATCACGGGACCATGAGGGCAACATGGCAACACAGCAGTTAGCGCCAGGGACCTGGGTTCGATTCCCGGCTTGGGTCACTGCCTGCACGGAGTTTGCGTGTTCTCCCTGAGTCTGTGTGTGTTTCCTCCCACAGTCCAAAGATGTACAGGTTAGGTGGATTGGCCATGATAAATTGCCCGTTAGTGTCAGTTGGACTAGCTAAGGTAAATGCATGGAGTAATGGGGATAGGGTGTGGGTGGGATTGTGGTCGATGCAGACCCGATGGGCCGAATAGTCTCTTTCTGCACTGCAGGGATTCTATGATTAAAAAATTAAGGAGTCTTTTTAATGAATATAAAGAATTTGATTTGAACTTGCTCAAAGCGAAGGCAAGGCAACGTCAGTCTGATCAATTTAGGATCTTATAATATTGCTCAGGTTGTATTCCCACCACGTTGAACAAGTATAGCCTTTGTATTTTAGAAATTTTTCATCTTCTAATTGAATTTATTTCATAAATATCATAAACATGTATAGCGTGGAACAAGACTCTAGTCTCTGAGTGCCAAAGACTGAATATAATATAAATTACTTACAATGATCTTCTTTCTAATGCAACTTTGTAAGGTGGAGAACACATTTTTGATATTGGAAACCTTTTTAATGAATACCCCGTAGCAATATTTCTGTAGTAAAGTAGAACTGTATTGTGGAATTAAAGATGTGTAGGCTGGTTAGGAGAAAGAGACTACAAAGTAAGTCCTTTAATTGAGTTGATATCAATTCTAGGACAGTGGAGGCAAGAATCCATTATTACATGATTCTAATTTCAGGAGCTGTTTAGATTGCTGATTTAATTTTCCGCTCTGTTGCATCTCTCATAGGACTGCACGTTCCTCAACACTGCGGTCCGACAGCACCTGTGCAGCCCTTGGTTTCGTGTTCGTCCGGCAGGCATCGTGAGCTTTTTAAATTCTGTTGTTTCTACCACATCAGCGCTCCAGGGGAGCAATAGCTGGTGTGAACTCCCCATTGAGTGAGGGCAATGCAAATGGAATGAATCTGCATTCAATGTCATGTTTGTGGTCCAGATACCATGCTGGGTTGAATGCTGGAATGAGGTATCAGTGAGTTGTTGGATGATATCAGGGAATTAGTTAGCCTTGATGAAACTGCATTTGAGATGATGTTAAGAGTCCACCTTAAATTGCCACACTCTTGAAATGAAAGCGCTAAAGATATGGCGGCGGTGGTGGGGAATTAAAACACTCCCGGACAGATAAAGTGGGATGAAAGAGAATTAGCAATGAATTAATAACACCAGCTTACAATGAAAAGTCAAATGTAATGCAACATGCCATTGAAGAAAAAGTGTAGCATTAGCTCGAACGGTCAAGGGCAAGGAATGAGCTTTTTTAACGAGGTTAAAATCTTGATGCAAAATACTTTTATGTGCAGTAAGAAGTCTCTCAACACCAGGTTGAAGTCCAACAGGTTTATTTGGTAGCACGAGCTTTCGGAGCGCTGCTTCTTCATCCAGTGATCACTCATGCTGCCCCTTCATCAGGTGATCAGCCACCTGAGGAAGGAGCAGCACTCTGAAAGCTCGTAAACCTGTTGGACTTTAACCTGGTGTTGTGATACTTCTTACTGTGGCCACCCCAGTCCAATGCCAGCATCTCCACATCATATTTATGTGGGGTACAAAAATACATGTTTGTTAAATACACGTTTTACTGATTGCATTCATCTAACACTAAATTTCATTACTTTTATGATGGCAGATTTACACCGTACACCATTGACATCATAGAATCACTGAATCCCTACAATGCAGAAGGAGGCCATTGAGTCTGCACCAACCACAATCCCACCCAGGCACCACTCCCGTAACCCCACATATTTACCCCACTAATTCCCTGACACTAGGGCAATTTAAAGTTTATTTATTAATCACAAGTAGGCTTACATTAACACTGTAATAAAATTACTGTGAAAATCTCCTAGTCACCACACTCCAGTGCCTGTTCAGGTACACTGAGGGAGAATTTAGCATGGTCAATGCACCTAACCAGCACGTCATGGGCTGAGGGGGGAAACTGGAGCACCCGGAGGAAACCCACACAGACATGGGGAGAACGTGCAAACTTTACATAGACAGTGACTCAAGCCGGGAATCGAACCCAGGTCCCTGGTGCTGTGGAGCAGCAGTGCTAACCATTGTGTCACTATGCTGCCCACAACACAATCAATCAACCTATCCTACACATCTTTGGATGTAACACACACACCAACACACGCGCAGTATGAAGTAATTTCTTAAAGCTACAGTCAGATGCTTTAAACAAGGAATATACAGCTGATAAATGCAAATTAGCTCACCTCAATGAATTGGCTTATAGTAAAATGCTAAACAGTCAGCAGCTCTGACCAAAGGGTTGTAAATAAATAAAAGTTCATCAGTCAGAACGACTCATCAGCAAGTGATCCAGTATTCATCAGCCACTCGCTCAGTCAACCAAAATATTTCCATCAATAATGAAATTAGTCAAAATTCTTTAGACATTTTATTGCTGCATCTATCGCATTCTGTCTTACATTGTTCAGGGACATAGGTTCAATTTCGGCCTCAGGTCACTCTCTGTGTGGAGTTTGCACATTCTCCCCATGTCTGTGTGGGTTTCCTCCCACACTGTCTCTGTAGAGTTAAGTGGATTGGCCACGCTAAATTGCCCCTGTGTAAGTTAGATGGATTAGCCATGGTATACGTGCAGGGTTATGGCTATCGAGTGGGGTGGATAGGCCTGGTTCAGATGCTTTTTTGGAGAGTTGGTGCAGACTTGATGGGTTGAATGGCCTCCTTCTGCACTGTGGGGATTCTATGAATTCGTGCGAGGTAAGCCTAACACTGTAAATCATATCAAGTGCATGTGATAAAGGACACACAGACCCATTAAACAAGATCATGCCATTGATCATGTATGATCAGCCACATCATGGACTTTACACAACATACAGTATGTCACAAAGAAAACATCTCAATGTACAGCATACGTGTCATGGACTTGAAGAGGGAGAAATGCTCATGACTTTGAGACTTTCCAAAGTACTTTATAACCACGTAAGCATTTTCGGAGTGTATAGTCACTGCTGTAATGTAGGAAACTTGTTTGATTGATTCTGTATCCATGTTTTAATTCCATGCTTCCTCCCAATCTTCTTATAACTTAACACATTAATCGGAGGAACAGTGGCACAGGGGTTGGAACTGCTGCCTCACAGAGCCAGGGATGCAGGTTCGATTCCTGGCTTGGGTGACTGTCTGTGCAGAGTCTGCACATTTTCCCTGTGTCCGTGTGGGTTTCCTCCGGTTTCCTCCCACAGTCCAAAACACATGCTGGTTAGATGCATTGGCTGTGCTAAATTCTCCCTCAGTGCACCCGACCAGGGGCCGGAGTGTGGCAACTAGAGGATTTTCACAGTAACTTGATTGCAGTGCTAATGTAAGCCTACTTGTGACACTGATAAAACAAAACAAAAACTTTTAACTTCCTGAATCACACCTCCCCCAAAAGTAAAGTAAGAATTATGAATCTCAGATCAGCAATACAACTTTAACATTGTACACCCTCAGTCAGCAATTTCCTCCACACGGTAACTGCCTCGGCTATTGCAGAACACTCCTCCCCCCGCAAATCATTTAACTGTACTTGCCCTTCTGGAACCCCCCACTAGCTAGTGGCCCCTGTCACCTACCCTGTAAGGGTTGTACCTTTGGAGGTGAATGATGCCCAGAGAAATTATGTTGTACAAGCTTCACTCATTTGTCATGAAAGCTGTAGTCTGGATCCTGCGGCTGCACCAGGGGTTGCTATTTTAACCGACATCCTGCCTATTTTGACACCCACTTAGAGGCCGACCCACTTAGAGGTCAATTTAAGTGGATAAATGGATGAACAAGTTCCCCACTAGATTCTCAGATGAGAATTGGGCAATTGGCAGTTGAAAATTCCTCACTGGGTCTCAGTATTTAAGTTATTGTGATGCCATTGCATAGAACTCCCACAGTGCAGGAGGAGGCCATTTGGCCCATCAAATCTGCACTGACTGTCCGAAAGGGCTCCAGGACCCCCACCCCACCTAACCTTATCCCCATACCTCTGTGCATTTACCATGGTCAAACCATCTAACCTATACATCTTTGGACACTAAGGGGCCAACCCACCTAACTTACACGTCATTGGACATTGTGGTTGATATCTGCGTGTTGAGTAATATTCCTTCTTGTTCATGTTTCTCTGTCTTTTTTTGGCTGACACTTTTTCTGAGACTTTTTTCCTTTCCCGCTATACATGCCTTCTTCTCATCTTCCATGACGTGTGACCTGCTGGGATAGTTTTGCTAACTGGTGTTTGTATGCTGGGCTGCATTGCTGATCCTTATCTATGTTTTTGTTTTGCAAGTCTTTGCTGCATATCTACAACTGAGTTCCCTTGATGTGCTTCTTTGCAATGTTGTGTTTTTGTCTTCCTGTTGTGCTCCTTCCCTTGAGAACTGCCGGCAATCTGCTAAATAGCTGAAAGAGAGAGAATGAACTAAATGTCAGGAGAGGTGAGTGCGTCATAAATGGTCAGAAATAGGGCAAAAGTAGCAGAAAAGAGAGTAATATAGAATGACAGGAAAATGTGTAGGTTAGGAGCAGCCAACTAAATGTACTAGACCAGAGCTGGAGTTGGTGGGGGGGTGGAGCAGAAACAAGGGGCCCGATTTTATCAACAATTTGCACCTTTTTTCGGGTGTGAGGCCTTTATCGCAATCTGCACCCAAGTCTGAGCAGATCATGACGTTGCCGAGGCCTGCGAATGGCACAGATCCGTTTCGCACCCAAATCGAGCTCAACAACGATTTAAATGCATTTAAATGGAATTAATGAACTGCCCGCCCAACTCTATCTGCATTTCCCCCTTTACCACCGTGTTCCCCGATCTGAGACCGCACCGTAATGGACCTGCTAAATCATAGTCTCAGTCGGATGCTCCAACCTCTGAAGAGGGCCTTCACTTATTCCAACGGCTCTCTGACTCAGATCAGTGATGGGGGTGGGGGTGGAGGCGGGTCAGATCTTTCTCTGGTTGGAGAGGGTAGGAGGGGAGTGAGGTCAGATTGCTGTCTGGCAGGGGGGCAAGGAGGGCGGTGGGTCAGATGGATCTCCGGTGAGGGGGGGTGGGGGGGCAGAGGCAGATGGATCTCTGGTGGGGGGGGGGGGCAGGGGGGTCCACTGCCACTCTGCGGGCAATCAGTGGGGGTGAGGGGGCAGGGATGGCAATCAGCCTGGGTAGTGCAGGAGCAGATAAGGGGCGCAGTGATGTGGGTGTGCGTGTCCCTTATCCTCCCCCCCTCCACTACCCACACACATCATTTCCCCCCTTATCCATCCTCCCACTACCCAGACCGATGGCCACACCTGCCCACCACCCCCCCCTCTCTGAGATACACCCTCGCTCTCGCTTTTCGCTCCCGGGCCACTTTCTCCACTTTCTGCGAGCAATCTGACACAGGCGTGCTTTTTCCAATTTTTTTCTACCTGTGCATGCACAGTTCAGAGCTCCAATCGTTCCGGCCACGCTAAGCCCCACCCACAGCGCGAATCGGACTGGAGATGGCTGAGAACGTATGGGGATGCCTGAAAGTGGATTTCTAAGTCGGATCTGTACTACGCCCAGAATCGGCACTTAGAATGAAAATGGTAAAATTGGGCCCAAAGAATTGTAGAATGAAAATTGACAATTTTCACAAATTGACCACACTGTGGATGTTAGAAAATGGGTGAACAAACTGTCAGTGAAGGAAGGAGAGAGGAGAAGCTGGAGTCAAGCAGTGGCAGAGGCAGAAGGCTGGAAAGGGGCAGTTAGGATAACTGATATTAAAGGGGAGCAGGTTGGGTTGACCACAAAATGTCTGAAGTCCATAGTTGCAGAGGACAGGAGTGTGGAACTTTGTGTGCATTAGAATGTGGGCCTCAGTCTTTTTACCGAGTGTTGTCTGTAGAGTACTGAGGTTGAAAGACCAACTTACAGTGGTGTTAGAACACTCAGGGCTAGGTTTTCTGCAGTGGAAGGAAAGAGGTGAGGAAAATGGACAATGTTGTGGATGTGAGGAAAACTGCTTTTGCAAAGGAACAGATCTGAGAGGAAGAGAGAACAGAACAGAATGCTGTAGGTTCTTGCTTTTTTTTGTTATTCATTTGTGGAACATGGGTGTCACTGGCTGGCCAGTATTTATTGCCCAACCTTTGTTGCTCTTGAACTGAATGGCTTGCTAGGCCATTTCAGACCATTTGGCTGTGGTTCTGGAGTCACATGTAGGCCAGACTAGGTAAGGACAGCAGCTTTCCTTCCCTAAAGAAGATTAATGAACCAGGTGGGCTTTTTCCGACAACCGATAATGATTTTACGGTCATCAGATTCTTAATTCCAGATATTTTTTGAAAATTGAATTCATTTCCACCATCAGCCATGCGGGATTTGAACCCAGGGCCCCAGAACATTAGTTGAGTTTCTGGATTAATCGTCTAGCAATAATAGCATTAGGATATTGCCTCCCCTTGTACTATTTGATTTAGGTTGAGAGGACACATAAGAAGGTCAAAGAACGCAAATGGCCTGATGGAAGCTGATGAGAATGATACTGGTTTTGATGGATTTATCTCAAAGGCGTATTTCTCATCCAAGTCCTGAAATTTGAGAGTGTGACAGCAACCTTTGAGCCAATGGTGGAGGTAGTACAGTAGACGTGGAGCTGTTTGGTATCCACGTGGAAGCTGAACCCATGCTTATGATTATGGTTGCTAGTGGATGACACGTAGATAGTGAAGAAGAACCAGTTAAAGCTAGACCCAGGGAGAGACCTTGGAAGAGGATGGAGGTAGGAATATTCAACTACATTTGGCCAGACACGCTAAAGGTAGCAGAGTGGTCAATTAGGAGAATGGGGAAGTCTAGTGAACTGTGAGCACTGGTCATGCAAAATACCATTTCTGAGTTTGACCATTGCAATACTGACGGAAGCCAAAATAAAATGACTCAAATATTTAGCAAGGGAGTTCAAAAGCAAAAACATTTTCCAGAACTGTGGAGAGAAAGGGAATGCTTGATGTCAGCAGATAATTGGAGTTAGAATCCATTGAAACCCTACAGAGCAGAGAGAGGACATTCGGCCCATTGAGTCTGCACTGACAACAATCCCACCAAGGTCCTATCCCCATATATTCACCCGCTAATCCCTCTGAGCTACGCATCCCAGGACACTAAGAGGCAATTTAGCTTGGCTAATCAACCTAACCCGCACATCTTTGGACTGCGGGAGGAAACCCACGCAGACACAGGGAGAAATGTGCAAACTCCACACAGACAGTGACCCGAGCTGGGAATTGAACACAGGTCCCTGGAGCTGTGAAGCAACAGTGCTAACCACTATGGTACCGTGTCACCCCGAGTTGAGTGGTTTAGCAAAGGGTTTTTGACAGGCAAAATGATCACGACTGGGAGGTGACCTGACCAGGGTGTAAAAGATTATGAGGCACGTGGGCAGAGTGGATAAGAAGCAGCTGATCCCTTTTATTTAAAGGTTCAGTAATGAGGGGAGATAGATTCAAGGTGATGGGCAGGAGGTTTAGGGGGGGATGTGAGGAAAAACATTTTTACCCAGAGGGTGGTGACAGTCTGGAATGTGCTGCCTGGGAGGGCGGTAGAGGTGGGTTGCCTCTGGACGAGCACTTAGCACATCATAACATTCAGGGCGATGGGCCAATTTCTGAGAAATAGGAGAGGGGGTTCAGTTGTTTCTAATGCCCGTGTGGATCCAATGGGCCAAAGGGCCTTTTCTGTGCTCTATGATGGCTTAGAAGGAGATGGGATCAGTTGCAGACAAGACAGATGGGATGATGTTGTCAGCAAACGTAGGAGAGTAGAGTATTGAGGTTCAGAGATGAAGTGAGTGATTTCAAGGAAAGAATCTCCGGCGCACTGGAATGTTAGAACTTCACCAGGGAGCAGACTCATAGAGGAGTGGAATTTGGGTAGTCAGATGCAGGCTATAGTAATATCAGGGGAAGCAATGGCCATGATGCTGCTGATCACAATTTTGAACCATAAGACATAGGAGCAGAATTAGGCCACTCGGCCCATTGAGTCTGTTCTGCCATTCAGTCATAGCTGATATTTTTCTCATCCCCATTCTCCTGCCTTTTCCCCATAACCCCTGACCCCCTTATTAATCAAGAACCTATCTATCTCTGCCTTAAATATTCACTCAACGGACACCAGTGTCTGAGAATTCTAATTAGCCGGGATAACAATAGTGATGAGTTATCTTGGGAATCTGTTCATTGCTCAGGAACAGGACTTTGGAGACATTTCGTAGAATCATAATGATCTAGTTTTAGCCATGGGGAGGGACAGACAGTATAATTTGAGGTGATTCAGTCAGGGCTGATAATGGGGGTGGGAGGTGAGAGGCAGGGCATGGAGTAATAGCAGAGCCTGAATAAAGTTAAGAGTATCAATGTGTTGTGGCTCCTGTCTATGGTTTGCTTCATTTGTACAAAGACTTCATTTTCAGATATTTCTGCCTATGAAATTACATTTAAATGCCAAGCTTTTAAAGTTAACTTGACTATATTTTAAAACTCAGCGGGCATGCTGGGATTAGCAAGAAAAATTGACTGCATTTTTGTTTGAAAGTACAACGCCAGCAAAAACAGGCTTTCTCGTAAGCCAGACAAAGCTTTTCAGAAACAGCAGCATTTCATGCCCACAGCTGCAAGGTATCATAACAAACTTCAAAAGCCTGTTTTTTGCAGACAGAGGCAGCATGTACCAAACCATTTCAACACCAGATGAGGGGTGACATATAGTTTTGGAACTGTGTATGTAGCCAGCAATCTATTCTTAAGACCTGTTTGGTGTGTTTTGAGTTCTTTGATCAATGCAGGACTGGCAGACAAGCCAGTCTCTCTCTCTTTTTTTTTCGCTGGTTCTCTCTTCTCTTTCTCTGGTTTTCCTCTTTCTGTTCATTTATGTAATGTTTTAATTTTAAATTCTGCTCAATAAAAGACATTCATCATATCAGTGCCATCTCTGTCTATTGTAAGGAATGAATGGATCCTACACTATGCTAACATGATACTTATTTAGCTGAAGGTGGCTGTTTAATCAAATTTTTAAGTTTGAGCATGCTGGAAGATTGCCCACTTTAGTGAGTTTCTGAGGATTGTTACTAGTGGACCCCTACCTCAACACAATGTTCCAGCTTCATGTCTACTGAACAATCTCCCAACTCCAACATCTGTAGCTTAAAACTGATAATTGCCGAGAGTTCATTCACATCAGTGGTTCAAATCTGCAGCAACTGGAACATAGGGAGCAATTAGAAATACTGATATGAGCAATGACAGGCAAATCACGCAGCTTTTAACTTAATTTATGGATTTTAAAAGATGCATAAGCTGCCAGATAGATCCACGAGAAATAGCTTTGAAGAGCAAGATCATCATTTGGTGGTACAGGACTTGAATATGGCTGAAAAAAGACATTTTGTCAAAGTGCATTTTGCACTCATCAGGATAATCACAGGAATACCAATGTCAGGGGAAACAACAATTTATACAGTATGAGAAGCTGATTGTTTGGCAAGTGGACTCTGATTGGTAGAGGTGTTGCTGTGGAGAATGCACCAGTTGAAGGTGACTGATTGTTAAATGCCAAGCATTGGTTGAAAGTTTAAACCTGGTAACTTGACTCCAGTTGGACAAGACTTTGCTCTGTGGAATGAATCAATGAATGGTTATCACTTATTTTGTTCAGCTGAAATAGCTGCTCTGTAAAGAGCAAGGCCCTATGTATGAATGTATGTAATTTCCGATACAGACAAACGCACCACACTGTGAACCTGACTGATGATCTTAAATTGGTTGTCAGCCCACTTTTTAGCACATTCAGCATTATTTAGCCAATGTTGTCCAATCATGAAATCATGCAAATGTTGGACACTATGTTTGGCATGTTGGAAATATGGGTTAGTTGGGTGCAGTGTGCACTTTGTCCTTTGCAAACAGCAGAAGGGACATGCAGTTTGATACAATCCACCATCTTTGGGATATACGGCCTATATCCCTAGCATTGCACTGGCACTGAAATCGATATACCACAATTCAGGATTGTCCTGATGACTGGAAAATGAAAAGCTTTGACAAAAATGCCTTTTTTCAACAATATCCAAGAGAAAGATCCTTTAACTATTTCAACACGAAGAATGCATAAAATTAGGATCCATTCATTGTAAAACCTCTGTTATAGGGCAACATCAGAGATCATGTCTTTTATATTTTAATTTACAGTCCGTTCATATTTTATTTAGTTTCAGTATAATAGATGCAGGGTGACAGAGCAAGCCCAGAGAGCCATGCCTCACCTCACCAGAGGGAAGGAAAGGGTTAACACAGACAACTAGAAGCCTGCTCTGTTGACAGATAATGAGTAACGCATGCTATCAACTTCTGATGTGCAGGAGATCATTCCGAACTATCATGAACTATCACATAGTCTAGGGAGGTCATAGTATTCTGTAAAACATGATCATCTAGCCGGGGGGGGGAGGGTGGGAGAATGATTAACACGTCGTTGTAAATTGTTTGGGCAAATGCAATGCTTTGACATTATAAATCGGGTAAACAGAATTGTCCAAAGGACTGATTAACAAAGTTGTACTGAACAATGCAGTCTGCAAATGAGATTAGAAGAACCACCTTGTATCCAACTTGATGAATTAATCTGCTAATGTAAACCTCTGACTTGAAACAGTATGAAACAGTATAATAACCTGTATCAATCTAACAGGGGCAGAGAAGGACTCATAGGCAACCTGAGATTTCAGGTCGGAGTCCAGCACTCCCTTGTCCATGTGGAATGAAAACATTTCTTGAAGTTCGACACAGTCTCCAAGGTTTGATTCATTTTACTTCCCTCCTACAACCTCCGTGAAAGTAAATTCATGAAACCTGGTAAAGAGCTTCATGAATTGGAAGTATGCAATGTGCATTATGTAAAATATCTGTGAATGTAATGTGCATTGTAGGAATATCTTTGCTTTGGTGAGTTACAGTACTGCTTGAAGTTTTGAATTCTGCTTATAACCTCATTCCATCTTGCTGCTTCCCAGAAAAGTCCAATAAAGTATGTTTTTGCTTCAATCTCGATGAAATGATCTGCCCGTCTCCAAATCACCTTCCTGAAAGAACATCACTTTGGTTACCATGATCAGGGTTTTAATTGATCCAAAATTAGTTTGATCGTTGAACAAAGCCACTGTCAACCTTGACCTTGTGTTCAGTTATAATCAGCAGGAGGTTTTGAAAATGTACCTCCGTGACAGTGCTATTTATAACAGCCCACTATAGATTAAAGTGTGCTCTTTTGTGAAGTTCAAAGCCATGGGTAACCGCAGCCATGATTCGCCGCAGCAGATTTGGAACTGCTTTGATATTTACAGCTTTTGCAACACTTTCTCAATGTTAAATGAAGTGATTGAGAAACAGAATTCGCAAGAGCCAATTCATCTGTTTGCCGTGACTGCAGAAATCATGCCTTGATTTGCATTATCTGCAAAAAGCATTGGACAAATTTGGGCTTGCCTTTGTAGATGCCAATCGGTAATTGATGAGGGAAAGACTGTGAATATAGTTTATATGGGTTTTAGAAAGGTGTTTGACAAATGTCCCACGTGGCAAACTGGTACAAAAACAAAAATCACATGGGATTCGGGTGGGCTGGCAAGATGGATTCAGAACTGGTTTGGTTATAGAAGACAGAGAGTAGTGGAAGGGTGTTTTTCAGAATGGAGATCTCTAGAGAATGGTGTTCCGCAGAGATCAGTGCTGGAACCTCTGTTGTTTGTAGTACATATAAATGGTCTGGAGGAAAACGTGAGTGGTTTGATTAGTAAATTTATGGGTAAAGCGAAGATTGGTGGAGTTTCTGATAGTGCCAGGGATTGTCAAAGGATACAACAGGATATAGATAGATTGAAGATTGGGCACGGAAGTGGCAGATGGAGTTTAATCCAGACAAATATGCCGTAATGCATTTTGGAGGATCAAATTTAAGTGTGAATTATACTGTAAATGGCAGAACCCTTAGGAACATTAACATACAGAGGGATCTGGACATGCAGGTCTACAGTTCCCTAAAACGGGTAATGCAGGTGCCAAGATGATTAAGGAGATATATACCATGCTTATCTTCATCCGCCGGAGCACTGAGAACGAGAGTTGGGAAATCATGTTCCAGTTATATAAAACAATGGTTAGGCCGCATTTGGAGTATTGCATGCAGCTCTGGTCACCACACTACCAAAAGGACATGGAAGCTTTGGAGACAGTGCCAAGAAGGTTCATCAGGATGTTGACTAGACTTGAGGGTGCTGGCTATGAGGAGAGGTTGAATAAACTCAGATTGTTTTCACTGGAAAGATGGAGGCTGAGGGGAGACCTGATAGAGGTCTATAAAATTATGAGAGGCTTAGACAGGATGGATAGTCAGAGATTTTTCCCCCCAGAGTGTAAGTGTCAGTTACAAGGGAACACAGATTCAAGATGAGAGTGGGAAAGTTTAAGGGAGATGTGCAGGAGAAGTTTTTCATGTAGTGTGTGATGGCTGTCTGGAATGTGCTGACAGAGGTGGTGGTGGAAGCTGGCACATGAGCAACATTTAAGAGGCATCTGGATGGGGGCATGAATAGGAAGGGAATAGGCAGATACAGACTGAGTAAGGACAAAGTTTTTTTTTAAGTTATGGCATCATGATCGCCGTGGACTTGGAGGGCCGAAGGGCCTGCCCCTATGCTGTACTTTTCTTTGTTCTTTGATCACTTTGTCTCTTAAGCTACCAAAGTGACACCCACAGTGTGTGTACACTTTTGACAGGAAGTGCATATGACAATCGCTTTGCATAGGAGCTAATGTGCATGAGTAGCAGGCAGGTTGTAATGGCAGCCAGCACATAATGGTGACTTGATGCCACCACAGCCACCATGGATCTCCAAACTCCAGCCTGTGTCCTCTCACTCCCTCTTGCCAGAAAGAAACAGATGGATTGAGCGAGCAAGCAGTAGGCTTTGCAAACTTTGCAGGCTTCCCTGTGGTGCAAGGTGACTGCTGTATCTCTCTGTGTGCATCCCATGTCAACTTGGCCATTTTACTAACCTGAAAAGGATTCAGTTCCCTCACCGTGCAGCTGGAGTGTGAGTACAAGCAATGTGACCTGCAGTTATCCTGTTATGTGAAATACTAGTTAGGCCACACTTGGGATACTGTGTCCAATCCTGGTCACCACACTATCAGAAGGATGTGGAGGCTTTGGAGAGAGTACAGAAAATGTTTACCAGGATGTTGCCTGTTATGGAGGGTCTTAGCTGAGGAAAGATTGATTCAACTGGGATTGTTCTGCCTGGAAAGGAGGAGGCTGAAGGGACGACCTGATAGAAGTTATAAAATTATGAGAGGTATGGATAGGGTGAACAGTTAGATGCTTTTTCCCAGGGCGGAAATAACAATTACAAGGGGGCACAAGTTCAAGATAAGGGGAGAAGGGTTCAGTGGAGATGTGCAGGGGAAGTTTTTAGACAAAGGGTGGTAGGCCTGGAGTGCACCAACAAGAAAGATGGTTGAGGCAGCTAGATTAGCGACATTTAAGGCTTATCTGTATAGACACATGAACAGACAGGGAATAGAGGGATACAAACAGTCGATCTAGAGTCATAGAGGTTTACAGAATGGAAACAGGCCCTTTGGCCCAACTTGTCCATGCCGCCCCTTTTTTTAAAACCCCTAAGCTAGTCCCAATTGTCCATGTTTGGCCCATATCCCTCTATATCCATCTTACCCATGTAACTGTCTAAACACTTTTTATTGTACCTGTCTCTACTACTACCTCTGGCAGCTTGTTCCAGACACTCACCACTGTGTGAAAACATTGCCCCTCTGGATACTTTTGTATCTCTCCCCCTCTCACCTTAAACCTGTGCCCCCTAGTTTTCGACTCTCCTAACTTTCACAAAAGATATTGACCATCTAGCTATTCTATGCCCCTCATTATTTTATAGACCTCTATAAGATCACCCCTAAGCCTTCTACACGCCAGGGAAAATCACCCCAGTCTGTTCAGTCTCTCCTTATGACTCAAACCATCAGTCCCAGTAGCATCCTAGTAAATCTTTTCTGCACCCTTTCTAGTTTAATAATATCCTTTCTATAATAGGGAGACCAGAACTGTACACAGTATTCCAAGTGTGGCCTTACCACTGTCTTGTACAACTTCAACAAGACGCCCCAACTCCTGTATTCAATGTTCTGACCAATGAAACCAAGCATGCTGAATGTCTTCTTCACCACTCTATCCACCTGTGGCTCCACTTTCAAGGAGCTATGAACCTGTACCCCTAGATCTCTTTGTTCTACAACTCTCCCCAACGCCCTACCATTAACCGAGTCAGTCCTACCCTGGTTCAATCTACTAAAATGCATCACCTCGCATTTATCTAAATTAAACTCCATCTGGCATTCGTCAGCCCACTGGCCCAATTGATCAAGATCCCATTGCAATCCTGAATAACCTTCTTCACCGTCCACTATGCCACCAATCTTGGTGTCATTTGCAAACTTACTAACCATGCTTCCTAAATTCTCATCCAAATCATTAATATAAATGGCAAATAATAGTGGACTCAGCTGCAGGCTTGGAGGGCCGAAAGGCCTGTTCCTGTGCTGTACTGTTATTTATTATTTGTTCTTTGTAATCACACTGCTTTAATTCCATGCTATCCAAAGGGGTCATCAGCTACTTCCAGGTTGGTTGCTGGATTATGTCTTGTGTTTGTTGCTGCAATTCTAGCATTTTAGGTGCTTTTTCCATACTTTGTAATGTTTTAGTAGACTACAGAGAATCCTTCCACACTGATATACTCATGGCGCTGTGTGTGTGTGTGTGTGTGTGTGTGTGTGTGTGTGTGTGTGTGTGTGTGTGTGTGTGTGCGCCTCATGATAATGTGACCATTTTCCTGAGCCAAAAATTAGTATGCATTTGGTGGCATTCAACCATGGGTTATTGCCCAATTTCCTGGCATTAGTCATTATGCCTTTGTTCTGTGCCAGCTGGCCCACCATGGCTAATCAAAGATTGGCGATCCATTGATCTTGGACAGAGGTGTAAAATCCCACCCAGAGTGTACTAAGTGCAGTTCGGGTCGCCCCCAATCATATAAAGTACAAAGGCATCAGAGAAGGTGCAGGAAAGATTTACAAGGATGATACCAGAAATGTGTGGGATACAAATGGGGAAAGGATTAACATGCTGGGGTCTCAGGCCTCTTGAAAACAGAAGGTGATCTAATTGAGCTCTTTAACATGATGAACAGCTTTGACAGACTGCACACAGAGAAAATGTTTCCAATTACAGGGAAGAGCGTAACTAAAAGCCTCCACTTTAATAGTCACCATGAAATCCAGCAGGGAATTCAGGAGAAACATCTAACCTTAGAGTGGAGAGAATATGGAACTTGCAGCCGCTGCATTGAAGTGAATGGTACGTATGCATTTAAAGGGAAACTGGACAAATATTTGAGGGAAGAGGAAATTGGGGTGGCGCAGTGGTTAGCACTACTGCCTCACAGCACCAGGGACTCGTGATTCCCAGCTTGGGTCACTGCCTGTGTGGAGTTTGCACATTCTCCCCATGTCTGCATGGGTTTCCCCCAGTTTTCTCCCACAGTCCAGAGATGTGTGGGTTAGGTTTACTGGCCATGCTAAACTGTCCCTTAGTGTCAAGGGGAATAGCAGGTTAAATATATGGAGTTATGATGATAGGGTCTGGGTGGGATAGTAGTTGGAGCTGACTCAATGGGCCAAATAGTCTCCTTCTGAACTGTAGAATTTCAATGATTCAATGATGGTCGGCAGAGATGAGTAAAAATGGGAAGAAGTTCAAGTGGAGCATAGACACCGACATGGACTGGTTGGGCTGAATGGCCTGTTTCTGTGCTGTATAGTCAATGCAAAACTGTAACTGCTGCCTGTATCTTGATGGCAGCAGTAGCCGTGTGAGGTAAATGTGTCAGCTGTGGCTCAGTTGCTTTGCACTCTTTGCTCTGAATCACAAGGTTCAGGATTCCAGGGCTTGAGCACTGAAATCAAGACCTACACGCCAGTGCAGTATTGAGGGAGCACCGTACTGAGGGGATGCTGCCTTTGGGATAAAATGTTAAAATGATGCCCCATCTAGCTATCTGGTTCAGGGGCAAGCAAGGTGGGAAAGGGATGCAAAAGGTTCCCATGGCACTATTTCAAAGACCATATGGTGGCACAGTGGTTAGCACTGCTGCCTCACAGCGCCAGGGACCCGGGGTTGATTCCCAGCTTGGGTCACTGTTTGTGCGGAGATTGCACATTCTCCCCATGTCTGCATGGGTTTCCTCCCACAGTCCAAAGATGTGCGGGTTAGATTGATTGGCCATGGTAAATTGTTCCTTAGTGTTAGGGGGATATTAGGTGGATTAGCAGGGTAACTATGTGGGGTTACAAGGATAGGGTCTCGATGGGATTGTTGTCAGTGCAGACTCAATGGGCCGAATGGCCTCCTTCTTCACTGTAGGGATTCTATGATTCTATAAGTCCTGGAGTTCTATACCCAGTGTCTTGGTCAATATTTACCCTTCAATCAACATCACAGAAAGCAGATTATCTGCTTGTTATCACATTACTGTTTGTGGGAACTTGCTGTGTACAAATTGCCTGTCAATTTTCCTACATTACAACGATTGCCGCACAGAATTTGTAGCCTCCTTTTGGGAAATCTTTCTACCAGTTTAGGGTAAAAGGTATGGGGTCTCATACAGGCATTTTCTTACTGCACAAAAGCTTGATTCTGTGAGAGAGGTCTGGTTTGAACTGGGCATGGCTATAGTCTAAGTAAACACAGTAAGAAGTCTCACAACACCAGGTTAAAGTCCAACCAGTTCATTTGATAGTAATCTCACAAGCTTTTGGAAATGGTGTTCCTTCATCAGGTGTGTGGAACCTTCTTCCAGGTTGGACTTTAACCTGGTGTTGTGAGACACCTTACTGTGTTTACCCGAGCCCAATGCCGGCATCTCTACATCATATAGTCTAGGTAGTCATGATGTGGAGATGCCAGCATTAGACTGGGGTAAACACAGTATGAAGTCTCACAACGCCAGGTTGAAGTCCAACAGGTTTATTTGGTAGCAAACACCACTAGCTTTCGGAGCGCTGCTCCTTCATCAGATGAGTTTGCTACCAAATAAACCTGTTGGACTTTAACCTGGTGTTGTGAGACGCTTTACAATAACTGAGGCACACAGACTGCTGGTCTCCACTTAGTCTAATAAAGCATCTGTTTCAGCTTGCCACTAGAATAACCAGCCTCTCTCACATCCTCAGTGCAACTAAAACCCTTTTCATTTCTTTTTTTTACCCAATTCCTTATTTTTCGTTTTGTTCCAATGTCCTCATATTTTGTTCTTCCCATCAATTCTTCCTTTTGCCTCTCAATTTCATTGCATCTCTGCCAGCCCACCTGTGTAGGAATTAACAGGTCATTCCTGGACTGAATTGGTTGGGAAACGACTTCTGGACATCCTCCCCATGCCCAACTCACAAATAAGCCTTCTTCCCCCTGTCTTTTTTTTTATCAGAGTGGAGGGTGAGGTGGTATTTAGAATCCCAAACGGAATCTGTAAATGTGTAGCGGGAATGGGACAGTGCAGTGGCACAGTGGTTAGCATTGCTGCCTTACAGCACTAGGGGCCTGGGTTTGATTCCTGGCTTGGGTCACTGACCTTGTGGAGTTTGCACATTCTCCCCATGTCTGCATGGGTTTCCTCCAGGTGCTCCAATTTCCTCCAACAGTCCACAATGTGTAGTTTAGGTTGAATGATCATGCTAAATTGCCCCTTAATGTCAGGCACTAGGTAGGGTAAATGTATGGGGTTACGGGGATATGGCCTGAATGGGATTGTGGTTGGTGCAGATTTGATGGGCTGAATGGCCTCCTTCTGCACTGTAGGATTCAATGATTCTGTGAATGTCAGCTCTAAAGGTGCTGCTAGACTTGCTGGTGCGTTCCCAGCGTTTTCAGCTTTTGTTTGAAATTATAAGAAGATAGAATCACTGAATGCTTACTGTAATAGATTGAGGGTGACTCAATGTGCCTTGAATCAAACAATATATACAACAAGGTCAGAGTGAATTTACACTGAGACTGCTCTAATTGACATCCTGGCTCCCACTGCCAGTCTATCCTTGACTTGGCATCTGCATCCTCCTGCCAATTGGCTCTGCTTCCAGCTGGGGCAATCCAAAGGGTTTGGACTGATCATGTGACCCTCAGGGAAATTCCGCCCCCCAACTTTTTAAGGGCCAGGCTATAACAATTACAATGCAGGAGGAGGCCATCTGACCATTCATGTCTCTGCGAATGATCCCACTCCCTCGCCTTTACTCCGAAATCATGCAACTTATTTCTTTCGTTTCTAGGTGCTCAGATCACCACCAACCTGTCCTGGTCCCTCCATGCCGACGTCATAGTTAAGAAAGCCCGCCAGTGCCTCTACTTTCTCAGGAGGCTCAGGGAATTCAGCAGGTCAGCTATGACTCTCACCAACTTTTACAGATGCACCATGGAAAGCTTCTTTCTGGATATTTTACAGCTCCTGCTCTGACCAAGGCCGCAAGAAACCACAAAAGCTTGTGAACATAGCCAAGTCTATCATGCAAACCAGCCTCCCATCCATTGACTCTTTCAAGTCAGAAAAGCAGTCAGCATAAACAGTCAAGAACCCCCACGTACCCTGAACATGCTCTATTCCATTTTCTTCCATCAGGAAAAAGGTACAAAAGCCTGAGAACACGTACCACCAACTCAAGAACAGCTTCTTCCCTGCTGCCATCAGGCTTTTGAATGGACTTATCATATTTTAAGCTGATCTTTCTCTTCACTCTATCTGTAACTGCAACGCTATATACTACACCCTCTCCTTTCCGTCTCCTCTATGTGCTCTATGAACGGTATGTTTTGTCTGTGTAGCATGCAAGGAACAATACTTTTCACTGTATCCCAATACACATGACAATAATAAATCAAATGAAATTGTCCAATTCTCCTTTGGAGGCCTTGGCTGAAGCCTTCCCCACACTTGACACCTTTGATTTCTAGTCAGCGGAATGGGGGGTCTGAGAGCACAACATTCGAGGAGCAGGGGTGGAATCAGAGGATGTACCACCTAGAGCAGATAGAGAGCTATCCACTGGGACACCCCAGGAAATGTCCCAATTTTCGATACCCAGTCAAAGCCCGCCAGTTCGTAGAAACGTTTTCTCGTAGGTTTACCGGGAAGTAAAATATTCAACTTGAAGGGTCACGACCTTTGGAAAGATGGATTCAATGACTAGTAAACTTGAGGCACGTGTCAAATAGCCGCACATCGCATTTGCAGGGCTGTGCCTGTTTGGAGTTGAATGCCCGAGCAATAGAAGGAAACCTTAGGATGAAGGCTCAACTTAAGATAAAGTTCAGTTTAAGATAAACCTGTTCAGTTTAAAATCCCATAACTGTTTCTCTTGCTAAATTTATAACAGCTGTTAGTCTGGGTGAAGTTAATCGGATGATTTCAAAAGACAATTACAACCGTAATGATTAATATTCCAGATATTCAACTGTGCATCCACAAGCTTTGTGGGGCTTATGCTGTTTACCAGGATCTTTTCATTAACTGTTTTCCAATTAGAATTTGTACTGGCCCACACATCCGGACTGAACAAGTCAATAATGGTCCCGAAGTCACTTCCACCTGTCAGAGGTCCACAGCCACAAATAGGGAGACAATTGTAGGGGGTCAGGGAAGTGCAGGAAGCAGGAGTTGTTTTGGCTAAATTGTAAAGAATCGCATTACACATGATTACATAGATTGCATACATGCTGTGGCACGGGGGCACAATGCTCATCACTGCTGCCTCACAGCACCAGCCCCCCCAGGAGGTTGGGGGTAAGAGGGTGCCCCAGGCACTGCCAGCCTGACCCCTTGGCACTGCCCGAGGGACACCTTGCCACTAGACATTGGGTCCAGTGGACATTAGGTAGTGCCAAGGGGTGGGGCCAGAGATGGGTCTTTGGGGTGGCTATTGGAGACGGGTCTTTAGGGGGCCAATCAGAGGGAGTACTGCTGCCACCCTGAACAGGGATCAGTGCAGAGAAAGAGAATGAGGTGATCGGGGCAGGTCATCGCAGTGGCCTGCTCAGTGCTATGCTGCTGGCGTCTTCAGTGGGACTAGGCCCTGGCTATTGATTTGCATTGCGACTCACGCTGGTGCATGCTGCAGTGCAGAGTTTGAGAGATTCATTCTGAAAGTCCTGCTGTAAAACCAGCGGGAGTTACTCCAGTTTTCAGGCAAATCTGACACTTAGAATTTTTTGGGGGAGAATCACCCCAAATATATCTTTAATCAAGCAACCCCAGTTGGGTCCTAAATTATGAAGCATAATAACGGTTGAATGCGCAACAAATAAAAAAAAAATCCACTCATATAAAACTTTATCAGATCTATAAACAGTCCAAAGCACCGCACAACTAATGAAGATATTTTGTCACTTGTTACAGAAGCCTAATAGGGCCAGGCATGATTGATGGTCAGACATTAGCTAATTTGTGTTTGGTGGTGTTGCTTGAGCAAGGAATGTTGTTCAAATCATGGTGATTTATGCCCACTTTACCCACTGTTAAAGCCTTGGCTTAACATCTCATCTGAAAAACAGCACCGCAGATAATACCTCAGCACTGCACTGAGGTGTCAGTCTAGATCATAGGCATAAGTTTTAAAGTTTATTTATTAGTGCCACAAGTAGGCTGGCATTAACACTGCAATGAAGTTACTGTGAAAATCCCCTAGTTGTCACACTCTGGTGCCTATTTAGGTACACTGAGGGAGAATTTAGCATGGCCAATACACCTAACCAGCGTGTCTTTTGGACTGTGGGAGTAAACCGGACCACCCAGAGGAAATCCACGCAAACACGGGGAGAATGTGCAAACTCCACACAGGCAGTCACCCAAGGCAGGAATTGAATCCAAATTCCTGATGCTGTGAGGCAGCTCTAACCACTGTGTCGCACTATGTGCTGTAAATCTTGGTATGGATGCTTTTCTGCAACATTTAAGTGAGAACAGAGAACAAAGTATTCTTACATTGCAAATGGGTCGGCTACCAGAGATCATGGAGTTTACGTAGTTGGCAAAAGAAGCAGAAGGGAAATGAGATTTTTTTCCATACCATCTGATCATGACTTTCTCTGACGTGTATGCCATTATTTTAACCACGCATTCGAGATGGTTTTTGTTGATTTTTGCTCTGCATTGTTGACACATATTGTACATTGAGTCTTGTCTTTCACTTCCCGCCTCAGTGCTGTCCACAACAGAACTGTAGGCTGAATGATACATTTCGGGCCTGGTGTTTCGGGACAGTGAATTTTTGGTCTGTAAAGGTTACAGTGTAAAGTGATTATAGTTTTATCAGCTGTCCCAAACAAGCAGATAAATGTGTCACGGTTTTCATTCTCCCAGTGTTGAAATACTGATAAATGAGTGGAAATACACTATCAGTAATTTGACCCTTACAACCAAATTTCCAAATGATCACTCTATTCATACACAACCATATATGTACATACCAGTTGTTGCTTTGACTGGGGGAGGTTGAAGGGAGGGGATTAACCATCAGAAGTGTAATTTCCAAAGTGTAAATCATAGACTCTTACAGGATAGAAGGAGACATCTGGCCCAACACAACTGGGTCAGCTCTTTGAAAAAGCTGTGCACTTAGTTCCCCTCTTTTCCAGGCATGGGGTTTTCCGGTCATGCTGGCCCCAAGATTGGAAAATGCCTCCCGAGGTCAACTCATCTTTGCTTTGTCCTGTCCTGTCCTGCCCTGCCTGCTACTATTCCTGTGGCGGGCGGAATGGGAAATATCTGCCGCAAGTATTTATCCAATTATCTTCTGCAAGTTGCTGTTGAATCTATTTCCACCTTCTTTTCAGACACTGTATTCCCAAGCGTAACAGCTCACTCCATTAACATAGGATCTTACCAATCCTCTGATTTTGCCAATTATGATAAATTGGTGTCCCTCTGCTTGCCAGTAGAAGAGTTATTTACCCTATCAAAAACCTTCATAATGTTGACTAGCTCTATTCAATCTGCCCCAATCTTTTTGGCCATTCATTAATGGGATGTGGTCATTGCTGACTAGGTCAGCATTTGTTACCCATCCCTAATAGCTCTTGAGAGTACATTTAAGAGTCAACCACATTGCTGTGGATCTGGAATCACATGTAGGCCAGACCAGGTAAGGATGGCAGATTTCCTTCCCTGAAGGACATTAGTGAACCAGATGGACCTTTACGACAATGGGGTTTCAAGGTCATTGTTAGACTTCTATCCAGATTTCTATCCGATTCAAATTTCACCAATTGCTTTGATGGGGTTTGAACCTAGGCCCCCAGAATGTTACCTGGGTCTCTAGAATACTAGTCCAGTGATAATAACACTACGCCACTGCCTCACCTAAATGCCCTTGAAGTGAATGGGTTGCTAGGCCATTTCAGATTCAGCCACATTGCTACCCTAAAGAAGCCAGTCCCAGCCTCTCTACTCTCTCCACACAACCTCATTGCTGTTTTATTTTCAGGTTGTAGATCTTCTACTCCATTTCTTCCAGGCCTTGATGCTCTCCTCTAAATGTCGTGTCCAGAATTGGACACAAGCTCCAGCTGGGGCCTGAGCCAAACTTGATTACAGGAATCAAATGCTAAATCGGAAACTTCAGAGGGAAAGCAGTTTAATTAATCCAGCAAAAAACAGGAAGGGTGAAGCAATTGAACCAGAAGGGAAAATATTAAGTTGCACAAAACACAGCCTGATGGCCATCCAAAACAGGAAATGTCCCAGATGCATCAAAAGATTTGACCAAATCATTGAAGCAGAGCATTAAGTCACCACTCCCTCTACAGAAATGTGTCTTATCGCAAAGAAAATAATCTGTTGGATAAGAAAGAATATCTTTAAAGTCAGACGACAGGATTTCTTTTTAGTTTTGTTGGGGGTTCAAGTTCATTAGATTGACTTAGCACTGACCACAGCAAAGTTTCTATGGTCAACTGTGCGCCCATTCTTTGGTGTGGGCTCACAGTAGGGATCTTGGATTCTCACTACTGCAGGAAGGGACTGAAAATTGAATGTGTCGCCAATAAATGAGTTGCAGAAGCTTAAAGCAGCAGACATCGTGGGAAATCAAAAAAATTCCAAGCTTCGATATGTCTCCTTCTAAGAACTACCAGGGAGGTGATGGCCCAGTGGTATTATCGCTAGGCTATTAATCCAGAAGCTTAGCTAATGTTCTGGGGCCCCGGGTTCGAATCCTGCCACGGCAGGTAGTGGAATTTATATTCAATAAGAGGTATCTGGAATTAAGAGTCTACTGATGACCGTGAAACTGTTGTCAGTTGTTGGAAAATGTCCTTCAAGGAAGAAATCTGCTGTTCTGGCCCACATGTGAATGCAGAACCATAACAATATGGTTGACTCTCAACTGTCCTCTGAAATACTCCAGAAAGCCACTCAATTTCAAGGGCAACTAGGGATGGGCAATAAATGCTGGCCGGCCAGTGATACCCACGTCTCAAGAATGAATAAAAAAATCATTGCTCATTGCCGCAATTTTTCTGTCTTGCCAAATAATACTGGATGCCTCTTAAACAGCTGATATACGTAATGTCCAGCATTATCAAAGTGGCAGCGGCAGAAGATGTCACTTCCACTTACAAAGCCCATATCTGCATATCGTGAGCAATTCTGAACATTGCGTACCTTAGGAAGAATATACTGGCCCTGGAGGCATTGGAGCATAGCTTTACCAGAATGACACTCAGGGACTGAATTCGAGGTGACTGCAGGAAATAAAAACTCATGTTGTATGGGGGTAACAGATTGGAATGGGCTGCAGATTAAGCAGCTAGGAAATACTGGGAGGTGGTGGCACAGTGGAATTGTCACTGGGCCAGTTATCCAGACATCCAAGGCAGATGTTGAAATTCAAATTCAATAACGTCTGGAATTAAACATGTATTAACGACCATGAAACCATTGTCAATTGCTGTGCAACCTCACCTCACTAATGTCCTTTAGGAAAAGCCTTACCTGTTCTGCCCTCTATGTGACTCCAGTCACATGTCACTCAGTTCAAGGGTAATGAGGGATGGGTAATAAATATTGCCTCAGCCAAAGATGCCGACATCCCTTGAAACAAATTAAAAACAGAGAGTAGGCATAAATGGGTCTTTTTATGGTTGGCGGGATGTGAAGAGTGATGTGCCAAGAGTGCTGGGGGCCACAACATTTTACAATTTATACAAATTCCTTAGGTAAAGTTAGATGAATTGGCCAGCTAAATTGCCCCTCAGTGCCCAAAGAACTATAGATTGGGTGGATTAGCCATGATGAGATGTACGTGTTTATGGAGAAGGGGCTGGTGGGCTTGAGTTGGATGTTCTGTCTGAGAATTGGTGCAGACTTGATGGGCCCAATGGCCTCTTCCTGCTCTGTAAGGATTCTAGGTTCTGTGGATGAAGGGGCAGAAGGCATGGTTGCTAAATTTGCTGATGACACATAGGTAGATAGGAAAGTAAATTGGGATGCAAGGAGGCTACAGAGGGACATAGACAGGTTAAGTGATTGGACAAAAGTCTGGCAAATATAATGGAATATAATTTGGACAAATGTGAAATCATCCATTTTGGCAGGAAGAATAAAAAAAATTAACTAAATGGCAACTGGTTGCAGAACTCCAAGTTGTAGAGGGATCTGGGTGTCCTAGTGCATGAATCACAAGAATCTAATATAAAGGTCTGGCAAGTAATTTGGAAAGCTAATAAAATGTTATTGTCTATTGTGAAGGAATTTATTACAAAAGTAGGGGGGTTATGCTTCATTTGTACGGGACATGGGTGAGACCGCACATTACTGGGGTGCTGTGTACAGAACTAGTCTCCTTATTTAAGGAGAGGGTGCAGTGGAAGTTTCCCACAACCAGAGAATCTAAAAATGGGAGGGGGGGTGTCACTCTTTAAAAATAAAAGAGTCATGCATTTAAGATGGAGATGAGAAATGTCTCCCTGATGGCCATGAACCTCTGGAACTCTCTTCCTCAAAAGGCAGTGGAAGCAGAACCTTTGAATATGTTCTTAAATGTTATCCAGGGTAGGCAACAATGAGGGGTTTGATCAGCCGTGATCTTATTGAATGGCAGAGTGGGCTTTGAGGGGCTGAGTGGCCTTACTCCTGCTCCTAATTTATAGAAAAATTAGTGAGGTTTTTGGGGTCAGCAAGAGAGAGGATATGTCCCCTCTTCTTCATGCTCTGCCTCTTTTCTTTCAGCTCACATTCAACCCTTGTTGCCCCCTGTGTAGGAAAATTAGTGAGGCCTGATTTAAGGTGGAATCTTGTGGAGGCAATGGGGTTATTGATTGCTGACCGGAGACCCAGCGAGAGCCCCCGTCACCTCTTTCAGAGAACCTGCTGCATCCCATTGTACTCGGGCACTCGAGAAGCCAGCAGCAGCCCATGACCCAGCATCAAGGACCAGGGGTACAAGACCCCCCCCCCCCCTCATACATTGGCAGCTCGATTGGACTATAGTGCCACTGGGTGGTGGTGGCTGATGCTGATACGATACCTTCTGAAAGCTTAAAATTGTTGCTGGATCCTGGGCCCCAAGGCAGGATTGGCAAGGAAGGGTCACTGGTGGGGAAGGAGGTACAGCAGCAGGGTAGGTGTGACTCTTAGTGGGCTCACCCACTACCTAATGCCGGGTCCCTTGTTCAAGCACTGACTGCCTGTGAGAAGGGGCTCCAATAGAAATACACAAGCAACTCACACAGGTGTTCTTGTCATGTCCCACTGTACAGCAAGGCCCTTGCCTGCCTCTGGACTCACACCAGTAGTGGCAGGATGAGGCACTTAAGTGGGCATGATTTGCCCATTTAATAGTCTCAATTGATGGCGGGGTAGGAGGGCCATTGACTGAACTTCCCACCATTGAGCTAATCAAGGCAGAGGCAGGAGGATGTCAGGGTCCCCACTCTCACACTTGATTCAATACCCTAATGCTGCCAAACGGACCATGGGGATGGCATAAGATTCTGCCCGTAATGTTCTCATCTTTTTTACTGGTGCAAAACTGACAAAAAGGCAAGGGAAATCTGTAGATGAAGCATATCGTTGGGTTACGAGGTCCCCTATACAGTATTAGTGGCTGAGCATGAATGAACTTTGGCATTCACTGGTGCTGATGATAATGGGGAGTTACAGTTTACTCCGCTGCAGAGGGTGTGCAATGTAATATGGCTCTCAACAATCTACGGGACAGAAGAAGCTGTGCAGCTGGTGCACAAAAAGCTCATCAAGGCCCCAACTTTATAAGTAGTCCCATCATATGAATGAAGGAAATATGTTCCAGGGTCTCAACAGGCTTGCGTGGAACAGCCTTCCCATTCACTTTGCATTTTCTCTTCAAGGAGTCATCGACTCTTGGGCTTGCTGTGCACGGCCAGGTGCTTGCTTCCAGCTTTTGTTGTTTCACTATTAACCTGTTGAGCTATTTTATTGCTTTGGTCTGTTGCCAGAGATGAACATATTGAGGGAATTTTAAAACTGGACTCCATCTGTCCTCTCTGCCTGTCTCCCCGCTAAGATTTCACTGTGTGCTTTCTATGGTGGACGCGGGGGAGAAGAAGATTTCCTTCTGCCCACCTCTTTTGCATTTTCAAGTGGCGCAGGAAGGGAAGGAAGCAAAACAAACCAGTCTGTTGGGGCACCTCAGGGACTACTGAGAACCTTGCCTTTTCGTCTCTGTTTGTGTACCAGGAGATAAGGCCTGGATACATCCGAAACAAGCCAGCATTCAGCTCCTATAATCCCTTAAGGAGGCCTCCAGAGAACTCTGTACATGACTACATTCAAATCTAGGAACCGCAGGGATGGCTCTTGTCAACATCTATTTGAATAACCACTGACTTGGACTTTTGGAGCTCGCCCCAAGACTGGAAAATCCCATCCGAGGTCAATGGACCTTTGCATGGTTCATGTCCCACCTGCTTTGATTCCTGCAACTGGCAAGAGCAGGAAAATTCCCCCTTTGATGTCACTGGGTGGCATCATAAGCAATAGCCGGAAACCGTCCTAAATGCAATATGCAGTTACATCCTACATCCCACTGATGAATTCAGTTAGGCAGCTCTTCACTTCTTATCCGCTGGCTCAATATTCTAAATTGCAGAGTATTATTGATGAGAGGCATGCAGTTCCATTATTCCCTGAACGACCTACAGCACAGAAATGGAGTTACACTCCATACAATTTTAGCTTGGCTCTGACCACAGGTATAAAATAGTGCACTTGAGTGCTCATTAGCCCAGTATTTGCCGTGGATTTATTTTGTGCTAAGGCATGATGCCACCATTATTTTTAATGGAGAAAATAGATGTTTGCTTGCATTAAGTGACATTCACTGCGTGGTTTGATTTGATTTATTATTGTCATGTACTAGTATAATGTAAAGTGTTGTTTCTTGTCTATATAGACAAAGCATACTGTTCATAGAGAAGGAAAGGCGAGAGTGCAGAGTGTAGTGTTACAGTCATAGCTGGACTGCAGAGAAAGATCAACATAGTGCGAGGTAGATCCATTCAAAAGTCCAATGGCGACAGGGAAAAATCGGTTTTTGAGTCTGTTGGTACGCAACCCCAGATTTTTGTATCTTTTTCCTGACGGAAGAAGGTGGAATGTCTGGGTTGCATGGGGTCCTCAATTATGCTGGCTGCTTTTTCAAAGCAGTGGGAAATGCAGACGGAGTGAATGGACGGGAGGCTGGTTTGTGTGATGGATTGGGCTACATTCATGACCTTTTGTAGTTCCTTGTGGTCTTGGGCAGAGCAGGAGCCATACCAAACTGTGTTACAATCAAACAGAATGCTTTCTATGGTGCATCTGTAAAAGTTGATGAGAGGCGTAGCTGACATGCCAAATTTCCTAAGTCTTCTGAGAAAGCAGAGGCGTTGGTGAGCTTTCTTAAGTATAATGTCAGTGTGGAGGAACTAGTACAGGTAGTTGGTGATCTGGACACCTAAGAAGTGAAGTCATGGCTGCTTTGCCTGCTCATTGTAGAATGTTACAGAGCATTGGGAAACGAAGAGCTGGGAAGGTTTAGACCTCCATTATTTCTCTTGCCTTCATAAGCAGAATCAGCAGGACCCTATCTGCATCAGTAATCGGTGGCCTTGGTTTAAGTGACCCTCTTGCTGCCTGCATGTAGTGGTAGCATTTATGAGGAACTCTCTCAGACAATTAGAAAGAAAATAGATGTGATTGTGGATCAGACAAAATGCAACAACCTTAACTGAGTGTGTAAACATATTGATAAGTTGTCTGAGCAGCGCATTGGGGCTGGACTTCCCTTCTGAGATCTGGGAGCCATTGTCAGGAGAATCCCCATGCTCTGACGCTGTTGCACCATCTGTTGTAGCCTCCCTGTTGTATATCACCATTTCTGAACATTTAGCGTGGAATTTTCACATCCTGCCCGCCGCAGGAATCGTAGTGGACAGGGATGGAGCACGCAAAGATCCACTGATACGGGCAGGAATTTTCAGCCTTGGGGTGAACACAGCTGGAAAATCCCACCCATTACGTACTTCAGAGAAGTGCAGAAATAACATTAGGTCTCAATTCACAAGAGGTTTAGTGAGAATGCAATCACAAAGGATGGAATTTTCCCATCCCATCCAACATGGGAGTTGTGGAAATCGGGACATGGACAACGCAAAAATCCATTGATCTTGGCCAGGATTTTCTGGTCTTGGCGGTGAGTGCAACCAAAAAATTCTGCCCTAAATGTCTAGTACTTTTCAATTCAATTTGCTGTTCAATTTCTGGTAGCCTCTCTAAATACCTTTGCTCTGAGTAAGCACCCAGATTTAATTAATCAAACACAGAGAATAGATCAGTTGTCAGCCTCACATAATCAAACACAGAACAATTGAACTCTACACCCAACTCGGCCTTTTTGAAAGTGATTCAGAGATAGGACTTTTCAGGCAAATTGGCCCATCAGGTAGGGACATGAAATTTCTGTCCCACCCACCTATGATTCTACCTGTCGGGTCTTGAAAATCCAGCCTTTGCATAATGTCTCTCACTTGCTACCTTTAATGGGACACACGGAAATGTTCTGACACAGCAATGGTGTGAAGTGTACTTTCAGCCATCTTCATCTAGTCTGCTCTAGCACAGGGCTTGACTGAAAGGTGCTCCTTATTTTGAAATAGACCCAGCCCTGCCTTCCAAAGCTGTTTCAATGAATGGAGCAGTCCAACCTATCAGGCGTAAGAGTAAAACAGGCAAGGTGCTCATCCATGGCTAACAAGGGAAATCAGGGACAGTGTTAAAGCCATAGAAGAAGCACATAAATTGGCCTGTAAATGCAGCAAAGCTGAAGACTGGGAGAAATTTAAAATCCAGCAGAGGAGGCCAAAGGATTTAATTCAGAAGGAAAATAGAATACAAGAGTAGGCTTGCAGAAAATATAAAAACTGCCTGCAAAAGCTTTCATAGATACGTGAAGAGAAAAAGACTAGTGAAGACAAACGTAGGTCCTTACAGTTAGAATCAAGTGAATTCATAATGGACAACAAAGAGATGGGAGATCAGCTGAACAAATACTTTGGATCTGTCTTCACTAAGGAGAAATAAATAACCTTTCAGAAATACTGGAGGCAGAGCGTCTAGCATGAAGAAGGAACTGAAAGAAGTCCTTATTAGTCAGGAAATTGTATTGGGGAGATTGCTGGGATTAAAACCTGACGTGTCCCTCGAGGCCTGATGCTCTGAATCCCAAAGTACTCAAAGAAGTAGCCCTAGACATAGTGAATGTATTGGTGATCATTTTCCAGCATTCTATAGACTCTGGAAGAGTTCTAGTAGATTGGAGGGTAGCTAATGTAACCCCAATTGTTAAAAAAGGAGGGAGAGAGAAAAGGGGAAATAATAGACCAGTTAGCCTGACATCGGTGGTGGGGAAAATACTAGAGTCACTTACTAAGGGTGAAATAACTGAGTATTTGGAAAGCAGTGACAGGATCTGTCCAAGTCAGCATGGATTCACTAAAGGGAAATAGTCCTTGACAAATCTTCTGTAATATTTTTGAGGATGTGGCCTGTAGTGTGGATAATGGTGAACCAGTGGATGTTGCGTATCCAGACTTTCAAAAGGCTTTTGTTAAGGTCCCACACAAGAGATTACTGAGCAAAATTAAAGCTCATAGCGTTGGGAGTAATGATAAAGAATTGGTTGGTTGGGAGACAGGAAGCAGAGTGAGGGAATAGATGAGTCCTTTTCAGAGTGGCAGACAGTGACTAGTGGGGTACCACAGGGCTCAGTGCTGGGACCCCAGCTACACACAATATACATTAATGATTCGGACAAAGGAATTGAATGCAATATCTCCAAATTTGCAGACAACACTAAGCTGGGTGGCAGTGTGTGTTGTGAGGAGGAGGATGCTAAGAGGCTGCAGGATGACATGGACAGGCTGGTTGGGTGAACAAATACTTGGCACATGCAAAATAATGTGGATAGATGTGAAGTTATCCACTTTCATGGCAAAAACAGGAAGGAAGATTATTATCTGAATGGTGGCAGGAAAGGGAAAGTGCAATGTGACTTGGGTGTCACGATGGAACAATCGCTGAAGGTTGGTGTGCAGATACAGCAGGCAATGAGGAAAGCTAATGGCATACTGGTCTTCATAGCATGAGGATTTGAATGTAGGAGTAAGCATGTCTTGCTGCAGTTATACAGGGCCTTGTTGAGGCCAGGCATTGAGTATTGTGTACATTTTGGTCTCCTAGTCTGAGGAAGGACATTCTTGCTATTGAGGGAGTCCGTCAAAGGTCCACCAAACTGATTCCTGAAACAGCAGGACTAACATATGAAGAGAGACTGGACTGACTGAGATTGTACTCACTGGAATTTAGAAGAATGAGAGGAGATCTCATGGAAATATATAAAATCCTGATAGGCAGGACAGGCTAGATGTGGGAAGAATGTTCCTAATGCTGGGAAAGTCCAGGACTAGGGATCACAGTCTAAGAATAAGGGGTAAGCCACTCAGGACTGAGATGAGGAAGAACTTCTTCACTCAGCGAGTTATGAACGTATGGAATTCTCTACCACAGAAAGCTGTTGGGGCCAGTTCACTAGATTTATTCAAGAGGCAGCTGGATGTGGCTCAAGGGATCAAGGGGTATGGAGAGATGGTGGGAGTGGGATATTGAGAGTGCATGAGCGATCAACCATGATCGTATTGAATGGCGGTGCAGGTTGAAAGGGCTGAATGGCCTATTCATTGCAAATATTTTCTATGTTTCTGTGTTTATCGACCTAGAGACTTTAGTGTGAGAAGCATCTTTTTAACAGTTGCTGTGCTCACACTCTAGCCTGGAACTCTGCTATGTATCCTGCACAAAAAGCATTATTTATCAGCATTGTTGTAACAATGATCTCAATGAATTACTTTGCAAATTACTGCCAGTTACTAACACACAAGATAAGTGCCTCTACATTATATTGTCAACCACCATCTTCATTTTAGAAAAATAAACTGTTGATAACACTGTGGTTAGCAGTTTCTTTTTAACACAGAGGTTGGTGGGTGCCTGGAACTCACTGCTGGGGAGGTATTGGAAGCGGATACAATAGTGACTTTTAAGGGGCGTCTTGACAAATACATGGGAATGGAGGGATATGGTGCCCGGAAGGGTAAGGGATTTTAGTTGAGTTGGCAGCATGGTTGGTACAGGTTTGAAGGGCCTGTGCTGCAATTTTCTTTGTTCTTCTTTGTTTTCAATTGCTCCTCAGTGTCAGGGGATTAGCAGGGTAAATGCATGGGGAATAGGACCTGGGTGGGATTGTGGTCGATGCAGATGTGATGGGCCAAATGGCCTCCTTCTGCACTGTAGGAATTCTATAACACTCAGTCTGAATGATAAGACTGACAGGTTTAAATATATTGACATAAGGAATGCCATTTTCAATGAGATTCTAATAAAGAGAAGAAAGTTGACCAATTAAAACAGAAATTCCATAGTTGTGAAGGGTGCAAGCGAGAGAGACGTGAAACAGGAAAAGTATACAGAGCAAGTGTATTTATTAGTGTCACAAGTAGGCAATGAAGTTACTGTGAAAATCCTCTAGTCACCACACTCTGGCACGCGTTTGAGTACACTAAGGGAGAATTTAGCATGGCCAATGCACCTAACTGGCACATAATTTGGGCTGTGGGAGGAAACCGGAGCACTCAGAGGAAACACAAGCAGAGAACGCGCAGGCTCCGCACAGACAGTCACCCAAGCTGGAAACTGAACTGGGGTCCCTGGCGCTGTGAAATAGCAGCGCTAACCGCTGTTGCACCGTGCGCCCTGTTGTCAGGTAATGGGTTTAGTAGACGTTCGTGAAGATGAATAATTCTCCGAGACTATTTGATAAGAAAATGTAATGCCAAGGCAGAACTGCAAAGCACAATGATCAAATTCACTTAACTGTGTCAATGTATAACTGTTGTGATATAGGTGTGTGTGTGTGTGTGTAGCTGCACGTAGCCCAGACTGGAAAGAGAAAGTTATATTGATGGAAAGTAGCCTGCATACCAACTTCATATGGTTCATCGCAAGGGTAATAGACTGCTTTATGCTTGCAAAGATTACAATGGTTCGGTCAGCAGAACTAATTACATATTATGTGCACCAATATAATGAAGTCTGTTTAAGTTAATGCTTGTTTCACTGTGAGATGTTCTTTCAAGGCTATGCTCTGTTTAAAATAGTCCAAAGATGTGCGCATTAGGTGGATTAGCCATGCTAAATTGCCCCTTAGTGTCAGGGAGACTAACTAATGTTACAGAGATAGGGCCTGGGTGGGATTGTCATCGGTGCAGGTTCGATGGGTCGAAAGGCCTTCTTCTGCATTGTAGGATTGTAGGATGTTATATCTTCCATAATCCCTTTTATTGTTCTATTTAAGGACAATAAAAGGGATTATGGAAGATATGACAAAAAAAACCTTAGCACCTCAGGACTTGTTTGTAAAAAACTGAAGGAAAAGATGAATCTGAAACTGCAGAATGGCAAGAGTTGAACTATTCACAGAAATGTAAATCTTAAAACCTCTGGAAAAACAGGAAGTCCCATTAAGAGCCTACATATGGGGGCATAGGGATTTCATAAACTTTCAATGACCTCAAATTAACCCAATCATAATGGCTAGGACAAACTATCGCTTAATGCAGCATGGCAAAAATCTCCTGATAAAGAGCAGGATGCTACAAGATAAAGTTTATTTGTTAATGTTTCAAGTAGGTTCACATTAACAGTACAATGAAGTTACTGTGAAAATCTCCTAGTGGCCACACTCCAGCACCTGTTTGGGTACACTGAGGGAGAACTTAGCATGGCTAATGCACCTAACCAGCATGTCTTTCAGACTGTGGGAGGAAACCGGAGCACTCGGAGGAAACCCACGCAGACACGGGGAAAATGTGCAGACTCTGCACAGGCAAAGAAGTTAAAGCTTATTTATTAGTCACAAGTAGGCTTACATTAATACTGCAATTAAGTTACTGTGAAAATCCCCTAGTCACCACACTCCAGCCCCTGTTCGGGTACACTGAGGGAGAATTGAACATGGCCAATGTACCTAAGCAGCACTTCTTCCAGACTGTGGGAGGAAATCAGATCAACCAGAGCAAACCCACGCGGACACAAGAAGAACATGCAGACTCTGCACAAGCAGTGACCCGAGGCAGGAATTGAACTCGGGTCCCCGCTGTTGCGAGGAAGCAGTGCTGACCACTGTGCCATCGTGCCCCATTGGCACTGGCACACCTGGAACAGACCAAGTTCAACAAAACATTGGAAGAAAAGGAGAGGAGGAATCTGAAATAGGAACCATTAGAGGCAAGTATTGCTATTAATCCATTACCATTATTAATTATAAAACTTGTTTTCTGTATGGTATTTAATTAACTCTCAGACTTAATTAAAGAATGTGAGTCTGCACCTTATACATCAGAATGAGTCAAGAATCCCGGGTGTGATGTATTGGAGTATCCTCTGTCTGACATAGATAATCATATCCGGGGTCTCTCTCTCTCTCTTTGGGTGGATATAGAAGTCTAATATTCTATCTAAGGCCTGTTGTATTAGTTGATTTAACCATAGACCACTTGCAAAGGGGATGGGAAGGATGGAGCTTTGTCACTGGGCTAGCTTGATCATTTTTATGCAAGACCAGAATTGATCTCGGTTTCCTCAGTTAACTAGCTAATTGACAATCATTGTGATGGCCCAAGTATGAAAAAATGACATTCTGAAGACCAGGACATAGTCTAAATGAGTCCAGAGATGTGCTGGTTGGGTCGGTTGGGCATGTTACAGTGAGCTATAGTGTTCTGAGATGTGAAGGGTAAATGGCCATGGTAAATGTGTGGGGTTCTGGGGATAGGATGGGCAAAGAGGGCCTGGGTAAGATAATCTGTTAGAGAGTCGGTGCAAGTTCACAGAAACATTGAAGATAGAAGGAGTAGGCCATTCAGTCCTTCGAATCTGCTCCACAGGATCAGGAAATGCGCCATTCCTGATTCCGCCTTTCCCAATATCCCTTGACTCAAATGGCCTCATTCTGCACTGTAGGAATTCCAGGAGTCTGGGTAGGCAATAAAATTGCTTTGCACCTCTGTAAAATCAAGAATCAAGGGAGCCCAGATACCTGTTTCTATAACTCACTACCAAACTCCACATAGTGGGACCCTCAGGTTAGTGAAGCACTGGAAACACTATTGATGGATCTCCACCATGGAATGGACTAATTCTGTCAAATTATCCTTACAGGTCACCTTGATGTAGAACGGTTTTGTCTTGTGATCGCTCGGAGAGGTCCAGCCAGTGATGTTCTGAAAGTGAATCGAGCCTTTGGTTCCATGCGGTGACACAAATAGGTTAAGCATCGCTCTGGGTAACCATAGAAATGTGTTCATTGCTTTGCAATCACAGCATAGAAACTGGTCTCAAGACAGGAGGTGAACTCCATAGGGAGTTCAAGACCTTGCTTTCACACAATCTGTGCTCCCCTCTGAATTCTTGCCTCCTGTGTCCACGTACTGAGTGCAATAACAAACATTGTCAATTCTGTAATACGCTGTAATCTTACTGCTTTAACCCCAGTAGAAAGGGGAGACAACTGGAGGATTCCAAGAAAGGAAGGCTTGCATTTCCTATAGCATCCTTCACATCCTCAGGACATTTGAATTCCTCTTTACAGCAGTTCCGTAGAATCCCTACAGAGCAGAAGGGAGCCATTCGGCCCATCGAGTCTGCAATGAATCTCCGTAATGTAGGAAATGTGACAGACAAAGAAGGCGCAGCAAGTTTCCACAAAATGGCAATGCCGTAATGACAAGACAAACTGTTCCAGGGATGTTGATTGAACCCACAACCTTTGACTCTGAGGTGAGTATATGACCAGCTGCACCACAACTGACACGTACATCTTTAAATGACCTTAATCTTCCGGTCCTGCCCACTGCAGGAATTCTCATGGTTGGGGGGGGGGGGGGGGTGGTGCGGGGGAAGCGGAATTCAACTGAGAAGCAAAAGGTCTATTACTTTGGGTGGGAATATCTGGTCCCTGGTGGGTGGGACTGGAAAATCCTGTCCATACAGTGAATTGCAGTCAAAATTAATTACATGCCATTGAAGTCTGAATGAGCCTTGGCAAGCTTGATTCTCACGCAGTAAAATGAGTTATGGTAAATGTGAAGTCATCCTTTTTGGTAGGAATAACAGCAAAATGGACTATTATTTAAATGGTAAAAAATTGCAGCATGCTGCTGTGCAGAGGTACCTGGGTGTCCTTGTGCAAGAATCTCAAGGAGTTGATTTGCAGATACAGCAGGTAATTAAGAATGCAAGTGGAATTTTGTTCTTCATTGCTAGAGGGTTATGTTGCAGCTGTATAAGATGTTGGTGAAGCAACACCTGGAGTACTGTGTAGCTTTGACCTTCTTACTTGAGAAAGGATATATTGCACTGGAGGAGATGTAGAGGAGATTCACTAAGTTGATTCTGGAGTTGAGAGGGTTGGCTTATGAGGAGATGCTTAGTAGACTGGGAAAATACTCATTGGAATTCAGAAGAATGAGGGGAGATCTTATAGAAACATATAAGATTATAAAGGGAATAGAAACCAGGGCACCCAAAGGAACCCACGCAGACATGGGGAGAATGTGCAAACTCCACACTGACAGTGACCCAAGCCAGGAATTGAAACCAAATCCCTGGCACTGTGGGGCAGCAGCGAATGGAAACAAGGAGGTTGTTTCAACTCTTTCCCCTATGAACAGACTGCCATGTTGGGATGTTGTGTACAACACATTGGTGAAGTCACATTTGGAGTACTACATACAATTCTAGTCACCCTGCTATAGGAAGAATGTTGCTAAACGGGAAAGGGTGTGAAAAAGATTTACAAGGATGTTACCGGGACTGGGAGGTTTGAATTATAAGGAGAGGCTGGATAGGCTGAGGCTCTCTTCCCTGGAGCCTCTCGAAGTTTATAAAATCACGAGGGGCATAGATAAGGTGAATAGCCAAGGCTTTTCCCCAGGGTAGGGGAGTCCAAATCTAGAGGGCAAAGGTTTAAGATGAGAGGGGAAAGGTTTAAAAGGGACCTGAGAGGTAACGTTTTCACACACAGGGTGCGTGTATGGAATAAGCTGCAGAGGAGGTGGTAGAGGCAGGTACAGTTACAACATTTAAAAGACATTTGGACAGGTACATGGATAGGAAAGGTTTGGAGGGATATGGGCCAAACGCAGGTAAATGTGGCTAGTTTGGTCTAGGAAATGGGTGAGTAGGGCTGAAGGGCCTGTTTCTGTGCTGTATATCTCTATGACTCTATCTCCAGTCAATGGGGTCAGGTTTAATGTTGTGTTCAAGCAAAATGTCAGTTTAAACACTGAGCTGGATTTTAGCTTGGAGATGGGGTTGGAGCAGGGTTTGGGGTCGGCTGTTTTAAGGTTGACACATCTGGAAGCACAGAAGCCCGTACAGTTTTTTGGCCTTTAGTTTTTTCTCTCTGTTGACAGAGAGCTTGACTGACAGGCTAGCTGCCAATGCAGGTTCTTCCTATGCTCCCACCAACTCATCACTGTGCGAACACGGTGATGGGTGGAGCAGTGGTCATGTGGGAAGCATAACAGATGAACTTGCATGGGGGTACTTGCTGATTCCCCAGGGGATGTCTCTCATTCAAGGGCATGCTGTGCCTGATCGAGGGATCTGACATGAGGAAGAGGGGGTCTGCTGAGAACCACCTCCGCTAACCTTGTAGCCTACCCTTTTAAACCTCCCTCCCCCGGTGATCCCTATTCCACGAACCCATTCCTGCCATCACTCACCTCTGGCCTGGCATCCAGAAGCCTAGGCTGAGTATCAGGTGGCACTGCCATCCAAAGAAGATGTTGGTCTTTGATTGGTCATGAAGTGATTGTGGTGTCTGTCTCTTTAACACAGCACAGCAGAAGAGGGTCATCTGGCTTGAGGGACCAATGGGAACCGAGAGTGAGTAATCACCCCAGAGGGTGGAGGCTTCTCTTGGCCAGAATACATCTGGAAGCCATGCCCTAAGCATGCAAGGGCTGGAGCAGGGGGAGGCTGTTGCAGGGCAACTCAGGACTGCAATTGCCTATATGGGATTTCTGTTTATCAGTAAATACTTTTCGTTCCTAATGCAGCCTGACAGGCACCCCAGTGGGGTGCTGCACTATCACAGGCCAGTAACCCTTGGCAGAATGGACTTCCGCCTATAGGGTCCTTGATTCTGGAGGAGGCTAACCACTGACCTGCAGAGTGTTTGAGTGGCACTGAATGTGGCGATCCCTAAAAGAGGCATGGGGTTCCCACTGGCCCTCCAGCTGGTTTATAGAATCCCTACAGTGCAGAAGGAGGCCATTCGACCCATTGAGTCTGCACCGACAACAGCCCCACCCAGCTCCTATTTCCATTACCCCCACGTATTTACCCTGCTAATCCCCCTGATGCTAAGGTCAATTTAGCACGGCCAATCCACTTAACCTGTACATCTTTGGAGTGTGGGAGGAAACCAGGGGCATCTGGAGGAAACCCATGCAGAAACGGAGAGAATGTGCAAATTCTGCACAGGCAGTGACCCGAGGCCGGAATTGAACCCGGGTCCCTGGCACTGTGAGGAAGCAGCGTTTGCCACTGTGCTGCCCCTGTGAGCAAGATTCCAGTCACTCCCATTAATCACCCATTTTGAACTCAATGTTCTGGAATAGGCACAATGGGCTGAATGGCCTCTTTCTGTGCTGTATCATTTTATGATTTTGGAAGATGAAATTGGACACAAATCCAATCCTGCCTTTTAGCTCTGGGGAGTTTTGGGAAACTGTAACCTCTGAGTCCTGATGCATTCACCAACCGAAAAGAACATTTATTTTTCTGCTTACTAATGGAGAGTTTTGGTTTCAAAACTTAATGCAAGAAATGTAATGAGAAATCGGTTCTTAAAAGCCTTCAATTTTGCCTTTGCATCTTCAAAAATCTGCAGTTGGGCTTTGCGAATTACACATGGCTGGGCTGCGCTCAGTTTAATTCCCAGCGGTGACTGTCGATTGGAAGCCCCGCTGGGAAGAAAATGGAGGCATTCAAAACAAGTTTCTCATTACAGATTCCAGTTTTAGAGTTGAAACCAACTGTCGGGGCAAGAAATCCATTAAACAGCATTTGCTGTTAAGACCAGCAAACCTTTCATGTAGGTGTTTGAAAGGAAATGGATGACAGTCAGTTCAATAGGGGGAAGAGTTAAGTGGGACTGGCTGTGAATTCCATCTACTGTATTAATAATTGGGAATTTCAAATACTAAAAGGTTGTACATCACAAATCACCCCTGTTCTCACTGTTGGCTCCCAGTGCAGTAACACCTCAATTTTAAGATTCTCATCCTTACTCAAGCCCTTCCATGCCCTCACACCTCCTTACTTCCATAACAAGATGCAGCAAAACCTGGACAATATCCAGGTTTGGGTTGATGAGCGGCAAGTAACGTTCGCGTCACACAAATGCCTGGCAATGGCAATCACCAATAAGAGACACTCTAACCACCACCTCTTGACATTCAATGGTGTTATCATCGCTGAATTCCCCATTGCCAATATCTTTGAGGTTACCATTGACCAGAAACTCAACTGGACTCATCACATAAACACAGTGGCTACAAGGAAAGGTCAGAGACTAGGAATATTGCGGCTAGTAACTCATCTTCTGATTCCCAGAGCTGATCCATCATCTACAAGACACAAGTCAAGAGTGTGATGGAATATTTCCCACTTGCCTGGATGGGTGCAGATCCAACAACACTCAAGAAGCTTGACACCATCCAGAATAAAGCAGCTTGCTTAATTGGCACCACATCTACAAACATCCACTCCCTCCAGCACTGAGCTCAGTAGCAGCAAGTTACACTGTTTACAAGATGCACTGCCACAATTCATCAAAGATTCTTTAGACAGCACCTTCCAAAGCCACGACCACTTCCATCTAGAAGGGCAAGAGCAGCAGATACATAGGAACACCACTACTGCAAGTTCCCCTTCAAGCCACTCACCATCTTAACTTGGAAATATATCACCATTCCTTCGCAGTCGCTGGGTCAAAATCCTGGAATTCCTTCCCTACCAGCATTGTGGATCAACCCACAGCAATTGAAGAAGGCAGCTCACCGTCACCTTCTCAAGGGCAACTAGGGATGGGCAATAAATGCTGGTCAGCCAACGATGCCAGTGTCCCACGAAAGAAGAAACAAAAACCTCCTACAACATCTGCAAGAACTCTGCATTCCTCCAATGTGAGCCTTTTGATTTCTGCATCCCTGAATTTTAGCCTTCCACCACTGGTGGCCATGCCTTCAGCTGTAAAGGCCAATAAGGTCTGGTATTCCCTCCCGAAAGCTCTCTGCTTTATACGGCTCTCTTTCTCCTCCTTTTAGACACTCATCAAACTTCACCTCTTTGACCAAGCTTTCCTCTTCATTTGGTGTCAAAGTGCTGTCCAGCGATGCTCCTGAATCTTGGGATGCTTTATGAAGGAAAAGGCACCATATGATATCAAGTTTGTAATTATAGTTAATTATATTTCTGTGTGGGCTACACGGTGACATGCCTAGATTGTACTGAGAGCTCCAACAATGTGTACAGTTGCAATTAGTATACGGGGCAGGCATGGCCAGCAGTCATACATAATAAAAAGGCATTTTCTAGTAAGCTTGAGCAGATAAGTCACAAATGAGTCAGGATAATCTTCATGAATGGAGATATTTATAAATTATTTTATGCTTTAATGACAAAGCAAACTGTTATTACATATGAATTATCACTTTGTCACATTACTGCTATGCAAGTCAGACAAACAAGGGCCAATATTTTAATTCCTTTCCTGATTACCATTTAAATTACAATTTTATTTCAAAATGTTAATCTCCACTTTGTGCCAAAGGACAGATATATTTCTAAACACCTTGGTCAGTAATATCATTCCAGTGGGCTGAAGCGTTACCATTTCCTGTTGCCAAGGTCTAGTTGCTCAGTGTGCCTCAATATGGGTGCAGAGTATGAGTGTGTGGGAGTGGGGGCAGTGCACTAGACTCATCAAGCCCTTTATTTTAATATAACCTAGATGCCCACTGGACCCCATAACAATATTTCAGGCACACGGCAACAAGGTTTAAAAGTTTAAAGTTTATTTATTAGTCACAAGTAAGGCTTACATTAATACTGCAATGAGATTACTGTGAAATTCCCCTACTCGCCACACTCCAGCGCCTGTCCAAGTCAATGCACTTAACTAGCACGTCTTTCAGAATGTGGGAGGAAACCGAAGCACCCGGAGGAAAAACACCAACAGAGACTGAGACAGAAGCTATTCTTAGATTGGAATAAGATACGTTTGCCTTTGCACTAGTGCCCTCAGTCCTTCATACCTTTAAGTTCCTGACCCCTGTCTTGTGCCTGGACCACCTCCTCACACTGGGAAAGTGTCCCACATACAATGGACAGACAGTGGTTCACCTTTGCTGACTGATGTGTTTGGTGTGCTCCCAGAAACACATCTACAGCAATGACAAATCTTATATGGAAGGATATTTGAGCCCTGCTGTTGGCAGGCCTCCCTCTAAATCTTCACTTTCTGCCCACAGTGATGCCCGCCGAAGGAGCGACTGGAAAGTCCCATCCATAATCTTTAACTGAGCAATATTGCAAGGCACTGCTTAATTCACAGCTGTGCTCTCAAAGAGACATGGCACACAGCCATAGCAACAGGGGCAGGTAATCACAAACCTTGGTCAGCTGATGGCACGGTTGCCGATGGTGAAGCAATGGAAACTAGGGACGTGCGAAAAGTTGGCATAGGGTGTTCTCCGGGTGGTCGAGAGGCTGGAGGAGATCTCGGGTGCCAGAGAGGGTTTGGAGAGATTAGAAAAGAATGGGAACATTCAGATCAAGCCGTTGCCAGATTTTAATCTTGTAAATGAACTCACTTTGTACGAGGTTGGCATTGCCAAGGCCTATTGCACAGAGAATCAGAAAGCCTGAGACCTGCATCATCCACCCCCAAGGTATTTATTGAAGAGTAACATCAGCTTCTGTATCTACACGATTACTGATTGCATCAACAAAATATATCCCAATTACCAGGCCGGGCGTGTGGATATGAATAAATCATATACAAACGAATAAATCATGTAAATGACCAGAGAGAGGTGCATGTTCTGTGACAAGGTGGCATTGCTGGCTTCATTAACCTTACATATCAACGTGATTTAATTTGCAGGATTTTTATTGATACAACGGTTAGTTTATTACAGCATATTGATTTTTATATACTTGATCCACATATCCAATGTAATAATTTTTCCAGGATAGGTACCATTTAATTTCTATTGTGACCCATCTATCTACATTACTATTCATGTGCCGAGCACATTCATGCCATCAGTCTCACTTCCTGTGTCATAATTTTGTTAAAGCTGAGGGTCAAGATCTGGTCATGTGGAGCAATGACTTGAAACCAAATAAAAGTTAAAGTTTATTTATTAGTCACAAGTAAGGCTTATATTAACACTGCAATGAAGTGACAGTGAAATCCCCCAGCCGCCACACTCAAAACATTTGCTTTCAACATTTTTTCAAGCTTTATCCCAACATTTTTTTAAAATTCATTTGTGGGACTTGGGCACTGCTGGTTGGCTGGCATTTATTGCCCATCTCTAGTTGCCCTTGAACCGAGTGGCTTGCTAGGCCATTTCAGAGGGCAGTTGAGTGCCACAGTCAGTGCTCCGAAAGCTTGGACTTATTAAAGTCCAAATAAACCTGTTGGACTTTAACCTGGTGTTGTGAGACTTCTTACCGTGCCCGACCCAGTCCAACGCTGGCATTTCCATATCAGAGTTTCAATTATAGCATTTTGCGGCAACTTAACGCCAGTTAAAACACCAATAGCATTACAATTTGGCATGCACTTTCAGCCAACACAATTCATCTTTTCAATCTTTAGTTTGCATATTTATTGCTATACACGCAGCTGTACAGACTCCTTGACTTATTAGCAGACAATGTTCAGTAAACATCCTTATTCTCCCTAACCACAACCGTACCCAGAAACGGGTCTCACTACTCATGCTGATCAAACAGACCCACACGTTTCATCTGCTATTGGCTTTTCCAACTCCGACAGCAGAATTTTCCTGTCCTGCCCACCACGGGAATCATAGCAGGCAGCGGCTGGATCATGCAAAAGTATGTTGACCTCGGGTGGGCTTGAGAGACTGGGTGGCCTACTCCTGTTCTTAATTTGTATGCTTGTGTTCTGTCACTCAGTTGGATCCTGGCTGATCATATCAAGGTGCAAAAGTGTTTCGGGATTTCTCATCCTGTTCTCCCCGTGTCGGCAGTGTGGGAGAGGATGATCAGTTCGAATGTACTTCAAGCATTTGCTGTTTTTCCTACTTCCTGCTTATAATTAATTGTAACTAAAGGTATTAATTGTTCACGTGGTAAACTGCCAGCCTGTATGGTAAAAGCCTTTATTCAGTAGGGGAGTGCGAAACAATGTTAAATCCAGTAAGCAGATTACCGCGAGTGGAGATTTTTATTAACCCCCAAGATCCTGACATGTGAGAGAACAGAACATAGAAAAGATACATCTTCAGGACGTTAATAGGTTGGCAGCTTGGTGACATGGATTGGTGTTAGAGAGAGAGAGATGGTCTGATGTAAAGATTTTGTAGTATTTCCCAATGCGAGAAAGTAACACCCTGGGCGGAATTCTCCCAAAAAATTTTGAAGTGTCGTAAGGGTGAGAGAACAGGAGTGATCCGCGCCGATCTCTCAGGCACATTCCACATCGCAATCCTCCCACATTCAGTCACTTTTCAGGAGAGTGGTGAGCTGCACACCGGTATGGGAGGGGAATGGGCCCCCTAGCCTGATTCCTTACATCCCTCCCATCATGGTCCCTGGCATGACCCATCCTAGTAAAAAGTCTGACAACACCAGGTTTTAGTCCAACCTATTTATTTGATAATATACCCATCCTGCTCAGCCCCTCTGCTTGGCTGCTCTGTCATTGTCCACTCTTAGGCCCCACCTGCTTGGCACTGCCCCTGCTTGTGCCAGACTGGCAGACTACTGGTGCCTAACTGGCACTACCAGGGTGTCTGGTGGTCAGTGCCGGGGTGTCCAGTGAGTCCTGCTAGTGTGTCAGGTGGGCCCTGCTAGGTGGGCACTGTCTGGCCATGCCCCTGAAAACCTGGGGGTTTCAATGGCCTCAAAGCCCCCTGGCATGACCCTTGCACCAGGACTCCTTGGTGGAGATCTGTACTGATTCCCATCGCTATCATGCCATGCTCAAAGTCTGGAGACCTCAGTGCACACGGATTCCATTGGGCTACGCATATTTAGAACAACCTGGTTTGAGCAGTTAGAAGGAGACTGGGAGACTGCTTGGCACTGGCCGTGAATCCGATTATAAGGCCTGATCTGTGCCGGGCGCGGTGAGGTCAGAGAATCGGTCCCCTTGTTGATTTACAATATATGGGCGTCCAACAATATAGATCATGGTGAGTTAGCTGGAAATGTACGTAGTGTTTGGTGTTCCAGGACTTTGACCAGAGCGATTATTTCGACTGTTCTGTAAATGCTGTTGTTACCCACAGGCTCACTGATATTGAATTATCTATCTTCCTGTGTCTTGTTGATTTGTTAAAGCTCTTTATCTCTGTCATCTATTTTTGTGACTCTATCTCTCTTGCTTACAGCTTGTAGACATCTCTTTGGCCTCTGACATTTTAAATGGGTCTTCCTTGCCCTGCTTTTGCACTCTTTCTCTGTATCTCTGGTAATGAATGTTTTTGTAGATTCCTCCTGAGAATTTCACTGAGAGATCTTGTCTGTCCCTTGTGCCACGGGTTTGTTTGTTGCTGGGGAGCCAAAGAAGGGGGTTGAATTGCAATACACACAAGGAGCCTAGTAAAGATGAAGCAGCTTTGACCCATCTCACCTGCTTGGACCTCTCCACCAAAGTGGCAAGTAGTGCAGGAGAAAGAGGTAGAGAGAGAGGAAGGTCTATATCAACAAGGATGAAGTGGAAAAGGTCAAAAGCATCAAGTTTTTAAGTATCCAGATCACCAACAACCTATCCTGGTCCCTCCACACTGAGTTAAGAAAGCGCACCAACATCTCTACTTTTTCAAAAGGCTAAAAACATTTGGCATGTTCACTGTGACTCTCACCAATTTTTATAGATGCACCATAGAAAACATTCTTTCTGGTTGTATCATAGTTTGGTATGGCTCTTGCTCTGACCAAAACCGCAAGAAACTACAAAGGGTTGTGAACGTAGCTCAGTCCATCATGTCAATCAGTCTCCCATCCATTGACATAGTCTACACTTCCCGCTACCTTGGCAAAGCAGCCAACATAATTAAGGACCACACACACCCCAGACATACTCTCTTCTGTCGGGAAAAAGATACAAAAGTCTGAGATTATGCCCCAGCTGACTCAAGAACAGCTTCTTCCCTGCTGCCGTCTAGGGAAAGCAAGGGCCTAGTGGTATTATCGCTAGACTATTAATCCAGAGACTCAGTTAATGTTCTGCAGTCCTGTATTCAAGTCCCACCACAGCAGGTGGTGGAATTTGAATTCAATAAAAAAAAATCTGGAATTAAAAAATCTACTGATGACCATGAATTGATTGTCAGAAAAACCCATCTGGCTCACTAATATCCTTTTGGGAAAGGAATCTTCTGTCCTTACCTGGTCTGGCCTACATGTGATTCCAGAAACACAGCAATGTGGTTGACTCTCAACTGCCCTCGGGCAACTAGGGATGGGCAATAAATTCTGGCCAGCCAGCGACGCCCATGTTGCACAAATGAATAAAACCAAAATCAGACTTTTAAATAGACCTACCTTATATATTAAGTTGATTTTTCTCTGCACCCTAGCTATAACTGTGGCACTACATTCTGCACCTTCTCTCCTACGTATTATGTATTTGTCTGTTTAGAAGCAAGAAACAATACTTTTCACTCTACACCAATACTCATGACAATAATAAATTAAATCAGATCAAAGCAAAACATAATTCAGAGCTGCGGAAAATGAGCAGAGGAATGGATCTAAATAGACAGCTTGTTTAATTAGCTGTGAATTAAGACGTAATGACCTCTTTCTGTGTTGCACAAGTGGCGAGAGGAGCTGAGGAAATTTGCGAAGAGTAGGAGATTGAGGTGGCAACTGGTCGGGGTGGCGGGGAATACTAGACAGTGGAAATTGTTTATCAAATTAAATATCACTTAAAATGAGCCTAGTTAGTCGACAGTGTTGGGTAACAGTATTAGTGGGAGGCTTGCATCAACATTCTTTACAATTGTTTATATTCCTAAAATGAATAGTTACATAAAGAGTTTGCATTACAGAGTTGGCATTAAAGCTACGTAAAAATTGGGACAACATGGGAACATAGGTATGTTGGTTCAGGCCATTCAGCCCATCAAGCATGTTCCACAAGAACACAAGAAACATGGGTAGGAGGATATAGGCCAAATGGCCTGTTGCTCCTCCATTCACTATGTCCACAGCTGATCTTCTGTCTGCTCCATCATTCAATGTGGCCATGGCTGGTTGTTGGACCCTGATTGAAATGCACTGGCGAACAGGTTGGGCTTGTGCCACACATACCCCTCCCATTATTCATGGGCTGGAGTGGCTGAAACCAATGGTCCTGAAAGTGACTATAGAACAATAGAACCATAGAGTTCCTACATCACAGAAGGAGGCCATTCGGCCCACGAAGTCTGTACCGACTCTCTGAAAAAGTATCCCCCCTGCCCCCACCCTATCCTCTAACCCCGTGCACTAACCTACATATCTTTGAACAAAATGGGGCAATTGAGAATGGCTAAACCACCCAACCTGCACATGTTTGGACGTGGGAGGAAGCCAGAACACCCGGAGGAAACTCACGCAGACACGGAGAGAACTTGCAGATGTCGCACGGTCAGTGAACCGAAGCCAAAGTTGAATCTAGGTCCCTGGTGCTGTGAGACTTCAGTGTTAACCACTGTGCCCATCAGAGGCCACACAAAAAAAACAGAAATTTTAAAAACTCACTACATCTCTGCGATGGCATCCTAGCTCCATATAAATCACATGGACCACTGCTTGTCTGGGATCAAGAATGAGGGGGAACAGACTGAAACTAATTTACAGAAGGAGCAAAAGTGACGTGAAAAAAGCTTTTCAGTGGTTGGGATCTGGAATGCACTGCCTGGAAGTGTGGCAGAGGCAGGTTCAATCGAGGCATTTAAGACAGAATCAGATGATTATTTGAATGGGTGTGCAGAGGTACGGGGAAAGGGCAGGGGAATGGCACTAACTTTTACAGATGCACGATAGAAAGCATTCTTTCTGATTTTATCACAGCTTGGTATGGCTCCTGCTCTGCCCAAGACTGCAAGAAAAGACAAAAGGTCGTGAATGTAGCCCAATCAATCATGCACATCAGCCTCCCATCCACTGACGCTGTCTACACTTCCCGCTGCGTCGGAAAGGCGGGCATCGTAATCAAGGACCCCACGCACCCCGGACATGATCTCTTCCACCTTCTTCCGTCGAGAAAATGATACAAAAGTCTGAGGACAAGAACCAACTGACTCAAGAACAGCTTCTTCCTTGCTGCTGTCAGACTTTTGAATGGACTACCTCGCAGTAAGTTGATCTTTCTCTACACCCTGGCTATGACTGTAACACTACATTCTGCACTCTCTCTTTTCCTTCTCTATGAATGGTATGGTTGTCTGTATAGCACGCAAGAAACAATACCTTTCACTGGATGTTAATACATGTGGCAATACTAAATCAAAATCAAATCAAGATCAAACAATGTCACGATGCCTATTTGGACAGCTAGTGCAAATACGATGGGCTGAATGGCCTCATGCTGCACCATGGCCAGCTGTGGCTCTGTGTAAACGCTATATTGATGCAAAGTTTTCTTCCTTTATTTGTTGACCAGCACTTGATGCTGTTACTGATGCTTTACTATTGAAAGTGATTCATTGCCCTGTACCAACCAACCAATGTCCAAGAAGTCGGACTGGGGTGAGGGTGCGGGGAATCTAACTCACAGTATTCATGTAAGTGAGTCGAAAGGACTATTACCGATATGGCAGTAGGTAATAGAGCAGCACTACTACCTCACAATGCTAGGGACATGGGTTCAATTCCCAACTTGGGTCACTGTCTGTGTGGAGTTTGCATGTTCTCCCCCATGTCTACGTGGGTTTCCTCCAGGTACTCCGGTTTCCTCCCACAGTCCAAAGATGTGTGGGTTAGGTTGATTGGCCATGGTAAGAAATTACCCTTTAGTGTCCAGGGATGTGTAGGTTAGAGGGATTAGTGGGTATAATATGCAGGGATATGGGGTTAGGGCCTGGGTGGGATTATGTTCGGTGCAGACTCGATGGGCCGAAGGGCCTCTTTCTGCACTGTAGGGTTCTATGATTCTATGATAATTGAGAGTGCAATAGGGCTGCCATGAACCTCTTGATTCTTGTAACTCAGAAAGTAATAAGTACTTGTGAATTTACAGGAACTCTGATAAATGCTGCCCTTTTCGCTTTTTCTGCATGGAAAGAACAATTGAAATATGGCCGGAACAATTTTCAACATGATTGCTTTTAAAAATATTCATGGAAACTAAAGTATTTTCCCCACAAAATCAATGTGAACTACCAATCCTGTCAGGCACAAGCATTAAAAGCTCCACATGAGAATAAAAGAAATATTTTCTGAAAAGCACTGACTGGTAAAATCTCTCTCAGTGCCGTAGTTTTCATCGATTTGTTGAGAAATTGTCCCTCTGACCTGTGGGTTTTGTGGAACTCTCCCATTTACATTACAGAGGAAGAGTAATGAATTCACTCCAATGGGCACTCAACACAGAAATGCCGAAGAGTGAAGCTGCTGAAGGTTAGAGTCTCTCTGGAGCCAGTTATTTCCAAAGAAATGATTGAGCTGGTGCAGTGCGAGAAAGACTTTGAACTAACGCCTCCTCTGGAACTGCAGGGCACAGAATGGCAGACAGACAGGGTTTTTGCAAAGGAACAGATACAATGGACTGAACAGCCACCATCTGCACCACGAATTCTCTGTTTCCCATGACCAATGAGGATGAAGAACCCAACTACCCCCCAACAATCCAACTATCTCCTGACAACCCAACTAAACCCTAAAAACCCAAATACCCGCTGACAACCCAACTACCCCTAATACCCAACTACCCTCTGACAACCCAACTAACCCCCAATACACAACTACCTCCTGACAACCCAACTAAACTCTAAAGCCCCAACTACCCGTAACACCCAACTACCCCCAATACTCAACTATCCCTGACAATCCAACTACCCCCCAACACCTCAACTCCCCCCAAATACCCAATTACCCCTGACAACTCAACTGCTCCCCAACAACCCAACCCAACCACCACCCCCCCGACAACCCAACCACCACCCCCCCGACAACCCAACCCAAGCACCCACCCCCCCGACAACCCAACCCAACCACCCACCCCCCCCGACAACCCAACCACCCACCCCCTCCGACAACCCAACCCAACCACCCACCCCCCCGACAACCCAACCCAACCACCCACCCCCCCGACAACCCAACCCAACCACCCACCCCCCCGACAACCCAACCCAACCACCCCCCCCCGACAACCCAACCCAACCACCCCCCCCCGACAACCGAACCCAACCACCACCCCCCCGACAACCCAACCCAACCACCCCCCCGACAACCCAACCCAACCACCCACCCCCCCGACAACCCAACCCAACCACCCACCCCCCCGACAACCCAACCCAACCACCACCCCCCCGACAACCCAACCCAACCACCCACCCCCCCGACAATCCAACCCAACCACCCCCCCGACAACCCAACCCAACCACCCACCCCCCCGACAATCCAACCCAACCACCCCCCCCGACAACCCAACCCAACCACCCCCCCGACAATCCAACCCAACCACCCACCCCGACAACCCAACCCAACCAACCCCCCCGACAACCCAACCCAACCAACCCCCCCGACAACCCAACCCAACCACCCCCCCCGACAACCCAACCCAACCACCCCCCCCGACAACCCAACCCAACCACCCACCCCGACAACCCAACCCAACCCAACCACCCCCCCCGACAACCCAACCCAACCACCCCCCCCGACAACCCAACCCAACCACCCACCCCGACAACCCAACCCAACCACCCCCCCCGACAACCCAACCCAACCAACCCCCCCCCCAACAACCCAACCCAACCCAACCACCCCCCCAACAACCCAACCCAACCACCCCCCCAACAACCCAACCCAACCACCCCTCCCCGACAATCCATTATTAAAAACATACAAATATGTAACATAAGGGAAGAAATGGTAGTATCCATGTGCACTATGTTTCTAAATTGTTGCACTGTCTTTTTGGGTGAATGATTGCTGCATATGTTGAAAAGCACTTCAATATCTTTTAAATTTAGACTCAGCTCCAGTTAGTTTAGCTGGGAGAAGGATCTTGTTATAGCGCAACCACTTTATGGGGGAGTTTCCTGAGGGTCACGTGATTGGGTCGGACCTCATGGAATGTCGAGGCGGAAAACTGAGCCAATTGGATGCAAGCGCGCGTATCTTGGGTTGGGGAGGATCCTCAGTTGGAGCCGGGGAGGAGGACAGTTGTATCATTGCTTAGTTTATTCTGTCTGGCCTTTTTACTGTAATTACTAATTCATCGATTGCAATAAAGTCTTTGTTACTTTGAGCCACATCGAGTCATCCTTGATTTATTACATACCTGTTATCCAATAGTGTAATTCATTCATTCATTGAGTCATGAGTATTAGATTCATAGGCAGGACTTTCCAGCTGCACAAATCCCAAAATCAGAAAATCCCTTCCGAGGTCAATGGAACTTTCCACAGTCAGCTCCTCGCCCACTGATTCCCGTGGTGAGCGAGACAGTAAAATTCAACCCATCCAGTCATACGGTGCAGAAAAGGCCCTTCAGCCCATCGAGTCTGCACCAACAATATCATTAAAGGTGCACTAATCCCATTTTCCTGCAGATGTCCCATTTCCTTGAATATTATGACATTTCGAGTGCTCCATCCTTGGTCAGGAGTGGGCACATTAACCCTGTGATGTCTCTATTTGAATTGCAAAGCTTCACAATGCTATTACATTCTCTGAAAGTTAAATGACATTGGCTTTAACCAGTCTTTCTCCACCCAAGCAGAACTTCTCTTCCCTTATACATGTCACCTGAAATAAGGCACCAGGTTAGAGCAGGCACAATTCTACCTTGTGTACCAAGCTGGTAAAATCCAAGCTTGGATTTAGAAGCGCCACAATTTTCAAACTGCCCAAAGCCAAATTAGAGTCCAAGATTAGCCTGATGTGTTTCAGTTTGTGCCAGAACTAACATTGTGATAAATTAGGATTTTGCGTTGAAATTCCAGTTGTATAAAATATCTTCATCTTGATTCAGAACTGTTATCGGACAACAAATTTTATGAAATTGGGCACACAAAATGGAAGCAGACTAAAGTTACACTCAGAGTCTCTCCACTAAAAATCACATAGTAACAGACACTGATCAGAAGGCAACAGCATGCTTTTAGAATGCAAATGAGGGCTAACACATAAGGGAAGCTGGACAGGATGGCACCGATGTGGATGGCACCTACAGGAACTAAATCTCCACACCATTAAAATCAGCACTTTTAAAACAGTTAAACAACCCATGGAGACACCTAAAATTAGCATAGTTAAGGAAACATTCCTGGCCCCTTAAAACCTCTTTTGAGATCAATGACACGCCTATGGTTCAAACCCCAGAGATTCTAGACTATTAAATAACCAATCAGACAAAACAATGAACACACACCTAAAACAATTTCCTCAACACTTGGAAGCATCGAGACAGGATGGCTAAGGTCGAATACTGTAAATAAAGTATTAGCATTTGAATCGCATGCTGCACCGAAGTTCAGGTATAACAATAGCCCGCTGCGAGGGACGGGCAGAGCGCTTTCGGGACAGTCCGATTGTATGTCCTGACTGCGCTTCTCCGTCGACATAAAAGAAAATAAAGCTGTACCGTTATTGAACTTCACCCTGAGTCCGTAGTGGTCATTTCGCCCACTCGCGCTAACAGAACAAAACTCCAAAAGGTGTGATTCCTACCTCTCATCTCCCAGTGTCGAAGTTCATAAGATGTGGGAGTGGAATTAGGCCATTCGGCCCATCGAATCTGCTCCACTGTTCCATCCTGGCTGATAACCCTATAAATGCACATACACACAGTTAGCCCACATTTTTTAATACAGCCACAGAGGTAAAATGTTGTCACTTTTTTTTGGTGAAAGCAAAACTGTTTTTTAAATGCCATTCACCCTAAATCTCCCATACTGTATAACGGCAAAATACAGCGGATGCTGGAATCTGAAACAAAAACAGAAAATGCTGGAGAAACTCAGCAGGTCTGACAGCATCTGTGGAGTTAGAATAGAGGACAGAGCTCTGACGAAAGATCATCCAGACTTGTAACTTTGACTCGATTCTCTATTCACAGATGCGGTCAGACCTGATATTCTCCAGTATTTTCTGTTTTTGTTTCCTGTACTGTATAGTGATCTTACTCAAATATAGCGTAATCCAGGTCCTTGTGTGTAAAGGCTTTGTCAAAGGGATATTCACTATGAAATTGATCCCCCCTCCTCCTGACCTCTCACCCCTTGCTCCCATCTCACCCACCTGAAAGGGCAATAACAGGTCAGTGGAGGTCAAAACTCTTCTTCCCTGCAGCTGGTTTATTAATGCCCTTTAGGGAAGGAAATGTGCCATCCTTAGCTGGTCTGGCCCACATGTGACTCCAAATCCACAGCAACGTGGTTGACTCTCAACTGCCCTCGAGCTGTTCGTAATGGGTAATAAATCACAACTTTTGCCAAAACACCAGAGAGATCTTCCTTTCAAGTTGACAGGGACCAACCAAAGTTTGGAGTTTTGGAATTCTATGTTGACTCAGCTCTAAGTCCTTTTCTGATCTATACTCCTAATAACCTGAGAAAACAGTATTGATGTTCCAGAGAACCAACATTGAATCTCATGTGCTTATGATTATCTCCTTGTGGTGCAGATTGGCCAGAAGAGCACACAGAAATCAATCCACACAGTGGGAACTCAATGGAGTGCCTCCTTACGTAAAAAAATCCAAGAATAATCTCTGCTTTCAACCCAGTTAGGCTTCTTGGAAGTAAAAAAAAAACCCCTCCATTTACACACGAGTGGAACTTGTAATTAGCTGCCTGGCTCAGATTAACCATTATTTACTATAAGATTTATATAATCCAACTTGAAGGCCAGAGACAGGAATAGATAATGCAGCCTTTTGGGGTGGCATGGTGGTACAATGGTTCGCATTGCTGCCTCACTGCAGCAGGGACCAAGGTTCAATTCCTGGTTTGGGTCACCGTCTGTGTGGAGTTTGCACATTCACATCATACCTGCGTGTGTTTCCTCCGGGTGCTCCAGTTTCCTCCCACAGTCCAAAGATGTGAAGGTTAGGTGCATTGGCTATGCTAAATTACCCAAGTGTCCTGGGATGAGTAAATTAGAGGGATTAGCAGGATAAATATGTGATGGAGATAGGGCCTAGATGGGATTGTTGTCGATTCGATGGGCCGAATGATCTCCTTCTGCACTGTTGGGTTTCTATGATTTCTATGAATCTACTCCACTCCCCATTCAGTTAAATCATTGTTGATATGTACTTCAGCTCCATTGATCCATATCTCTTGATATGCTTATTAAACAAAAATTCTGATTTGAGTCTTGAAATGTTCAATTGCCTAACCATCCACAGCTTTTTGGGAAGAAGGTTGCAGGTTTCCACTTCTCTTTATGTGAAATCATATTTCTTAATTTCTCTACTTCTGAGATGACCTTATGCTGATTTTAAAATTATACCTCATTCTTCTCCACATATCCTGCCAGATGAAATAGCTCCTGAGTAGCTAACCTAATAAGACTGAGATGGGGAGAGATATGAAATTTGCTCCTCAGCAGAAGCTCAATTATTGAGCAAGACAGAAGTCAGTAGATTTCTGGAGACCAACGGTGTCAAGGAGATTGTGCAGAAAGATGGCTTTGATGTTTAAAGCTTATTTATTAGTGTCACAAGTAGGCTTACATTAACACTGCAATTAAGTTACCGAAAAAAATCCCCTAGTCAGCACACTTCGGCACTTGTTCGGGTACACTGAGGGAGAATTTAACATGGCCGGTGCACCTAACCAGCACGTCTTTCAGACTGAGGGAGAAAACTGGAGCACCCGGAGGAAACTCACACAAACACAGAGATTGTACAGACTGTGTACAATGACCCAAGCTGGGAATCGAACCTGGATCCCTGGCATTGTGATGCAGCAGCGCTTACTACTGTGGTCATTGACCAAACTAAATGGCAGAATTGGCTCAATGGGCTGAGAGGCCTGATCCTGATACTATGTCCCTATGTTGCCAGTGGCAATCTGTATGTTGATGGAGTGGGATATCCAGCTATCTGGAAGGAGTAGGAATTGTATGCAGGCACCCTGGACATTGGGTAATGCTGACAATTTCAACAATTCTCATAGTCTTGGCCTTTAGTCTCGAGGACAATCCTTCAAAAGCTTCTTTGAAGCATCTGGGAATTAGATACTGACTTTTGTTACTGATGTCCGGTCTGGCATGGCAACTTGAAATGAAGCCACAATTTCAGGGTGACCTTAGGTCAGTGCTGGGCAACCTGCAGCCTGGGGTTTACACATTGCCCATCTGGATTCCAAGTGCAGCCCACAGGACATTTTGTTGCCCATATGCAGAATTGCTGATTTCTGTCCACGTATTTCTCTACTTACCAGTATGACTGAAGTAATACACATATATAGTAAAGACAGATGAAGCAATTGACAAAAACATTGACTGTGAGAGCCATGCTCTCCCTCTGTGTCCAAAGTGTAAATATTTCTGTTGTTTTGCCATTTGAAGTTGATGATAGTTCTACGAATGTATAAATGATTTTCTGTAATAGGTTATGAAATATTTGGAGTGTAATAAAAGTATTTAATCTTATTCATGGGGGTCATGGTTAGTGAACAAGCTCGATTTCAATCTGGCAACCCATTAAGGTGAAGGAGGGTCATTCAAGCAGGCCGCTCACTAGCCTATGTTGCTCATCAATAGACATTAACAGGGCAATCCCTGTGATAGAGTGAAGTGGGAAGTTTCTAATTAGTTAATAAGCTACATAACAGAATACATTTAGACACTGACTAGACTACCAGTAAAGAGTTAAATGATCCTTAAAACAAAGTTAATAAGTCAATTGTTCACACATATGTGGATGCAGTAAGAAAATTAAACAAGTAATTATGATTTTAAAATGTATATATTAATATTTTAAATGTATTTTAAGTATTGTATGAATAATTGCTCATTTCAACTGAAAGCTGGTTACTGCAAGATATGATAGGACAGGTAAAAAGTTCAGAGTCAAAGGCCTGGGAACCCCGTAATTAGCGAAATTATCACAATGTTCCTGGTGAGGGAAGAGATCTTGCAAAATTATAAATAGGTCCATTCATTGTCTAGACTCAGGATAACAATGTGCCTGGAAGCATGACCATATATTCATCCAGGTTGGCAATGATCCAGTGGGAACGTCCACTTTGACACTTGTAGCAAGTGTTTAGAGTTATCAGGCAACCAGGATGGGTTAGCCAAGATGGGAGTTAGCATCTGGGTTAAATGGATGAATGAAATACCATTGTACTGAATGGAAGAATGGAACTGGCTGAGGTGAATGTCAGAGATTATTATTGATGTGTGTATACGAAATGTAATTGATTTTAAACTAATGTAAGGCAGGAATAATTGATGAGAGAAAACTATAGGTGATCTGCTTTTGATCGTAAACATTAGATTCATTGGAGAGATTTTGCCACTCTATCCCAGAGCTGCTTAACCCTTTTGGAGATCACTGAGCAGCTGCCTGTTGTTTCTTTCGTTAAATAAATGTTATGTCTTTATACAGAGATATCTGCCTCCTGATTTCATATTGTTTGATGGTGCTGGCTATTTTAATTCACCCCACAATATGGAGTATGGTAAAACTCTCCTTGTCTCTCACAGGACATGCTGTCTGCAAAGGCAGCTTCTTATAAACATGCCAAGGTCAGTGTTCTTTTGCCACCCCAATCTTGTAGGATGCCCGCCTCAGGTGGTATTTCCCTTTGCTTGGATTTCTTTCTTTCCTGAGCTTCTTTCCCAGGGAGAAAAGAGAAGGGATTCCGTGATGAATTCTCATATGCAAATTCTGCTCAAAAATACAGCTGTCAAAACAACTTGTAACAAAAATCTTCACTCCAATTGCTAACTCAACTTAAAGCAATTACATAACCCTGAGCCCCCCTTTTATGTCAGCACAGAATCTTTCTCCCTGCAATGCCTACATTAAACTGTCATGGTGACGCACAGTGGTTCAACAGAAATGAAAATGGAAGAATATGGAAAAAGGCTGTTGGCTCCCTAAAGCACTATCACGCAAAATCAAAACAGATCCCATCATACTCCTGACAAGAATTAGAATCACAGAATCCTTACCAGTGCAGAAGGAGGCCATTCGGCCAATCAGGTCTGTACTGACAATAATCCCATCCAGGCCCTATCCCTGCAACCGCGTGCATTTACCCTAGCCAGCATGGCTGACACTAAGAGGCAATTTAGCATGACCAAAGCACTTAATCTGCATATCTTTGCACTGTGGGAGGAAAATTAAGTACCTGGAGGAAAGCTACACACATGGGGAGAACCATGCAAACCATGCAAATCCCTAGGCCAGAATTGAACCCAGGGCACCAGTGCTATAAGGCATCAGTGCTAACTGCTGTGCCACCGTGCTACCCTATTCTATCAATTAGGTTCTGTGTCCAGTTTCACAATCCATCTACGACCCATTTTAACCTGACAGTATCAATGATTTCAGCTGAAAAGTGTACTCTAATGCAGTGATGGGCAATCTGGGCTAGTGAGTGGGCTGCATGAGTGGCCCTCCTTCATCTCAGCAGGCTGCAAGATTAAAATCTGCCTTATTCACTAACCATGACCATTTAATAAGATTAAATACATTTAATACAGGCTAAATATTTCATAATTAGTTATAAAAAATGTTTAATCGGTTATTTATTCATAGAACTATCAATTTCAAATTGTAAAAACAAAAGAAATATTGACACTTTGGACACAGAGGGAGTGCACGGCTCTCACAGTCAATGTGAGCAATCAGCACACATCTCACTTCACTTATCCTTGCTTGATGCGCAAATCACTTCAATCATAGCAGTAGAAAAAAAAACTGTGCAAATGGAAATCAGCGGAATGCTGTAACCCCGCACATTGGCACCTGCCAACAAAGTGTCTGGTGGGCCGCACTCAGAACCCAGTTGGGCCGCATGCGTCCCCCAGGCCACAGGTTGCCACCAGTGATCTAATGTTTCACCAAACAAGTAAAGAGCTTTCTCATTTATTTTGCCCTTTCCCACCAACTTTTAACCTTGGAATCCTATTTTTTCCACAACATCTCTCACCAGCATTTGGGACCTTATTTCCGTTAGTCTTCCCTAATAATAAACCTACTGACCTCCCTTTGTTTCGCTTTTGGGTGCCACTCATGGGACCCATTCTAGGGGAGGCAGGGTGGGCTTCAGGTGTCAGGATTGCCAGGGAGACTCAGGATGTATTTACCTGGACCGGGGCAGAAGTGTTTTGCAGTGAACCATCAATTGGTGTGGAACTACAGTACTTGGGAAGATACCAGGGGATGAAATGGATCTGTTGGTACAGTACAAGGTGGCATTCAATGACTCAGAGATCATGGTCAGAGTTCTCCGGTCTTATACGTCCCACTGCTGCCGCCAGTGAGAACAGAGAATTTGGCGCTCGGCTAAATCCCCATCCATAGTGGCGGGACTGGAGAATCCCAGCCTACGTGTGTACAAAGATCTAAAAATATCTACAGGAGTTGCACACTGATGGAATCTTTTGGGGTGGGATGGAAGTGGGGGAAAGGCTTTTAACAGGATAAAGGGAACATTTCTGGAATTGCTTCAAGACTTTTTCCCTGAAATTTCTCCAAGCCTGCAAACTGCTGTTGGTGCACGCTTCAAGAATAACCTTCATGAACACATCCAGGTAGATGAACCCTGCATGCCCTCCACCTCATGTTGCTGCTTTTTGTCTGCCGGTCAAAAAATGGGAGAAATCTATTCCGGTTGATTAATCATGAACTGTAATTAAGAGTGGGATTGGTAATCCTCTAGGCTGGGATGCTCCAGTGCTATAAATGGGGATTTGGTTGAGCGCTGAATTCTCTGCCCTGGAGTCTCCGTAGAATCATAAAATTCTACAGTGCAGCTGAAGGCCATTTGGCCCATCGAGTCTGCACCGACCACAATCCCACCCAGGCCCTATCCTCATAACCTCATACATTTACCCTGGCTAGTCCCCCTGACACTAAGGGTCAACTTAGCATGGCCAATCCACTTAACCCGCACATCTTTGGAGTGCGGGAGGAAACCAGAACACCTGGAGGAAACCCATGCAGACATGGGGAGAATGCACAGGAAATTGGACACAGGTCCCTGCTGTAAGGCAGCAGTGCTAACCACTATGCCACCCAAATCAGTCCAGGTCAATCTCCAGGTCACTGCTGTGCGCAACCCTAAAGAAATCATCAGGACTCTGAAAAAAAAGGTTTGTTGTTTCTTTTGCCATTTTCTTTGAACTTTTTACTTTATCAGGTACAAAGATATTGAAAATGGGCGGGGCAGGGGGGAATTCTGTCTGGCTGGGAGTCCAGCATCACTCAATTAAGAAATGAGTTTTCTTGCTTTCCAATGGATGTGTTGACTCACTAATGGTTGGAGTGTCGGGGGGAGGGGTGGGGACAGACATATGAAGAGACCTCCCGAATACATTTAATCACAATAGGCAAACTCAGAAGGAGTTAGTAAAGTAACAGAAACTGCATTGGGAAGGGACACTTAAGTATAGGATTGGCCAAAACAGTGTAAGTTAAGGAAAGATCTTGGTTTTGTATGGTACCTTTTACCATTTTACAAAGTCCCTGGGGCATGTTACAGCCAACAGAGTACTTTTTTGAAGTGTAGTCACCATTGTAATACAGGAAATGTGCTCGCTAATTTGTGCATAGCAAGCTCCCACAAGCAACAATGTGACAGACGACCAGATAATTGATTTTTCAGTGAGAAGGCAATTCTTAAAAAAAATTCCTTTGTCAGACATGAGTGTCGCCGGCTGGCCAGCATTCATTGCCCATCCCAAGTTTCCCAACAACAGTTGAGAGTCAAACACATCGCTATAGTTCTGGAGTCACATGTAGGCCTAATCAGGTAGAGACGGCAGATTTCCTTCCCTAAAGGCCATCAGGGAACCAGAAGGGGTTTTCTGACAATTGATTCATGGTCATCAGTAGAATCTCAATTCCAAATTTTTTTCTATATATGGAACTCAAATTCCAGTATCTAGCAGGATTCGAACCCGGGTCTCCCAGAACATTACACAAGTTTCTGGATTAGTAAATGAAGTCTTTGTGCATGCCTCATCCAGAGATGGGACCTCTGACAGACAGTGCAGCATCTTCACTGAAACTAAGCGAACACCATTGCTGGGATTTACCCACCTCCCCCGTGGCGGATCTTCCCATGGCAACCCATTGGGATCTTCTAGCCCTGTAGAAATTCATGGGATTTTGCTTTGCTCGCCGGGGAGTTGGGGAGGTTGGTTGTGTTTACCCAACATTTTTACCCCGGCTATTTCAGGTCTCGCATTTTATGTAAATCTCATGGGTGAATTTTCAACCTTTGAAATGTTCTACCTCAGAGGGTGGCTCAGTTGATAAGTACGTTGAATACTAAAATCAATAGATTTCTGGGCATTAAGTGAATCATTGAATATGGAGAAAGAGTGGAATTGACGGAGCCTTTCAGAGGCTCTCAAAGGAGCCATATGGCCTTGTCCTATCATATTTTGTACCTTTGAAAGTGTAACTTGGCTGAAGATCTCGATAAGCATTTGGCCAAACGCCTGGCAAACAAACAGCAGCTCCTGTCTCACAATTACTTTTAGTTACTGAGCTGAATTAAAAACAGAAGGGCAGCGTGTTACTGGTCTGATCTTCTGCTTCATAAGAATGTGTCCTAGCATGGAGAAATGATGGAACATCACAAACGTCAAGTAAATTAGCACTGCTTCCTCACAGCGCCAGGGACCCGGGTTCGATTCCCAGCTCGGGTCACTGTCTGTGTGGAGTTCACATGTTCTCTCCGTGTTTGCGTGGGTTTCCTCCGGGTGCTCTGGTTTCCTCCCATAGTCTGAAAAGTGTGCTGGTTAGGTGCATTGGCCATGCTAAATTCTCCCTCAGTGTACCCAAACAGGCACTGGAGTGTGATGACTAGGGAATTTTCACAGTAACTTTATTGCAGTGTTAATGTAAGCCTTATTTGTGATTAATAAATAAGTTTAAACTTATCTAATTTTTTTTGAAACAGAAGAAAAAGGAAGTAAAAATAAACAAATACAGTTAAAAGATTAGAATGGAGAAACTTGCACCTAACTTTTAAAGTGGACAAAACAGTGAAAATAAAACAACTCTAAATAGGGACAATACATATACCACTGTCTCCTCCTGTCCTAGGTTCCATGGATTGACCCAAAGGTCAGAGTGACTCCTAGCGTAGAGCAAGAGGGTTGTTACATACAATTGTGCCCCCACCCCACTCTACTACCACCTCCACCACCACCACCACCCAACAACCATCTCATTATTTACACATGCACGTGGCACGCATTGAGTCTCCTGGCTGGGCGCGCTGGAAGGCAGCCAACCCACCACCCAAACAGCCAATCAGTAACAGCGCGAACAAAAACGAGCAGCAGAAGGCACCAAGCTCCAGCTCCAAGGTTTAGCCGTGCCTCCCTGGATCACATCCTCTAGGCTGCTGAAGAAAGGATGGATGTCCTGTTCCCATTCTGGAGGGAGGCCCACTCTTCTGACCACAGTAACCTGGGAGACAGTCGCCAGGGCGGTCAGTGCCACAGAGATTCAGAGGAGGGCCCTCTTACAGTGCAGGAAATGGATCAAGGATCACACCCTCTCTGCAAAGGTAAGTGAACCCTCTACTACCCCTATACACTTCACTGCTCATTTTGTGTTTCCTCTATAAAATTCATTTATGGGGTATGGGCATCGTTGACTCGGCTGGATTTATTGTCTATCCCTTCCTACCATCAGCATCTTCACTTCTTCCCCAAGATTCCAACACTGACTCAGAGGGCGCCTCCCTCTGAAACATTCTGCACCCACCCCACACCCTCCCCTTCGTGCCTTTCCAGATTATCTCAGTCCTGCGGAGCATTTCCAGCACAGAATCATAGAATCCTTACAGTACAGAAGGACGTCATTCAGCCCATCGAGTATGTACTGACCAGAATGCCACCCAGGCCCTATTCCCGTAACTCTACACAATTACCTGCAAACAGGCACCAGGGCCAATTTAGCATGACCAATCAGCTTAACCCACACATCTTTGGCCGATGGAAGGAAACTGGAGCATCTCGAGGAAACCTACGCAGACACGGGGAGAATGTGCAAACTCCACAGAGACACCGACCCAAGGCCAGAATTGAACCTAGGCCCCTAGTGCTGAGGTAGCCGTGCTAAGCACTGTGCCGTCCTTCTGTTTTTAATTGAGATTTCCAGCATCTGCAGTAATTTGCTTTAATTTTACTGTGCCAAAGTATAACTGAACTTTGTGAGATTGAATGAAGGAATTAACCAGAATGAACGGAGAGCATGTGCGGGGTGCACTAGGGGGTGCTGTTGAGGGAGTTTGTAAGCAGGAAATTCTGGAGACAGGAGATGAAGTTTGATCAATTTTGACAATTGCCTTAAGAATGGTGCTACCTTCCTGAGAAAGACTGTTCCTTAGGCAGCATCTTCCAAATTCACAACTGTTACATGGACAAGGGCAGCATACACCTGGGCCACTTGGCAGTTCCCCTCCAAGCCACTCACTGTCCTGACTTGGAAACATATCACTGTTCCCTCACTGTCGCTGGGTCAAGATCCTGGAATTCCCTCATGCAACACTTTGGGTGTACCTAGAACTCTCAGACTGTAGCAGTTCAAGAAAGCAGCTCACCTTCACCTTCTGAAGGGCAATTAAGGTTGGGAAATAAATGCTGGCTTAGCCCGTGATGCCCACATGCCATAATTGAATAGAAACTAATTATGGATACTAATATCAGTGTCCCATTTGTAGGAGAGCAAGTTTTATTTTTGAACCAGTTGGCAAATTGTGTTCTGTGTTTGATTGAGGTTCAGAAGAGCAGGGTTAGTCTTGAAAGAATCCATTGAGGTTTACGGGTTGGCGTTAATCTACCAGAAGGGGCTCTGCAGTTGTAGGCAATAAAACAAAACAAGACTTACTCCAACTTACAAATCAAAGCAAAAAGTTTAATGAAGAAACTTTGTTACTCCAACACTTGAGGCCTCACCCTGGGCCATTCCAAACTAACCCCAATTCCCAACAGATCCTTGATGTGGAGATGTCGGTGTTAGACACAGGTGGGCACAGTAAGAAGCCTCACAACACCAGGTTAAAATCCAACAGGCTTATTTGGAGTCACAAGCTTTTGCAGCATTGCTTCTTCATCAGGTGACTTAGAGAGGTTCTTTCACAAACTTGCATATATAAACAAAAACACAATTGGCCACGCTAAATTCTCCCTCAGTGTACCTGAACAGGTGTCGGAGTGTGGCGACTAAGGGAATTTCACAGTAACTTCATTGCAGTGTTAATGTTAGTATACTTGTGATACTAATAAACTAAAAAGGATGTGTAGGTTAGGGGGTTACAGGGATAGGGCTTGGGTGGGATTGTTGTCAGTGCAGGTTTGATGGGCCAAATGGCCTCTTTCTGCAATGCTGGGATTTTTAAAAAACTTTATTTAGTCACAGGTGAGGCTAACATTACCACTGCAATGAAGTTACTGTGAAACTCCCCGAGTCACCACACTCTGGTGTCAGTTTGGGTCAATGCACCTAACCAGCATATCTTTCAGACTGTGGGAGGAAATCAGAGCACCCGGAGGAAACCCACGCAGACACGGGAGAACGTGCAAACTCCACATCGTGACCCAAACTGGGAATCGAATCCGGGTCCCTGGCGCTGTGAGGCAGCAGTGCTAACCACTGTGCCACCCCTATTCTGTGAGCTATTAGTATCCTTTCCAGCCACCCAATTTGATGAGTGAGATTTATATGAGTGCTTTAAGAATGAAGTGGTAAGAAGTTCACAAAAAGTGTTAAAAATTCAAGTATGGTTTTGCATAATGGAAAGAATTGGCATTGCTCATTTTCCTCTCCATTTTCAAATCGTTACCCTCTGCTAATTCATTAAACATTAATGCAGACCACAGGTGGCCGCTACTCATCCCCTCCCATTTTCCTCTTGCACCTCCCTTCAGGACCCACTGTGATCTGGTGCTCAGTTAATCTTTGTCCTCTTGAGACTTGGTGTCCCCAACAAGATACTGGAGATCCTGATGACGGGAGCGAATCAATATTGATATCCAGTGGTTCGTAGTCTCTCTTGGAAATTTCAACACCTCACACTGTCTCATTTACCCACTCCACGCCGGCCCTGCAAATGCCCAGCCCTCACCCCATTTCAACAGCGGGGAGATTCCTCACTGAGCCATACAGATGTGGAATGATGCCAATGGTCCAAGCCAGCAGAGGCCACATGTGGTCCATTTGCGTTCTGAGTGCAGCCCATGATACATTGGGCAGGATTTTACCGCCTCAATCAAGTGAGACCAGAAACTCCCGTCCGAGGTTAATGGACATTTCCGTTGTCCGCCCCTCGCCCACTCCGATTCCGTGGTGGGAGGGATGGTAGAATTCTGGCTATTGCGTTGACCATTGCCCATGCACAGAGTTGTCACATTCCGTTGATTTCCATCCATGCAGTTTTTTTTGCTACCGGTGTGATTGAAGTGATTCGCACGTAAATCAAGGGCAAGTGAAACGAGATGTGTGCTAATTGCTCACATATTGATTGTGAGAGCCGTGCACTCCGTGTCCAAAGTGTCAATATTTGTTTTGTGTTTACCATTTGAAGTTGATGACAGTGCTACAAATATATGAAAAATTAAGCATTTTCTATAACTCATTATCAAGCGTTTGGCGTGTATTAAGTGTATTTAATCTTATTCATGGAATCAAGGTTAGTGAACAAACCCAATTTCAATCTTGTAACCCACTGCGATGAAGGAGGGCCACTCAAGTAGTCCACTCACTAGCTTAGGTAGCCCAAGCTTTTTCTGCTCCAAAAACTATGGTGGTTTTCATAAATGCTCTTCAAAGATTTTTTAGCATGTGTGGTGTTATGGGCATAGGGCCTAGGTGGGGCAGTTGTTGGTGCAGACTCGATGGGCTGAATGGCTTCCTTCTGCGCTGTAGGGATGCTATGATTTTCTATAGTGAAGCATTGTTCTAGTGAATTATCTGCGTTTCACCAGTACATTTAGTGTTTTCTTCTATCTTGTCGTTTTTTTTTGCTAATTTATGGTTCAGCTATCTGCTATATTTGCTCTCCCACGTACAAAACCTCTCTGTATTGATTTTGAGTTTCGGACAAATGGAAAGTACACAACTCAAAACGGAATAAAATGAATGTCTGAACAGGCAAGATTAAAAAACTGAGTCACAAAATCACAGAGCGCTGAAGGAGGCCCTTTGGACCATTGTGCACGCGTCAAGGTTACCTCAGCTGGAACTGTCAACTGTAACCACTTTACCCCAGCCTTTCCCTGCAACCTTTCACATCCTTCTATTTCTAATACTTATCCAATTTCCTTTTAAAATTCATAAACTTAATATCCCTTGCAATAAGGTTTTCCGTGTTCAAACCACACTTGAAAAATGTCTTCCAATTTAACTCTATCTTACCATGAGGACGTTTGCCCCATTGTCAGTGGTTTATTTGAACGTAAGAAATAGGAGCAGGAATTTGGATTCACAAGACCACTTTCTCACTCAGCAAAATCACGATCGCCCTTATGCTTGAACTCCCGCTTTCCTCACTCACTGGAATTCTACCGCCCTGCCCACCACGGAGTTGGAGCGGACGAGGAGCGGACAACATGGCTGCTGAACTTGGGTGGGAATTTACGGTCTTGCTCGAGCATCTACGTTATCCAGTTCCCGAAGAATTCTGTATATTTACAACTGGCAGAAATATTCGCTCACTACAAACTCATGACTGCTACCATCTGGAAGGACAAGGGCAGCAGGTACCTGAGAAAACCACCACCTGGAAGTTCCCCTCCAAGCTACACACCATCCTGACTTGGAAATATATCGCCGTTCCTTCACTGTCACTGGGTCAAAATCCTGGAACTCCCTCCCCAACAACATGGCGGGTTTATCTACACTATCTGGATTAGAGCGGTTCAAGAAGGCAGCTGACCACCACCTTCTCAAAGGGCAACTGGGACAGAAAATAAATGTTAGCCTAGCAAGCGAAGCCCTTAGATAAATAAAAAAAATTATTCTCTCAAAGCTCTTCAGCAATAACATTGGAAAAGTTAAAGTTTATTTATTAGTGTCACAAGTAGGCTTACATTAACGCTGCAGTGAAATTACTGTGAAAATCCCCTAGTCACCACACTTTGGAGCCTGTTCGGGTACACTAATTTAGCACAGCCAATGCGCCTAACCAGCACATCTTTCAGACTGTGGGAGGAAACTGGAGCACCCGGAGGGAACCCACCCACACAAGGGCAGAACGTGCAGACTCCGCACGCACACACTGACCCAAGCCAGGAATTGAACCCGGCGTTGTGAGGCAGCAGCGCTAGCCACTGTGCCACCGTGTCACCCTGCTTCACTAAGTTTTTCTAATGATTTAAAAATAATTTTCATTGCTATTGCATGACTCCTGAGAACTATGCACTAGTTAAGTGAATTATGTAGGATATAAGGGGGTATAAAAGTGGCATGGTGTGTAGGTGAGCTATGGGGTGCTACGTGGAAATGAGAGAGAATATAGGGCAGCATGAAGAGCGCGAGGTGGCGCTAGATGGCGCGGAGGAGCGCGAGGTGGCGCTAGATGGCGCGGAGGAGCGCGAGGTGGCGCTAGATGGCGCGGAGGAGCGCGAGGTGGCGCTAGATGGCGCGGAGGAGCGCGAGGTGGCGCTAGATGGCGCGGAGGAGCGCGAGGTGGCGCTAGATGGCGCGGAGGAGCGCGAGGTGGCGCTAGATGGCGCGGAGGAGCGCGAGGTGGCGCTAGATGGCGCGGAGGAGCGCGAGGTGGCGCTAGATGGCGCGGAGGAGCGCGAGGTGGCGCTAGATGGCGCGGAGGAGCGCGAGGTGGCGCTAGATGGCGCGGAGGAGCGCGAGGTGGCGCTAGATGGCGCGGAGGAGCGCGAGGTGGCGCTAGATGGCGCGGAGGAGCGCGAGGTGGCGCTAGATGGCGCGGAGGAGCGCGAGGTGGCGCTAGATGGCGCGGAGGAGCGCGAGGTGGCGCTAGATGGCGCGGAGGAGCGCGAGGTGGCGCTAGATGGCGCGGAGGAGCGCGAGGTGGCGCTAGATGGCGCGGAGGAGCGCGAGGTGGCGCTAGATGGCGCGGAGGAGCGCGAGGTGGCGCTAGATGGCGCGGAGGAGCGCGAGGTGGCGCTAGATGGCGCGGAGGAGCGCGAGGTGGCGCTAGATGGCGCGGAGGAGCGCGAGGTGGCGCTAGATGGCGCGGAGGAGCGCGAGGTGGCGCTAGATGGCGCGGAGGAGCGCGAGGTGGCGCTAGATGGCGCGGAGGAGCGCGAGGTGGCGCTAGATGGCGCGGAGGAGCGCGAGGTGGCGCTAGATGGCGCGGAGGAGCGCGAGGTGGCGCTAGATGGCGCGGAGGAGCGCGAGGTGGCGCTAGATGGCGCGGAGGAGCGCGAGGTGGCGCTAGATGGCGCGGAGGAGCGCGAGGTGGCGCTAGATGGCGCGGAGGAGCGCGAGGTGGCGCTAGATGGCGCGGAGGAGCGCGAGGTGGCGCTAGATGGCGCGGAGGAGCGCGAGGTGGCGCTAGATGGCGCGGAGGAGCGCGAGGTGGCGCTAGATGGCGCGGAGGAGCGCGAGGTGGCGCTAGATGGCGCGGAGGAGCGCGAGGTGGCGCTAGATGGCGCGGAGGAGCGCGAGGTGGCGCTAGATGGCGCGGAGGAGCGCGAGGTGGCGCTAGATGGCGCGGAGGAGCGCGAGGTGGCGCTAGATGGCGCGGAGGAGCGCGAGGTGGCGCTAGATGGCGCGGAGGAGCGCGAGGTGGCGCTAGATGGCGCGGAGGAGCGCGAGGTGGCGCTAGATGGCGCGGAGGAGCGCGAGGTGGCGCTAGATGGCGCGGAGGAGCGCGAGGTGGCGCTAGATGGCGCGGAGGAGTGTGAGTAAGCAAGGGGGAGTGTGAGTGGGCATGGGGTGATTTGGGTGGGATGGTGTGATGGGTGAGGAGTGAGTGGGGATCTTGAAACAAAGCTGGGAGCTGGCTGTTGTCTTCGAGAACAGAGAGGGGCCTTCTAACCGGTCCAACTTCCCATGCACGCTTCTCATGCATCCCATCCGAGCTGACGAACCCAACCCTGAAGGAAAAGTTGAAAATCCCACCTATATTCACATATGGGTCAAGTTATCCAGATGACAATATGGCCCTGGAAAATCTGTTTCTTCCTCGCATAAGGAACAGACCCTTGATGAAGGTGAGAACAGTGCGAAAAGGGAACTCTTTGGAAGGAGGATTAAGGCCGAGAGAGATATTAATAACACTACTTATTTTATCAGGGAGGCAAGGGTAAGAGTTCAATCCTCTTAAATCAGGAGATTGACCTATTGAGGAGGGATAGAGACCATAAAAAATAATTATATGCAAGTTCCATTTCCAGTGACACAGATCAACTCAATATCTTATTGAATAAAACCTGGGCTTTGTTACACTTTAGGGAAATGCATGCATTTGAACGAAGGAAAGTCTGCATGTTCTGTGCTGACTCCAAAACATTTGGTTCCAGTCACAAAATGTTGGCGGCGTTTTGTGTTCGCTTCTAGTTTTAATAAAAGCTCTATTTTTGTCAATTAGGCTGCATAATAAATGATGAGGCTGGACGTGAATTAGGAATTATCAGCGACTGATGAATTTGCAGCAGTGAAACTATCAGCGGTTGGACCTTTCTGTTGAATGAATGTTCCAACAGGCCTGACACTGGCAGGGGTTTGATGCTCGGCTGTCAGTGCATTCCATGGTCGTGATGGAGAAACGCTCACTTTTTTTTATTCATTCGTGGGACATGGGCATCACTGATTGGCCAGCATTTATTGCCCAACCCTTGAGAAAGTGGTGCCTTCTCGTATCGCTGTAGCCCATGTGCTATGGGGTGACTCGCAGTGTCGTTAGGGAGGGAATTCCAGGATTTTGACCCAGCGACTGCAAAGGAACAGTAATATATTTCCAAGTCAGGATGGGTGAGTGGCTCGGAGTGGAACTTGCAGCTGGTGATGTTCCTATATATCTGCTGCCCTTGTCCTTCTAGATGGAAATGGTTCTGGGTTTGGAAGATGCTGTCTAAGGATCATTGGTGAATTTCTGGGTGTCAGCCACATGGGAACGACAGAATGGGAATAATAAGGATCAGCCCATCCTCAATTCCGTTAGTTCCGACTTCTATCTGTCTCTGGGAACACATCACAAATGAAGAGGTGCAGTTTGCCAGTAAACAAAGAAAGAAAGACTTGCATTTCTAAAGCACCTTCTACAGTATTAGAATGTCCCAAAGCAGTTAACAAGCAACCAAGTACTCCTACAACATCAAAGTACCTAGCTAAAGACGTTGTGACCTAGATCACCCAACCAGCAGCAATGCTGGGATCACTGCCACTCCTGTAAGGGCTTTGCTAACCTAATATCACTGTCCATTTCTTCTGGGATATTCCGATCCCAGCTGACAAAGGAAAGGGCAGTGTAACATCTGCCATTTAAGTCCAGCAAGGAGAGTAGATTTGGGGGAAGGAGAGGACATGCCCACCCACCCCCGCCCCTCCATTTTAAAAGCATCAGCTGCCATATTCAGATAAATTTTGAAAAGTCTGGCCTTTTAATGAGTGGGTTTGAGTTGTGAATGGGTGAGGAGGAGTATGAATGAATGGATAGGTGGTGGCTGATCTGGTGAAATGGGTAGGCAGTAATGTGGTTGGGTAGCTCAGTGTTTGTAGAATAGAATCCCTACTGTATAGAAGAAGGCCATTCAGCCCATCAAGTCTGTATCATCCACAATCCCACTCAGGCCCTATTCCCATAACCCTAGACATTTCCCTGATACTAGGAGTAATTTAGTATGGCCAATCAGCCTAACCTGCATATCATTGGACTTTGGGAGGAAACTGGAGCACTGGGAGGAAACCCACACAGACATAGAGAGGATGTGCAGACTCTGCATAGACAATGACCTGAGGCCGGAATTGAACCTGGGACCCTGGCATTGAGAGGCAGCAGTGCTAACCACTATGCCACTGTGCCACCCTATTACACAGATTCAGATTGTATTACTCAGATGTCTCTGCAAATTGCTACAAACAACTGAAGGTTGATTTTCTAATTCAAGAACTATGCAATATATATTTCTCTTTGACTTGAACCATTTATTCATGTGCAGTACAAGTGCAGTGAACACTTACATGGTATTGATGTCCCAATCATAAAACCTTCTCCATTAGCACGAGCAAGAATCTGATATAATCTAACTTCAAAGACTGCTCTCAAAACTCGTAAATCAAACAGATTTCAAGCTGACCTGTTTCTACTTCCCGGCTTCTGACAAAAGAGATTGCACCAAAGCAATCAAAGCTTTAGATTAATGAATGTACCTCGACACGCAAGTAGCTGCAACAAGTATTGAGCTGACGTTATTAGCGGATGGAATTCTTGAAACATACCAGGGGTCCGCTGGTGGAACGAAGATAGCCTGTGGTGTGATCTATTTTCTCCCTGGAACTTTCCCACGAAAGATTAGGCAAACTTTGCTGGAAAGACAACAGTCTGGTGTGGACTAACCGACCGTTCTCAACTGGACAAAAGGCATGGGGAAGTTTTGTCCTCTCAGCTGTCTGAACTCAAAGCTTCTCTTTTCATAGTGGGCTATAAGGGAGAGTGAGTTCAAAGTGAAATGAGTCAGCAGGTGGCTTTTCTTTTTCTCATCCCTATTTCCTTTTCAGAAAATTAACCGGAAACTCCGTGTTCCCAATATTCCGGTGTACTAGGAAAAAGAGCACCATCAAATTTCAGGGGAAAATTTGTTTTGGAGTCCAGTTGTTCCCTAGTGCAAAAGTAAGGTTGCACCTGACAGATACTAGATTTTCCCAACATACTCAGTTCTTTCTTCAAATTCCACATTCCGCAGAATTTTTCTCATTTTTGTCCCCAGTCCAATTCACTGAAGGTAAAAATCCAAAATGGGAGCTTTATTTTACTTGGAGGGTACTTGATTTAATACCACAAATTGAAAGCTAGGGGCTGATTTCATAGAATCCCTACAATGCAGAAGGATGCCATTCAGTCCATCATATCTACAGCGACCACATTCCCATTCAGGCCCTATTCCCGTAACCCCAAATATTTACTCTACTAATCCCATGACACCAGAGTCAATTTAGCATAGCCAATCATCCTAACCTGCACATCTCTGATGCGTGGGAGGAAACCGGAATACCTGAAGAAAACCCACATGGACATGGGGAGAATATACAGACTCTGCACAGATAGTGACCCAAGCTGGGAATTGCACCCAGACCCCTAGCTTCATGAGGCAGCAGCGCTAACCACTGTGCTATCATGCCATCCCTATACCTGAGCGTTGGTCAGAGGGCAGCACTGATTGACAATCCTGACAGGAGGTTGGGTCCATTTTGACAACAGGGTCTCATTTTGTATTGAGCCTGAGGCTGCGACTGAAAGGCAAGAGTAGTGGGGCAGACAGTCAACTCTTAGTCACAGCAATATCTGGCACCCAGCCCCACTGGGCTCCAAGCCAGAGGAAGGTAGGTTTTTGTCCAGAAGTTTAGATATGAATGAACAAAATAGGAGCAGAAGTAGGCCATTCGGCCTCTCAAGCCTGCTCCGCCATTCATCAAGATCATGGCTGATCTGTGCGTATTTCAAATTCCACATTCCCATCTATCCCCAATGCCCTATGATTCTTTAACAAGAATCTATCTGCCTCCACCTTTAAAATGTTGTGAGGGGTCCACTGTTTGTCAGTTATGAAAACAATTTGGATGAGAATATAAGAGGCATGGTTACTAAGTTGTGGATGACACCAAAACTGGCAGTGTAGTGAACAGCCAAGAAGGTTAAGTAAGACTACAGTGGGATCTTAATCAATTGGGCCAATGGGTCGAGGAATGGCAGTGGAGGTTAATACCAGTAAAATGCGAGGAATTGCATGTTGTTGAGACAAACCAAGACAGGACTTACACGGTTAATGGTAGGGCCCTGGGGAGTGTTGTCGTAGGTAGACAGGGTGGTGAAGAAGTGTTTGGCACACTTACCCTCATTGGTCAGAGCATTGAGTACAGGAGTTGGGACATTAAGTTACAACTGTACAAGACATTGGGCGACATGGTAGCACAGTAGTTAGTACTGCTGCTTCACAGCTCCAGGGACCTGGGTTCAATTCTAGGCTCAGGTTACTGTCTTTGTGGAGTTTGCACATTCTCATTGTGTCTGCATGGGTTTCCTCCCACAGTCCAAAGATGTGCAGGTTAGGTTGATTGGTCATTGTAAAATTGCCTCTTAGTGTACTAGGATGCTTAGGTTAGAGGGATTATTGGGTAAAATATGTAGGGATATGGGGGTAGGGCCTGGGTGGGATTGTGGTCGACGCAGACTCGATGGGCCGAAGGGCCTCTTTCTGCACTGTAGGGTTCTATGATTCTAAGGCCACATTTCATGTACTAATTACAATTCTGGTCACCCTGCTATAGGAAGGATATTGTTAAACAGGAAATAAGATTTGCAAAGATGTTACTGGGACTGGAAGGTTTGAATTATAAGGGAAGATTGGATAAGCTGGGACATTTCTCCTTGGAGTGTTTGAGCTTTATAAAATCATGCGGGGCACAGATAAGGTGAATAGCCAAGGTCTTTTCCCCAGGGTAGGGGAATCCAAAACCAGAAGGCATAGGTTTAAGGTGAGAGAGGAGAGATTTAAAAGGAACCTGAAGGGCAATTTTTTGACACAGAGGGTGGAATGAGCTGCCAGAGGAAGTGGTAGAGGCGGGAACAATTACAGCATTTAAGAGATATTTGGGTAGGTACATGGGTAGGAAAGGCTTAGAGGGATATAGACCAAACACAGGCAAATGGGACTAGTTCAATTTAGGAAACCTGGTCGGCATGGACGAGTTGGGCTGAAGGGCCCGTTTCCCTGCTGCTTATCTCTATGACGGCACATCCACTACCTTCTGATGCAGAGAGTTCCACAGTTAGACAATCCTCAAAAAGAAAAGAAAAATCCTCTACACCTTTATCCTGTAAGGGTGACCCCTAATTTTAAAACAGTGCTCCCTGGCTCTGGATCCACAAGAGAAAACATCCTTTCCACATCCATATTTTCAGAATCGTATATACCTCAATCAACTGGCTCCTCACTCTTCTGAACTCCAGTGGAAAAAAGTCACAGGCTGTCCAAACTATCCCCAAAATACAAGTGGGAGTTGAGTTCTTAACCTTGGTGGGCCAGATTCCAGGAGGCATCATCACATGACTTCCTGCCTCCAACCTCCTCTCTCACTATTGGTCAACTAACATATCCATCCTCACGGTGAACAGCCTTTCTTCACCCATCAGAAAGTAAATAGTCCCCTCATTACTTTACTCATTTCAAACAATACTTTTTCCCATGTTGAATATTTTTGAATGCAATTTTCAAAGAAACTTTTATTAAAAATACATTTTTTAAAAATATTTCTACAATATTTCTCCTTGGTTGCTTACAGCAGTGTCCTGGAAATTAGTCTTTAATCTGTTGGGCAGCTTTGTAAGGTTGATAAACCTTTCCCTGGACAGGGAAAGGTTTATCAGCAAGGTTTGTGGATGAGTTGTTGAAATGTCACACCACACTTTACATTGTTTGGATGTGCACCATCTAAAATGGGTAATTTGTAACTCAGCAGCCTTGTTTGCTGTGGTGGGATTCTAAACATTAATTTTCATTCTAAAATATAAAGTTGCTTTTGGGATCCATATCTAACTGGATTTGCACCTTGAATTGGCTATGTTGAAGTGAGCACTGTCATTTTGTACATAATTCCTTATAAGACAATAGGACATAGGAGCAGAAGTAGGCCATTTGGCCCATCGGGTTTTCTCCACCATTCAATGAGATCATGACTGATCTGATATGAAATCCTCAACTCCACTTCCCCACCTTACCTCCATAACTCTTGATTCCCTTACTGATTAAAAATCTGTCTATCTCAGCCTTGAACATACTTAATGACCCAGCATCTACAGCCCTCTAAGGTAAAGAATTCCACAGATTCACTATCCACTGAGAGAATAAATTTTTCCTCATCTGTCTAATATGAGTGACCCCTTACTCCCGGATTATGCCCTTTGGTCCTGGACTCTCCCACAAGGGGAAACAACCTCTCAGTGTCTACTCTGTCAAGCCCCCTGAGAATCTTCTTTGTCTCAATAAGGTTGCCTCTCATTCTCCTAAACTCCAATGATTAGAGGTTTATAAAATGTTGAGAGGAATAGATAGAGTGGATTCTCAGACGCTATTTCCCAGGGCTGAAATGGTCGCTATGAGAGGACACAGGTTTAAGCTGCTGGGGAGCAAATACAGAGGAGATGTTAGGGGTAAGTTTTTCACTCAGAGGGTGGTGAGTGAGTGGAATCGGCTGCCTTCGGTGCTGGTAGAGGCGAACTCGCTGGGGTCTTTTAAAAGACTTCTGGATGAGTACATGGGATTTAATGGGATTGGGAGTTACAGATAGTTCTATGGCCTGGTAGGTATCGATATGATTGGCACAGCTTGTGGGCCGAAGGGCCTGTTTGTGCTGTGGTGTTCTATGTTCTATTACAGGCCCAACCTACTCAACCTCTCCTTGTAAGGAATCCCTCCATTTCCAGAAACAACCTAGTGAATCTTCTCTGGACTACCTCCAATGCTATATCTTTTCCAACAGTATGTGTCCAGATGGAATACAGTAGTGCACTTGGTCATGTTACTGGACCAGTAAACAAGAAGCCTCACTGGACTAAAAATTCCACGCTCCGTGATCAAAGGCTGAACTCCTGTTTCAGTGATGAGCTTCTTGGGTGAGCCACTGGGGCCAGTGCGGGGCCGGAGAGGTTTACTTAGCTTCAGTGATGGAAGGAAGAAGCAGGTGGTGAAATGGCGTGGTGGGGGAGGGGGTGCTGGGGATCTACGGGAAGCGAACAAGGTTGTGATGGAGGTGGAACAAGCCACCAGCAGGTAGGAGCATGGTAGCACAGTCCTGGATATAATGTAGAGCAGGAAAAGTGGAAGCAATGATGTGTTCACCTACATCCTGAAATGTTATTAGCATGCTTTATGTAGCCTGGCCTAACACAACACTCCCCATACTAACCTACCTCCTAGATACAGCCATCCCTCTCGATCTGTATGCTCCCTCACCTGCCAACTTGATGAGAGCCACCCTCATCCTTCTGCAGAGTCATGTATTGCTCTTCAGCACCTATGTCCAATGCTTTCCATTCATAAGCCCATCAGACATAGGAGCAGAATTAGGCCACTCAGCCCATCGAGTCTGCTCTGCCATTCAATCATGGTTGATTCTTTTCTCATCCCCATTCTCCTGCCTTTTCCCCATAACCCCTGATCCCCTTATTAATCAAGAACCTATCTTTCTTAAAGACACTGAATGACCTGGTGTCCACAGCCTTCTGCGGCAAAGAGTTCCACAGATTCACCACTCTCTGGCTGAAGGAATTCCTCCTCATCTCTGTTTTAAAGCATCGTCCCTTTAGTCTGAGGTTGTGCCCTCTGATTCTAGTTTTTTCCTACTAGAAACATCCTCTCCACTCTATCCAGGCCTCGCAGTATCCTGTAAGTTTCAATAAGATCCCCCCTCGTCCTTCTAAACTCCCACGAGTACAGATCCAGAGTCCTCAACCGTTCCTCATACGACAAGCTCCTCATTCTAGGGATCATTCTTGTGAACTTCTTTTGGATGCTTTCCAAGGCCAAATCCCTCATAGTATTGCTCTCACTCGTGGGTCACAGAACACAAGGCGGTGGTGGTGTTGGGGGCACACACACACACACAAACACACGCCTCACCACCCACCCACCCACCCCCCCCACACAACCACAAAAATCACTTCTTAAAATTCAGGGATGATTTGTAAACTCGGGAACTCGTAATCCTTCAAAATTCATGATTAATTCTTAACAGTGGTAATAGTTACTTTGACACGGTGGTACAGTGGTTAGCAGTGCTGCCTCACAACGCCAGGGACCCGGGTTCAATTCCAGCCTCGGGTGACTGTCTGTGCGGAGTTTGCACATTCTCCCCGTGTCTACGTGGGTTTCCTCCAACAGTCCAAAGATGTGCGGGTTAAGTTGATTGGCCGTGCTAAATTGATCCTAGTTGTCAGGAGGATTAGCAGGGTAAATGAGGGTCAACCACAGCACATGGACTGCAGCGATCCAAGAAGGCAGCTCACCACCATCTTCTCAAGGGCAACTAGGAATGGGCAATAAATGGTGGCCAGCCAGTGACACCCGTGTCTCACAAATGAATTTAAAATAATAGGGTCTGGGTGGGATTGTGGTTGGTACAGACTGGATGGGCCAAATGATCTCCTCCTGTACCGTAGGGATTCTGTAGATTCTGTGAACTAAAATAATCTTTTTATTTTATTCCTCCACCAATATATATAATTGTCTCCAGAAGGTTCATTTTCTAAGCCTATTAGAGTGGAGTAAGGTCTTGTGGTACAGTGGGTAGCATCCCTACCTCTGGGTGAAAAACTCAGGAGTTAAGTTCCTCTCCAGAAATTGATGGCCATGGAAGATATGTTCAAAATGTGGCCGAGGAGGTTGATTACCAGCCCCTGAATCCTTCCAATATGCAATCTCAGGCGGTAAGAGGGGAGAGTTTCCTGGCCATCCCACTATTGAAGGCAATGGCAAACGACTGCAGCACTTTGTCAAGAATAATCATGGAGCAATCCAATAGAAATCTCTGGTCACCGGTACTCATTTAGGTCTTGCTGCTGGAAGAGTAAGATTAGGTGGGAATTATGGAGGAACTGTGAACAGTGGGATCTTGTACAGGAAGCAGCCTCAGGTCTAGCATAACGGGGCTGTGGGGATAGAACCTGGGCGGGATTGTGGTAGGTGCAAACTCGATAGGCCGAATGGCCTCCTTCTGCATCGTAGGGATTCTATGGTGCCATGATAATCTCCACTGCAGACAAAATATGTTAAATTAGCCTCCCATCCAGCGACACCATCTATACTTCCTGCTGCCTCGGAAAAGCAGCCAGCATAATCAAGGACCTCTAGCAACCCAGACATACTTCTTCCACCTTCTTCTGTTGGGAAAAAGGTACAAAAATCTGAGGTCACATACCAACCAACTCAAGAACAGCTTCTTCCCTGCTGCCATTAGACTTTTGAATAAACCTGCCTTATATTAAGCTGCTCTTTCTCTACACTCTACTTATGACTAGAGTAGTATATCCTGCACCCTCTCTTTTCCTTCTCCCTTACGTACTCTATGAACGGTTATGTTTTGTCTATATAGCACGCAAGAAACAATATTTTTCACTATATCCCAGTACATTTATTTATTAGTGTCACAAGTAGACTTACATTAACACTGCAACAAAGTTACTGTGAAAACCCCCTAGTTGCCCAATTCCAGGGCCCTTTTAGGTACACAGAGGGAATTTAGCATGGCAAATGCACCTAACCAGCACGTCTTTCGAAGTGTGGGAGGAAACCGAAGCACGTGGAGGAAAGCCATGGAGAAAGTACAAACTCCCCACAGACAATGACCCAAGCCAGGAATTGAACCTGCATCCCTTGTACTGTGAGGCAGTAGTGCTAACCATTGTGCCACCTAACATGTGACAATAATAAATCAAATCAAATTTTGAAAAGGAGAGGAATTAGGCATGGGCAGTAAATGCTGGCTTAGCCAGTAATGCTCACATCCTGTGAAAGAATTTTTGAAAAGATTACATTTATCTCTGCCTTAAGTTGAGGTACACATATATCATTCTGCTTAAATAGAGGATATGCTCAATCAGGAGCTGTCACCCCTTCTCATTAATTGATCTCTGTTTAATTTATTAAGTTTTTGTTCAACTAAATGAATACATCATTTTGTGAAAGGATGAATCTTATCCTAAACAGCAGACAGCATCCATAACCAATACTCCTAGCGAGATTAATTAATACCTGACACAAATTGCTGACTGAATCATGAAGACTCTTCCACCGAACATGGTCTACTTCTGAGAAGAATCTCAGCTGTATTCTCATGTGGGAGCACAACATTGTTCAATCAAATGTGAGAATAGTCCCATGTTATGACCATAGGCCACTCGTCCCTTTGAGGGGGGAGAGCTGACCGTGGCGATTTAACCTGAGGGTCACCATATCTCGGGGAAGGGACAAGGTTGAGAAGGCGAGGTCTTCATAAATAACCTTAGCTGGTACAGGAATTAAACCCATGCTGTTGGCGTCACTCAGTGTCACCAACCAGCTGTCCAGCTAACTGAGATAAACCAACTCCTCTGAGACAGATTAAGAAAGGGAAAAAAAAAATCATAGAATCCCTACAGTGCAGAACAAAGCTCTTTGGCCCACCGAGTCTGCACAGACCATAAACCCACATATTTACCTGCTAATCTCCTGACACTAAGGGCAACTTACCATGGCCAATTCACCTAAGCTGCACATCTTTGGACTGTGGGAGGAAACTGGAGCACCCAGAGGAAACCCACACAGACACAGGGAGAATGTGCAAACTCCACATAGACAGTGACCTGAGGTCGGGATTGAACCTGAATCCCTGGTGCTGTGAGGCTGCAGTGCTAACCACTATGCCACCGTACCAAAGTAATTATACCACTGTTAAGAAGTAATCTTGAATTTTGAAGGATCACCAGTGCAAACTTAAAAAAAATGAGCATCTTTCCCTTGTATTTAGTATATCCACATCCAGGCTGCTCATAGATCTTTCCTAGTTTGACTCTCCTGCACCGATATGTGGGTTACATCAATGTTCAGCACATTCAGCGTTGTCAGAAAACATTGAACTGAATTTATTCCTTCCAGTGGTGTGATGGTGTCAAACTAAGCAGATATTTAATATCTTGGGATGAAGATAGAGATCTTTGAATTGGGTGGGATGATGCACTCCTCCCACATGACATCTCGCCTTGATTAAGTCTGGGTGGAGAAGCTCCTTTGATGGCTTTCTCTGCCCTCCTCCAGTTAAGGTCTACATAAGGATCTCTTCCCGCAAGGCAGTCACCAAATGGGAAGCTTCTAAAACAAATTCAACGGGGAGGCTTTCCCCTCCCTTCCAGGCCCCTCAGAACAGCAACATGAACCTTTTGCGCCACCTTGGATTCTGGTGATCTGTTCAGCCTTTGAAAATCATAGAATCATAGAATCCCTACAGTGCAGAAGGAAGCCACTCAGCCCATTTAGTCTGCCCAGACCGTAATCCCATCCAGGCCTTATCCCCATAACACCATACATTTACCTGCTAATCCCCCTGAAATTACGGTCAATTTAGCATGGCTAATCAACCTAACCCACACATTTTTGGACTGTGGGAGGAAACCGGAGCACCTGGAGGAAACCCACGCAGACATGGGGAGAACATGCAAACTCCACAAAGACAGTGACCTGAGGCTGGAATTGAACCTGGGCCCCTGACGCTGTCAGCCAGCAGTGCTAACCACTGTGTCACCATGCTGCCCATTGCAATTGTAATCGAGTTGATTTTCTTGCATTAGGAGGGTGCATCTACAATTTTATCAACATAAAGTTTAGTGTTTGGAACAGTAACTATCTACTTATCATAACTTCTCATCACACAATGGAAGGAACAGGTTCAGTTCAATGTTCTCCGATAACATTGAATGTGCTGAACATTGACGTAGTCCACATATTGGCCCCTTATCATGTTTTAATTGTGCTGAAAAATGAAACCAGGAAACATCTGTGAACAGCCTGGATGTGGTTATATGAAATACTTGGAAAGATGCTAAAACAATATAATACAACAGCTTTAACTGGCCACCTTCAGCTGCTTCATCAATGACCTTCCTTCCATCATGAACTGGGGGTGTTCGCGAACAGTTACACAATGTTCAGCACCATTCGCAACTCCTCAAATACTGAAGCAGTTCATGTCCAAATGCAACAAGAGCTGGACAAATTCCAGGCTTGGGCTGACAAGCGTCTAGTTACGTTTGCAGCAGACAAGTGCCAGACAATGACCATCTCCAACAAGAGAGAATCTCACCATCACCCCTTGCTATTCAATTGCATTACCATCAGTAAATCCCCAACTATCAATATCCTGAGGGTTACCGTTCAGCAAAAGCTGAACTGGACTAATGATATAAATACCATGGCTGCACAGAGGCTAGGAATCCTGCAGTGAGTAACTCACTTCCTGACTCCCCAAAGCCTGTCCACCATCCACAAGGCACAAGTCAGGATTGTGATGGAATCCTCTGCACTTGCCTGGATGAGTGCAGCTGCAACAATACTCAAGAAACTCAACACTATCCAGGACAAAGCAGTCCCACTTGGGTGGCACCCCTTCCACAAACATTCACTCCCTGCACCACAGAAAAACAGCGGCAGTCGTGTGTACCATCTGCAAGACACACTGCAGGAACTCAGCAAGGTTCCTTAGGCAGCACTTTCCAAACCTACAACCACTACCATCTTGAACAATGCCTAGGAGCACCATCTAAGGTAGCAGCAGATACCTAGGAACACCACTACCTGGAGGTTTCTCTCCAAGCCACTCACCGTCCTGGTTTGGAAATATATCGGCCATTTCTTCATTGTCACTGGATCAAAATCCTGGAACTCCCTCCCGAATAGCACTGTGGGTGTATATACACCTCATGGCCTGAAGCGGCTCAAGAAGGCAGCTCATCACCACCTTCTCAAGGGCAATTATGGATGGTGAATAGATGCAGGTCTGGTCAGAAAATCCCACATCCCTTGAATGAATATTAAAAAATGCACTAACAGGCCGAGACCACTTAAGAGTTAGATTTTTGGTAATCCCTAGGAAGAGACTGAAATTCAGAGCCAGGTTTTCTGTTATGCTGACATTAGCTTTCAGCACTTAATTGGAAACAAACATGTGTCTAGTACAGCAATTCTTTGGAGAGACAAGTAAGAGGGGATTATCCAAGTTGTTTTATGAATATTGGTGGGAAACCCATTGAAGTATGCCATTTATTTTCAGAGAATTGAAAATCCCTCTCCAATTTGGGATAAGCATGAGATAAGCACTACCAATGCCTAACAATATATTGAAATTGTAATTCAACCTATTAGGATTTTCTGACTCTCATAAAACGGTGAAGATTTGAAATTGCCTCTTTATGCTGTCACACGACCATTTAACTCCACTTTGCTTTGCCGTTTTATTTATTTTCATTCATGGGACATAGGTGTCACTGGCTGACCAGTATTTATTACCCATCCCTAGCTGCCCTTGGAGAGAAGCTGAGAGTCAACCACATTGTTGTGGCTCTGGGGTCACATGTAGGCCAGAGTGGATAAGAATGGCAGATTTCCTTCTCTAAAGGATATTAGTGAACCAGGTGGGTTTTCCGACAATCGACAATGGTTTTGTGGTCATCGGTGGATTCTTAATTCCAGATATATTTTTAAATTGAATTTCAAATTCCACCATCTGCCATGACAGGATTTGAACCTGAGCCCTCAGTCACCATACTCTGGCGTTTGTTTCGGTACACTGAGGGAGGATTTCGCATGGTCAATGCACCTAACCGGTGCGTCTTTTGGATTGTGGGAGGAAACTGGAGCACTCAGAAGAAACCCACGCAGACATGGGGAGAATGTGCAGATTCCGCACAGACAGTGATCCAAGCCAGGAATCAAACCCGGGTCCCTGGTGCTGTGTGGCAGCAGTGCTAACCACTGTGCCACCCTACCATCTAGGATTCACGATCTTGCTGTTCAACTGGGATGGCTATCTGAACTTTCCCACCTCATTCCCCACCTAACACCTCCAACCCACCACCCTAACCCTTCACCTTGAGCTAAGGACTGACCACGTGATCCGCAGTGCTAACCAGCTCCCACCTGCCAACCTGGGGAAGATGGTGGTGCAGTGGATTAGTAATCCAAATGCCCATGCTAACATTCTGGGGAAATGGATTCAAATCCCACCATGGTAGCTGATGGAATTTAAGCTCAATGAGTTGAAAATCCAGTCACAGTCATGGTGACCATGAAGTCATCATCATAAAAACCCACCTGGTTCATTCGTGTCTATTAGGAAAGGAAATCTGCCATCTTTACCTGGTCTGGCTGAGTGACACAGGACCCACAACAATGTGGTTAATGTAAATGTCTTCCCTCTGAGATGGCCCAGCAAACCAAGGGGCAATTAGAGATGGGCAACAAATGCTGGCATTGCCAATGACACTAACATCGCAAGGAACAATCGCAGGGCGGAACTTTCCTGTCCTGCCCACCACGACAGTCATAGCGGGCGGGACACGGATGTTGCAAAGATCCGTTGACCTCGGGCAGGATTTTCCGGTCTTGGAGGGGGGAGTGCAGCTGGAAAATCCCACCCAAGCTGAGTGAGGAAACATAGCTGCAGTGTTAACATGAGACCCGGGAATCAAACTGACCCAGGGTCTCATGCTGACCCCTGTGTAGGAGACTCCAGCTCCATCACCCTGCGTCCCCTCCTCCACACTCCACCCCCACCTCCCCTTCCCCCCACCCCAACATATTGAGTCAGGATGACCCATCATCAGAAGTTAAAATTGGGGCTTTAGTTTCTGACGAAATATCAGTAGCTGGGTTTAATTGTCAATTAATTCTTGCACTTCAACCTTAGCTTTCCTATGTGACAAGAATACCAATGAATGCCCCTGGTTACTCTCAGACATTCTCTTGATTACTGTTCCCACGTTGGGTAATAAGATTTCGTTTATAATGGAATTGTTATCTGTGGCCAATGGCTCTTGGGTTTCGAATTGGATGCTGGTTTAAATATTGATGAGAGTACAGCTGTGGCTGGTTGGGGCTGAATTTTTAATCCTCTTTGATGAGAAACAGATGCACCTGAGCCCAAAGAGAAATAATTACTGATCAGGTATTTACCTAGGAGGACATGACTAACTGACAGGCAGTGATAAATTATACCGCTTCCCCGTCACGCATCTCCTACCTGTGGACAAACAATCCTAAATCGGGGTGGTGCATTCCTCACAGCACCAGGAACCCAGGTTCAATTCTAGCCTTGGGTCACGGTCTGCGTTGAGTTTGCACATTCTCCTCGTGTCTGCGTGGGTTTGGTTCAGGTTGTTCTGGTTTCCTCCCATAGTCCAGTGGGTTAGGTTGATTGGCCATGCTATATTGATCCTAGTGTCAGGGAGATTAGCGGGGATATGGGGGGATTGTGGTCAGTGCAGACTTGATGGGCCGAATGGCCTCCTTCTGCACTGTAAGGATTCTATGATACTAAACAAAAGCACAGAAAATAATGAAGGAATGCTGCACATTGTTAGATAAAAGGGCCTGTGGGTCTCTTCGTGTTTTCATTTGAATGTCAGACACCCAGACATAATGAAATATCATTGAAACTGACATATGTAGCCCTAATTACAGGCAATTGCGATATTTTATGTTTACTTTGATGTTCCTGCCGTTTCAGAAATTAAAGCACAAAGCACGGGAATGAAAAAAAACAGGAAGTTGTACCACTTGAAACAGCCGGAGATCAAAGCGTCTTACACAATTGCCTCCTCCGTTCAGTTGTTCCCAAGGGACTGTTCCATCAAGTGAGTGAAATGAAACAGGGACCACATATTTCATCAGCGGCGTCCACCGTTCCATCCACATGACGCACACCCCAGCCTTTCTAAACACGTGTTTATTGATTCTGTTTTTTTAAAAAGATATATTTGGCAAAGTATTCAAATCTATGTTCAATGCTCCTGCCTCTGTTCTGTGACCAGGCAAAATGCTGCAGAAACTTTTCAGATTTAATTATTTGCGGTTGAATGAATGTTCACGAAGCGTTTTCTTTGTCATTCCTTTTGCCGTCTGATCTACAATGCTTGGAACAGAGTTCAGCAATATCCATTTATGTGTTTTTTCTTCTTGTTATAGATGTGAAGGATACACAAAAGGACATTATTGGATGCAGAAGACATTTGACATTTTTTTTGATGGTGAGTTGTAATGGTGAAACCCAGGTTGTATTGCTTTCCTATTCAAATGCTATCCACTACATGTTCTATTTTTACCGTGAGAGTGATGGCAGATAATAATAGTGCTTGCAGTATAGTCCACTTCAAGCACAATTGCAGAACTGGCAGGTCATTGTGACTTTCTACAATAACGTAATAGCAAATCAGCAACCCATTTCTCCAGATTTCTTTCCACGTTGATTCCAGGGAATATGTTTTTTTCCCTCCTGCCAGCTATTTATATTAGTTTCAATTTCAGCAACGTTCCCCAAAGACGTAAACTCCTCTTCAAAATCAGTTAGTAAAAACATACAGATTTACATGGGTTGCTGGTCCTAAAGCCTTTTAACATCTCTGGACAGAGATACAGAGAGACACCTGCCCTCTGACTCCCAAACAGCAGCCTCCAGAGAAAGATGCGTCTCCATACAGCAGAACTCCAGAGAGAGAGAGAGATGCCTATTTTACAGCAGGTCCCAGACCTCAATTTCCAAAGAGAGAGAGGGAGAAAGAAAAAGCTGCTGCTCCTTTTCAAATTCAAACAGCAACTGCCTGCTTTTCTCTCTGTAAGCATAGCTCTGCCCGTTAATACTGGAGTGGCAAGGTGGCACAGTGGTTAGCACTGCTGCATCACAATGCCAGGGACCCAGGTTCAATTCCCAGATTGGATCACTTGCCTGTGTGGAGTTAGTGCGTTCTCCCCATGTCTGCATGTGTTTCCTCTGGGTGTTCCAGTTTCCTCCCATGATTCAAAGACATGTGGGTTAGGTGAATTGGCCATGCTAAATTGTTCCTTGCTGTCAGGAGCACTAACTAGGGTAAATGCATGAGGTTATGGGGATAGGGCCTGGGTAGGATTGTGGTCAGTGCAGACTTGATGGGCCAAATGGCCTCATCCTGCACAGTAGGATGCTATGATTCTGTGACTGTTTGTATCAAAGAACCTAATTAAACTCTATTCTGAAACCCTAGAGGACAACCACGAAAATAACAGAACTGTATTAACTCAGATTAAAACAAACACCCCAATAATTAGGAGCTACTAATCTTCTGCATGCTCAGCATGTGGGCTGCCAGTTGTAGGCAAATCACCCCAGTAATCAGAGCTGAAGTATAAAACAATCCCCTCTCAAGAAACATGACACAAATACATTTCTTCAAGGCACAGTATCATCGCAAGAGCTAGTCTATAAATGGCTCCTTGGTCCATGTTCAATATGCTGATGCATTATATGATATGAAGTTTCCCCAATTGCAGAAAGACCTGCTCCTGACAGACTGATATATACACTGATTGAATGATAAGCAGCTGGGGCATGGAACGAGGCAATGTCACATCTGAGCCTTCCTCCCTCAATGCCTTCAAAATGACAGTTCTCTAGAAGGTTCATAGGGACTCGAAATATTAACTCTGTTTCTCTCTCCACAGGATGCTGCCAGACCAGTTGGGTTTATCCAGCAGTTTCTGTTCTTATCCCCGTAGGTGACAGATGTTGCAGGACGTTAGCAGAACTGTACATCCACCACAGCCTGGCCTTCAGAACTGGTTGGAGGGCTGTCTATGACATAGAACACTAGGGCAAAGGGTACCTCAATCCCTTGATATTCCCACAGAGCTCCAGGGTGGAATGTAACCAAGTCGACAGGAGTCACACTCACTGGTTGGAGGTTTTCATAGGTTTCCTACAGTGCAGAAGAGGCCATTCAGTCCATTGAGTCTGCACCAAATCTCTCTGACAGAGTTCCCAGGCCCTTTCCCCCACACTATCCCTGTAACCCCACACAATTACCATGGCTAATCCATCTAACCTACACACTTTTGGATATTAAGAGTCAATTTAACACGGCCAGTTCACCTAACCTGCACATCTTTGGAGTGCGTGAAGCAACCAGAACACCCAGAGGAAACCCCGCAGACACTGGGAGAATGTGCAAACTCCATAGAGACCATCACTGAAGGCCGGAATTGAACCTAGATCTCTGGCACAGTGAGGTGGCAGTGCTAACCACAGTGCCACTGTGCCACTCTTGAGAACTGACAAGGGCCTAGAACCACCTCTTTTGAAGAAGGCCTGTTGTATCCAGTGTCAGTTGGTGGTCAGCAATGGGCCTCTCTCAGGATCGAGGACTCCAGGGTGGAAGTCCCACGCCCCTGAAAACTGCTGGCCAGTCAGAGGTGGACAGCTTTTCATTGCAGGCACTACCACCGGGAGAGCAGTGGTCGCTTCTGGTAGTACACCCACCAGAGAGTGAGAATCAGTGAGGGATCCAGGCCACAGGTATGTGTTAGGTGGGAGTGGGGTCACAGGGTGAGGGTCGAGGGAGTGTGTTGGAGGCAAAGACAAAACACAGCTCTCAGTGCCTCCAACCCTACTTCCAAATGTACCTCAATCAGGCATGGAGTGCCTGACAATGAGGGAGCCTGCCCCCCCCCCCTCACTCCAACCCCAGCCCCTACCCCTACCCCTACCCCTACCCCTCCCTCTTTTCCCAGATCTCCACAAGCAGACATGTCATGTTTGTTTTTCAGGCCACCCATACGGCGACTATTCTGCGGTAACAGAACCAGGCTCTTAAATGGGCATTAATTTCCCGTTTAAAGATCCAAATCAGCAGCTGAGAAGGCCACCCAGAAGCCTTCCCATCCTGGACTTAATCAGGAGAGAGGCAGCAGAGATCCCGCCCTTTTCCTCCTGATTAAATGCCCATCCCATCTCCAAACTCGGTAGATGGGGGAGGCAATGGCCTCGTGATATTATCGCTGGATATTAATCCAGAAACTCAGCTAATGTTCTGGGGACCTGGGTTTGAATCCCACCATGGCAGCTGGTGGAATTTAAATTCAATCAAAAATATTTGGAATTAAGAATTTACTGATGACCGTGAAACCATTGTCGATTGTTGGAAAAATCCATCTGGTCCACTAATGCCCTTTAAGGAAGGAAATCTGCCACCCTTACCCGGTTGGGCCTACATTTGACTCCAGAGACACAGTAATGTGGTTAATTCTCAACTGCCCTCGGGTCATTAGGGATGGGCAATAAATGCTGGCCAGCTAACGATGCCCACATCTTACGAATGAATAATTTTTTTTAAAAGCTAACCGCTCCGAACGTGAATACCAAGAAGGAGGATAAGGCAATCAATTGTAACACATAAAACGTGCGTAGAATCTACAATGCAGAAGAAGGCCATTTGGCCCATCGAGCCTGCACCGACAACAATCCCACCCAGGTCCCATCCCCGTAACCCCACAGATCTCAACACGATACCAGATCCCCCTGACAATAAGGGGCAATTTATCATCGCCCATCAACCTAACTCGCACATTTGGACTGTGGGAGAAAACCAGAACACCCGGAGGAAACCCACGCAGACATGGGGAGAATATGCAAACTCCCCGCAGTCACCCAAAGCTGGAATTGAACCCAGGTCCTTGGTGCTGTGAGGCAGCAATGCTAACTACAGTGCCACCGTGCTGCCCCAAACACAGCCACAAAGGTGAGAAGGGATGAAACATAGAAATATAGAAAAAAGAAGCAAGAGTAGGCCATTCGGCCCTTTGAGCTGCTCCACGATTCATTATAATCATAATTCACCCTCAGATTCAATATCCTGATCCTGCTTTTCCCCCTTCATATCCTTTGATCACTTTACCCTCAAGATCTATATCTAATTTCTTCTTGAATGTTTTGGCCTCAACTATTTTCTGTGGTAGTGAATTCCACAGATTCACCACTCTCTGGGTGAAGAAGTTTCTTCTCATCTCAGTCCTAAAGAATTTACCCCTTATCCTCAAACTGTGACCCCCAGTTCTGAACTAACCCAGAAGTAAAAGACATCATGCACATACACACGGACCCCTTAGAGAAGAATTTGATGGCAGCTGATTTTATTGTTCCCAGAGAGTTTACTTGAAAGGTGACAAAGAAACTTCTCAAACTCACTGTATTTTTCTACCTAACTCAGTGCTTAATAAAATGTTTGACCTTTCCACAGTTATGTAAATAATCTGATAAAGGCCCCTTTCATATTGGAACTCACTTTTTCCTTTTAAAGCTGCCAGAAAGGATTGAATTTCAATCAAAGTCAATAACAAAATTCGAAGAAATTGACTGTGACTGTCACATCTAGCCCTTGAAACTCAAATTCCAGAGCCTCTTTGTCTTTTTTTTTAATATAACACTTCATCCAATTTCATCCATTCTGGTTAGATAATAAAGTTCAGTATTCAACACAGTTCTCAACATGATGCCAGATGACAGACACAATGGAGCTTCGTTTAACAATGAGCATGATCTGTGCATTGGGGAGGGTGGTTGGTTGTGTGAGGTATATGATACCCAGTCGGCGGGAGCAAAGTGGGATCCGGCTAGGATTGGTGGGTTGAGCAGCCAATTTCTTCAGAAGTAGGCTGTTTATCTGCCTGGACGACACAAGTCCAAGCAACGGTCCTGAAGTACTATTTAAGAAGGTCAATGCACCTCTTAAAGGGAGGTAACATTTCCTCCCGATTGGACACGGAGCTTGGACATGGCTGGGGCGAAGGGAAATTTTAAAGTTTATTTATTAGTGTCACAAGTAGGCTTACATTAACACTGCAATGAAGTTACTGTGAAAATCCCTTAGTCGCCACACATTGGTGCGTGTTCGGGTACACTGAGGGAGAATTTAGCATGGCGTCGTGCATCTAACCAGCATGTCTTTTGGACTGTGGGAGGAAACCAGAGTATCCGGAGGAAACCCACGCAGACACGGGGAGAACATGCAGACTCCATACAGACCGTGGCCAAGCCAGGATTTGAACCTGGGTCCTTGTGCCACCATGTCCCCAGGTTTTCTGTTTCTTTCCAGGAGATGTTTCTGGCAGTGGTCAGGGTTGGCAGTGCTATCTCCATGAGATGGCTGGAGGATATCCAGCAGCATCATAAGGCAGGCCTAAAGGTGTTCGATTGAGTGAGTAGCAGGAGGTCTAACCCCAAATCCTGAACTGGGCACAATCTCTCATAACTCCTTCAATTTTCACACAAGCATCTCAGTCCAGGCATCTCCATTCCCCTTGAATCTTGTATCTTATCCCCTTCAGGTTGTGCATTGTGTACAGAAACCCCATGTGCATCGAGTCATAGAGTCATCGAGATTTACAGCATGGAAACAGGCCCTTCGGCCCAACTTATCCATGCTGCCCTTTTTTTAACCACTAGGCTGGTCCCAATTGCCCGCATTAAGCCCATATCCCTCTATACCCATCTTACCCATGTGATTGTGTAAATGCTTTTTCAAAGACAAAATTGTACCCGCCTCTACTACTACCTTTGGCAACTTGTTCCAGACACTCATCACCCCTCTGGAACCTTTTGCATCTTTCATCACTCACCTTAAACCTATGCCCTCTAGTTTTAGACTCTCCTACCTTTGGGAAAAGATATTGACTATCAAGCTGATCTATGCCCCTCATCATTTTATACACCTCTATACCATCACCCCTAATCCTATGCTCCTGGGGAAAAAAGTCTCAGTCTACCCATCCTCTCCTTATAACTCTAACTATCAAGCCCTGGTAGCATCCTAATAAATCTTTTCTGCATTCTTTTTAGTTTAGTAATATCTTTCCTGCAACATGTCTTTCCTGCTGTCAGTCACATCTCTCTCACTTTTTCAAAGTACACGCCATAAGGGGAGAAAACTAAGATCAGGGAGGAGACAAGGGAAATAAGTAACTTGCAAGACTACAAACTGGGTGGAGGAAGTTGAAATTAGAATGGGGGCCAATTTTTATTCAGCCAGTGCAGGAATGATGGGCTGAATGGTCTCTTTCTAAGTTCTATGGTTCTATTAGTGGGTATGCAGAGCATTGGAGATAATGAGGTTGCCTCTTCTGAACAGGCTAGCTGCTTAGCAGATGTACCACAAAGCAATGGCACCTTCATTCAACTTCTAGGCCTCACATCCTCCCTTCCAGATTTTCTTCTTTCTCAGCAGCAAGAACCCTGTCAGAAAGATGACACTGTCATGTACTGCTGTCTCTGCTGAAACAACAGAGGAAGAGGTGGCAGAAGGAGTAAAGTTTCTTTTAAAATAAATACTCTTATATTTGGGTGCTCGGTGAGTTGATGCCAATAATTGCATTTGGAGGCACATTCAAAGCTTCACCATTTTGGCGCTTTGCAGAATGTTGGTCCAGCAGTCTCTGAATATGCTGCAGAAAATGGTTTTCTAAATTAGAAATACAGGATCGAAAAGAAATAAGAGTCCCCAGGACTGTTATTGCAAAGATTACGTTGATTGGCCGTGCAAAATTATCCAAAATTGTTAGGGGACTACTCGCAGGGTAAATACCTAGGGTTTCAGTGCTTGGGTAAGATAGTGGTCAGTACAGACTCGATGGGCTAAATGGCCTCCTTCTGCAATATAGAAATTCTATTCTCTGAAAAACAATTGGTTTCAGTTTCTCTTGGAGGGTACTGAGCTGTTTCTGAATTATTAAACAACTAACACTGTGGCTGGAAACTTACCGGCACGCCCGCCCTGGAATTAGAGCATGCAAGGCTTATAGAACGGCATTCTCCATTGGCCTTGGGTGGGATGTTATGAGCCTCGGGAGGGTGAAGCAGTAAAATTCTGGCAGGTATCTCTAATATAGGATCATAGGAGTGGGGAAGGCCATTTGGCTCTTTGAGTCAACTGCCATTTAACAAGTTCATGGCTATATCAGAATGGCAGAGCAGAATCGATGGGCTGAGTGGCCTAATTCCGCTCCTATGTCTTACAGCTTACCTTCTCCCTCAACTCCAGCTTTCCATATTATCCCCATATCCCTTAATTTCCCTCATAATGAAAAGTCTATTGACCTCAGTCTTGAATGTACTCAATAACATCACATCCATAGTTCCCAGGGGGAAATATTCACAACCCTTTAGAGTGAAGGAATGTTTCTTCATCTCAGTCCTATAAGGTCAGCCTGTTATTCTGAGATGAAGGCCCTACGGTCTAGGGCAGATTTCCACCCCCACTGTTGCATGTTTTTCAATGGATCGCCATAGACTGAGGGTGGGATTCTCCAGCCCCACCAATGTCAACGGCATTTTACATTGTTTGCAGGCAACGGGAGGGCATGGGGGGGTGCAGGGGGAGGTTGCCATCGGCGGGACTGGAAGATCCTGCTGATGGGAAGGGCCAGAAAATTCAGTTCTTAGATTCCCCTGCCCTGAAAATGTTTTCCCTCATCTAGCTTGCCCAAGTCCTGAAAGAATTTTACATGTTTCAGTGAGGTCATCTTTTATTCTTGTGATTTGATTTATTATTTTCACATGTATTGAGATATAGTGAAAAATTGCACTCTACAGACAAAACATACTGTTCATAGAGTACACAGGGGAGAAGGAAAGGAGAGGGTGCAGAATGTAGTGTTACAGTCATAGCTGTGGTGTAGAGAAAGATCAACTTAATAAGAGGTCGGTCCATTCAAAGATTTAATGGCAGCAAGGAAGAAGCTGTTCTTGAGTCAGTTGGTACATGTTGTCAGAGTTTTGTACCTTTTGCCCAATGGAAGAAGGTGGAAAACTTTCCTGGTTAGTGTCACAAGTAGGCTTACATGAACATTGCAATGAAGTTACCGTGAAAATCGCCAAGTTGCCACACTCTGGCACCTGTTCGGGTACACTGAGGGAGAATTTAGCATGGCCAATGCACCTAACCAGCAGGTCTTTCGGACTATGAGAGGAAACCGGAGCACCAGGCGGAAACCCATGCAGACATGGGGAGAACGTGCAGACTCTGCACAGACAGTGATCTAGATCGGGAATTGAACCTGGGTCCCTGTTAACCACTGTGCCACCATGGAAGGGAGTTGTCCGGGATGTGTGAGGTCCTTGATTATGCTGGCTACTTTTCTGAGGCAGTGGGAAGTGCAATTGGAGTCCATGGGTGGGATTCTGGTTTGATTTTCTTGGAAACTCCAGTGAACATTGATTAAACCCCCCATGCTCAAGGCATGTTTTGACCCATCTTCTCTGCTTCTGCCTTTGAGCTTGATGATCTCCACATGTGGCCTGACTGCATTATAACTGACCAGCTGAGGTGGTCAAGGGCTTTCATGAGTAGGAAATGCTGTTTCTATAGTGCCTCCTGTCACATTTTTGCCCAGCTGGATTACCGGAGGCAGGGTGGGTTGCGGGGGGTGGGGGGCAGCTGCGGTGATATAGTGATATTTGACTGTTACGAGTTGAATAAATCCCAGAAGCTGTTTGGGAATTTGAACACAGGGGTTTGCATGATCAATGCACTGTGATCACATCAAAAGTACATACTGATGGAGTGAAACACTCTGTGGTTTATGAAAGCTCCTCGGGGGAAGTCAGACCTTGCCGCAAAACCCAATGGCTCTGTCATATGGGCTGCTGTCACATCAGTTAACAGAGAACTGCAGACTTTAGTTTGCTGCAGAAAATAGCACATTGGTCACCTGCAATGTGACACGGTGGCACCGTGGTTAGCATTGCTGCCTCACCTCTCCAGGTGTCTACCCTTGGGTCACTGTCTGTGTGGAGTCTGCACATTCTCCCCGTGCCTGCGCAGGTTTCCTCCAGCTTCCTCCCACGTTCCAAAGGCGTGTGGGTTAGGTTGATTGGTCATGCTAAATTGACTCAGGTGTCAGGAGGATTAGAAGAGTAAATGTGTGGGGTTACTGGGACTCGGGGCGGGGGGGTGGGGGGGGGAGTGGATTGTGGTCAGTATACTTGATGGGCCATATTGCCTTCTTCTGCATTGTAGGGATTCTAGGATTTATGGACAGATTGTTGCAAAGCTTCTGTGATGTGGATGATGCAAAATTTGGAAGTCCTGCCATTGTGAAAGGGGACAGTGCTGAACTTTATAAGGGCACAGACAGGGTGATGGAAGGAGCTGACAAATGGCAGATGAAATTTAGTCAAGAGGAGTATAAAGATAATATCGGCCCTGAACCTTCAGTCAGAGTGGGAGCCGTGGGGTGGGATTCTCCGATCTCATCCCTGCCCACCTTGCTGCAAGTGAGAACGGAGAATCCCAGCCGTGAGCGAGGACGGAAATTTTTAGTGCCTGTGTCCGATGCTGATAAGATAGAAACATATTCCTGCATATGTTGAAAAGGCTCTGACTTCTGATTCACAGTGTAGATGAGTTCCGTAAGCACAGCAAGCCTCAAACAGCAGCAAAGAGAAAGCTTCTTTGTTTTAATGGCCTTAGATGCCATACTTCAGTGAGCATTTGAAGGTCCTCAATCTTCTCACAACCTGTGAGAAGCTTGGGGTGGCAATTCCCCAGCACAGGTTGGCATTCTCCCTGGCTCATGTTGGCACTGCCCCTGGCACAGATTAGCACTGCCTCTGGCACAGGGTGGCACTGCTTCTGGCACAGGATGGCACTGCCTCCTGACACAGGTTGGTACTGCCCCCAGCACAGGTCAGCACTGCTCTGTAACAGGTTGGCATTGCCTCCGGAACAGGTTGGCAATGCCCCCTAGGACAGGTTAGCACTGGTTTGGAATGGCCCCCAGGCAAAAGTTGGCACTGCTCTGGCACAGTTTAGTATTGTGTTGGCATTGCCCTGACACAGGTTGTCACTGTCCCTGGCACAGGTTTGCACTACCCAGGCTCAGATTTGCCTTGCCCCCGATGCAGGATGGCACTACTCTTGATTTTAGAACTGCCACACTTCATTATGCCTCAAAGCTACCAACAGACCACTTGGGCTTTGCAGACCAATTTGAAAAGGAGCTACGAGAATTCCATTTGCATTTGATAAACACACCATGCCAGTGCAGTCCATAAGTCCAGCGTGACAATGGCTTGCCAAACACCAGACACTGAACACAAATGGCATGCCTTTCAACTCATAATGGCTGTGATATTATCAGTCCTGGAACCAAAGTCAATTCCAGATGCTGGACAAACATCCTTTGTTGAAGTCACAATGGCAAAGGAAGGTCACATGGCCCAAGATTCTGCCCTTTTGAGCAGTTTAATATTGCGCCAGCATTATACTAGTGTCTGACCACATCAAAATGATTAAGATGCTCATTTCCCAGACAATGAGTAGCCTTCAGGCTGATAGGTGTAGGCTGATAGGTGCATTCCAACACTTCCATCTTGCCTTACAATATAATTTTAACCTATTTTTGTTGCCCAGTCACAGGATGAGGCCGGGCAGTGTGATTTAGGTTTATAACAAAATCCTTCCTGCTATAGGTGAAAAATATTATTCTGGGTTAAACTGGTTTGACAATCAGTAAAACAGATTGCTAGTTATTACATTGGAAGTAATTATCCATTGAATCCAGTTAAGGTTTATGGCTTGCAAGCCTAGGGACATAATAACCAGCATTAATATTAGAGTTCTGTTACAGGAATATGGTGAGTGCTGAATAGTGATGAAGAAATCTCAATAGCTCCATTTTTGAGAATATTAGCATAATAAGTAAACAGATTTCATTTTCTTACACAGCCTTATAAAGTTACCACCATACTTGTTCCTTCAAATATTCTGGGCAATAAAGTTAATCTGAGATTTTCTTTTATTAGCGGGAGAGAAGAAATTAAACAATTTTAGGATTGCAGTGTTCAGTCTACAACAGAATTCAGACTGAAGGGATTCACATTTCCATATTCATTTATATGCCAGGGTTCACACAAGAGTCCCCTGAAAAATGGAATGAAACACAAGGCAGAGATACGGAAATAATAAAGCTTTAGTGTACATAGAAAGGAAATGAATGATCAAACTATCAGTTATTGCATGCTGCTATCAACACTGTACTATGCACATAATCTTAGAATACGTATAGTGCAGAAGGAGGCCATTTAGCCCATCGGGTCTGCACCAACTGTCCAACAGAGCCCAGGCCCAATCCCATAACCCCACATATTTACCCTGCTAATCCCCCTAACCTATACATCCTTGGACATTAAGGGACAATTTAGCATGGCCAACCAACCTAACCTGCATATCTTTGGACACTAAAGGACAAATTAGCTTGGCCAATCCACCTAACCTGCATATCTGTACGGAGTCTGCATGCTTTCCCCTTGTCTGTGTAGGTTTCCCCCAGGTGCTCCGGTTTCCTTCAACAGTCTAAAGATGTGCTGGTTAGGTACATTGGCTACGCTAAATTACCCCTTAGTGTCAGGAGGATTAGGAGGTTAAGTACATGGGGTTACGGGGTTAGGGCCTGGGTGGAATTGTTGTTGGTGCTGACTCGATGGGCTGTAGGGATTCTATGATTCTATTCTTTGATCTTTGGACACCAAAGAACAATTTAGCATTGCTAATCAACCTAACCTGCATATCTTGGGACTGTGAGAGGAAACCGAAGCAACCCAGAGGAAACCCACACCTACACGGGGGAGAATATGCAAACTCCACAAAGACAGTGACCCTAGGCTGGAATTGCACCCATGTCCCTGGCACTGTGAGAAAGCACTGCTAACCATTGTGCCACCATGCCACCCTTAAACTTATAGGATATGAGGTTGTTTCAATGAAGCAACTTCTTCAAATTTTCAATTTGGAAAATGATAAATGTTTGAAATATAGAACCTCATAGCACAAGAGGCCTTTTGAAATATTGTGGCTGTGTCAGATCTTTCAAGAGCTGTCCAATTTAGTCACTCACAGTAACCTTTCCCTGCATCCTTACAAATTTGTCCTCTACAAGTACGTTGCCGGCAGAGGTATGATGGGCTGAATGACCTGTTTCTGTGATTCTGTGATTCTTTATCCAATGGCTTTTATATCATTCCTTTGGAATCTGCTTTCACCCTCCCTTTCAGATAATGTTTTTCATACTTTACTAACCCTCTGTGCATCAAATGTTCTCTCTATTTCCTCTTCAATTCTTCTGATTTTGGCCACCAGCCCACTTGCCAAAAGAAACAGTTTCTATCTGCTTGCAACCCATTGTGTTGAATTAAGTATCTCCTTTGCCTGCTCTAAGGGGGAGCCCAGAACTAGGGGGTCATAGTTTGAGGATAAAGGGTAAACCTTTTAGGACTGAGGTGAGGAGAAATTTCTTTACCCAGAGAGTGCTGAATGTGTGAATGTGACTCATACCACAGAAAGTATTTGAGGCCAAAACATTGTGTGATTTCAAGAAGAAACTATATATAGCTTTTGGGCTAAATGGATCAAGGGGCAGGGGAGGAAGGGGGTGCTCAGGATATTGAATCTGATGATCAGCTATGATCATAATGAATAGTGGAGCAGGCTCAAAGGGCCAAAAGGCCTACTTCTGCTTCTAGTATCTATGTTTCTTAGATGGGGAAATGGAACTGAGGTACAGTACAAATCAAGCACAATCTGGTTAAAGTCTGTTCATAAACCCTGTTCTTAGAACCAATTATAAAGTGTTTTCTATATATGCTCTGTGTGTCTAGTTATCTAGAAAAATAAGGAGCAAAGAATCAAAATTTAACAATGAGAAGAACAAATTGCAATGATGTGCCACTTTTAACACAGAAAAACATTTCAAGATAATTCACAGAAGCCTCAGGAAAAACAGATTCCAGACCATGAATGCTGAATACTTTTTGAACAAGGCATTCAATCATTGGCCACGTATCATAGGAGGGCATGTGGAGCAAAGGCTTAAAAGCTTGGGCAGCACGTTTGAGATCTTGCAATGTGGGTAGTGCAGAGGAGCGGGTGCAGTAGCACGGAATGGGGGGTTGACAGATGGGGATGGTCGTAAGTGGGTGAGAGTTGAGGAGATTGGTACACAGGGAAGGAATGGATCTGGAGGTAAGGTTGCTTTTTGCACTCTGAAACTATCTTAGCACTCCAAGCTCAGAACTAGGGCTGTCAATATAAATAGTCCCTGATAAATCCAATGAGGATTTCCAAACATTCGTCTTTATTCAGAGAGTGGTGAGAATGTGATGTGAGCAGTGTAGGTACATTTCAGGGGAAGCTGAATAAATAATGGGGGAGAAAGGGATAAAAGGATATGCTGGCAAATATGAGGTGTTACGGGAATAGAGCCTGGGTGAGATGAAGAGGCAGTGGGAGGAGGCTCACGTGGAGCATAAACACCAGCGCAGTCTAGTTGGGCCGAATGGTCTGGACCTGTGCTGTAAATTATTTGTATTTTGTTTCCACAGAGAGAGAAATGAAGCGAGAAGATCAAATATTTAGCAAAAGAGGCTGGCTTTAAAAAAATCACCTAATACCGGGAGAAGATTGAACGGTGCAGGGATTCATGGAGGAAATTCCAGAAAGTAGGACATGGTGGTCGAAGGCAATGCCACCAATAAAGGGGATAAAGGGTTAGTGACCAGAATAGACAGCACAGTGGCACAGTGGTTAGGAATACTCCTCAGGGACGCAGGTTCAGTCCTGGCTTTGGGTGCCAGTAGAGAAAATGCTGGAAAATCTCAGCGGGTCTGGCAGCATCTATGAGGAGAGAAAGGAGCTGATGTTTCGAGTCCAGATGACCCTTTGTAAAAGCCCTTTTGGTTTCAGATTCCAGTATCCGCAGTATTTTGCTTTTATCCGGCTTTGGGTGATTGTTAGTGTGGTTTCTTCCTGCAGTCCAAACATGCGTTGGGTTAGGCAGGTTGGCCGTGCTAAATTGTCCCTTAGTGTCCAAAGATGTGTAGGTTAGGGGAATGAGCGGGATAAATATGTGGGGTTACAGGAATAGAGTCTGCATGTGATGCTTTATCAGAGGATCGGTGTAGACTGTAAAATCATAGAATCCCTACAGTGCAGAAGGAAGCCATTCAGCCCATCGAGTCTGCACCGACCACAATCCACCCAGGCCCTATTCCCGTAACACCTCATATTTGCCCTGCTAATCCCCCTGACACTAGGGTTAATTTAGCATGGCCAATCAAGCTAACGCACACATCTTTCGGATTGTGGGAGGAAACCAGAGCACCTGGAGGAAACCCATGCAGACACGGGGAGAACATGCAAACTCCACCCAGACAGTCACCTGAGGCCGAATTTGAACCCTGGTCCCTGGCGCTGTGAGGCAGCAGTGCTAACCACTGTGCCACCATGCTGCTCCAATGGGGCCGTCTTAATAGGCCAAATGGCCTCCTTCTGCACTGTAGGGATTCTGTGATAGAATACTTGGGGGATGGGATTAGCTTGGGATTTGGGATGAGGCCTTGAGGAGCTGGGGGATGGTGGGGTGAGGGGAGGGGGCGGGGGGGCAATATAAAAACAAAAGCACAAGTTTCAAACCTGAGATCTCATGGAGTCTGCAGCCAGTTGGCGAGGATGGGTTTTGGGTTAATGGGTGAATGGTATGTGGTACAGTGTTGGATATAGACAGCAGAATCTGGGTGAGAAACTTTGAAGAAGTATAAAGATATTAGAAAACTCGAGAAGGGTATAAACCGAAAACATTCAGAAAAAAGAATGAAAGCAATATGATGGTGAAAAAAACCAAAGATATTTGGCACATGAAATATGTGTGCTTCATGTCAAATCATCTGTAGATTCATACTTAATATACTTGAAGCAATTATATCAAAAACCTTTAATCCTCTGGAGAGATGTCAAGGAAATGCTTGGACTCAATTGCTCTTTGATTATTTTTAATAGTTTAATTCCTGCTTAAAAATAACATACAGAGGCATTTTGAACAAACATCTTATGACAGAACATCACCAATCAAAATCCTTCAAGTTGGGTTTTGGGCAGGATTTTCTCCACTCTGTGCAGTGTGTAATGCGGAGGTGGAAGCGGCCCACTGTTGGCTGGTGGCGGAATCTTCTGGTCCCTCCACTGTCAGCCTGGATTTCCCATTGTGTTCACCCCTCACCCCACACAGCTGGGAAACCCGCGGGAGGGACTCGCTGTGGGCAGGACCAGAAGAGCCCACTGGTGGGAGCGGCTGGAAAATTTCAGACACAAAACGTAAAGAGCAATTGGGGCTGGCACGGTGGCACAGTGGTTAGCACTGCTGCTTCACAGTGCCAGGGACCCGGGTTCAATGCCCGGCATGGGTCCACTGTCTGTATGGAGTTTGCACCTGCTCTCTGTACCTCAATGGGTTTCCAGGTGCTCCAGCTTCCTCCCATAGTCTAAAAGACCTGTTGGCTAGGCGCACTGATCATGATAAATTCTCCCTCAGTGTACCTGAACGGGCCCCTGGTAACTAGTGACTTTCACAATAACTTCATTGTAGTGTTAATGTACGCCTACTTATGACTGTAATAAATACATTTTAAGAAGAACCTTTCAAGTGGACGCTGAAAATGGATTAAAACTGACCTTATAAACTTAGTATTATTGAACAATACAAGAAATGATCTGATACATGGCAGTGGTTTCAAAGTTGATAAACTGCTAAAGCTTATTTTAGCTAATTATGCACTTCTCTGTTCCATGGCTCCATCCATGTGCCAAAGCAACACGTTAAAATCTCCACATCCAACCTTTAGGATTTGCAATGGGAATGGGATGAGTAAAACTCAAATATCCAAAAGCAAAAATTCAAATGTACGCAATAAATTTGTCCAGTTGGGCCTTTAATTTTCCCCCATTGTCCACCTACCAGCATTTGACTCCAGGTTATTAGCCCAAGGTGGAAGTGGCCCACTCCCCCATTCTCCCATCTTGATCTTCTTACCAATCAAGAACCTACCCACACTCTTTTCCCGACTCCAGGTTATTCTTACCCCCACTGGTAAATGGCTTCCCCTAATTAGTTATTCTGAGCTTGGATGGTTTTTTTTGTCCTTTTCCATAGCCAGCTGGAGCCTTATGATACAATGATCACTATTCCCTAAATGTTGACCTTCTGATACTTGTGGCGTGATCTTACTGGCTGTTCACATCACGCTCTTGCTGTGGCGAAGTCAGAGAATTCGGCGCCCAGACAAATCACCGTTCATTGCAGCAGGATGGTAAAATCCCACTGTAGTGAACAGCCATAACATGCCAGCTCTGACCAACTTAGCCAGGAACCGGGTCTAGCCGTGCTTCATTTCTTGTTGAATTGGAAACATACTACTGTGGAAAATTTTGCTGAACACACTCTGGGGCCTCTTGTCCTTCTTTGCCCCTTTACATTACACTATCACAGTCTAAAGTTTGGATAATTGAAGCTCTCTATTATAACAACTCTGTAATTTTTGCACCTCTCTGTAACTTCTTTGTAAATGTGTTGCTTTGCAACCTTCCCACTAACTGGTGGCCTGTAGACCGCAAGAGGCAATATAACTGCACCTCTTTTGTTCCTTAGTCTCGCCAAATAATCAAAAATTAAGTCAAATTATCAGATGTTTAAAAATAATAGATTTCAACAGAGCTGTCAACATTGGAGATGATATCAAAAATGAGATCTATGATAAATGAGGTAGATTGTGAGCACATTTGAGTATCAGTGATGATGATTGTCTCCCTGCTGCTAAATTAGTGATAAAAGAATAACCTGTAATATTTGAATTGATGCAATGAAAGTGCTAATGCTATTTTCAGCTTACATTGCTCACATCTGTGTCTCAGGGCCCCCCCAACTCAGGATGTGAAATAAGAAGCAAACGCTGTGGCCAGAATACTCCTCATTCCATCACCGCTGCCAGCGAGAATGGAGAATGTGGCACTCCATTCACTGCAGTGGGTCTGGAGAATCCTCACCACATGCGAGGTCGGAGAATTCCGGCCAGCATTAAGACCATAAGATAGACGATCAAAATTAGGCCATTCAGCCCATCGAGTCTGCTCCGCCATGTCTGATAAGTTTCTCAACCCCATTCTCCCATCTTTTCCCAATAACCCTTGATCCTCTTCCCAATCAAGGACCTCTTCATTCCCTGTCTTCGTACGAGCATAAAACCTATTGCCTCCCTGATGTATTTCTAGGTCTCAAAAAAAGGTAATTGACCTGAAACGTTGTCCAAAATTTTCCAGCCCTTCCTGCCAGGTGGGATCATCCAGTTCCACCAATTGTGACCACACCCAATGGCACGTTCCCTGGCGGCAGAAAACTTTGTGTGCATTTTCCAGTGCCACCACAGGCATGGGCTGCCTCTGCTGCTGTGAAGTATGCTGGTGGAGGGGCCGGAGGGACTGGAAAATCTTGACCGTCAATTGTCTTTCTCTGTCCACTGGTGCTACCTGACTGCTGAATGTTTCCAGCACTTCCTGTTTGTTTATTGTAGGTCAGATTGAATTCACATGGGCCGTGATTAATTCATAGCCCCCTGACCGTCTAGACATATACTTGCCATCAAGTACTTGCTTTGGGTTGTATGTCTTTTGCGATTATGTGATTAGCCTAAGGGTCCACCAGCTTGGGGGCCCAGCTCATACAGGTACTGTCATTGTATAAATCACAGCCTCATGTCTGCTGTCTTCAGCTATGCAACTATCAGTGATCCAGATTGAGGGTGGCAGGTTGGCAGATTTTATGGTTGCTTTAGTTACGAAAAGTCCTGAGGTAGTGCCCCCTCCCCCTCCCCCACCCACCGCCTGAGTGCCTTTTATTTGCCATATTCAATATTTTAATATCTGGTAAATAGTAATTTTCAAAGAATGTCGAGGAACGATGGTTGGGTTCTCTATTGTTGGAGTTGATCTTTGCTTGGCACTTATGTAGTGCGAATGTTACTTGCCATGTGTCATCCCAAGCCTCAGTATTATCTAGGTCATGCAGCACGTGGTTAGCACATTTTAAAGAGCAAGGGTCACCAGATAATCTTGGATATCTTCTTTATTCTCCAACAGAGGTGGCACAGTAGCACATGGTTAGCACTGCTGCCTCACAGCGCCAAGGACTCGGGTTCGATTCCTGGCTTGGGTCATTGTCTTTGTGGAGTTTGCACATTCTCCCCATATCTGTGTGGGTTTCCACCGTTTGCTCCAGTTTTCCTCCCATAGTCTGAAAGATGTACAGCTTAGTTGCATTAGCTGTGCTAAGTTCTCCCTTAGTGTACCCAAACAAGCACCGGAGTGCAGCAACTAGGGGATTTTCATAGTAACTTCATTGCAGTGTTAATGTAAGCCTACTTGTGACACTAATAAATAAAGGAAAGATGTACATTTGTGCATGGACTGTTTCAATATCTGATCATTGCAAATGGTATTGCTCACAGCAATGTCCTGGACTTTGATCTTCACTTCCTGAAGACTTCAGATCAATCCTGGAGGGTTGACAACCCCACTGGAGCAATTGATCATTTGCTGCACCTAACTGGAAATAGGTTCTTAACATGGGAGCTTTGAGTTCAAGGGAAAATTATTTGTTTTGTTAGGAAATGGCTGAATCACCATCTGCTCCTTCAACTCTACATGATACTTGAGTCACTTGGCACAATATCGTCCTCTCTACTGTCCTGATCCTATGACCATCTCTGAACTGGGCGCAGAGTGGAGAAGGCATGCAATGTAGGATGGGAAATCAAGGACCCCGAGACTAGAATTAGATGGAGCAGAATGGGCATACTCAACAACACCTTTAGCATCTTCCTAATCTTTCCAAAGATAATTGATTTCTTTCAACTCAGCCACATTTTCTTCCTTCCACTTGCTATGCAGAACCTGCAGAACGAGATGAAAGAAGGCAAGATCCGGTGTGCAGTAACCCAGTGCATTCTGAGATAGGAAACAGTTCTGTCAGTTTAGTTCATCAACGTGTTGTTGCAGATACCTTACAACCACTCAGCTGGTGCCAAGGTGACCTTTGCTAACAGCTAGTGCAAGACTATTATCCTCACAAAGCCTTGAGCTAAATCTCCTTCCATGTATTTTGTACTCTGTAGCACTGGCTTGCTTTCTTATTGACTTCCTTGGGACAATGAACAGATAGGAAATGATATCACTGGGACCCAGTGTATCCTGAATAGGCTGTTGGCTAGATTAATGAGTGAGTAATCCTCATTTCCTCCCACCACCCCCTCCACCATCACACACAATTATTATGTCACACTGTAATAACTTCTTTCTTTATTATTCCAATAGAACAGCCTATGACCCTTTGTAGTTTCCTGTGGCCTTGGTCAGAGCAAGAGTCATACGAAGGTGTGAAACATCTGGAAAGAATGCTTGCAATGGTGTGACACATCCTATTCTTGTGAAAATTAAACTGAGATCGGAAGTATTTAACATGGGTGGTTTGAACAGGACAGCACACTGCACCCTATCCAAAAAAGGAGTACAGCAGTCAGAGTTACAGAACATGATAACATCACTCATTGCTTGCTTAACGTATCTTTATTGTACCTACGTGTAACTAATAAATTTGACTATGACCACACCTCTTGTTGATATCTACCTCTTTCATTCTTCTACAGGTGAATTCAGACTGGAGAGGAGGCAGGGCACAAGAGCAATTTGTAGAACAGCTGTGAACATCCACTTTGGTAGGAATAATGGTAGGAAGGACTATTACTTACGTGGTGAAAAACTGCAGCAGGCGACGGTGCAGAGGGACCTCGGGGTCCTTGTGCATGAGTCGCAAAAACCCAGCCTGCAGGTGCAGCAGGTGGTCAGGAAGGCGAATGGGATGCTGGCCTTCATAGCGAGGGGGATTGAATATAAAAGTAGGGAGGTCTTGCTGCAGCTGTATAGGGCATTGGTGAGGCCGCAGCTGGAGTACTGTGTGCAGTTTTGGTCGCCGCACTTACGCAAGGATATTTTGGCCTTGGAGGGAGTGCAGAGGAGGTTTACTAGGCTGATACCGGAGTTGAGGGGGTTGAGCTATGAGGAGAGGCTGAATAAACTAGGCTTGTACTTGTTGGAGTTTAGAAGAATGAGGGGAGATCTCATTGAGACGTATAAGATGATGAATGGGATGGATAGGATAGAGGTGGAGAGACTCTTCCCGCTCAGAAAGGACAGTAGGACTAGGGGGCACAGCCTCAAGATAAAGGGGGGGCGGTTTAGAACAGAGTTGAGGAGGAACTTCTTCACTCAAAGGGTGGTGAATCTCTGGAATTCTCTGCCCGTTGAGGTGGTGGAGGCTGCCTCGCTAAATATTTTTAAGACGCAGGTTGATGGGTTTTTGATAAGCGAGGGGATTAAGGGTTATGGGGAGAGGGCGGGAATGTGGAACTGAGACACGACAGATCAGCCATGATCTTATTGAATGGCGGGGCAGGCTCGAAGGGCTAGATGGCCTACTCCTGCTCCTATTTCTTATGTTCTTATGTTCTTATAACACCACAACTGCAGCCAGAACACATGCATACTTGCCCTTTCACTCCTTAGCGAATTAGCACCAGAGGGCTCCTTATCAAGCAATAGAGATATATATTCGTTGGCCAAATTTATTATTAAGGGAGCATTGGTATTTCAAAAATGGAGGGAATGGTAGGTACTGAGATCGGTGGACCATATTCATTTTGTGTATTTGTTTAAAGCTCATTTATTAGTGTCACAAGTAAGCTTACATTAACACTGCAATGAAGTTACTGTGAAAATCCCCTAGTCACCACACTCCAGCGTCTGTTCGGCTGCATTGAGGGAGAATTTAGCATGGCCAGCTTACCTAATCTTTTGGACTGTGTGAAGAAACTGGAGAACCCGGAAGAAACCCATGCAGACAAGGGAGAATGTGCAAACCTCACACAGACAGTGACCGAAGCCAGGAATCAAACCCAGGTCCCTGGCGCTGTGAGGCAGCAGTGTTAACCGCTGTGCCACCATCCCGCCCCATTGCTTCATTGCAGCTTCAATGCAGTGTTGATGTAAGATTACTTATGATACTAATAAAGAAATATAAGCTGCCTCATGGTGGATAGATCAGCAATAGCAAATTGTCTGTGACAGAAACTTCAGTGACCCAGGAGTCAATCTGCTCTGGGTATTGCTTCAAAGCGTTCTGTCCACTTTGGACCAAATGATCAAGAAGGCCGCACTCCCTGTTGGACATTCTAGGGTAGAGAATGCAATCAAAGAGAAGAGAATTGATATAATATCTTTGGAGACTCTAACTTAAAGATAGCGAGGCCTCCAGCATGGTGGTTCGAGGTCTTTTATGCATTAATAAGGAAAGATTGCACAGAGGGATTCGGGGGGGGGGGGTCCTTGTCCATAAATCATAAAAAGCTAGCATGCATGTTCAGCAGATAATAGGGATGACAAATGGAACGTTGCCTTTACGTCAAAGGGAATAGAGTATAAATATAGGATAGTCTTGCTAAAAGTATACAAGGCACCAGTTAGACCACACCTGGAATACTGTGAATAGTTTTGATCCCCTTATCTAAGGAATGATATACTGGCATTGGACGCAGTCCAGAGAAGGTTCACTAGGTTGATCCTGGATAAGGAAGGATTTTCCTATGAGGAGAGGTTGAGTTGATTAGGCCAGTACTTATTGGAATTGAGAAGAGTGGGAGGTGACCTAATTGAGACATATCTGATTCTCAGGGGACTTGACAGGGTAGATGTTGAGAGGTTGTTTCCCCTTGTGGGAGAGTCTAGGACCAGAGGACATAATCTCAGAGAAACAGGTCACCCATTTAAGACAGAGATGAGGGAGAATTTGTGGAATTTTTACTGTAGAGGCAGAGTCACTAAGTATCTTCAAGGTTGAGATAGACAGACTTTTAATCAGTAAGGGAATCAAGGGTTATGGGGAGAAGACAGGAAAGGGGAGTTGGGAATTATCATTTCAGTCATGATCTCATTGAATGGCAGAATAGACTCAATGGGCCAAATGGCCTACTTTTGCTCCTATGTCTTATGGTCCTTACCAGAAGGTTCATGGATATATATTTATCCAAGTATACATGTGTTACGCACTCCACGAGCAATACATGTCAAACTGAGAGCCAACATTTGGACAAGCTACCTTCCAGCAGTGTTACAGCTATTAGAATGGGAAGACAGAGGGCAATCCCAGAGGGACATGGGCACAGGGAAAAATATTCAGGTGTTACAGGACCCACTGACAGTGATTTGACCATCCGCACTGCCCCTGAGTGTTCCCTGGCAGCGGAGGGTACCAGAAATCATTGTTGACAGCATCAGAACCACAAGATCCCATCATTGGCCAAAGTTTATTTATCGGTGTCACAAGTAGGTTTACATTAACACTGCAGTGAAGTTACTGTGAAAGTCCCCTAGTCGCCACATTCCAGCGCCTGTTCGGGTCAATGCATCCAACCAGCAAGACTTTTCGGCTACACTAATGGAGTCCTACCCACTGTATTCAAAAGTATCCCCTATGTTACATGTACTTGTCACAATCTAGAGAGGTAATGATAAAATCAAGCAAAGGTGAATGTTGGTGTAATGATAGGAAATGGGTAATGGTAATTTCTGATACTTTGAGATGGTGGTGTACGTGGATTCAATAACAACCCGCAAAAGGAGATTGGACCTGTCGGAAATACAAATTGCAGGATCTGTGAAAATGGCACTAATTGCATGTTCTGTTGTTCTGGATTGATGTGTGTTACCTAGTATCAGTCAGGCTAATATTTCTTGTCTTACCGCATGAGATTTCTGCAACTGAAATATGTGGAAATTGGGTGTTGCAGAATTTCTACTTTGTTTCATGCTTCCTTTGAAAGGATAATGACAGCAAAGAGGGAAGAAAATTGCACTTTTGCTGTTCATTTACTGCCTGCAGACACTTGTACAGCTAGTGAGTGCCAACTCTAAGTGGGGCTGATAAGTAATGATTAACTTTGGTGAACAGGAAATTAGAATGTGGCTTACATTAACACTGCAATGAAGTTACTGTGAAATTCCCCCAGTTGCCAGACTCTGGTGTCTGTTTGGGACAATGCATCTAACCAGCAAGACTTTCAGACTGTGGAAGAAAACCAGAGCACCTGGAGGAAACCCAGGCAGACACAGGGAGAACGTTCAAACTCTACACTGTGATCCAAGCCAGGAATTGAACCTGGGTCCCTAGTGCTATGAGGCAGCAGCGCTAACCACTCTGCCACCTCTCTAACAATGCTTTAGCTCAATCTCTTGGCCGACCGACTCAAAAACAGCTTCTTCCTTGCTGCCATCAGACTTTTGAATGGACCTACCTCACACTAAGCTGGTCTTTCTCTATACCCCAGCTATGACTCTAACACTACATTTTTCACTCCCTCCTTTCCTTCTCTATGTACACTAAGCTTTGTCTGTATAGTGCACAAGGAACAATACTTTTCACTGTATACTATTACATGTGACAATAATAAATAAAAAAAGAATTAAGAAGATGATTGTGAGCAGCCTTTTTGAACCGCTGCTGTTCTATGTAGTGTACATTGTACTGTTAGGGCAGGAGTTCCAAGATTTTGAACAAATGAAGGAAATAGTGATATATTTCCAAGTCAGAGTGATGGATGGCTTGGAGGGGAACTTGCAGGTGGTGTTGTTTCCATGAATTTGATGTCCTTATCCTTCTAAGTGGTAGAGGTCATGTGTTTAGAAGATGCTGTTGAAGTTGCTGCAGTGTAACTCGTAGATGGCACAAACTACTGCTGTGCATCGGTGGTAGAGGAATGAATGGGATGCCAGTCAAGTGAGCTGCTTTGTCCTGAATGGTGTCAACATTCTTGAGTGTTGTTGGAACTGCACTCATTCAGGAAGTGGAGAGTATTCCATTATACTCCTGACTTTGTGCATTGTAGATGCACGGACTTTGGTAAGTCAGGAGTTGAGTTATCCGCTGGCAATACCCAGCTTCTGATTGGCTCTTGTCACCACAGTATTTACATGGATGGTCCAGTTCAGTTTCTGGTCAATGGTAACCCCCAGGATGTTATAGTGGAGAATTCAGTGATGCAGATGCCAGTGAATGCCATGGGGAGCTAGTTAGATTCTCCCTTGTTGGTGGGGTAACTGCCTGGCATGAATATTACTTACCACTTAACAGCAGCCCAAATCTGAATATTGTCTGGGCTTGTTGCATATGGGCACAGATTACTTCAGTATCTGAGGAGTTGCAAATGTTGCTGAATATTGTGCAATCATCAGCAAACATCCCCACTTCTGATCTTATGACGGAAGGAGGGTCATTGACTTAGTAGCTGAAGATGGTTGGGCCTAGGACACTACTCCGAGGACAGTGATGCCCTAGGACTGAGATGACTGACCTCCAACCACCACAACAATCTTTCTTTGTAACAGGTATGACTCCAATCTATGGTGTCCACAAGATTGATGCAAGGAAGCTCAGGGGTTTCAGCAAACTAAGGAGCTTTATCATGGAAATATGTTCAGTACGGCTGCAAACTTACTTTCCACAGTTACCTGGGCATATGGTCGATGACGTCACCTCCTATGCATCATCCTAAAGTGTTAAGCTTCAATGCTACCAGACCAGGTAAGCACTGCAGATTTCATTCCCTAAGGAGCATTAGCAAACCAGATGGGTTTTTACAATTGTTACATGGTCACTGTTATGGAGACTAGTTTTCTACAGGTGGCACAGTGACGCTATGATTAGCACTGCTCTCTCACAGTGCCAGGGATCCGGGTTTGATTCCTGGCTTGGGTCACTGTCTGTGTGGAGCCTGCATGTTCTCCCTTTCTCTGTGTGAGTTTCCTCCGGGTGCTCCGGTTTCCTCCCATAGTCCGAGAGGCTTGCTCGTTAGGTACATTGGCAATGCTAAATTCTCCCTCAGTGTATCCAGTCACCGGAGTGTGGCGACTGGGGGATTTTCACAGTAACTTTATTGCAGTGTTACTGTAAGCCTACTTGTGACACTAATAAAAAAACTGAATATTAACTGAATTTAAATTCCACCAGCTGCCGTGATGAGATTTGAATGCAGCCTGGGTTTCTGGATCACTAGTCTGGTGACACCAACTCCCCAGTGTCTTGGATTGCTGTCTTGAATATATTAAATGACTGGACTTCCACAACCCTCTGGGGTGGACGAATTCCAAAAATCCACAACGTTTGAGTAAAGAAATTTCTCCTCATTGCAATCCCTTTTGGCTGACCACTCAGTCTGGGACCATGCAGCCCCTGGTTCCATATCAACTCCACTTATTTGACATTGTGAGCCTACATTAGAGACAAGTAATTGCGGCTGATAATGAATAACTGATGCATGCATGCATGGTAATGTTATTTTAGAACGTTGGTTGTGTTGACAGAGTTACTAGCACTAGAAACTCACTCCGGGGCTTCACCAAATACTTCCCAAACCTTAAAGGGAAATACAAGAAGTTATTACCCAACTGAGCCAAAGTTCTGGGTCTAATTGGGCTCATTAAAAATGCAGATCCAATTGTCACTTCCATTTTAAAAAAAGGAAGGAAAATCTTTTGGAATTTTTTTCCATTAGTCCTTCCAAAAATGTGTGACACGGTAACAGATGTCACATTGAAGAACGCTATTGTGCTTTGAAAAGATCACCCTGCCATTGTTCTGAAATAAAAGATGACATTGTTGATACAGTGGCGACAGTCTCTTTTCAAAATAATGTTTGGAGCTGGCCTTTGCTCCCTCAACCTGATTTCACAGTTCAGTAAGAAGCGCAGAAAAAAAGCAACAGGAGTGCACGATCATGAAACACAGCACATTATGTACACAGCGCATTGTTGAGTATGCTGGAACAGTTCCAAATCTCTGCACCTCGCCACTCTATATGCTTATCTTCCCTGCATCAACTAAACTGGTTCAAAATCAACTTCTGTGTTCCACCGCTATTGGCGCGGTTCCCAGTAACTGCTCCATTCTCTTTTCCCATGTCTATCCTATTGAAATGTATGAGAAACAATAACCCAGAGATTGGACAAGCCCACTAAAATATAAGATTTTATATTTCATGTAGACTGCTACCACAGGTCATTAGTTGTCATTTGCTCTAGAGGCAATGACAGAATTTGTTTCCCCCATGCGCCCCCCTCATAATTATTAATCCTTCATACATGCTATCGCGACAGGAGAAGATTTCCCTCTGGTTACTACACCATGACATGGAACACAGCGGGAAGGTTTCTGATGTTGCAAAAAACAGAAAATTCTAGAACAGGGTCAGGCAACTTCTGAGAAAAGAGAAGGTTTTTGATGAGATGTGTGCATATGGACTTTCACGAGACATTTTATAAAGTGCCACATACCATAGAATGGAATCCCCACAGTGCAGATAGAGGCCATTTGGCCCATCGAGCCTGCACCGACAACAATCCCTCACAGGCCCTATCCCCGTAACCCAACATATTTACCATGCTCATCCTCCTCTCACTAAGGGGCAATTTAGCATGGCCAATCAACTTAACCCACGCATCTTTGGAGTGTGGGAGGAAACCAGAGCACCCAGAGTAAACCAACGCAGGCACAGGGAGAACGTACAAACTCCACACAGAAAGTGTCCCAAGGCTGGAATTGAACCTGGGACCCTGGTGCCATGAAACTGCAGTGCTAACTACTGTGCCAATGTGTCTCTCCTGGCTTGTTATCAAAATGAAAATCCATGGCATGCAAAGGAAGAGGTAGCAGTATCTAATAGGAAAACAAACAGTTTATCCCAATATTCTTATTTCCCAGTTGTTATTGGTTAAGGTAGACAAGACCAGTGTGTGTCAAGATTCATATTCCCCTATTTTGACTGTTTGTTTTCCTTCTGGAATGGGTGCAAATTGGCTAAAGGACAGAGAATAGTAAGTTGGGGTGAATCGTTACTTTTGGCTGGAGGGTGTTAAACAATGGAGTTCTCCAAAGTTTAGTTTGAGGATCAACGCGGTTTTTTAATGTATGTTATTCACTTGGTCTTGGGCATTGTTCCAAAACTTGTAGACAAAATTAAACTTGGAAATGAAACGAGAAAGATAATATTACAAGTGTTTTGGTGCAGGTTTGCGAACATAGGAAAGAAGGATGTAGGCCTTTCGGCCACTCTAGCATAGGAGCACACCACTTGCAAGTTTCTCTCCAAGTCTTACACCAACCCCATTCCTTCACTGTCAGTGGATCAAAATTCTAGAACTCCCTTCTGACATAAGATCATAAGAACTAGAAGCAGGAGTAGGCCATCTGGCCCCTCGAGTCTGCTCTGCTGTTCAATAAGATCATGGCTGATCTTTTCGTGGACTCAAGCTCACCATGATTCCTTTACTGTTCAAAAATTTATCTATCCTTTCCTTAAAAACATTCAATGAGATAGCCTCAACTGCTTCACTGGGCAGGGAATTCCACAGATACCCAACCCTTTGGGTGAAGAAGTTCCTCCTCAACTCAGTCCTAAATCTGCTACCCCTTATTTTGAGGCCTTGCATCCTAGTTCTAGTTTCATCTGCCAGTAGAAATAACCTCCGTGCTTCTACCTTATATATTCCCTTTATAATCTTATATGCTTCTTTAACATCTTCCTTCATTTTTTTGGATTCCAATGAGTATCATCCCAGGCTACTCAGTCTATTTCAACAGTCCAAGAAGTTGGCTCACCACCACTTTGTCAAGGGCACTTTAGGATAGGCAACAAGTACTGGGCAATAGTCATGTCCCATGAATGAATAAATGGCCAGATTTTGTAGTTAGTGATGAAGGAAAAATGGTCATCACCCACTACACTCACAGCTGCCAAGGGAGCTTTAGTGGGCTCTATGGCAACTTACATTAGTTAGAGAGTCATCCCAACATGTACGCACTGCAGGGGATCTGGGCCCCAGGTGAAAAGGCAAGCAACTGCATGTCTTTTTACGTGTGTAGAATAACGGGTTTCTACTGCCCCACACAAGAGTGAAACCAGGAAGTGTAAGCCAAATTATTTAGTGCGATGTAAGTGAAATAAAAGGCGATAAAAGCAGTGTTGAGAGATGTATATCTGATAAAATCTCTAACAATGATTAAAAACTGAAGGAATGAGATATTCAAATATCTGGGGCCATGTTTGAAGGCATGTTCAAAATTCACATATAAGTGAATGGAAAAGTCACCTTTTTCCTGAGTGTGTAGTGAGTAGCTAATAGACAAACATAGTAGCTTCAGGACTTTGTGTATTTGAATGGGGAGGAGCTGGCATAGTGGTATTATTGCTCTACTATCAATCCACAAACTCAGCTAACGTTCTGGGAACCTGGGTTCGAATCTCACCATGGCAGATGGTAGAATTTGGATTCAATAAAAATATCTAGTATTGAGAATCGACTGATGACCGTGAAACCATTGTCAATTATCAGAAAAATACAGCTGGTTCACTAAAGTACTTTAGGGAAGGAAATCTGCTGACCTGACCTAGGTCTATCAAATCTGCACTTACTTTCCAAAAGAGCATCCTACCCAGGCCCTGGGCTCACTGGGTAGCAAAAATGAGGATTTTCACAGTAACTTTATTGCAGTGTTAATGTAAGCCTACTTGTGGCTAATAAATAAACTTTAAACAAGGAAGTTACTGGCCGGGTTGTCCTGCTCTTCCATAGCTGTTCTGTCACTGCACTCATTTGTGGGACATGGGTGTCGCTGGCTGGGCCAGCATTTATTGCCCAAACCTAGCTGCCATTGAACCGAATGGCTCACTAGGCCATTTGGGAGGGCAGTTGAGGGTCAGTCATATTGCTGTGGCTCTGAAGTCACACATAGGCCAGACCAGGTAAGGACAGCAGATTTCCTTCCCTAAAGAGCATTAATGAACCAGGTGGAGTTTTCTGACAATGGTTTCATGGCCATTAGTAGATTCTTAATTCCAGATATTTTATCGAATTCAAGTTCCACCACCTGCCAGGTAGAATTTGATCCCAGTCCTCAGGACATTAGTGGAACTTCTGCATTAATAGTCTAGGGATAATACCACTAGGCCAACACTGCTGCAGAATTCAGATTTTTAACACATTAATCTTGCACTCAGCCAAACTTGCTCAACTTTTTCTGGCAGGGAGGAGTTTAAAATCCCCTTCAAAAGGCACAGTAGACCACACTGCTGCCTCACAGCACCAGGGACCCAGGTTCAATTCTGGCCTTGGGTGACTGCTTGTGTTGTGTTTGCAAGTCCTCCTTATGTCTGCGAGGGTCTCCTCTGGGTGCTCCGGTTTCTTCCCAGTCCAAAGATGCGCAGGTTAGGTTGATTGACCATGCTAAATTGCTCTTTAGTGTGCAAGGATGTGTGGGTTAGGGCGATTAGTGGGCTAAATATGTAGAGCTACGGGTCTGAGTGAGACACTCTGTCAGAGAGTCGGTGAAGGCTGGACGGACCACATGGCCTCCTTTTGCACTGCAGGGATTCTGTGATATGTTTTGTCCTCACAGATAATAGGTGGAGTGAGCATGCAGCAAAATGAGAGGTGGCAAAGACTGGTGCATTGGAAAGATTGAGATCATGGCGCTACTCAACATATACTGAAATTTCCATCTTCCCCTCATTCTCTCAGGTCCCCATTGGAAACTTCTTATTCTGATATTCTATAGCGCCAGCTTGCTCATTACATATGAATGTATGAGATGAGGAGTGCGTTAATCAGATGTTTTCAAGATTGTTGTTTGCGCACAAGCCAGTTGTTCCTTGTCACCTGCATTTTTCATCTGTCCAATGCACTTTGAGACAAATGAGACAATGATTTTGTTGAGAGGTGTACGACAAGTCTTTTCCTCTGTGCTTCCTAAACACAGTAAAAAGTCTGACAACACCAGGTTTAAGTCCAACCGATTTATCCGATAGTAAACTCACAAGCTTTCGGGGTTTGTCCCTTCATCAGGTGAATGGAGAGTTCTGGCCTCAGACAGAGCATATAAAGCACATACATATGCTCTGTCTGAGGCCAGAACTCTCCATTCACCTGACGAAGGGACAAACCCCGAAAGCTTGAGAGTTTACTACCAAATAAATCGGTTGGACTTAAACCTGGTGTTGTCAGACTTCTTACTGTGTTTACCCCAGTCCAACGCCGGCATCTCCACATCATGACTTCCTAAACACCACAGTCCAGAGCTCGTGTCCAAACACATCATGTGTCTCTTGGGTCTGACAAGATTGAAGTGGAAATGACGAACATCCATTGTGGCTCATTGTTCCTAAAGGCAATTAAGACAGCAACACACTTCAACAGGGCATGCCATGTATCCGAAATCTCAATCACACCTCTTTCATGTTATAAATATTAGTCAATGCATAATTAAAAACCATTAAAATGCAGAGTGTAGTTTTTATCATCTCATTGCTCTGAGATTATCTTGGCACGTTTCCAGTTGTTTGATGGAAAAATGTTTTTTTTTTAATTTTTAGCATTAAACTCATGGTTGAAGCAAAAATTGAGCATGAGGGAGTTGCCAACAGCCAGTGGGAGGATGCTAAAAGATCCACGCAGGAAGTGAAAACTATTGCTCCTATAAGACCATGCTGGGCGCCATAGTGGCTAGCATTGCCAGGGATCTGGATTCGTTTACCTACTTGGCGGAGTCTGCACATTCTCTCCATGGATTTCCTCTCGGTGCTCCAGCGAGGCTGAATAAACTAGGCTTGTACTCGTTAGAGTTTAGAAGAATGAGGGGAGATCTCATTGAGACGTATAAGATGATGAATGGGATGGATAGGATAGAGGTGGAAAGACTCTTCCCGCTCAAAAAAGACAGTAGGACTAGGGGGCACAGCCTCAAGATAAAGGGGGGGCGGTTCAGAACGGAGTTGAGGAGGAACTTCTTCACTCAAAGGGTGGTGAATCTCTGGAATTCTCTGCCCGTTGAAGTGGTGGAGGCTGCCTCGCTAAATATTTTTAAGAAGCGGGTTGATGGGTTTTTGATAAGAGAGGGGATTAAGGGTTATGGGGAGAGGGCGGGAAAGTGGAACTGAGCCACGACAGATCAGCCATGATCTTATTGAATGGCGGGGCAGGCTCGAAGGGCCAGATGGCCTACTCCTGCTCCTATTTCTTATGTTCTTATGTTCTTATGTTCCTCCCACAGTCCAAAAGGCGTGCTGGTTAGGTGCACTGGCCATGCTCCCTCAAAGTACCCAGACAGGTGGTGGAGTGTGGCGATGAGGGGATTTTCACAGTAGCTTCATTACAGTGTTAATATCAGCCTACTTGTGATGCTAATAAATAAATTTCAGATAAAATATCTGCCTCAAAATCTCTTCACTTGGAGGTAACACCCTCTAAAGTCACAGCATTGTAATTCAGACTCCAACCCAGGATGTAATCACATAATCTAGGCTGACAGTTCAGGGCTGCGATTAGAAGTGTTACTCTACTAGACAATAAGTGTCTCTACCTGTTGATAAGGTGTCAACCTGATCCCTTTCCCCTTTTCAGAGAAAACGCGGTAGTGCTGGTGCCCTTGCCAACTTTCAACCCTCAGGGTGGCACCGTGGTTAGCTCTGCTGCCTCACAGAGCCAGGGATCCGGGTTTGATTTGAATCACTGTCTGTATGGAATCTGCACGTTCTCCCCATGTCTATGTGGGTTTCCTCCGGGTGCTCTGGTTTCCTCCCACAGTCTGAAAGATGTGCTGGTTAGGTGCATTGTTCCTGCTAAATTCTCCATTAGTGAACCTGAACTGGCACCGGAGAGTGGTGACTTGGGGATTTTTGCAATAACTTCATTGCAATGTTAATGCAAGCACACTTGTGACACTAATAAATAAATATCACCACCATAACATAGATTACATGGCTGCTTAATCTGAGTTTACTGAGCACAAATTGACTGCCGCATTTGCTTCCAAATCAATAGCAATTATACCTCCGACATTAGTCACTGGCTGTGGAAGATGCTGCATCAACATATGGGCTGAAGGAATATGTATCCAGACACCCCAACTAAATATGGGATGCCCCCCATCACCCCCTCTTCCCCACCCATTAACAACAGTATTGCCCACCAGTTGCAGTAATATAATGCATGACGGGCAGTGACTGGAATGTCAGCATTGTGGGGAGCATATGTTTAATGATCTGACTGCGGCACAGTTTCGCTCTGCTGGAGATAGTTCTAGAAGCTTCCACAGCTTCTCACAAGGTGGTCATTTCACCATCATGGAATCCCCACAGTGCAGGAGGCCATTCGGTCCATTGAGCCTGTATCGACAACCATCCCACCCCAGGCCCTATGCGTGCAAATCCATATTTACCCTGCCAATCCCCCTGACATTAAGGGTTAATTGAGCGTGGCCAATCAACCTAGCCTACACATCGTTGAACTGTGGGAGGAAACCGGAACACCCGGAGGAAACCCATGCAGACATGGAGAGAATGTGCAAACTCCATACCTTTAGGCACTTAGAGCACATTATTCCTTTAATATATGGGGCAGAGTGTGACTAGGAAATCTAACGTTGGCTGTGAATGAGTGAAAAAAAAGGACATGCAAGGGGAGTTGTATGGGGGAAGAGTCTCAATGTTCTTAGAGTTGAAGCAGAGATCAACTCGATAGTCAATATCTTTTCTCAAAGGCTGAGGGGACTAAAACTAGAGGGCTTAGTTTAAGGTGAGAGGGGAGAGATACAAAAGCATCCAGAGGGGCAATTTTTTCACACAGAGGGTTGTGAATGTCTGGAACAAGCTGTCAGAGGTAGTAGTCGAGATGGGTACAACTTTGTCTTTTAAAAAGCATTTAGACAGTTACATTGGTAAGATGGCTATCAAAGGATATGGGCCAAACGTGGGCAACTGGGACAAGCTTAGAGGTTAAAAATAAAAGGGCGGCATGGACATGTTGGGCCAAAGGGCCTGTTTCCATGTTGTAAAGCACTTTGACTCTAAGCAGTTCTAGCTATGAATTCATAAAGCATTCTAAAGCACTATACAAAAAATGTAGTTCTGCACCAACTGCAGCTATATTTAAAAAAATTATGTAAACAATAATTGTTTTTGGATAAGGGAAAACCAAAGCATGGCGATTCCGAGCCACTCAATTTCCTTTGCGTAAACCGCTGACGTAAAAACAATTCTAGGTACTGTTTTCTGTGCAAAAGCTTTACCTTGAAAACAATTTAAAATTTACCCTTCAGCTTGTCTCGAAATCACTTTCTGAAAATAAATAGCAATCTCCCCACCATCAGCCTGAGAATCATTTCATTGAGTCACACTGATGTATGTCGGCAGACTTCACTGAACTGCACATGCTTGGAATGCTGCAACCTGGGTTTTGCAAACATAGCCAGGAGTGCCAGCTAACCAACTCCTGGAAGAATGTGAACTTTTACCCCAAACTTTTCTTTCATTAAAAAAGAGGTTGTGGCCTTTAAGAGGAAGATGTTAATGAAGGCACTTGTTGACACAATATACAGGAATGTACAAGAGATTCTCATTGTGCTGAAAATTCTTTTCTCTTCCCTGGGATATTTGAATTTGTTAAAGGAAAATCAACCACCTCTATTCCAACTGTGCACAGGCTACTAAATAGTAGTGAGCTTAGTAGACATGGTGACACAGTGGTTAGCGCCGCTGCCTCACAGTGACAGGTACCCAGGTTCGACTCCCAGCATGGGTCACTGTGGAAGTTATGCATTCCCCCGTGTCCGTTTCCTCCCACAGTCCAAAGATGTGTGGGTTAGAAGGATTGGCTGTGCTAGATTGCCAAGGGGACTAGCTCGGTTAAATGCATGGGGTTATGGAGATAGGGCTGGGTTAGGATTGTGGTCAGTGCAGATTCAGTGGGCCAAATGGCCTCCTTCTGTACTGTAGGGATTCTAGGATATTAATATTCTATTTTCATTTACCCCATTCATTATCAGGAATTCTAATAAATAACATTAATCTATCGAGGGTGTAATTTCTTTATATGTGTTTAATTTTACAGACCAGAATTTAAAATAAGACATTATTTTTTATTAGGATGTGGGCATCACTGGATGGGCCAGTATTTATGGCCCATCCTTTATTAAGAGGAAATCAATGGCCGACTGGTATTATCACTAGATTATCGATTGAGATACTCAGCTAATGGTCTAGAGACCCGGGTTTGAATCCCACCACGGCAGATGGTGGAATTTGAATTCAACAAAAAATATCTAGAATTAGGAATCTACTGATGAAACAATTGTCGGAAAAACCCATCTGGTTCACTAATATCCTTTTAGGGAAGGAAATTATGATATTTGATTTATTGTCACATATAAGAACATAAGAAATAGGAGCAGGAGTAGGCCATCTAGCCCTTCGAGCCTGCCCCGCCATTCAATAAGATCATGGCTGATCTGTCGTGGCTCAGTTCCACATTCCCGCCCTCTTGAAAAGTATTGTTACTTGCGCGCTATACAGACAAAACATACTGTTCATAGTGAAGGAAAGGCGAGGATGCAGAATGTAGTAAACGTAGAACAAAAGCAAAAGATAGAATTAGAAGGTATGCTGGCCAGAGCTTGCAAGAGGTTGCCCTGCTCTGACGCCATCTTGAAAAAAAATCTGATGTCCTTAACTGGTCTGGCCTACATGTGACTCCAGAGCCACTGTAAAGTGGTTGACTCCTATCGCTCTGAAATGGCTAGGCAAGCCACTCAGTTTAAAGGGTAATAAATGCTGGCTCAGCCAACGATGCCCATGTCCCATGAATAAAAAAAATTACCCTTGAGTGGTGAGCCAGATTTGGTCCAGATGAGTGGCTTGCTGGACCATTTCAGGAGGCAATTAAGAATAATAGAAAAGAATCTTAGAGTCTCTACAGTGCAGAAGGAGGCTGTTCAGCCCATCAATCTACACCATTTCTCTGACTGAATATCTTACCCATACCCTGTCCCCTGCCCTATCCCTGTAACCCCACACATTTACCATGGCTAATCTATCTATCTTACACATCTTGGGACTCAAAGGGGAAATTTAGCATAGCCAATCCAACTAATTTGCACATTTTTGGAGTGTGGGAGGAAACTGGAGCACCTGGAGAAAACCCACACAGACACGGGGAGAATGTGCAAATTTCACATAGACAGTCACCCACGGCCAGAATTGAACTCACGTCCCTGGCGCTGTGAGGCAGCAGTGTTAGCCACTGTGTCCTGTTATGGGGATAGGACCCGGGTGTGATCGTTGTCCGTGATGGGCCGAACGGTCTCTTTCTGCACTGTAGGGATTCTATGGTTGGAATTCATGTTGCCAAATGATTAACCCTGTTCTCTGGATTACTTCAACAATATCATCACTGTACTACCACATCCCTTGATATATTGCAATGGTCATGGGTTAATTCAACACACAGAAAGATAAAATATCTCCTTAAATCCAAGTTTAAACTGTCCTTCAATAAATATCCTATGACAATTTGTGTTCAAATTTGAATTGGGGCTTGGAGTATGAGGAGTTACCGTGTGAGGTTAGCGTGTCTATATTAATAGTATTTTAAAGTTGGAGTAATTCATACAATCCCTAAATGCAGAATGAGGCCATTCGGCCCATCAAGCTTGCACTGACGACAATCCAATGCAGACCCTATCTCTGTAACCCCATGTCTGTATCCTGCCAATCTCCCTGACACCAAGGGGCGAATCTTCCTGTTCCACCTGCCAAGGGAATCGTAGCAGGCGAGGGATGGACCATGGAACCTGAGGTGGGACTTTCTGGTTTTGGGGTGAGTGCAGCTGGAAAATCCTGCCCATAGGATCAATTTAGCAAAGCCAATCAACCTAATCCACACATCTTTAGAATTGTTTTATTTATAGTTCCTCCAGTTCTGTCCTCTTTCCAAATTAATCTTATTGCTATTTGCAATTTGAATATTTGTGTTACTATGCTACAATCCATCAGAATGTGTTCCACTCCAAACATAATTTACAAAGACTTTTTTTTAAAACTTAGATGTAGCTTAACTTTGATGGATTAAAAAATCTGTTTTGAAAATCAATCACTTCCAGCAAAAGTCAAAAGCTTGCAGCCCCAAACTTAACCCTTGCTTATCCAGTCTTAAGTCAGGTTGTCTTGTACATTTTGCAGTGGTTTATATCTGACTTGTTATTCCATACCTTTGCCACTGGCTACCAATAATATTCTTGGGTTGTGCATATCTATATTCAAAACATGAAGCAGACAGACAAGTGTTTATCACTTTACAAGAATGGTTATGAATATATTATCGGGAAATGGACAATAATGGTCCATTGTGATCTGACTCCTAATTCTCCCTGCTTTATCTTGACGGTTAAAGGGCACAGTTAAAATGGGCAATTTGCTACACAGACAGTTGCGAGTGGAAACCCATGTCTTTGCCACAGAAAATTGACACAAAGGTACGCTATAACTCTGCTCAACCCTCTAATTGCAATTGCGTTGCTAACCTTTTGGGGCCTCTTCACTTTATAGTTAAGTTTGGTTCTTCATGCTTCCGGAACAGCATAATGTCATTTGTATTCATTCAAATATCTGACACTGGAAGATAAAAAAAAAATTGCTTGCTTGGCCAACTTCCGCAAGGGGTAAGAGAGAAACTGCAGTGGTTGCAGCTGAAATAAAACTGGATCATACGATAAGAGGTTAGTCTCGGGCAATAATATAAAATGGGTGAGATGACAATGGCCAGGAGTTATACGTCCCACCTGATATTCAATTCCTGCTCTGTCAAAGACTGTGAGAAACTACAAAGGATCGTGAATGAAGTCCAGTCCATCACGCAAACCACCCTCCCATCCATTGACTCTGTCTACACTTCCTGCTGCTTTGGGGAAAGCAGCCAGCATTATCAAGGACCCCACACACCCTGGACATTTTCTCGTCCACCTTATTCCGTCAGGATAAAGATACAAAAGTCCGAGATCATGTACCAACTGACTCAAGAACAATTTCTTCCCTGCTGCCGTCAGACTTTTGAACAGACCTACATCGCACTAACTTGATCTTTCTCTACACCCTATCTATGACTGTAACACTACATTCTGCACTCTCTCCTTTCCTTCTCTATGAATGGTATGTTTTGTCTGTATAAGTGCATGCAAGAAACAATACTTTTCACTGTATGCTAACACACGTGACAATAATAAATCAAATCAAAAACCCCATTGGAATCAATAGAATTGAATGTTGGGGATGGAGAGGCATATTGCAAGTGTCTAAAGGAATAGCGCCCATTGTTTGCCAGAATCCACAATGGATTTATCCCCTTGCTCTATGAAAAGATGTTTTGAGGAACGTTTAGTGGTGATAGACAGGCGAACTTGTATTTATATTTATGACCACAGGGGTGGGATTTTCAAGCCAGCTGGATCTCCCCCCACTCCCATCATAGTGCGATGGGTGAGCCAAGCAAAATGCCATAGACATTGACAGGCAGAAGATCTGGCTGGTGGTCAACGGCAAGCTATCTCCGTCACCAGAAATCACGCCGCAGGGATTAGAAAAATCCCACCCCAGCTGTCTCAAAGCATTTATATGAATGAAGTATCATAGAATCATAGCATCCCTGCAGTGCAGAAGGAGGCCAGTTGGCCCACTGAGTCTGCACCGACAACAATCTCACCCAGGCTCTAATCCCATAAACCCACATATTTACCCTGCTAATCCCACTGGCACTAAGGGGCAAATTTGGGCAGCACGGTGGCACAGTGGTTAGCACTGCTGCCTCATGGCGCTAGGGACATGGATTCGCTTCCCAGCTTGGGTCACTATCTGTGTGGAGTTTGCAAGTTCTTCCTGAGTCTGCATGGGTTTCCTCTGGGTGCTCCAGTTTCCTCTTACAGTCCAAAGATGTATGGGTTAGTTGGAGTGGCTCTGCTAAATTGACATTAGTGTCAGGAGGATTAATTAGAGTAAATGCATGGAGTTATATGGATAAGACCTGGGTGGGATTGTGGTCAGTGCAGACTCGATGGGCCGAATGGCCTCGTCCTGCATTGTAGAATTCTATGAATTTAGCATGGCCAGTCAACCTAACCCACAACATCTTTGAGTGTGGAAGGAAACTGGGGCACCCAGAGGAAACCCATGGAGACACGGGGAGAATGGGCAAACTCCACACAGATGCTGCCCCGAGTACTTTATGAAGTATAGTCACTGCTGCGAGTGACTATATTTCAAACAGTGACCCAAGGCTTGACTTGAACCCAAGTCCCTGATACTGTGAAGCCACAGGATTAACCACCGTGCATTCCAATTTTTCTAACCTGTGAATCTGATTCATGAAGTTGATCGAAGGCAAAAGGTTCATACGAATGACCGTTTCAAATAATCGGAATTACAGTAAGAATTTTCCAACAGAATTATATCACGCCTCATACAGTAATGTTATGTCATCAGGAAGCTTAGGAGACAGAGTGGTATTAAGCTGATCGAGGTTGCTATTTTGCGGGAATGTAAATGTAGTATGGTGAAAAGATGGGGCTAAGATTAAACAAACATGTCTTTTTATTGAACGGGGGACTTTTTCCAATGCCGGACATTTGCCTCAAGAGCAAGGGCAGCACGGTGGTTAGCACTAATGTCTCAGTGCCAGGTTCGAATCATGGCATGGGTCACTCTCTGTCTGGAGTCTGCACGTTCTTCCTATGTCTGCATGGGTTTCCTCCGGGTGCTCCACTTTCCTCCTACAGTCTGAAAGACATGCTGGTTAAATGCATTGGCCACGCTAAATTCTCCCTCAGTGTAGCCGAACAGGTGTCGGAGTGTGGCGACCAGGGGAATTTTATAGTAACTTCACTGAGGTGTTAATGTAAACCTACTTGTGACACTAATAAATAAACATTTGAACATATTAATACATTAGAAAGTGCCAAGTCCAGATTGTAAGAAGAGCTGTAAGAGGGTTCATATAGCACAAGGATAATGTCGATACCAGCACAATCAAGAGCAGGTATAGGAGCTGACAAAGGAATCTAAATTTAGTAACTGAAATTACTACTTACAGTTGAGGCAAATGTGTTATATTGCTAGGCATGACTGATCTTTAACTTGTTCAACCTAGTTCCACAGCCATTCTTCACATCCATCTAAATATCCATTTCCTTTCTAAACATTTCCCCGATTCTTCATGTGCAACCCATTGCATGAAGACTTTTTCTTTTACTGTTGTTAGTTCAAAGTCCCTTGCTATATCCATTCCCTATCTAACCTATCAATGCCCTTTACTGCTTTAAATACTACAAACAGGCCACCATTAAACCTTGGGAATATAGCCAAACTTATCAGTCCAAAGGACGGGTGAAACAATTCCCGCTGGAATCAGGATACTTGCCCAAATGTTCACTGTGACTTGCACGGGGAATTACTGATTGACCTCACTATAGGACGTGTACCTCCCTATAGGACATGTACAATACACTCCCTGAAGATTAGTAATTACCTTATCAGGTGGAGCTTTTATACTGAGCCCCTTTATAAAGCAGGCCCCTGAGCGGGTCCATTATTGCATTGCCCCAGTTGAGATCTGTTTTTGTTCACCACAGGCTTTATTTTATGCCATAAAGCACCGTTTCTTTACAGCTGACTCCTGGGACAGGGTTTTCTGGCCGCACTCGCTCAAAAGCCTGAAAATCCAGCCCGAGGCCAATGGTTTTTTGCATGGTCAGTGTCCCGCCTGTCATGATCCCCATGGCGCACGGGATGGGAAAATTCAGCCCCTGGAGTTTTTATACTTACAAAGGATTATTTAACAAGGCAGACCCCCTCCACCCCCTTTATAGTTGTTAGAAAGTGTGAATCCCTGTTTAATTGGAGAATAATTTTAGGGAACAGACTGGATTCAATAAATGGCCCTTGCCCACTGAACACTTGAATCCTGTGATCTTGGCAGTTACTCAGTATCTGCTCAAGCCGTCTCAGGATAAACACACACTGTCTTCCTTGAATTTAACTCTATGGTGTGAAAGGCTTCCTTTCTGAAAGAGGCAGGTGTACTGAGGGCATCTTTGTTCAGTTTTGTTTTGCAAGGTATCATGCCATAATTAACACATTTAATTACATTCTTTTTGCAGGTTAATAACTTACTGTGGCTTTACAACACAAAACATCAACTGACAGACTCTGTTGTGGTTGCTGTGCTCTGAGTGACTACACTGGGCACTCCCCGTGCTAATTTGAAAAACCCTCAGAAGCAGTCCCTGCCTTAGTGGTGTTCATTTTGATGCGGCAGTGAGTGCTTTGCAGGATCTTTTATTGCACTGAGCAATTCTACGAAATCGCACCATATTCCGGACGGAATCAGAAGTATCTGTTGCCACTTTGGAGATGTAGGTCTTAAATCACGGCTGATCATGTCTTACTTGGAATCCACAACAAAAGGGAAAATGCAGCTGAGAGAGCTCCCTGCGGCAAGGTAGCCCATTAATATTTGCAATTTGCAACTGACAATATTTGCAAGGTCAATGGCAGACTGTGAATACAAACAAATTGTTGATTGTGCTGCCAGAGGCCAGGAGGAACATCAAAGTAGATGTTTTTTGATCTGGTCCTTCAATTACAGTCCAAGCTCTATGGCACTGTAAACAAAAAGCAGCTCATGTGGAGCAGACAAAAGGGGATAGGCATTACCAGTGGTCTGAGTGGCCAAACTTCTCCTGTCTATCTCTGTGCACATCCAGTAAAATGGCATGACGATCACTGGCCCATCCCGATTTCCCAGGTCAGGGGGAAGGTATACAGGCAGTGAGGGTGGTGGCTACCATAGCTCTCACCCGAGTCCAAAGGTTATGGGATCAAGCCCTGGGACCCAGACTAACATGTCAATGGAATACAGAGGGCATGCTCCATTGTTGGAAGTATGGGCTTTCCAAATAGACATTAAACTGAAGTCCTGATGGCTTCTACGTTGGACGCAAGAGATCCTGTGGCACTACATGAAGAACAGGGATGTTGGTCCTGGATGTCTTGGCCAACATTACTCCCTCAACCAACCTCATGAATTGGCCATGATCACACTGTAATGGATTGGATCTTGCTGTGTGCAAACTGAGTGCCATGTTTCCTACAATGCAAGAGTGACCATTCTCGAGTGTGTGTTTGGGTCACCTGAGGTTGTGAAAATTGCTATATAAATGAAAGTCTTTCTCCAGTCCCAAAAGTTTCCAATACACGCAATTGTTTTAAAAGTTTATCTGGTGGCTGCACAGCAACTACTTTCCAATACAATTCAAACAGGACAGATTCTCGAGCAACAAAGTGGAGAGTTATTACTGGAGAATGACTGCAGAAAGCAGTTATCTAATATGAATGCCTCCGAGAGACAGTCCTTCAACTCCCTCACAGTTGTCAACTTCTGTATCCACAGCTCATGATGGAAATTCATGACTGCATCTAAATCACAGCTAAAACCATCACGGACTATTCTAAATAAGAGATAGTTCTCATCATGCTGGCTGCATTGCTTTTTTTTAAATAATCAAAAATGTTCCTTATCCCCTCTCCTCCTGAATTCACATTCACCCTGAAGCAGCAGACACCTAATGGCTTAAATGATTTCTAATATATCCTTCAAAAGGTCATAAGGCCTTGGAGCAAAGAGGATTGAAGAAATATTTGATTGAGGTTCCACAAGGTTACGCCCAGGTTTAGATAAGATAAAATTGTTCCCATTAGCTGATGGTACAGGAACTAGGGGGCACAGATTCAAGGTTTGGTCTAGAGATTGGAAGGCAGCATTTTTGTTTTTTGGTGGCACAGTGGTTCACAATGTTCTCTCAACACCAGAGACCTGGGTTCCATTCTGGCCTTGGGTGATTGTCTGTGTGGAGTTTGCACATTCTCCCCGTGTCTGCTTGGGTTTCCTCCCACAGTCCAAACATGTGCAGGTTGGGTGGATTGGCCGTGCTAAATCTCCCCTTAGTGTCCTAAAATGTGTCGGTTAGATGGATTAGCCATGGTAATTGTGTGGGGTTATAGGGATAGGGTGGGAGAAAGGGCCGGGTACTCTCTCAGAGAATTGGGGTAGTGGGAGTGAATAAGACGCTCTTCCAGAGAGTCGGTACAGACTCAATGGGCCAAATGGTCTCCTTCTGCACAGTACAGATATAATGACTGGTCATGAAATGGAACTCGCTGCTCATGAGGGCAGTAGATTTCAATAATTTGAACTGGAAAACGGATAGGCATTCAAGGGAAGTAAACATGAGGGCTCAGAAGTTATAGCACTGGAATTGAACTATATGTAAATCCAAGTTCTTTCTTATGTATCAAGTGTATCTGATTTATTTGTGCACCTTCAGATGGGAACTAGGAGACTGAAATATACTGTCAAACTTTTTTAAAGAGATAGTGGATAGGGACTTGGAAAACCTGCCTCGCCACTCAGTGTTTACACGAATACTATACAAGGATTCTCAGATGGAAAATCATGTAATCCAACATTTTATTACATGGTTTTTCAATGAACACAAGTGCTTATTAAGACACTATTTAATACATCATCTGTGCATTGCGTTGATCTTTAGAACCTTTCAAAATTTTGATATGTTACTCACATCAACATTAAGGCAGGCAAAAAAAATCAACCCTAGTGCATAACATAATGCACAATAAATTCAAAAATATCATTACAAAAATATTTAATTCAATTTCAATAAAGATGTGCAAGGAGTGTGGGCACTCTCAAACTCTGCTTCCATGTGTTATGGCAAGGGGAACCAACAGCATCAGTACAGGATTCAAACTGAGCTTACAATTAAATCACCAGTTGCTTGCTACTTGCCCCAGCTAATCGTATGAAGCACTTCTTTCATCTTTTAATTAAATGTTGAGTGGAGGGCGTATTTGGTGAGTGAAGCATTTTAGAATTCTCCTGACTGAATCCCTTAAAACCTAGCAGGCATTGTCCAGAGCCACAACTGAGTTTACTTGACTTCCTGTGACATTCAGTTCAGTAACCCCCTATCTATTATTAAACTTTGCCCTTCAGTTTGAAGGCACTATTACGACTGAGCAATCTTCCCTTTGGAAGAGAAGTTGTTTAATTCTCAGTTAAAGTGGGGTTTTGATGGACCTGGACACCAGGGAAGGAGGCAATGAGTAACAAAAGAAGTCAAAAATTATCAATCAGGTATAAAAAAATTACCATTTTGCAAAGGGCACCAGCACTCCTGTATTGCAACAAGTCGACAGGTATATCAAACTCAGACATTTGTAGAAAAATTAATACGATGGTTATTACCAGTTTTACTTCTTTGCAATCTGCCCACTTTGACAAACTTTCCTTTCGTGTGAGGGTGGGAAGAGAAGGGCAGAATAGAAACAAAACTGGGAGCAGCTTTCCAGGGATAGCCAGGATTGAATGGGAGTCCCAGGATGGGATTATAACCTATTCACCGTGTGTCATTCCAGTCTGGTTGGATTTTAACTGTAAAGTATATATTTTCCCAGGTTGGGACGTTAACCCTCTCAGTGGGAGTTGTGCCTTGTCTCAGGTTAGAATTTTAACCTGTGTTCAGTCCAGTCCCAGGTTTTGATTTTAACCCTCTCAATAGGGATTGTGGCCAGTCCCAGGTTGCGAATTTAACCCTTTCAGTCCCAGGTTGGAATTTTAGCCTGTTCAGTCCCAGGTTCTGATTTTAATCCTCTCAGTGAGAGTTGTGCCCAATTTTAACCTTCCCAGTTTCAGGTTGGGATTTTAACCTGCTCACAGTCTATTATCCAGGCAGTTATTTTAACCCTCTCAGTCCCAGGCTGGGATTTAACCCTGTCGGTGCTGGTTGTGGCCAGTTGCAGGCTGGGACTTTAACCATCTCACTCCCAGGCAATGATTTAACCCTGTCAGTAGAAGTTTAGTCCAATCCAGGTAATGTTAACCTTGTCGCTGCTGGTTGTGGTCAGTCCTTGGCTGGGATTTAACCCTTTCAGACCCAGGCCGGGATTTAATCACATCAGTGCTGGTTGTGGCCAGTCCCAGACTGGGATTTAACTCACTCAATCCCAGGCTGGGATTTAACCCAGTCAGTGCTGGTTATGACCAGTCCCAGGCTAGTGTTTAACCCTCTCAGTCCCAAGCTGGGATTTAACCCTGTCAGTGCTGGTTATGGCCAGTCCCAGGCTAGTGTTTAACCCTCTCAGTCCCAAACTGGGATTTAACCCTGTCCATGCTGGTTGTGGTTGTTTAACCCCCTCAGTCCCAGGCTGGTGTTTAACTCACTCAGTCCCAGGCTGGTGTTTAACCCCCTCAGTCCCAGGCTGCTGTTTAACCCTCTCAGTCCCAGGCTGGGGTTTAACCCTGTCAGTGCTGGTTGTGGCCAGTCCCAGGCTGGTGTTTAACACCCTCAGTCCCAGGCTGGGTGTTTAACTCTGTCAGTGCTGGTTACGGCCAGTCCCAGGCTGGTGTTTAACCCCCTCAGTCCCAGGCTGGTGTTTAACCCTCTCAGTGCTGGTTACGGCCAGTCCCAGGCTGGTGTTTAACCCCCTCAGTCCCAGGCTGGGTGTTTAACTCTGTCAGTGCTGGTTACGGCCAGTCCCAGGCTGGTGTTTAACCCCCTCAGTCCCAGGCTGGTGTTTAACCCTCTCAGTGCTGGTTACGGCCAGTCCCAGGCTAGTGTTTAACCCCCTCAGTCCCAGGCTGGGTGTTTAACTCTGTCAGTGCTGGTTACGGCCAGTCCCAGGCTGGTGTTTAACCCCCTCAGTCCCAGGCTGCTGTTTAACCCTCTCAGTCCCAAGCTGGGGTTTAACCCTGTCAGTGCTGGTTGTGGCCAGTCTCAGGCTGGTGTTTAACCCCCTCAGTCCCACGCTGGTGTTTAACCCTCTCAGTGCTGGTTGTGGCCAGTCCCAGGCTGGTGTTTAACCCCCTCAGTCCCAGGCTGGGTGTTTAACCCTGTCAGTGCTGGTTACGGCCAGTCCCAGGCTGGGTGTTTAACCCTGTCAGTGCTGGTTCTGGCCAGTCCTCTGCTGGTCCTCCTCCTGGAGGTGTGTGGCCAGTTCCTGGAGCAGGGCGGCGCGGCCGATGCGCTCGTTGCGGCGCTTCTCCACGATCAGGTCCTCCAGGCTCTGGAAGTGGAGCGTGTGGCTGCGGCGGCCGCCCAGCTGCAGGCGGAGGCGGTACGGCTGCTTGCCGATGCGCAGCTCGCCGCCGATCTTGAACTCGCGGCGGCCGCTGCGGCACCAGGCGGCGAAGCACTCGGAGCTCCTCCAGCCCAGCTGGGCCCCCTTCAGCCCCAGCTGCTGGCGGGCGCTCTGCACCACCCGCTCGGGGGGCAGCGCCTTGTAGCGGTACCGCTGGCTGACCACTCGGCCCCTCCGGCCCTGGCTAGCCGCGCTCAGCAGGTCGCTGCGGATCTCCGCCTGGTGCAGGTGGACCACCTGCAGGTCGCCCACGTAGACCACCCAGTGCGGGTACTGGCTGCCCCCCACAAACTCCAGCAGGTCCCCGGGTCGGCACTTGTCCAGCAGGCTGTCCGGGGGCAGGGGGCTCAGCTCCCCGCCCTGCCTGCCCTTCCTCTTCTCGAAGATGCACTCGTCCCTGTAGTAGACCGAGCACTCCACCTCGTCCAGGGGGTCGTAGGGGACCCTCTCCCCTTCCCCCTCCTCCTCGTCCTCCTCCTTCTCCCCCTCCTCCTCCAGCTTGCCCCCTCCTCCAGCCTCCTCCAGCTCGTCCTCGTCCACCGAGAAGATGTAGGAGACCCCGATGCGGGGTCCCGGCTCCTCCAGCTCGCCCCCAGCCGGCTCGGCGGTGGGCACCTCGGCGTAGCTGAGATGGGTCAACCTCTCCACCTGGTTCCCCATCCTCTCCCGGGAAGCCACAGAGTGAAAGCACACACACACACACAAACAAAACCCAACCAGGGACAAAGTGGGGAGGGGGGGGGGATCTCTCTCTCGCTACTTGCCCCAGCAGCAGCCCAGAGTCAGAGAGAAAGTCAGAGGCTCCAACACAAGGGTTCTTCCAGCACACTCACATCCATCAGGCCTGGAGGACAGAGCAGCAAAGTTAGAAAGAGTCCCTCAGGGAAGGGGCCCTCTCTCCACCTCCGATCTGTAATTCCTTTCTTTTAAAAATGGATCTTAATTGTCCAACTCTAGACTTTAATTCCTTCCTTTAAGTATTGGGTCTTAATTGTCTTTGCAACTCCAATCTGTAATTCCTTTTTAAAAATGGATTTCAATTGTCTTTCCAACTCCAGACTTTAATTCCTTTCCTTTAAGAATCGGAATTGTAATTCTCTCCAACTCCAGACTTTAAATTCCTCCTTTTAATTGGAATTTGATTTGTGTCTCCAGCTCTGTAATCCTTCCTTTAAAGAACAGGATCTTTTAATCATCTCTCTCTCTCTCCAGAACTGGATTTTTAATTCTCTCTCTGCAGCTCCAGACTGTAGTTCCTTCCTGGTTGTTCAGAATTGGAATTTGAATTCTCTCTCTCTCTCTCCAGCTCCGGACTGTAAATCCTCCCTGGTTGTTTCAGGATGGGGCTTTTCACCAGCTCTGCCTGCTGTTCCAGCGCCTCCCAGGTGTTTGTTGCTCGGCCGCCTCCCCGGTTGCAAACAGGCTCTCAGGTACGAGTGGGAGAGGAAGAGAGGCTCTGCCGTCCCTCCCCGTGCTTTTTTTCTCTTGCTGTTCCTCCCTCTCCTCCGCCAGACACTTGTCGATTCTCAGCGGGGTTTCAGCTGGACGGCGGGAGTCGCCCCCTCCAGAGCTATTGCTGTCTGGGCTGAAGATGTGGCTGGTTTGCATGGATCCGAGCTTCCCTCTCTCCTTTCTCTTTCCCTTCCCCTCTCTCTCTCTTTCCCTCCCTCTCTGAAACGTCAAGGTAAGTGAGTTGGCGGAAAGGGACGGATATGTCGGGTCAGAAAGGGCAGCAAAAAAAAAGTTTTTTGAGTTGCTTATCCCCACCCAGGGGCTGGGGTCAATCTGTCACTCAGCCAATGTGTGTGTGTCCCAGTTTGGACAAACTATATTACTTGCTCAGCTCTGGGGAGAGGGCAGGGACACACACACACACACACACACACACATGAATGTTTGCTATTCTGAAAGAGGAGACGGGAGTGGCTTTGCTGAATGTGCACCTTGTAAAATGAAACTGCCTGTGTCAGTTAACCTGCCGTTTCAGCTCTGCGATGTCTGAGTGTTTGAATGCCTTTGTGTGTGTGTATTTTTTATTGTCTTTTCAACTATTATTTCTTGAGAGGACAATCGAGCCCTCCGCTGAGGGTACTGTTGGAATATGAGCAGTTTAAGACTGTGCCAGGGAACTATTTTAGGGTGTGGGAAGTCTTTTGGATACCTGGATTGCTCTACTTCAAACATAGAGGAGCCTATTGTGAATGGGCACAACTCCACCTTGTTTCAAAATGAAACCTCGGTGTAATCAATTAACATCCAAAATGATTCAAAGTTGATGTACAGTTTTATATTACTTGTAGAATCCTCCAGTGCAGAAAAAGGCTATTCAGTCCATTGAGCCTGCACCCACAGCAATCCCACCCAAGCTGGTTTACTCCCACAGATCAAAAGATGTGCTGGTTAGGTGCATTGGCCATGCTAAATTCTCCCTCAGTGTATCCAAACAGGCGCCACAGATTTTCACTAGGGGATTTTCACAGTAACTTCATTGCAGTGTTAATGTAAGCCTACTCATGACAGTAATAAATAAACATAAACTCAACTTTCGGGCAATTTAGCATGGCCAATCAACCTAACCCGCACGTCTTTGGAGTGTGGGACGAGCTTGGAGCATCAGGAGGAAACCTACACAGACACGGGGAGAATGTGTAAACTCCACACAAACAGTCATTCGAGGCTGGAATTGAACCCTGACCCTAGCGCAGTGAGGCAGCAGTGCTAACCACTGTGCCAATGCAGCATTTTTAAGATCGTATATGATAAGCAGTGCAGCACTTCTTAAGATCGTATATGATAAAATTCAAATAGCTCATTAACAACAAACTACTTTGAAAGAAAGATCTTGCATTCATGTTGCAGCCTCGGGGCCTTCCAAGGAGTTTGGCTACAAGGAGTGAACTACAGTCACTGTTGTAGGAAGTTAGACAGCTAGTATGGGCACTGCAAGGTTCCCCAAACAGCAATTTAAAAGAAATATTTTCCAGGCTGTGAGCGTCGCTGGCAAGGTCACCAATTGTTGCCCATCCCTAACTGGCCTTGAACTGAGTGGTTTGCTAGGCGTGACCTAATGAAGCATCAGCCACATATCTGTGGGCCTGTATTCATGTGTAGATCTGGCCAGCCCAGCTACAAATAAGAACATAAGAAATAGGAGGAGTAGGCCATCTAGCCCTTCGAGCCTGCCCCGTCATTCAATAAGATCATGGCTGATCTGAAGTGGATCAGTTCCACTTTCCCGCTTTGTCCCCATAGCCCTTAATTCCCTTGTCTATCAGAAACCTATCTACCCTGGTGATTTCTATCCCAGGGCACTAGTGAACTAATAGAGAAGCTGCAGCACAGAAGGTTTCGGGGTCCTTGTGCATAAATCACACAAAACAAGCATGCAAGTTCACAAGTAATAGGGAAGACAAGTGGAATGTTTGCCTTTATTTCAAAGGGAATAGAGTATGAAAATAGGGGAGTCTTGCTAAAACTATACAAGGCACTAGTTAGACAGGAATACAGTTATGGTCCCCTTATCTAAGGAAAGATATACTGGCATTGTTTTGTTTATTTATTAGTTTCACAAATTGGCTTACAGTAACACTGCAGCAAAGTTAGTGAAAATCCCCTAATTGCCACACTCCGGCACCTGTTTGGGTACACTGAGGGAGAATTTAGCACGGTCAATGCACCCTCACCAACACGTTTTTCAGACTGTGGAAGGAAACCCGGAGCAAGACACAGGGAGAATGTGCAAACTCCAACAGACAGTGACCCAGGCCAGGAATCAAACCCGGATCCCTGGTGCTGTAAGATAGCGGTGCTAACCACTGTGCCACCATATTGCCCATCCAGAAAAGGTTCATTTGGTTGTTTCCAGGTAAGGAGGGATTTTCTTATGAGGAGAGTTTGAATAGGTTGTGTCAGTACTCAGAGTTTAGAAGAATGAGAGGCAACCTTATTGAGACATATCGGATTCTCAGGGAGTTTGACAGGGTAGATGCTGAGAGGTTGTTCCTCCTTGTGGGAGAGTCTAGGACCAGAGGGCTTAATCTGGGAGTAAGGGGGTCACCCATTCTAGACAGAGATGAAGTGAAATTTCTTTTCTCAGAGAGGAATAAATTTGTGGAATTCTTTACCACAAAGGACTTAGAGTCTGGGTCATTGAGTAGGTTCAAGACTGAGACATTTTTAATCAGTAAGGGAATTAAGGGTTATGGGTTGAGGATTATCATATTGGATCAGTCTTGACTTTGTTGAATGGCAGAACAGACTCAATGGGCTGAATGGCCTCCTTATGCTCCTAGGGTCTTATGGTCAGATGGGTTTTTATGACACTGATATCATACTGACTGCTTTTCAATTGCAGATTAATCTATTGAATTTAAATTCCACCAGCTGCCGGTGGTGCAACCCTTGTCCTCAGAATATTATTCTGGGCCTCTGGATCACGATACCAGAGTAAGAAGTCTCATAACACCAGGTTAAAGTCCAACAGGTTTATTTGGTAATACAAGCCATCAGCTTCCAGAGCGCAGCCCCTTCATCAGGTGAGTGGGAGTTCCTTTCACAAGTTGCATATAAAGACACAAACTCACTTTACAAAGTAATAGTTGGAATGTGAGTCTTTACAGTTAATCAAGTCTTAAAGGTACAGACAGTGTGATTGGAGAGGGGGTTAAGTACAGGTTAAAGAGAAATATATTGTCTCCAGCCAGGACAGATAGAGAGAGAGAGAGAGAGAGAGAGAGATTTTTGCAAGCCCAGGCAAGTGATGGGGGTTATAGTTACTGTGACTTGAAGATCCCGGTTGAGGCCGTCCTCACACGTGTGCGGAACTTGGCTATCAGTCTTTGCTCAAGGACTCTGCGCTGTCGTGTGTCGTGAAGGCCACCTTGGAGAATGCTTACATGATACAAGTGACGTAACCACTGCTTCCGTCACCCAATGTGACAATTGGGAGATAATCTGTTTTTAGGTGTTGCGTGCAGGATGCATTTTGACTAGGGCACTGGGGCGAACTCCCCTGCTCTTGGAAACAATGCCAGGAGATCTTCCGTATTCCTGTTAGAAGTCACATTAGTTCTCAATTTGATGTCTCAGCCAAATCGTAGAATCCCTACAGTGCAGGAGGAAGCCAGTCAGCCCATTGAGCCTGTACTGACCATGATCCCACCCAGGCTCCATTCCCAAAACCTCATTTATTTACCCTGTTAACCCTCCTGACACTAAAGGGCAATTTAGCATGGCCAATCAACCTAACACACACATCTGTGGAGGAAACCGGAGTGCCTGGAGGAAAGCCACGCAGACACGGGGAGAATGTGCAGACTGCGCCGACAGTGACCTGAGGCTGGAATTGAACCCAGATCCTTGGCACTGTGAATATTAACCCTCTGCCATGGGTCTTAGTGGGTACGAAATTCCAACATTTTGCATAAGGCAAGACCTTCAAATAATAATGAGTAGCTTTGATGGCAATGGTTGTGCGAAGAATCTTTGACATAGATTGTATGAGTCTTTTTAAATACTCTGAAAAGACAGGCAAGAGTGCAGTTTCAATGTCCTGTCCAACGGACAGTGCCTTCCCCAGCTCAGCACTTCCAAAGTGACACCACATATGGTCAGTTAGATTATACCCAAGGAACTCAACACAATTACAGCCTTGCTCATCCCGAAACCATAAAATCCTTCTCGAGGCCAATGGACCTCACTATTGTCCACCTACTCCAATTTCCATGGTGGGTAGGATGGTAAAATTCCAGTCACAAATACTATCCACTGAACATTGAAGCTGACATTGAACATTTTAAAAATTCACAAGTGTGCTTTTTTTTAAAAAAAAAGGTTGTTAATACCTGCTTATTAGTCAAGCTCTTTAAATTACTTTTAACAAAGAGACATGAGTGTGCCAGAGAGATGCATTTGAGTTCTTTCTGTTTGGATGTTCTATTCTCATCTAGTCCAAAGTGACACTTAATATGTCAGAACAAAGACATTGCGATAATTTTGTTCAAAGCAGGATTAACAAACAAAAAAAACCACCAAATCCCAACCATACAATCTTTTGTGACAGAATTCAAAAGGACTTGAACAAAGTGAATCATGTTCAAAATTTGTACTCTAACCAGCACTCTCTGAACTGGGAGGTGTAAATGGGGCCAGTTTGAAGAAATCCATCATGAATTGAGCCCAGTTTGTCCGTTTGGTTTTGGATGATGTGTCCATTTTGAGTGGAACAATACCTTTTGCATTTGTGTGACACGTTTCATGGTCTGAGCATGACACAAAGCACTTCACTGCCAAGTGTTTTTGAAATACGTACATGGTTGTAATGTTGAAGAAGAGCTCCAGCAACATTGAAGAAGCTCGAAACCATCCAGGACAAACTAACCACTTAATTTCCACCCTCTTCACCACCTTTGACATTTACTCCCCCCCCCCCGATTAAAAAGCTCAGCAGTTGCATTGTGTACCAGCTACAGGATGCATGCCCTGACTCTCCAAAGCCAGTCCACCATCTATCCATGGGTGGTACTGTGGCACAGTGGTTAACACTGCTGCCTCGCAGCACCAAGAACTTGAGTTCAATTCCCGGCTCGGGTCACTGTGTGGAGTTTGCACATTCTCCCCATGTCTGCGTGGGTTTCCTCCAGGTGCTCCAGTTTCCTCCCGCAGTCCCAAGATGTGCAGGATAGGTTGAAATAATAAATTTCCCTCAGTTTCTGGAGGATCAACGGGGTAAATAAGTGGGGTTAAGGGGATAGAGTGAGATTGACGTTGGTGCAGGTTCAATGGGCCGAATGGTCTCCTCCTGTACTGTAGGGATTCTATGATCTACTAGGCACAAGTCAGCAGGAACACTCTCCACTTGTCTGGATGGGTGCAGCTCCAACAACACTCAATAAATTATATACCACGTAGGACAAAGCAGCTGGCTTGATTGGCACCCCATCCACCCATCTTCGATCCCTCCACCACTAGTGAACAGTGGTAGCCACGTGTACCATCTATGTGATGCACATCAGGAACTCACCAAGGTTCCTTTGGCAGCACTTTCCAAACCCACAGCTGCTACCATCTACAACGACAAGGGCATCAGGTACCTGGGAACACCACCAATTGGAGTTTCCCACTCATCATTCTGACTTGGAAATATGTCACCGTTCCTTGCCTGGCTGCTGGGTCAAAATCCTGGAACTCCGTCCCTAACAACACAGTGGGTGTACCTACACCTCAGGGACTGCAGCGGTTCATGAAGGCGACACACCACCATCTTCTCAAGGGAAATTAGGGTTGGGCAATAAATGCTGGGCCTAGCCAACATTTTCCAAATTCCATAAAATAATTTTTAAAAAGTTATGAGATAAACAACAGATGATAAGTTTCAGTGGTGTAGGTTTTGGGCTAAATTTGGACAGGTCACAGGGAGAAAGCCTTGCTGTTTGTGCTATAGTGCCATGAAGTCTTTTATGTACAATGGAGCAGATAGGTGGAACTTTGCTTTAGGGTTTCACCTGAAAGGTGGCACTAATTGGCAGGGCAGAACTGAGTGAGTCTCAGTTTAGACCATGCTGTTTAAATCTAAGTGGAAGTGCTAGCATTGAGCCGAGGCAGGCACCTAATTACCTATTTAGTGACATATTCCATTTGCAGAGTGAAGTGCCTACGAACATTTTCCTACCATGTTCCAAATTTTGCTGCAGTCAAGAATTGTGTAATTGGAGTTTTTCTGTATTTAATATGTTTCATTTTCAAAGTCTTGTCACAGCCTTGGGGGAAGAGGCTTCAATGACAAGAATCAGACAATGGGTGTAATTTCTTTATAATGTTTTTATTTAACATTTAGTATTTCTTGCAGCACTTTGGGGATCTAGTTAATTAGGCCATGAAACAAAAGTGTATGAGATGCACCTACGATGACTTGTGGAGAAGGAAAGTTCAAAGGAAGCTCCTGACCAATATTATTGACTTCCTGCTTATAAGGTCTTACATGCCAATGTGATAAAGTGGTGGCAACAAAGACTTGCATTTAGGTAGCACCTGTAACATAATTAAACATCCTCTGGCCTTTCAGAGCAGCAGTGTAAGGCAAGGAAGGACACTGAGCCACATAGCAAGATATCAGGCCAGATGACAAAAGGCTTTATCAAAAGGGTGGGTTTTAATGTGTGTCGTGAAGGAGGAAAGCGAGGTGGTGATATGTACGAGGTTGGGGCTAGCGGGGGGTGGGGGGTGGGGGAGGGAGGCATTGGTGGGGGTGATGGATCCCCAGGGCTAGGCAACTGAAGACCTGGCCACCAGTAGTGAAGTGATTACAACTGGGAACACACAAGAGGCCAGATTTGGAGGAGCACAGATATTTTGGAGAGTTGTGTGGTTGGAGGGTATTGCAGAGAAAGGGGTGCCTTATTTCAGTTTAAACAAAATTGAAAGACTTTCTGGTAGGCGGTAGCTGTGGTTTTGAATCCAGGAAATGACACCCAAATACTGAAAATAGAAAGACTGTTTAGGTACAAAGGGGAGTAAAAGATATAAAACGTGGTAAGAGTTACGTGTGTATATATAAAATTGGAACCATCACCTTACTTTGACCCACAATATGAGGAGTGGCCCATTGCCACAGTGGTTAGCATTGCTGCCTCACAGCACCAGTGGGCCCAGGTTCAATTCCAGTCTTGGTGTCTGTCTGCATTGTGTTCGTACATTCTCCCCGCATCTGCATGGGCTTCCTCCAGGTGCTCCAGTTTCCTCTCACAGTCTGAAGATGTGTGAGTAAGGTGGATTGGTCATGCTAAAATGGCCCCTTAGTGTCCAGGGGACTAGCTAGGGTAAATACATGGGGTTGTGGTGATAGGGCCTGGGGGTTGGTATCGGTGTGGGCTTGATGGGCTGAATGGCCTCCTTCTGCACATTAGGGATTGTATGGTTCTCAGATTTGAATGCCTTGCCATCACCCCTCTATTGAGGATCACTCCTGACCCTCCGTTAAAAGTTCCCCCACAGTAGCATTGAAAAGTTGAGGCACATAAAAAGGCTGGTAGCCTAGAGCGCTGCAGTTGCTAGACTTTAGGCGGAGATGCTAAGCACAGACTCTCGGATGGATGTAAAAATGTCCCACAACAATACTCTGAAGAAGCTTTTCCTGGTTTACTAGCCAGTATTTATCAGCATCACGACAGAAACAGACTATCTGGGCATTATCCCACGACTGATTTTGACATCTTCATGTGGTGACCACACATTTCCTTCATTGCAACAGCGAGAACACCACAAAAGTATTTAATTAGCGTTATAGGAATTCCTGTGGTGTGCAAATTGATGTATAAATGCTTTGTTTCTCTCCTTCCAGCTGCAAGGCCTCCCTGGCTGTTATTTCAACCTGCTATCTTTGAGAACAGTGAAACTGCTCTCTAAACTGGCCGCAGCTTTTTGAAGGATTCACTGCACTTTTATTTCTCTCCTTCCCTGAGACGTTAAGCCAATGGATATTGTTTTGCTCCCTTCAGATGATCTGTGAAGGATCTGGAAGAAAATTGCACTCAGGCTTTTATTTCTTTATTTTTTAATCAATGGGATGTGGGTGTTAATGGCTGGGCCATTATCTATTGCCCATCCCTAACTGCCCCTTGAACTGAGTGACTTGCTAAGCCATCTCAGAGGGCAGTTAAGAGTCAATCGCATTGCTGTCGATCTGGAGCCAGATTTAGGCCAGACCAGATAAGGACGGCAGACTTCCTTCCTGAAAGGAAGTGAAGCAGATGTATTTTTGTGCCAATGGGTGATAGTTTCACGGCCATCATTACTGAGGGTGGAGCTCAGTTGCAGATTTTATTAATAGGATTCGAAACCATGGCTGGAATTCTCCCATCCCGCCCGCCACTGGAACTTTAGCGAATGGGTTGCAGACAGTGTCAAACCCCATTCACAGTCAGGTGGGAATTTTCAGCTTTTAGACCAGCACGGCCAGAGAATTCCGCCCCATGTTTCCAGAGCATTAGTCTGGGCCTCTGGATCACTAGTCCAGTGACATTGCTACCTCCGTATAAGGGTATTGAGTTGGGAATATCTCAGACTGACCCATGAATCTCCCAGGATCTGTTGGCTGCAGCCTACAGGGACACTGCTATCCTCCACATTGGCAGTTACCAAAGTGAAGCCTCTGGCTCAGTGATGTATCTCTCCGACTACCTGTCTCACACACACACACACACACACACACACACACACACACACACACACACACACACACACACACACACACACACACACACACAAGCTCCCCCACCCTCACCGCCCCCCACAACAACCCTCCCTTCATCTCTCCACCCACCTCTGCTGCCACGGGGCACTGTTCGGGAATAATCCCTGCTCGGAGAGGACAAGGAAGTGGGGTGGACTGGTGAGAAACAGCTGGGAGTTCAAGGAAGAGAAAGAAGAGATGGAAAAAAACAGAACAAGGAGAAGGGCTGGATTTGAAATGGGTCAACGGGGGCAAACAAAGGGAGAGAGTCTCTGATAGGCTTGGGAGGTGGAGAGTCACAACGGGGACATTGGAATCGGAGGCTTTGGAGAGAGGGAGACCAAAGCACGGGGTCAGACAATGGAGAGAGAATAAGTTGTGGAAATGGGGCTCGGGGGAGAGAAGACCATCGGTCATGAAATTGAGGTTGAAGTAAAAGGAGAGTGGGCACGGAAGAACATTAGAAACAGGAGCAGGAAATCAGCCATTTCTGCACATTCCCCCATTGAGCCTGCTCCACATTCAATAAGATCATGATTTTATGATGAAGCCTCATTCCTGACTGTTCCTTATACCTCTCGACTCCCTTGTCAGTCAATCAAAAAACTGTCTAATTCAACCTTGAACATATTGAATGACTTCCATAGCTTTCTGGAGGAGACGATTCCAAAAGGTTACTTTTCACGTGAGGTGAATTAATGGGGCAAGCTGGGGGTAATTTTGACAGAAAAGTGAGCGGAAGAGACAGGAAAGGACCCTGTTTAAAACCGGTTGTTGGTCAGATTATCACTAACAGCTCTTTTGTTTGTCTGAACGCTTTTGTTGAAAGTGTGCAGATGACATTGCTAGGTGAAACTTGCATGGAGGAGTTGTTAAGCTGGTAAATGGGGTAGGCAGTCAATTACTATCCCTGGATACAGCTGCTAATTAACCCAGAGTGCTTCAGTAATCATTCAATTTGCACTGCGCTTTCTCTATTCCCTGTGGTAGGATGTCTGAGTCCTACTTAAACCTGAGGCATAGCAACACCCCCACCCAGCCCCCAAGGCCATTTCTTTCAGACAGTGTCATCAACAGTGAACCAGTTCAACCAGAAATAAAATCTTGAATATTGAGGAACAACCAAAGGACTCTGTTTGTAGTATATTTTACATTAACATTTACTCTTTTGCATTACACTTAACACTCCCCATTATTTCTTTACTGTACGACCCCCATCATGCTATTTTTGTTGTGCCAAGCTGTCAATTTAAAGTTCGTTAATAATACGCTTCCTGTTATAATTACCTTCTAGTCCAAAACTAAAGAAGGTGGCAAATGATGCAGAGAATCACCCTCTGCCTGTTTCTGATCAATGGCCTGTACCATAGCCTATCCACGCTCTTGATACCATCTTAAGCCTTGGTCCTGGTATCACCTCTTTCTTGTTTGGACGTATGGATTCCCCTCATGAGGAAAAATAATTGTAGAGTGGGAGCAACAGTTCTCTTTCTGTTAAAGCTTTGACACTGTATAGGCCCATAGCTGTGAATGACAGTTTTCATACTTGGTGTTAAGGCACTGGAGCAGCAGTGCAGGTGGTTTTAGAATTATAGAATCCTGACAGAGCAGAAGGAGGCCATTCGGCCCATTGGTTCTGCACCAACTCTCTGACAGAGTACCTTACCCAGGTATCACTGCTCCTTAAGATTTCTGCCATTTACTTTATATTTCCCATCCGTGTTATACATGACCTCACATTTGTCACACCCTATCCCAGTAACCCCACACACATGGACGGCACAGTGGTTAGCACAGCTGCCTCACAGAGCCAGGGACCCGGGTTTGATTCTTTGGATTACTAGTCCAATTACAATAGCACTATGCCATTTCTGTATGATAAGAAAAAGGGTGTGGAGGAGGCAATTTAGCAGGCAACCACACCATCTTCCTTTGTGTTAGGTATGACTAACTAGCAGAGAGTTTGCTCAGTGGTTGTAAGGTTGGGGGAGTAGGGATAATGCAGTGTGCATTAATGATAATTGTGAGTTGAAGGTTGGGAGAGGTAATCGAGTTGGCCATGCAGACCACAGGTCAACTGCAAGACATTTTAAGGGCACTGCATATCCCCCTCAGCTTAACATGTCACATCCTTCCTTTAATGGATGGTGTCACAGTGGTTAGCACTGCTGCCTCACAGTGCCAGGGACCCTGGGGGCCTTGATTCCCAGCTTGGGTCACTGTCTGTGTGCGGTTGGCACATTCTCTCCATGTCTGCATGGGTTTCCTCTAGGTGCTCTGGTTTCCCCTTATAGTCCAATGATGTACGGTGGATTGGCCATGCTAAATTGCCCCTTAGTGTCAGGGGGACTAGCCATGGTAAGTGTATGGGGTTATGGCCTGGGTGGGATTGTGGTCAGTGCAAGCTCGATGGGCCGAATGGCCTCCTTCTACACTGAAGGGGTTCTATGATTCTATTGAAACAAAGATGGGACAGAGTGAGGCAGAATCAGAAAATGAGTGAAAAACAGCAATATGTGGATGACAACTCTGAGTGACTTTGAATTGTAAAAAAAAAATGTTTGGTGAAAATCCTCCAAATATGCAGCAAGACAATGGCTGGGAGTTTGCAGTACTAATGACAGTGGAATTCTCAGCATTCACTGTCATTACTCCTGAGACCAACAGCAACTTCTGGAGTCTGTACATGGGCAGATAAATTTGGAAATCCAGGAATGATTCAATGCTTCTCTGGAGGAAGCACTGTTGAAGTCTTTGAAATCAGATGCAATCAAATAGAGATCAGTGAATTGAGCAGAAGCTTCACTGTTACAGTACAAGTCTTGCTGTAAAAAATTCTTGGAAAAGTTCCACCTTGTAGAATTGGAATGAGGATTTTAAAAGGTGTACTAAATTTTTTATTTACCGCTATGCAACCTCGCTGATCCTGAAGTAATTTTATGAATGTTGGGTACCAAGTTGCACTACTTTGATGAAATGATCCACATTTTGAAATTTTTTTGCATTTATGATATTCTACCTTATTGCTGTGATTGACTACTTGTCCTGCTTGCAGACGTCACTGCCCCTGGATTCTTGGAGATCCCCTTGACTTTGGTGTCAACTTCAAACCGAGGTCAGGAAATCCACCGCAAGGGGATCACGCGATCCTTGAGGGCAGCTTTCTTCGAGGTCAGCAGCGAGTATCATTGCTTTGCCGCTGATTGTGAAATCCAAACTAATATTGGTCAGCTATGGAATATGATTCAAATGCCATTAACGAAGTTGAATAACTCACTAATTGTGAGTCATAAATCTTGCCCCACCATTAGTCTATCGATCGTGTATACTGGCTTAGAGATGAATGTTCTCATGGTTTCACTCTGTACATTTTAACTCCACTAGTACATCAAAGAATACAGCAGGATATAGATACGTTAGAAACTTGGGCAGAGAGATGGCAGATGGAGTTTAATCCGGACAAATATGGGGTAATGCATTTTGGAAGGTCTAACACAGATGGGAAATATACAGTAAATGACGGAACCCTTAGGAGTATTAATAGGCAGAGAGATCTGGGTGTACAGGTACACAGGTCACCGATAGTAGCAACACAGGTGGAGAAGCTAGTCAAGAAGGCATACCTTGTCTTCATCGGCTGGAACATTGAGTTTAAAAATTGGCCAAGTCATGTTGCAGCTTTATAGAACCTTAGTTAGGCTGTACTTGGAACATAGGGTTCAATTCTGGTCCCAAACTACAAGGATGTGGAGGCTTTGGAGAGGGTACAGAAAAGATTTACCAGGATGTTGCCTGGTGTGGAGGGCATTAGCAATGAGAAGAGGTTGGAGAAACTTGGTTTGTTCTCAATGGAATGACAGAGATTGAGGGGAGACCTGATAGAAGTCTACAAGGTTAAAAGAGGCATGGACAGAATGGATAGCCAGAAGCTTTTTCCCAGGGTGGAAGGGTCAGTTACCACGGGCATGGGTTTAAGGTGCGAGAGGCAAGGTTTAAAGGAGATAGATGAGGCAGTTTTTTTTTTTACAAAGGGTGGTGGGTGCTTGGAACTTGCTGCCAGGGGAGGTGGTGGAAGCAGATATAATAGTGACTTTTAAGGGGCATCTTGACAAATACATGAATAGGATGGGAATATGGTGCCCGGTAGGATTGGGGATTTTAGTTCAGTCAGGCAGCATGGTTGGTGCAGGCTTGGGGGGCCAAAGGGCCTGTTCCTGTGCTGTAATTTCCTTTGTACGTGGTTGAGTACAGTCTCAGAGTTCATTGATAGGCCAGGGACCATTCATTTTCAATGAACACAAGTATTTGAGAGTGGATTTGTCTTGTGTCTGAATTATGTTATGGTAAATATTTTCCATTTCCTCTTTGTTAATGTCTTTTTCTGTAAAGTAGTTCAAGATCTGCAGTGGAGAGAGTGGGTTGTAGGTCTCCAGAGACACCGTGGACAGTTCATGTCCGAATTTTAATGTTTAATTTACTATCCGCTGTCCCTGCTGAGCGTTGCCCCAGTTTGCATCTAGTGATTCTTGCTTGGTGTGGCGAGATCAGTTAGCCTGGACTCCCACCCCATTGTGTGGGGCTTAACAATGTGCAAGAACTCAGTAGCATGTTTTCCCAGATTCAAAAATTAAGATCAGAGATAGAAGCAGAATTAGGCCATTCGGCCCATTGAGTCTGCTCCGCCATTCAGTCATGGCTGATAAGTTTCTCAACCCATTCCCCCGTCACCTTTCATCCCCTTCCCAATCAAGGGCCTATCTATCCCTGTTTTAATTACACTCAAGATAAGAGGTTACACTATACCAGGTTATAAAATCACATGCTTTGAGGAACTTTGCTCCTTTGTCAAGTGAAATAAATATACTCAATGACCTGGCCTCCACAGATCCCCTGGTTGCAAGGGATCAGGTAATGCCAACTTTGGTTAATAAAGTGAGGACGATCTGATGAGTGAATTGGCATTACATCAAAAAACAAAGACAATTACATCACAGGAACAAGCCCTTCCATGTTGCCCACCTGAACTAAAACCCCCTACCCTTCCAGGGACCACATCCCTCTATCCCCATCCTATTCATGTATTGGTCAAGATGCCCCTTAAAAGTTATTATTGTATCCGCTTCCACCACCTCCTCCGACAGTGAGTCCAGGCACCCACCACGCTCTGTGTAAAAAAAAAACTTGCCTCGTATGTCTCCTTTAAACCGTGCCCCACGCACCTTAAACCCGTGCCTCCTAGTAATCGACTCTTCCACGCGGGGAAAAAGTTTCTAACTATCCACTCTGTCCATGCCCCTTATAATCTGTAGGCTTCTATCAGGTCACCTGCTCAACCTTCTAGTGAGAACAAACCAAGTTTCCCCAACCTCTCCTCATATCTAATGTCCTCCATAGCAGGCAACATCTTGGTTAAATCAGTTTTGTACCATTTCCAAAGAATCCGTATCCTTCTGGTAGTGTGGTGACCAGAATTGAACACGATTGCTGGTATTTTACAGCCTCGTCTTGGGCGAGGCTCGTAAAATCCTGCCCAAGGACAATGGAGAATTCCATCCTGCGAGCCTTGCCTGTCCAGATTTTGGGGTGGACATGCCGGTAAAATTCCAGCCTATCTTCCAAGTGTGGCCTAATAAGGTTCTAAAAAGCTACTTCCCGATTTTTAAACTCAACGCCCCAGCTGATGAAGACAAGCATGCCTTATGCCTTCTTGACTATCTTCTCCACCTGCCACTTTCAGTGACCCTCGTACCTGTACACCCAGATCCCTCTGCCTATCAATACTATTAAAGGTTCTGCCATTTACTGTACATTTCCCACCTGTATTAGACCTTCCAAAATGCATTACTTCACATTTGTCCAGATTAAACTCATCTGTCATCTCTCTGCCCAAGTCTCCAACCGATCTATATCCTGCTGTATCCTCCGACGGTCCTCAAAACTATGCACAATGCCACCAATGTTTGTGTCCTCCACAAACTTACTAATCAAGCCAGTTCATTTATCTCCAAATCGTTTATATTTATTACAAACAATAAAGATCCCAGCGCTGATCCCAGTGGAATGCCATTTGTCACAGCCCTCCAATGTATCCTTCCATTTTGGTAGATCTAATGCAGGGGGGAGCGATACAATAAATGGCAGAACCATCAGGTGTATAGACACAGAGATGGATCTGAGTGTACAAATCCACAGATCCTTAAAGATGGCAACACAGGTGGAAAATGTGGTGAAGGCGGCATATGGCATGCTTGCCTTTATTGGATGGGGCATAGAGTATAAAAGTTGGCATATGATGTTGCAGTCATATAGAACATTGGTTAGGCCACATTTGGAATACTGCATCCAATTCTGGTCACCACACTACCAGAAGTATGTGGAGGCTTTGGAGAGAGTGCAGAAAAGGTTTAATAGGATGTTGCCTGGTATGGAGAGTCTTAGCTATGAGGTGAGATTGGGTAAACTAGGGTTGTTGTCCCTGGAAAGACTGAGGCTGGGCAGGGCAGGGGTGGGGGTGGTGGTGACCCAATAGAAGTTTATAAATTTGTAAAGGGCATAGATAGGGTGAACAGTTGGAAACTTTTTCCCAGGGTCGGAAATGACAGACACAAGGGGTCACAAGTTCAAGGTAAAGGCGGGGGGTGTGGGGGGAACGGTGCAAGGTTCAATACAGATAGTGAGTGATGTATTTTACACAAAAAGGGTGGTGAGGGCCTGGAATGCACTACCAAGCAAAGTGGTTGAAGCAGACATGCTAGGATCATTTAAGACTTATCTAGATAGCCACATGTACAGACTGGGAATAGAGGGATACAAACGGTCTAATTAGGAACACATAATCAGTGCAGGCTTGGAGAGCCAAAGGGCCTGTTCCTGTGCTGTATTGTTCTTCGTTTTGTTCACTGCTACCCTCTGTCTTCTATGACCGAGCCGGTTCTGTATCCATCTAGCCAGCTCACCTCTGATCTCGTGCAACTTCACCTACTGTATTAAACTACTGGAGGGACCTTGTCAAAGGCCTTACTGAAGTTATTGTGCTATTGTAGGAGAGCAGAGATCCTGTTTTAATAATTTGAACAAAATAATCATCGTGACTACAAAATGGGATTTCCTGCCCTGTATCCATGCCACTTGTTCAGTAAGAGTGTGGATAGGAAGAATTTCGGCACATACATTCCCGTAAGGATAATTTACGGACACATCTTGCAAGACATGTTGCTAGTTTTATGTCCTTGAGAAGGGGAGTGCATCGTTTCCTGTCTTCGCAGTGTGTTCCTTTTGGAGAGAGGGTGGGTATGGAGACAACATGTTTTGTGTGTTTTTCTGGTGCTATGCTGATTGTTCGTCAGGGATTAAAAATAACTCCCTGCTTGACACCGTCATATTTTTCTATCACTTCTTCCTCTATGGTTAGAAGGCCTCATCAAATGGCCTCATTGAATGGCACATTTACAGCTTGGGGCTAGTGGACAGAAGCTGAGTCGTCATGCAGCCGCTGATCACCTTTGGCACCTCACTGTATGGATATTCTGTAAATGGCCACAGTTGGTAGGATCTTGGCATAGCAATGAGGTGAGGTTCCTGTGGCTTTCTTACTTCCTTCACTCATCTGACAAAGGGCAAAGCCCTGAAAACAAATGGCGTTTGCTACCAAATAAACCTGTTGGACTTCAACCTGGTGTTGAGACTTCTTCCTGTGCTTTCTTACTGGGCAGGAAGAACTGAAGTGGTCTTTCAGATAACTCTGAAACCTGCCTTGAGAGGCCAAATGTTGGAATGTACGGAGCCTTGGTTAGGCCACAGCTGGAATACTGTGTGCAGCTCTGATCACCTCACTATAGGAAGGGTGTGATAGCACTAGAGGATATTCACCAGGATATTGCCTGGGATAGAGCATTTGAGCTATAAGGAGAGCTTGGGTAGGCTTGGATTGTTCTCTTTGGAGCCAAGAATGCTGAGGGGGTGGGGACGTGATTGAGATGTATAAGAGTATGGACAGCGTGAATAAGAAGTAGCTTTTCTCCTTGGTAAAGGGGTCATAGTTTAAGAGTAAGGGGCAAGAGATTCAGTGGGGATTTGAGAAAATGTTCTTTTCCCACAGAGGGTTGTATTGCCTGGGAAGGTAGTGGAGGCCAGAAACCCTACAACCTTCAAAAAAATATTCGGATGAGCACTTGAAATATCATAACATTCAAGGATATGGGATAAGTGCTGGAAAATTGGATTACCATGCCATTAGTTGTAGGCATTGTGGGTGCAGACTTGATGGGCCAAAGGGCCTTTTCTGCATTTTATGACTTTATGACTCTCAAGGAGGCATGACTGCTCTTAAGGGCCTCGCAAGCAAAGTTGCAATCTCCCCTCCCTCTTCCCTCCTGCGAGACCCTCTTGAAAACCGTTTTCCTCAGAAGCCACTAAAAGTTCTCCTCAAGCCGACTCCCGGCAGCAAATGGGCCAGTGGTATTCAACGTATGGTTAGCTCCTGTGGCCTCCAGTACAGAATGACGCAGTGGTTAGCACTGCTGTCTCACAGTGTCAGAGACAGATTCCTGCTTGGGTCAGGGGGATTAGTGGGGTAAATGCATGGAGTTATAGCGATAGGGCATGGGTGGGAATGCGGTCGGTGCAGACATGAAGTACAGAAGGAGGCCATTTGGCCCAGTGGGGATTCTATGATTCCCTTGCTAGAAGTCAACATACTGAAGTGGTGTCCCACCAAACCCTCACTACTGAGATAAGATTCATCAGTGCTAACCACAGTAGGCTGGCTGACTGCCCAGTAACAGTAGCATTTTTGTGTAGCTTTCAGATACGACTACTTCAGGATCTAAACTACTTAAAAACTCCAGTGTGCATCTTCAGTTAAAAGAACAGTAGCAACATTCTAAGAATACCACTTGAAATTTTTTTTCTGGATAGGAAAATGATTTATTAAAACAAGACTACAGATTGTCACTCTCCAATCTCACCTGAAAGTCTTTAGGTTCTATGGTGGAGTCAGAATTTAATAAAATGTTATTTATAAACTGTAATAAATGCATTTGTTCATGAGTGCACCGAAATTAGCCAATTCTAACTCACCTTCACCTCTCTTGACCCTTCCATTGTCTGGAAATTTCATTGAATCTCAACAGTGCAGGAGACAGCCAATTGGCCCATTGAGTCTGCACTGACTCTCCAACGGAGCACCTTACCCAGGCCCTATCCTCGTAATCCCATTTACCTTGCTAATCCTCTTAACCTAGACATCTTGGGACACTAAGGGAGAATTTAGCACGGCACCCAATCTGGACATCTTTGGACTGTGGGAGGAAACCGGAGCACCTGGAGGAAACCCACCCAGGCACGGGGAGAAAGTGCAGACTCCACACGTCATCCATTGAACCCAGGTCCCTGGTGCTGTGAGGCAGCAGTGCTAACAACTGTGCCGCTCACTCACACTCTGTCTAACATCTGACACTGGATGAATGGAGATTTTCCTCAGTTAAATATTGGGATTGTCAAGGCAGTTGTCTGACCACACAGCTCCAGCATCAGTAATGTTGTCTATTTTCACCTCTGTAATATTACCTCACTCTGTCCCTAACTCAATCCAATCGCTGCTGAACCCTCATCCATGCCTCTGTTGCATCAAATCTCGACCAGTTCAACACCCTCCCAGCCAGCTTCAAGCCATCAATCTTATATAAATGCAGTCAACCAAAACTCCGCATCCCAACTTGCACCAAATTATGTTCCACACCCCACTCCCATTAACTCTGTACTCTCTGATCTCCATTGGCTCCCAGTTAATCAATGCCTCAGTTCTTTCTTGTCAGACCCCTCCATTGCTTTACCTCCTTATCTGTGTAATCTCTTCCAGCCCTTCAAGATGATTGTGTCTCTCCAATTCCAGTTTCTTGAGAACCCCTGAAGTTAATTGTTGTGCCATTGGTGGCCATACCTTTGGCTGCCTGGACCCTAAGCACCGAAATCCTTCCCCTATAATTTTGCTGTCTCACTGTCCTATCCTTTTAGGTGTTCTTAAACCTCTGTCATTGACTGAATTTTTGGTGTCTTATCTAATAGCTGTTACATTGCAGTGGTCAGATTTTCCTTCATAACCCCACTGTGGATGTTTTACTAAACTGTAGGTGCTAAATTAATGTTACTGTTGTTGCCTTTTATACTTCAAAAAGTTCTTTGATAGGTGACGTTCAGTGTAGCCACAGCGTTTTTCTATGCACTTTGGAGGTGCTGTAAAGTATTTTCTACTGTAGTGCAGACAAGGCCTTTAGTTAATGCAGAGAGTTGTAGGGTAGGATTAAGTCCTATTAAACACCATATTTAAGCATGGAATTTGTTATGCTAAACCAGTATAATGCAGGATTAATCACAACAACAAGCGATCCCCACCCCCAAAGCCATTTCCATCTTTGTTCCAGTGCTGCATCTGCCTGAGTCATCTCGACATCCACCAGTATTCTTGATTTACATTCTCCTCACTGCATACTTTAGCACTTTCATCTATTCACCACAACACAATTCCTGTTTGATTCAACTGCTGCACTGTTACAAGTGAACCCTTTCTCTTTGAATTACACAATCCTTAAACAGATTTTTATTAAGATGGAGCATTCTGAATGCCAGCTTAACCACTTAAGGCCCGATTAGCATGACATGGCTTACCACGTACATTTCCCCCCCCCGCCATGTAATAAACTGCTCATTTAATTCTCAGCATTTGGCTCTGCAGAGAATGCAGTGACAAATGTGAAACAACTTCTCTGCTCTGAGTGCCATTTGGCTAGAAAGGCAAAATCTTATACTAATTCTGAAGACAATTTGAAGATTCTTCTGCCATCTGGTACGTTTTAAAGGGTAATTTAAAAAAATGACTGGAGTAACAGCTCAGTCTGAATTACTGGGCGAATTTGTGAGCTATAAGAATTTTCTGCACTTTATTATTCCTTTCCACAAATGAGTAGTGTCCCTCAAACAATCAATATTTTTTCTTCTTAGGGGATTTGTGTGTAACGTGGAAGGAATTGGCTCTACTGATCACACCCAACTCCCCCACCACCCCCACCCCAAGCATCTATTTAGCATTCAAAAAGTCCTCAGCATTTCTTAATTCTAGTAACACAGCTTTAAAGTTCGAGAAACCAAAAGTAGGTTGTTGACAATGGACACAGTGGAATTTAGAGATCGAGTGGCAGGTATGTGAAAAATAGGCCTGTTCAGAGATACCACCAATACTGTAACCACTCACTCATTGTTCTGTGTGTTTTGAAACATGTTATTCCATCCCAAATTTTTTAGTGTCACAAGTAGGCTTACATTAACACTACAATGAAGTTACTGTGAAAATCCCCTAGTCGCCGCACTCCAGTGCCTATTTGGGTACACTGAGGGAGAATTTAACAATGCCAGTGCATCTAACCAGCATGTCTTTTGGACTGTGGGAGGAAATCGGAGTGCTTGCAGGAAACCCACACAGACGCAGGGAGAATGTGCACATTCTGCTCAGACAGTGATCCAAGCCCCAGGAATTGAACCCAGGTCCCTGGTGCTGTGAAGCAGCAGTGCTAACCACTGTGCTGCCCAAGTGTCCTCTATGGGAAACTATTCTCCTTGCCCCAATCTGCAGCCCTGTTTCCCCATCAGTGTCACCTGTATATTTCTCTGGAGAGACATTCCATGAATCAAAATGTTGAGAGTTGATGTTTCCTGACCCGTTGCAACCTAAAAGTGTGCTTGGCATGACACTGGGGAAATGTAGCATCAATTTAAGACATTCCTTCATTCCATTTATGTTAGGTGATTTATTCCAGCTCAGAACTTGTTTCCAATTCAGAACTCCATTCACGCACACGGATTAAGGGCAGATTGACCTACAAGTCCCTGAGTGGACGGCCTACTCCAATCACGAAGGAGTTTCCAAGTGTTAAGGGAAAAAAAATTCTCTCACACTAATCATCAGAGCGACCTTTAGTTGTTCCAGTTTACCCCACACCCAGTCAAACTCTGATGCAGGAAAGGAGAGCACTTAAACATTTCTAAGAACACCTCACATTTGTCAAAGAAATTATTTGCTCAGAAGAAAGAGGGTATGAGCTGATATATGAGAAGGAATTTCTTCAGCCACAGGGTGGTGAATAAGATCATAGAAACTAGAAGCAAGAGTAGGCCACTCAGTCCTTCGAGCCTCCTCCGCCATTCATTTTGATCATGGCCGATCGTCAAATTCAATATCCTGATTTCCCCATTTCCCCCCAAATCCTTTGATCCTTTTAGCCCCAAGACTTGTATCTAATTTCTTCCTGAAATCAGACAACATTTAGTCTCAACTACTTCTTCTGGTAGTGAATTCCACACACTCACCACTCTCTGGGTGAAGAAATTTCTCCTCACCTCAGTCCTAAAAGGTTTACCCCTTATCCTCAAATTATGACTCCCTCGTCCTGGACTCCTCCACCACTGGTAACATTCTTTCTGAATCTTCCTTGTCTAATGTTAGAATTTTGTAAGTTTCAATGAGATCCCCTCTCACCTCTTCTAAACTCCAGTGAATATAATCCTAACCAACTTAGTCTCTCCTCATATGACAGACCTGGCAACCCTGGAATCAGCCTGGTAAACTTTGGCTGTACTTCCTCCCTCAGATAAGGGCACCAAAACTGCACACAATATTCCAGATGGGGTCTCACCAATGTCCTATACAATTGCAACAAAACATCCCGATCCCTACACTCAAATTCTCTCACTATAAGGCCAACACACCATTTGCCTTCTTTATTGCCTACTTTGTGACTGGCCACCATTTGGCATGGGCTTGCAAAATCCTACTAACTGTCCTGGTTTGTGACAATTCACATCTCATTAATACGTGACTGTACCTGTAAAGACTTGATTACCTAAAAAGGCTCTCATTTCAACCATTATCTTGCAATTGTGTCTCTGTCTATTTACGCCTCGTTTGTGAACCCACTTCTCCACCCACCTGCTGAAGGAGCAGCGCTCCAAATGTTCATGATTCCAAATAAACCTGTTGGATTTTAAACTGGTGTTGTAAGACTTCTTACTGTTTCAGTGAGTGATGCACAAGGGCTCTGAGGTCTCATTGAGTATCCAACTCTCTTAATCTATGGAATTCATTGCCACAGAAGGCTGTGGAGGCCAGGTCATTGAGTGTATTTAAGGCAGAGATAGATAGTTTCTTGATTGATAAAAGGATCAAAGGTTATGGGGAAAAAGCGGTAGAATGGAGTTGAGAAACTTATCACTTATCAATGGCCTTATTCTGCATCAATATCTTATGGACACTTTAATTCATTGCCTTGTAAATAAGCTATTTGGCTGTTTGTGCAGATGTGGCCTAAAAAGGTTGTCTATGGAGGAGGTCTATTTTTTCATAAAGAACAATTTTGACATAATCAGTTAAAGCTATGGTGACACAGCGGTTAGCACTGCTGCCTCACAGCGTCAAAGACCCGGGTTCGATTCCGGCCTTGGGTAACTGTGGATTTTACACGTTCTCCTCCTGTCTGTGTGGGTTGACTCCCACAGTCCAAAGATGTGTAGGTTAGATGGATTAGCCATGGTAAATGTGCACTGGGGGGGGATGGGAATGGTGTTATGTCTTGGGTAAGATGCTCTTTTGGAAAGTCAGTGTAGACTCGAAGGGCTGAATGTTTTCCCTCAGCACTGCGGGGGTTCTATGGGTAATAGCACAATTATTGATCCTGATGATGCAGATGAGTATTTTGGTGTGATACCCATGGCAAAATGATTGCATTTTGCAACCAACAGGTTCTCTCAGTGCATTAACAAAGTAGAGAACACCACATTACGTCCATGTATCATTTGTGTTATATTTTATTCTAAGTAGAAAACAAAATCTTAATTTTCTGCTAAAATCACAATGATATTGTTACCATGCCTCTGGCTAACCTATTCAGGTGTGCTGATTATTGACTAAAATGGGGCTAGGTGGCACAGTGATTAGTACCGCTGCCTCTCAGTGCCAGGGACTTGGGTCCAATTCTGAACTTGAGCCGCTGTGCAAACTCCACACAGACACAGACATTCTCCCCGTGTCTGCGTGGGTTTCCCTGGATGCTCTGGTTTCCTCCCACATTCCAAAGATGTGCAGTTTAGATTAATTGGATATGTTAAATTGCTTCTTAGTATCAGGGAGATTAGCAGGGTAAATATGTGGTGTTAAGGGGATAAGGACTGATTGTTGTCAGTGCAGGCTCAGTGGGCTGAATGGCCTCCTTCTACATTGTAGGGATTCTCTGATTAAGGAATAAAGGACTAAGAGTGGGCAATCACCCCACAGGGTGGAGTCCTTTCCTGGGCAGGGCAGAGGGCAGTTGAAAGGCACGTAGAAGACTGCTCCAGGGCAGCTGGGGGACTGCCAGCCCCTGTACAGTTTCTGCTCATTAATAAGTACCTTTTGTGTTCCTGATGGAGTCCGAGGGAGTGTGTCATTCCAGGGTTATAATGAACATTTATTGTCGGATCATTGATGAATCAAAATATCTGATATTGGTCTCCAGTTTCCTCCCACATTCCAGATGTGCAGGTTAGGTGGATTGGCCATGCGAAATTGCCCCTTTAGTATGGGGGGGATTAGCAGAGTAAAATACAGGGGTTTGGGGGATAGGGCCTGGGTGGGATTGTTGTCAGTGGAGGCTCAATGGGCCAAATGGCCTCCTTCTGCACTGTAGGGATTCCCTGATTCTATCGTAACTGCCACCTGTTTGTATTCTGAGATTATTCCAAACATGCAAGAGAAACAGAAACTGCTGAGGAATCTCTACTGGTCTGGCAGTGTCTGCGGAGAGAGAGAAAAAAAAGAAAGAGTTACGTTTTAGGCCGATGAACTTTCCTTGGAAGTGGGAGAAGTTCGAAGTTTGACAGTTTACAGGCAAGTCTCACAGCAGACGATCAGGGTGAAGCAGAGGGCAAAGGGGAAGTTCTATGATAGGGTGGAAGGTTGGAGTGATTAAATGATAAGAGGGCTATGGGTAATCTAGCCAACGGGACAATAAAAGAACAAAAGGATGGATCTAGGTGTGGTGTAGAACCAGGAAAGTGGAAGCTTTGATATTAATCCAAGATTGTTGGAAGTAATGTTGAGGCTGGAAAGGTGGAAAGCTCCTTATCAAATATAAATCTAACTTGTTATTGTTGAAGTTTGATCTCCAGCCACCCTGTGCCACCCGACGATATGTTCCAATTGATAAGACAGATATTAAGTTTGATGCATAGTAAGAAAGGCTAAGTGGGAAAGATTTTTATTACCCAGCTTCTGGAATAAGAATCTCTCAAGTTGATACTCAAAGTAAATGCGCCAGATACGTCAGACACTGAAACCAGACTGTTGGATTCGGTTACGGAATGAATCCTCTAAGTACACGTTTCAGTCACATCAACTTCAACAAGGGAGAACCTTTTTGTTATTCATTAACTCGGTGTTCTTAACTGTGGAGTTTCCTGTTAACCTTAACCTTCCAAAAAGGAGAAAATGAATCCCACTTCCACAGCCAAGGAAAGGAATGTATGAATGGAAAGGTTTGGAAAGCACTCTGGGTAGGATTGCCAAGCCCCCACCCTCTTCCAGTGGGATTAACGGCAGGTGGGACAGGAGAATCTGACAAAAGTCAGTTGCACTCCAATGGGAATTTACAGCAAGACCTTCCAATGCAGCGCATCAGGCCAGATCGGGAATGCCGCTGGAAGGCAACATGAAATCCACTTATATCCTGAGAATGGATGCAGATGAAAACCCGACAGTCATTCCCTCCCACATCACCACCTGATTCACCCGAATGCCAGTGGGAAAACACACCAGTCCAAAACCATTCTACCAACGCGGTGTGCAAATGTTGGGACTTAACTGAAGATGACCTGAGGCTGCCTCCAGAGAGTTTGGGACAGAGGCCACCAGTGACCCCAGACCCTGGAACACCACAGCGGTAGTTGGGGGTGGAGGAGTCAGGTGGACCTTCCAGATTCTGTGTCGTCGAGAGGGCCTATCTTCCAGCCTCAGAGTGTTCTTGGAGATTCATCTTCCTCTAGAAGATGGACAGCCCAACCTCTTCCTCGCCACAGGGCTTAGCCCCAGGTGGGAAATTCAGTCCTCTATTAATCTGGCTCCAGAGACCAAAAAGCAGAATATACAGATCACTTTCTATTCAATTGATTCTCTTGCCAAGTGCTTTGACAGCTCCCTCTTCGAATTACTTCTGTTGTTAGTCTTGATTGCCTTCTTGGGAAGAATCTTCTCCAAACACCATTACCCTCTGGATTAAATATTTGTGTTTTCATTCTTTAGTTGCTGTTTTGGGGTTGTGCGTGATTCTGGTATGGATGCATTCCATTCATGTTACCTTTCCTGAGCCTCATCTAACCCTTCATCAGGATCAAACTTGTTATGTTTGTGGATTTTTGAGTTGCTCAAAGATCTCCCCTCTTGCTCTTTTATGCTTACTGTAAGCAAACCTGGCTTCTGCTAGTCTGTTCGTCACTCAGGTTCTGACATTCGCCTTCATTCAAGAGACTTAGGATTCGTTGGCAAGATTGGCATTTATTGCCCATCCCTCGATATCCTTTTGAGAAGGTGGTGGTGAGCCAGCTTCTTGAATTTGATTTGATTTATTATTGTTACATGTATTAACATAGTTAAAAGTATTGTTTCTTACATGTTATATATACTATACATAGAGAAGGAAATGAGTGAGTGCAGAATGTGATGTCACAGTCATAGCTAGGGTGTAGAGAAAGATCAACTAGTGAGAGGTAGGTCCATTCAAAAGACTGATGGCAGCAGGGAAGAAACTGTTCTTGAGTCGGTTGGTACGTGACCTCAGACTTTTGTATCTTTTCCCCAGTGGAAGAAGGTGGAAGAGAGAATGTCCGGGGTGTGTGGGGGCCTTAATTGTGCTGGCTGCTTTGCCGAGGCAGCGGCAAGTGTAGTCAGAGTCAATGGATGGGAGGCTGGTTTGCGTGATGGATTGGGCTATATTCACAACCTTTTGTAGTTTCTTGTGGTCTTGGGCAGAGCAGGATCCATAACAAGCTGTGATGCAACCAGAAAGAATGCTTTCTAGGTGCATCTGTAAAAGTTGATGAGAGTCATAGCTCAAATGCCAAATTTCCTTAGTCTTCTGAGAAAGTAAAGGCATTGATGGGCTTTCTTAACTATGGTGTCGGCACCTAAGTGAGCGAACACCACGTAGTGGCTTGCTAGACCATGTCAGAATCAATCACGTTCACAACCCTACAGGGTGGAAGGAGGCCATTCAGCCCATTGAGTCTGCACTGAATTTCCAAAAGAGCATCGTACACAGGCCCATCCTTTTGCCCTATCCCTATAGCCCTGCATATTTATCATGGCTAATGGATCCAACCTATCCACCTTTGGACACTAAAGGGTAAATCAGCACGGCCAATCCACATAAACCTAGAATTTAAGCTGTGGAAGGAAACTGGAGCAAACCCACACAGACACGGGGAGAATGCTCAGACTCTACACTCCAACCTCCACCAAGGCTGGAATCAAACCCAGGCCCCCAGCCACTGTGCCACCGTGCTGCTTCTCCTGTTGGTCTGGTTTCACATGCAAAACAGAGAAGTAAGGACAGTAGGTGGTGATGGCCTACTGGTATTATCACTCGACTATTAATTCAGAAACTCAACTAATGTTCTGGGAACCTGAGTTCAAATCCTGCCACGGCAGATGGTCGAATTTGAATTTAAAAAAAATCTGGAATTAAGAATCTATTGATGACCATGAAACCATTGTCAATTGTCGGAAGAACCCATCTGATTCAAACGTTCTTTAGGGAAGGAAATCTGCCGTCCTTACCTGGTCTGGCTGACGTGTGACACCAGAGCCACGGTAATGCGGTTAACTCTCAACTGCCCTCCAAGGGCAACAAATGAAGGGCAATAAATACTGGCCAGCCAGCGACACCCATGTCCCACAAATGAATAAAAGATTCCTTTCCCTAGAGAAGATTACCACAAGCATTTTTACAACAATCATGATCACCGTTATTGAAGTTGACTTCTTTACCCCCAGATTTTATCTAATTACCTGAATTTAAATTCCCCAGCCGTTGAGATAGGAATTGAACTCCGTCTCTGGATCTTTAGCCTAAGTCCCTTGAATTATTCGTTCAGTAACAAAATTATTATGTGGTCATACCCAGGGATCTCAGATGGATAACCCTTTTCTGCACCAATTTCTGTGGCACATGTCTTTTTTGTAGTAGGGTGATCAGAACTGTACACACCCAGATGATAATAAACCAATGCAGGTCATTGTTAGGTCAAGAGAGACTAAATGGTCTAGATCTGTGTTCCTTGAAGAGCGAGGGGAGTGATCTTATTCAAACAGGGCAAGACTCAGATGGCTTGACAAGGCAGATGGTGAGATGTTTTCACTAGTGGGAAAGTCTTGAACAAGGAGAAGCAGCTATAAAGACAAAAGGCCGGTCATTTAAAACCGAGGTGTGTAGAAATTTTCTCCTGTAGAGGATAATGAATCTTGGGAATTCTCTTCCCCAAAGGATGATGGAGGCTGGATCATTAGAAATATTCAGAGTGGAGGTGGATAAATATTTGATTGATGAATAGGGAGCTATGGGGAAATGGCACAGGAAATAAAGCTGAGGCTCTCATAAATCAGCCATTGTCGTATCGAATGGCGGGACAGGATTGAAGGGCCTCGTGGCCTACTCCTGCCTTTATTTCTTGTGTTGTTGTGTGTGTCACACACGATAACGTGTGTTGTAATCCATGTGAACACAAGTTGAGATTCTATTTCCCTCATTTACTGCTGAGGCACATCGTGGACAGAGTTTGAATGAGCTGTTCTGAGTAATCTTTTTCTTATGCTGTGCCCTGTAGACTAACACCATTTGGATTGTAGTCCCTATGTACGATCTCTAACCTCATCACGTCACATTTAGAAAGATTACATAGTTACTGACAAAGGAAGTTATAGAATCAGAGAATCATACAGCACAGAAGAGGCCCTTCGGCCCATCGAGTCTGCACCAACACACTAGAAATACCTGAACTGAAATTCATATATCTCCACAATCTCCTTCTTTAAAAAGGTAGCCCTGTTAGCATTTAGGCCACTACAACTTCAATCAGCCAGGATGCTCCTATCTGTGCATGATCATTATATCCCCATTCTCCAGTTATTTCGTACAACTTCTGACTCTGTTGGTTCTTCCAAAATCTCAATTATTTGCCATTTTCCTAACTACCCCAGTGTGCAGGTAATCCCAGCACTGGGACCTCCTCCTCTTTCATTTCCTTCAGAGAATCTGTCCCTTTCTGATATCAATTTTGTCCTCGAAATTTCCTCCCCACTTCCTGGAATATCAGCCTCTGGGAGAGCAGGAATAAATTCCTCGGTGAATTGGGATATCTGTCAATTCCCAGTTGCCCAGTGTCACTACAAACAGATCATTCAAGCTCTCTTGGCAGAATGTGTGTCAGCAGTAAATAAGGGAGATACGATCATAATTTGTGTTCTAATCCATGTGGCACAAGTTATCATATGTGGCACAGAAGAAATAGAAACAGGATGTTACTGATGGTCTGCCTCCTTGGATAAGACTGATGTCATTTTCATGCTGTCTGTAATATGAATTTCATCATCTGCCTTTCACCTGTCTAACCAGTTTTTAAACTCTATCCTTTTATTCCATCCCCTCTATCACTGAAGGTGAGTTTCTGTATTTATCTATTTCTGGCATTTGTTCAGAAACTTAGTTCTGGCATTTGGGGCAGCACAGTTAGCACTACTGCCTCACAGCGACAGGGACCCAGGTTCAATCCCAGCCTCGGGTCACTGTGTGTGGAGTTTGCACATTCTCCCTGTGACTTTGTGGGTTTCCTCCAGGTGCTCCAGTTTCCTCCCACAGTCCAAAGCTGTGTGGATTAGGTTAACTGGCCATGCTAAATTGCTCCTTGGTGTTGGGGGTGTCTAGCTAGGGTAAATACATGGGGTTATGGGGATAGGGCCTGGGTGGGCTGTGATCAGTGCAGACTTGATGAGCCAAAGTGGCCTTCTCCTGCACTGTAGGATTCTATGGTTCTGGGCATTATGTTGCTCGTTGTCCTCAAAAAAAAGTTTAGTTTCATTTCTGCTGTGTTTCTTCCCTGTTGTTAAAACATAAATCCTGCTATCAAACATTTTGAGCATACTACTTCTTCCCTAACACTATTTGTTACATTTTAATGCTGGGACCGGCAATAACTTTTCATAGATTAAATCAACAGAAACATAGGCACACAGTTGATTTAACATTGCAGCTTCTGTTTTCTTCAGCAAACAAACTAACTAATTACACGGATTCTGTGATCACAAAACGCACTGGTTTGCAAAGTACAGCAAGCTAAACAAGATGTACAATACATTATGTATTCCTCCCCCCCCTCTGTTGGAAGTGTCAGTTTTAACAAAACATTTTTGGGGCCAGAGGGTCAACTGTCACTATTCCTGGCTGAATCCAGGGGGATTACTCCGCTTTCCCCGCAATAAAGATATGTTCTGCCTTAAGTTTAGCTCAGATGCTGAACAGGTCTCCTCTGCCGCTGTGGGTTATGGCAGATATCTGGTGCTGTTACAGAGCTGTTTATTGGAAACCGAAGACTACTCAGGACTTGGAGCCGATCTTGAAATTGTGCTGAATGCCAGCGAAGGCGGCAACTTAACTCCTGTCGAGTCAGATTGAGGATGAGAGACTGGAGCCTGCATTCCTTGACATGAAGATGACTCACTGGTAGTGGTGAGATCAGACTCTTCCATAAGAGATGGTGGTCGACTTGGCAACACTTAGTCAACATGTCTCCACCAGGTGAGATCATTTGCTGTTCTGGTCTGTATAGATAGATTTTTGAACAGTAAAGGAATTAAGGGTTATGGTGAGCAGGCAGGTAAGTGGATCCGAGTCCATGAAGAAAGATCAGCCAGGATCTTATTGAATGGCAAAGCAGGCTCGAGGGGCCAGATGGCCTACTCCTGTTTCTAGTTCTTATTATGAAACACGATTGTCTGAACAGGCACAGTAGCAGGAAGCGGTTTAGCTTCAGTAGCACAGTTACAAACTAGAATATCTTGTCCAGAACAGAAAATTCTTGGCCTTGTTCTGTGTTCATTTCTCCACAACTTGTTGGCCGGAATTTTATCAGCACACCCTAATTCCGGGGGCGGGTGATGCCATCCCATCGTCAGGAATAGGGGAGACATTTTAGTATGTCACTGGAAATGTGTTCAGAATAGAGGAATGTCCTTATGCTAATCTTTTGGATCCACAGCTTCTTTGGAGGAGATTCCCCAAGTCCACTTGACCGTGCATGCAGAACTGTTTTCTAACAATTCCCTGAAACCAGGTTCATTTTTCTTTTGAAGGCTACAGGCCCTTGATCTGGATTCTCCCGACATCGGAAATAATTGTGCCTTGCCTATCTCTGATGTTTGAGTAGGGGATAGATTCCCAACTGTTAAACTTCCATGCAGTTCTTTAATGATGAGAAATGGTCACTTAAGCCAAGTCCTTGTCCTCTGGCACTATTTGCTTTGCTGACATTACATCTTCGCAAGAGAGGAGATGATAGCAAAGCACAAACTTGGAAAAAAATAATTGTTGAGATTGTGAAGAAAGATGTAGACTATCAGGGCTCCTGCATTTTTGAAATTAGTTACCTGTATCACACCTTATATTTTCTGGATTTTTATGTCCCTAATGTATGCATGCAGAAGGTGACTTCATAGGCAGCCATTTCTTTTAATTACCTATTGGCTACTGCTCCTTTAGAATGCACATTCATCATGATTTGGGATTTATGGGTAGCAGAGATTACTTACAAATTCGAAAACTCCTCAATCATTGATAATGGCTTCCAGTGCTATGTAAATCACGTAGCTTGTAGCTTGAGGAGGATTTGTCTCTAAGCACATTTCTAATGGACCAGAGGGTATAAAATTCTATTTCAAATGGGCATTATCGTCATTAATATTTAATGCATTCAAGGCCTTCTCATGCCTTTTTAGTTGTTTTATTTTGCCTACCTCCACGATCAGAACATTATCCTCGGGTAAGCCAAGAACTTGCAGCAATAGAGTGTAAAGTTGATTTAACATCCCAGGGTAGATTTAATGCATGACATTAACAGCGTAGGAAATTGGGATCATTGGACATTAAGTCCACTTGTTTAGCAGGTTGTTTGTATGATATTGAGCTGTTTATCTCTGCCAAAGTTGTATGATAGTGAACAGTGCTGCATGGCTTGCTAGTCAGAAGCAGGCTTGTGAAATTTCTTGATGTAAGCAAAATCATAATCTTACTGAGTACACTAAAGAGCATGTGCATATTGACCTGACTACATATTATATATTTCAGAAGATTTAGATTTTGGACGACCTAAATCCAAATTTGAACCCTGATGAAGGAGCAGCACTCCGAAAGATCATGATTCTAAATAAACCTGACGGACTTTAACCTAGCATTGTGAGACTTTGTACAGATTAATCTTGTTATTTAATAGGTTTCTTAATTTGTTGTTATGGAGGTGGGGGGGGCAGGGGAGGAGTTAAGTTACGTAGACTGGCATGGAAAAGGCAAATTGAATAAATGTTAAGATAATATTTTCATTTGGATTGCTTTGAACAAGTTTTCTCACTGAAATTATTTAGTAGGAAACTTGACCACAATTAAGTTAGCAGACAAGAGGCTTGGAGAGTGATAATTGTCTTAGTTAAATTTGTTCACGGAATCACACAGGAGCATGGAATTATCTTCCTTCTGTTGCTGCTCCAATTTATTCAGCTATATCTGAATAACTGAAGTATGCAATTCCAAATCCTACTTCAAAAGGAAAACTTCCTATTTTCTTTAAAAAAAAGCAATTTTCATGCAATTTCTGCAGTGCAGACAGAGATCATTGGGCCCATTGAGCCTATGCCAACAATCCCACCCAGGCCCACTCCTGTAAACTGGGATATTTACCCTACTACTCCCCTGGATTCTAAGGGGCAATTTAACAATCAGCTTAATCCACACACCTTTGGAACATGGGAGGAAACTGGATCACCTGGAGGAAACCCACACAGAAATGGAAAAAACATGCAAACTCCACACTGACTAGCAATCAAGGCTGGAATTGAACCCAGATCCCTGGAGCTGTAAGGTAGCAGTGCCAACCACTGTGCTGCCCAGCAAATTGCCAATTGGAACCATTTGGACAATGGCACTGTACCATTATCACCCATTTGCGCTCATTACAACCCGTTTGCACTCATTACAACTGTTGTCATGTTCTTCAAGGTCTTTAGTAGGGTGGTGCAGGCACTCCCACCTGTCTCAGTTAGGAACCTACTTTTGAGGTGTAGATTGCGGTATCAGGCATGGAGTGTTTTAATTATTGGCCCTAAGAGGTAAGAGGCTAACCTGAGTGTGACCAAGAGGAATATTAAAGTAAATGAGACCTGGTTCTCACAATGGCTTGGCCCTTTTTGCAAGTAATTCTGGTGGGCTATGCCTTTGCTCCTCCCATCATTTGCCCCACAATTACCTAATGTGAAAATTAAGCACAGAGGGAGTCTAAAACCCAAAAACAAAGTTGAATTACAGTATTTCAGTTACTGGAAAAATATTTTATAGAATCCCGACTGTACAGAAGGAGGCTGTTTGGCCCATCGAGCCTACACTGACAACAATCCCACACATTTACCCTGCTAATCCCTCTAACCTACGCATCCCGGGACACTAAGGAGCAAGTTAGTATGGCCACTCTACCTAACCAGCACACCTTTGGACTGTGGGAGGAAACTGGAGCACCTGGAGGAAACCCACGCAGACACAAGGAGAATGTACAAACTCCGCACAGAGAGTGAACCGAGCTGGAAATTGAATCAGGGTCCTTGGCACTGTGAGGCAGCAGTGCTAACCACTGTGCCACCAATCAGTTTTTTGCTCATGTGTTATCTTCAATTTTCACGTGGCAAGGATGTGTCTAGCTGTGAGCAGTGTGGGGATTGTTGCCTTTGATGGTACAGGGGCCAGTGTATAAAGCAAAGGAGACTTCTGCTTGTGTATAATCCTGTAAGCCAGTTTGTAACTATTAATGGAGGCCTGCCACATTTAATCCATAGCCTGCCTGACTAACAAAAGACAGGTTTGCATTTATGGCATGTTGACATCCTCAGGGTTTCCCAAAACATTTTGCAACCAATTACATACCATTGAAGTGTAATTACTTGTTATATAGTATACGTGACAGCCATAATCGCTCTGAGCGAACTCTCACATACAGCAATGAGATGAGCAAAATGACCAGTTCAGCCATTTTCATAGAATCCCTACATTCTAGAAAGAGGCCATTAAGCCCATCGAGTCTGCACCAACTTCCCAACAGATCATCCCACCCAAGCTCTATAGGTATTTGCCCCGCTAATCCCCCCCTCCCCCCCAAATCTACACATCCTGGGACACTAAGGGAGGGATTCACGACTGTACTTGTTCCAAATCTGGAAATTTCTGCCTGAGGTCAATGGATTTTTTCATGGTCTGTGTCCCACCCACTACGATTTCTGTGGCAGGCAAGATGGCAAAATTCTAGCCGAAGAAACAATTTTACTACGGCCAACCCACCTAACCTGTGCTTATTTGGACTGTGGGTGGAAACTGGAGCAAACTCAAACATGGCACAGGTTTAAAGGTGCGAGGGGCAAGGTTTAAAGGAGATTTACGAGGCAGATTTTTTACCTGCTGATATGGTAATGACTTTTAAGGGCCGTCATGACAAACACATGAATAGGATGGGGATAGAGCGATATGGTCCCCGGAAGGGCAGGTGGTTTTAGTTACGTCGGGCAACATGGTCGGTGCAGATTTGGAGGGCTGAATGTTCCTGTGCTGTAATTTTCTTTGTCCTACGTATGGGGACAATGTGCAAATTACACGCACACGACCAAAATTGAACCTGGGTCCCTGGCATTGAGAGGCAGCAGTGCTAACCACCATGCCATTTTTTAGGTGTTGGTTGAGGGACCAAAGTAATGCAGAACACTGAGGCTGACTCACCAACTCTACATGGATCAGTGCCACAGGACCTTTTGCATCTGACCATGAGGAAAGGTAAAACTTCAATTATACATCTCATTCAAAAGGTGACCTCAGGCAGTGCAGCACTAACTCCATCTCATGCTAAAGTGGGGAGAGAAGATCAACCCACCAAGACGCATCCCAATTTAAATGAGAAGATATTAAAATTCTTTTCCGCTTTGGGTTAAGCAAAACATAAAATTATTTATTCCTCAGTTGATCATTTTAAATCTGAGAATGATAGATATTTGTTCAAAGGTATGAAGGGATTATAGGCATGGATCTGTATAGGAAGCTCCAACAACACTCAGGGAACTTGACAAATCCAGGACAAAGTTTGATTGGTACCCCAGCCACAAACAGTTACTTTCTCCATCATGAATACATAGTGGCAACAGTGTTTACCATCTACAGGATTCTCCGCAGGAATTCACCAAGGTGCAGAAAGCACCTTCAGACCCATGACCACTACTATCAAGAAGGATAAGAGCAGCAGATACCTAGGAACATCACCTGGAGGTTCCCCTCCAACACACCGACATGACTTGGAAATATATTGCTATTCCTTCACTGCCAAAATCCTGGAATTCTCTACTTTACAGCATTGTAGGTGTACCTACACCTCAGGAATTTCAGTGGTTCAAGAAGGTACCTCACCATCACCTTCTCAAGGACAAGGAGGGAAGAGCAGTAAATGTTGGTGTACCCAGCAATGCCCACATCCCAGAAATTAATGGAAAAGGAAATAGAGATATAGCATAGTTCAGCCATGATCTCCGAGTGGTGGAATATGCTTGAGGCGTTGAATTGCCTACTTCTGCCCATATGTTCAAACCATTTAAACGGCTTCAATGTGTAAAAATTGAGTCACTGGTATTCTAGGACACAAAATATTTAATGCTACACTGGGCAGCACAGTGGCACGTGGTTAGCACTGCTGCCTCACAATGCCAGGGATCCTGGTTCAATTCCAGCCTCGGGTGACTGTCTATGTGCAGTCTGCACATTCTCCCCATGACTGCGTGGGTTTCTTCCAGGTGCTCCAGTTCCCTCCCAAAAATCCAACAAAGGGCAGGTTAGGTTGATTGGCCATGCTAAATTGACCTTAATGTCACAGGGATTAGCAGGGTAAATGTAGGGTTGTGGGAATAGGGTTGAGGAGCGATTGTGGTCGGTGCAGACTTAATGGCCTCCTTCTGCACTGTAGGGATTCTATAATTCAAAACAGGTGTTATGACATTGTTGCCCTCCCAACCATCATACTGAAACAATGATCTGTCTTTTAAGATCCTTTCATTTTTCCATCTTTTGTACACTAAGAGAAATTGTAGCCTTATCTGACAGCACAAATGGAAACTTCAGTTCTACTGCCTGAATTTTGATATGTAACAATTTAAAAATAAGACAAATGGTCTCCTGTCTCTACAAAGTGCAATTTCATTCTTGAGCGTATAAAAATACAGCACTGTGCCCGACTACAAGGTTGGAATTCATTCCAGCTCAAATCAAATGTTGAGACATTGGAAGAAGAGATATTTTGCTCTTTGCTGATGGGCCAACACTTTTCACTCATGCAAACCTGTGAGCTCTTAACTAAATTTACTTGGCATGGAATTGTTCTAGATAACTGAATTGTCCTCTTTGTTGCTTATTCAAAGAAAAATATTGTACAGTCATGTCACATGTTGTGGATAAAATGGAGAGAGTTCGACAAGAGTGATAACAGAGAAATGCGAACTATTATCACAACTGTCAAAACTTCTGTTTGCAAGAACGCCACATGGGATAGACTGAATAGCATTTTCTCATTCCATGTTTTATCTTCCTGCAAAAGCCTCTTGGGAAACGTCCAGATTGGCTCAGGGTATTTGGATTGTATAATAACATAATGCCTATGCATTGCAATCTCAAAGGATTGAAACATTTATGAGAGCTTGTTCACAAAGGGGCAGCAATATCACAGAACTAAGAGTCCAGACACCCAGGGTAATGCTTAGGGGACCTGGATTTGAATCCCACCAGGCAGATGGTGGAATCTGAATTCAAGGAAAATCTGGAATCAGTGATGACCATGAAATGATTGTAATAAAAAGCCCATCTGGTTCACTAATAGGAGGGAAATCAGCAACGTGGTTGATTTTTAAATGCTCGCCGAAACGGCATAGCAAGCCTTTCAGTCAAGGGTGTATAAGAAGAAATTTTAAAAATGCAGCAAGGTTATGTAAGTTACAAATTACCTCTGTCCAAACCCCATCACAACGCTGCTATGATTTTTCTTCTGTCTGCAATGTTGGATTTTTTGTAAAGCAAAAATATCCTCCCCCGCCTCCTTTCTCACTTGCACTGCAAAGATTATCTTCTGCTATTTTCTGAAACCGCTCTTTCAGCAGTCGGGTGGCAGCAATCCACAATGCCAAATCGCTTAATAGATGGGATCTTTTACTTGTTGAGGTAAGCCCTAAGAAAAACCTTTATTGGCCAGTTTCTGCGATATACTGTGATCTTCCATCTGACATCTTCCCAAACTCTCATCCATTCTTGTCTTTTTCTCCATGATGTATCGGATGAGTACATATTAAGAATTTCTGGAAGATGGGATTATAGAGTAATTAATTTAATTACTCGGGGAGGTGACAGCCTAATGGTATTATCGTTAGACTATTAATCTAGAAACTCAGCTAATGTTCTGGTGACCCACATTCAAATCGCACCACAGCAGATGGTGGAATTTGAATTCAATAAAAAAAAAATCTGGAAGTAAGAATCTACTGACAGCCATGAAACCATTGTCAATTGTTGGAAAAATCCATCTGGTTCACTAATGTCCTTTAGGGAAGGAAATCTGCTGTCCTTACCTAGTCATAGCATCATAAAGCTTTACAGCATGGAAACAGGCCCTTCGACCCAACTTGTCCATCCTTTTTTTAAAACTCTTAAATTAATCCCAATTGCCCGCACTTGGCCCATATCGCTCTATCTTACCCATGTAACTGTCTAAATGCTTTTTAAAAGACAAAATTGTACCCACCTCTACTACTACCTCTAGCAGCTTGTTCCAGACACTCACCATCCTCTGAAAAAAAAAAATTGCCCTTCTGGACACTTTTGTATTTCTCCCCTCTCACCTTTGTGTAGGCTACATGGCCTGGCCTACATGTGACTCCAGAGGCAATGTGGTTGACTCTCAATTGCCCTCTAAGGGCAACAAATGCTGGCCAGCCAGCAATGCCATAATACCATGAATGAATAAAAAAATATTTAAAAATTGCAACCTATTGAATAAATCGACATGGACTGATTTGGGATCGGCATAGATCAAAACCAATGCTTCTGCAGATCAAACTAAAGTTAACAACATGAGGCAATGTGATTTATTGTATTTCTGTTCAGTGTTTGCTAATTTCCAGTGACCTACCCTTTTCCTTATTGTTTCTTGATGCATCAACTGGAGCTAAATAAAGCTTTTACACAATCGCCTGTGTCAAATGTTAGACTACTTGTATTTACACAGTTCCTTTTGGTTGATTCAGGAGTCGTGTCAAACAATTTATAATTAGTTTTATTGTTCTGGGTTTATTGGTTTATCATTACTTTGCAAGATCAAAAGTTGAAAGTAATAATGTGGCTTAATCTTCCCCCATTTTGTTTTTTGATGTTGGTACAATCAGTATCTTCTTTTTAAATAAATCACTGAGGAATATAATTAACATTCTTTCTGTCCTTCTGTTTAGATTACCTGCAATTGTTTTTGAGTTCATATGACCCATTACCGAGGATGCTGGTTAGTGAAGTTAACAGGTGGGGTTACTGAATTGCAGGTGGACGTTAAGTATGCAAGTTAATGACTAATTTTTGCTGATGTGGTTCAAGCTCCTTCTACTCCAAGCAAGGCCTCGCTGATCCCTGACTATTTATACAGGATTACACCAGAAATGATGCCACAGAGGAATTCCAAGGTTCATGGGCACAGCTGCTCAAATAATCTCTGAATGCATCACTGCTTGGTACAGCTCCTGAGCTGACCAAGACTGCAAGAAATGACTCAGGGTTGTGAACAAAGTCCAGACAATCACACAAACCAGCCTTCCATCCATTTCCCAAAAAAGAGAAAATGCTGGAAAATCTCAGCAGGTTTGGCAGCACCTGTAAGGAGAGAAAAGAGCTGACGTTGAGTCCAGGTGATCCTTTGTCAAAGCTTCAACAAAGTCAATTCTTTTCTCTCCATAAGACATACAAGCAGAATTAGGCCACTCGGCCCATCGAGTCTGTTCTGCTATTCAATCATTACTATTATTTTTCTCATCCCTATTCTCCTGCCTTTTCCTCATAACCCCTAACATTATTAATCACAAACCTATACCTCTCTCTCTCTCAAAGACGCTCCACAGCCTTCTATGGCAAAGAGTTCCACAAATTCACTACTCTCCAGCTGAAGAAATTCCTCCTTGTCACTGTTTGAAAGGATCATCCCTTTAGCCTCAGGTTTTGCCCTCTGGTTCTAGTTTTTCCTCCTAGTAGAAACATCCTCTCCACATCCACCCTATTCATCTCCTTACAGATGCTGCCAGACCTGCTGAGATTTTCCAGCATTTTTTCTTTTGGTTTCAAATTCCAGCATCCGCAGTAACTTGCTTTTATCCCATCCATTTCCCACTGCCTTGGAAAAGCAGCCAGCATAAATCAAGGACCTCAAGCATTCCGGAAATACTCTCTTCTATCTCCTCCTGTTGGGGACAAAAGTCTGAGGTCATGTACCAACTGACTCAAGAACAGCTTCTTCCCTGCTGCCATCAGACATTTGAATGAACTTACCTTATTTAAGTTGATTTTTCTCTACACTCTAGCTATGACTGTAACACTACATTCTGCCCTTTTTCCTTTCCTTCTCTATTGTTATGGTTCAGGTCATAAACTCCAAAGTATTTTATGACCTGGATCATAAGTTTTGCCCCTTGAATTTGGCTAGGATAAACATGCTATATTTCACTTTAGCTAAGATTCAAATGACTCACTCGGGAGCTTTTATCAAAGTTTATTTAAGAATATAGTTAACACATATCGAAATAAAATTAGCAATAAATTTTATCAATTACAAACAAATAACAAACTCAACCATGATAATGTATAACCTTTAACCAAGATATTTAAGACATTCCAATCAAACCAATCACTTAAACAAAGGTTTGACACAGCAAAGACTACTGCTCACATGATACTGGAGCTGAGTCCTTTGGATGAATACTGTAGTCCTCCGCCTGCACTCAGAACAGTTTGAAGCCAAAACAGCTTTCCAAAACACCAGGGAGAAACTCTGGTCAAGTCACCACAGCAGATTTTCTGCTGCAGGAAGGCAAGAAGCCTTGCTTTCAGCTAACCAACAGAATGTCCCAAAACCAGGGAGAAAAAGAGAGAGAGAGAGAGAGACTTTTTCCCAGCTTGATGCCCCTGAACTAAAACTAAAACCTGAAGCTCAGAACTGAAAATGCAAGAGCTTCTGTCACCTGACCTGCAAATGTTCCTCCTCCTGACAATGCAGGGTCAAAACTAATTCCCAAAATAAAAACAAACAATCCTCATTTAGGCCACTTAAGGAGCAATAACTAGGCTCCTCGTAAACAGCTTGACAACAATGACATCAACTAAGGTTGAGAGTTGCAGAGAACATGATATTTAAAAAAAGCCTTAAATATCAAGACTTTTGATATTTAAATATCAAAATTTCTTAATGTCACACTATGAATGGTGTGCTTTATCTGTACAGTGCGCAAGAAACAATACTTTTCACTGTTTCCTTACACGTGTGACAATAGATCAAATCAAATATCTTAGTAGTAAACCATGGTGATCAGAATGTTGTATTTTCCATTCTTGGCCAACACTTCTTACAGTTGGAAACTATGCCCATGGTTAATAACTGGGCACGATGGTAATGACATGTACCCGATTTTGATTACTGTTTTGCTGCAAGTGTGCGTGTGCATGATCTTTTGATTATTTTTCATAAGGATTTAAGTAGTAATTATTTCTAATGCCAAGTTTTTAAAGGCACAGTGCATGTTAACCTACGTAAAGAAAGGCACCGAAACACAAAGTGAGTTAGCTGTCAAAGGGCCTGTAAATAACAAGCATTTTGCCAATCTCTAAGTGATAAACACCTCACAGCCATTTACTATGAACAGAAGGAAGATGATTGTATTTACATAGAACATTTTTCATTACCTCTGGATTCTCAACAACACAAGAAATAGGAGCAAGAGGAGACCGTTGAATCCCATCAAGCCTGCTGAATACAACCATGACTGACAAAGATCTGATGCTAGTCATCCAGACTTGAAACTATTCTCTCTTCACAGATGCTGTCAGACCTGTTGAGATTTTCCAGCATTTTCTGTTTTCAATCATGACTGATCTTAGGCTTCAACTCCAACTTCCTACCCCTTCCCATTTCCCTGATACCTAGAGGTACTCTACAGCCAATGAAGTACTACTGAAGTGTTGTCATTGTAGAAAGAGCAGCAGCCAACTTGTACCAAGTGTGTTCCCGCAAACAGCAATGTGATCACATTCTTTGTCTAATCTGTTTTAGATATAATGTTTGATAAACATGCTTCAAGACACCATGGAGAAACTCCGCTGCTTTTCTTTGAATAGTGCAATGTGCACTACCTGAGAGGTTAGATGGGATTTAACACCTCACCCATGGCACATTTCAAATAGTGCCACACTACTTTAGTACTGTATTCAAATGCCAACTTAGATTTTGTGCTCAAGTCCCTGTAGTGATTTGATTTATTATTGTCACATGTATTGGGATATAATTTTTTGCACGCTATATACAAAGCATACCATTCATAGAGAAGGAAAGGAGAGAGAGTGCAAAATGTAGTGGTGCAGTCATAGCTAGGGTGTAAAGAAAGGTCAACTTAACGTGAGGTTCAAAAGTCCGATGGCAACAGGGAAGAAGCTGTTCTCGAGTTGGTTGGTACATGACTTCAGACTTTTATACCTTTTCCCCAACGGAAGAAGGTGGAAGAGAGAATGTCCGGGGTGTGTGGGGTCTTTAATTATGCTGCCTGCTTTTCTGAGGCAGCAGGAAGTGTAGACAGAGTCAATGGATGGGAGGCTGGTTTGCATGATGGATTAGGTGAGTCACAAATAACCTGAAACTAAAGGCAAACACACAGACACAGGCAGCCACCTCAATGAAACAGTGTGGTGACAAAAGTGCAAGTGGGCCTGAGTGTCTTGGAGATTATTTTTGAGAGAGTCATGATCTGAATGTTCATTAATTAGATAAAGATGAGTTGTACTACTTAAACTGTGAATTTGATCATAATGGTTGTTCGGTACTTTCATCGGTCTGTCAAATGAAGAAACATGTTGATTAATTTGACAAACATTAACTTAACTGTTTACTTGATCAACCTTCAGAGAGATTAAAGAAATTTACATGCAGGAGGTACAAATACCTCACTCAGTTCACAAGGGCAATCTCTGGATATACGCCAAAGTGATGCCCTTGTGCAAGTAAGTGGGGCAGCATAAACCAACTCCCAGAGTATTTTTAGAATGGTTATTGGAATGACTGATGTCCTTGACCTCAAGAAGGCATCTGCTCTGGACCCAACTTTGTAATACTGGATATTGATAAGAACCAAAATGGACTCAACTGTGAGTTCCAGTGCTTATCAACATTTACTGACTTCACTTACAAAATAGAAAACAATACAGAAAAGGAACAGGCCGTAAGAACTAGGAGCAGGAGTAGGCCATCTGGCCCCTCGAGCCTGCTCCGCCATTCAATACAATCATGGCTGATCTTTTTGTGGGCTCAGCTCCACTTACCCGGCCCACTCACCATAACCCTCAATTCCTTTACCGTTCAAAAATCTGTCCACCTTTGCCTTAAAAACATTCAATGAGCCTCAACTGCTTCACTGGGCAGGGAATTCCACAGAATCACAACTTTTTCAGTGAAGAAGTTCCTCCTCAACTCAGTCCTAAATCTGCTCCCCCTTATTTTGAGGCTATGCCCCCTTCTTCTAGTTTCACCTGCCAGTGGAAACATCTTCCCTGCTTCTTTCTCATCTATTCCCTTCATAATTTGATATGTTTCTATAAAGATCGCCCCGCATTCTTCCAAGTTCCAATGAATATAGTCCCAGTTTACTCAACCTCTCCTCATAAGCCAACTGTCAACTTCTTAGGCTCACCAAGCCTGCACCAATTCCTAATCCTTACTTAGGCCCATTACTTACTGCCCATACATGGTTTTTATCCCTCCTTTCGTGTGTCTATCCATATACGTCTTGAATGTTGCTAACATGCCTGCTTCTATCATCTCTACTGGCATTGCAATCCAGATACCCAGCACCCTCTTGGTGCCTTTTTTTTTAAAAAGCATAAACTCCCTAGAGTGCAGAAGAGACCATTCAGCCCATCAAGTCTGCACCAACACTCTGAGGAGCTTCCTACCCAGGCCCTCTCTCCCACATGTGAAAAGGTTTCCCCACACACCTTCCCCCCCCCTCAACTTGAACCTGTAACCGTTTCACCCTGGAAAAAAGTCTTTGACTATCCACCCTCTCGTGATTTTATAGAGTTCTAACATTAGAAAGGAACCTTCTGGCCAGGCCAAGAATAAATTATTTCAATGCTTAAAAACACAATTTGCAACAAGAGGACCATTGAGCATGACTCTCAGTTAAGATGGAGATTTATACTTTGATTTCCAACATCTCCCCTTTTCACAAAGCTGGGTCTACACCCATGCGTGGAATCCGTCAGCCAGTTTGTGATGGGTTTTTTGATCCGAGTGCCAAATTCTGTTTATTTAAACTGGAAGTTTCATTGAACCGACAGCTAAACTATCAGTGATGTACACTGACCTTGCCGAAAAGTCTAAGTGCAATCAATTTTGTATAATTATAATTTATTCTATAGATGTGATCTAAATGCTGATCCTTTAAACAGAAATTACCCCATGATTAAAAGTCAGCAAAAGTTATTCATGCTTTTGAAATATTAAGGGTCAACAATAGAGGGCGTGTGTAAGAATTCATTTCAGGACATTGTTAAAATTCCTCCAGTGTAGCACGATGATATTACTGAGGATGATAAATTTCAGCTATCTCTTTGATCACAGGCATAGCTTGGGAAAGACAAGATTCCCTTTGTACCAAGTCCCCCTCCTTCACATTCTTGTTTCTTATTCAGTAGCTTTCCACTTTTATCTTTATGTCCACCATTGACAGAAGAACACCTCAAAGAATCCCTACAGTACAGAAGGAGGCCATTCAGCCCATTGAGCCTGCATTGACAACAATCCCACCAAGGTTCTATCCCATGTATTTACCCTGCTAATCCCCCTGACATTAATGGTCTGTGTGTACACTTCCCACTGCAGCAGAAAAGCAGCCAGCATAAGCCCCACGCACCCCAGACATACCCTCTCCCATCTTCCATTGGGAAAAAGATACAAAACATCTGAGGTCATGTACAACTGACTCGAGAACTGCTTCTTCCCTGCTGCCATCAGACATTTTAATGGACCCATCTTATATTAAGTTGATCTTTCTCTACACCCTAGCTATGACTATTACATTATATTCTGTACCCTCTCCTTTCCTTCTGAGCTTTGTCTGTATAGCACACAAAAAAAAACACTTTTTACTGTATACTTATACTTGTGACAATAATGAATCAAAAATAAATTTATCATGGCCAATCAACCTAACCCGCACATTATTGGACTGTGGGAGGAATCCAGAGCATCCCTACGCAGACACTGGGGGAACGTGGAGACGCCACACAGATAGTGACCTGAGGCAGAATCGAACCAGGGTCCCTAGCGCTGTGATGCAGTAGTGCTAACCACGTGCCACCTACTCTTCAATCGTGACAGAATTTGACTTCCAATCCCACCAAAATTGTCAAAGAACTTCCTACAAATTGTAGAAAAAGCTTTAACAATATTTATTCCTCCTCATTTCTTTCTCCCCCTACCCAATCATTACCTGAAGGTACTGTCTCATTCCACGTGATTGCAACGGTACCTCCAGTAATTGGCCTAAATGGCAATTCCATCTCAATGAATTTGGTTCATTAATGTTAGGCTTTCAATCATTTATATCTCCAGAAATAAGCTGAACCTCTCCTGGGCTGCTGTTCAAAACAGGTGCTTGGCAGTAGGGGGGGGTCACAGTATAGCAACTGGGAATGAGAATCGTTACCACTTTGCCCCTGTGGCTCAAAGAAACTGTGGCCAAATCGTCTGACTGAAGTCAGGTCATTCGGTATACATCTGGGCTCTTTTCTAGTCTATACAGTTTTATAGTTGATCAGACTGGAGCGGAAGATTCTCAGCTTTGTTCAGGCATCAATTCATTCTATTTGCATTATCAATGAATAATTATTAATATATTCAGCCGACATCGTGTTTTTATTCCCTTATTTTGCTGAAAATCTACTTTGATGTATAATAGAACAAAGTTCTTAGCTGAGAATTCATGTCGTATTTTAACTACCATTTATCTTGTTCATTAGAATTCCTATCAGAAACGTCAGACTAATCCACGCTGTAGTGCATTACTATGGGAACGATACTCGCCTTTGAGTGGTAACCAATTCTGTGTAACAAACTGCAAGGGATTGTGTAGGTATATCAATATTTGATTAGCTAGGAAAGTGAAATACTAGTTACCAAGGGCTGACCCAGAACTATAAAAGCATTCAGTGAGCTAGCAAGCCAACAGGGGTGGCAGGGAACTCTTCTGTAACAAACTATTCTGTAATAATACTGTTATCATAGCTGGAAGAGAGTTTATGTGATCAGAAATAAACAAAAGGCTTTGATGAAATATGTGCTGATGCATTTGAGGTGGGGGGGGGGGGGGAGCAGAAATTGATAAGACACTAATAGTTTTGAAACATTTTGGAAGTCAATCATCTCCTTTAGGCAGGACAGCGATTTTTCTGATGGATGTCCTAGTGTGACCAGGGGGTGGTGGCAAGGTTGGAGGTGGTGGTGGGGGGCGGGGGGGTGCGCGGGGTGGCAGGGGCTGATTACTATCGGTTTGTGAATGCCTAGGGCAGGAGTCACCTGTAGGAGCACTATGTTCTGCACCCATGGCATTGGCCTGTCCTTCCAACATGTTCCTCTGGTTGTGCAGTTTGTCACGTTGCCCTTGCCATCCTGCCCATTCCTCCACTCTATAAGCTATTCCCACACTAACGTTCCTGTATGTATTTCTATATCTCATGGATTGCTGTCACTACAGCTCCCATTGTTCTTGTGTTAACATGAGTCTTGCTATTTAATAATTTTCTGTTCTCCAATGAAGCACTTTGCAGCTTAATGGATCCTCCCTCCCCTTCCACTTGTACAGCTCATGTTTAAATACTATTTTTCTGTAATATCACCAGGTTGCTACGAGCAACATAGCCCAGTCCATCACACAAACTAGTCTCTGCCTCATTGCCTCTATCCACACTTCCCGCTGGCTCGGAAAAGCACTCAGGCTTTAATCTTCAACCCACCGCCAATGCACTCATCCTTCCAGTACGTTCGCAATGACTCTCAGCATCTTTTACAGGATAACCATGATTATATCACAGCTTGATATGGCTCCCACTCTGACCCGCAATAAACTATAAAGGGTCCTTCACACAAACCGCTGCCTCAGAAAAGCAGGCAGCATAATTAAGGACCACATTCTCTCTTCCACCATCTTCCATCAGGAAAGATACAAAAGCCTGAGGTCACGTATCAACTGGATCAAGAACAGCATCTGCACTGCTGCCAGACTTCTGAATGGACCTAAGTTGCCCCTTTTCTAGCTGTGACAGTAACATTACATTTCTACACCCTCTCCTTCTCCCCTTTGTGTTCTGTGAACAGTATGCTTTGTATAGCATGCAAGAAACAGTACTTTTCACTGTATCTCACTACATGACATAAATCACAAAACAAATCAAAAACTCATTAGCATGTCTGTTCTTGCTACAGATGTTGCCTGACCTGAATGTTACTGTATGTGTTTCATATTTTGCAGTGTGAGTACTTTGCCTTTAACCTGGATTTATTCTAGAATAGCTGACAGAATGGACTCACCACTAATTTATCCAGATGAGTCCATTAACAGATTCAGATCCAGATTGACATGGTGAGGGATGCATACTAGTGGTGAGAGGGCAGGTTACATCTAAATCAGATTAGATCTGAAAGAGATGAGAGCAATAAAGAGGGGGAAATCTCACAATTAGGGCACAACATTTCTGGTCAATGTACTTGAACCCATTTGACAGCCTTTTCCAAGTCTAAAGGAACAATGGTCTAAGAAAACATGGGAAAAGAATAAAAATAAAGCTGCAGACATATGACTATGAACAAGTGTTTGATAGTTCCTGAAATGAGGTAGTGCTCTATGAGGTGCCTGTGCAAGGATTACTCTCAACATTTCCATAAGGGAATGGGCACTGATTACTTGTCCTTGATCTTGGTAAAGCACTTTCAGCACCAGAATGGAAAACAGACATCGCATTCCTTGACTTTTATCCCTCTATCACTGCAGCTATGCCTTTAGTCAGCCCTAAGCTCTGGGTTTCCCTACCTTAAACCTCTCCTCTGGATCTCTCCTTTCAGAAGTTCATTGATAGGCAGAATAGGCTCACACACCCTCTCCACAGCAGGCTAGTAGACAGAGGACCACAGAATTGAGTATCTGCTGCCTTCCTTATCTCCCAATTAAGCTGGGGGAATGTTAAGGATAGTGTTCTCACCTGGAGGCCAGATAAAGCTCCTAAATGGCCACTTAACTAATTGCCACTTAAAGGCCTCATGCAGTCACTACTGACATTCAACCAATGGAAGGGTTGGAGTGATAGAGGGGTTCCTCTGCCACCTCTGGAGGCTACCCATTAAAAACTGGTGGCCTTCTTGTTAGCTCAGGCCATGGGGCCATTCAGCTGCTGATCAAACATCCAATGGCACACAGAGGGCAATCTCAACTGCAAGATTTCCCCTGTCCTTGACAACTGACCTTCCCCCACTCTCCTTTCCCTTCACTGACTGGCCATGGGGAGGCTGAACCCTCTACCTATAACCAGTGCCCTCCTCCATCATGGCTGGTCTATGGGGGACTGCTGTAATACCAGCAGTGGCCAGAACTCCCAGTGGCACTGCTGAGACCAAAAAGCCTGTCAGCTTCTGATTGGCCAGTGGCTGTTGGAGATGGGCTTTTCATCAAAGAAGAAGTTGGAAATCAATTTCATTACTTAGAGACAAGTATAAGGTTTAACTGCAAATATGACCGATTATCCTGGAAGACCCAACAGCATGAGGCCTGCTATGAGGTGCCTGTGCAAGGGTTACTTTCAACATTTCCGTGAGGGAATGGGCACTGACTACCTGTCCTTTATGTTGGTAAAGCACTTTCAGCACCAGGATGGAAAGCCACCTAACTACCTGATTGCCCTTGAGTTCCATCAGGGTTTACAAAACTAAGCGTGGTGGGGTCATCCTCAGCTTTTATGCCATGGCCATGAAATTTAGCCCTACATTTTTAGGCTTTTCCCCACCAATCCAAATATTTCCTTGCATAGCTTGGTGTGAAATTCTGTTTGATAAGCAGTCCTGTGAGGCCCCCGAGGACATTTTAGTGGGTTAAATACCCTATATAAATTCAACTGGCGATGCTCCTCTGGTTAGAGCACCTAGTTTACCTGTTCTTTCTTTGCAGTGCTCTAAGCAGAGGGACTGCCTCAGGGTTACTTTATTGGCCACCTGAACCCATCCAGGGCCAATTTTATGTTCCAGCGCTAAGTTGAAAATGAACTCCTTCAAGACAGCAACAATTGCCTTTTACATCATTTTTTTATACATTTGTGGAACATGGGTGTCACTGGCTGGCCCGCATTTATTGCCCATCCCTACTTGCCCTTGGAGGGAAGTTGAGAGCCAGCCACATTGCTGTGGCTCTGGAATCACATGTAGGCTAGACCAGGTAAGGACAGCAGATTTCCTTCCCCAAAGGGACATTAGTGAACCAGATAGGTTTGTCCGACAATGGTTTCATGGTCATTCCAGATATTTTTTCTGTAGATAGTAGATTCCAGATACTTTTTATTGGATTCAAATTCCACCAGCTGCCGTGGTGGGATTCGAATCCGAGTCCCCAGAACATTGGCTGAGTTTCTAGATTAATAGCGTAGCGATAATACCACTAGTCCATTGCCTGTCCTTTCCCTTGCTGCAGCTCCTCTGCTGAAGCCAGAATGTGAGTGAATCATGCCTTTGATTTTTTTTTAATTTAACAAGTATTTCACAGATGCTAGGGTATACAAATAGACTACTCGTGTGGAAAGCTCAAACTCTATGAAAACCAAGTGAAGAAGGTATAATCTGAACAGCAAATATAACGCTTATGGATAAGGTAGCCAAGCGAGGAAGCAATCTTCAGTGACTAGAAACCATGCCCTTGTATGTGGAGCTTGCAAGTATCAATCCAAATTTACAGTTGCAAATTTATTCATAGCTTTGGCAAGGACATGCAGATTTCACAATTCTTCTCACAGCTTTCAAAATAATTATTGTGTACAAAAAAAAGACTTTTTGCTGCGACTATATTTCTGAGAATTCAACTCCTTTAATTCTGGCCAAATTCTCTCTTTGCTTATCATTTGAAACAGCAACTAAAGCAATTAGAGGTGGTCACCATAACCCTACATTGGCTATACAGATACAGTACTTGATGTTAAAGGTTCTAGCAAGGATCACGGTGCCACAGTGGTTAGCACTGCTGCCTCATAGTGCCAGGGACCCGGGTTCGATTCCAGACTTGGGTCGCTGTCTGTGCGGAATCTGCACATTCTCCCCATGTCTGCATGGGTTTCCTCCGGGAGTTCCAATTTCCTCCCACAGTCTGAAAGACACGCTGATTGGGTGCACTGGCCATGCTAAATTGCCCCTTAGGGTCAGGGGGCTAGCTAGGGTAAATGCAGGGGGTTATGGGGATAGGACCTGGATGGGATTGTGATCATTGCAGACTTAATGGGCTGAATGGCCTCCTTCTGCACTGTAGGGATTCTACGAAAGCCTTAGTGAATTTGCTGTTCAGGTCTGAATATCGAACAGGTGTCGGAGTGTGGCTAGGAGATCTTCACTCTAACTTCATTGTGGTGTTAATGTAAGCATACTTATGACATTAATAATCTGCTTCACTCATGTCCTTTAGGGAAGGTAACTTCTGTCCTTATTTGGTCTGGCCTACATGTGACTCAGATCCACAACAGTGCAGTTGTCTCTCAAATGACCTCTGAAATGGGGGGCAGTTAGGGATGGGCAATAAATGCTGGCCCAGCCAGTGATGTCCACATCCCGTCAATGAATTTTTAAAAATCAGTCAAAGCCTGGATGTGGTCACCCTTGGCTATCAATAGAAGCCTTGCTGAGCAAGTTACAGCAAGTTTTACGGGAAGGAATATCTCCCAGACTTCTCATTCCAGACTTTCTCCAAAGCAAGCAACATGCGCACAACCTCAGCAATAGCGGTCCTTCAGGTTAATAGACTGAGCTAGTTTCCTTCCAAGTTAATGGCAAGCGGCAGCCCTTTAAAAGCGTGCAGTTCTACCCACTTGTTCACCTTTGAAACTGAGTGCATGAGAGGGCTGCTGCTGCTGTGTATGTTTTCCCGATGAGAGTGAAGGGAGGGGGCCTTGCACCACACAATCATGAAAGGTCAGCACTCTCGGCTGACTCCAAATCTCCTGCTCTTACGGGAGCCAGAGTTGGTCTGAATCTGCCAGCCTCCTGAAATTAGGTTCTAATTTATACTGGAGTGCGTCACAATTCATTCTTCACTTGGTGGTCTGCCAGCACAGGGAGGGAGGGGAGGGGGAGGGGGGGAGGCGGTGGGAACTAAATAAAAGTCAAAGGACTGCGGGTGATATTTTCCTCTCCCACTTCATCTGCTGCCGCGCCAGTTAAGATTAGCAAACAGAGCACAGACCAAGATCCATCACACTTAGAACTTGCTGGGGTAGTGGGGAAGGGTGGGTGGGGGATGGTTTGCGGACTCTAAAGCCACACACCATTCTTCAGCCAACATGCAGACAGTCAACCTTTTAATAGACTTCTGTCCATGCGGTTTGTCAGTAAGCAACAAGAAGGTGCATAAAAATAACTTAAACATTCAGTTCCCATTCATTTCTCTTCCACTTCCTGTGGTGAGGAGCCTGAATTCCATTTGTCATTATCAATTAATGGCTGCACCATGAAGCAAAACCAATTATTTTGTTTTATTCTTTTAAGGTTCCTTCATCCTAGGACCATAAAAAGCCCCACCTGGAAGATTCATGTCAGCTGCAGCTGCACGGTGGCAAAGTGGTTAACACTGTTGCCTCACAGCACCAGGGACTGGTATTCGATTCCCAGCTTTGGTCACAGTCTATGTGGAGTTTGCATGTTCTCCCCATGTCTGCGTGTGTTTCCTCCGCTTTCTTCCCACTCTCCAAAGATGTGTGACTCAGGCCAATTGGCCATGCTAAATTGCCCCTTAGTGTCAGGGAGACTAGCTACATGGGGTTATGGAGGTAGGTCCTGGGTGGGATTGTGGTTGGTGCAGACTTGATGGGCCAAATGGCCTCCTTTTGCACTGTAGGATTTTATTTTTATGTTTTATTACACGTGAATGCATGTTGGTAATCTAAATACTGTAGTTGTTCTCGAGAACCATGCACTATCATCCAAACTACATTCAGAAGTTTAACCTTTGTTTATCAATGAAACAACTTGGTTTTTTGCTGAATTTGAAATTTTACTTTAGCTGCCATCTGATTTGTAAGTAGGGAAATTGCCTTTTTATTCCCATCCTCCACAGGAACTCTTTTATTTTCTTAAACAATTTCTTCCAGGGAGAGAACCGCAATTAAGGCAGAGGAATGTGTTGTTTAAAAAAGAATCTTCTTTGTTAAAATTAATAACAAAGTTTAACAATAACTAACTCAGCAGAACAGTAATAACAGTAATGTCTAAGAAAACAGGAGCACTGGTAAAATAGGTCTTGTTTGCAGAACACTCTCTTGCAGACTCTGACTCCTGTTGGGCGGAGACAGAGCGAGTCTGTTGGCACCTTGCATTTGGACCCTCCTCCGAGTGAGACTGTGGTGCCCGTGGGCATGCTAGTGGCACTCGACAAATCTGTGGAACGGGATGGCTATCTGCGGACACTGCGTGAGAGAGCCCGTTCCTCTGGACATGCGCGCGATTTCTCTGGCACGAAAAGCTCAAGTGCACCACCGCCATCATACTTAGGCGCCAAGTGATCACCTGTATGCGTGCGTGCGGGCCCACCATTTGATGGTACCCATTTGTAGCATCGAAACATAATGTCTATGAAAACAAGAAGCACGAGTAAAAGTCCTCCAAAGACCCGCACATGGTTAGAACAATTACACAGGAGAAAAAGCTTATAAGAACACTCTGCACTCAAAATGATGCACTGTAACAGAATCCGTTCAAAGACATCTTGGGAAACCATAACCTTATTCAAGGAAGGAAATTTTAATATTTGAGGGCCCTTCCGCCATGACTACAGGTCTATCAAATAGAGAACTATGTCTCAAGCTTGACTGTTTGGCATAACCATCCAGCTGTGACATGGAAAAAGTAGAACTTGCCAATCAGTCAGCACTCCTTTTCTCTTGTAGCATCAAGTTTATAATTTGAAATTTGCCATTCTTGCATTTGTCCTGATGAGTGCAAGATGAAAACCTTGGGCAATTCATCTCTTTTTTCAGTAATATTCAACCTCTGTTCCCCCAACGACTGACAGTAGAATGAATTCAATAAAACATCTTTTCACTTCAGTATATCTTTGGGGACATTACAGGAAAGAATAATCCCATGGATATGATCAAGGAAATGAAGACCGGAACATTCAAAATCTTCGCCTCAATGAAATGTTCAGTTCTCAGGGTGTCACAAAGCTAGAAAGTTGAGAATGAGAAGAGAAATTAAGCAGAATTTTTTAATATGAAGGAAGATATTCACAAAGTAAGTTGTCGTTGAGTGAATTCAATAGGCGACCGGGTGACTGCCTTGAGGGAGAAGATATTGATGGTCATGATGAGATGGTGGTTAGGTGGGGACAATAATGAAGGTTGCGTTTGGTGACTGTTTCCTATTTTTAATGTTGCTCTGTTCTTATTTAACACCAACTCTTCCTGCGGCACTCTCTGAACAACTTAATCTTTAATAAACTCTACCACAGGAGAGATCCAGTCTCTTTTTTTAATCTCCTCCTTGATCCGGACTTGATGCCAGGTGAAATCCATCTGACTCGCTGTGTCCTCCCAATGGAACACCATGGTGATAAACAAGCAAACCTGCAATGCCACATGATAAAGCCTCATAGGAACTAATGATGAAAGCTATGTTCTTAGTAATAACAAATCAGAGTTAGCTCTCATTAATCACTGGTCAATAAGGCCATTTACAAGGCATTTCAAACAGTTTCCTTTCTTTTGTAAAAGCACGTAATGGAAACACTGTTGTCCATCAAAATGTAAAGGACTGCAGTAAGTTTTGAAGTGTGGGTAGAGATTTTGGATGAGTGTTTTCTTGCTTGTTTCAAAAATATAGTTTAAAAATGGCCATTTGGACCGATGACTGATTTGATAGCACTGCACAGATTCCATTTCCCTCAAGTTCACCATTCATCGCTGTGTGAGCGGATAATATTTTTGTTGCTGGTGGAGTGATAGATAATCTGAAAATATTATATTAAGAAGACCTATATGTTTAAATTAATATTTAACTCTGCTACATAAGTGGCCTCAATCAGCTAATCATGTGTAAATTATTCTACAGCAGTGTGGGGGTACCAGATTTTCCAGTCACAGTGCCCCGAGGCCGGAAAATTCCCCTTGAGGTCAACACACCTTTGTATGGTCCGTATCTTGTATCTTAGCTAAGATTCCCATGTCAGGTGGGAAGGGAAAATTCTGCCCATTGGGTGTGATGGTAGCATAGTGGTCAGGCCTGGAATCTGGAGGCCCGGGTTGTGATGGTAGTATAGTGGTCAGGCCTGGAATCTGGAGGCCCGGGGTATGATGTTAGTATAGTGGTCAGGCCTGGAATCTGGAGGCCCGGGTTGTGATGTTAGTATAGTGGTCAGGCCTGGAATCTGGAGGCCCGGGTTGTGATGTTAGTATAGTGGTCAGGCCTGGAATCTGGAGGCCCGGGGTATGATGTTAGTATAGTGGTCAGGCCTGGAATCTGGAGGCCCGGGTTGTGATGGTAGTATAGTGGTCAGGCCTGGAATCTGGAGGCCCGGGGTGTGATGGTAGTATAGTTATCAGGCTTGGAATCTGGAGGCCCGGGTTGTGATGGTAGTATAGTGGTCAGGCCTGGAATCTGGAGGCCCGGGTTGTGATGTTAGTATAGTGGTCAGGCCTGGAATCTGGAGGCCCGGGTTGTGATATTAGTATAGTGGTCAGGCCTGGAATCTGGAGGCCCGGGGTGTGATGTTAGTATAGTGGTCAGGCCTGGAATCTGGAGGCCCGGGTTGTGATGTTAGTATAGTGGTCAGGTCTGGAATCTGGAGGCCTGGGGTGTGATGTTAGTATAGTGGTCAGTGGATGACTAACCTGGAGGCCCAGTAAAATCTTTGGGGATGTGAGTTCAAATCCCATTGTGGCAACTGGTGGATTTTCAATTAAAATCAAATTTAAATACAAAGAACAACAAAAAGAATAAAGAAAATTACAGCACAGGAACAGGCCCTCCAAGTTTGCACCGACCATGCTGCCCAACTGAACTAAAACCCCCTATCCTTCCAGGAACCCTATCTCTATTTCCTTCCTATTCATGTATTTGTCAATACGCCCCTTAAAAGTCATTATCGTATCTGCTTCCAGTACCTCCCTCAGCAGCGAGTTCCAGGCACCCATCACCCTCTGTGTAAAAAATCTTATATCTGCAAAACAATGTTGGTCTCAATCATGGTAAGCATGACAGTTAACGGTTAAAGGAAAACATGTGGCTCACTGAAGTTCTTTGGAGAGTGGAAGCTGCCATCGTAACCCGGTCTGGTTCACACATTATTCCAGACCCACAACAAGCAGCCAGCAGAATAACTCACCTCCCAGTCAACTGTGTGTCACCTCCCTTCCTGCCAGTTACGCTGTTGATACAATTGTGAAATAAAGTTGATAAGCTTCCTGCCAGCCTCTCCCTCAGGAGTCGAATAGCAAAAGATGTCCTGAATTTCAGTGGAACTTATTGCTACGATGTGATTTTTGGGTTTACAGGTTTTAAAACCTGACGCTTTCAATGGTAAATTTCAAAAATATTCAGTCAGGATTTTTCAGTCAGTCCATCGAAGGAGCTGCAAGCTAGATTTATTGGCTTTTCAGGCCAATTACTTTCCTTCCTCCATAGGCGCTGCCTGGTCTGTTGATTATTTTCCAACATTTTCTGTTCCAATTTCAGCTATCCAGCATTATTTTGCCTTCAAATTCAAAGGTACAAGAACATCGAGTAACGGGAGGATGGAACAGACAAACACAAAACCCAGGGTACACTTCAGTGCTTCCTTCACTGGGAAGATCTATTAGCCATAGAAGCAACATAAATGTAACTTGCTATGTAAGTCAAAGCTGCCATTGTTACTAAACTCATAGAGATTTACAGCATGGAAACAGGCCCTTCAGTCCAACTTTACACGCCACCCTTTTTTTTAAAACCCCTAAGCTAACCCCAATTGACCGCATTTGACCCATATCCCTCTATACGCATCGTAACCATGTAACTGTCTAAATGCTTTTTAAAAGATAACATTGTACCCGCCTCTACTACTACCTCTGGCAGTTTGTTCCAGACACTCACCACCCTCTGTGTGAAAAAGTTCTCCCTCTGGACACTTTTGTATCTCTCCCCTCTCACCTTAAACCTATGCCCTCTAGTTTTAGACTCCCTTACCTTTGGGAAAAGATATTGGCTATCTACCTTGCCTATGTCCCTCATTATTTTATAGACCTCTATAAGGTCACCCCTCAGCCTCCTACACTCCAGAGAAAAGAGTCCCAGTCTATTCAGCCGCTCCTTAAAGCTCAATCCATCAAGTTACTGTAGGAAGTTGAGGGAAGTAGAGGCTGAATTTTACCACAATGGCTGAAGACCCACTTTTGCCAGCAGAGCGGAAGACAGAGAGGCTAATTCCTGGCGATGGTCAATTAAGTGGCTGCTGCTGGGGCCTCACTGCTAGTGGTGGCCATTGTTAAGGCTGCAGCCTCAAGGGAGGGGATGCTTCAATGGCCAAAGTGTCTTCAAAGGGAGGTATGTGGGCCCGGGGCATGCTGGTGCCATATCGGCGGGCTCCAGTAATCAGTTGGGAAGCCCATCTCCAACATGGCATAACTAGTAGCAGCACAGTGGCACATAGTGGTTAGCACTGCTGCCCCACAGTGCCAGGGACCTGGGTTTGATTCCTGGCTTGGCTTGGTGTTTGTGCGGAGTCTGCATGGGAATGCTAAATTCTCCCGCGACATACCCAAAAAGGTGCCAAGTGTGGCGCCTAGGGGATTTTCACAACAACTTCATTGCAGTGTTAATGTAAGCCTACTTGTGACTAATAAATAAACTACTACGACTCCCTGTACCTGCGTGGGTTTCCTCAGGGTGCTGTGGTTTCCTCCCATGGGCTGAAAGACATGCTGGTTAGGTGCATTGGCCATGCTAAGTTCTCCCTCAGTGTACCTGAACAGGCGTTGGAGTGTGGTGACCAGGGGATTTTAACAGTAACTTCATTGCAGTGTATGTGTAAGCCTACTTGTGACACTGATAAATAAATAAATAGCAGTGACTGTTTAGAAATCGCTGGAGTCAAGGAAGGATCCGGAGGATTAAGGAATCACTAATGTAACACCCCTGCTTAAAAAGGAAGGGAGGCAAAAGACTGGAAATGACAGGCTGGTTAGTCTGACCTCGGTTATTGGTTAAGATTTTAGAGTCCGTTATTGGGATGAAATTTTGGAATACTTGGAAGGTCATGGTAAAATAGGGCGAAGTCAGCAGGGTTTTGTCAAGGGGAGGTTACGCCTGACAAATCTGTTAGAATTCTTTGAGGAAATAACGAGCATGCCAGACAGTGGAGAGCTAGTGGATGGATGTTATCTAGTTGGATTTCTGGAAGGTCTTTTACAAGGTGTTGCACAGAAGGCTGCTGAGTAAGTTAAGAGCCAAGGTGTTAGAGGCAGGATAGAAGATGGATAGAAGATTGGCTGACTGGTAGAAGGCAGAGGCAGGAGGACATTAAGGTCCTTTTCAGGAAGGCAGCAAGTGAGTAGTGGAGTTCCAAGAGGTCCCAAGGATCACTCTTGGGATCACATCTTTTCATCTTATACATCAATGATCTAGATGAAGGAACTGAGGGCAGTGTGTTTCACTATGCAGATGATGCAAAGATAGGTGGAGGGACAGATAGTATTGAAGAGGCTGCAGAAAGACTTGGACAAGTTTGGAGAGTGGGCAAAGAAGTGGCTGATGGAATACAATCTGGGAAAGTATGAGGTTATGCACTTTGGTCGGAAAAATAGAAGCATAGACTGTTTTCTAAATGGGGAGAGAATTCAGAAATCAGTCGTGCAAAGGGACTTGGCAGTCCTTGTTTCAGATTCTCTTAAGGTTAACTTGCAGGGTGAGTTGGTAGTTAAGAAGGCGAAGGCATTCATTTGAGAGGACTAGCTGGCTAGGGTGAATGTTGGTCCTTTAGAGGATGAGAAAGGGGACCTAGTGGTAGGGGATGGGGATATGGCTAAGGTATTGAATAACTTTTTTGTTTCTGTCTTCACGGAGGAGGATGTGAATAATTTGCCGGGTGTTAGCGATGGAAAGGTGGTAGGACTGGAGGGTCTTAATGACATTACTGTTACTAGAGAGGCGGTGCTCGACAGGCTGGAGGGGCTGATTGTGGACAAGTCCCCAGGACCGGATGGAATGCATCCGAGGGTTCTGAAAGAAATGGCGGAGGTGATAGTGGATGCCTTGGTGGTTATTTTCCAGACGTCGCTGGATTCCGGGGAAGTGCCGGATGATTGGAAAACGGCTAATGTAACACCGTTGTTTAAGAAGGGTGCCAGGCAAAAGGCGGGGAATTATAGGCCGGTTAGTTTAACGTCTGTGGTAGGTAAAATGTTAGAATCTGTCATTAAGGAGGAAATTGCGAGGCATCTTGAAGGGAATTGCTTGATAGAGCAGACGCAGCACGGTTTCATTAAAGGGAAGTCGTGTCTGACAAATTTACTGGAGTTCTATGAGGATGTGTCTAGGGCGGTGGATAGAGGAGAGCCGGTGGATGTGGTCTTTCTAGATTTTCAGAAGGCGTTTGACAAAGTGCCTCACAAGAGGTTATTGCAGAAGGTCGAGGGACATGGAGTTGGGGGTAGGGTGTTAGTGTGGATAGAGGATTGGTTGTCAAATAGGAGGCAGAGAGTGGGGGTCAACGGGTGCTATTCGGATTGGCGGATGGTGACTAGTGGAGTGCCCCAGGGGTCGGTGCTGGGGCCTCAGCTTTTTACCATTTATATAGATGATCTGGAGGAGGGAACCGAGTGTAGAGTGTCGAAATTTGCTGATGACACCAAGATTGGGGGAACGGCAAATTGTGCGGAGGGTGTGGAGAGTCTGCAGAAGGATCTAGATAGGCTGGGCGAATGGGCCAGGAAATGGCAAATGGAATTTAATGTTGGCAAGTGTGAGGTGGTCCACTTTGGTAGGAAGAATGGCAGGAAGGACTATTACTTACGTGGCGAAAAACCGCAGCAGGTGACGGTGCAGAGGGACCTCGGGGTCCTTGTGCATGAGTCGCAAAAACCCAGCTTGCAGGTGCAGCAGGTGGTCAGGAAGGCGAATGGGATGCTGGCCTTCATAGCGAGGGGGATTGAATATAAAAGTAGGGGGGTCTTGCTGCGGCTGTATAGGGCATTGGTGAGGCCGCAGCTGGAGTACTGTGTGCAGTTTTGGGCGCCGCACCTGCGCAAAGATATTTTGGCCTTGGAGGGAGTGCAGAGGAGGTTTACTAGGCTGATACCGGAGTTGAGGGGGTTGAGCTATGAGGAGAGGCTGAATAAACTGGGCTTGTACTCGTTAGAGTTTAGAAGATTGAGGGGAGATCTCATTGAGACGTATAAGATGATGAATGGGATGGATAGGGGTGGAAAGACTCTTCCCGCTCAAAAAAGACAGTAGGACTAGGGGGCACAGCCTCAAGATAAAGGGGGGGCGGTTTAGAGCGGAGTTGAGGAGGAACTTCTTCACTCAAAGGGTGGTGAGTCTCTGGAATTCTGTGCCCGTTGAAGTGGTGGAGGCTGCCTCGCTAAATATTTTTAAGACGCGGGTTGATGGGTTTTTGATAAGAGAGGGGATTAAGGGTTATGGGGAGAGGGCGGGAATGTGGAACTGATCCACGACAGATCAGCCATGATCTTATTGAATGGCGGGGCAGGCTCGAAGGGCTGGATGGCCTACTCCTGCTCCTATTTCTTATGTTCTTATGTTCTTACTGCTGAGGCTGTATAAGGGTCTGGTGAGACTACATTCAGAATATTGCAAATAATTTTGGGCCCCATATCAAAGGAAGGATGTGCTGGCCTTGGAGGGAGTCCAGGGAAGGTTCATAAGGATGATCCCAGGAATGAAAAGCTTGACCTGTGAGAATCTTGATATTTGAGTTGTCTGGGCCTGTACTCGATGGAGTCTAGAAGGATGAGGGGGCGATCTAATTGAAACTTACAAAATACGGAATGGCCTGGATAGAGTGGATGTAGGGAAGATGTTTCCATTAGTAGCAGAGGCTAGGATTAGTGAGCACAGCCTCAGAGTAAAGGGATGACCATTTGGAATTGGAATGAGAAGGAATTTCTTTAGCCAGAGGGTGGTGAACCTGTGGAGTTTATTGCCACAGAAGGCTGTGGAGGCCAGGCCATTGAGTGCCTTTAAGACAGAGATAGATAGGTTCTTGATTAGTAAAGAGATCAAAGGTTATGGGGGAAAAGTGGGAGACTGAGGTTGAGAAACTTATCAGCCACGATTGAATAGCAGAGCAGACTCAGTGGGCCGACTGGCCTGATTCTCTACTGATATTTTATTGTCTTAATGAGGGTAATCCTACCCCGTGGCTCCCTGTGAAATCACCAGGTTTTAGCAGACAGTCTCTGGACTTTTGAGTCCCTCTGACACAGTGAAATGCTTGTAAAGGTTGATCAACTCAGTGGCTCAATTAAGCTCCTGATAGACTGTCAGCCTGCCAGCTTTTCCTCTGGTAACAAATTGGCACAGCAATGTGCCAGCCTTCTCACCTCCCAGCCTATCGCCAAAGGCCTGGTAAAACTCCAGCCTAAGACTTCATATACAGGTCGATCTACCAAACATCATTCCATTTCACAGATTACGTACTGCAGGGACAAATGATAGCAATTAAATATGAAGGGCACGAGACTAATTGCAGCAAGACAGCAGATATTTTCTTTAGCATGGGGAGAATTTTATAGCCAGCTTCCTCTACCGCTGTCACAGTATTTGCAGACAGGAGGGCACATAAAATAGAATGGGTGGCTATCCCATCATTTTTCCGCCCATCTTGAAACTGCTCCGCCACCTCATAATACAATGGGAAGGTAAGCCATCCTACTACCAATGGGGCCCCTTAACTGGCCAACTAATGGCTGGTTAAGGCCTGTTTCTATCTTGGCCACAATAATAGTACAGAGAATAGCAGAATGAAATAGGCCATTCTGGTCTTTAGCTATCTCAGCTAAATGGAAGGTTGGAAGGGTATCCTTTCTTTGGAGGGGTGCCCTGTGCCCATCAGCTGAAGCACCTCCCCCCCACCCCAAAGATACTATCCCCCTTTGTGACTCCCACACTATCTTCCAGCCCCACCCTCCTCTCTGGAGAGAACTTAGCAGTGGTTAGCATTGCTGCCTTACAGCACCAGGGACCCGGGTTCGATTCCCGGTTTGGGTCACTGTCTGCGCAGAGTTTGCATATTCTCCCTGTGTCTGCATGTGTTTCCTCCAGGTGCTCTGGTTCCCTCCCACAGACCGGAAGACATGCTGATTAGGTGCATTGTCCATGCTAAACTCTCCCTTGATGTACCCGAACAGGTGCTGGAGTGTGGTGACTAGAGAATTTTCACAGTAACTTCATTGCAGTGTTAATGTCAGCCTACCTGTGACACAAGTAAATAAGTTTTAGAACCATCCTGACTTGGAAATACATCAGCATTCTTACATCACTGCAACACAACTTCATTGCAGTGTTGACATAAGCCTACTTGTGATGCTAATAAATAAACCAAACTAAACTGGCATGGCCAATGTATATAACCAGTACATCTTTTGGGCTGTGGGAGGAAACTGGGGCGCCCTGAAAAAATCCACGCAGACACAGAGAGAACATGCAGACTCCACACAGACAGTGACCCAAGCTGGGAATCAAACCGGGGTGGTGATGTGAGGTAGCAGTGCTTAACACTGCCACTGTGCCACCCATTGCCATCATGCTGCCATCCTGCTGCTGTGCTGCCCTCCCCAGCAAATTCATCTCCATGTTTTTCTTCATTAAAAAAATGTTCAGGAAGGAAGGGAGTAAACAAATATTCAGTAAGCTTTCAAACCACAAAGCACGATCGACTTTTTCACCATGCAGAATTGAATGTACCTTTATATAATTTGCTGTTAGTGCAAAGTTGCTTAATTCACACAATAGAATAGTTCTGTTTTGATCCTGTGTACCAAATTCCTATTATGCCTATGTTGCCTTTATTATTCAATACCAATTATTGGCTAATTTAGTTCTTTTGTGGAAAAAACATTTTGCAGAATAAATTGTATTTTCTGTAAGAGCTTTGTTCATTAGCAGTTAGCGCATCATTATAATTTAAATGCCAATTAAGGACACCAAACTGAGATGTCTGATCCATATTCTTTGTTGCTTTCGAATCACACATAAGTTGTCCACTTGAAATTTATAATTGCAGGGTTAAGTCGAAAGTTGCCTAACTGTGCTAAGAAAGCTGTGTGGCAACAATACTCTCAAAATGCTGATGACTTCATCTTTGACTGCTGGATCCAGACTGAAGGGTTTGTCACATGAGGAGTGGTTGAGGACTCTGGGTCTATAATCCATGGAGTTTAGAAGGATGAGGGGGGGATCTAATTGAAACTTACAGAATACTGAGAGGCCGAGATAGAGTGGACATGGAGAGGATGTTTCTACAAATGGGAGAGATTGGAACTTGAGGGCACAATCTCAGAGTGAAGGGACACTCCTCTGAAACTGAGATGATGAGGAATTTCTTCAGCCAGAGGGCAGTGAATCTGTGGAACTCATTGCCACAACAGGCTGTGGAGGCCAGGTCATTGAGTGTCTTTAAGACAGAGATAGATAGATTCTTGATCAATAAGGGGATCAAGGGTTACAGGGAGAAGGCAGGAGAATGGGGATGAGAATCACACCAGCCATGATTGAATGGTGGAGCAGACTCAATGGGCCGAATGGCCGAATTCTGCTCCAATGTCTTATGGCCTTATGGATCTGATCGTGACCAGTGAGGAGCTAAAGAAATAAGCCTGCTTTTAGAACTGATTCAGAAGCGATTCCCTGTACTGTTAGTGGAAACCAAGCCCTATAGACTTGACTGTACAGCGCCAACTTCTTGGTTACTAACCAGCCTACTAACTGATCAATCCAGTGTGTAGGAATTGGTCAGAAGTATTAGATTCCCCACATAGGTGAAGGAGAAAAATACTATATGGAATTTTCTCTTTCTTTGACTAAGATTCTCTGTTCTCACCCGATGCAGGAGTCATAGTGCGCGAGACAGAAAACTTGGTGGCCCATTTAAAGTTCCGTTGAGCTTGGGTGGGAATTTCTGGCCTTGGGGCACGCAGCCGGAGAATCCCGCCTTGTGTGTCAACTCAGGCAGGAGCAGGGCCGGCTTTTCCCGCCGCATTCGTTAGTCAGAAAAAATCCTTGAGTTGGGTCCCATGTGTCACATAGATGCAGGGGGGTGGGGTGGGGCCCTGAATGAGTTCAACTTGCCAGCGACCTCAGCCCCTGATAAGGGAACCCTTTTATAAGGGCGTCCTGATCCGCAAAAATTAAAAATGGATCCCCCCCAACCATCCCCCCCCCAACTCATCTCACCTCCCGTCTCCTCCCCGCCCTCCCCCCACAGAATACAAGACCATCCCCCACCCTGGAACACCCCCTCTCTCCCCAACCTCGAACCTCTCAAACGGAAGCCACCCTGGCAGTGCCCCCGACGCTTCATGGCGGGATACCCCATTATGTCATTGGCGAGGGGCGGGGGAGGAAGGGGAGGGGGACGGGTGGTGATGGCAGGGGCTATCTCAATGGGAAATCCTGCCAGCGTAAATTTTGTTCTGGGAGTCCAATTAGATTTTACAGGCCCCTCTTTCTTGCTTGCCAAAAACTACACCCCCCCTCCCCACAACCCCAATATGTTCCACGCACTGTACTAATACAGAAGTTAGGCCCTTGCATTTGCAAGTAAGGGGCTTAACACCTCATAAAAGCCTCTACGTTAATTTGCCCAAGGTTTGTTACTGCGACTTTGCTGCAATTAGCACTCAGACCTGAACAGCAAATTCACTAAGACTTTTATAGAACCCCTACAGTGCAGAGGGAGGCTATTTGGCCCATTGAGTCTGCACCACCAACAATCCTGCCCAAGTCCTAGCCCCATAGCCCCATGCATTTACCCTAACTAGTTCCCCTGACACTAAGGGGCAATTTAGCATGGCCAATCCACCTAACCCGCACATCTTTGGACTGTGGGAGGAAACTGGAACACCCAGAGGAAACCCACACAGATACGGGGAGAATGTGCAAACTCCACACAGATGGTGACCCGAGGCTGGAATTGAACCCGGGTCCCTGGCACTGTGAGGAGCAGTGCTAATCACTGTGCCACTGTTTCACATCAGGCTAACCGAAAACAAATGAAGCTCAGCCCCAGAAGGGGCTGTAAAAAGGGAGATATTCCGGCTGTTCTCACCGGTGGGATCTTCTGGTCCCACTGATGATGAACCTCCCACATGTTGCCCAGCAGCGGAGAGTACGAACAACAAGAAACTCTCTTGGCAGCAGCGGGACTGGAAGATCCCATTGCCCACTAACATCAGACCACCTTCACCACCACAAAACATGCCATGGGGGAAGGAGGGGTCGGGGAAGGTGGTGCAGGGAAGGATGTAAAATTCCACTCTAAGGCTAGAAAGTCACAGCAGTTCATGTCAGTGAGATTTTCCCATCCCGCTGCAGTTAACAGAGATTTGGCCGGATGCCAAGTTCGATGCAGCGGGAGCGTGCAGGAATAGCCGGTAAGATCGCACCCTACATGTTTTCTTCTGTCCTTTGTAGGGCCCAGAGGAGCACCTCTGCATAGGTCTCTCTTGCCCCGGACAGCTCTCCTTCACAAACCCTACAAAACATCTCCAGAATCCAACCACACCACTACCCTTGTGATGGGACACCAGGGTATGAAATGAAATTTGGCAGGTACCATTTGCTGGGGATATCACTTCATTAACTAGCACTTAAAATCCAGGCTGTGTTGACAGAATAAGGACAATATTTTATTCATGGGTGATGATTGATTAACCTGTTACTAAAATTTCTGAAGAGTAACAGTGTCCTTCAGCATCCATCAAAGTCTTTATTTCTGATTTGTAGAGTCCAAAGGTGCAGCAATCACACATCCCTACTGCACTGCAGTCTGATCTAAGTATAGCACAAAGGAGAGGTTCATATATTATCCACATGTCATTCACTAGCTTAGATCTTCCTGCTGGTTACCACCAGTATAGATGTTGGCAGATTCACAACAGACTTAGATTGGGCAGAAGCTAAGAGCTGCCTAATGGTGAGTGTCCAAGTTTGTGTGTCGGCCACTTTAAAGGGTTAAAGACTGTTCAGGAGAGAAATGGAATTATGGTCAATGACAGCATTGGGAAACACATGCCGGAATTCTATTGCCTCATCCGCCACGGAATTAGAGCGGGCAAGGGGGCGGACAACAGAAACGACTGTTGACCTGGGCCGAGAATTTCCGGTCTGGCTTGAGCGAGGATGTAACATCCTGCCCACAGAGTGGTTAATAGTGGAGCTTTGAGGCCTAGTACAACAGGATATGTTGTCATGTTTCCTTCTTCTTTCCTTACTGAATTATTCTAATATGCACTCACACTGACAATTGAGAGATCCATGTGCTGTGACTGATCTTGACAAATGCTCTTGTGGGGCAACCTGGAACAAGAGGTCATAGTTTTGGGGTAAGGGGTGGCAGATTCAAAACAGAAATTACTTCCTTCAAAGGGTCGTGAATCTGTGGAATTCATTACGCCAGAGTGCGATGGCTGCATTGAGTGAATTTAAGGAGGAGATAGATTGATTTTTAATTAGTAATGGGTTTGAAGGGTTATGGAGAACAGGCGGGAAAGTGAAGTTGAGGCTGAGATGAGGTCAGCCATGATCGTACTGAATGGGAGAACAGGCTGGAGGGACTGAATGGCCAACTTCTGCTCCTAGTTCTTATGTTCTTATTTCTCAACATAACAATATGTCTGAACCTTTACAATTCTCTGAGCTAATGCCCACCCTAGTGTCAGAAAGCCAGCTGGGCCAGATGACTTCAGAGTTGTTGTGGAGTGTGGCTATCAGTCCGGAATTCCTGGATACTTCCCAGAATAAGCATTCCGTAAATTCTAATGATCTACAGGAGTCTAACACATCCCACAAGGAGGATACATAGACATGAGAATTCAAAGGAATTGATAGTGTCCTTTTCAGAATTTTGGATTGTACTTCCAGGGCAGCACAGTGACACAGTAGTTAGCACTGCTGCTTAATAGCGCCAGGGTCCCAGGTTCAATTCCCGCCTCGGTCTTTATCTTTGTGGGGTTTGCATGTTGTCTGCGTGGGTTTCCTCCAGGTGCCCCAGTTTCCTCCTGCAGTCCAATGATGTGCAGGTTGGGTTGATTGGCCATGCTAAATTGACCCTTAGTGTCAGGGGAACCAGCAGGGTAAATACATGGGGTTACGGGGATAGGGCCTGGGTGGGATTGTTATTGGTGCAGGCTTGATGGGTCGAATGGCTTCCTTCTGCATTGCAGGGATTCTATGATTCAGACCTTTGAAACCAAACACAATACTGCTATTTGAAATAATTCATGGAAATAGCTGTTACGTTGACTGTTCTATAGCCAGAAGGTACAGTGGGTATTTCACAACATAATGTTGTCAGTGTTAATATAGGAATGATTTATCCCATAATAACATTCACTCATGGTGATGACGCAGACACTAGAAATGGTAAGCTCTCTAGGCTTTGTGTATGGTACTTACTAATACAAGGCAAAGGGCAGGTGAATGTTAATCTCTACCTGTCAGTTGTCAAAAGCCAGGCCCAGTCAGCATGGGCTTGCATCTTCACTACATCTCCACACATCAGTGAGACCTTATTCTGTGGCAAATTGAACAAAATGTGGTATGAAAAAATATATAAAATTTTAAAATAAAGTTTATTTATTAGTCACAAGTAGGCTTACGTTAAAGTTGCAACAAAGTTACTGTGAAAATCCCCTAGTCGCCACACTCCAGCGCCTGTTCGGGTACACTGAGGGAGAATTTAGCATGGCCAATGCACCTAACCAGCACCTAACGTCTTTCGGACTATGGAAGGAAACTGGAGCACCCGGAGGAAACTCACGTAGCACAGATAGAACGTGCAAACTCTAACAGACAGTGACCCAAGCTGGGAATTGAACCCAAGTCCCCGGCATTGTGAGGCAGCAGTGCCACCGTGCCACTCCCAAATTTCTCACCTCCAGTCCGCCTCCCCCTCCATGTTAGCACCATGAGGCAACACAACATTTTTTTAATTATTTATTTGTGGGACATGAGTGTCAGTGGCTGGCCAGCATTTATTGCCCATCCCTAGTTGTTCGAGGGCAGTTGAGAGAAATCCACATTGCTGTGGCTCTGGAGTCACATGTAGGCCAGACCATATAAGGATGGCAGATTTCCCTGAATCAGATGGGTTTTTCAGACAATTGGCAATGGTTTCATGGTCATCTCTGTGACTGAAAAGACTGACTGGCGAACTGCATCCTGCTTACCCTGGTGTGACCCTTGACTGAATATTGAGATATAAAAGACATCTGAGCAAGATAGCAGAAAAGGTCAAAATGCGGAACAATTTCCTCACCAAACTTGTTGGCTCTTCATGGGGTGAAATGCTCAAACCTTAAGGACCTCAGGTCATGCCATCCTCTACCTGACTGCAGAGTACTGTCCACCAGGATAGTAGCAATAGCAGCATCCCAGCTCAACACAGCAATGCATATCATCTCAGACAACCTCCAATCAACTCAACTGCCCTAGCTCCCAGTCCTGAACCCAACCATGCCCCCTCACATAAAGGAACAAGATTGCAACAAGAAAGCTTCTAGAGAAGGTTCCCATTAACCCAAGCCTGTTGCCATTCAAGAACCTTACCAATCCATCAGCCGCTCACCTCCTGCCATGCCAGCCTGTAGGGTTAAAACTGCCGTGCCAAGGTGATCATGCTTGTGGCAGCAGGAATGGAACCAACACACCATCAGTGTGGTTCTTAGACGAATGAGGAGGGATGTCATAGAGACTTATAAAATTCTACCACAAGTTGACAGGGTAGATGCAGCGAGGATGTTCCCGATGGTGGGGGAGCCCAGAACCAGGGGTCACAGTTTGAGGATTTGGGATAGATCATTTAGGATGGAGAAGAGGAGACATTTCTTTACCCAAAGATTAATGAGTCTGTGGAATTCATTACCACAGTTGATGCCAAAACATTGAATGTATTCAAGAGGTGGCTGGATCTAACACTTGGGGTGAATGGGATCAAAGGTTATGGGGAGAAAGCAAGATTAGGTTATTGAGTTGGATGATCAGCCATGATTGCAATAAATGGCAGACCAGGATTGAAGGGCCAAATGGCCTCCTCCTGCTTCTATCTTCTATCTTTCTATGTTTACCAACATTGAAAACTACTTCCTCATCACAGATCCCACAGGCCACCTGACTTCAACCTGCCATCCCAACATTGGAGACTTATCCACCAACACTGGGGACTCCTCCACCGTTTCTGTTCTGGGCCTTCGTGCAGCAAATCGACACAAGTGGGGCCTTGCAAGGAACCCAGACTGCAGCTATGGTGTCACCCAATCAATAAGTCACATCAGTGAAAACTGCCCCCTGGTAAAATTCAGAGGAGGGCTCACAGAGCTCATTTAGCCACTGTGGAAGCTATTGCCTGAATTACTGTTCATGATAAAAGAAAAAGATTTACAGCACAGAAACAGACCATTCAGTCCAATTGGTCTCTGATGGTTTAAACTCTAATCAAACATCCTCCCACCTACTTAATCTAATCCTATCAGCATAACCTATTTCTATCTCCCTCATGAACTGATCTAACTTTCCTTTAAAACTATACCTTTTGCCTTCGCTGTTCCAAAAAGGAAGTTTTCTCTGATTTATTAGGGACTCTCTTAGATTTATGATCATGAGTATTAGAATCTTTTATAAATGTTAAGACCCAGGCCAGAAACTCCAAGGTGTTTTCTGAAGTTAGCTTAGACCCTCCATTTTTGCATTTGAATTTGGCATTGGGGTGTGCCTAAGGTGTTTCACTCCAGTATGACTCAAGAGACCCACTAGGGAGCTTTTATCAACCAATGTTTAGTTAAGAACACAGTTAAAATGTGATAAGAAAAATTAGCATAACTTTTAACACTTACAAGAATCAACCATGATATGATATAAACCTTAACAGCTAACTATGATGTTTCATGTCAAGCAACACACAAAAAACTTGGCACAAAAAGCGAGTATGCTCATGAGATGCTGGATTTTGCAGCTTTTTTTACACCTGCTGTAAATTGGTCCTTTAAGTGTTCGATTAAATCTCTGAGGCTTCTCACTCCTGGAACTTTCCCAAAAGCCATGTGGGTGGCACAGTCGTTAGCACTGCTGCTTCAGAGCTCCAGGGATCTGGGTTTGATTCCTGGCTTGGGTCACTATCTGTGTGGAGTTTGCACATTCTCCTCATGTCTGCGTGGGTTTCCTTTGGGTGCTCTGGTTTCCTCCCACAGTCCAAAGATGTGTGGGTTAGATCGATTGGCTGTGCTAAAATTGCCCCTTAGTGTCCTGAGATGCGTAGTTCAGAGGGATTAGTGGGTAAAATTAGTAGGGATATGGAGCTAGGGCCTGGGTGGAATTCTGGTCAGTGCAGACTCGATGGGATGAATGGCCTTTTTCTATACTGTAGTGTTTCTATGATGAGAGAGAGAGATAGAGACACGGCTTAATTCCACCAGCATCCAATTGAAACATACAGACAGCAGATCTTTCAGCTCCAGAGAGAGAGGAAAACAAGCCACTGCTTTCTGTCTCAAATCCAAACAGCATCTACACCAAAACTAAAACCTGGGACTTGGATGTAGAAAAAAAGCTGTCCCCCAGGCATCAACTGACATGTTAATCATCCCCAAATCAAGCCCTGTTTAGCAATCCCCAAAGAATCATTAAAACCCCAGGACACTGCATTAGCCCAGATTAAAATAAGCATGTGGTCCATTCCATTGCTTCAGCAACAATTGGAGGTCACCACTTCCATACGTTTTGCTGCCCAAAATAAAATGCTAGGAGATGCTTGGAAAAACCTGCAAAGAAACATGACCAAAATCTATTCCTTCAAGGCACATACAAGCAAAAACACTTTCTCCACATCTACCCTATCAAAGTCGCCTTAATTTTGAAGCCATCATCGTTGTGCAGTTTCCTTTTTTCTCAAGAAAGTAGCCCCAACCTGCTCAGAGTTTCCTGTCAGTGTATCCTCTCATTTCTCATATTATAGTTACATACCATTTCTCCAACTTCTCCAGTGATTCCGTATTCTTGTTGTAACAAGATCAGGACTGTGTGCTGTATTCTAGTTGTGATCTTACAAAGGTTATCTACAGGTCGAACATAACTTCTTTGCTTTGCAATGTTTGTTTATTCATTTGTGGGATGTGGGCGTCACTGGCTGGCCAGGATTTATTGCCCATCTTTAGTTGCCCTTGTGAGTGAGCTGCCTTCTTGAATTGCTGCAGTCCGTGTGCTGTGGGTTGACCCACAGTGCCATTAGGGAGGGAAATCTAGGATCTTGATCCAGTGACATTGAAGGAATGGTGACATTTTTCTAAGTCAGGATGTTGAGTGGCTTGGAAAGGAACTTGTAGATGGTGGTGTTCCCATGTGTCTGCTGCCAATGTCCTTCCAGATGGAAGTTCCTCTAAAAGTCATCCCCTGTGTTTTCTTTTGGCCTTGTTAACCTGTGTTGCAAATTGTAATGATTTGGAAATCAAAATTATTAATTTTGGGCAGCTAATATTGGCATGTAGACAAAGGCTGAAGAAATGCTCTCTGTCATCTTCAGACTAATAAACTCACTTCTGCTCTTTAGGACAGATGGAATATCATGGGTCTGAGATTTACGATTTGGCGCTGTGTGAATTCCTATTGTCGAACATACATGAGGTTAAGAGTAGGCACTTGCAAGAGCAGCAAGACCCAAAAGTGTTCAGATCAGTGTTACATTCTGGCTAACATCCTGGTCTGCCTAATCTATATCCCTATAGTGTAGAGGGAGGCCATTCAGCCCATAATGCCAACATAGTCTGTTTGGGCTGAATGGCCTAATTCTTTGCTTTGTATTCTCAGCAGAAGTATGTAAGTCATAGTGGCCCATACAGTCTGCACTGACTCTCTGACACAGTACCTTGTCCAGACCCTCTCTGCCCCAGCCTATCCCCGCAACCCCACACGTTAATCATGGGTTAACCATCTAACCTACAGCAGTGCTAACCACTGCGCCACCATGCCACCCCGGCATTCTAGCACATGCTCCTAATACCTGCAAGGACTCCTTCGTCAAAATGGCATTTGCCCTGGGTCGCAGATACCATGATGCCATCCATAGAGCCATCCTGCACACTGTGGAGCCCCATTTTGTGGCCACAGATGCTGAGAGCAGCTCCAAGTGAATGATTTAGCTTGAGAATCAAATGATGGATTAGTAATGAGTGCAAAACATGGAGGCTTTATCGATTTACAACTGAGCGAATTATTCTTACTTGTTAACATTGCCTAATGTTCCAAGTCCCATCCTAACCCACTTGCTTTTAGCCACAAATCTTTAACTAGCAAAGTGATCAGGCTCCAATTTAATGACATGTTGTGCCTGGTGGCTTCACTACTTTCAGTGCAGTGTCATTAATAGTGGACAGAGGAACTACCTTTAGACAGCAGTCCTTCATGCAACATCCATGTGCTTGATTCTAGGAGTAAGTGTCTCTTCTTTAACAACCCATTCAGAAATAAGTTTCTCAAAACCATACTTGATCATGTCACAGTGGTTAGCACTGCTGCCTCACAGCAGCAGGGACCCGGGTTCAATTCCCAACTTGGATCCTGTCTGTGCAGAGTCTGCACATTCTCCCTTTGTCTGCGTGGGTTTCCTCCAGATGCTCTGGTTTCCTCCCACAATCTGAAAGATGCATTAGTTAGGTGCATTGGCTAAATTCTCTCTCAGTGTACCCGATCAGGCGCCGGACTGTGGCAACTAGGGGATTTTTACAGTAACTTCATTGCAGTAACTTCATTGCAGTGTTAATGTAAGACTATTTGTGACGAATAAATAAACTACTACTACTCCCTGGGTTTCCTTCGGGTGCTCCGGTTTCCTCCCACAATCTGAAAGATGTGCTGGTTAGGTGCATTGGCCATGCTAAATTCTTCCTCAGTGTACCCGAAAAGGCTCCAGAGTGTGGCGAGTAGGGGACACAGTGGCACAGTGACAGGAGAAAGCATGACGATTGAACCCATTGCATTGACAACTATAGGGGGAGTTAGGGAATGTGAAACATTCCTGGCCTGAAAAAGCCTCTGATGCTTAAGAGACCCATTGAGGAGGGTGGTTCAATGCTGAGCCTGGAGGTGAAGAGTGGAACAGTGTCGAACATCCTCAACAACTGGCTAAGGTCAACGGGCAGATCAAGCCCAAGATGAGGGTGCAATGCTTCACCTTGTCAGCTTGGATCTTGTTTGTTTCTCTTGTGGGGACCTTGAATTGTTTTCAATTGGAATTTGAATTTGGTTTTTGGAGCAAGTAAGGAATGGATTTGGGTTTGCACGGTCCATTCTGGGCATTGGCTTTGCAACTTTAAGGATGGAGTAAAATGTCTTTGAAAAATGTCGTTCCTCATGCTGACAAAACAGAATAACCCTCTCAAATATTTTAAATAAGTAAACCAATGGCATTTAATCAAAGAACAAATTGCTATAAATATTTTATTCCCTCAGCTGGAAGATCTTATTGAATATTCTTTAGTGTGCAATTGCTTTTCAAAAATTGTTTACATGAAAACAACTACTTGAAGTAAGGGGAACATCCAGTGGTATGCTAATCTCTTAAAGAAGAAGTAGAAAGGGTCAAGAGCTTCAAGTTTTTAGGTGTCCAGATCATCAACAACCTGTCCTAGTCCACCCATGCAGACACTCATAGAAATCATAGAACCCTACAGTGCAGAAAGAGGCCCTTCAGCCCATCGAGTCTGCACCGACCACAATCCCACCCAGGCCCTACCCCCATACCCCCACATATTTTACCCACTAATCCCTCTAACCTAAGCATCCTAGTACACTAAGGGGCAAATTTTAGCATGGCCAATCAAACCTAACCCGCACATCATTGGACTGTGGGAGGAAACCAGAGCACCTGGAGGAAACCCACGCAGACATGAGGAGAATGTGCAAACTCCACACAGACAATGACCCGAGCCGGGATTTGAACCCAGGTCCCTGGAGGTATGAAGCAGCAGTGCTAACCATTGTGCTACTGTGCGGCCCCAAACAGTACTGTAGTTAAGAAACCCCACCAACGCCTCTACTTTCTCAGAAGATGAAAGAAATTTATCTTGTCAGCTATGACTCTCATCAATTTTTACAGGTGCACCACAGAAAGCATTCTTTCTTGCTGTATCACAGCTTGGTGTGGCTCCTGATAGGCCCAAGATGGCAAGAAACTACAAAGGGTCTTGAATGTAGCCCAATCCATCACGCAAACTAGCCTCCCATCCACTGATGTCGATACTTCCTCTGCCTCGGAAAAGCATCCAGCATAACTAAGGACCTCATACACCCCAGACATTTTCTCTTCCACCTTCTTCTGTCAGGAAAAAGATACAAAAGTCTGAGGTCCCGTACCAACCGACTCAAAAGCAACTATTTCCCTGCTGCCACCAGACTTTTGAATGGACCTACCTCGCGCTAAGTTGATCTTTCTCTACACCCTAGCTATGACTGTAACACTACATTCTGCACTCTCTCCTTTCCTTCTCTATGTATGGTATGCTTTGTCTGTATAGTATGCAAGAAACAATACTTTTCATTGTATACTAACACATGTGACAATAATAAATCAAATCAAATCAAATTAAAATGGGAAAATATGTGAAGATCATTAATGCTTTATAAAATAACTCTGAGAACATCCAAAATAAAAACTCTCTCTCTTCAGGAACTATGGTTGGTGACAGTAGACTTCCATGTGCTGGTCCATACATGGTTATGCTCAGCAAGGCCCTGCAGTAGTGTACTGTTGTCTCTGTCAGATCTATGATTAACCAGGGGCCCTCCCACTCTGAATGCTTGCTGTAGATGTCGAGGCAGGATTTGCGTTTTTCCCCACATTAAGGAGGCACCTTCCATTACCATCAAGTCCAAAGTGGCACTCATAGAATCCTACAGTGTAGAAGGGGGCCATTCAGCCTGCACCGACCACAATCCCATCCAGGCCCCATCCCCACAATCCCATACATTTACCCTGCCAGTCCCCTGACACGAGGGGAGAATTTAGCATGGCCAATCCACCTAACCTACATACCTTTGGACTGTTGGAGAGAACAGGAGCACCTGGAGGAAGCCCACACAGACACAGGGAGAATGTGCAAACTCCACAGAAACAGTGACCCAAGCCGGGAATTGAACCTGGGTGCCTGGCGCCGTGAGGCAGCAGTGCTAACCACTGTGCCACCGTGCTTCCCTCAATAATAAAAAAGCTATTCAAGCTGATAAATTTTGAGATAGTATAAATTTGCACAAAGTAAAGATCCAGGCTGATTGATGGAATAAAACAATCAGTCGGACACATGAACATATTGAGAAAATAGCAGCAAAATACAAAAGGTTTTTACACTTTATTTAAGATATTTAGGGTGCAGAAGTTTATTGAATTGAATTGATTTGATTTATTATTGTCACATGTACTGGGATATAGTGAAAAGTATTGTTTCTTGCGTGCTATATAGACAAAGCATACTGTACATAGAGTACATAGGGGAGAAGGAAAGGCCCCTTCCTAACAATGTTTAGACATACAAATGACACCAATTGTATTCCCTGTGCCTGAATGTGAATCAAGAGTAGGAAGTCTCACAACACCAGGCACCTGATGAAGGAGCAGCGCTCCGAAAGCTCTTGATTCCAAATAAACCTGTTGGACTTTAGCCTGGGGTTGTGAGACCTCTCATGGCACTCAGCCCAATCCAATGCCAGCATCTCCACCTCATGAACCAAGAGGGCCTCGAAGTTCATTTCAATGGAGCCGGCATTGCAGAACAGTTCGCCAAGGAAGACTAAGCCAAGATTGGACAGCTGCTTATCTGGTAAGTGGTCCTCAAGTAAATGGGGGTAAGAGACAGGGGTCAGGATGTGGAAAGATGTGGCAAACAGCAGGATTCTGGCAACTCCATGGCACATTCTTGCTGCCTACCCATTCTATTTCCACCAGCTGAATAGGGTGAAAAGTTCTACCCTCCCCGCCCCCGGCATCCACACCGCCCCCGCCCCCCCCACACACACCCGCACCCTTGCTTTCATTTTCAGTCCTATTTTTCAGTTTGCCCTCTTCTTTGAAGGCACATTCTCTCGTCACTGGTCCTGTTACCTCCTTCAGTTCTTTTTCCATTTATCCTTCTGTAAATCTTTCCTTTCCATGACTCTCCTGTGTGTATCACGCTGTCTCTGTATGCATGTCACTCGTGGCTGTGTGCAGAATGATTGGGTTGGTGTCACTTCAGTCGGTAGCAGTTCTACGTTAGAAGGTAATGGGTTCAAGTCCCACTTAAGGAAAGGAGCACATCATTCAGAGCTGACAATTCAATGCAGTGCTGATGAGTGCTGTAACGTTGGAGATAACTGATTGTCAGCTGAGATATCACGCCAAGCTGTTGTCTGCTGCTTCCAATGGGTGCCTTTATTTGAAGTCTGGTAAAGTTATCCTGATCAATATTTTATCCCTTAAACAACATCACCAACAAAAATCAACTGGACATTTACCTCACTGTTATTTCCAAATAGACTATTACACAATTGTTACATTGTCAGATGTTTACACAGAAAAGGGGCTTCAATTGACAGGAAGCGGTCTATAATGTCCTGAGGACATAACATAGCCACGTGAAGCTACATTACAATTGATAAAAGAGATAGATTTTAAGGAGTACCTTAAAGAAGGAAAATGTACCAGAGAATCAGAGAGGTTTAAGGAGGGCATTCTAAAGCTTATGGCATAGTGGCAGCCGTGTGTACCATCTACAAGATGCACTGTAGGAACTCACAGAAGTTCCTCAGGCAGCGCCTTCCAAACCCACAACCACCACCATCTAAAAGGACAAGGCAGCAGACACATGGGAACAGCACCACTTGAAACTCTCCCCCAAGCACCGCTAATGGGCTGTTTGTTTTAAGCTGAGTTAATGCATTTCTTTGTTTTTTTACCCCCTGGGGTTTCAGAGTAGGGTTTGATTGGGTTGATAGACAAGAGACAGTCATGTGCTAATGGGAGGGGTTAAGCTTACAGAGAAAAATTGTTACTTTCTCTCTGGGTCTAAAAAAAGCAAGAGGTCTCTCTTTCTCTCGGAGCTGCCAGAAGACAGGTCTCTCTTTCTCTCTCTCTCTTTCTCTCATTCTCTCACCAAAGGTGCTCAAAGGCTCTAGGGCTGTTAGCACATAAGCACATGATTTTGAAGAGGAGCTTAAGTCTATGAGGAATATTGCTAAATAGAACTAAAAGAGATGGAATAGCAGTTATGAATTGCATCATGTCACGTTTAAGTTTTTAAACTGGTAAAAAAATTAAGCTAGTTCATTTGTTATAGTTAAACCATATTATTAAATAAAGTTTGTTTTGATAAAAGCTTCCTAGTATGTCACCTGAGTGAGTCACCTTATCCTCAATCTAATGCCAAAACTCAAAAAAAGATTGCATTCGATCTAACTACACAATATACCTTGGAGTTTCTGATCTGCTCCCTAACAAAGAGTCTGGCTATGAAGATATATTTACACAAATGACCAGAGATGACAGTTACTTCACCATCTCATCTCATCTCAGGGTTAATCTGAATACCCATGATTATTGGGATGACCAATATGGGCCAATTTAGGCCAATATACCCATGAGAACAAGAATCCACTCTTGGGATAGTCAATTTTATTCATGGGCCTACTGGCAAATCATTGGATTTCCATTCACCATGGTGATAATTAATAAGAATAAAAGATAAACTCATGTTCAAGGTTAACTATGCCCTAGACAGGGAGCCAGTTTACCAAGAGGAGAACTCACTGGCCTTAAAGGTCAGAGTGGCTCATAAGGAAGAGTTACATGAGTTGGCTAGCAAATGGCATATTATTTTTATACTCACAGAGGACTTGATATTTTGTTATGAGGTTTATATGGTTATTATAGTTTGAGACTATGGCTGGAATTTTCCAGCCATTTACACTGGTGGGATCTTCCAGTCCCATTGATGGCGCACCCTCAGTTTGGGTTTCTAGGCAGGGAGGGGTACATTCAATGGGAAACCTGTCAGAAGATCCTGCTGCTGGCCAAAGACAGACTGCCTTAGCAGCTGTGAAATACCTAGCAGATTGCTTGGAAAACCCTGCCCATAAGAGTTAAATTTGTGGAAGATACTTAGAGATGACTTGGGGTGGCACAGGGGCGACGTAGTAGTTAGCACTGCTGCCTCACAGTGCCAGGGACCCAGGCTCAATTCCCAGCTTGGGTCACTGTCTGTGTGGAGTTTGCATGTTCTCCCCATGTTTGCATTGGTTTCCTTCAGGTGTTCTGGTTTCCTCCCACAGCCCAAAGATGTAAAGGTTAGATTGATTGGTCATGCTAAATTGCCCCTTAGTGTCAGGGACATTCAGAGTGTAAACATGGGGTGTGATGGCAACAGAGCCTGGATGGGATTGTGAATCATAGAATCATAGAACTCTACAGTGCAGAAAGAGGCCCTTTGGCCCATCGAGTCTGCACTAAACACAATCCCAACCAGGCCCTACACCTCATATTCCTACATATTATACCCACTAATCCCTCTAACCTACGCATCCCTGGACACTAAGGGACAATTTCTTAGCGTGGCCTATCAACCTAACCCTGGAGGAACCCTGGACTGTTGGAGGAAACCGGAGTACCTGGAGGAAACCCATGCAGACACAAGGAGAATGTGCAAACTCCACACAGACAGTGACCCAAGCCGGGAATTGAACCCAGGTCCCTGGAGCTGTGAAGCAGCAGTGCTAACCACTGTGCTACGGTGCCGCCCTAAATTGTAGTTGGTGTGGACTTGATGGGCTGAATGGCTTCCTTCTGCACTGTAGGGATTCTATCATATTATGATTCTATGATGATCCCTTGAAGTTATTACTCATGAGGATTTGCGAAAGCATTGGAAGATGGGAGCAACTATGGATTATTCCTAAAAGATATGCAAATCTGTTGAGAGTGTGAGGTGTGATAAATAGAGAAGGAGAACATTCCTCTCTAGTCTAAAGTGTACGTCACCTGCAAAAAGAAAATCATGTTAAGTCATAGTGCTTTTAGTTATTTGGTACAAAAAAGGCTTAAAATTTTATTGCATTATTCTTACAATTGTTAACTGGAAGTTCAAATCTCTTCTAAAAGGTTATTGGTCTCTGCGGAGATTGTAACAATTCATTGAAGCCCATTTCAGTTATAACTATCACCCTTCACTTCACTTAAGTTGATCTTTATCTGCACCCTAGCCATGACTGTAACACTACATTCTGCATTCTCTCCTTTCCTTCTCCATGAATGGTATGCTTTGTATAGCGCGCAAGAAATAACACTTTTCACTGTGTGTTAATACATGTGAGAATAATAAATTAAATCAAATCAAATCAAAATCAAACTTACTGGTCATAAAATAAATCAGCTTTGCAATTTATATCTGGCCTCATCCTTCTATGCAGTTAAGCGCTCACCTAGAATTTTCACAGGGGTATTCCAAATCTGCTGCCTTCAGTAAAAGTGCTGAAGAAACAATCAAATGGGTAAATCTGTTGTTTACCCTGGTTCTCGCGGGATTCCACACTAATCCCTCCCCCAGGAGATCAAGAGAATTCCTGCAAAAATTCTTATCCTTGGTAACTAGCTCAGATCACAACAAGTTTCTATTGTTAGAAGCCCAAGTTGTGTTGTATGATTAGGTCCTGGACAGCACTGGGCTGCAGAGATTGCTTACAGGGATAACCTGTGCTACTAAACCTCAAAAGCTTTAAAGGCATATTTATTGCATTACACACAGACCCTATTCAACCCGGTGGGATATGTCAGTGTTAATGTTCCACATTAAACCCTTTCCTCTTTCCTCTAACCAAATCAGCTTATCGTTCTGTCCCCTTTTCCTTGATGCACTAGTCTAGTTTTGACTTCATAGAATCCCTACAGTGCAGAAAGAGGCCATTCAGCTCATTTAGCCTGCACTGATAACAATCCTACCCAGGCCCTTTCCCCGCAATCCCATATATTTACCTTTCTTATTTACCCTGACTCTAATGGGCAATTTAGCACAACCAATCAACCTAACCTGCACATCTTTGGACTGTGGGAGGAAACCGGAGGAAACACACAGACCCTAGGAGAACATGCAAACTCTACACAGTCACCCAAGGCCAGGATTGAACCCTGGTCCCTGGCACTGTGAGGCAGCATGCTAACCACTGTGCCACCATGCCACCCAATTGAATTTAAATTCCATCTACTGGTGTATAGAATAGAACCCTAGGTGTGTTTGGATTTGAACCCGTGTCCTAAGAGCCTTATCCTGGATCACTGGATTATTAGCCTAGCAACAATACCTTGCGTCTCCTTAAATGCCCCTAGGCTATTTATCTTAACCACTCCATATGAGAGCAAGATCTCACTCATGGAGGAAAGATGGTTCAGCTGTACGCCTTCTCCCAGTCTCTGTGTGGGTTTCCCCCAAGTGCTCCAGTTTCCTCTCACAGCCCAAAGATATGCAGGTTAGGTGGATTGGCCATGCTAAATTGCCCCTTAGTGTCAGGGAGACTAAATAGGGTAAATGCATGGGGTTATGGGAATAGGGCCTGGGTGGGATTGTGGTCAGTGCAGACTTGATGGGCCAAATGACCTCTTTCTGCACAGTAGGATTCTATGATCTCCCTTCTCCATGTCTACTCTATCCAGCAGCTTAATAATTATAAAGACCTTTGCAGTGTCACCCCACTTTTATCTTGACAATTTAATCTTGCACTCTGTCCATGGGTGAGTAGATTGTGATTAACCATTGCAACTGAGATCCCCCTATGGGACATTGGTTTGGGAGTTGTCCTACAGGAACTGACTCACAGCCAGAGTCAATGGTTGATAATGTACTAATAACTTAATTATTTAACTAGGTGTGTACATCACAAGTCTGACTAATTCAATGATTACAGACAGAGTAACCACAACCTAATCTGGCTAACCTTGGGCTCTATCCCAAACCAATATCAAAATTCAGCCTTCAAGATACATGGTAAACTCTCACTAGCATGTCTTTAATTCCAATTATAAAAAGGTTCAACCTTGTTCATAGAGTAAATGACTAGCTGGAGAATTTTTAAGGTAATTTAGATTCAGATTTCACAAGTCACCTTTCATTGTCTTCTTGTATGGAAACTTCTGAATTTTTAGCTCAAAATCCCCTTCGCTTCTGAAATCTTCTGAAGACATGATGTGGAGTTGTCGGCATTAAACTGGGGTGGGCACAGTAAGAAGTCTCACAAAACCAGGTTAAGTCTAACAGGTTTATTTGGAATCACAAGCTTTCAGAGTGCTGCTCCTTTGTCAGGTGAGTGGAGAGTTGGGTTCACAAACACGGCATATATAGACAGAGAACTCAATTGCAAGATAATGATTTGAATGCGAGTCTTTACAAGTAATCGAATCTTTATAGGTGCAGACAGTGCGAGTGGAGAGAGGGATAATCACAGGTTAAAGAGGCACGGATTTCTCAAGCCGGGACAGTTAGTAGGATTTTGGAAGCCCAGGCCAAATGGTGGGGGTTACAGATAGTGTGACTTGAATCCAAGATCCCAGTTGAGGCCACCCTCATGCGTGCAGAACTTGGCTATTAGTTTCTGCTCAATGATTTTGCATTGTCATGTGCCTTGAAGGCCGCCTTGGAGAATGCTTACCCGAAGCTCGGAGGCTTCTCTACCTGGAGATTGTCATGCCGTGTCTGCTCATATATTGTCGTAGCATCTGCATGGTCTTGCTGATGTATCATGCCTCAGGACATCCTTTCCTGCAATGTATGAGGTAATCTAAAGACATTCCGAAACTGGCTTTCCAGAAACCCTCTTTTTATAATCTTGGTGAATCAAATTCAACCGAAATATCTTTGATGTTCTTTGGTGTTTTTGCATCATATTATTGTCCACAAAGAAAATAACTCCTCTGACTTTCACTGAGCTGAAAACATATATTAGAAACATTTATATCCATCAGATTACCTTCTGCTTATATACATAGGTTTATGCTGTTCACAAAACCAAAGCAGATAAGTCCAGGCCCATGGTTGTCTAGACCTCATCACGGCGGGTTTACCAACGGCAGAGGTGACCCGCCTATGGCTGCCAGTGGGATCTTCCAGTCCTGCTGAAGTCAATGGCCACTTGCGTTGCTTGCTGGCCACACTGCCAGGGAACCCGCTGGGGGGGTGGCGGGGGGGGAGGGGGGGTAACCATTGGTGGACTGGAAAATCCGACCAGTGAGAAGGGCTGGAAGATTCACCCCTATAGGCTGGAAGGTTACAGCCGTTCACACTGGTGGGATTTTCCCATCCCGCTGCAGTGAACGGAGATTTGGCTGGGTGCCAAATGCTCTGACTTTACTGCAGCAGGTACATGGTGTGAATGGCCAGTAAGATCTCGCCCTTTGTGGACTAAATAGATATGCCCTGAAATGCTTACAAATCATGACTAAAGGAAACTCCTTTACTTTAATTATTTTGTTCATTCTTGATTTTTGAAAGTACATTTTCTTTATTCTCGGCATTACAATATTCTAAATAAATTGATTGGAAATAAATGGCTCTCTGTAACTTTTTCATTCTTAAATTTTTACTCCATTCTTAAAGTTACAAAGGAATGGGCTCCATCTCCTTGCTTGCTCCAAAAAACAAATTCAAATTGAATCCAATCATGGTCCCCAAACAAACAAACAAGATCCAGGCTGATTAGATTATGCGTTGCGCTCCATCTTGGGCTTGATCTGACGCTTTGGGTGGTATTTTCCGGCTGTGCTCACCCAAAAACTGGAAAATCCCATCTGAGGTGAACAGACCTTTGCATGGTCCACCACCACCACCCCGACATCCACCCCCCCCCGGACCCTCCCACCCTCCCCGCACCCCCACCCCACTGCCTCCCCCCGCTCGCTACAATTCCCGTGGCAGGAGGGATGGAAAACGTCCGCACTTCATCTTAGTCAAAAGGCGACTCAGCCTGTAACGTGGAGCTGATCCAATAATACCCCATTCTCGCCTTGGGGAAACATTCAACATGTAATCTGGAAAGGCAATTTGAACTATTACTTTAATTTGATGCTGTCGCTATCACTTTCAAAAATAGTAAGTATCAGTAAAATATACATAAAATTAAACTATTATTCTTGTGAGAATAGCAATGTTAATAATAATGAAACAACAGCTACTTGCATTTCCAAAGCCTTGACTTTCTCAGAACACTAAGGAAATTTGGCATGTCAGCTATGACTCTCACCAACTTTTACAGATACACCATAGAAAGCATTCTTTCTGGTTGTATCAAAGCTTGGTATGGCTCTTGCTCTGCCCAAGACCACAAAAAACTACAAAAGGTCATGAATGTAGTCCAGTCCATCATGCAAACCAGCTTCCCATCCACAGACTCTGTCTACATTTCCTGCTGTCTTGGCAAAGCAGCTAGCATAATTAAGGACCCCATGCACTCTGGACATTCTCTGTTTCACCTTCTTCTTCTTTCGGAAAAAAGATACAAAAGTCTGAGATCACGCACCAACTGACTCAAGAACAGCTTCTTCTCTGCTGCCATCAGACTTTTGAATGGGCCTAACTTGCACTTAGTTGATCTTTCTCTACACCCTAGCTATGACTGTCATACTACATTCTGCACTCTCTCGTTTCCTTCTCTATGAACAGTACTTTTCACTGTATACTAATACATGTGACAATAACAAATCAAATCAAAAGTAAAACACCTCACTAGAGTGTAGCAGATAACATTTGACACCAAGCTGTGGAATGGAATATCAAGGATAAGTAGTCAAACCAGTAAGTTTCTTAAGTTAGGGTAGACATGAAAGACTTGTTTCCTCTAGCTGAGGTTCAGTTATCAGCCAGCATTGACTTAAAATGAATGATAGAAGGATTAGAGGAGATATGACGGAAAACATTTTCTCCCAGAGGGTGGTGGGCGTCTCGAGTTGGTGGTTGAAGCTGAAATCTATGAAACATCCATGAGATTGAGAGTCACAACTAAAATAATTTCACTGCAAATCCAATAGCTTTATTGTCATAAGATTACAAAATTTTAAAAATGTGTAATTTTATGATTTGAATCATAGAATCCCTAGAGTACAGAAGGAGACTAGTTGGCCCATTGAGTCTGCACCAACAACAATCCCACCCAGGCCATATCCCCGTAATCCCATATATAATCCCCCTGACACTAAGGGGCAGTTTAGCATGGTCAATGAACCTAACCCGCACATCTTTGGACTATTGCTGGAAACCAGAGCACCCAGAGGAAACCCATGCAAACACGAGGAGAAAATGGGAGACTTCTTTTTTAAACAGTGCCCACAAATTCTAGATTCCTGGAATGACCTCTCAGCATCTACCCTATCAAGCCTCCTCAGGATCTTATGAATGATTTGATTTGATTTATTATTGTCACAAGTATTAAGATACAATGAAAAATATTGTTTCTTGTACACTATACAGACAAAACATACCATACATAGAGAATGAAAGGAGAGTTTGCAGAATGTAGTGTTACAGTCATAGCTAGGGTGTAGAGAAGGTTCAACTTAATGCAAGATAGGTCCATTCAAAAGTCTGATGGCAGCAGGGAAGAAGCTGTTCTTGATTCGGTTGGTATGTGACCTCAGACTTTTGTATCTTTTTCCCGATGGAAGAAGGTGGAAGAGAGAATGTCCGGGTGCGTGTGTCCTTAATTATACTGGCTGCTTTGCCGAGGCAACAGGAAGTGTAGACAGAGTCAATGGATGGGAGGCTGGTTTGCGTGATGGACTGGGCTGCATTCACAGCCCTTTGTAGTTTCTTGCAGTCTTAGGCAGAGAAGGAGCCATAACAAGCATATGAACATAGTTGGTCAGTCTAGGTTGACTACCGTTTGCTTTTATCCAATCTGATTAGGCCCAACCTGCTTCCAACAGGATTTCTATTGAGTATCTCATGTTCAATGACACTGTGTTCATGAGGGTTTTCAGCACTGATTTTATACATAATCGTTGCTGTATAGCAACTTCCCTTGTGCCTAATCCTTCAGAACAATGTCCACAGGTCTCGAGGTTGTGTGATCAGACTTTCACTGGACCATGGCCTGCTAGAATCGCTCCCTCGTGACCTTCCAGTACATAGTTGTTCAGCCACAGGATACCCGACCTTCTATCTGTTGTTGCTTCGAGGCCTTACTTGTTTTTGCAAGCAGTTGTGCAACCATTCGTGACTCATGAGCCATCTGTGTGTATCAAAGGTAAACACAATCACAACAAGCAATACATTTTTAACTCTGAACCTCAGGCATTCATTTGGACAAACTTAAACAGGAATACTCAAACAAATTCTTACAATCATCCCCCCCGACCCCCTCCCAACTTTTGTGATTACCCTTCATAACAAAAGAGATAAGGGGATATGGGGAGCAGGTAGGCAGGTGGTTTTTGAGACTAAGGAGAGATCATCCATGATCTAATTGAATGGTGGAGTAAACTTGAAGGGCTGAATTTGCCGATTTCTGCTCCTAATTCCTTTGTCCCTAAAAGGAACTATTCTGTTTCCAGGTTGTTTTTTTCAATTGTAGATGGAATTACTTTGAAAATGTTCATTTTGCCTCAGTAAACTTTGCCATTTCTGCAATATAATTTTTAAATTCGGAAGCAATCCCATCTTAAACTAATTATTTGCAAGCACATGTGAAGTTCCTTAATTTGTGTTGTTTGCAAATATAGGAGTGGCGCAGTGGCCCAGTGCTTAGCACTGCTGCATCACAGCTTTAGGGACACTGGTTCAATTCTGGCCTTGTCTGCATGGGTTTTCTCCGGGTGCTTCCTCCCATAGCCCAAAGATGTGGCGGCACAGTCACACAGTGGTTAGCACTGCTGCTTCACAGCTCCAGGGGCCTAGGTTTGATTCCGGGCTTGGGTCACTGTCGGTGTGGAGTTTGCACATTCCTCGTGTCTGCGTGGGTTTCCTCTGGGTGCTCCAGTTTCCTCCCACAATCCAAAGATATGTGGGTTAGGTTGATTGGCCATGCTAAATTAACCCTTAGTGTCCTGAATCGCATAGGTTAGAGGGATTAGTGGGTAAAATATGTAGGGATATAGGGGTAGGGCCTGGGTGGGATTGTGGTCGGTGCAGATTCGATGGGCCGAATGGCCTCTTTCTGTATTGTAGGGTTTCTATGATTTCTAGGTGCATGTAAGGCAGACTGGTCAAGCTAAACTGCCCTTTAGTGTCCCAAGATGCATTGGTTGGATGAATCAGCAATGGTAAACACGTAGGGTTCCCTGGAGGGGAGACGGCCAGGGTAAGATAATCTATCAGAGAGTTGGTGCAGAATTGATGGGCTGAATGGCCTCTTGTGCACTCTACGATTCAATGATAAGCAGAACATTAGAATTTGTCAGTATTTTAACTGTGCACTTACCTGTTTTCCTGCCTGACTGTGGGTTGCTGATAAACACATTGGAGGAATATTGCACAGTATTCTTTGTAAAGCTCCCAGCTCCACAGCCTTCTGCTAACCCTCAGCAACAGGGCCTCCAGAGGGAAGGAAAGAAAAGAAACTTTGTTCTAATAGTGTATGTTGATTGCCATCGTAATTACCTCAACCACATTCTATTTCAGCTGCTCACACAACTGTGTTCACATTGCAACTGAGAGATTAGAAATTGAGCCTTTTATTTTCAGTTTTGTCATCTAACTGGGCCAGATATTAAGTGATCATTAAATGCTCTGGGATAAAGGATTAAGATTCTATAGCTCAGGTTTATTGATGTGAGACACACTGTCAACTAAGATTTTGTTCATTTTTTTTCTGGAGAAGAAGAGAGATTCAAATTAGCTTCCAATTTACTTAACCCGAGGGAAAATTGACAACTATTACAGTTCAAATCTAATTTGCCTTTAAAATGTTACAGATTTCCTCCATCTATAACAAGCCTGTCCCCATTATTGGAGGGATAGAAAATGGATATCCTGCCTTACTTTGGAATGCTCTGTTTACCTTCATCATAAGCTCTTGATTGAGAAGTATTGGAACAATATTCTGTCAAACACAATGCGACTGACATTTATCTGAAGTGATGGAAAGTGTGGAGCATGCGGGAAACTTGACAAGATTGGGCATGCAGAAGTCCCATCGACTTTAACTCATAGTGGGCGATCTTACCCACTGTTCATGCCATGCTTCTGCTGCCGTAAGGGCGGAGGATTTGGTGGCCAGCCTAATCTCCGTTCCCTGTGGCAGGATGAGAAAATTCAGCCAGTGTGAACGATGATAAGGTTCCATCCATCGCCTTTCTCTTCCATTTTGGCTGGCCAAATTAGTAACAAAGACCACTAATTAAGCAGGAAATAATTAGAAAAGTCATGTATCAACTAACTAAAGAACAGCTTCTTCACTGCTGCCATCTGACTTTTGAATGGATCTACCTTGCATTAAGTTGACCTTTCTCTACACTCTAGCTAGGATTGTAACACTATACTCTGCACCCTCTCCTTTCCTTCTCTCCTACGTACTCTATGATGTGGAGTTGCTGGCGTTGGATTGGTGTAGGCATGGTAAGCAGTCTCACAACACAAGGTTAAAGTCCAACAGCTCCAACAGGTGCTACTGAATAAACTTGTTGGAATTTAACCTGGTGTTGTGACACTATTTCCTATGTACCCTATGAATGGTATGCTTTGCCTGTATAGAGCGCAAGAAACAATACTTTCCCCTCTATTTTAATACACGTGACAATAATAAATCAAATCAAATCAAAAGTGTGTAAATCAGCAACAGTAGGCAGTTTGGCAACAGTCGCCAGTAATCAAGAGGAAGGGTGCTGCAGATTGGAGCTTGGGGGGGGGAGCCTCATTAACAACTGTACTAAGAAAGGAAGAGGCTGTGATCCACAGATGGACCAAGGAGTGTTGCAATTTCAGAATTCCCTAAAGATTGATGAAGAAGGCATTTACCTTTCGGGACTTACAGCTCCTGCATCCGTTTAACGGTTGGGTTCCTTGAGCCCTGTGAGATACAGCTGGCAATGTTTCAATTTAAATCCAGGTCCCAATTGTGATGTCAAAGACTGATATAAAACATGTAAATATATTAATTTATGCAGATGTAAATATAACAGTGGATGCATCCATGTTTTTAAGATCTCTCCCACATCTCATGAGGGGATTAAAATAGAGTACGAGAGAATCCTTGCAATACAGAAGTAGGCCATTCAGCCCATCGAGCCTGCGCTGACACAATCCCACCCTATACTTGTAACCCCAAATATTTACCCTAGCTAATCTCCCTGAAACTAGGGTCAATTTAGCACAGCCAATCAACCTAACCCGCACGTCTTTGGACTGTGGGAAGAAACTGGAGCATCCGGAGGAAACTCACGCAGACACGGGGAGAATGTGCAACCTCCACACAGACAGTGACCCAAGACTGGAATTGAACGTGGGATCCCTGGCACAGTGAGGCAGCAATGCAAACCACTGTGCCACCGTGTCACCCCAAAGGAATATTTCCCGTTAGTACTGAGGCCATTAAACTTTCTAGGTCAGTGAGAATATGTGAATTGTCTTTCTGTGTTTTGACCTTTAAATAAAACATGTCAACATTATTGCTTTTATTCTCAGAATAGCAACCAGGATCTTTCTTCCATAGAGGAAAATTGTAATGTTATATGTCATGATTGTATTGTTAGGGTTATCTTTTGATCACAAGAGGTTGCAAATGAGAAATTCTTGCTTTTGTCATGAGATAGAATCATAGAATCCCTATAGTGTAGAAGGGGTCCATCTCGCCCATCGAGCTTGCATCAACAACTATCCCACCCAGGCCCTATTCCCATAACCCCAAGAATGTACCCTGTTAATCCCCCTGACATTGGGGAAGCACGATGGCACAGTGCTTAACACTGCTGCCTTCACAGCGCCAGGAACCCGGGTGCGATCCCTGGCTTGGGTCACTGTCTGTGTGGAGTCTGCACATTCTTACCGTATCTGTGTGGATTTCCTCCGAGTGCTCTGGTTTCCTCCCACAGTCCAAAGATGTGCAGGTCAGGTTGATAGGCTATGCTAAATTGCCTCTTAGTGTCAGGGAAAATACATGAGGTTACGGGCATAGGGCTTGGATTGGATTGATGTCAGTGAAGATGCAATGGGCCGAATGGCCTTTTTCTGCACTGTAGGAATTCTATGATTCTATGTGAAACTCATTTACTCTCAGCTGGATGTGAAAGATCCCATGGTGCCCTTCTGAAGAAGAGTAGCTGCGTTATGTCTGGTCAATGTTTATCTCTTAATCAATATCATCCAGACAGACCATCTAACCATTGCCACAAGGTGGGAGCTTGTTATGAGCAAATTGGCTGCAATATTTCTACATTACACCAGGAACTACATTTCAAAAATACATCACTGGCTGCAAAGAACTTTGTATCGTCGGGAGGCTGTGAAAGACGTGATAGAAATTAACCAATATTGAACTAATTCTGGAAAGTTTCTTTTGGTTTTTTACGACTCAGATTTATCTTATTGAAGTTCATACCACAATATGTTGTTCACCTCCCTGGTAAATATTTCCTTGTTTCCTTCAATCCATTTGAGTTTGTATATTTGAAGGTCATTGGGTGAGATTCTCTGGCCTCCCCACTGCACCCTTTCTTGGTGCTGGAAGGATCCTCAGCTTGTGGTAGGATCTTCTGTCAATGGGATTTCCTATTGATTCCATTGCACGCTGCTGGGAAATCCATGGCGGGGGTGTGCCATTGGCGGGACTGGAAGATCCCGCTGGTGTCAATGGATGGAAGGTTCTGGCTAATGTCTTTTTGGCACTGGGTTTGCTGCTGTTCACTTCATTTGTTTTCAAGATTAGTTTCTCGACAACAAAGTGTCACATCGATGCATCACCTCACTGGATCCCTTGGATGTTTCGAAGCAATTCACAACTAATGGTTTATCTCTAAATAAGTTATCATCAGCTAACACAAACACAGAATCCCTTCAGGAGGTGCCCATTCGGCCCATTGAGTCTACACCAACTCTCTGACAAAGGATCTGACCCACGACCTATCCCCTGTCCGATCTCTGTAATCCCACACACATGGCTCATCTGCCTAACCTACACACCTCAGGGCACTAAGAGGCAATTTAGCATGGCCAATCAACCTAACCTGCACATCTTTGGACTGTGGAAGGAAACCGGAACACCCGGAGGAAGCATGCAAACTCCACACAGATTGTCACCCAAGGCTGGAATTGTGGGCAGCACAGTGCTCACAGTGCCAGGGACCCGGCGTGGGTCACTGCCTGGGCGGAGACTGCACGTTCTCCCTGGGACATGATGTCCTCCCACATTCTGAAAGACGTGCTGGTTAGGTGCATTGGCCGTGCTAAATCATCTCTCAGTGTATCTGATCAGGTGCCAGACTATGGCAACTAGGGAATTTCATTGCAGTGTTAATGTAAGCCTATTTGTGGCTAACAAATAAACTTTAAGTTTGAACCAACATTCCTGGTGCTATGAGGTAGCAATGTTAACCACTATGCTTCCATGTCACCCTCAGCATCCAAATAGGATCCCACCAACATCAGCAGAAATGAAAGACTAGTTGATCCTTATTTTTTGTGGAGTTGGTGGTTGAGTCCCTCACATGATGAAAGGGCAGCACACCCTCCGAAAGCTCATGCTATCAAACAAACCATTAGGCCTTGAACCTGGTGTTGTGAGACTTCTTTACTGTGACCACCCCAGTCCAACGTTGGCATCTCCACATCATGGATACTTGGTGGCTGTGCCATTCATTAGAGCTGTCGGCCTCTGATCTGCTGCTTTTGGTGGCTGGGATATGTGTAACCAGGGTTCCTCATCCAGGGTAAGGTCCCCAGCTGTCCAGTCTACTGCCTGAGTGACACTTCTGTTAACATGTCTCCACTTAAAGAGGTGACACGGGGATCTCTTGGGTTCTCCACATAGTGGATGAGACTTAGTCACCTCCATTAAATGTCACCTACTACGCCCAGCCTTCTGGAGCAAACAATCTGCAGTTTCTGGGAAGGAGCAGATTTGAAAACAGAAAAGAAGTCCTGGAGGATTAAAGAATAAATTCAAATCTCCTGCACCAACCAAATCATTGAAGTGAATTTTTAGCATTGGTATTAGAGTTTAAAGTTTATTTATTAGTGTCACAAATAGGCTTACATTAACATTGCAATGAAGTTACTGTGAAAATCCCCTTGTCGTCACATTCTGGCACCTATTCGGGTGCACTGAGGGAGAATTTAGCATGGCCAATGCACCTAACCAGCGCATCCTTCAGACTGTGGGAGGAAACTGGAGCACCCGGAGGAAATCCTCACAGACATGGGGAGAATGTGCAAACTCCACACTGACAGTGACCCAAGCCAGAAATCAAACCCAGATCCCTGGCACTGTGAGGCAGCAGTGCTAACCACTGTGCCACCGTGCAGAGTAGGAAATTATAGTTTAATCAGGTGATGCCCACAAGCGTGTGAATTTTATTGAATTGATTGTTGTCACATGTACAGGGATACAATGAAAATGATTGCTTTTTTGTGCACATACCATTCATAGAGAAGGAAAAGGGAGGGTGCAGAATGTAGTGTTACAGCCATAGCTAGAGTGTAGAGAAAGATTAGCTTAATGTACAGTATATATACAGTATATATATCTCCCACTTTCTAAGCCTTTTAGCTTTGACAAAGGGCCATCTGGACTCGAAACATCAGCTCTTTTCTCTCCTCACAGATGCTGCCAGGCCTGCTGAGATTTTCCAACATTTTCTCTTTCGGTTTCAGCTTAATATAAAATAAATCCATTCAAAAATGGATGTTTTGAACACTTTTGCAGACTTGTAACTTGGAGATTAATGAATACCACGATGACTAGAAAGTTAATAACTTTGAAACATACAAGCATAAGAATAAAATGTCACCACATGATGCATTGTGTTGAAACGCTTTGGGCTGGAATTCTCCGCCTCGCCCAGGCTGGAGTTCTCCAGTCCCGCTGTAGTGACAGGAGATATGGCTAAGTGCTGAATTCCCTGTTCTTATTGGCAGCAGTAGTACAAGGCTGGAAGATTCCAGCCTATATGCATATACATTACTTCATACCATTTTCTCCATTATAATCGATGTACATTGTTCCCCCAAAGGACAAATGCATAAAATTGACATCACTGATTAGTTCGAATTAATTCAATTAATACATTTTCATGCAGACTTTTCAGGATTTTCCTCAGTTGATTTCTCTGCTGTCCGTGATCGTACTAATGAGCGATTATTAATTTTCATAACATGTTTACAAGATCACTAATTACTCAATCTAATTACTTCCACACATTAAAAACTTCAAATTGGCTTGACTGATGCCTCACCGAGCATTGTGAAATGTGTGCAGTATTTTCAGACATCCCCAAATGCCAGGGGTAATCACATTCAAGGTTATCAGATAACATGGACTGTGGCTGCTGCAGGGTACAGCAGTGCTTTAATATACATAATCATATTGTTGATTATTCAGTATTTTTCAGTGAGACACAAGCTGGACACATAAAACATTGGAGCTTTGGAAACCTACAAATATTGTATTAATATTGCTCGTGGCTGTGACAGTTCTCTTTCTTAATCAGGGGGCGCGCTATTTTATAATATGAGTTTGTGAACACAGCTAATCCTCCAAAACATCTCCCTCTCCCTGCATATTCCTTGCTTAACCTATGAGGCCAGCTCTTTTTATTTTCCCCTCATTTGCAGTGGGCACAGGGGCACAATGGTTAGCACAGCTACCTCACAGCGCTAGGGACCTGAGTTCAATTCCAGCCTTGGGTGACAGTGTGGAGTCTGTACTTTCTCCCTGGGTTTCCTCTGGGTGCTCCGGTTCCCTCCCACAGTCCAAAAATGTGCTGGTTAGGTGGATTGGCCATGCTAAACTGCCACATAGGGTCAGGGGGATTAGTAGGGTAAATGTGTCGGGTTACAGGAATATGGCCTGGATGGGATGTGGCTGGTACAGATTTGATGGGCTGAATGGCCTCCTTCTGTACTATCTCTATAATTCAACTTGAGGATTGTCTATGTGGAGTTTGTATGTTTTCCTAGTGTCTGCTTGAGTTTCCTCCGGGTGCTCCAATTTTTTCCCACAGTCCAAAGCTGTGTGGGTTAGGTGGATTGGCCATGCTAAATTGTCCCTTAGTGTCCAAAGATGTACAGGTTAGAGGGGGTTAGCCATTCTAAAGGCATGGGGGTTATGGGATAGTGCAGATAGGTGGGCCTAGGTAAAATGCTCTTCCAGTGAATCAGTGCAGACTTGATGGACTGAATGGTCTCCTTTTGCACTGTAGGGATTCATTTGAAATGGCCTTTTTGCAGTTGTTCACCAAGAAGGAACGCCTTCCTCACAATTAGGGGTCCCCTCAGTCTATCCTCTCTGCCCAGCAGGTAGAATGAGCTCCCACATCAGATTCTGCATGGACAACTACTGGCAGAACCTTCATGGAAATAGCAAGTGGGGTCACTAATTGGTGTCCTCTTCTGCCCTTACAGTGCCTCTTGCAGCCTCTGGCAGAGCAAGAGATACCACCCTTCCCCCCCACTCCTTCTCGCTGCCACCCCCCACCCCCCACCACGCCATTCTTTTCCCTTTCTCATAACAGACTTTCTCCCCTTCTCTCCCTCTACTCTTTTCTACTTAGCAGACCTTTTCTTGCTGTATTTCCTTGCTGAATAAAATTGTTTTCTGTCTATTTCTCCCCATCATCCATCTCATCTCTTGTCCTCTTGCCCTCACCCGCCCTCCCTGCATTGTCCGTAGGAAGGTCTGTCTTATTCCTGTTTCTTAATAGAATCACCATCCTGCTGCCACCATCCCCCTCTCCATCATCCTCTAACCTCCCACACCGTTCTGCCCGGCACACTTACTCCTCTCCCTGTTGTTCCCCAGGCTGCAGTGATACTGAAATATGCATTGGTGGGTTTGCAGGACATCTGCAGCCAAATGTTATTTAATCATTGTCCGTAAGCACTCATTTAATTTTTCAAAATGGAACATTCACCATAAATGTTCAAAGTTTTCTACATCATTATACAAACAATGTAGAATGCTGTTCACACAAATTACAATAAAAAGATTTTATGTTATATTTGTACGAACAGTGCTCTGAATTCTGTATTCTACATTTGATTTTTATATTTTCTCCCTTTTTCTTTGTGTTTCTGTATTTAGTTTATTTTTTCCCTTTTTTAAACTGTAAGTTTCTGATTTGTTTTTTTCTTTTATTTTGTTATATTTTCTCTTTCTTCGCATGTGTTTGTGTGTATACATGTGTGTGTATGCATATGTGTATGTGTGTACATGTGTTTCTGTGTGTTTGCATATGTATATGCATGCATTTGTATGTGTCTACACATGTGTCTACACATTTGTATGTGTCTACACATACACATATATGTATGCACATGTTTATATGAGTGTACACGCATGTTTGTGTGTATGTGTGTGTATTCACACATTTGTATATGTGTATACATGTGTTTGTGTGTGTATATGTGCATGGATGCATGCATGCATTTGTATGAGTGTACAGATGTGTTTATGTGTCCGTGCATGTGTGTATTCACACATTTGTACACACGTGTTTGTGTGTTATTTGTGCATGTATGTACATATGCATTTGTGTGTGTTTACACATGTATTTGTGTGTGTATGTGCACATGGCTGTACGCATGCATTTGTATGTATGCACACGTGTTTTTATTTGCACGTATTGTGCATGTGCATGTTTTTACCTCTCTCTATTGCTACAGTTCGTGTATTAAAACAGTTCTCTATCCAGTTATCTACTCCTATCTCAATTTCTGCAGCTTTAATAGCCTTTCTTTCTCATTCTCTGCTTTCTTTTTCTGTTTTATAACACTCATTACTATGTGTGTTCAGTCTCTGCCTCTTCTTGTTTTCTCTGCCTGTCTCTAGCTTTGTGTATCTCCTATTCTCTCCCACTGGCCCAGTCAATCAAGTGTAATTAAATTAAAAGTAAAATAGAAAAGCCTCTTAGCATCTCTTGTGCCTGCCCATCATTTGTTCTCACAGCTGAATGAATGAATTTTTAAACAAGTGTAGCATTTACTCGGTCTTCTCCCAGTCATTAGCTGAATAAAAGTTGAAGCTTTGTCTAAGTGAGCCCAACTTCTCCTTGGGGTCATATCATGGAACATTCACGATTTTACGAGCTCTGAAACTTTGTCAGGTTGTGTAAACCATGGCATTCTCACAGCCCCTCATAACCTTTTCTTACAAGACTATTTCTGTATGTGCTCGCTTCCCTTCCCCCCTTCCGCACTCTGACCTATAATTAGCCGTACATTAATGATAACACTCTTGACTTTGAGATCTGCATGGTTGTGGGTTCAAGCCCCACACCAGAGGCTCAAGCACGTAATCCAGGCTGCCACTCCAGTGCAGAGCTGAAGGGGTGTTGATCTGTCCGAGTTCAACGATGCGTAGGTTAGGGGGATTGGCCATGCTAAGTTGGCCCTTAGTGTCCTAAAATGTGTGTGATAAGTGGATTGGCCATGCTAACATACCCCTTACTGTCCTAAGATGTGCAGGTTAGGGGGATTTGACTTTTCTAATGTATTTTTGTATTTGTAATTTGTTTGATGAATAAAAGAGTGGGGGGATTAGCCTTGCTAAATTGCTCCTTAGTGTCCCATAATGTGTAGGTTAGGGGGATTGGATGTACTAAATTTCCCCTTGGTGTCCCAAAGATGTGTAGGTTTGGGGGGATTGACCATGCTAAATTGCCCCTTTGTGTCCTAGGATGTGTAGGTTCGGGGGATTGGCCATGCTAAGTTGCCCCTTTGTGTCCAAGGATGTGTAGGTTTGGGGGATTGGCCATGCAAAATTGCCCCTTTGTGTCCCAAGATGAGGAGCTAAGGTGGATTAGCTACATAGAGATGGAGAGGGCCTTGGTAAGTTACTCTGTTAGAGAGTCAGTGCAGAATCAATGGGCTGATTGGCCTCTTCTGCACTGCAGCAGTTCCACGATTCTGTTATATGCTGTTCTCGGTGCCACTTTCCTGGCAAGAGTTTTAAGCAGAGATCCCCAGTTGCCCTAGCAGATGCGTTCTATGGCACTGTTTTGAGGAAGTGCAGTCTCCTGGCCATCATTTACCCCTCAATCACTGTGTGTATATTGACTTCTGTGTTTATTATGTCACCACATTATACTTTAAAAACACTTTAGTGGATCCAAGCGCTTAAAGACATTTGGATGTTCTGAAAGGCATTATATAAATGCAACTTATTCACAATCTTTCTCTTTTGCTGGCGTTACCTTCCTTTTCTCTTCTTTCATCCTTGAAGCTCTCAATCGTGTCAGTTTAACAAGTTTTCAGCCTGAAAACTAAACTCAAATCGATTGCCCTGGAGAACGCCCATGTGTGTGCACTCCAGTAATCTTACTGCAATGGGACACTAGTTTGTAAAATAAGTTGTTGATATATCATTTGGAATGTCGGAAGATAAATATGAAGGCTCTGTTTTTTTTCCACAGGGATACTCTCAATCTTTCACTATAACTTCAGATGAAGGTTAGTGGAGGCCCATGAATTCAAGTTGACAAGTCGTGTTTCTCCCATCGAGAATTCCGACATGCGAGGCAACAGAGTTTTGGATGGAATTGTTTAGTTGGAGAGAAAAAGAGAACAAAGAGGGGCTTCTAACATATTTTGAATGTAGCTAGTTTTATGAGGAAAGCTGTCATCTGTAACAAATGCAGATGCACCATAGAAAGCATCTTTTCCAGATGTATCATAGTTTGGTAAGGCTCCTGCTCTGTCCAAGACCGCAAGAAACTACAAAGACGTGAAGTGATATATTGTCTGGGATTTTCCCAAAACAAATTCCAAGTCAGGGGTAAGGGGGGGGCCTTCATAGCCCCTGTCACTGCCCAAGGGGCAAAATGGCAATACCCAGGGGCACCTTGGCACTGGCCACTGGGCATCAGACAGTGCCAAGGGATTGGGGCCTCACCAACCTTGGGTGCTTGATGGTAAGAGGCCCCAATGCTAATCACCGTGCCCCTGTGCTGCGTAGAATGACTGTTTTTTGTTGACTGGGGTGGAACACCTGTCACACCCTAACACAGGTATCTCATGGTGAGCTCAGGGAGGACAGAAACTTCCCGTGGAGCAGAAGGGCAAGAGCTCCCTTGACCTTGATCTTTAGTATGAATACAGACCGTGAAAGTGTGGCCTCATTCTCCTTCTGGCCTTTTGGGTTCTAAGCAAGATTCCACATATCCTACTGCAACTTTAGAGTTCATTGTTTCTATACAGTGTATGCTGGGTGAATGGATATGAAAGTGCCATAGCTTGGTATGAGGGGGCATGGGTGTGAGTGGAGGTTTGGGAGTCGTGAGAGACTGTTGCGGTGGTTTTGGAGGAATATCTTAGCATGAGAGAATGAGGGGCCTTGGGAGTGGTTGGGGGAGGGACATACATCGACATGGGGACACGAGGAAGACATTATCTTTTAGAAGGTTCCTTTAAGCAAACACCCCTGAGGTGACTCATTGAAAAGCTGGCCAGGCTCTATGAAAATTTCCGAGGACTAGGATATACCTAACCCTGGGATGGAGCCAGCCACTTCTGGAGTACAGGGGTAGGCTCATGACCTGAAGCAACCCACACCCTTAGAAAGGCATTCCTGAGAATTGCAACGCCTGGAAATGAGGTCTGGAACTCTGGAATCAATCTCTTACCCACCATTTTTAAAAGGCTCCTGAGTCACTCCGACATGGTGAAAATCCGGCCTTATGAGTTGGAAAGTGGGATTGTGTTAAAAAATTGTTTCCTGGCCAGAATGAACACGATGGACCAAAAGGTCTCCTTATCCGTTGCTAAGATTTCTGCGCTTCTGTTATTTGTCAACTGAGCTCAGATTAATACCATGGATGGGATTTCCCTGCTCCCTCCCCCCCACCCTGTGCAACATCTTTTCCAACAGCAGAACTGTCTTGTCACTGTTGGGATCTTCTGGACCTGCCGATGTCTATGGCATTAGGGAGGTCTTGCTGCAGCTGTATAGGGCATTGGTGAGGCCGCAGCTGGAGTACTGTGTGCAGTTTTGGGCGCCGCACCTGCGCAAGGATATTTTGGCCTTGGAGGGAGTGCAGAGGAGGTTTACTAGGCTGATACCGGAGTTGAGGGGGTTGAGCTATGAGGAGAGGCTGAATAAACTAGGCTTGTACTCGTTAGAGTTTAGAAGAATGAGGGGAGATCTCATTGAGACGTATAAGATGATGAATGGGATGGATAGGATAGAGGTGGAAAGACTCTTCCCGCTCAAAAAAGACAGTAGGACTAGGGGGCACAGCCTCAAGATAAAGGGGGGGCGGTTCAGAACGGAGTTGAGGAGGAACTTCTTCACTCAAAGGGTGGTGAATCTCTGGAATTCTCTGCCCGTTGAAGTGGTGGAGGCTGCCTCGCTAAATATTTTTAAGAAGCGGGTTGATGGGTTTTTGATAAGAGAGGGGATTAAGGGTTATGGGGAGAGGGCGGGAAAGTGGAACTGAGCCACGACAGATCAGCCATGATCTTATTGAATGGCGGGGCAGGCTCGAAGGGCCAGATGGCCTACTCCTGCTCCTATTTCTTATGTTCTTATGTTCTTATTTTGCAGGGTTCATCCATCCTGCCACTGGGGAAACCAGCATAGGGTTGTTGGAGGATTTTGAAATACCTTAGGAATTAAAACACAAATGAAGACTATTAGAACAGAGTGGATTAGCTTAGAATAACAATCACAGGCAGCCTTATATATATTACAGAGGTACTGTCTGCATAGAAAAACATACAATCACAGTTAGAGGACTTAAACCATGTATTTTTGAAAGTGTATTATTGAACAGGCATATAACTTGGCTAGTGGCACAGGGTTCTAAGGCATCATGGGAAATAGGCCAGTGAAGTGAATCACATTCCTTCTACCAATACACCCACAGAAGCATTGCTCTTATCAATAGACAGTTCAGTAAAAGAGATATTCGTTGAACGAAGACAAGCCAATGGCTTCAGATAGCTCAATAAATAGGTAGAGTCTTCAATCAGATAAGAGAATCTGGAACTGGCAACAGGTGGCCATCAGAAAGTCAGGCAGAAACCACTAGAACTTACGGTTCCCATGCTGTCAGAGAATATCAGTGATTGGCCAATGTATATGACATTTACTAATGATGATTGACCTGTACCAATGATGACTGGCTCATGATGAGCCAGAGAGCGGGCAAAATGTCTTTTAGAAGGAGTCTAATTGTATTGCCACCATGACAGAGGTATTGGACAGCCCAGCTCTTTCTCTCCCAGCATGCATTGGTCAATAAAACATGTCTTTCACCAGGATATGTATCTTTGTATTATCAAAAGTTGAGCTCAATACTTAGCCTCTGATAAAAACCCCTACAGGGGTATCACCTTCGTCGGGACTGGAAGATCCTGCTGGTGGGAAGGGCTGGAAAATTCAACCCCATATTGCTGTTGAGCAGCAAACCTGGATGTTTTTCACGTGTGAACATGAATCACCAGTGAAAATACAGTCAGAATTCCGTATCCTCTAGATTAACATTTAGATGAAGCATCTGCCAAGGTTTCTGCCCCAGGTTAGGTGCAAAAAGCCAGAGGCCTGGTGAAATGGAATCTCCAGCCATCGTCCATGCCTTCATGTGGACCAGGAATGGCAAATCCAGGTATCAGCATATTTTCTTTATTCATTCGGGGGACATGGGCATCATTGGCTAGGTCAGCATTTATTGCCTATCCCTAATCACCCTTGAACTAAGTGGCTTGCCTGATCATGTCAGAAGGCAGTTGAGAGTCAATTCCATTGCTGTGGCTCTGGACTCAAATGTTGGCCAGACCAGGCAGATTTCCTTCCCTAAAGGACATTTGTGAACCGAATGGTTTTTCCGACAATCGATAATGGTTTCATGGTCATCAGTAGATTCTTAATTCCAGATATTTTTTATTGAATTTCAAAATTGCCACGGTGGGATTTGATCCTGAGTCCCCAGAATATTAGCTGAGTTTCTGGATTAATGGTCTAGCAGTAATACCATGGGAGGCCATCACCTTAATTCAATCTTATTTCTCACAACCAATATTACAGTCTCAATGCTGATGAGTTACTTTGTGGAATTAAGCAATGTTATCTGCTCCACAAAGATCTACCTTCTGCCCAATGCCCCCATGATGCCTTTCTCTCCATATTCAAGCCTGCTCTTGAAGGCTCTGGGATCATCTTCTCCTGATCTCCTTGCTTCCTTGTTTTATGTTTTCGAGTTCCTCTGTCTCATAGCTTTCCATCCCTATTCTCATCCTCAATTTCAGATCCTCCTTTCAATATGTCTCTGCTTCAGACTCCACTCCACTGGATTTGATCTCCACCCCAATCCCCAATTGTTGGGGACCATTCTACGCAGACTGCTGCTCTTGCAACAAGACAAACAACTAATACCACAAGAGGCACAAGTCGAGCACCCTTAGAAGCCAACACATTCCCCTTAGAGGGTATTAGGATAACGCCATGAGATTAAAACTGTGTGGAATCAGACACATGGAGCAGAAAGCCACGATATGCAACTAACTAACATTTATTTGAATATGACCTAAGTAGAAGGAATTTTGTCTCAAATTGGACTTGAATCCACAGAACTGTTTGTTCAAAGACATCTGTACAAATCCAAGACTATGGCACAGTGGCACCGTGATTAACACTGCTACCTCACAGAGCCAAGAACCCAGGCCTTGGGTCAGTACCTGTGTGGAGTTTGCACATTCTCCCCGTGTCTGCATGGGTTTCCTCCCACACTCCAAAGATGTGGGGGTTAGGTTGATTGACCATGCTATTTGCCCCTCAGTGTCAGGGGCATTATCAGGGTAAAGACATGGGGTTGGGGGATAGAGACTGGGTGGGATTGTTATTGGTGCAGACTTGATGGACCGAATTGCCTCTTTCTCCACTGTAGGGATTCTGTGCCAGGGTGGGGGGAATTGGAGTCCAACTCCCAGCTACAAAATTGTGGTAGCACACCGATTAGGAACATAGGAACAGGAAGAGGCCCATCGAGCATGCCTTGCCATGCAATACAATCATGGCTAATTGGACACTTCAATGCCCTTTACACCCATCATCTCCATAACTCTTGACGTTAAATTTTGAGTTCACACATTACATTAGACTTAGCGTAATAGTGAATAATAGCATTTCATTGTCCAACAGTACCATGTAACTAAGATGCAGAAAAAATACGATATTAACCATTTTGTTTTGCTCTATATTTATTTTTGCTGCCCTTTTGTTCATTTAAAGTTTTAGCTTATTTATGAGTGTCACAAGTCGGCTTATATTAACACTGCAATGAAGTTACTGTGAGAATCTCCTAGTTGCCACACTCCGGCACCTATTCAGATACACTGAAGAAGAATTTAGCACGGCCAGCACACATAACCAGCACGTCTTTTGAACTGTGAGAGGAAAACTCACGCAGACATGGGGAGAATGTGCAAACTCCACACAGACAGTAACCTAAGCTGGGAATCAAACCCGGGTCTCTAGCACTGTGAGGCAGCAGTGCTAACCACTGTGCCACCATGCCGCCTTATGAAGTTGATTTAACTTCAGTTTTACTTCATTTATGATGTAAGTTTTACTCTTTAAAATAGTCCTCTCTCTGTTTAACCTCTGTTCTCCACTTGGCAATTTGAAACAACCTTAGAAAAATTGATCTTCACTTGATAACTAGATGCTGTTCATTCAGCCCCTCGAGGCATGATTGATAGGGTCATATCTCAATATTGACACAATGAGGTCGACCTTTGACACAATTGTTTCACATCAAGCAGAGTGGAACTTCTGAAGGAGTCATCTTGTCCTTGGCACCATCTGAACAATTTGGAATGGACTGGCTGTCTCATTTATCAGCCGTGCTGAGAGAAAAAGTACAAACCATTTACAAAGGTGGAAAAGACTTCGATTTGACTGAATTGTTCAAAGTAAAATCGATTTTGAGGCATTTTTGTTGCTTCCCTACTGCAAACCTGACCCAGAATTTAATAACTTATGTTTGCATACCATGAAGAAAGATTGGACAGTTTGGGGCTGTTGTCCATGGAACAGAGGTGGCTGAGGGAAGATTTGATTGAGATGTATAGAATTGGGAGGGGCCTGGATAGAATGGATGGGAAAGACCTACTAGGCGGAATCTTCCTGTCCTGCCCGACACGGGAATTGTAACGGGCAGGACAGGACTATGTAAAGGTCCGTTGACCTTGGGTTTTCCAGTCTTGGGGCGAGCGCGCCCAGAAAATCTCACCCACTTAGTTTGGCAGAGGAGTCAGAGACTATTGGGCCATCAACGTAGGGCGGTTGGTAGAAGGATCAGAGGAGAAATGAGGAAACAGTTTTTCACCCAGAGAGTTGTGGAGGTCTGGAACTCACTGCCTGAGAGAATGTCAGAGGCACAATTCCTTAACTTATTTAAAAAGTACTGGGCATGTACTTGCAGGGCTCCTCATCAAATGCTGGGAAAATGGGATTAGGCCAGGTAGCTTGTTTTTTAACTGACGCAGTGGCCTGAACTCTACCACCTCGCCCGCCACGGGATTGGAGTGGCTGAGGGTCCGACAATGGAAATCATCATTGACCTCAGGAGGAAATTTCTGGTCTTGCTCGAGGGAGGGGGTAAAATCCTGCCCATTGGGCTAAGTGACATCTTTCTGTGCCCTGAACTTTCAATGATTCTATGCTTCATGGTCTGACCATGTTCGCTTCTCCTAAACAGTGATACGCCTAATACCACAGGAACAATAAAGTTTAAGCCTAAAGCTTATTTATTTGTGTTTATTAGGCTTACATTAACACTGCAATTAAATTACTGTGAAAATCCCCTACTCGCCACACTCAAGTGCCTGTTCGGGTACAGTGAGGGAGAATTTAACATGGCCAATGCGCCTAACCAGCACGACTTTTGGGCTGTGGGAGGAAACCGGAGCACCCAGAGGAAACCCATGCAGACACGAGGAGAACTTGCAGCCTGCGCACAGACAGCACCCCAACCTGGGAGACAAACCTGGGTCCCTGGTGCTGTGAGGTAGCAGAGCTAACCACTGTGCCACCATGCCGTGGCTGTCTCATTTGTCAGCCGTGTCTATCGATGTCTAAAGACGTCTATTTGCCATAAGGACATATCCCTGACAACATGCAATTTACAGAGGCCAAGAAAGTATAAATTGAGCACAAACTACAATGTGTGAAAGTGCGAACATGGTAAATTATTAATGCACCCCATGCAGATCTAACACAGAATCAAAATATCGCCATTTTGTTGTGAAGCGATTCCATCTGGATTTTAATGGAACTGATTTATACATTTAGAAACCCATAAGATAAATTATGAACATAAAAGGAATGGAGAGGTGCTTTTGCTACCATCCACTCTAACTTTATCAATATCTATCAGATCAAACAATCTCAATACAAAAAAACTCCTTGAATAGTGGTTTGCCTTAATGGAAATTGGCCTGACTTTTAACCACCACACTCACTCGGGGCTGCCCCTGATTCAGGTGACTAGTGAGATGGGGACCTTCAGGTCTCTACTGGCTTTGGGGGAACATTGAAGCTAGCTGGAGGTGGCCTACCAGCGTTAGACCTTGAGGGGGATGGTCAGGGAGTCTGAGATGGGTGGGGGAGAGTCCAAGCAGGCTAAGAGGTTTCAGATGCAACCCTAGATGCCCCCCCACCTCATCCAACAGAGGCCGCCACCCAGAGGCAGGCGAGGACTTAACTAGGATTCCAATGTTAGGGCCCAATGATGCCAAGCAGCACATGATGCTACTTTAATTTTGGGTCAAGGGATTGATGTTCAATGTTATCCTTGGCAGGGAAACCACATGTCTCAGAACCACAGGCCTGGAAGAGAATCTGACAGATAAGTGATGTTTATTATTTGTGAAGTGTTTCTTGCTCTCCCTTGATTCATTATCAAGAGTAGGTCCAATTTCTTTATCAACATCGCTGTTTAATTTCCTTCCACCACTTTTTCAGGTTATGCTTTCAAGATCACAGCAACTCACTGCTTCAAAATATTTCTCTTTACATTGCCTCAGTGAATCTTTTTGCCAACCAGATCTCAATTTCTTCTGTCCTCATGAATGGAGATGATCACAGAATCTTTTCATAGAATCCACAGTGCAGAAGGAGGCCATTTGGTCCATTGTGTCTGCACTGACAACAATCTCACACCCAGGTTCTGTTCTATCCCCGTAACCCTACATATTTATCCTCCAAATTCCCCTGACATTAAGGGTCAATTGAGCATGACCAATCCACCTAACCCGCATATCTTTGGACTTTGGAGGAAACCTGAGCACCCGGAGGAAACCCACGCAGGTACAGGGAGAACGTGCAAACTCCACACAAACAGAGACCCCACGCCGAAATTGAACCCAGGTTCCTGATGCGGTGAAGAAGCAGTGCTAACCACTGTGTCACGGTGCTGTCCTATCTTCTGTCTTTGAAATCTGTAAGGCAGGGACCGGCTGTGTAGGAGGGCAGAAGGGACAATCCCGAAATCCACGCTTATAGGCTGGGAAATCCATAACTCCCTTGGACTTCATTCAACAGGTTTCATCGAACAGGATGTCATTCTGGTTGACAGGTTTGGCCTCCAGTTGGGCAGGAAATTCTCCATAACAGGCAGCAGTTAGGGGCGGCACAGTGGCATGGTGATTAGCACTGCTGTCTCAAAGCGCCAGGGGTCCGGGTTCGATTTCCGGCTTGGGTCACCGTCTGTGCGGAGTCTGCGTGGGTTTTCTCTGGGTGCTCCGGTTTCCTCCCACAGTCTGAAAGATGTGCTGGTTAAGTGCATTGGCCATGTTAAATTCTCCCTCAGTGTACCCTAACAAGCAATTGGAGCGTGGTGACGAGGGGATTCTCTCAGTAACATCTTTGCAATGTTAGTGTAAGCCTACTTACTAATAAATAAACTTAAACTTAAACAGCTAGGGAGCATACAGCGACTGCAGGAAGCAGAGGTTGCAAGGGAGGTGTGGTGGGGGGAGAGGGGGGTAAAAGATGGAGTTGACCCTTGATAGAAAACGTCGGTAAGATATTCAATTGTGTGAGTCATCGCAGTGAAACCCGATCTCTTCTTCACCTGATAAGCCTGATCAGTTGCTAAAACAGCAGCAGAAATCAAATTTGTTATCCATGCCTGGGAGTGTTCAGTCTAATCACAGTGACTTCTGACCACCAACCCAGTGACCAAACCAACCCAGAATCCAGTTTTCAAACCTGGTTTCGATGAGCTAGTTGTTGGTTGAGTCATCAAGAAAGCGCTGAAATGCTACCTCTAATAGTCTAGTCTGGCTTTTAATGATTTCCTTTAAGTCTGCGAAACAGTGCATTAAAGTTCTGAAATCTCATGGGGAGATGATAATTGCGTAACTATCATATGAGTAATGTAATTGTGTCAGATGACAAGTTGATTAAAGTTGCTTTAATCATTCTTCCCAACCCTTGAGATTCTTAAGCAAAACCTGAAGGATATTTAAGTTGTCTGTGACAAGTGTTTGAAGGATGACCTCTGTCAATGGACAGTTTTTTTTTAATAGCCTTTAAGTGAATGGTGGTGCTTGGAGATTGAAGAGGCAATTGCATTTCCACAAAGCTTTTCTTACAACATGATGGCTTCTTTCAATAAAGCTCTCCTGCTTTGCACTGGGCTAGGTTTTGCTAATATTAAATTCTGTCTCCTTAAAGGCACAGTAAGAAGTCTCACAACACCAGGTTAAAGTCCAGCAGGTTTATTTGGAATCACGAGCTTTCAGAGCGGTGCCCCTTCATCAGGTGAGTGGAGAGGTATAATATAATGTAATGTGATGATAATGCAAGAAAGCAGACAAGTAGATTATCGTGCAATTGTCTCTTTGTCTATATATGCCATGTTTGTGAAACCTATCTCACCTGATTGAGCAGTACTTCAAAGACTCGTGATTCCACATAAACCTGTTAGACTTTAATCTGGTGTTGTGAGACTTCTTACTGTGCCCACCCTAGTCCAACACTGGCATCTCTACATCCTGAAAGGAAGAAGTTACAAATTTGCCATTCTGGCACCTGCAATTTGGAAACCTATGAGGGAAATAAAATATTTCTCAACTCAAATTTCATGTGCAGCATCATTCTTTCTGGAACAAACAGATTGAAGTGGTTTCTTCTGACAGACATCACTCTGCCAATTAATTATTTTTAAGTAAAGCTGGATAAATATATGACCAATAGACTGTATTTACAATTATACTGTAAATGGCAGAACCCTTAGGAACATTAACATACAGAGGGTGTGCAGGTCCACAGTTCCCTACAAGGGACAATCCTGGTGGCCAAGGCAATTAAGAAGGCATGTGGCATTCTTGCCTTCAATGGCCAGGTCATTGAGTACGAAGACTTGGCAAATCATGTTGCAGCGATATAAAACCTTGGCTAGGCCGCATTTGGAATATTATGCGTAGTTCTGGTCGAGAGAGAATATAAAGAAAGTTCACCAGGATGTTGCCTGGTCTTGAGGGCTTTGGCTATGAGGAGAATTTGAATGAACTAGGATTGCTTTCACTTGAAACTTGGAGGCTGAGGGGAGACCTGATAGAGGTCTGGAAAATTATTAGAGGCATAGACAGGGTGGATAGTCAGAAGCTTTTTCCCAATCTTGCCTGAGCTGTGGGATGATCCTCAAGTTCAACCACCACCAATCAGCTCTCCCCCTCCAAAAGGAAGAGCAGCCTACAGTCATCTGGGGCTATGGCAACTTTACACTTTATTTTCAACATTACTGTGATACCAATGCGACAAGCCATAGGAGATAAGGAAAAACTTCCAATTATGCAATGCCATAAAATGCTTAGCGTAAAATGATTTACTTTCAGATCACGGACTCTTTAGAGTACAGAAGGAGGCCATTTGGCCCATCCATTCTCCACTGGCTCTCTGAAAGCACATTCTACCTAATTCTACTCTCCTGCCTTATCCCCACAACCTTGCACATTCTTTTCGATACTAGCTATTTCAGGGCAGCACAATGGCACAATGGTTAGCCCTGTTGCCTCACAGTGCCAAGGACCCAGGTTCGATTCCCAGCTTGGGTCACTGTCAGTGAGAAGTCTGCACATTCTCCCCGTGTCTGTATGGGTTTCCTCTGGGTGCTCCAGTTTCCTCCCACAGTCTGAAAGACATGCTGCTTAGGTGCATTGACCATGCTAAATTCTGCCTCAGTATACCCGAACAGGCACCAGAGTGTGGCAACTAGGGGATTTTCACAGTAACTTCATTGCAGTGTAAGTCTACTTGTAATGAATAAATAAACTGTTAACTTTAACTTTACATACACAATGGTCTGGATTGGATATAGTATACTTCAATGGGAAACACAGCAGCCAGGCCCACTTAGTTGTGGAAAAGGCCCCTTGTTTATCTCCTGGTGGTAATAAAATCTCTCCTCATTAAGTGAATGTGGAAAGGGCAGTGCCCGATTGAGGGACTCAGCATGCTGCTTAACGTCATCCCTCTTTCCTTGTCTCCAAACCCATCAGTCCCCTGTCAATGCGCACCCTGTGACCCCAATCCCACGTTCACTTATCTTTGGCGTGGGGTCCTAGAATGATCCTGGTCTTCTGGTGGCTGCATTGCCACCAGCTACCACAAGCACTGGTGGCATGAGGAGCCACTAGTCTCTAGTTGGTTGGCAGAACATCCACTGCCGGGTCCTCAGTCTCTGGGAAGACCCGTCATTGGCCAACTAAGTGCCCAAATTCTAATGGGCCTTTCCCATGGAACTGATGGGGCTTTCAACCCATGGGTGGCACTCCTGTTTGGCCAATAATATCCAGGCTAGTGACAGAACACAAAGCTCAATGAGTTAATGTATTCAATGGTTGAAAGGAATTTTGGCCAGGACACCAAAAGAACTCCCTGTTCTTCAAATAGAGCCACAGATTGGTTAATACTTATCAGAACAGGGTACACAAGATCTCAGTCTAAATCCTTTTGTGAACAACATCACTCGAGCTAATGCTCCTTTGCAGTAACTCACTTGAATTTTTAATTGATTCACTTAGATGTCTTGAGATACCATTCTGAGTTAGATTTGAAACAAAAACAGAAAACACTGGAAAATTTCAGCAGGTCTGACAGCTTCTGTGGAGAGAGAATGGAGTCAATGTTTTGCCTCTAGATGATTTTCTGTCAGTTGAGTTGGGGGGGAATGGAATGCAGGTCAGGAGGGAAACACCCCACAGAGAATTCAGCCAGCAGTCAGGACCCTGTAACTCCTGAGTCTGATTAAATCCAACAGCAGAACTGTCTCCTGCTCAAAATTGGTGGAGTGAAGGTGGGTCGAGGTACAGGAACTCAAAGGAAAATCACTGAGTTAGTGCTGGGATAAAATGTTTTCTGGATTTGAGGTTGGGTAGGCCCAAGGATTCCTGGTGGGGCCCCAAATGTGTATACCTGCTCCATCTGGCCCCACTGAGAATCTACCTTAATGACTTCATTCGGGCCATTGAGATTGGCCTATTGGAATATAAACTCCCTGATGAAGGAGTCAATTGATGGACCAATCAGGGAGTCTTTTCCTTGTATTTAACTGGGAGTGCCAGTTCCTCTGGCATTCCCTAAGTAGACTGCTGACTGATAGCACTCTGTGTGGAGACAGGTGGAGATCTAAGGACATGGGGAAATCAGAGATCAGGGCGGGGTTTTGAATATTAAGTGAGTATTAGAGGTTACAGGAGGGTTGTATAACTGACAGGAGTCAGAGATTGTGCTTTTGGGGGCTGTGAAGATCATGGAGGGGGAAGTCATACATTGGGGGAGATTAGATGGGAGGGGTATAGTGGAAACCAGAGATCGTGGGATGGAGGTCAGGGATGATAACAAAGGGGAGTTGGTTAGGGAGGAGTTGGAGATCTGGATGAGACAGGCAAGAACAGACAATGGGATTGGGATGAGTTAGAAATCATGGGGCATGGGGGATCTGGGGAAATATAAAGGAGTTTGCTTGTTGGTCCAAGATAAACACCTGCTCCTCCTGACCCATAAGCTATGCTACAAATTACTTCATTTATTTCAGCTCTATCTGCCTCCTTTTGCCTGCCAGGATACCTAAGCTTTTGGAATAAAGCTGAATAAACTGGGCTTGTACTCGTTAGAGTTTAGAAGAATGAGGGGAGATCTCATTGAGACGTATAAGATGATGAATGGGATGGATAGGATAGAGGTGGAAAGACTCTTCCCGCTCAAAAAAGACAGTAGGACTAGGGGGCACAGCCTCAAGATAAAAGGGGGGCGGTTTAGAACGGAGTTGAGGAGGAACTTCTTCACTCAAAGGGTGGTGAATCTCTGGAATTCTCTGCCCGTTGAAGTGGTGGAGGCTGCCTCGCTAAATATTTTTAAGACGCGGGTTGATGGGTTTTTGATAGGAGAGGGGATTAAGGGTTATGGGGAGAGGGCGGGAAAGTGGAACTGAGCAGCGACAGATCAGCCATGATCTTATTGAATGGCGGGGCAGGCTCGAAGGGCTGGATGGCCTACTCCTGCTCCTATTTCTTATGTTCTTGTGTTCTTATGTTCTTAATTTGGCTACCGTGAAATGTGAATGCTGTTAAAATGAGGGCATGCAGCCTCTGTAAAAGTGTTAATTTACTGTCCAGTGTCCTGAGACCCAACTGGTCATCCAATCCCCAACTTCCACTATTAAAACCAGAAGTGACTGAACTATGATATGGTTTATGATTTGAAAGACTTTTACCTTCCATCTATCCCCAACACACCCATCCTTTCAGCTACAACTCTCAGCAACATTTACAGACGCACCATAGAAAGTAACCCTTCTGTTTGCATCACAGTTGGGTATGGCTCCTGCTCTGCCCAAGACCACAAGAAATTACAAAGGTTGTGAATGATGCCCAATCCATCACGCAAATCATCCATTGATTCCAAATACACTTTCCGCTGCCTTGGAAAAGCAGCCAGCATAACTAAGGACCCCACGCACCCACGACATACTCTCTTCCACCTTCTTCCATCAGGAAAAAGATACAAAAATCTGAGGTCATGTCCCAATCAACTAAAGAACAGCTTCTTCCCTGCTGCCATCAGACTTTTGAATAGACCTACCTCACACTAAGTTGATCTTTCTCTGCACCCTAGCTGTGAATGTAACACTACATTCTGCACTCTCTCCTTTCCTTCTTCCCTATGTACTCTATGAATGGTATGCTTTGTCTGCATAGCGCACAAGAAACAATACTTTTCACTGTATCATAATAAATGTGACAACAATAAATCAAATTAAATCGAATCAATAATCAACCAACTAGCTTCCTGAGACCCAACTGGTTACCTAACCGTCCAGTTGAAACCATTAGGATTAGAAATGGCTGATCTGGGATAAGGCCGGAATTTTACCGCCTCATCCTCCCTGAAATCAGGGCAGGCGAGACTTGTAGAACAGAATTCCCCATTGGCCTTTGGTGGGGTCGTAAAAGATTTGAGAGACTTTTACCTTCTACCCAAATTCAACCAACTCATCCTTAGAGAGTAGAATTCACCATTTGAGTTATTCCAAATTTTTCTCATGGCTCATCTCGTTTCATGTTGGGAAGCCTCATGCAGAACATTATAAAGGTTGACATGGACTGATATTTTACAACTTTGCTTGGCGAGACTTGTAAAATCCCACCCGAGGCCAATGGAGAATTCCGTTCTGCGAATCTGGGGCAAGTGTGACAGTAAAATTCTGGCCATGATCTGTGCAGACATCATTCTATTGTTTTGCAAAGTAACCCAGTGTTATATTAGCTTTCTTCCAATAAAAGTGACAAGTCTACAGTTATTTCCATGTCCCTCTTATGTCTCTCATGGTTATTTCTACTTCATTCATTGCATACTTATAGTATTTCATCCAATGTACAACACTTCATATTTGTCACTATTATGTCCCATGTGCCAATTACCTGACCACCTGATCTCAGTCCTCTCATAAATCAATGCTGGCACTCTCTCTGTGCTGACTGTTCATCCGAGTTTAGTGCTGTCTGTGAACCTGACAAGATTTGAGTTGGTTTCTGTATTTGGGTCTTCCATGTAGATTAATGCCATGTGGCGGTTGGCGAATGTTTATCCTAATGGTACTCTGCTTATTGCTCTGACACTACCTCTCATGAGCACCTTGTTGTCTTGTTTATTTTAATCAACTTCTTTTCTACTCCCATGTTTTGCCTTGGATTCTCATGGTGTTCAGTTAATTAAAAACCTTTCATGTGGAACTTTATAAATAGCTTGCCTCAAAGTCCAAGTAAACCTTAATACTGTGAGTTCTGCTGTCTCCTTTATTTATCAGATTCACAAAGAAGCTGGGGCAGCCTGTCAGATATAATTTCAGCTTCCAAAATCCACTTGTTTCCGACTAATTTACTGCAATACAGACATTCCTTTAATCTACTCAGAGAATGACTTCTATTATTTTGACTGTTGCAGATGTTAGGCCAACGGGCCTACAGATTTTTCCCTCTGATTTAATCACAGGTTTTGCATTTGGACATTGATCCATGAATTATGCAACCCTCAGTTTTGTTGTTGTCTAACCTGCCAGCGGCTTTGAGTTATGATTCTGCCTCACCCTTTCCAACCCAGAAAATAGATAAGGCCTATAATAAAACATCTTATTTCTAAGAGCCTGATAATAAATTGTTGATTTTTTTTTTAAGTTTGGACATTTGGGATTGCTGCCCTGGACTGTGACAACCTCTGCCTCCACCCTCCCCCTCTCCTCACCTTTCCACCCCCCACTCTCTTCCTCCCCTCCCCCCACCAACACCCCCAGACTCTATCTCTGGTGGAACACACTTGCACTGTTCCACAGGCTGAGACATCACAGGACAAATCTGCCTCCAACATTGCATCATGTACCACTGAAACAGGGCAAGCAAGATTTCCCAACATTTGTCCTTATCCCCAGTGACACAGTGAAGTATACTTGGGGTGTGTAGAGATATCACCTGAAACAAAGACCCTCTGATTCTGTCCCTGAAAGCCAGAGTCTGGTATGATGTCTGGATCTTGGCTAACTTCTGCTCTTTCCCTGCAGAGCCATGTGCTGGGATATCCCTCTAATTGCCAGTGCCATTACATTTACAAGGTATCCATCCCCTAAAGTCTCACCATGAGATATCCTGTGTATGCTTCAGTCTACGCAATGACCAAATTTTAAGATATTTCTGTCTATGCAACTAACTCTGCTAAGCTCAACAAAAAGAAGTTTCACAACACCAGCTTAAAGTTGGACTTTAAGCTGGTATTGTGAGACTTCTTTCAGTTTTTACCCCAGTCCAATGCTGGCATCTCCACATCAAGCTCAACAATTGCAGCTGGCTTGACTACATGTAGATTCAAAAAGCATGGTGGGTTAGCTAAAAATTGACTGCATTCCTGAAAGGTACGCAATGCAGGGAAACAACAGTCCCACAACAGCAGCTGCGAGGATTGTTTTTCCAGATGGAGGCAGCTGGCGAAAAACACTTCCTCTGGTAAGATAAGGGTTGAAAGATGTTTTGGTTTCAGAGTGAGAGTGTTCAGTTGTTTCAGGATCCAGTTCAGTTCACTGCGTTCAAGCTCAGTGAAGGGGCTGGCTCAAGGAGCCAGTCTCCAAATTAGTTTTCTTTTCACTTCTGTCGTGTTGATTTTTAAGTTCTGTTCAATAAAAGAAAACCATTTTAAAACTTGTACCAAGTGCTGTCCCCTCGTCTGTTCAAACTAAGGGTCTAGGACCTGGGTGGGATTGAGGTTGATGCAGACTTGATGGTCCAAATGGTCTCCTTCTGCACTGTAGGGATTCTATGATTCTATGAATGAATGGACCCACCAATGTTTCCTTCAAGAGAATAGTCAGTAGTCCTCGAGCATTCATTTCTTCCTTTTCTTCAACACCTTGGAACATTTTGCCCAAGGGTAGTTAATTTCATTCATTGTTGAAGATGTTTTGCAATCTCCAGGTATGGGATTTTTCTCTTTGGCTGGCTGGTTCAGTATCTTGCTGCTTTATGTTGCATCATACTTACCAGCTGTGTTTGTAGGAACCCCACTCTTGTTGAGCTGCCTGGATCAAGGTTGGCTCTTTTTATCTTCATCAGTGCAGCTAATCCCTTCGTACAGCAAATTTCAACCAAGGGATGACTTTCATACTTGACAAACGGTGACCACCAAATGAGATTTAGGACTGGAGGTGGGATGGGAGCATCTTAGGCAATACCCACCTGATGTCACATTCAGGCAGGCATGTGGAAGGTTGCTTTAAAATGCAAATTAAACTGCTATCTCTGTTTTACTATTCCAGTTGAATAATAGAATAGTTATAGTGCCAGAAGGAAGCCCTTTGTGTCTATTGTATCCACAAGCAATTCCTCTAGTCCCATTGCCCCATTTTCAGTCTGCAGACTGCCAATCTTTACCCTCCAGATGCTTATCACTTTTTTCTTTTGAATTTTACAGCTAAATATGCATCCACCACTCTGTCATGGAAGTCTGCTGTCCTTGCCCGGTCTGTCCTACATGTGACTCCAGAGCCACAGCAATGTAGTTGTCTCTCAACTGCCCTCTGTACTGACCTAATAATCCATTCAGTTGTGTCAGCATTTCAAGAAGGCAGCTCACCACCACTTTCTCAAGGACAACTAGGGATGGGCAATAAATGCTGGCGAGCCAGTGACGTCCATGTCCCACAAATGAATTTTTTAAAAATCTTAAGCACTGACTTCACAAAAATAATTTCCTCTCAAGCACACATCCAGTTGAGCCAAAACCAACATTTTATAATGATTCATCATAACTTCCTTCCTTTTGTCGTTCATGTCTTGATTAATAAAATTCTAGGCCTGTGTGTTTTTTTAACCACTCCCTCAACCTGCCCTATGTCCATATACTCCCAAATCTCTGTATTCCTACACCCCTATTAGAATTGTACCCTTTAATTCAAGTAGAAATGTGCAACATTCAGGTTCAAATGGGCTGAATGTGCACTGGACACAGGCTGGTTAACTTTTCCACATGTGGCTGAAGAAGAAATCCCAGAAAGGTAAGCAAATAATCATTATTGTGGGTTCAGGTAGAGGCTGGATCAGCCTCAGTGTTTTGCCCTGTATTGCTAGGACATCAATGGTGATGAAGTGAAAATGGTCGAAAATGTTTCTAGGTGTTCATTGCACCAACATCTTATCCTGGTCCCTCCATACCGATGATACAGTTAAAAAAGTCCACCAACGCCTCTACTTTAATAGGAAGCTAAAGAAATTCAACATGTCTGTGGTGACTCTCACCATTTTTTACAGATGCACCATAGAAAGCATTCTTTCTGGTTGTATCACAGCTTGGTATGGCTCCTGCTCTACCCAAGACTACTACAAGGAAACTACAAAGGGTCGTGAATGTAGTCCAGTCCATCATGCAAACCAACCTCCCATCCATTGACTCTGTCTACACTTCCGGCTGCCTCGGCAAAGCAGCCAGCATAATTAAGCCATGCACCCTGAATGCACTCTCTTCCACCTTCTTCCACTGGAAAAAAGATACAAAGTCCGAGGTCACATGCAAACCGACTCAAGACCAGCTTCTTCCTTGCTGGTATGAGACTTTTGAATGGACCTATCTCGCACTAAGTTGATTTTTCTCTACACCCGAGCTATGACTGTAACACTACAGTCTGCACTCTCTCCTTTCCATCTCTAGAAATGGTATGCTTTCTTTGAATAGCTGTGTACCAGTTAATGAGAATAATAAATCAAATCAAACTAAATCCCAGAAATTGGCCAATGGAAGAGGGGACATGGCCAATCTGGCACCCAGTTCAGGGACATTTGAGGAACCTGAGGTTTGGGGCACTTTACTCTGGAATTAATGCCTACACCCTCAACACCTTTCATTGGGAGATGCAGCAGCAAGAGGCAGATCTCTGGTCCCTGGACAAGAGATATGTTCACTCTGAGAGATCATTGTGCTCGTACAATTGATAACCTTTTATTTCCTTCACAGCAAGTCTTGCCTTTTATTTTGAGCATGACTTTCACTTCTTCCCTTTTTCTCGTTCGATGCAGCACGTATGTCTTTCACTGAAGATGAAAGGTCACAGTCTCAGTCCATACAGCTATGGGAAGAAAACAATCAGAGTCCAAAGGTTGACAACATTTGCAGAAGGTCGATGGATGAGAAAAGCTTTCGAGAAAAATGAAAGAAGTTTCACCAGCGACTGATGCTACTGCTAAGATAATGGTTCCCAAGGAGATGGTATTGTTGAAGGAAAACTATATCCCAATGATGAAGTTATTCCTTCCCATCTATTACCCTGTTTTCTACTTTTGTACATTTAACCATCATGAATGCTTCCCGAAGGCTAGACAATGCTGTCCATAACTTATTTATGTCTTTCCTGTTCCCATGGTATCTCCTTCCTTTGAAGAATTACAGCCAAATACTCCATTGCAAACACATAGTTCTTGTATTAAGACCACGCATTATTTCAGTTTTGGTTCCTCAAATTGTTGTAGGTGACATTTTCTATGAGCTATCTATACGATGGTGTCAGTTCGTTAAAATGCAGTGTGTACACACATTGAAAATAAATCAATCTGCTAACCAGCTTTTCAGAAGCTGAGAACCATTCCAGCAAGCAAATGAGTGTGGGTAACTCCGGACTTCAACAAAGCATTTAAAGTAGCCATCGATGTTAGTGACCTCAGGGTAGGGGCTGTTCCACTACAGCAAGATCAATCAACCAAAGACACACTGGTTAGGTATTTCTCCAAGAACAAATACCAAAATTGATATTCTACTGTGGAAAAAGAAATCTTTGGATTCTTACTGACTCTCAAACAATTTGAGATACATGGCCAAAATTGGCTATGCACACACCATAATCTAGATGGATCACAATCCCTTGATCTTTTATGGAAAAATACTAAACCGGGGGTGGCACGGTGGCACAGTGGTTAGCTCAGCTGCCTCACAGTGCCAGGGACCCGGGCTCAATTCCAGCCTTGTGTTACTGTCTGTGTGGAGTCTGCCCATTCTCCCTGTGTCTGCATAGGTTTCCCCCACAGTCCAAAGACGTGCAGGTTAGGTTGATTGGCTGTGATAAATTGCCCCTTAGTGTCAGGGGATTAGGACCATAAATATGTAAGGTTATTGGAATGGGAGCTGAATGGGATTGTTGTCAGTACAGGCTCAATGGGCCAAATGGCCTCCTTCTACACTGTAGGGATTCTATGATTCTAAATGTAACAACACTTCATTGGGGTTTGCTCCTCCAACCATATCATGAAAAGAAAAGTCCAATTATGTGCAGTTAGATGGATTGGCCATGCTATGTTGCTCCTTAGTGTCAGGGGGATTAGCAGGGTAAATACATGGGGTTATGGGGATAGGGCCTGGGTAGGATTTTTGCCGATGCACATTTGATGGGCCAAATGGCCTCCTTTTGCACTGGAGGGATTCTATGAAAAAATTGTAGAGAAAATAACCTGATGATGGATGCTCTGTCCAGAGTTTAAAACTCATATAGGAACAAGAACACAGAGTGACCAACAGAGTGAAAAAGATGAAAGTATGTCGATGAACGTGTACCGTTTATTCTTGCTATTTGTGAGTCTGTAACAAGGTGAGAGCAAATCTTATTTTGTATTAAAGAAGTGTTTGGAGGATGAGCATTATAAAGATATCATTTTCTGGTTAGATTTAAAAACAAGAACTCTCTACAGACGATGATGAACTTTGCTACAAAAATACAATTTCATATTTTACCAAGTGGGATGAAAAGTAGACACTAAAACTGCCTGGGCAATGTGAAGGACCCCACCTCTATTGGCTTTATCAATATCCTGAGACTTTTCAAATGTTTCTGAGATGGGACATTAATTACCTTTCTGAAATAATAACTGCAGCAGACATTAACGTAGAGAATTTCTCTGGTATATACGGCCAGCAAGGCACTTTAAGGACTGCTTACCAAGCAGGAGAGTGAGAACAAAGTATAATGCTGTACTGAACACAGGCTATTGAAGCTGTGTGCCCTCTCTGCCTTGCTCTCTCTCTCTCTGAAATATTAATTTTAAAGTTTATTCATTAGTGTCACAAGTAGGCTTACATTAACACTGCAATGAAATTATCATGAAAATTGCCTAGTCACAACACTCCGGCGCCTGTTCGGGTATGCTAAGAGAGAATTTAGCATGACCAATGCACATAAGCAGGAAATCTTTTGGATTGTGGGAGGACTTCTATTTATTGACTACAGCTCAGCCTTCAAAATGATTATTTCCAAACTCTGTGGCCTGGGCCTTGGCTTCTCCCTCTGTGGCTGGATCCTGAACTTCCTAACTCATAGACCACAATCAATAAGGGTAGGCAACAACACTTCCTCCATGATCATCCTCAACACCAGTGCCCACAAGGCTGTGTTCTCAGCCCTCTACTATACTCCTTATACACCTATGACTGTGTGGACAAATTCCCCTCCAAGTCGATTTTCAAGTTTGCTGACAACACCACCTTTGTGGGTCAGATCTCAAACAAAGACAGAGTACAGGAATGAGATTGAGAATCTGGTGAACTGATGCAGTGACAATAATCTTTCCCTCAATGTCAACAAAACGAAGGAGATTGTCATTGACTTCAGGAAACGTAAAGGTGAACATGCCCCTGCCTACATCAATGGGGATGAAATAGAAATAGTCAAGAACTTCAAGTTTTTAGGTGTCCAGATCACCAACAACCTGTCCTGGTCCCTCTCATGCCAACACTATAGTTATGAAAGCCCACCAATGCCTCTACTTTCTCAGAAAACTAAAGAAATTTGGTATGTCTCTCACCAACTTTTACAGATGCACCATAGAAAGCCTTCTATCTGGTTATATCACAGTTTGGTAGGGCTCCTGCTTTGCCTAAGACTACAAGAAACTACAAAAGGTCGTGAATGTAGCCCACTCCATCATACAAACTAGCCTTCCATCCATTGACTCTGTCTACACTTTGCATTGCCATGGCGAAGTAGCCAGCATAATTAAGGACCCCACGCACCTTGGGTGTTCTCTCTTCCACCTTCTTCCATTGGGAAAAAGACACAAACGTCTGAGGTCATGTACCAACCGACTCAAAAACAGCTTCTTTCCTGCTGCTGTCAGACCTTTGAATGGACCTATCTCACACTAAGTTGATCTTTCTCTACACCCTAGCTATGACAGTAACAATACATACTGCACTCTCCCCGTTCCTTTCCTATGTATGGTATGCTTTGACTCTTTAGCGTGCAAGAAACAATACTTTACCCTGTATACTGAAACATGTGACAATAGTAAATCAAGTCAAAAAT